>NC_065881.2:2526955-3789455 GCF_932274485.2 Patella vulgata
TTTTACGTGCACGCCAATGACTAGACAGCTGTGCTTGTCAGGCCCTCTGTCCTGCATCACTCTCAAAGGAGAACCACGCCGGACAATCTGGATGAACTTTCTCTACCAATGCAGGGATCGAAAACCGACCTCCAGGCTAGCGAGCCAGGGTCTTACCCACCTAGCCACCGTGATCCCCTTCGAAGAGCTTCGAAGTCATTCATCTATTTCAATCAAATATAGAACAAATCTACTTTGTTTAAGAAATAACTTTAGATTTGAAATAAGCCTAAAAGATAATTGTCATACTTAGAAATCACAATAAAAAAACTCAATCCTAAATATAACATCTAAAGTTACTAAATTAGATACCCTTAATGATGATATAATTGACAACTTAAATCGTTTATGAAAATATCTCTCTAGAATAGCAGACGAATTGCCGTCTGCCAGCTTTCGACCCATCTTTTAACCCCCAACATAAACACCAGTGATACAAGTCCCTATTATCCAGCTCTATCTAAACTATACAAATCATTTTAGTCTTGCTCATCAAGTCATCTCAAAAAATTAACATTGAAATTGGCTATTGTAAACCTTTTCACAAGATATTCTCAGCCAACTCTGAATTATAACCAATTTTCTTGCTTACATTATCTTTATTTGCTATTGAAGTCACCAAATATAGTAACTTTTGAAACATTAAGAGCCATATTTTAAAATTTGAAGCATATTTTCAGATAGACACTATGTACTCAACAGCCAAAAACCTCTACACTCCAAAATCCCACTGCCAACCTGTTTATTAGAAAATATCTGCAAATTATTTATTTAATGCAATTCATTTTCTCTTAGACGTAAAGTCATCAAATATTGCAATAATTGAAACATGGAAATTTATAATTAGTATTTAAAACCAGGTTTTCTCATTGACACTAAATGTACTTAAAATCTGTATCGCTCTATTGTATTATAGGTGTGCAAGATACAGGCAATGATTTTATTTATATATATCATATTTTACTTTTTACTCTTTTATACATACTCAACTCTTACACTATACACATTATAAATAATTTTACTGTTCACTCTTTTATATCTACTCAACTATTAGACTATACATATTATAAATAATCAAAAATATTTGTTTTAATTATTATATATTATTGTATTTTACTTTGCCTGTGTGTCATATATACATGTAGTAACAGGGAATACTTTGCCTGTGTGTGTCTTATATAGTAACAGCGAATACTTTGCCTGTGTGTGTTTTATATAGTAACAGGGAATAAGTAAAAAAATAAATTAAAGGTGTGGAAATTATAAAATACTGTAAATATTATAATGTATAATTATATTCTGTGAATAAATATATTACAAGATAAAATAAATATCATTAGTATATCATGTATTATATAGCTGACTGATATAATTACAATATCATTAGTATATCATGTATTATATCATTACAATATTATTAGACCTCTACTATTGATCAATCAATTATATGTTATGATACTTCGTTTAGTCATAAAATACTATATTACTCGTCTAATGATAGCAGTTGTTTTAATGTTGATTCATTTCACTTGAATAGATGTTCGTTATACCCATTATAAATAATTACATCACTTGTACAAAATAGCTTAGGTTAACCTTTGTTACAATTCTGATTCATTCCACATGGGAGCCACGGTGGCTCAGTGAGTAAGACGTTAACTCGCTAACCTGTCAGTGATGTAGGACAACGTATAGTCCTTTGGATGGGATGAAACACCAAGGTGAGGTCCATTGTACATATTGGCATGCACATAAAAGAACCCTTGAGAGTTGGAATTTGAAATAAGAGTAGGCCGTAGAGCCTCTGTCCGAACAAAATTTATCTCATAGCACACTGCATTAGCCCAGTCGGAGCTGAACAGTAGGACGTTAAAATCCATTTCATTTCATTTCACTTGAAATATACTGATTATAGACATTAATAATTCCCATCATATCTTGTAATACAGTAAACTTTGATGTTAATTATTCTCCACTATAAACCAATGATATGCTTGGTTTAGTATTAATTGGTTATCTATTATAGTTCATATAATATTAATAGTACATCATACTATGATATGCTTGGTTTAGTAGTAATTGGCCATCTATAATAGTTCATATAATATAAATAATATAGGATGTAGGTAATAGTTAACATGTACAGAAATTATTGACCTTAATAAGAGAGAGAGAAAGAGAGAGAGAGAGAGAGAGAGAGAGAGAGTTTCGTTATTAACATATTTTTCAATTTTATGTAAATGATTCGCTTATGCGTATGGGTCTTTAGAAGTGGGAGCAAAATTAGGAGGATGGGCCCTACTTCTTGTCCCGTACAAGCGGGGAATCGAAACCACACCACTTGACTCATTGCAGACCTTATGATCCAACGCGCATGCGTTAACCTTTCGGTCACGCAACCTCCCGCAATATTTGGAGAATTAATCTCTCAACTAAATATCCGCTTCAACCACATGGATATTAAAGATACATTGTCACAAATATATTTATCAGGTGGTTATTCCCAGTAAAAGTATGACATGATATATATGAAAAGCTTAGACGCCCAATCTTACTAGAAAAATACTGGATTACGCGAAAAACAGGAACTGTACAAAAATGTCAGGGTATCACTAACTGCCAACCCGACGGCTCATTGTATGCTAGTTTAACTGAGGGAGCCAACACGACGGCTTATTGTATGCTAGTTTAACTGAGGGAGAGGTTGTTATTTCTTGATCGAACGGTTTGTATACGGTGAAGTATCTTTAAAATATTCTGGCTTATCTTGATATAACTGACGTTTTAGTCATATAACCACAAAATAAAATAGGAATGTAATTTAACATTTCGTTAACACAACACAATACTACCGGCTTTTTATTCTGTTATTAAGGGATGTTATGCTAATGAGAAGAATTTTGCCCTGACAGCGGCGTTTCATCGAATGTATTTTACGTGCACGCCAATGTATACACGTAGGAACCATCCGAAGGACTAGTCAGCCCAATAGACGTTATACCCCTGACAGGTGAAACTCAGGCTTGACAAACCTCAAGGTTCTTCTCGAGAATCGAACTTAATTCCCTGACATCAATATGTTATTATCAGAATACTTAGACATTGATTTATTGTCTACGGTATCAACTCAATGGAAGCGGACGTAAATTAACCTTGGTATTTTGTCAAGTATTATATTATCAAGGGAGTCGCGATGGCTCAGTGAGTAACGTCTATCATAGAGTCAATTGGCGTGGACTCGGTTCCCCGCATGTACGTGACACAGAATAGGGTAGCCTGTCCACCCTCGTGGGTTTTTTCCTGGTCTATCATATACATAGAGTCAATCTGCATGGAGTAGGTTCCCCGCATATACGTGTCAACAAATCTCGTGGGTTTTTCCGGGTCCTGAACTGCGGTTTCCCTCCACTTAACCCCATATCTATCTATCTTTCTCTCTAAATATAATCTAAACGTGACATGTTAATACTATTATAAAGATAGATCTAGGAGTAGCCCGTGTCACCAACACTAACAATATCCGTCGTCCTTTAATATAACATACATTCATAATACACCGCTAGATATGCATAGTGCTAGATATGCATTCATATATATAACATAAATATAGTCTCAATATATATCACACTATAAGTTGATCTACTTCCATACTACCTATGAATACTAACTCAATGCATGAAATTCAAACAAAAATCGAAATAATAGAACAAAATACAATACAAGGTTACGATATTCTAAAATATATAAATTAGCTGAGGTCAAAAACAGTGCTAAAAAGCAAATTAAACAATTAATCAATCAAAATAATACAGTATTTGATAATGAACAAGATATTCTAGACACAATTCACCAATATTACCAACAACTATATACTACCCAAAACATTGTCGAAAACCTAATAAACTCCTATATTGAAAACAGTAACATAAATACCCTAACTAACACGGAAAGAGATTCCCTGTCTCATTTCATATCTAAAGATGAAGATCTGAAGGCGTTACAAAGTTTCAGATCAAACCGTAGCCCAGGCATCGACGGTATTCCAGGAGATTTCTATATCAAATTCTTTGACACAATAGGAACCGACCTGACAGAAGTAATAAACAACATCTATCTACAGGGTGAATTATCTAACCCAATGAGAACCGGTATAATAATAATTAATTATAAGAATAAATTGTTTGTCTATAAGAATAGAGGCGACCACCGATTATTTAAGAACTATAGACCAATAAGCCTGTTATGTGTCGACTATAAAATCATCACAAAAATATTAAGTATATGAATGAACACAGTTATTAACAAATTGATCTCTAAAACACAAACGGGAGCCGGACCAAATAAAAGCACCTTCGATAACCTGTATTTAATTGATTCAATCCTAAATTATTTAGACACACATGAAACTAATGCCTATATCTTATCGTTTGATTAGGAAAAAGCCTTTGACCGTATTGAACACGATTATATAAAAACTCTACTAAAACACATGAATTTTCCAAATTACATCGTAAATTGGGTTACAATACTGTTTAAAAATTTGAAAAGTAAAGTTCAAGTAAATGGATCCTTCTCTCAAAATATTAAAAAATAATTGTTCGATCCGTCAAGGTTGTCCTCTATCCATGATTCTCTATTCCTTACGTATAAATTTTGGCTCCGTATCTAGCTCTCAACTAAATCAAGATAAAACCGAAATCGCCCATGTTGGTGTTCGTAAACCATCCCATGACTCATTTCCTGAAAATATAAACATAAACATTAAAACGGACACAATTAAATTACTGGGCATTTGGTTTGGGATCAATAAAATGGAAAAAAAACCCTGATTACCCCTCATCATGACGATTAAATCAACTATTAGTCACTGGTCTACTTACAACCTATCGATTAAAGAAAAAGTCTGTACTTGTACTGGTCACTCATTGATAGTAAGAACGTACAACCAAAAATAAACAAACACCTACCTCATATAAATTTTGAAAAAGTTTGGCATAATTTATATAAATGTCCAACACTATCTGAAATAGAAAAAGAATTTATGCACAAAATAATACACAATGCATTTCCCACAAAAGACTATATATGTCAATACTGCAAGAAAAATAATGAAACCTACAGTCACTTATTTCTACTCTGCCCTAAATTACAGCACTTTAAATCCTTTGCTGCTACACATATAAGCAATATACATTCCACAAAATACTTCCATATCAACAATAATACATTACATTTACATGATGTATACCCTGAAAATTTATATGGCATGTATCTCTACCTCTGGATCATATGGTCCAACAGAATGCATCCCTATATCAACAACATCTCCAACCATCTGATATACCAATTCTATACAAAAAGAAAAGAAAAGAAAATATAAATAAAATCACCAAGCTCCAGTCTACTCTGCCTTACTAAATTCTCTGGTGTAAGACAAATTATCGTTCTGTGTGAAGCTTCTAAATTTATTACTCTATTATGTGACTAAGCAGACCGTGCTATTTACTTTTAAAGGGACAATAACACTCTTGCTGGCTTGAAAGCTCCAGAAAATAAATAATATCTCTATCTAAGTACTAGATGTTTAAGTGTCCTACCTGTTGTGTAAATTGTCCATTACATCCTATTTTACTTGTCCAGAGGGTTCGAAAATATTTTTAAATCGAAGTTTCATTTGAAAAGGTTTACGTTAGACGTTTCTAACCATTATGTTGAATTTTTCAAAATTTTTAAATTAGGTGTGTTAAGATGAAATTTGTATCACCAATTAATTGAAATATTGTAAAATAGTACAATTTGTTGACCAGAATAAAAATTGGGACATATTATTCAGTTACAACAAGAGTGGTATTGAGCCTTTAAGTTGCCATAACTTGGCATCTTAGTCATCTTTCGCTTTCGTTAAATGGCACTATCATACTGTGTCATATAAACAAAATACCCATGCACCCACCGGAATAATTGTATGTTCAAAAGAAAAAAAAAGAAGCAGGTGCAGGACCGAAGGCATGGCAAGAGGAATATCAGTCAAGTCGTCCACAAGCAAAGTCGTCCACACGAAAAATCTGCTGAAGTCGTCCACACTCGTTGGTGGAGTCGTCCACACCCGTTAGTGGAGTCGTCCACACGACTTAGTTTAATTTCGGGTTGTAGATATAGTTTACTTTCGGGACACATTCGCTTTATGATCATTTCCCCCTGGTTTTCGGAACATCCCCACGCTAGAGCGGACCCGTTCATTAATAAACAACAAAGTATATAATTTTATTCAATACATTACAATTTCATAAATATAACAAATTCAATGATACTCTGTGGCAAAAATGACATGGCGATACTTCCCCACACGGATATCCCGTTTGAAAAATCCTTCGTTAATGCTTTCTTGTTGTAACTGAAAAAATAAATATTTGATTGTTATAATATTTTAGTGTACATTTTATTGTTAATTTTATTGTACACTTTATATTGAATTTTATTGTAAATTTTGTTGTACACTTAATATTAAATTTTATTTTAAATTTTAAATTATCTTGTAAAAAAAACTACTAACATCACACCTTTCCGTTGTGTATCATCGACTACCTTCTGGAACGCGTGAGCTCTATGCACGATCGAGGTATCATCTGCGGGCACCGGGTCATCTATTAACCTAAAACATCAAATAATACAAAATACTAACTAATTAGGGACGAAATGGCTCGGGTGGGATGTGTATGTGACGTGCACGTTGATGATCCCTTAAGAGTAGGCCGCAGCGCCGCTGTCTGGTCTTAATGTCCCTCATAGCACACTGTATGGCGTATGCTCGTTTTCGTTAGCACAGTTGGAGCAGACCAGTAGTTTGATGTAGTTTACAAGTGATTCCAATCGCTTAAAGTGGCAGATCAAGACATTAACCTAATTCCGTTCTAAACAGGGAGCCAAAGGGTGCTAGCTTACTAAGTGAGTAAGACGTTGGCTTGTAAGCATGGAGGTCGCGGTTCATCTGGATTTTCCGACGTGGTTAACGTTTGTCAGTGGTGCAGGACAGAGGGCCTAGTCGTTTGGGTGGGACGAAAAACCGAGGTCCCGTGTATACATTGGCATTCACGTATGCCTTGACAGTTGGAATTATTGGGTATTATTAATTGGGTGATATTGGGCAATTCGGTGCGCCCGGTCGGGACATAGTAGAAAAAATGTTATAGGCCAAGGCATGTCATAGATTTACCATTAAAATCAACTGAGGAAAGAATTACTAATCCGACATCATAATTATGAATATGCTTAGAGTTATAGCCCTTGATTTCACATAAAATGTATCAAAGCTATCTTCAGGGCTGAATTATTGCCCGAATTTCATGAAATTTGCTAAAATCCATATCAGCGTGAATTTGACCATCTTTCTTTTATTTAAATTTGGTTTTGGTGTTCAATAGGAGAATGTCTCAGTCACGAATACGGAAGGACTCCTCACTTTTTTTTCTATTTGCAATTTTTCTATATACACCCACGCGTAATATAGGCGTATAGAGTTGTCGGCTGTCGGTCAGCTGTTTCGTTACACAAATTTACAGACCTTGAGAGGATGATACCTGTCCATTTATCCTGCATTGTTGTAGTTTTATAGTGAAATAGATAGAGTGACTAATGTCGTCCAAGTTTATAAAACAATCAATTATTGTACCAGGTGAGAATATATATATAAATAATCTTGTCTTGGAGAGCGGCGCGACAGCTTACTCTTACACGGAATTCCAATACCTGCACACCTGAGTAGACAAGAACTGTCGGAACAACTAGGTGTTATCTATTGCCGGGCCCAAAGTCCTGCATAATGGAAAACGGGGGAACCACGCCAGTTCATGACAGTACATTTAACCCCGTATTTATCACAGTCACACCCAATATATATAATACTGGAATGGGGTTTAACGTCTTCTCAATTTAAGACTAATTAATGTATTTTTCTTTTCAATCGCCAGGCGTGCAATACGATGGGGAACTTAGCCTGGAATGCAGCTTTCTACCCTATCCGATGGATTAGGCACATTTCCTTTGTCAATTCCGCCGAGGCCACCCTGAAAAGCGAGAACGAGTTCTTCTCGGCCCATAGCGTGATTCGAACGCAATTTAAAGTAATATTTAACTGTAAATGCTGTTACATCAAAACAGCTGTTATACCTTCTTTTAATTTCCACTACCTGAATTATGGGGGGTTGGATGGCCGAATGGTTTCGATTCCCCGGTTGTACGTGACAAGGAGTAGGGTCGCCTGTCCAACCTCGTGGCTTTACTCCGGGTCCTCCGGTTTCCTCCCGCTGCTAAAGACCCCTACAAGCGAATGATTGAAATAAAATTGAACAATGTGATAGTCCCGAAATGACCTAGTTTGTGTCGAGTGGACGTTAAACCCCATTTCTCTCTCTCTCTCACCTTAATTATGTTTTATTAGTCGCTACCCACTGTAAAATAGGGTGTTGGATGGCCGAATGGTTAGCGCGTGCGTGTTGTATCCAGGGTCGGATTGGGGCCGGGAAATGGCCCGAGGTCCCGTGTCGGAGCGGCCCCTTTTACTGATCGCGGAGCCCGGATGGGGGAGTCCGGGTGCTCTCCCCCGGGAAAATTTTGAAAAATCGGAGGCCATTTCCCGCAATTTGAGACCATTCCCGACATCCCAATTCTGTAATTTCATCTCTGTAAATAACGAGTTAATAAAAATGTTAAGGAATGTTTAACACCAGTCTCAGGAAATCGTCTCGCACTCATATTCAGCAAGCAGACTAGCTATCATCAAATTTTGCTGAGGCCTTAAAATTGAAATTGTTTTTGGAGTTACAAACGATCGGCAGACGTTTCTGACGTATCCCCAGAAACAGGGTACAGGGGACTTAATAATTAGTAAATTTGCCGGTGAAAGTGTCTGGTGAATCCGGTGAAATTTTCGGATTCCGAATTCCGGCCCACACCCAGAACACCCGGCCCAGAAAGTCTATTATACCAGCCCATTCCAGACTCCAGTGATGGCGTGGCAGCCCGTTAAAACTACCGGCCACATACAACATGATCATCATCGCTGCATGACCGGTTCAATACACCCCCCCCCCCCCATATAATGTTCAGAAGAAAAAGGTTTTATTAGACGAATTGCACAAAATTATTTTTTTCATTTTTTGTCTGACCGGCCGATGGCCCAATCCAGCCCTGGGTGTTTCATAAGGTCTGTCATTGAGTCAACTGGCGTGGTTTTGATTCCCCGGTTGGATGTGACAAGGAGTAGGGTCGCCTGTCCAGCCTCTTGGGTTTTCTCCTTGTCCCCCGGTCCCAGCCCTACGTGCAAGCGTATTATTGAAAAAAATTGAAATACACTGTATATGTTAGTCCCGAAATTACCTAGTTTGTTTCGAGTGAACGTTTAACCCTATCTTCTCCCTCTCCATTGTAAAATACTGATTATTTGTATGTTCTCAAATCCCCCCCCCCCCCCGCATCAACAGTTGTAATAAAATAAGTTTATTTTAAACAATAGACCACAGCACATAATTATGGAAATAATAATTTATTTTGACATTAGGAAGTAATCGCTCTACTAAACGTCCGTTTCCACCGTAAGAATATAAAAAAAATGTCCGCCTAGTATCCGGTATCAATTTTGGCCTATCTTGATATTACTGATAATCACAAAAAACAGATGGGAATGTAATTTAAAGCTTCAACACCACACACTACTCCCGCTTTTTTCTGTTGTCAAGGGTGTGATACTAAAGAGAAGAATCTTGTCGGGTCATGGGCATTTCATCGAATTTCTTTTAAGAGCACGCCAATGTATACACGGGTGGACCTCTGTTTATCGTCCCATCCGAAGGACTAGTCAGCTTAACGGACGCTGTCCCTGGCAGACGAAAATCAGGATCGACAAATCTCAAGGTCCTTCTCAAGATTCGAAATGAAATAAAAATGAATTGAAGTTTAACGTCCTACTGTTCTGCCCCGAAATGGGCTAATGAAGACGGATATCCATACAGTGTACTTTGAGGGAAATTGTGTCCGGGCAGCGACACTACGGCCTACTCTTATATCGAATTCCAACTGTCAAGGGATCTTTTACGTACACGCCAATGTGTACACGGAACCTCGGATTTTCGGACCCTCCGAACGAATAGACAGCGGTCCTTGTCAGGCCCTCCGTCCTCAATCACTGACAAGGGGGAATCACGACGGAAAATCTGGATGAATTTAACTTTCTCGACCATTACAGAGATCGAACACCCAACCTCCAGGGTAGCGAGCCAGCCTCGAGATTCGAACTCAATCCCCTGACTCGTTGACTACCACGACCATCAATATGTTAATATCAGAATACTTAGACATTGATTTATTGTCTACGGTATCATCTCAATGGAAGCGGACGTAAATTAACCTAGATATTATGTCAAGTATTATATTATCAGACGAGTCGCGGTGGCTCAGTGAGTAAGACACTCGTTCGTTAACCAGAGGGTTATGGGTTTGATCCCAGTGTTGGTTGAGAAAGCTATTCGGGATTTTCCGGCTTGGTTCCCCTCTCTCAGTCCTGCAGGAACACCGTCTAGTCGTTCGGATGGAGCATGATACTAAAATCGGAGAGTCCCGATGAACTTTCTAAGTAAGGATATAGCGCCATGTGGACCCAGCCGTGTATATTATATCTAGAGGTTTATTAACTAGTTGATATATTACTACATTGTTGAAGATACCAAGTTGGAGACATACCTGTGTATAAAATTAAACGTATAAGCATTATAGTATATCTCCCTATAAGGTGACCTATTTTCATACTACATATAGTCATAATATTATAATTATAGACGTACACCGACAGATATAGTGTCAATATGATGTAGCGCGATAGTGGTAGCCTCTGTTACCCACTCAAACAATATCAGTTGTAGTTGATATACACAGTTATAGTCTGGGTGACAAAGGCTAATGTCGAAGTTCATTATATTAAAACGAAAATAGAATTTCAGAGAAACCCGAGCATGTTCAGTCTACAGCATATAGCGTGATATTTTTAGCCTCTGTTACCCACACGCTAACAATATCAATGGTAGTTTACGTACACGGTTATAGTCTGGGTGACAAAGCCTAATGTCGAAGATCGTTATATCAAAACGAAAATAAAAATAGAATTTCCAAGAAACTGTAGCAAGTTTACGTATGTTCAGTCTACAGCATAAGAAGAACAAACTGCGAAAGACGAAGAAAGACGTGAATTTCTATGTGATTTACATGTTTTGTTTGAATTAATACTTTTGATTTTTAGTTCATCTATCTCGATATCAAGTATTATATTGTTTGATTTTGTATTTTCATCCAGTTTGAACTCGTATTGTCTACAATTATGTGACTTAGACGTTTCTAAGAAACTATATCAAGTTTATGCATGTTCAGTGTACAGTCCAAGGAAGATAAACTGCTCGAGAAGATGTCAGGCGAGGTTAGACGATTTGGCTAAATTTAGCAGTTTTGATTTCTAGGATATCGTATATATTATATTTAGCCTAATTGTTTGTTGTTGTTTTGTCCAGTTTATACAACCAGTGCAACAAACAGTTATTTAAAATGGCAGAGAAGGAAGTGTGTAGTATTTGTTTGAACGAATTTCAACAACGCGTGGTACTCGATTGTGCACACCCCTTTTGTTTTATCTGTTTAGAAGATTATGTGAACAAAACCTCCACTAAAGATCAGTTCCAATGCCCATTATGCCGTATTTTTATAAATCTCAGTGACGGAGGTCTGGATCGATTTAAACCTAAACCAATTAATATTCCTCAATGTGATGTATGTACGGAAGATACATGTCAATATTTCTGTCGAGAGTGTGATCAATATTTATGTAAATCATGTAAAACCACGCATGATAAGATGAAAATTTGTAAAGACCACGTTGTGTCTCGATATGATGAAACACAAATCTATCAAGCGCCTACTTCAAACGAAACAATAAAGGAAAAAGCTTCGGCTTCGTCTATCACAAATCCTAAAGATTTCTGTCTGCGCCATGAAGAAGAGACTGTAAAAGTCTATTGTAAAGATTGTACCGTAGCCGTTTGTTGGAAATGTTTCGTGGCCGATCATAATGGACATAAATTTTTAGATTTACAGGAGGATGAAGTCAGACAAAGTATCAGACACGATTTAAAATCAATGAATGATGAATTAGAAAAACAAATCACTACTTTTCAGAAACATTATGATAATTTAAATAGTAAATTAATTGAAGTCAAAAACTGCACAAAAACTGAATGTGACAAAGTAGATGCGCAGGTTGAGAAAATCTGCTCAGAATTTCACAAAATCGGAGAAAATATTAAAAAGGAAATGCAGAAAACTGGTGAAGAGGAAGAATCCAAATTCAGGAAATTAATGGAGGACATTAAAAGACTAACAGAAGATTTAAAAGCAAGTGTTAAATATTCAGTGAATGTTTTAGAAGATTCATCCGTTGTTCAAGTTTTACAAAGAATACCTAAAGTTAGACAGGAAAAAGATGAAAGTTGTTGTAGAAAATTGGATATACCTGATGTAAGATATTCAACATTTCAAGTAGCAGAGATAGATAAAACTTTGTTAACTAATCAACTTGGTAAAATTGTAAGTTGTCATCAGAATATGATTGGTAAAATTGTAAGTTGTCATCAGAATATGATTGGTAAAGTTGTAAGTTGTCATCAGAATATGTTTGAAGATGTTTTTAATGTGGATACTGTGAGAGAAGGTGGTTGGTATTATGGTAAACGACATGTAGTTTCAGGTTTTACATGGATTATTGGTGTGTATAAACTAGGATCATCATTATGTGTTGGATTAGACCTGAATGACGTAGAAGATAAAAGTATTACGTCATGTAAAGTTGACGTCACATGTAAAGTTATAAATAAAACAGATGATAGACAATCTGTAGTTAAACAATGTAATAGGACTGTTAGACCTGGTGGTGGTTATACTTATGTTTCTGATCTTATTGACTGGGAGAGATTCAGTAATCCTGCAGTGGATTTATTAATGGTCATAGAAAATTTACAATTCAAGTAACAATTAATAAGATAACTGACATTAAAAGACGTTAATAATTAGACTACTGTTATGGCTGAATGATTGTTAAATAATGTTTTGTTTACGGTGTAAGGGAGATAACATTATTTCTATCCGAAATGGAATAAATTATGGTCAATCGCTGGAAGAAGTAGTTGATAGTTTTTTTCAGATGGAACTTTAATACATGTATAATATCATTCCATATTATAATAAAAAATGATTCCAGATGGAGCTAAAATACGTGTATAATATCTTTCCATATTAGAATAATAATTGTAAACTCTTTGTATTGTTGTTTTATTATGAAGCACTGGTAGTAACCAACAGGTCAAGGGAAACAAAACAAGTTACTGAACACAGGCATTCCAACCCATTCTTGTTCGACACCGGCTTTGACTGAGAAAGTTGAACAATTTCCAGCCTGTTTTCCACTTTGTTAGGAAAAACGTGTAGTTACCATTTTTAAAACAGTTCTTGATCTTGAAGTCTGTTAACTTACATTAATGCAATAAGAAAAAAACCTGTGCGCCGTTAATATAGAGGTAGCAGTTTACTGTTAAAGGTACACCAGTGGGAGGAAACCGGTGGACCCAGGGAAAACCCAAGAGGTTGGACAGGCGATCCTACTCATTGTCATGAACAAGCGGGGAATCGAAACCACGCCACTTCACTCAATGAGAGACCTTATGATGCCACGCGCACGCATTAACCATTAGGCAACCCAACCACCTCTCACTAGAAGATAGGATAGAGGGTTACAAATCTGATCACAAATTTGTATTAATACCTACTTTAAATTAATAGCTGACTTAATTGGGTAGAAACGCCATTGTACGGACTAAATTCTCCCCTGTGCATTGCATTGTGAATCGTTATGTAAAAAAGTGAAGCAAAGTCTCTATATATTGGTGAGATTACAAGATTGTACCAAGGGTTAAGTAATTATCAGGAATTGTTCTTCTTATATAAAATATTCTTCGAAATGTCGCCTAAATATGGTACCTATTAACCATAAGCATGGTTAATACTGGTTTAGTCTATCCAATTAGTAAAACAAGCCAAAATATGGTAGCTGTTTACCTTAAGCATGGGTAATAGCATGTTAGTCTATCCAATTAGTAGATATCACTAACAGATTATTGCTCTGTCTTACTAGCTATCCTTGTATAACCCACCATACAAGTTGTACTGATGTCGTCATGTCACGTTATATAACACAGCTAGCAATATATATCTGATATGAACTGTAAGAAACTATACAGCTGCTATATAAGACTCTGACACATAAAAAAAACATGTTAAAAAGCCAAAATTAGTATAGAGCCCCCCCCCCCCCCTCAAATACACCCGCTTATAATTCTAAACTAGTTTATGATAACACATCCACTCGAGTTGGTGAAGTTGAAGGTAGACAAGTGAAATGATATGAAATAAGGTTTAACGTCCTACTGTTCTGCACCGACTGGGCTAATGAAGACGGGAATATACGACAAACAGTGTGTTATAAGTGAAATTTTGCCCGGATAGCGGAGCTGACTCTTATTTCGAATTCCAATTGTTAAGGTTTTTTTAAGGTCCCCGCCAATGTGTCTACGGGTCCCCGTATAGTCGTCCTATCCGAACGCCTACACATGTTGCCCCGTGGCCGTACCACTGACAAGGAGGAAATATGCCGGAAAAAAAACGATGAACTTTCTTGGCCAACGATATGAGACCTCCAGGTTAGCGAGCCGACGTCCTACCCACTGAGCAACCGTGGCTGTCATGGGTTCTTTTACGTGTCCGACAACATTTAACGTCTTACTAATCACCACCGACTGCAATGAGGGGCCTTCTTTTATTTCGAATTCCAGTTGCCATGGATTCTTTTACGTGCCCGACAACGTGAAGACTGCAAAATGTCCCTCATAGTACACTGTATGGCGCATGCCCGTCTTTATCATGTCCACCCGAATTCCAATCAACCAATCAATCAGACGTCGGCATTGACCCGATGCCTGAAATTTCACACCCCGGGAAACAAGGCTCATGCCATGTAAAATGTGGCGCATAAAGCAGAGTGACAACTCTACTATTGCGCTAAACACTGTTTATTACACTGATTTAAAATGTGTAAATGTTAAGAGTGGTACTTGAGCTTTATCTCCGATAGGAATGTTTCTTAAGAGCTGAAAATGTCATATAGATTAAATTGTCGTACATCTCTGGACACTGTATCGGCACATAGTGTACAGGAGCATGGGAATATACACTCTGTCTCTGTCTCCCCCTCTCTCACCCTCTCTCTCTCTCTCGCTAACAAACAGACAGTGCTAGATTGACCTGTGGGCTTGACAGGATGAAACCTAGGAGGGTCTCAAGATATGAGGGTCATCGGGCCAAGATATGGGTGAGTGGAGGGTGGTGTGGGGGCTCATCGGGCCATGATTGGGGGGGGGGGGTCATCGGGCCAAGATGAGGTATGGGAGGAGGGGGGGGGGGCATCAACTAAACATTCGTCAATATCTTCAATAGTGTTTAATAGTCACTTTGATCTTCCTGTTGTCGTGAGGATGGGGAGGGGCTTCAACTAAATCTGGCAATGCCAACAGAAAGACAGACAGAGCTAACATGTAATGTGTCTGATTTAATTAAAAAATTTAGTTGCCAGTTTGTTTTTGGTATAATCGTTCGGATGGGACGAAAAAACGAATCTTATGTACAAATTGGCATGATCTTTAAAGATCGCTAGATAGTAAGAATTCGATATTAGAATAGGCAGTAGCGCCGCTCTTCGGGCTAAATTTCCCTTATAGCACAGTGCATGACGTATGATCGTTTTCATTTTCACAGTCGAAGCAGTAGGGCGTTAAACTCCATGTCATTTATCATATCGTAAAATACGTTCTAAAAGAAACCCACAAACAGTTGTAATAATACATATCATTCATTTTAAACATATAAATTGAAATAAAATGACGTTTAACGTATTAAACCTGATTGACGTAGAAGAAATCCAACTGCCAAGGGATCTTTTACGTGTAGGCCAATGTATACGCGGGTTGTTTTAAGGCCCTCGGTCCTGTATCACTTTCAAGGGGAAACCAGGCGACCTCTAGGCTAGCGAGCCAGTGTCTTACCCACTTGACCACCATGGTTCCCTCTCCTATTTATAAGCCAGTACGAACACTATAAAGATATTCGGAGGTTGGTTGACCGAATGCTTAACGCGTGCGCGTTTAATAGATGGCCTGCCATTGATCAAGTAGAGTCGTCTAGCCAAGATCGTGGGTTTTCACCGGATCCTCCATTTTCCTACTATTGCTAAAGACCCCTTCGCTCAAGCGAATTATTGAAATAAAATCAAACCATTTATGTTAGTCCCGAAATGACCTAGTTTGAGTCGAGTGGACGTTAGACCTCATTTCAAAGATTCAAAGAGCCATAGAAACACACTTTCCAGTGATGTATGACACAATAACTGGAACCTCGTATTAAGACCGGTAATTTGACATTTGTTGGACATTCTCCCAAATGGTTAGTGCGCACTGTAATTGAATAAACTGGCGTGGTTTCGATATCCCGGTTGTAGGAGTAGGGTCGCCTGTCTTACCTTGTGGATTTTCTCTGGGCCTCCGGTTTCCTCCCAATGCAAAAGACCCGTACACACCAGAGAATTATTGAAATAATATTGAACCACTGTCCCGAAATGACCTAATTTGTGTCGATTGGACGTCAAACCTCATTTCTCCCTCTCTCTCTCCCCCACCGCCCCCTCTCTCTCTCTCTCTCTCTCTCTCGTTAACTAACAGAGAGTGCTAGATTTACCTATAGGCTTGGCATGCTGAAACATAGGAGGGCCTCAAGATATGGGGGTCATCGGGCCAAGATAGTGGTGAGGGGAGGGGGGGGGGCTCATCGGACCAAGATAGGGGTGGGGTCATCGGGCCATGGTGTATAATATTTTGACTGTAGTCTTAAACATTCGTCACCATCGTCAATAGTGTTTAACAGATACTTTGATCTTCCTGTTGTCGTGAGGGTGGGTGGGGAGGGGGCTTCATCTAAATCCGGCAATCCCAACAGCAAGGCAGACAGAGCAAACATGTAATGTGTCTGATTTAATTCAAAAATTTAGTTGCCAGTTTGTTTTTGTTTTTGTGTTTTTTAAACTAGAAACGGAAGTTTCGTATGAAAACCTGGGAGCCACAGTGGCTAAGTGAGTAAGATGCTGGCTCACATGAACATATTGGCGTGCACGTAAAAGAACCTTGGCAGTTGGAATTCGATATTAGAGTAGGCCGTAGCACCAAATGGCGTATGCCCAGTTGTAGCAGAACAGTAGGACGCGTCCGGATAAGCGGTTTTAACGTTCACGTCCAAACGATTCAATATCTTTAGACAAGGTAAATACATTGCATAAAAACACGGACATTTATTTCTGAGACTTTTTTTTCAAATCGGAATGGTCCCTTTCAACCAGATTTCATTTCGGATGAAACCCAACAGATTGAACAGATGACATTATCAAAACTTTATCACGTACAAATGTGATATCGAACCCTGTATCGGTGGTTAAGTTATGATAAAATTAGTATAGTCAGTTCCTTGTCCATAGTAATATCGTGTTTGTTTTTTATCAGATTCTCGGTAAACACGAGGCTTTCCATTGATAAATATTAGATAGAGCTCTTAACAAATCACGGACATCAACGAATAGTCGTTTGGATGGGACGAAAAAACGAGTCACATGTACAAATTGGCATGCTCTTTAACGATCCCTTGGCAGTTTGAATTCGATATTAGAATAGGCAGTAGCGCTGCTGTCCAGGTTACATTTCCCTCATAGCACTCTGCTTGGCGTATGTCCGTTTTTATTTGCCCAGTCAAAGAAGTAGGGCGTTAAACTCCATTTCATTTATCATATCGTAAGATACGTTCTAAAAGAAACCCACAAACAGTTGCAATAATACATATCATTCATTTTAAACATATAAATTGAAATAAAATGGGGTTTAAGGGTCTACTGTTTTAAACATATCAATTGCAATAAAATGGGGTTTAACGTTCTACTGTTTGTCACCAACCCGGGATAATACGGATGAGGATGAGGGACTTACTGGTTTGTGAGCCCACGGGGGACGATTATTTAAACTACCCAGGGTCACATCCGACATCACCCACTTTGAAGTTCGATAGCCATGAATTCCATTATTTTTCAATCCTATATCAATTATATGGTATGTTGCGTCGTTTAGTTATAAATAAATATGATTATATCACGACTGATTTATTTATTTTGATTTCGTTTATTCAAGATGTCATAACATATATTTTACCTGTACCTTTAAATGATATTGTATTAAATTCCTTTATTTTATTTTATTATTATATGTGTAACAATCCACCTGTTTATTTAATCAGTGCAAGACAATGATAGATACGGTACATTATAATATTGATATTATTAAATATTTTCATAGAATGCTTCAATAAAACCTATATTACATTAGCAAGTATTATAAAAATAACCAAACAACATTTAGAGAAATATTCATCCCTATTTGTTAAATATAATTATAATGGAGAAATTGAACTCGACTTCTCCTAACCAGCACAGAATTCTATTTGACTTGTACCATTAAAATAAAAGTGAGAAAAGTGATTTGATGAATGATATGTCTCTTTGTTTAAGAAATAACCTTTGGGTATGAAAGTTGATTTTATCACACTAAAATACATTTGTCGTATTTAGGTATGAAAGTTGCCATACTTAAATATATTTGTCATATTTAGAATACACATTGAACAAGCTCAATCCTAAAAATATATCTAAAAATAAATAATTCCCATACCCTATTCCTCTCTCTCTCTCTCTCTCTCTCTCTCTGTTGAATGCAGTCTGAATCTAATCAATTAAGTGGAATCTAATCATTAGTCAATATTGCAAGGGAGTTAAATCTTTGTTAATTTTTAGAATATAATAATTTATGTGTATATTATTCTTAAATCAGTCTGAATTTAATCAATCAAGTGGAAGTTCAGTTTACTTTTATTACAAATATTATTCGGGACACTTTATTACCTCGAAACTTTTAGATCTTTCGAACTTCGAGGTCGGGTATTCCCGAACTTAGTTTAAAATTACTTTTTAAAAGTATGTTGATATACTGTCTGAAGAGCTTGGAATCCATTTCTCAACTCTGAATGTAATATAGACAAAACATTCAAAAGCTTTTGCGTAATCTTAATAATTTTTTCAAAACAATTCATTTCACTCTGAATCTCTTCATATTTTACACTTTTGCCGAAGAGCATCTAATTCTTCTATCGTTGAACCTATTAAAGTCAAAATCTCCATACCTGAGAAATCTTTTTGGTTTCTAATTTATTTAGAATCTCATATTATTTCTCACTTGTTAGCACGCGCGCGCTGTATCACACGGTCTGTCATTGAGTCAACTGGTGGGGTTTCGATTCCCCGGTTGTACGTGACAAGGGGTAGGGTCGCCTGTCCAACCTCGTGGGTTTTCTCCGGGTCCTCCGGTTTCCTCTCACAGCTAAAGACCCCGTTATGGAAATTATGGAAATAAAATTCAACCATATGTTTGTCCCGAAATGACCTAGTTTGTGTCGAGTGGACGTTAAATCCCATCTCTCTCTCTCTCTCTCTCTCTCACTTTGATAACTATTCAATGATTATTCCCTCGAACACTTCTTCCAACGAACTTGTAATTAAATATTATATTGTTAAATATAATATAATAAGATCAAAACCTTCAAACATCCCTATTAGATTTCTTTAAGTTAGAAAAATTTATTGATGAGAATGCTTGAATATTCCAGAACATCCCTAAATATTCCTTCTAACACCTTCCCCGAAGAGCTTCGAAATGAAATGAAATGCTCCGAACTCGACTAATGAAGACGGGCATACGCCATACAGTGTGCTATGGGGGAAATTTATCCCGGATAGCGGCACTACGGCCTACTTTCATATAGAATTCCAACTGTCAAGGGATCTTTTACGTGCACGCCAATGTGTACACGGAACCTCGTTTTTTCGTCCCATCCGAATGACTAGACAGTTGTGCTTGTCAGGCCCTCTGTCCTGCATTACTGACAAGGGGAAACCACGCCGGAAAATCTGGATGAACATTCTCGGCCAATGCAGGGATCGAAAACCGACTTCCAGGATAGCGAGCCAGCGTCTTACCCACCTAGCCACCGTGATCCCCTCCGAAGAGCTTCGAAGTCTTTCATCTATTTCAATCTAATATAGAACAAATCTACTTTGTTTAAGAAATAACTTTAGATTTGAAATAAGCCTAAAGGGTAATTGTCATACTTAGAAATCACAATAAAAAAACTCAATCCTAAATATAACATCTAAAGTTACTAAATTAAATACCCTTAAAGTTGATATAACTGACAACTTAAATCCTTTATGAAAATATCTCTCTAGAATAGCAGACGAATTGCCGTCTGCAAGCATTCAACCCATCTTTTAACCCCTAACATAAACACCCAATGTTTGTCAGTGATACAAGCCCCTACTATCCAGCTCTTTCTAAACTATACAAATCATATTAGTCTTGCTCATCCAGTCATCTCAAAAAATTAACATGGAAATTGGTTATTGTAAACCTTTTCACAAGATATTCTCAGCCAACTCTGAATTATAAACAATTTTCTTGCTTACATTATCTTTATTTGCTATTGAAGTCACCAAATATAGTAACTTTTGAAACATTAAGAGCCATATTTTAAAATTTGAAGCATATTTTCAGATAGACACTATGTACTCAACAGCCAAAAAACTCTACACTCCAAAATCCCACTGCCAACCTGTTTAATTAGAAAATATCTGCAAATTATTTATTTAATGTAATTCTTTTTCTCTATATAATCTTCATTTAGACGTAAAGTCATCAAATATTGCAATAATTGAAACATTGAAATTTATAATTAGTATTTAAAACCAGATTTTCTTATTGACACTAAATGTACTTAAAATCTGTATCGCTCTATTGTATATAGGTGTGCAAGATACAGGCAATGATTTTATTTGTATATATTATATTTTACTTTTTAATCTTTTATACATACTCAACTCTTATCCTATACATATTATAAATAATCAAAAATACCTGTTTTTATTATTGTATATTACTGTATTTTACTTTGCCTGTGTGTCTTATATAGTGACAGTGAATAAGTAAAAAATAAATTAAAGGTGTGGAAATTATAAAATACTATAAATATTATAATGTATAATTATATTCTGTGAATAAATATATTACAAGCTAAAATAAATATTAATAAATCATGTATTATATACCTGACTGATATCATTACAATATCATTAGACATCTACTACTAATCAATCAAATTATATGTTATGATACCTCGTTTAGTCATAAAATACTATATTACTCGTCTTATGATAGCAGGTGTTTTAATGTTGATTCATTTCACTTGAATAGAAGTTCATAATACCCATTATAAATAATTACATCACTAGTACATTATAGCTTAGGTTAACATTTGTTACAATTCTGATTCATTCCACATGGGAGCCACGTTGGATCAGTGAGTAAGACATTAACTCGCTAACCTGGAGGCCCCGTGTTTAACCAATGCGTTGATCGAGAAAGTCCGCCCACATCAGTGGTGTAAGACGGAGGGCCTAGCAATGGACACCGTAAAGTCTTATGGATGGGACGAAAAACCGAGGTGAGGTTCCGCGAACACAGTGGCGTGTACGTAAAAGAACCCTTGACAGTTGGAATTGGAAATAAGAGTAGGCTGTAGAGTCACTGTCCGTGCAAAATGTCCCTCATAGCACACTGTATGGCGTATGTCTGTCTTCATTAGCCCAATCGGATCAGAACAGTAGGACGTTAAAATCCATTTCATTTCATTCCACTTGAAATATCCTGATTATAGAAGTTGACAATTCCCATCATAGCTTGTAATACAGTAAACTTTGATGTTGGTTATCCCCCACTATAAACCAATGATATGCTTGGTTTAGTACTAATTGGTTATCTATTGAAATGAAATGGAGTTTATCGTCCTACTGTTCTGCTCCTAACCTGGGCTGATGAAGACGGGCATACGCCATACAGTGTGCTATGAGGGAAATTTTGCCCGGACAGCGGCACTACGGCCTACTCTTATATCGAATTCCAACTGCCAAGGGATCTTTTACGTGCACGCCAATGTGTACACGGGACCTCGGTTTTTCGTCCCATCCAAATGACTAGACAGCTTTCCTTGTCAGCCACTCCGTCCTGCATCACTGACAAGGTAGAACCACTCCGGAAAATCTGGATGAACTTTCTCGGCCAATGCAGGGATCGAACACCCGACCTCCAGGCTAGCGTGGTTATCTATTATAGTTCATATAATATTAATAGTACATCATACTATGATATGCTTGGTTTAGTATTAATTGGTTATCTATTATAGTTCATATAACATTAATAGTACATTATACTATGACATGCTTGGTTTAGTATTAATTGGCCATCTATTATAGTTAATATAATATTAATAGTACATCATACTATGATATGCTGGGTTTAGTATTAATTGGCCATCTATTATAGTTCATATAATATTAATAGTATATCAAACTATGATATGCTTGGTTTAGTATTAATTGGCCATCTATTATAGTTCATATAATATTAATAATATAGGATGTAGGTAATAGTAAACATGTACAGTAATTATTGACTTTAATAAAGTTCAAATATCAATAATACATAGAGGATATTTGTCGTTTTAGAGTGAATAACATATTTTATTTCATCGAGAAGCAAGAAAACTTATATTTTCACGAATGCGTAGCATGAGTGAAAATATAAACGTTTTCTTGCTTAGAGATGAAATAAAATATGTTATTCACGACAAAACGACAAATGTTCTATTTATTTTATGATTTTACAATCATTTTAGGTAAAAACAACATGGACTACTGCTAGCCAGTGGAATAACACTTTTATTTCACTGATAAAACGCGGTATTCCACTACTGATCATAAAATAAATGATTATAGTCAATCGTTAAATGTAACGGTTCATTAGTATAATTAGAGAGAGAGAGAGAGAGAGAGAGAGACTGACTAACATATTGTTTAATTTTATGTAAATGATTCATCTAGTCTACTGCATCCAGATTTTTAAAGCGCGTTAACAATATGTCATTTTGGGATTAACATATCGTGCAATTCATATTCATTTGACAATCGGCCTAAAAATGTTGATTAACTTAAAATCGACCGTTTTATAATGCTGCCATTTTGGATTTCGAAATTTACATATAGCTTTAAATTAATGGTCTGACTATTTATTTGATTCGTTCATACCAGTGATGTGTTAAGATAGATATAGAATATGTTAATACAGCCGCCGTAATGCTAGGCTCTACTCGATAAGTCTCGATCCTTCGTCTCGTATGATCTTAATACGAATTTTAATACGAATTCTAGATATCATGTTAGGTATCACTGAAACGCACGTTCATTTCTATTTTCAAATATTTAAATAATTTTCTGGCACATTTATATTTACATACTTTGAAAAAATGAAATGAAATGGTGTTTAAGGTCCTACTGTTCCAGTCCGACCGGGATAATGAAGACGGGCATACAGTGTGCTAAAAGGGAATGTTTGCCTGGGCTGCGACACTATGGCCTACTCTTATATCGAATTCCAACTGCAAAAGGATCTTTTACGTACACGACAATGTGTACACCCGAATGATTAGACAGTTTTCCTTGTCAGGCCCTGGTCCTGCAACCACTGACAAGGCGAAAGCACGAAGGAAAATCCCGACATACTTTCTCGGCCAGTACAGGGATCGAACACGCGACATACAGGATAGCGAGCCAGCGTCTCGCCCACTTAGCTACCCTGGCTCCTTACTTTGAAAAAAAAATCTAATCTGTATCTTTTAACAACGGACGTGACAATGAATAGGGTCCGTCGGATACACCACTGGCAAATAAGAATGTACGTTTCCAACGTCTTCCAAAGTCCTACTCAATGAGCCAACGTGGCTCCAGAACAGTGTATAGTCGATCGGATAGGTCTAAAAAACGAGGACATTGTGCACGTAAAAGAATCCACCACTATTGGAATTGGTTAAGAGCAGATGGTATCGCCGCCTGTCTGACAAAGCTGCCCCCCCCCCCGCCATAGCACACATCGATGGTCTTGGGTGGCCGAATTGTTAGCGCGTGTGCGTTGTATCATAAGGTCAACTAGTGTAGTTTCGATTCCCCGGCTGTTCGTGACAAGGAATAAGATCGCCTGTCCAACCTCGTTGATTTTCTACGGGTCCTCCGGTTTCCTCCCACTGCTAAAGAGCCCTACGCGCAAGCGAATTATTGAAATAAGAATGAACCATGTTAGTCCCGATTAACTTGGTTTGTGTCGAGTGGTCGTTAAACCACATCTCTCTCTCTCTCTCTCCCTCCATCTCTCTCTCTCATATTACAAACATTGTTCATTACATGTAAACACGTCAAGTAAAGACAGTCATGTAAAATGAATGCCGTACCAATTATTTATATATACTATTCAAAAAAAGTAGGGGATATTTGATTTTTAAGTGTTATTAAAGTCACCTAATGAAACTGACGAAGAAACAAATGACAAAATGAAATGAAGTTCACATTCATCGATTTATTCCAAATGATCGTTAGACTAAGTAAGGCACAGACTGACCATTATAAGGGTAAAATGATACCCGGGGTCAAACAGCAAAGTTACCACAGCATCACAACCAAGTCAGTAACGGGTAAATCCTCCTCTGTTTGCCAAACAAGCATTGATCCGACGTGGCATACTCCTAATGAGACATCTAAGGTCATTTTGGTCCAGATTGTCCCATTCCTGTTGCAACGCAGCAGCAAGTTCTTGGACATTGGCAGGACGTTGTTGACGTTGACGTAACCTCTGTCCAAGCATGTCCCAGACATGCTCGATGGGGGAGAGGTCGGGACTCAGTGCTGGCCAAGGTAATGTGGTGATGTTCTGTTGTTGGAGGTAACCTGTAACGATCCTGGCCCTGTGACATCTTGCGTTGTCATCCTGGAAGATAAAACGGCGGCCATGACGTCGTGCGAACGGCACAACATGGACTGCCAAGATGTTGTCCCGGTAGTACTGGCCTGTAACACGCCCTGCAACAACATGTAAAGCCGTTCTTCCAGCAACAGTGATGCCTCCCCACACCATAACAGAACCACCCCCAAATCGATCATGTCTGATGACGTTAACGTCTTGGAAGCACTCGTTTCGACGACGCCACACCCTCCTTCGTCTGTCCAAAAAATCAACAGTGAACCTTGACTCATCTGAAAACATCACATTGCTCCAGCGTCGATTATCCCAGTGTTGACGATCCCTACACCAACGACGTCTTGCCTGAATGTGATGATCTCTCAAACAAGGGATCACGCGAGGACGTCGGGCGCGAAGGTGACCCCTATGCAGTCGATTCCGAATCGTCTGGCCACTCACTCTCACACCAGTGTCTGTTTGAAGACGAGCGCTGATCTGATTTGCTGTGATGACACGATTTCTCAAGGTCAAGGTACGGATAAATCGATCCTGGGCTTGAGTTGTCGTCCTTGGTCGACCTGAGCGTGGTCTGTCCTGTACAGATTGTGTATCACGGTATCTGGACCATAGCCTGCTTATGACAGACTGAGAAACATTCATCGTCCGCGCCACAACCGCCTGTGTTGTGCCGATCTGTAGCATGCCAAGGGCACGTAACCTTTCATTTTGGGTAAGCCGACGCATATCAAAATTTGTTTTCTGGTCACTAAAACAATTAAACTGATGTTTCCACCCTGGAATTCAATGCCACAATGACTGTAACATTCAAAGTCAGAGTCGTGCAAATCTTGGGTTGGACCCCCATGATGATCCCAAGCATCACCTGCATTCCATGCGGTAGCTATTGGTGCGTTTGGACGTCACATGTAACTGGAAATGTTTCTTCTGTTAGGTTCTATAGTGACTTTTTTCGTAGTCATTTGCATATTTTAGTATTATGCCCCCAAAATCAAATATTGCCTACTTTTTTTGAATAGTATACAACACGAACAAAGTGAGTAAAATAGTAAAGACTTCCCTATTACAACCACTATATCAATCATTACAGTCACGAATATTCAGTTGTGCGACATCATCGCACTAGGTGTAAGCGGACGTTAACGACACACACACACACACACACACACAACAGCAGAATCCGGTGTTAAGCAGCAGTTTATAGTGAAAAACTGTTTTCGTGTCCAAATCGTTTAGAACATTATTACAGAGAGATTTAAAGTATTAAAATTCTTCAAGGTGTATGGATAAGTTGAGTGGGAGAACGACGGTAGCTACTCAGTAGTATCTGTGAAAGATATCGGCGAGTCTACGAAGGTGGATAGGCCTACACCTTACAGAACAGGAGATAAAGCTAAGGTTAGAGGTCACAAGAAGATTTACAGCCGTAAGCTAGCTACAGTACCTGGTGGGTCTAATTGGTAAAGTAGCTAAGTCGGTTTATAGACATAACGGCGCTAAACCATAACGGCCAAAATAAGTCAATATCATCCAAAGTCTTCAACTTTCAAAACACAAATTATTTGTTAATTTAAATCAACATTGATGTTGTGATCTTACCGGGAAAAGATGGGCTTCTGATATCCAAAATAAACATTTTAACATTGGTACACGAATCATGTACCATAATGCGTTTCATGCCCATTTTTAACAAAGGACTCGACGAACGAGGCTAGACATATTCCACAAGTCATATCAAACGGCGACCCATATTCTTATCTGGAGAGCATGCGCCATAAATACTATGTAGACTGGAATAACCAGACACTAGAGATTGCCATTCAATTGAGACTTCCCCGAACATAACTGATTTGAAATTAGAGTCTCGGTTATTCATTTTTGCATTTAATTAGTTTTCAAAAATTGTATCTCAAACCGCTAAATATCGCAGGCTAGCGATGATATCGAGAGTTGATTATGGTCTGGACAAGTTAATTAATGTCTAATTAATAATTTATATAACATTTCAGGCCTAAAGAAAGACATGCAATAATCCGATTTAGCTCTTGTATAATGTCTGTTTAAGCCACGTTGATATATACCCAGATTCGTTATTTGACACATAATTAAGAAAACAAAATCATAATACAAACGCTGGATAATCTCCCTGACTGGATTCAGTCGGATTTCAAACGGGTTTGTCATTAAATTGTCGCGACAACAAAATGGCCGCAGGCGTACTTCATAGCGAGTAACATAGATCGATGGAATTTCTATATTGTATATATCTTTGTAAATACTGGGCAAAATTGAACCAACTTATAACTGATATTACAATTAGATATTTGTCTTCCGCCAGCGAGCCACGGTGGCTGAGTGGGTAAGACGTTGGCTCGCTGACCTGGTGGTCCCGTGTTCAATCTCTGCGTTGACAGAGAAAGTACCCCAATGTAGTTCCTCCTTGTCAGTGGTGCAGGACTGCAGACCTGACAAGGGACAACGTATACTGGCTCGGGTGGGACGAAAAACCGAGGTCCCGTGTATGTGGCGTATACGTTAACGATCCCATGATAGTAAGCCATAGCGCCACTGTCCGGTCTAAATGTCCCTCATAGCACACTGGTAATGAATCTGGATTATCTATTTTAGGTAGCGTAACATAATTAAACCTGTTGCTTAAAGAAACGGCAGTAGCACCTGAATTAAATGGAGGTATGGTCTTAATCATCTAAATTTAACATAAATTTCACATTTAATTTGAAATCATTGAAGTAACTTTCTACAGAAAATACAATTGATGATCTATGTTCCTCTGATTTTTAAGCATTCCGGCTGATAATGAAGTGTGCACCTTTCCGCGATGAGATTTCAGTTGAATCGGACGAATCGGAAGAGGAATCTAAACGAGAGGAGTCTGCTTGTAGTAAGTATTTAAAAATGGAAATCATCGAAATTATATTTTGTACAGACCATTTATAAACCGGGGCCACAGGGGCTCGGTGATTAAGTCGCTGACTCATTAACCAGCAGGTCCGGGTTCGATCCCGGTGTTGGGTGAGAAATTTCCATGTAGGATTTATAAGTGGTGTAGCATGGATAGTGTGACAAAGAAGACTCGCTCCCGGTGTTGGTCGAGAACGTTCGTCGAGATTTTCCGGTGGGGTTTCCCCTTGTCATTGCAGGACGTAAAAGATCCCATGGCAGTTTGAATTCGATATAAAAATAGACCGTAGCGCCGCTGTCCGGGCAAAATTGCTTATAGCATATTGCATGACGTATGCCCGTTTTCATTAGCCCAGTCAGAGCAGAACATTTTATTTGGTTAATCGCGGTGGCGAACAAATTGGTTATTAGTATTGAAAAGTTCATGAATAAATGTATACGTCAATGTTTGATGGGTCGTCCAAACCCAAATAATATGACACATGGTGGGGCTTATAAACATTAAGATGGGATTGTTTCCATGGACGACTTTGATGTAAAAGGACCCAGACACGTACTTTTAAATCTGATAAAACACAGATCCTATTCGTTCCGTTTTTTTATAGTTCAAAATTTCGTTTTACTTGTCTTCACAGCACTAGAATCTGGAAGAGTTGTTATATAACAGGCGTTCTGTCTGATGTGAGGAATTAGTCAATGAACCGGCCTGTTACGGTGACTTGTTGGCGCGCCGTGCATGGAACTGTTGTTAAACCACTAGAAACGTCAACGCTGGTTGATTAATCAATGCCTGACGTCATAGGGTGAAAAGACGCTCGTATGACTCCTGAAACGAACTCGCACTACAGTCAGATCTTCGTGTGGTAGAGGCCGTCAAAAGTACAAAAAACGAAACGAAATATAGATCTGTATTTTAATCGGATCGGGGTGAGATGTTTGTAATCTATAAACGTAATGTCTAACACATTCGAACCATGTATGTTTTTTGATTAAATATTGGACCGCTTTGAGAGGATCACGGTGGCTAAGTGGGTAAGGCGCTGGCTCGCTAGCCTGGAGGTCGGGTGTTCGATCACTGCATTGGCCGAGAAAGTTCATCCAGATTTTCCGGCGTGGTTCTCCCTTGTCAGTGATGCAGGACAGAGGGGCTGACAAGGACAGCTGTCTAGTCGTTCGGATGGGACGGAAAACCGAGGTCCCGTGTACACATTGGCGTGCACGTAAAAGATCCCTTGACAGTTGGAATTCGATATAAGAGTAGGCCGTAGTGCCGCTGTCCGGGCAAAATTTCCCTCATAGCACACTGTATGGCGTATGCCCGTCTTCATTAGCCCAGTTCGGAGCAAAACAGTAGGACGTTAAACCCCATTTCATTTCATTTCATTTTTGAACAGCTTTGAGATAGCAATAATGTACAATAAATGTTCGCATTGTTTTAAAAACAGTACATTTGTTAAACTAAACATACATTATGACGTCACATTAATAATGATGTCATAGGCCTGAAATGTTATATATTATATATAAACTATTGAATAGACATTATTAACAAATCAAGAGCATAATCGACTCTCGATGGCATCGGATACTCGAGATTTTAACTAGATTAAAACGCTTCGCCATTTAAAAATTTAATTTAAAAATGGGAAAGCAAGGCTAAGCCCCGATTATATCAGTGCCCTGGTTATCACTGTGCATACATCTTGTCAAAACCATAGGCGTACGGGGAAATTTTTGACTGGGGGGGGGGGGGGGGCGGTGGTGGTTGGTGCCCCCAAAATGTAGTTAGGTTCTTAGTATGTTACATAATAATAATAATATCTCTTTTGCGATGAATAAGTTCTTAATTTCTAAATCAT
This sequence comes from Patella vulgata, assembly GCF_932274485.2. Taxonomy (NCBI): domain Eukaryota; kingdom Metazoa; phylum Mollusca; class Gastropoda; family Patellidae; genus Patella; species Patella vulgata. The sequence goes on from NC_065881.2 coordinate 2,556,915, forward strand.
CAATAAAAGAGAACTAAATTTTATTAACTTGTAATATACACAACTAAAAACAGTTGTTTATGTAACTGTAACTCGTGGCTTACTGTACTCCAAACAATAGAGGGTATGAGTCTTCAGATTTCTATTTAATTGCCTAACTATAGACACTCTGAATTTAAATTCGCTGTTAAATTGGACACATTCAAGAACACACTATTTTTTATACAACTTTTACAAAGTACAATTGTGTGCCCAAATTTTCCCAGCATTTGGTGCCCAAAATGGGGGGGGGGGGACGCCCCCCCCCCCCCCGGTCGTACGCCTATGGACAAACAATGATAACTTGGCTGAGAATGAAGTAAATCAAGGGGTTTCCACATTTTGCTCCATCTGTCTAAGATACAAGAATTAACATTGTGAATGGGGAAATCTTTAGTGGTCTGTGACCAAATAAATAAAACTGTGCTAACAAAATGAAACTAGATTTGCCACGGCTAGATCTTATTCTTAAGGTCAACTCAATTCTCGTCGATGTCGCTGGGATGTAATAAGTAGAGCGCGTGATTGTTGACGAGATTGTAGGTTAGGGTTAGACTAAGTATTAGGGCTATGTCCAGGGTTCGGGTTAGGGTTGGGATTATAGTGTTAACCCTGTTTACATCTCGTGACCTTTGGCCAAACTTGAAGTTGGCCTTATCAATTAGATTTAACCCTTTGTGCCTATCTTCCTATAAATTTTACTCGAAACGAAATATAATTTTATATAATTAATGTTGCAGTGTTTTCGGCACTATGTCCTTCCGGCACATTTAACCAAATGTGAATATTTTTGGGCATGGTAGGCCAACATAAGATAACTACAATGACTTACTATTGAATATAACTGAAAAATAGATAAATTTCGTTTCGTGTGAAATTCTGTGTTTCAAATTTGAATTTGCTAGAGTTCGTCAAGGGAATAATACTAGATCGGAGGAGAATGTTATTACATCAGTAAGGGGAAAACTAACCTAATGTTTCTGTCGGCTCCTTTTAGTGGTTCACGATTTGCATGCAAATTAAAATCAACTGTTACCAACAAACATTTTGCATGGTAAACCTTTGGACTTCAAAATAATGTCAAATAAATTATTTCAATTTAAAAGAGGTCTAACTAGGACTTACATGGTTCAATTTTATTTCAATAATTCGCTTGCGCATAGGTTTTTATTGCAATCACACAATTGGACTCAATGACAGACAGTCTAATTCAACGCAAGAGTAGGCCATAGTGCTGCTGCCTAGGAAAAATTTCCCTCATAGCACACTGTAGCATATGCCGGACTTCATCAGTAGGACGTTAAACCCCCATTTCATTTCTGATCCTCAACCATTCGGTCACCCAGCCGAACTTGAAAATCATGATAAATCATCATAACTACTAGGCCTATAGTTTGAACTACAATTGCAGGTCTGTATTGGTTGTAATTACCTGGAACTTACTGGCATGGAATGACTCAATATATTTCCTGTGTGCCTGTAAAATAAATAAGTCTTTGTATTTGATGGTTATTTTTCCTATGTTTACATCATGTACTGGTAGGCCTATAGTTCAGTACATAAGCATAGAAATAAATGGGAAGGTATTGACTCGATTTTCCAATTTTCAAAATGATGTATGCTATTTGGAGTAGAACCAAAATTTAAACACCACAGTAATGCATATTCCACGCCCTTTCCAATGGTGACAATTTCCATAAATTTAATTTTTTTAGTCACATACATGTGCCTATAATATGATAGTGACAGTGTGATTAATATAAAAGTCATATGCAGGCTACCAATACACCATGAACCAAGGACCGGTTAAATTTTCGCCATTTTGTCGACAATGAATTAAAAATCGGTTATTAAAAGCCGGCAATAACCTATCCTATAGGCTAATATATTAACATGCCCTGCACCACTGGTGGTAGGCCTACTGGTAGAACTTGGAAGTTCGTTGACGTTAGCTGCGAGAACATATAATAAATCTGAAGCGTTGAGATAATCTGACGTGTGAGACGTTACTATGGTCGATTAATTGAGCAAGGAAATTGGATTATTCAGCGATAACAGCATATACCGTACCTCTTTCTTTTCAGGGGCATTTTAGGCCCCGAGTCAGACATTTTAAGATTACTGGTCATCTGATCTGATTGAATTTCGCGGGGAAAATCAAACACTCGGTCAAACAAAAGAACTCTGAATGCACGGGCCGCTTACACCAAGGTAAAGAAATGCGTAGGACCGTCCTCGATCTAGCGTTCTCCTACTAGATCATTGTGTCATCTGGAGAATATCTTCTCGAGGGTTAGGGTTAGGGTTCGGGTTAGGTTTATAAATTACATGTCAAACGTACAAATTGAAGCTGTAACAACGGTGGATTGTGGCTAAAACTATTCTGAAGGGTTAGGGTTAGATTTGTGGGTATAAACACTGACAGATATTCTACAGATCGGTCAAGATCCAGTTATCGGTTTGCAGTAGATTTTTTGGAAATCTCGTTAAAAAATCAACAGTAAAAAAATATTTTGAGAAAAAAAAATGGATATGATATGTAAGTTTAACGTGTTAGCAGTGCAGGTAACTGAAAATTGTGAATTTTGCTGTCGGCTGAAAGAAGCAAACAAGTTGTCAACATTTGGCTGCATCGAGTTGTTTTGTTTAGATTTTGAGCGGATACTAAATCACTGGAATTCACCGGAATTCACTTTGCAAATATCAAAATTTGACCCCAAGGCCTACCTCTTTACATATATTTTGCATTAATATTAATAATAAATAATTGAAAAACACCGATGATCACCGGAATTCACTTTTAAAAACATATAAACACCGGAATTCACTTTAAAAAAATGGGGGGGTTGGATGGCCGAATGGGTAGCACGTGCGCGCGGCGCTGTATCATACAGTCTGTCATTGAGTCAACTGGTGGGATTTCGATTCCCCGGTTATACGTGACAAGGGGTAGGGTCGCCTGGCCTACCTCGTGGGTTTTCTCCGGGTCCTCCGGTTTCCTCCCACTGCTAAAGACCCCTATGCTCAAGTGAATTATTGAAATAAAATTGAACCATGTGTTAGTCTCGAAATGACCTAGTTTGAGTCGAGTTGAGGTTAAACCCCATTTCTCTCTCTCTCACTTTCAGGGGGGTTGGATGGCTTAGTGGTTAGCACGTGCGTGCTGTATTATTAAGTCTGTCATTGAGTCAACTGGCGTGGTTTCGAATCCCCGGTTGTACGTGACAAGGAGTAGGGTCGCCTGTCCAACCTCGTGGGTTTTCTCCGGGTCCTCTGGTTTTCTCCCACTGCTAAAGACCGCAAGCGAATTAATGAAATAAAATTAAACCATATGTTAGTCCCGAAATGACCTAGTTTGTGTCGAGTGGACGTGAAACCCCATTTCTCTCTCTCTCCCTTAAATACACCAAAAATGACTACTACATACGCCTTTTAGATTTAACTTGGCTCTTTGTAAATTTCACATAATTGTTCATTTTGGGACTAACACTTGGTTCAATTATATTTCAATAATTCACATGCGCTTATGGGTTTTTTGGGGAGGGGGCAGAGGAATCGGCTGTCACTACATGAAGATCTGACCAGTTGTACTGGGAGGTCATGTCAGGTGTCATACAAGCGACTTTCGACCCTATGAAAGACATTGATTAATCAATCAGCTTTAACGTTTCTAGGGGTTTACCCACAGTTCTGTGAAGATCACGCCAAGAACTCGCTGTAACAGACCATTTCATTAGCTAATTCCTCACATCAACTAGAACGCCTGTTACATAACAACTCTTCCAGTGTAGTAAAGAAAAGAAAACAAAATTTTGAACTATTAAAAAACATGAAACGAAATAGGATTTATAAAGAGCTGTTACCTTAAATGAGCCTACATATTTCATGTAGCATATAGTCGATCATGACTCGTACTGGCTTTATATAACTTTTGGGAAATATCCCCCCTTATTTTTAGTTTCTTTTTTATACGCCTACATTGAAATGTGGTCATATATTCAATTGTGTCACCCCCGTCCGTCCATTCGTCGGACCGGCGCCCACAATTGCTTGTGGACACTCTAGAGGCCAAAGTGAAAATCTGATTGACATTAAATTTATACACAGTGTTTAAGGTCATGAGACAAAGAATCCTATTGATTTTCAGCAATTTCTGATAATTACTGCCAGAGTTATGGCCCTTGGACACTTCAAAATATCTTGTGGATGCTCTAGAAATGAAATGAAATGAAATAGGGTGTGACGTCCTACTGTTCTGCTCCTAAACTGGGCTAATGAAGACGGGCATACGCCATACAGTGAGCTATGAGGGAAATTTTGCCGGGCAGTGGCACTACGGCCTACTCTTATATCAAATTCCAACTGCCAAGGGATCTTTTACGTGCATGCCAATGTGTACACGGGACCTCGGTTTTTCGTCCCATCCGAATGACTAGACAGCTGTCCTTGTCAGGCCCTCCGTCCGGCATCAATGACAAGGGGAAACCAGTCCACGCTGGAAAATCTGGATGAACTTTCTCGGCCTATGCAGGGATCGATCACCCGACCTCCAGGATAGCGAGCCAGCGTCTTACCCACTTAGCCATGTGATCCCCGGATGCTCAAGAAGCTAAAGATGATATCCGATTGACTTCAAATTTATACAGTGTTTGAGGTCATGAGACGAAGAATCCTATTGATTTTCAACAATTTCTGATAATTACTGCCAAAGTTATGACCCTTGATCACTTTGAAAAATCTTGTGACTTTCTAGAGGCTAAAGTTATTATCGGATTGGCTTCAGTTTAAGGTCTTGAGATGAACAAGTATATTGATTTTCAATGAATTTTGATAACTTGAACAGCTAAATCCATGATATTAAATGTTTCGTATACTAAACGTTACCATGGGGCAGAACTTTATACAAACCAAACAAATTCTAGTGATTTTCTGATAATTACTTAATGAGTTGTTACTCTTAATCTAGTTGACTGCCCGGACGATTTAGCTGCTGTCGGCATATGTTTCGTTGCATTGGGGGGTTCGATCGCTGAATGGTTAGCGTGTGCGTGCTGTATCATAAGGTCTGTCATTGAGTCAACTGGCGTGGTTTTGAGTCCCCAGTTGTACGTGACAAGGAGTAGGGTCACCTGTCAAACCTTGTGGGTTTTCTCCGGATCCTCTGATTTCCTCCCACTGCTAAAGACTCCTACGTGCATGCGAATTATTGAAAAAAATTAAGCATATGTTTGTCCCGAAATGACCTAGTTTGTGTCGAGTGGATGTTAAACCCCATTTCTCTCTCTGTCTCTCTCTCTCTCCTCTCTCTCTCTCTCTCTCTCTCTCTCTCTGGACTTTCAGGGATCACGTGGCTAAGTGGGTAAGACTCTGGCTCATTGGCCTGGAGGTCGGGTGTTCGATCCCTGCATTGGCCGAGAAAGTTCATCCAGATTTTCCAGCGTGGTTCCCCCTTGTCAGTGATGCAGGACGGAGGGCCTGACAAGGACAGCTGTCTAGTCATGTGGATGGGACGAAAAACTGAGGTCTTGTGTATACATTGGAATGCACGTAAAAGATCCCTTGGCAGTTGGAAGTAGGCGATAGTGCCGCTGCCCGGGCAAAATTTCCCTCATAGCACACTGTATGGTGTATGCCCGTCTTTATTAACCCAGCATAGGACTTTTACGGCCGACCTCCTGGATCCATTCACTCGATCTGATATGTACAGTTGTTGTGTGGTGCAGTAGCAGATATTGGACAGGTCAGTCGATTTGCACTGGCCAAGACAGTTAACATGGATTTTCCACAGGGTTCCCCCTAGTCACTGGTGCAGAATGGGACACTTGTCAGTCTGATTCCAAATCAGAGTAGGCCGCTGTCCGGACATAATTTCCTACATAGCACACCGTATGACATATGCCCATTTTAATTAGCCCAGTCGGAACAGAACAGTAGGACATTAATCTTGATTTCATTTCAAACATTTAGAAATATTTTTTTCTCTATTTTAGATAAAACAAACTGAACAAGTTGGATCAGGAAAGACTATCACAATGCCTAGAAGAAAAAGGAGCAAAGGGATTAAAAATTTACAACAACATTGGCGTAAATGGCGTGATAGCATTGCAGATAAGCCCCTTCCTGATTCAACAAATGAACCCCTTCCTGATTCAACAAATGAACCCCTTCCTGGATCACAAGATCAACCTCTTCCTGGATCACAAGATGGACGCTTTCCTGGATCACGAGATGAACCCCTTCCGGGATCAATAGATGAACCCTTTCCTGGATCAATAGATGAACACTTTCCTGGATCACGAGATGAACCCCTTCCGGGATCACCGGATCAACCCCATCCTGCTTCAAGAGATCAACTGGTATGTTTGATATCTACATGTAAGCTTATCTACAAAAAAAGAAAAGCAGTTCATGTTTTTTTTTTGTTGTATATTTTTTTTTTTGGCTGAGAAATTTCATCAGCTGTTTCTAGGGTGACCCACCATAAATAAATATCTCCATATATCTCCATATATCTCGACAATTACGCCACAATATTTATATATATGCCAAGCCTTAAATCAGTTTCACACAATTATAGTCACTAAATAAACGATCATGTTGTACTTAATAAGCTATGACCATTAATCATCTATAAATAATAGACTGAAAACTGGTTCCAAGTGTCGTCCATAACATCCAGACACTTTTGAGTAAAAGATAGGTTACGTGCCCTTGTTTTGAAATTAGTCTCGCTTAACCAGTCTATTGACCATTCTACGTCTGATTGACAGGTCGGGATAATCAAGACTACTTTTTTACGAAACATAACAGAAAGCTAGAACAAGAAATTGAATTTAGAAATAAGCACGTTAGGTAGCTCAACAATCGTTTTAAGAACCTTGTAAAAGTAAAATGAAACTACTGCTAGTATCATGTTCCTGTCTAACCCGAGTGATTCAGAGATATTATTTGTACTAAACCAAAAGATGCCGCTCTTAACGGTACAGTTAATGATAAAGCGATTTAAAAAATGAAACGAACGTAATTTCTAAATCTGCTGTAATAACCAAGAAGCTTAATTTCACTGCTATTCAAAATCGTCAACAATAAATTTTTTACGGCTGTAATAGTTGATAGATTTGTAGAGAATTGCACGTGCCATGGTTATTTATAGTATCATACTGTCAGAAAGTTGGTCTCGGCACGGCGAATGTGCACGCTTCAGTGGTAGTCTCGAACTATCAGCGGTGGACTTTATTTCTGTAGAGTACATGGGCCACCCTACTGTTTCCGACGTGGTTTCGCCTTGTGAGTGGTGCAGGATGGGAACAAAAGACTGAGGTCCTGTGTACACATTGGTGCACACATAAAAGATCCCTTGGCAGTTGGAATTTGATATAAGAGTAGGCTTTTGCGCTGCTGTCCGGGCAAAATTGCCCTCATGGCACACTGTATGACATATGCCCATCATCGTTAGCCCAGTCAAAGCAGAAAAGTAGGACGTTAAACCCCATTTTATTTCATCAGTATTTTTTCAGACAATCCTTCCCTTATAGAAGATTGTATGGCTTATGCCCGTTTTCATAAGCCCAGTTGAAGCAGGCTTGTAACAATCTATACCCCGACGCCCGGGCCTACCAAAATTAACTTACAGGCTAGTGATCTATTTAACCGTACTAGTCCTGGGCTAGTGCCCTTTTACTGGTTTGTAAATTAATCTAGAGATATAGATAAATAAACTGTAAAAACATCCTACATTTATTTCTCCAATTCCACACAAAACTCTATTATAACAATAGATTTTCTGTATAAAACTTAGGGCAGTATGGACATTTTTAGTACCTCGTTGATTCATTCATTCTTGACATTTTTCTCCACCTTGCACTCTTTGACAAGTCACATATTCACCAGTTGAAATCAGGTTGATTTTTTTAAAAAAAAAAGCCTACATAATATTTTATAAGATTGGTTTTGACATAAATATTTGAAAGCATGCCATTGGATTTTCAAATACAAAATAATTTTGATTATTTAACATGTCCGGTATTTCCAAAGAATTTACTACACGTGTTCGTTGCACATGGCATGCTCAATGGTACCCTATCGACACACAGCATCGTGCTCGAGTGATAATGTAAACAATTTTACTATCCTGTCTATTTTAATATTATATCAGCACATCAAACTGATTTCCTTTTGAGACTGTTTATAGAGTGACCAAGTTAATAAATACTGTAAAACAATTAACTTGTCAATCAGTCGAGACTGTCTCATGCTTTGCAGTAAGTACTTACAATAACATAACGCACCGTATTCCGTATACAACAAAACTTCAAGTGGGAATTTATAGACGTCAATTTCCCGTGATATATTACAAAAAACTGAGTAGCCGTTTACATCCTTAATTGTTAGGCAATGAAGTCTACGATCTTTATTCAAAAACATAGGTTGGCAGGTAACAAAACAAAACAGGCGCCCAAATATTGAAGATCAAAGCTTGTACCTTGTCGAACTACGGACTAGTGGAAATTAATGCCGGGCTAGTGTCTGACAGTAGACTAGTAGCCCATCTAGTGGATTCAAAAATGTTTTTATGCCCCTGGTAAGCACGTGGGCGCTGTATCATAATGCCTGTCATTGAGTCAACTGGCGTGGTTTCGAAAGGCCAGTTGTACGTGACAAGGAGTAGGGTCGCCTGTCCAACCTCGTGGGTTTTCTCCGGGTCCTCCAGTTTCCTCCCACTGCTAAAGACCCCTACGGGGAATCGAATTATTGAAATAAAATTAAACCATATGTTTTTGTCGAGTGGGCATTAAACCCAGTTTCCCTCTCTCTATAAAGTCTTGTTTCCATTATTGTACAGTGTACTATGAGGGGAAATTTTGCCCTACAGCCTACTCTTGTATCGAATTCCAACTGCCAAGGGATCTTTTATGTGCATGCCAATGTGTACACGGGACCTCGGTTTTTAGTCCCATCCGAACGACTATACAGCTGTTCTTGTCAGGCCCTCCGTCCTGCATCACTGACAAGGGGAAACCACGCTGGAAAATATGGATGAACTTTCTCGGCCAATGCAGGGATCGAACACCCGACCTCCAGGCTAGCGAGCCAGCGTCTTACCCACTTAGCCACGTGATCCCTGAAGAGAGAGAAATAGGGTTTAGCACTTGACATGGAATGACCCACAGGGGACTTTACTCCTTTTCACGTACAAGCAGGGATTCAAAACCACATCATGACTCAATGAACCATTCAGCCAGTTCGCTCCTACTGCTCAAGAAATGACCTAGTTTGTTTTGAGTGGATGTTAAAACCACTTTCTCTCAATACATAACATTGTTATAACTTTTATATATACTATTCAAAAAAAGTAGGGGATATTTGATTTTGGGGGCATAATACTAAAATATGCAAATGACTACGAAAAAAGTCACTATAGAACCTAACAGAAGAAACATTTCCAGTTACATGTGACGCCCAAACGCACCAATAGCTACCGCATGGAATGCAGGTGATGCTTGGGATCATCATGGGGGTCCAACCCAAGATTTGCACGACTCTGACTTTGAATGTTACAGTCATTGTGGCATTGAATTCCAGGGTGGAAACATCAGTTTAATTGTTTTAGTGACCAGAAAACAAATTTTGATATGCGTCGGCTTACCCAAAATGAAAGGTTACGTGCCCTTGCATGCTACAGATCGGCACAACACAGGCGGTTGTGGCGCGGACGATGAATGTTTCTCAGTCTGTCATAAGCAGGCTATGGTCCAGATACCGTGATACACAATCTGTACAGGACAGACCACGCTCAGGTCGACCAAGGGCGACAACTCAAGCCCAGGATCGATTTATCCGTACCTTGGCCTTGAGAAATCGTGTCATCACAGCAAATCAGATCAGCGCTCGTCTTCAAACAGACACTGCATAGGGGTCACCTTCGCGCCCGACGTCCTCGCGTGATCCCTTGTTTGAGAGATCATCACATTCAGGCAAGACGTCGTTGGTGTAGGGATCGTCAACACTGGGATAATCGACGCTGGAGCAATGTGATGTTTTCAGATGAGTCAAGGTTCACTGTTGATTTTTTGGACAGACGTAAGAGGGTGTGGCGTCGTCGAAACGAGCGCTTCCAAGACGTTAACGTCATCAGACATGATCGATTTGGGGATGGTTCTGTTATGGTGTGGGGAGGCATCACTGTTGCTGGAAGAACGGCTTTACATGTTGTTGCAGGGCGTGTTACAGGCCAGTACTACCGGGACAACATCTTGGCAGTCCATGTTGTGCCGTTCGCACGACGTCATGGCCGCCGTTTCATCTTCCAGGATGACAACGCAAGATGTCACAGGGCCAGGATCGTTACAGGTTACCTCAAACAACAGAACATCACCACATTACCTTGGCCAGCACTGAGTCCCGACCTCTCCCCCATCGAGCATGTCTGGGACATGCTTGGACAGAGGTTACGTCAACGTCAACAACGTCCTGCCAATGTCCAAGAACTTGCTGCTGCGTTGTAACAGGAATGGGACAATCTGGACCAAAATGACCTTAGACGTCTCATTAGGAGTATGCCACGTCGGATCAATGCTTGTTTGGCAAACAGAGGAGGATTTACCCGTTACTGACTTGGTTGTGATGCTGTGGTAACTTTGCTGTTTGACCCCGGGTATCATTTTACCCTTATAATGGTCAGTCTGTGCCTTACTTAGTCTAACGATCATTTGGAATAAATCGATGAATGTGAACTTCATTTCATTTTGTCATTTGTTTCTTCGTCAGTTTCATTAGGTGACTTTAATAACACTTAAAAATCAAATATCCCCTACTTTTTTTGAATAGTATATTACAGGAAACTAATAATATAACTTATCACAGGAAACTAATGATGTTATAACTTTTATATATTACAGGATACTAATAATATAACTTATCACAGGAAACTAATGATGTTATAACTTTTATACATTACAGGAAGCTAATAATGTAACTTTTATATATTACAGTAAACTAATGATGTTATAGCTTTTATATATTACAGGAAACTAATGATGTTAAAGCTTTTATATATTACAGAAAAATAATGATGTTATAACTTTTATATATACTATTCAAAAAAAGTAGGGGATATTTGATTTTGGGGGCATAATACTAAAATATGCAAATGACTACGAAAAAAGTCACTATAGAACCTAACAGAAGAAACATTTCCAGTTACATGTGACGCCCAAACGCACCAATAGCTACCGCATGGAATGCAGGTGATGCTTGGGATCATCATGGGGGTCCAACCCAAGATTTGCACGACTCTGACTTTGAATGTTACAGTCATTGTGGCATTGAATTCCAGGGTGGAAACATCAGTTTAATTGTTTTAGTGACCAGAAAACAAATTTTGATATGCGTCGGCTTACCCAAAATGAAAGGTTACGTGCCCTTGGCATGCTACAGATCGGCACAACACAGGCGGTTGTGGCGCGGACGATGAATGTTTCTCAGTCTGTCATAAGCAGGCTATGGTCCAGATACCGTGATACACAATCTGTACAGGACAGACCACGCTCAGGTCGACCAAGGGCGACAACTCAAGCCCAGGATCGATTTATCCGTACCTTGGCCTTGAGAAATCGTGTCATCACAGCAAATCAGATCAGCGCTCGTCTTCAAACAGACACTGGTGTGAGAGTGAGTGGCCAGACGATTCGGAATCGACTGCATAGGGGGTCACCTTCGCGCCCGACGTCCTCGCGTGATCCCTTGTTTGAGAGATCATCACATTCAGGCAAGACGTCGTTGGTGTAGTGATCGTCAACACTGGGATAATCGACGCTGGAGCAATGTGATGTTTTCAGATGAGTCAAGGTTCACTGTTGATTTTTTGGACAGACGTAGGAGGGTGTGGCGTCGTCGAAACGAGCGCTTCCAAGACGTTAACGTCATCAGACATGATCGATTTGGGGGTGGTTCTGTTATGGTGTGGGGAGGCATCACTGTTGCTGGAAGAACGGCTTTACATGTTGTTGCAGGGCGTGTTACAGGCCAGTACTACCGGGACAACATCTTGGCAGTCCATGTTGTGCCGTTTGCACGACGTCATGGCCGCCGTTTCATCTTCCAGGATGACAACGCAAGATGTCACAGGGCCAGGATCGTTACAGGTTACCTCCAACAACAGAACATCGCCACATTACCTTGGCCAGCACTGAGTCCCGACCTCTCCCTCATCGAGCATGTCTGGGACATGCTTGGACAGAGGTTACGTCAACGTCAACAACGTCCTGCCAATGTCCAAGAACTTGCTGCTGCGTTGCAACAGGAATGGGACAATCTGAACCAAAATGACCTTAGACGTCTCATTAGGAGTATGCCACGTCGGATCAATGCTTGTTTGGCAAACAGAGGAGGATTTACCCGTTACTGACTTGGTTGTGATGCTGTGGTAACTTTGCTGTTTGACCCCGGGTATCATTTTACCCTTATAATGGTCAGTCTGTGCCTTACTTAGTCTAACGATCATTTGGAATAAATCGATGAATGTGAACTTCATTTCATTTTGTCATTTGTTTCCTCGTCATTTTCATTAGGTGACTTTAATAACACTTAAAAATCAAATATCCCCTACTTTTTTTGAATAGTATATTACAGTAAACTAATGATGTTATAGCTTTTATATATTACAGGAAACTAATGATGTTATAACTTACATATTTCAGGAAACTAATGATATTATAACCTTCGTATATTTCAGGAAACTAATAATGTTAAAACATTCCATCATTGTGTTTTTTGTGATGAGATTTTTAAAGAGTACAGTGATCTAGATCTTCACTATGAACTACACGTGAACAAGAAGATCCATGTTGAAGGAGAAAAAATTGACAGTATCGTAAAACACCGCAAAAGACATGTTAAAACGGGGCAAATTGCTAATGTTGTAAAACTCCGCAAAAGACATGTTAAAACGGGGCAAATTGCTAATGTTGTAAAACACCGCAAAAGACATGTTAAAAAGGGGCAAATTGCTAATGCTGTAAAACTCTGCAAAAGACATGTTAAAAAAGACGATATTGATAATGCTGTAAAACTCCGCAAAAGACATGTTAAAAAAGACGATATTGATAATGCGGTAAAACTCCGCAAAAGACATGTTCAAGAAGAAAAAATTGATGTGGAAAAACTTCACAAGAAACATGTTAAAGAAGAGGAAATTGATAACTTGAATTATTTTCAGTGTAACTTGTGTGAAAGAAAATTTGATTTATACACTGATTTAGAAGAACATTGTAAAATACATATGGAATATGAAGAATCTCCTATCATAGGACAAAATGTTAAAGAAAGCGAATCTATTGCAAGTACTTTATATCAATGTACATTATGTCAAATTTGCTTTGAGCAATATTTTGACCTGGAAGAACATTGTAAACTTCATGGATATCAATGTACAGGCAGAGTTAGGTCTTCCATTAGGTACATGTATATTTAATGTATATTCTATGTTAGAGGAAACTAACGATGTTAAACCTTTCCATCAGTGTATTGTTTGTACCTTTAGACAAACCTTTTAGGAGCTGCGGTGGCTAAGTGGGTAAGCCGCTGGAGGTCGCGAGTTCGATCCCTGCAGTGGCCGAGAAAGTTCATCAGGATGTTCTGATGTGGTTTCCCGTTGTCAGTGGTGCAGGAATGAGGGTCTGACAAGGACAGCCGTCTAGTGGTTCGGATGGTACGGAAAACTGAGGTCCCGTGTACACATTGGCGTGCACGTACAAGATCCCATGACAGTTGGTATTCGATATAAGAGTAGGCCGTAACCCCGCTGTCCGGGCAATATTTCCCTCATAGCACACTGTATGGCGAATGCCCGTCTTCATTAGCCCAGTTCGGAGCGGGACAGTAGGACGTTAAACCCCATTTCATTTCATTTGTATTTTGTACAGGTCATTTATAAATCGGGGCCACGGGGGCTCGGTGATTTAAGTCGCTGAAGCATTAACAAGCAGGTCCGGGTTCGATCCAGGCGTTGGCCGAGAAATGTTCTCTTGTCATTGGAGGACGTAAAAGATTCCATGGCAGTTGGAATTCGATATAAGAGTAGACCGTAGCGCCGCTGTCCGGGTAAAATTGCCTTCATAGCACATTGCATGACGTAAACCCGTTTTCATTAGCCCTGTCAGAGCAGAACATTTTATTTGGTTAACCGCGGTGGCGAACTAACTCATTTCATTTCCTTGACAAGTTTAGAAAATGGTTCTTAGTATTGAAAAGTTCACAAATAAATGTATTTGCTTGATGGGTCGTCGCAAAAATACAAGTCTAAACCCAAATAATATGACACATTAAGGGCAGGGGTTATAAAAATTAAGATGGGATTGCTTCCTTGTACGACTTTGATGTAAAAGGACCCAGACACATACTTTTAAATCTGATTAAAACACGGTCCTATTCGTTTCGTTTTTTATAGTTCAAAATTTCGTTCTACTTGTCTTCACAACACTACGATCTGGAAGAGTTGTTATATAACAGGTGGTCTGCTTGATGTGAGGAATTAGCCAATGAACCGGCCTGTTACAGCGACTTCTTGGCGTGTTGTGAATGGAACACTATAGAAACGTCAACGCTGATTGATTAATCAATGTCTGACGTAAAGGGTGAAAAGACACTCATATAACCCCTAAAGCGACCTCCCACTACCGTCAGATCTTCGAATAGTAGAGGCCGTCGAAAGTATCAAAAACGAAACGAAATATAGATCTGTATTTTAATCGGATTGGAGTGAAATGTTTGTATTCTATAAACGTAATGTCTAACACATTATTTGAACCATGTATGTTTTTTGATTAAATATTGGACAGCTTTGAGATAGCAATAATGTAGAATAAATGCTTGCATTGTTTAAACTACATTTGTTAAACTAAACATACATTATGACGTCACATTAATAATGATGTCATTGTAATAATCATATTAAACATAGATTATGCAAGAGCTAAATCTGTCTATTGCAGGTTTTTCTTTAGGCCTAAAATGTTATCTAAATTATTAATTACACATTTATTAACAAAACAAGACCATAATCGACTCTCGATGGCATCGGATACTCGAGATTTTAACTAGATTAGAACGGTTCGCCATTTAAAAATTTAATGTAAAATTGGGAAAGCGAGGCTAAGTCCCCATTTCAATATTTCTTTTTTCATCATCTAATTTTTAATTATTATAGCAAGAATGGCCAACTCTTTATTAAAACTCTTAACTAATGTATCTTTAACTATTCCCCAGATTCAAAAGAAAATACATCCAAAACAGTTTTCTGTGAACACTGTGGGGTTCTTCAGAAGCAGATAAGAGAATTAGAAGCGAAGCTGGATAAAGCCAACAATAAATTGGAAGATAGTCGATATGTTGATATACCTGTCAATACCTACACAGGTATGTACATTTATATATACCTACAGTGTTTTATCAAAATTCAGATTTTTCACTCAAATTTTAAAAAAACGCCCTTGAACATGTGTAACAGTTTGGTCCTTAAAACAATTTTGGTTCTTTGAAAAATTGTTACTTTACTCTGTCTATAGAGTCAAATCACACACACTTGATGAACGTGAATAGATAGTTATACATAAAAAAAAACCCAGTGATATTTTGGTAAAATCATAACCATTGTCAAGATATCCATCAAGTTCTGTCTGTTAATTGACCTATGGTTGGTAGGCAAAATAAGGGATTGTCTCCTCCTTTAGTCCTGTGAAATAAAGAGATTTATTCCACATTTGGGATGGAAATTAACGTCAAGGCTATCTAAGACGTACAGAAATTAGGGAGTATAAATTAGGGTGTAGAGCGAAATGGATCAAAGCTCATTCAGATATTCCTAGCAGCTATTATTATTGAGGACGAGGAACATTTAAAGCCATTACAGCTTAGCAATAAAGTTGTAAAATCATTGATTCTGTAGTGTTATTACGATCATGAAGAAACAAGTCCGATAGCTTGTTAAGCCATGGTCTGGCTAAAGCTAGATTTGTCTCGAATGAAAGCAATACTGATGGTTTGCTCCACTGATGTAAATCTTGTTGACCATTTAGGGAGCAATGGTACCTTAGTAAGACGTTGGCGTGCTAATCTGGGGTCCCATGTTCGATCCCTGTGTTGGCCGAGAAAGTTCATCGCGTGGTTCCTCCTTGTCAGTAGTGCAGGACAACAGAACAACGTATGGCAGGTCAGATTTTGACGAAACGCCACGGTCCCGTGTACACATTGGTGTGTACATAAAAGATCCCTTGACAGTTGGAATTCGATACAAGAGTAGGCTGTAGAGCCACTGTCAGGCAAAAATCCCCTCACACTACACTGTATGGCGTATGCCCGTCTTCATAATACTAATCGTAGCAGAACAGTAGGACGTTAAACCACGTTTCATTTGGAGACAGTCCTTACAATCCTATAATCCTCTAAGTCAGTTTTCAAAACTAAAATGTTTAAATTTTGAATGTTTGCTGGGACAGGTAGAGGCACCTCAAAACAAGGAAAGTAATATGCCTCGACCAAGTAGACCTCCCCACTTCCATTATGTAGCTTTTATTTTCAAGTGAAATATAATACAATTTCTAAGTATTATTGTGTAGAAAATATAAACCATTATTCAGAAAATATGAAACTATCGTTAAAACATGTAAATTCTGATTAACGAGTCGTTATTATATTTTTTACAGACACCGTATTGCCCTGAGCCTGTAGAGTTAATAAAAGAGCAGCAGAGAAATATAAAGTAAGCAGGCCTATTTATAAATCGGGGGGTTGGATGGCCGAATGGTTAGCACGTGCGCGCTGTATCATAAGGCCTGTCATTGAGTCAACTGGCGTGGTTTCGAATACAAGGAGTATGGTCGCCTGTCCAACCTCGTGGGTTTTTTCCGAGTCCTCTGGTTTCCTCCCACTGCTAAAGACCCCTACGAGCTACGAGCAACACCCCCCAGTCTATTTATAATTCATTCATTGTTAATTTGTTGTTTCAGTTTCAGTAAAGTCCCCCACCCCCACCCCAATAAGCAGGCCTATTTATAATTTATAGTAACGCCCCCTAGTTCCCCCCCCCCCCCCTCACCTTTGTTTCATTTTGAGTGATGCCTGTATTTGGTTGTCGAGTGGTTTTGAATCCCCGCCTGTACGTGACAAGGGGTAGGATCGCGAGCGAATTATTGAAGTAGTACTGAATCATATGTTAGTCACGAAATGACCTAGGTTTGACACACCCCCCTCTCTCTCTCTCTCTCTCTCTCCCCGCCCACCGCCCCCACATCTATTTGTATACATAGCTATATTATTTTGTTTCAGATGATTGAACTCTGTCATGGGTATGGTGTGTTCATATATCCATCAGATCTCGTCCACGTCAAGAAATTATTCGAGAAAACAAAGAGTGGACAATCCGTGACTCGTCACCTTCTGAGCGTCATGTTTACAAAAGAAAAGCTATGTTTTGGTTCAGTATCAAAAGATCCTAAACCTGGTCTGGCGTCATTGGATGCAACCGTAGTTCAAGCCATAAGAGGTAAAATTTTGTTTTCACAGTGTGGCATGGTTACTATGGTGCCAGCATATTAACACCACGTTCGATCTCGGTGTAGGCCGAGAATATTTTTCGAAATTTTCCATTCCGGTTTCTTCTTGTCAATGGTGCTGGGCGGTGTGTCTGACAAGGACAAGATCTAGCTCTTGTCAATGGTGCTATGGGCGGGGTGTCTGACAAGGTCATAATCTAGCTCTTGTTAATGGTGTTAGCCGGGATGTCTGACAAGGACACGCCTCTAGCTCAAATGGTTAACAGAAAATCGGGATTTATCCGTGTCGTGCTAAAAAAGGCGCTTGACAGTTGGTTCAGACCCTGCACTGTAACAAACATATCCATGTAAAAACGTAAAAAAATTACGGAAACAAAAATTACCATGAAAATTTTATCCGTATTTATTTATCCTTTAATTTACAGAAATTCCTTCAATTAACATAAATTCCATTTGGTAAATTTTGTTTCCTGAGCATGAAGGTGATAAAAATTTCATTGAACGAACCATTGACTTTATACGTGTGCATTAATGACTTTATTTACTGTCCGCTTCCACCGAAGTGATATCGCAGGAAATCTTTAAACGTAACCTCTGTTCGCTAATATAAGAATCGAGAGCAAGGTATCACAAACCGCTACTCGACGGTGGTTGGAGGCTTTCAGATGTGAGTTTGCGGTATTATCAATTTGCAGGTATGTAGACGCTGTCATAGAGACAAACCGACTTACACTGGCCAACCGGTTATACTATCCAGATTCAAGCGTGCTTGATTACCAGATACTACCTTTTCACACACGCAGCGTTAAAACATATTTTTACACATTTATGAAAATACTTACAATCTGATTACCGTATGATGAATAACAATAAACTTTATAGATCTTATAAATAATGGAAATTAGATATACATGTCAATTAATATACCAAACGGTACAAAATATGATTCTTCATATTATGGTTAATATATTGAAATGAGTACTTTAACATGATAATTATTAGGAATGATTATATATGTATACGATTACTTATCGGTACCGATAACAGAATTACAGAAGGGAATAAAACATTATATCCCTAATATTCACGAAACCTCCTGGTCATTCCACCATTTATTCCGTAAAATAACAGAATTAAGTCCATTATAGAAGGGAATAAAACATTGTTCCCTAAATGTCACGGAAATTTCCTGTTTAATATTGAATATTCCACTGAAATAGATAAAACACGTAATTTGAAGAAATAATTTATACTATTAACACAATTTCTCCAAAAAAGTCATCAATTGACAAAAAAAGGTGCTAAACTACTGAATTCGCTCACATTAAAAATGGATATTTTTTACAGTGTGGGGTTACCCAGCCCATACCTAATACATATTAGCCAACTAGACTGAAACAATGGCCATTTTATAATGTATGTTAATCATTTCAGATTACTGTGTAGCAATGTCAAAGGACAAGAACGTGGCCATTAATCAAGCTCTTCACAACAAATTAACCACGTACAGATATAAGGCGAGGTGTAGGGCAACAAGTCCTGAATACTGATCATTGACAGTGCTTATCTAGATGAAATTATGGATGACGAAACCCCCGTGCTTATTGAAGGAGTCAAGTCGCTAACTAACTCAATATTATCCAGTCTTCGACAATGCAAACAGAAACGATTGATGTTTCAGTCAAAATGAAAATATTAACATTGGCACTTGAATTGCGTGTAGAATGCTTCGGGTACCATTTGCATTAAGGGACTCGATGAAGGAGACTTAATATATCCCACGTAGAAGAATATCACCTTTTAAATTCAGACCCTTCGCGTATTTCGTCAAACATAACTGATTATAAATTACAGTATAATAGAAACGATTGAATGTAAATCAGGTTATATATATTCATAATACATTATTATTTGTTGCGATCTATTTGTGTCCATTACTGGGTGCCACAGAATAGAGATTTAGCTCTTTCTGGGTTGATTGCTTATTATATTCAAATACTAGATTGGTGGGGAAAACCCGTTCTTATTTAATCAAGATGCTGAGTTGGTGGAGAGATTTAAGTCCAAGAGTAGCGGAAAGATATCAGTAGAATATACCACAAGTTCTAAATACCGATTATTGATAGTGCTTTTATTGCTGGGTTTGTGGGGGAAACACCGGATTGTTTAGTTAAAGTGCTGGATGGTGGGGGATACCCTGTGATTATTTAATAAATATACTGGGTTGGCGGGGAACCCCGGGCTTGTTTAGTTAAAATATTGGGTTGGTGGGGAAATCCCGGGCCTGTTTAGTTAAAATACTGGGTTGTTGAGGAAAATAAATTTATCTTTAAATTGAATCCGACCTCTGTTTTATTGTCTCTGAAACATTTCCATCGCGGCGCCCTAACCTAACCAGGCGGTGTGGTGTGTTTCATTGACTTGAAGACCGTGATAAAAGTGACCGTAAATATAAAAGTAAATATAAAAGTAAACATAATCAATCGCTGTTTTAATGAAATGCAAATATGCTTGTTTTTGTTCAGTTAATATCGATGTGATTCATGATGTCATAAATCAACCTCTTCTATGTACCAGTTTGCATACATGAAATTAAAGGGAGTAAAATGAGATTTAACCTACGCCCTCCTCTTATATCGAATTCCAACTGTCAAATGTACGTCAAAGTGTTCACCGGAAAATCACAGAGAACTTTCGAAATCAACAACGGGATTGGACCACTTGCCCCTAGTCAACGAATAACTGAGCCACGGCGGCTCCCATTTTTTAAAGTATCAAATATATCAAGTATCATCAAGTCTATAATACCCGCCCTTGTCTTCTGCCCTGATTGGGTTAACAAAGACGGACATACGCCACACACAAGGCAGATGACTCGAATACCAACCAATCATTCAGAGTCCACGGAGACGGGAAAGTCGGGAGAAAATTTTGAAACTTTAACTGCCGCAAACCCGTTTTCCTGGCTGGTACTATGAGAGAGAGAGAGAGAGAGAGAGGGAGATTTCGGGACTAACATGGTTTAATTTTATGTAAGGGATTCGCTTAAGGATCTTTAGAAGTGGGAGGTAACCGCAAAACCCGGGGAAAACTTATGAGGTTGGACACTACGTCTTGTCACGTACAAGCGGGGAATCGAAACCATGCCATTTGACTCAATGACAGACCTTATGATCTAACGCGCTCGCGTTAACCATTCGGTCACGCAACCCCAAGCAATATTTGGAGAATTAATCTCTCAACTAAATATCCGCTTCAACCACAAGGATATTAAAGATACATTGTCACAAATGTATTTATCAGGTGGTTATTTCCAGTAACAGTATGACATGATATATGAAAAGTTTAGACGCCCAATCTTACTAGGAAACTACTCGATTACCGTATCATCTCAATGGAAGCGGACGTAAATTAACCTTGATATTATATCAAGTATTATAATATCAAGGGAGTCGCGGTGGCTCAGTGAGTAACGTCTATCATAGAGTCAATTGGCGTGGATTCGGTTCACGCATGTACGTGACTAATACCCCGTTCAGACGCTTATTTTTAAACCAGTTCAAAATCGCCGGGGTTTTCAAGACAGCGTCGTGTTGCGTTCACACGTACTATAAGTCAAACCTGTTTAACTATTCTGACCTCTTCGGTCGGAGGTTAGAGTTAACTATGCATGCGTACATACCATTTCCTGGTAGAATATGTAAACATCCTGTGAAAAAAAATCCGCGAAATTTGTTTCTCTTACTCTTGGATAGTTTATACACATTTCCTAGAAATGAATACTAATGCTTTGAGACATAGAATTAAACAGTTTAGACAACGACAGAGTCAACAAAGGTACTTCTTTCTGATGCTAATGAGTGTCACTTCTGTGATATTCATGCCAACCAACAGGAGAATTATCAGAATATGGTCACGGTATCACAGTGGCAATTGGTGGAATCACGCATACAGGTTTGGTTTGATATATTCATATATATTGTTTTAAAATTTATAATCATTATAATGTAGTCAAATATGTACACGGACAAGGTGTATAAAACAAATATTAACCAAGGGGTCATCAATTAAATATTTATAGAAAATATAACGTCCCCCCCCCCCCAAAAAAAACAACCTAAAAAAACAAAACAATCTTCACACAAATAGGCCTGTGCTATTATATGTGCCATATAGACAATTTTTAATTTCGAATAATAATAGTTGCATGCTTAAAAGAGCTAAATTGTTAATATTTGGGATCTAGAAATTGACACAAATGGGTCGCAACACATAATTTCTAATTAGTTATATTCGTCGAAATACTCTAGATGTCTAAATCGAATGGCAATGTCTAGCAACTGGTTATTCCAGTCTACACTGATAGTATTTATTGTGCATGCTCTCCAGATAAGAATATGACTTGTGGGAATATGTCTAGCCTCGTTCTTCTAGTCCCTTGTTACAAATGACACTGAAATGCATTACACAATTCGTGTACCAATGGTTAAATGTTTGTTTTGTCTCAAATATTGGATATCAGAAACCCATCTTTTCCCCGTTAAGATCACAAGATCAATGTTGATTGAAATTGACAAATACTTTGTGTTTTCAATGTCGCAGATTTTGGATGATATTGACTACTTTAAGTTTAATTATTTACCTAATCTAATTCCTTTACATTTTATTTTCAGCTTTTATGATGATATACAGTATTTGGAAAACTTCAGAATGTCAAAATGTACATTTGAATATCTGTGCAGAATTTTGAGACCATTTCTTGAGAAACAAGTAACAAGTATGAGGGAACCAATATCTGTTGAGCGACAGGTAGGCTATTTTGCATTTTATGATCGCTGTATCATACACAGACAATGGACACCTGACCCAAAAACAAAAGACATTTAATTATAAGCTAAGTAGTTCACGCATGACGGTAGAAAATTCCTTTGGTCGCCTAAAAGGTCGCTGGCGCTGCTTATTAAAGCGATTGGATATGAATGTTGACAAGGTCCCCAATATTATTATGACCTGTTGCATACTTCATAACATATGCGAACAAGCAAAAGACCCATTTAGGGTTGAATGGCTAGAGGATGTAGCAAAGGAAGAAAACCAAATGCCTCAGCCAAATCAAAGTAACGAAGAGGCAATCAATGCAGACTGCACTAACATTAGAAATATCCTGGCTGAATACTTCCAGGAATAATTTAACCTTACAAAACAAATAATTAAGAAAGTAATAATTGGCCATACTGTTACATACACTCACTACAAAGAATTTCTATGTGTATATGCCATCTTTTGTTTACTTTTATTGTTTCATTTTGTGTGTTTGCAGAAAACTAAAAAATGGTCAAACTAAATTGGTTTATTTTCATAATAAAAATCATACAACAGAAAAATAACTGATAATCTTATAACACAGTGGGTCTATTATAACTATATATGTGATCAGCTCTGGCCAAATGGTTGCTATGGAGTTCAATTTGTTTCCAAAATTTTCAATATCTTCTTTCTTAAAAGTAATATTATGGTACATTCAAATTTAAATATTCCAAGCATATTTCTAAGTCACATACTAATTTAAAGGTATTTGGATACAGAATTTAAATTGACACCTTTTGGCATCTTGATTTTTGATCCATGCATCTCATTAAGCCAGAGTTGGATTATATAATAAGAGGTCCAATTGTCATCTTTGTTGTCCATCATTGAAGAAGTGTATGTAATTAA
Organism: Patella vulgata; assembly: GCF_932274485.2. Classification (NCBI taxonomy): domain Eukaryota; kingdom Metazoa; phylum Mollusca; class Gastropoda; family Patellidae; genus Patella; species Patella vulgata. The sequence continues at coordinate 2,580,197 of NC_065881.2, forward strand.
AAATATACAGTGGACTCTTTCACTTTCAACATTGTACAGGACCGATACAATGCCGGATTATACACCATGACGGAATACTTAATTGTCTCAAAACCGCAAGTATTATTGTACCTCGAATACCAAAGTATTATTTTAATCCACCTTCGAATACCCAGAACTTAAAAATATGATAAACCTTTCTGTACATTTGAAACTTTATTATATAAAATTATTATGTTTTTACTTTGGGTGCGTACAAAACACTTGTGCGTCGTTATGAACAAAATATTATTATGATAGTGATTCTTCATCTCAGCAATTTATATTTAATGTTGCTGTATTTGACGTGAAAAAATCAAATGAAATACCAAGCACTCTCTTACAAGAAATTATAAAATTATCAAGGTTTTATTAACAAAGACTGACACATACTTTAAGCTCACCGATAATTGATTGCTTGTCTGTTAACACCCACTGATTGAAGGCCGGATTATCCAATGTTAATTCAACAGAAATCGTTTAACGGGGGTCCCCAGATTGGTCTAATAATTCGGAATATTCCGAGTCCACTGTACAAGCCTACACTATAAAGTTATTGATCAATTTTTAATTTATGTCTTTCAATTAATGTATTAAATAAAAGAGAATTTACCATTTTTGAAAACATAACAGACTGTTTTGTTCTTATTAGGGGCTTATCAATTGACTTACAAAGAAGAAAACACCCACCTCATACCGTTTCGCATTATTTGATAACGATAAGAAGCCAAGTCAAAACTTTGCTTTAGATATAAACAAGGATTGTCCTGTGTATTCCCAGTTCAATTGCTAAATGCCATTAAAACAATTAATCTCATACTGGTAATTTAAATTCATAAAAACTGAAATCACATAAAACGTGTTACAACTACAGTTAACTTTCACAACCAAGTACATATATCAGCTTCATGACACATTTGATAATGATATGGATATTAATAATTAAAACATGGAAATAAATTTATTAAAACTTGAGCCATGGTAAAATGGAATGACAAATAAAATTCATGTATTTGTAGAAACAAAAATAAACTGTTATCAATGACAATAATTGCGCTACATGTCAGATATTTTGGCACAAAATGGTATATCTTGAAAATAATATGATTCAGCTTCATGATACATTAAGTTAAATGATATGGATATTAATAATTAAAACATGGAAATTAATTTATTAAAACTCTAGTCTTGGCACACTGGAATGATAAATAAAACTATGTATTTCTACAAACAAAAATTAACTGTTATCAATGAAAATAAATGCTCTACATAGCAGAACTTTTGGCACAAAATGATAGGTCTTGAAAATAATATGGTTTTATAAATTTGTATATGTGTGTCCATTAGCTCCTTGTAAAAATTGTCCATTTTGTTGTTGAGAAAATTGATGCTGCTGAAATCCCTGATTGGCAAACAAACTCCATAATCTTAATTCATGTTGCCTATCTCTTTCCCTATCCTCGCGTCGTTGTTCCTCAGCTCTAAGTCGATCCTCCCGTCTCTGCTCTTTTCTAAGTCTCTATGAATCTGCCTCCATTTTCATTCTTTTTTCTTCGAATTCAAAATATGATCTTTCTTGTTCTCTTTGATAATTTATAAAGCTGGTTGTTGTCTCATTCAGAACACGTTGAATTATATCCTCTCTGTTTCTTTTTTTCTTTTCTGGTCCTGTAAGTAAATAAAATAACTCTTTAATGTTTAAATAAATGAACAATGATTGACAATTCGGGCCTCGAAATATCCCTTCAGTAACTAACCTGTCACTCTTAATTATCCAAAAACAACCACAATATTTACCATGGTGCCGTTACACATGTACTTCTGTGTAGATACTTCAAAATGCTATAGATGAAAACTTGTGTGGATGGTGTGTTAAAGTTCTTATACAATAATTGGGCGTGGTTCTGTCCCTGGAGGTCAGGCATGTACCAAAAATAACCATATTGTAAAGGAATAATGAAATAAATGTGACATCATAATGAGTAGGCCTATTGTGGTCTGGAGTCAATTTCCTGAACATTAGTAAATTTAGTCCACCTACTTACTACCTGTCAGACCTGTCAGAGAACATTTCAAGTCCTGCATTTTATTTCCATATAGGTATACACCTTATTAAGTCACTCTTCTGTTTTGTTTTACCTATTCATGGCTACACTATTTTGAATCCGATCTTATTATGTATTAAAATCATAAACAAAATTCTTTAGGTAAATAATAGCTATATAAAGTAATTAAGGGCGTTGTCACAGGTATGACTTTTTTGAACACCTATAATTTCTAATTTGATTGGGGGGATCACGTGGCTAAGTGGGTAAGACGCTGGCTCGCTAGCCTGGAGGTCGGGTGTTCGATCCCTGCATTGGCCGAGAAAGTTCATCTCGAATTTCCGACGTGGTTTCCCTTTGTCAGTGATGCAGAACGGAGGGCCTGACAAGGACAGCTGCCTAGTCATTCGGATGGGACGAAAAACTGAGGTCCAGTGTACACATTGGCGTGCACTTAAAAGATCCCTTGGCAGTTGGAATTCGATATAAGAGTAGGCAAAATTTCCCTCATAGCACACTGTATGGCATATGCCCGTCTTCAATTAGCCCAGGTTAGGTGCAGAAGAGTAGGACGTTAAACCCCATTTCATTTCATTTTCTAATTTGATTGGGATACAAAATCAAATGTTCCGTGTACTTTATAACCAGTAAACATACCATTTGTCCTGCACAACACTCATCTATACGTACAGCTAGTTTTCAGTGGGATGTTATTCTAGCATTTTTTAAAATTTATATTGAATCACAGAAGGAATTAGTGACCGGTTTACCACGTTCTTAGACAGAAAGCAGCTCCAGTGTTGTACTCTTTTCAAATATTGATAACCATTTAGAATAAATAGCAACTGAACCTTTTTTTTCTGGCTGCTTACGGAGGACGGTTTCTGTAGGCTCATTTTCTTCATTTTCCAAATTGACTCTTGTTGGTTCCTCATCATTATCATCATCATCAAAATCATCCAAATCTTGTGTTTCTATAAAAAAAAAAGAAAAAATACCATTATATAATTTCCATAAGTTTTGATTTTAAAACACTAATTCTCCAATGGCTATTATGCAAAAAAATTTGATTTAATTTGTTTTGTGTGTATATGTGAGTTTGATCCCATGTTTGTAGGCTTATATTGCCTGCCAACTATCGCATCGATTTAGTCTTGCTCCTGACAATATAATAACAATAACATGTTCGCTTACCTGAATTAATACTTGTCTCCAGAATATGTGTTGGACGGGTAGCGGGTCTGGTTCCTAATATTTTATCCATAGCGTCAAAAAACTTGCTAGTTTTCTTGCCACTCCCACTTTTATTGTTGTGGTCCTTTATTTTTTTTATAAGAATGCTTCATATTCTTTATGCGATTCTTGCAGGCGTCTGCAGATTTTCTGTACCCATTTTCCTGATAGATAGAAAATATAAAATAAATTTACTACTAGAATATGAGAAAACCGGGATTTATGAAAAATGCTTACGCTGTTATAAATAGTATTACTAAAAGAGAACTAAATTTTATTAACTTGTAATATACACAACTAAAAACAATTGTTTATGTAACTGTAACTCGTGGCTTACTGTACTCCAAACAATAGAGGGTATGAGTCTTCAGATTTCTATTTAATTGCCTAACTATAGACACTCTGAATTTAAATTCGCTGTTAAATTGGACACATTCAAGAACACACTATTTTTTATACAACTTTTACAAAGTACGAATGGGTGCCCAAATTTTCCCAGCATTTGGTGCCCAAAATGGGGGGCGCCCCCCCCCCCCCCAGGTCGTACGCCTATGGACAAACAATGATAACTTGGCTGAGAATGAAGTAAATCAAGGGGTTTCCACATTTTGCTCCATCTGTCTAAGATACAAGAATTAACATTGTGAATGGGGAAATCTTTAGTGGTCTGTGACCAAATAAATGAAACTAGATTTGCCATGGCTAGATCTTATTCTTAAGGTCAACTCAATTCTCGTGGATGTCGCTGAGATGTAATAAGTAGAGCGTGTGATTGTTGGTTAGGGTTAGATTAAGTATTAGGGCTAGGTCCAGGGTAAGGGTTAGGGTTGAGATTAGCGTTAACCCTGTTTACATCTCGTGACCTTTTGCCAAACTTGAAGTTGTCCTTATTAATTAGATTTAACCCTTTGTGCCTATCTTCCTATAAATTTTACTCGAAACGAAATATAATTTTATATACTTAATGTTGCAGTGTTTTCGGCAATATGTCCTTCCGGCACATTTAACCAAATGTGAATATTTTTGGGCATGGTAGGCCAACATTAGATAACTACAATGACTTAATATTGAAAATAACTGAAAAATAGATAAATTTCGTTTCGTGTGAAATTCTGTGTTTCAAATTTGAATTTGCTAGAGTTCAAAAGGTCAATTTCTGTTTATCGGTTTGCAGTAGAGTTTTTGGAAATTTCGTTAATAAAAAATCAACAGTAAAAAAATATTTTGAGAAAAAAAATAAATATGATATGTAAGTTTAACGTGTTACTAGTGCAGGTAACTGAAAATTACGAATTTTGCCGTCAGCTGAAAGAAGCAAACCAGTTGTCAACATTTGGCTGCGTCGAGTTGTTTTGTTTAGATTTTGAGCGGATACTAAATCACCGGAATTCACTTTGCAAATATCAAAATTTGACCCCAAGGCCTACCTCTGTACATATATTTTGCATTAATATTAATAATAAATAACTTAAAAACACCGATGATCACCGGAATTTACTTTTAAAAACATATAAACACCGGAATTCACTTTCAAAATATCAGAATTCGCCCGCAATCCCTTCCCTGTTTACATATATTTTGCATAATTAATATTAATAATGAATTTCCTTAAATACACCAAAAATGACTACTACATACGCCTTTTAGATTTAATTTGGCTCTTTGTAAATTTCACATAATTGTTCATTTCGGGACTAACACTTGGTTCAATTATATTTCAATAATTCACATGCACGTATGGATTTTTTGGAGAGGGGGCAGAGGAATCGGCTTACACTACATGAAGATCTGACCAGTTGTACTGGGAGGTCATGTCAGGTGTCATACAAACGGCTTTTGACCCTATGAAAGACATTGATTAATCAATCAGCTTTAACCTTTCTAGGGGTTTACCCACAGTTCCGTGAAGATCACGCCAAGAACTCGCCGTAACAGACCGCTTCATTAGCTAATTTCTCACATCAACTAGAACGCCTGTTACATAACAACTCTTCCAGTGTAGTAAAGAAAAGAAAACAAAATTTTGTACTATTAAAAAACATGAAACGAAATATGATTTATAAAGAGCCGTTAATACCTTCAATGTGCCTACATATTTCTTGTAGCATATAGTCGATCATGACTCGTACTGGCTTTATATAACTTTTGGGAAATATTCCCCCTTATTCTTAGTTTGTTTTTTAAACGCCTACATTAAAATGTGGTCATATATTCAATTGTGTCACCCCGTCCGTCCGCCCATTCGTCGGTCCGGCGTTCACAATTGCTTATGGACGCTCTAGAGGCCAAAGTAAATATCCGATTGACATTAAATTTATACACATTGTTTAAGGTCATGAGACAAAGAAGCCTATTGATTTTCAGCAATTTCTGATAATTATTGCCAGAGTTATGGCCCTTTATCACTTCAAAATATCTTGTAGATGCTCTAGAAGCTAAAGATGATATCGGATTGACTTCAAATTTACGCGCATTATTTGAGGTCATGAGATGAAGAATCCTATTGATTTTCAACATTTCTGATAATTACTACCAAAGTTATGACCCTTGATCACTTTGAAAAATCTTGTGACTGTCTAGAGGCTTAAGTTATCATCGGATTGGCTTCAGTTTAAGGTCTTGAGATGAACAAGTATATTGATTTTCAATGAATTTTGATAACTTGAACAGCTAAATCCATGATATTAAATGTTTCGTATACTAAACGTTAGCATGGGGCAGAACTTCATTCAAACCAAACAAATTTTAATGATTTTCTAATAATTAATTGATGAGTTGTTACTCTTAATCGGATATTAGTGTATTATAATTGTTTCATTACTAAAAAAAGTAAAAATATGTGACTGCCCGGATGATTTAGCTGCTGTGGGCGTATCTTTCGTTGCCTGGTAACCTATCTTTTTCATTTTGAGTAAATCTGTTGTCTGCATCACTACAGTCCAGGGACTGTACAGGGGAGCTGGATGGCCGAACAGTTAATGTGTGCGTGTTGTATCATAAGGTCTGTCATTGAGTCAACTGGCGTGGTTTCGAGTCCCCAGTTGTACGTGACAAGGAGTAGGGTCGCTCGCCAACCTCGTGGGTTTTCTCCGGGTCCTCAGATTTCCTCCCACTACTAAAGACCCCTACGCGCAAGCGAATTATTGACATAAAATTAAACCATATATGTTTGTCCCGAAATTACCTAGTTTGTGTCGAGTGGATGTTAAACCTCATTTCTCTCTCTCTCTGTCTCTCTCTCATTTATATTATGAGATAAAAAAGTTCATTGTTGGTGGCACAGAGATAAACTGTTCTAATGATTACCATGGGAACTGCCAGATCCAAGTTATAAACCATAAAACTACACTGTTTTTTAATTTTAAATGTAAATATGTTTAGATGATTTATATAGAGGGGGTGGGTGGAGCTGTATTTTAAGGCCCTTCTGACTTGGGGAAAGCCCCACATTAATGGTTAGATTTTCGAAAAATACATTTTCCATGCATGGAACAATATTTCTGGTAAGTTGCAGCCATTTAACTGATGACCATATAAAAAGTCCCATTTTTAGGGCGTGGCCAGGTGGGCTTTAGGACCATCTGACTTGAGGAAAGCCCCAACATTTTTGGTTAGATTTTTGAAAAATTTGTTTTCCAAGTATGGATCTTTGTTTCCAGTAAGTTTCAGCCATGTAACTTGTGACCATATAAAAAGCCCCATTTTTAGGGTGTGGTCGGACATACTTTAGAGCGATCTGTCTTGGGGAAAGCCCCCAAATTTTTGGTTAGATTTTTGAAAATTGTTTTTACCAAGTGTGGATCTTTGTTTCTGGTAAGTTTCAGCCATGTAACTGATGACCATATTATTAGCCCCACGAGGCGATATTGGGTGTGGTCTGACTTGGGGAAAGCCCCGGAAATTTTGGTTAGATTTGTGAAATATTTACTCCGACTATGGATACCATTGTCCCTACAAAGTTTCAGCCATGTAACTTATGACTTAATTTTAGGCCTACTTTAAGGTGCTGCTGCGGCTATACGCCCCACCAGTGCCCGATCTGACCAACTGATTTTTACTCGTACGGACACCTGCTACGAATTTGGGTGTTCAAACCTTTTGTAACTGATGACCATATTATTTTGTCATTAGCTCCTGGACTATAAGGCACCTGTCACTGACAATATCAGGCACCGATTCAGGCTTTGTCAGACACTAAACCTCTGATGCCTGTCATTTTGTCTGGCACTGATTTGTCTTTTTTATTGATATTATTAATACATGTCCGGCGCTAAGTTGAAAATGTCAGGTACATGTACTCTTTCATTAGTGCCTAACATTTTGTCAGGTACACGTAAAACCGTTATTTCCAGGCAGGCCTGTGTACATTTGTTGTAAATTGGGATTTCTGTGTCTTGTGTGTGGTGCAGTAGCAGATATTGGACAAGACCAGTCGATTTACACTGGCCGAGAAAGTTCACATGGATTTTCCACAGGGTTCCCCCTAGTCACTGGTGCAGAATGGGGATGGGGAGCCTATAAAAGAACACTTGTCAGTTTGATTCCAAATCAGAGTAGGCCGCTGTCCGGACATAATTTCCTGCATAGCACACCGTATGACATATGCCCATTTTAATTAGCCCAGTCGGAACAGAACAGTAGGACATTAATCTTGATTTCATTTCAAACATTTAGAAATATTTTTTCTCTATTTCAGATAAAACAAATTGAACAAGTTTGATCAGGAAAAACAATGAAATGAAATGGGGTTTAACGTGCTACTGTTTTGCTCCTTAACTGAGCTAATGAAGACGGGCATACGTCATACAGTGTGATATGAGGGAAATTGTGCCCAGACAGCGGCGCTACAGCCTACTCTTATATTGAATTCCAACTGCCAGGGGATCTTTTACGTGCACGTCAATTTGTACACGGCACCTCGGTTTTTCGTCCCATCCGAACGACTAGACAGCTGTCCTTGTCAGCACTCCCCCCCCCCCCACCCGTCCTGCGCCACTGACAAGGGGAAACCACGCCGGAAAATCTGGATGAACGTTCTCGGCCAATGCAGGGGTGGTGAAGTTCAAGGTAGACAAGTGAAATGATATGAAATAAGGTTTAACGTCCTACTGTTCTGCACCGACTGGGATAATGAAGATGGGGATATACGACAAACAGTGTGTTATAAGTGAAATTTTGCCCGTACAGCGGAGTTGACACTTATTTCGAATTCCAATTATCAAGGTTTTTTAAGGTCCCCGCCAATGTGTACACGGGTCCTCGGATAGTCATCCAATCAGAACGACTATACGTTGCCACTTGTCTGTACCACTGACAAGGAGGAAATATGTCGGAAAAAACGATGAACTTTCTCGGTCAACAATAATGAGACCTCCAGGTGAGCAAGACAACGTCCTACCAACTGAGCAACCGTGGTGTCCTTTTGAAACTTGACAAAGTGAAATGAAATGAAATTTAACGTCTTACTTATCACCACCGACTGCAATGAGGGTCCTACTTTTATTTCGAATTCCAGTTGTCATGGCTTCTTTTACGTGCCCGACAACGTGAAGACTGTACAATTGCCCTCATAGTACACTGTATGGCGCATGTCCGTCTTCATTAGCCCAGTCGGGGCAGAACAGTAGGACGTTAACCCCCATTTCATTTCATTTCTTTTCTAAATATTGAGCTGGAGATTTTGATCGCGACTTTTTTTGAGTTTTTCCACCGGTAAATCGAGACTATACTATACCCTCAGTCAACCAGTCCCCTCTTACTTTATGACTCATTCCAAAATAAAACGAAACGCGACATTTTGTGTAGGTTTATGAGCCGGATGAGTGGGAGGGGCAGAAATGATGAGCCCGAAAAAAAAAAATCCTTTGGTTTTGCAACCGAAATCCCATGTTATTTCCACCCGAATTCCAATCAACCAATCAATCAGACGTTGGCATTGACCTGACACCAGAAATTTCACATCCCGGGAAACAAAGCTCATGCCATGTAAAATGTGGCGCATAAAGCAGAGTGACAAGTCTACAATGGCTTTAAACACTGTGTATTTTACTGATTTAAGATTTGTACCCATAGATCAATTGTAAATAATTTGGATTCCCGAAAACTTGATAATAAACAAAATGGTGGATATCTGAAAAGTATCACACACAATCCAATTAAAAGACAGATCCTATTTCGTTTCGTTTTTCATAGTTCAAAATTTCGTTTTACTTGTCTTTACTACACTAGGATCTGGAAGAGTTGTAAAAGACAGATCCTATTTCGTTTCGTTTTTTATAGTTCAAAATTTCGTTTTACTTGTCTTTATTACACTAGGATCTGGAAGAGTTGTTATATTTTTTTATGTTAAATGTTAAGTGTGGTACTTGAGCTTTATCTCCGAAAGGAACGTTTCTTAAGAGCTGAAAATGCCATATAAATTAAATTGTGGTAAATCTCGACATTGCATCAACACATCCTGTACAGGAGCATGGGAATATACACAATGTACACTCCCTCTCTCTCTCTCTCCCTCTCTCACCCTCTCTCTCTCCCTCCCCCTCTCTCTCTCTCTCTCTCTCTTATATTCATTCATCATATAACAAACAGACAGTGCTAGATTCACATGTGGGCTTGGCAGGCTGAAACCTAGGAGGGTCTCAAGATATGAGGGTCATCGGGCCAAGATATGGGTGAGTGGAGGGTGGGGAGGCTCATCGGGCCATGATAGGGGTGGGGGGGGGTCATCCGGCCAAGACGGGGGGTGGGGGGTCATCGGACCATGGTGTATAATATTTTGACTGTAGTCTTAAACATTCGTCACTATCCTCGACAGTGTTTAACGGACATTTTGATCTTCCTGTTGTCGTGAGGGTGGGGTGGGGAGGGGCTTCATCTAAATCCAGCAATGCCAACAGAAAGACAGACAGAGCTAACATGCAATGTGTCTGATTTAATTTAAAAATTAGTTGCCAGTTTGTTTTGGATTTTTTTTTTTGGGGGGGGAACTAGAAACGGAGCCACAGTGGCTAAGTGAGAAAGACGCTGGCTCGCATGGATGTAGCGGGTTTGATCCCGGTGTTGTCCAATGTTCCGTGAACACATTGGCATGCACGTAAAAGACCCTTGGCAGTTGGAATTCGATCGATACCAAATGGCGTATGCCCGTCGTCATTAGTCCAGTTGTAGCAGAACAGTTGGACGCGTCCGGATAAGCGGTTTTGACGTTCACGTCCAAACGACTAAATATCGCGAGACACGGTACATACATTGCATACAAACACGGACTTTTATTTCGGAGACTTTGTTAAAATCGGGATGGTCTCTTTAAACCCGATTTCATTTCCGGATGAAACCCAACAGATTGAACAGGTAACCTTATTAAACCTTTGTCAGGTACAAATGTGATATCGAACCCTGTATCGGTGGTAAAGTTATGATATAGTATGTTTACTTTCCTTCAAATTCAAAAATTAAATAGAACAGTTAGCTCCCTTCTTTTCGGCAGTAATCGATTTAATGGCGACGGGCATAAGCCATGATTGAATTTTTGCACGGACTCTTCATCAAGTCCAAATTTCAAGAATTTGCGAACGACTGGACGTTTTTACGAGAACTTGGACCAGTAACTGGGGTGGCGCTCTTCGAAGAACCCTAAGGCCCAGTTTTATACTACTGGGGGATACTTGGCACCCATCCATTCTAGTCACGGCTAGCTGCATATTGGGATCCCGGATATAAAGTTGAATAACGAATAACGAGGTAGCTTCATGGATATGGTGATTCAGTTCCTTGTCCATAGGAAGCTTATTTTTTTTATCAGACTCTCGGTAAACACGAGGCTTTCCATTGATAAATATTAGATAGAGCTCTTAACAAATCACGGACATCAACGTATAGTCGTTCGGATGGGACGAAAAAAACGAGTCCCATGTACAAATTGGCATGCTCTTTAAAGATCCCTTGGCAGTTGGAATTCGATATTAGAATAGGCAGTAGCGCTGCTGTCCAGGTTACATTTCCCTCATAGCACTCTGCTTGGCGTATGTCCGTTTTTATTTGCTCAGTCGTAAGATACGTTCCTACCACAGCTAAAGACCCCTTTATGGAAATTATGGAAATAAAATTGAACCATATGTTAGTCCCGAAATGACCAAGTTTGTTTCGAGTGGACGTTAAATCCCATTTCACTCTCTCTCTCTCTCTCTCTCTCTCTCTCTCTCTCTCTCACTTTGATAACTATTCAATGATTTTTGAAGACCTCTTCCGAAGAACTTTTAATTAAATGTTATATTGTTAAATATTATATAACAAGGTCAAAAGCTTCAAACATCCGTATTTGATTTCTTTAAGGTTGAAAAATTTATTGTTGAGAATGCTCGAATATTCCAGAACATCCCTAAATATTCCTTCTAACACCTTCTCCGAAGAGCTTCAAAATGAAATGAAATGAAAAGAAATGGTCCTACTGTTCTGCTCCGAACTCGACTAATGAAGACGGGCATGCGCCATACAGTGTGATATGAGGAAAATATTGCCCAGACAGCGGCACTGCGGTCTTTTTTCATATAGAATTCCAACTGTCAAGGGATCTTTTACATGCACGCCAATGACTAGACAGCTGTGCTTGTCAGGCCCTCCGTCCTGCATCACTCTCAAGGGAGAACCACGCCGGACAATCTGGATGAACTTTCTCTACCAATGCAGGGATCGAAAACCGACCTCCAGACTAGCGAGCTAGAGACTTACCCACCTAGCCACCGTGATCCCCTTCGAAGAGCTTCGAAGTCATTCATCTATTTCAATCAAATATAGAACAAATCTACTTTGTTTAAGAAATAACTTTAGATTTGAAATAAGCCTAAAAGATAATTGTCATACTTAGAAATCACAGTAAACAAACTCAATCCTAAATATAACATCTAAAGTTACTAAATTAGATACCCTTAATGATGATATAATTGACAACTTAAATCGTTTATGAAAATATCTCTCTAGAATAGCAGACGAATTGCCGTCTGCCAGCATTCGACCCATCTTTTAACCCCCAACATAAACACCAGTGATACAAGTCCCTATTATCCAGCTCTATCTAAACAAAACAAATCATTTTAGTCTTGCTCATCAAGTCATCTCAAAAAATTAACAATGATATTGGCTATTGTAAACCTTTTCACAAGATATTCTCAGCCAACTCTGAATTATAACCAATTTTCTTGCTTACATTATCTTTATTTGCTATTGAAGTCACCAAATATAGTAACTTTTGAAACATTAATAGCCATATTTTAAAATTTGAAGCATATTTTCAGATAGACACTATGTACTCAACAGCCAAAAACCTCTACACTCCAAAATCCCACTGCCAACCTGTTTATTAGAAAATATCTGCAAATTATTTATTTAATGCAATTCATTTTCTCTTAGACGTAAAGTCATCAAATATTGCAATAATTGAAACATGGAAATTTATAATTAGTATTTAAAACCAGGTTTTCTCATTGACACTAAATGTACTTAAAATCTGTATCGCTCTATTGTATTATAGGTGTGCAAAATACAGGCAATGATTTTATTTATATATATCATATTTTACTTTTTACTCTTTTATACATACTCAACTCTTACACTATACACATTATAAATAATTTTACTGTTCACTCTTTTATATCTACTCAACTATTAGACTATACATATTATAAATAATCAAAAATATTTGTTTTAATTATTGTATATTATTGTATTATACTTTGCCTGTGTGTCATATATACATGTAGTAACAGGGAATACTTTGCCCGTGTGTGTCTTATATAGTAACAGCGAATACTTTGCCTGTGTGTGTTTTATATAGTAACAGGGAATAAGTAAAAAAATAAATTAAAGGTGTGGAAATTATAAAATACTGTAAATATTATAATGTATAATTATATTCTGTGAATAAATATATTACAAGCTAAAATAAATATCATTAGTATATCATGTATTATATAGCTGACTGATATAATTACAATATCATTAGTATATCATGTATTATATCATTACAATATTATTAGACCTCTACTATTGATCAATCAATTATATGTTATGATACTTCGTTTAGTCATAAAATACTATATTACTCGTCTAATGATAGCAGTTGTTTTAATGTTGATTCATTTCACTTGAATAGATGTTCGTTATACCCATTATAAATAATTACATCACTTGTACAATATAGCTTAGGTTAACCTTTGTTACAATTCTGATTCATTCCACATGGGAGCCACGGTGGCTCAGTGAGTAAGACGTTAACTCGCTAACCTGTCAGTGATGTAGGACAACGTATAGTCCTTTGGATGGGATGAAACACCAAGGTGAGGTTTATTGTACATATTGGCATGCACATAAAAGAACCCTTGAGAATTGAAATTGGAAATAAGAGTAGACCGTAGAGCCTCTGTCCGAACAAAATTTATCTCATAGCACACTGCATTAGCCCAGTCGGAGCTGAACAGTAGGACGTTAAAATCCATTTCATTTCATTTCACTTGAAATATACTGATTATAGACATTAATAATTCCCATCATATCTTGTAATACAGTAAACTTTGATGTTAATTATTCTCCACTATAAACCAATGATATGCTGGGTTTAGTATTAATTGGCCATCTATTATAGTTCATATAATATTAATAGTACATCATACTATGATATGCTGTGTTTAGTATTAATTGGTTATCTATTATAGTTCATATAATATTAATAGTACATCATACTATGATATGCTTGGTTTAGTAGTAATTGGCCATCTATAATAGTTCATATAATATAAATAATATAGGATGTAGGTAATAGTTAACATGTACAGAAATTATTCACCTTAATAAGAGAGAGAGAAAGAGAGAGAGAGAGAGAGAGAGTTTCGTTATTAACATATTTTTCAATTTTATGTAAATGATTCGCTTATGCGTATGGGTCTTTAGAAGTGGGAGCAAAATTAAGAGGATGGGCCCTACTTCTTGTCCCGTACAAGCGGGGAATCGAAACCACACCACTTGACTCATTGCAGACCTTATGATCCAACGCGTATGCGTTAACCTTTCGGTCACGCAACCTCCCGCAATATTTGAAAGATTAATCTCTCAACTAAACATCTGCTTCAACCATAAGGATATTAAAGATACATTGTCACAAATATATTTATCAGGTGGTTATTCCTAGTAAAAGTATGACATGATATATATGAAAAGTTTAGACGCCCAATCTTACTAGAAAAATACTGGATTACGCGAAAAACAGGAACTGAGCAAAAATGTCAGGGTATCACTAACAGCCAACCCGACGGCTTATTGTATGCTAGTTTAACTGAGGGAGCCAACACGACGGCTCATTGTATGCTAGTTTGACTGAGGGGGCCAACACGACAGCTTATTGTATGCTAGTTTAACTGAGGGAGAGGTTGTTATTTCTTGATCGAACGGTTTGTATACGGTGAAGTATCTTTAAAATATTCTGGCTTATCTTGATATAACTGACGTTTTAGTCATATAACCACAAAATAAAATAGGAATGTAATTTAACATTTCGTTAACACAACACAATACTACCGGCTTTTTATTCTGTTATTAAGGGATGTTATGCTAATGAGAAGAATTTTGCCCTGACAGCGGCGTTTCATCGAATGTATTTTACGTGCACGCCAATGTATACACGTAGGAACCATCCGAAGGACTAGTCAGCCCAATAGACGTTATACCCCTGACAGGTGAAACTCAGGCTTGACAAACCTCAAGGTTCTTCTCGAGAATCGAACTTAATTCCCTGACATCAATATGTTATTATCAGAATACTTAGACATTGATTTATTGTCTACGGTATCAACTCAATGGAAGCCGACGTAAATTAACCTTGGTATTATGTAAGGTATTATATTATCAAGGGAGTCGCGATGGCTCAGTGAGTAACGTCTATCATAGAGTCAATTGGCGTGGACTCGGTTCCCCGCATGTACGTGACACAGAATAGGGTAGCCTGTCCACCCTCGTGGGTTTTTTCCTGGTCTATCATATACATAGAGTCAATCTGCATGGAGTAGGTTCCCCGCATATACGTGTCAACGAATCTCGTGGGTTTTTCCGGGTCCTGAACTGCGGTTTCCCTCCACTTAACCCCATATCTATCTATCTTTCTCTCTAAATATAATCTAAACGTGACATGTTAATACTATTATAAAGATAGATCTAGGAGTAGCCCATGTCACCAACGCTAACAATATCCGTCGTCCTTTAATATAACATACATTCATAATACACCGCTAGATATGCATAGTGCTAGATATGCATTCATATATATAACATAAATATAGTCTCAATATATATCACACTATAAGTTGATCTACTTCCATACTACCTATGAATACTAACCCAATGCATGAAATTCAAACAAAAATCGAAATAATAGAACAAAATACAATACAAGGTTACGATATTCTAAAATATATAAATTAGCTGAGGTCAAAAACGGTGCTAAAAAGCAAATTAAACAATTAATCAATCAAAATAATACAGTATTTGATAATGAACAAGATATTCTAGACACAATTCACCAATATTACCAACAACTATATACATCCCAAAACATTAACGAAAACCTAATAAACTCCTATATTGAAAACAGTAACATAAATACCCTAACTAACACGGAAAGAGATTCCCTGTCTCATTTCATATCTAAGGATGAAGATCTTAAGGCCTTACAAAGTTTCAGATCAAACCGTAGCCCAGGCATCGACGGTATTCCAGGAGATTTCTATATCAAATTCTTTGACACCATAGGAACCGACCTGACAGAAGTAATAAACAACGTCTATCTACAGGGTGAATTATCAAACACAATGAGAACCGGTATAATAATAATTAATTATAAGAATAAATTGTTTGTCTATAAGAATAGAGGCGACCACCGATTACTTAAGAACTATAGACCAATAAGCCTGTTATGTGTCGACTATAAAATCATCACAAAAATATTAAGTATATGAATGAACACAGTTATTAACAAATTGATCTCTAAAACACAAACGGGAGCCGGACCAAATAAAAGCATCTTCGATAACCTGTATTCAATTGATTCAATCCTAAATTATTTAGACACACATGAAACTAATGCCTATATCTTATCGTTTGATTAGGTAAAAAAAGTCTTTAACCGTATTGAACACAATTAAATAAAAACCCTACTCAAACACTTGAATTTTCCAAATTACATCGTAAATTGGGTTACAATACTGTTTAAAAATTTGAAAAGTAAAGTTCAAGTAAATGGATCCTTCTCTCAAAATATCAAAAATAATCGTTCGATCCGTCAAGGTTGTCCTCTATCCATGATTCTCTATTCCTAACGTATAAATTTTGGCTCCGTATCTAGTTCTCAACTAAATTTAGATAAAACCGAATTCCTCCATGTTGGTGTTCGTAAACCATCCCATGACTCATTTCCTGAAAATATCAACATAAACATTAAAACGGACACAATTAAATTACTGGGCATTTAGTTTGGGATCAATAAAATGGGAAAAAAAAACTGGTTACCCCTCATCATGACGATTAAATCAACTATTAGTCAGTGGTCTACTTACAACCTATCGATTAAAGAAAAAGTCTCCACTTGCACTGTGCCATATACTATATACCGGAAAACACAGGAAAACAACCGGAAAACAACCAGAAAACAACCGGAAAACACCATTTTATACTGAATACCGGAAACACCGGAAAAACACTAAATACCGGAAAACATCCTAAATACCGGAAAACACCCTAAATAGGTAACCCGGAGCCTGGTCCTCAGTGTGCGGTTTTGGACCAAGTGAGCGCCGATGAAGGAAGGTCAAGGTCATTACGATGTTCGTTTTACAAATAGCCTCCCCGCCCTCAAAAAAAAAAAATTCCAATTTTTTTCTCCAAAATTTTGTTGATGCCTATTATGTTTTGAATGTTTTAAAAGACGCAATCAGTCTACCTCCATCATTGACCATGTTTTATTTTGTATTTTAATTTTAGTTTTCAGTAAATTTCAGTAGATTTCAGTGTTTCAGTATTTCAGTAGATTAAACACTGCCATCGGAGGGCCCCATTATATGCCGGTTGCGCCGGTCTCCTGATTCTTACCAGTAACGCTGGCATCAGGGTGGTACGAATTAGTGGAAGGCACGACTAGGCCAACTCCTCCCTAGGTAACAAAAAATCGCATCATAAAACAGCAAGTATCATCAAAAGCGAGTTAATAAATCTCTGAATAGTTCGAGTTGAAGTTCCAGGTGTCTTAATCACCAAACGAAATGGATGCCACGCAATTCTCGGACAGCCTTTAATCTGAAAAGTGTCTATCCTTTCCAAGAGAATTTGAAGGGCTAAAAATCTACTTGTTTCTGGGCTTACTTTCATTCCAGGGTCAAATATAATCACTTGAACCATAATAATATTCAACATATTCCATCATATTCCTAGGGCCGCACACAGGATTTTTTTCTGGATTACTTTTCGAGCTTTTTTCCCCAACTTGTTGACCAGTTTTCCTTGAGAAAACCCCAACTTTCGCCCAATTGTCCATGAGAAAACTACATATTATTCTATCTTACTGCATTGACGGGAAGTGGTAAGCTGGACGTCTGTGAAAAGGGTTGATCGATAAATTTTCAAGGAAGCAATTGTTGTTTTTGCTTGTGAAATAGAGGACTCTAGCCGATGAGGCAACTTTCCCCCCGAGAACCTCAGGCAACCAATTTGTTTTATGTACTACTATCGTAATAAAACATTGCTACGTTCACCACTTCCTGGTGGCTGAAGACTTACACCGAATGCGTATTCGGAAAAAAAATGTCCCCGAGAAAATGTTTTTTCCGACAATCGATATTCGAGATGTCTTCTGTTGCACAAATTATGCTGCACTGTGTAAGAACTTGCATCCTTTGATCTGAAGATTGTAGATGGAAAAGTATCATTTGCACTATTTCAAAGTAAACCTGCATTTTCGTATATCATCCCGTAATTTGTGATTAATGACAATGACTGTGGAAATAATATGGGTTGAGGAACGGGAGATCTATGTTCGTCACGTGACTGGACAATTCCACCCCCGTCCAACCCTGACGATGACACACACCCCCCCCCCTGGAGCGGCGCTCTCTAAAAAATTCTCGGGCACAGTTTACTCTTCTAAGTTTTACGGTAGCTATTTAGTAACCCGGAATTTGGTCCTCGTGTGTGGTTTTGGACCAGGTGAGCGCTGATGAAATAAGTTCATTAACATACAAGCGAGTGATCGCCGTCGGTCAAAGAAAAATTTCAGATTTCTTTTAACAATTTCTTCTCCCAAATTTCTCTCAAAATTTTTTTCCAGTATTTTTCTCTGTAAAATTATTTTCTACGGAATGTTTTTTACGGAAGCGTATAGGGGTCATGCAAAAGTTTGGAGAAGACCTCGAGATCCTGCGATCCTGTGATACTTTCTCGAGATCTCAATTTAATGTTCTCGATATCCCCTAATAATATTCTCGAGAATCTCCCATCCTGTGTTAAGGATCTCGAGAATTCGAGTTAATGTTCATGGGATCTTGCCATCCTGTGTAAATGTTCGCGAGATCTCGGGTATTTTTATGTCTGCGCGTAGTTTTAACGTATTTTTTAAGCGCCCCAGAGCCTGTCGTTTCGGCGTTTAGCCCCCCCCCCCCCCACTACACACACACATCCCCGAAAATCTTAATAGCACGGTAGAGCCTACAGTTTTTTTACGGATTTGTTTCAAATTTAGTGTATCCCTGACGCTTCTGGCGCACCT
Source organism: Patella vulgata (assembly GCF_932274485.2). NCBI lineage: Eukaryota > Metazoa > Mollusca > Gastropoda > Patellidae > Patella > Patella vulgata. The sequence goes on from NC_065881.2 coordinate 2,599,289, forward strand.
TATCGTTCTGGAGTTATCCCCCTTATCCGAAAAACTTGTTAACGCAATAGAGGCTACAGTTTTGAACTGATTTTGTTTTTCAAATGTGGTGGGAAGCACTAGGACCTTTCGATTTTCAGTACTACGCAAACTTCTGTTCGAGAGTTACCCTCTTTGTCCGTATTTCTTTCAAATATGTGACGATGAGAGGACGAACCCTATCGATATTCAGCATTCTGTGACCTTCTGTTCTTTAATATACCCCCTTCCCCGCCCGCTCCATGAAAGCTTTGGGGTCATGAACTTTATTGATATTCAATGGTTAGCCATCTTCTGTTCAGGAGTTATACTCTCCATTCTTTGAAAACCTTATTTTTTAGCAATATAAGGTTTTCTGTCCCAGAGATATAACAAGCACGTGAACACGATAGAGATTAGATTTCTTGATGAATGCTAGATCCTTATTCAATTTATTAAACAATCAAGTTTTCCTTTCGAATAATCTGCTGTTGAGGCATAGATGCTGCGTGGGCGTATCTCCACACTTTGCGTGGCTATCGTTCAAATTTCTTTTGAATCATTAGTGTCATAAGCAGAGGAACCCTATTTATTTTCGGCCGAACAATGAACCATATTGATTTGCAGCGCTCCCTGGCTTTTTGTTATGGCGTTTATCCTATTTTCCGGTAAACCTTGTGAACGGGTTAGAGCCCAGAGTTTTTCAAGATTTTTGATTTAAAATCTGCTCTGAAGCATTTGTGCCACAAGACAATAAACGCTGTGTCTAGCTTTCTTCTAAAACAAAATATGGTCTGAAAACCCTGCAAAAAATGACAAAGCTAACGTGGTAGGGTTTTGAATTTCATATTTGGTGTGAAGTATTTTGGCCATAAGACGATGAACCCTATCGATTTTAATATTTCAAATTTAGTGTAAATCATGGGTACCCTATCGATTTTCCGTTGATTCTTTCATTAGTTAGCAGTTTTCCTTTGTAACAAATGTTAGAGTATTTTTTTTTATATCAAATTTGGTGCGAAGTATTGGGCCAATGGTTGTTTCACAACGTGGAGACACTATCTAGGTCCATTTAAGGTTTCATATTAACTCGGGATCTCGAGAAAATTTACACAGGATGTCAATATCTCGAGAACATTAACTCGATGTCAATATCTCAGGAAAATTATCAGGGGATTTCGAGAACATTAAATTGAGATCTCGAGAAAATTACCAGGTGATCACGGGATTTCGAGAAAGTATCACAGGATCGCAGGATCTCGAGACCTTCTACAAAATTTTGCATGACCCCAATACGCTTCCGTAGTTTTTTTGTAAAACCAATTTTACGGAAAAATTCGAATTTTGTTTTTTGTCTGCCAGAAATTTTTTTTCGTCAAAAACAATTTTGAGAAAAAAAAATCGGAATTTTTTTTGGGTGGGGGGGGGACTATTTGACCTTGACCTTCCTTCATCGGCGCTCACTTGGTCCAAAACCACACACAGAGGACCAGACTCCGGGTTACTTATTTAGGGTGTTTTCCGGTATTTAGGGTGTTTTCCGGTATTTAGTGTTTTTCCGGTGTTTTCCGGTATTCAGTATAAAATGGTGTTTTCCGGTTGTTTTCCGGTTATTTTCCGGTGTTTTCCGGTATATAGTATTGCCGCTTGCACTGGTCACTCATTGATAGATAAGAATGTACAACCAAAAATAAACAAACACCTACCTCATATAAATTTTGAAAAAGTTTGGTATAATTTATATAAATGTCCAACACTATCTGAAATAGAAAAAGAATTTATGCACAAAATAATACACAATGCATTTCCCACAAAAGATATTCTCCACACTCGAAATATTTACGTAGATGACTATATATGTCAATACTGCAAGAAAAACTAATGAAACCTACAGTCACTTATTTCTACACTGCCCTAAATTACAGCACTTTAAATCCTTTGCTACTACACATATAAACAATATACATTCCACAAAATACTTCCATATCAACAATAATACATTACATTTACATGATGTATACCCTGAAAATTTATATGGCATGTATCTCTACCTCTGGATCATATGGTCTAACAGAATGCATCCCTATATCAACAACATCTCCAACCATCTGATATACCAATTCTATACAAAAAGAAAAGAAAATATAAACAAAATCACCAAGCTTCACCCTACTCTGCCGTACTAAATTCTCTGGTGTAAGGCAAATTATCGTTCTGTGTGAAGCTTCTAATTAATTACTCTATTATGTGACTAAGCAGACCGTGCTATTTACTTTGAAGTTGCCATAACTTGGCATCTTAGTCATCTTTCGTTTTCGTTAAATGGCACTATCATATTGTGTTATATAAACAAAATACCATGCACGGCAAGAGGAATATCAGTCAAGTCGTCCACAAGCAAAGTCGTCCACACGAAAAATCTGGTGAAGTTGTCCACACTCGTTGGCGGAGTCGTCCACACCCGTTAGTGGAGTCGTCCACACGATTAGTGTAATTTCGGGTTGTAGAAATACGTTGGTTAAGTAGTCCACACGACATAGTTTACTTTCGGGACACATTCGCTTTAACATCATTTCCCCCTGGTTTTCGGAACATCTCCACGCTAGAGCGGACCCGTTCATAAATAAACAACAAAGTAAATCATTTTATTCAATACATAACAATTTCATAAATATAACAAATTCAATGATACTCTGTGGCAAAAATGACATGGCGATACTTCCCCACACGGATATCCCGTTTGAAAAATCCTTCGTTAATGCTTTCTTGTTGTAACTGAAAAAATAAATATTTGATTGTTATAATATTTTAGTGTACATTTTATTGTTAATTTTATTGTACACTTTATATTGAATTTTATTGTAAATTTTGTTGTACACTTAATATTAAATTTTATTTTAAATTTTAAATTATCTTGTAAAAAAAACTACTAACATCACACCTTTCCGTTGTGTATCATCGACTACCTTCTGGAACGCGTGAGCTCTATGCACGATCGAGGTATCATCTGCGGGCACCGGGTCATCTATTAACCTAAAACATCAAATAATACAAAATACTAACTAATTAGGGACGAAATGGCTCGGGTGGGATGTGTATGTGACGTGCACGTTGATGATCCCTTAAGAGTAGGCCGCAGCGCCGCTGTCTGGTCTTAATGTCCCTCATAGCACACTGTATGGCGTATGCTCGTTTTCGTTAGCACAGTTGGAGCAGACCAGTAGTTTGATGTAGTTTACAAGTGATTCCAATCGGTTAAAATAGCAGATCGAGACATTAACCTAATTCCGTTCTAAACAGGGAGCCAAAGGGTGCTAGCTTACTAAGTGAGTAAGACGTTGGCTTGTAAGCATGGAGGTCGCGGTTCATCTGGATTTTCCGACGTGGTTTACGTTTGTCAGTGGTGCAGGACAGAGGGCCTAGTCGTTTGGGTGGGACGAAAAACCGAGGTCCCGTGTATACATTGGCATTCACGTATGCCTTGACAGTTGGAATTATTGGGTATTATTAATTGGGTGATATTGGCAATTCGGTGCGCCCGGTCGGGACATAGTAGAAAAAATGTTATAGGCCAAGGCATGTCATAGATTTACCATTAAAATCAACTGAGGAAAGAATTACTAATCTGACATCATAATTATGAATATGCTTAGCGTTATAGCCCTTGATTTCACATAAAATGTATCAAAGCTATCTTCAGGGCTGAATTATTGCCCGAATTTCATGAAATTTGCTAAAATCCATATCAGCGTGAATTTGACCATCTTTCTTTTATTTAAATTTGGTTTTGGTGTTCAATAGGAGAATGTCTCAGTCACGAATACGGAAGGACTCCTCACTTTTTTTTCTATTTGCAATTTTTCTATATACACCCACGCGTAATATAGGCGTATAGAGTTGTCGGCTGTCGGTCAGCTGTTTCGTTACACAAATTTACAGACCTTGAGAGGATGATACCTGTCCATTTATCCTGCATTGTTGTAGTTTTATAGTGAAATAGATAGAGTGACTAATGTCGTCCAAGTTTATAAAACAATCAATTATTGTACCAGGTGAGAATATATATATAAATAATCTTGTCTTGGAGAGCGGCGCGACAGCTTACTCTTACACGGAATTCCAATACCTGCACACCTGAGTAGACAAGAACTGTCGGAACAACTAGGTGTTATCTATTGCCGGGCCCAAAGTCCTGCATAATGGAAAACGGGGGAACCATGCCAGTTCATGACAGTACATTTAACCCCGTATTTATCACAGTCACACCCAATATATATAATACTGGAATGGGGTTTAACGTCTTCTCAATTTAAGACTAATTAATGTATTTTTCTTTTCAATCGCCAGGCGTGCAATACGATGGGGAACTTAGCCTGGAATGCAGCTTTTTACCCTATCCGATGGATTAGGCACATTTCCTTTGTCAATTCCGCCGAGGCCACCCTGAAAAGCGAGAACGAGTTCTTCTCGGCCCATAGCGTGATTCGAACTCTAAAACGCAATTTAAAGTAATATTTAACTGTAAATGATGTTACATCAAAACAGCTGTTATACCTTCTTTTAATTTCCACTACCTTAATTATGGGGGGTTGGATGGCCGAATGGTTTCGATTCCCCGGTTGTACGTGACAAGGAGTAGGGTCGCCTGTCCAACCTCGTGGCTTTACTCCGGGTCCTCCGGTTTCCTCCCGCTGCTAAAGACCCCTACGCACAAGCGAATGATTGAAATAAAACTGAACAATGTGATAGTCCCGAAATGACCTAGTTTGTGTCGAGTGGACGTTAAACCCCATTTCTCTCTCTCTCTCACCTTAATTATGTTTTATTAGTCGCTACCCACTGTAAAATAGGGTGTTGGATGGCCGAATGGTTAGCGCGTGCGTGTTGTATCCAGGGTCGGATTGGGGCCGGGAAACGGCCCGAGGTCCCGTGTCGGAGCGGCCCTTTTACTGATCGCGGAGCCCGGATGGGGGAGTCCGGGTGCTCTCCCCCGGGAAAATTTTGAAAAATCGGAGGCCATTTCCCGCAATTTGAGACCATTCCCGACATCCCAATTCTGTAATTTCATCTCTGTAAATAACGAGTTAATAAAAATGTTAAGGAATATTTAACACCATTCTCAGGAAATCGTCTCGCACTCATATTCAGCAAGCAGACTAGCTATCATCAAATTTTGCTGAGGCCTTAAAATTGAAATTGTTTTTTGAGTTACAAACGATCGGCAGACGTTTCTGACGTATCCCCAGAAACAGTTTGCAGGGGACTTAATAATTAGTAAATTTGCGGGTGAATCCGGTGAAATTTTCGGATTCCGAATTCCGGCCCACACCCAGAACACCCGGCCCAGAAAGTCTATTATACCAGCCCATTCCAGACTCCAGTGATGGCGTGGCAGCCCGTTAAAGCTACCGGCCACATACAACATGATCATCATCGCTGCATGACCGGTTCAATACACCCCCCCCCCCCCCATATAATGTTCAGAAGAAAAAGGTTTTATTAGACGAATTGCACAAAATTATTTTTTTCATTTTTTGTCTGACCGGCCGATGGCCCAATCCAGCCCTGGGTGTTTCATAAGGTCTGTCATTGGGTCAACTGGCGTGGTTTCGATTCCCCGGTTGGATGTGACAAGGAGTAGGGTCGCCTGTCCAGCCTCTTGGGTTTTCTCCTTGTCCCCCGGTCCCAGCCCTACGTGCAAGCGTATTATTGAAAAAAATTGAAATACACTGTATATGTTAGTCCCGAAATTACCTAGTTTGTTTCGAGTGAACGTTTAACCCTATCTTCTCCCTCTCCATTGTAAAATACTGATTATTTGTTTGTTCTCAAATACCCCCCCCCCCCCCCCCGCATCAACAGTTGTAATAAAATAAGTTTATTTTAAACAATAAAACACAGCACATAATTATGGAAATAATAATTTATTTTGACATTAGGAAGTAATCGCTCTTTCCACCGTAAGAACATAAAAAAATGTCCGCCTAGTATCCGGTATCAATTTTGGCCTATCTTGATATTACTGATAACCACAAAAAACACAACACACTACTCCCGCTTTTTTCTGAAATGACATGAAATGAAATGAAATGGGGTTTAACGTCCTACTGTTCTGCTCCTAACCTGGGCTAATGAAGTGGGGCATACGCCATACAGTGTGCTATGAGGGAAATTTTGCCCGGACAGCGGCACTACGGCCTACTCTTATATCGAATTCCAACTGCCAAGGGATCTTTTACGTGCACGCCAATGTGTACACGGGACCTCGGTTTTTCGTCCCATCCGAACGACTAGACAGCTTTCCTTGTCAGCCCCTCCGTCCTGCATCACTGACAAGGGAGAACCACGCCCGCTTTTTTCTGTTGTCAAGGGTGTGATACTAAAGAGAAGAATCTTTTCGGGTCATGGGCATTTCATCGAATTTATTTTAAGAGCACGCCAATGTATACACGGGTGGACCTCTGTTTATCGTCACATCCGAAGGACTAGTCAGCTTAACGGACGCTGTCCCTGGCAGACGAAAATCAGGATCGACAAATCTCAAGGTCCTTCTCAAGATTCGAAATGAAATAAAAATGAATTGAAGTTTAACGTCCTACTGTTCTGCCCCGAAATGGGCTAATGAAGACGGATATCCATACAGTGTACTTTCAGGGAAATTCTGTCCGGGCAGCGACACTACGGCCTACTCTTATATCGAATTCCAACTGTCAAGGGATCTTTTACGTACACGCCAATGTGTACACGGAACCTCGGATTTTCGGACCCTCCGAACGACTAGACAGCGGTCCGTGTCAGGCCCTCCGTCCTCAATCACTGACAAGGGGAAATCACGCCGGAAAATCTAGATGAACCAATACAGAGATCGAACACCGAACCTCCAGATTAGCGAACCATCAATATGTTAATATCAGATTACTTACACCTTGATTTATTGTCTACGGTATCTTCTCAATGGAAGCGGACGTAAATTAACCTTGATATTATGTCAAGTATTATATTATCAAGCGAGTCGCGGTGGCTCAGTAAGTAAGACACTCGTTCGTTAACCAGGGGGTTATGGGTTTGATCCCAGTGTTAGTTGAGAAACCTATTCTGGATTTTCCGGCTTGGTTTCCCTCTGTCAGTCCTACAGGAACACCGTCTACTCGTTGGGATGGGGCATGGTACTAAAATCGGAGAGTCCCGATGAACTTTCTAAGCAGGGATATATCGCCATGTGTACCCAGTCGTTTATATTATATCTAGAGGTTTATTAACTAGTTGATGATTACTACATTGTTGAAGATACCAAGTTGGAGACATACAGAGAAACACGTGAAAGTTTTGCTGTGTAAACGTATAAGCATTATAATATATCTCACTATAAATTGACCTACTTTCATACTACATATAGTCATAATATTATAATTATGGACGTAGACCGCTAACAATATCACTACGTACACCGCTAGATATAGTGTCAATATGACCTACCGTGATAGCGATAGCCTCTATTACCTACTCTAACAATATCAGTGGTAGTTGACGTACACCGTTATCGTCTGGGTGACAAAGGCAAATGCCGAAGGTCATTATATCAAAACGAAAATAGAATTTCCGAGAAACTGCAGCAAGTTTACGCATGTTCAGTCTACGGCATAAGGAAGACAAACTGTGCAAGACGATGAAAGACGTGGATTTCTATGTGATTTAGACGTTTTCGATAGAATTTCCGAGAAACTGTAGCAAATTTTCACTTGTACAGTCTACAGTCCGAGGAAGATAAATTGTGTAAGACGATGGTATTATAGACGTACACCGCTAAATATAGTGTCAACATGACATGGCGTGCTAGTGGTAGACTCTGTTACCCACACTAACAATATCCGTGGTAGTTGATACACACAGTGATAGTCTGGGTGACAAAGGCTAATGTCGAAGGTCATTATATCAAAACGAAAATAAAAATAGAATTTCCGAGAAACTGTGGCAAGTTCACGTATGTTCAGTCTACAGCATATAGCGTGACAGTGGTAGCCTCTGTTACCCACACGCTAACAATATCAGTGGTAGTAGATATACAACAGTTATAGCCTGGGTGACAAAGGCTAATGTCGAAGGTCATTATATTAAAAAGAAAATAAAAATAGAATTTCCAAGAAACTGTAGCAAGTTTACGCATGTTCAGTCTACAGTATAAGAAGAACAAACTGCGAAAGACGAAGAAAGACGTGAATTTCTATGTGATTTACATGTTTTGTTTGAATTTAATACTTTTGATTTTTAGTTCATCTATCTCGATATCAAGTATTATATTGTTTGATTTTGTATTTTCATCCAGTTTGAACTCGTATTGTCTACAGATATGTGACTTAGACGTTTCTAAGAAACTATATCAAGTTTATGCATGTTCAGTGTACAGTCCAAGGAAGATAAACTGCTCGAGAAGATGTCAGGCGAGGTTAGACGATTTGGCTAAATTTAGCAGTTTTGATTTCTAGGATATCGTATATATTATATTTAGCCTAATTGTTTGTTGTTGTTTTGTCCAGTTTATACAACCAGTGCAACAAACAGTTATTTAAAATGGCAGAGAAGGAAGTGTGTAGTATTTGTTTGAACGAATTTCAACAACGCGTGGTACTCGATTGTGCACACCCCTTTTGTTTTATCTGTTTAGAAGATTATGTGAACAAAACCTCCACTAAAGATCAGTTCCAATGCCCATTATGCCGTATTTTTATAAATCTCAGTGACGGAGGTCTGGATCGATTTAAACCTAAACCAATTAATATTCCTCAATGTGATGTATGTACGGAAGATACATGTCAATATTTCTGTCGAGAGTGTGATCAATATTTATGTAAATCATGTAAAACCATGCATGATAAGTTAAAATCTTGTAAAGACCACGTTGTGTCTCGATATGATGAAACACAGATCTATCAAGCGCCTACTTCACACGAAACAATAAAGGAAAAAGCTTTGGCTTCGTCTATCACAAATCCTAAAGATTTCTGTCTGCGCCATGAAGAAGAGACTGTAAAATTCTACTGTAAAGATTGTACCTTAGCCGTTTGTTGGAGATGTTTCGTGGCTGATCATAATGGACACAATTATTTAGATTTACAGGAGGATGAAGTCAGACAAAGTATCAGACACGATTTAAAATCAATGAATGATGAATTAGAAAAACAGATCACTAATTTTCAGAAACATTATGATAATTTAAATAGTAAATTAATTGAAGTCAAAAACTGCACAAAAACTGAATGTGACAAAGTAGATGCGCAGGTTGAGAAAATCTGCTCAGAATTTCACAAAATCGGAGAAAATATTAAAAAGGAAATGCAGAAAACTGGTGAAGAGGAAGAATCCAAATTCAGGAAATTAATGGAGGACATTAAAAGACTAACAGAAGATTTAAAAGCAAGTGTTAAATATTCAGTGAATGTTTTAGAAGATTCATCCGTTGTTCAAGTTTTACAAAGAATACCTAAAGTTAGACAGGAAAAAGATGAAAGTTGTTGTAGAAAATTGGATATACCTGATGTAAGATATTCAACATTTCAAGTAGCAGAGATAGATAAAACTTTGTTAACTAATCAACTTGGTAAAGTTGTAAGTTGTCATCAGAATATGATTGGTAAAGTTGTAAGTTGTCATCAGAATATGATTGGTAAAGTTGTAAGTTGTCATCAGAATATGTTTGAAGATGTTTTTAATGTGGATACTGTGGTAGATGGTTGGTATCAGAGTGGTGGTGGTCGGTATTATGGTAAACAACATGTAGTTTCAGGTTTTACATGGCGTATTGCTGTGTATAAACTAGGATCATCATCATCATTACGTGTTGGATTAAACCTGAAAGACGTAGAAGATAAAAGTATTACGTCATGTAAAGTTGACGTCACATATAAAGTTATAAATAAAACAGATGATAGACAATCTGTAGTTAAACAATGTAATGGGACTGTTAAACCTGGTGATTGGTTAGACTGTCATACTGATCTTATTGGCTGGAAGAGACTCAGTAATCCTGGCAGTGGATTTATTGATGATCATAGAAACTTTACAATTCAAGTAACAATTAATGACATAACTGCCATTAAAAGACGTTAATAATTAGACTACTGTTATGGCTGAATTATTGTTAAATAATGTTTTGTTTACGGTGTAAGGGAGATAACATTATTTCTATCCGAAATGGAATAAATTATGGTCAATCGCTGGAAGAAGTAGTTGATAGTTTTTTTCAGATGGAACTTTAATACATGTATAATATCATTCCATATTATAATAAAAAATGATTCCAGATGGAGCTAAAATACGTGTATAATATCTTTCCATATTAGAATAATAATTGTAAACTCTTTGTATTGTTGTTTTATTATGAAGCACTGGTAGTAACCAACAGGTCAAGGGAAACAAAACAAGTTACTGAACACAGGCATTCCAACCCATTCTTGTTCGACACCGGCTTTGACTGAGAAAGTTGAACAATTTCCAGCCTGTTTTCCACTTTGTTAGGAAAAACGTGTAGTTACCATTTTTAAAACAGTTCTTGATCTTGAAGTCTGTTAACTTACATTAATGCAATAAGAAAAAAACCTGTGCGCCGTTAATATAGAGGTAGCAGTTTACTGTTAAAGGTACACCAGTGGGAGGAAACCGGTGGACCCAGGGAAAACCCAAGAGGTTGGACAGGCGATCCTACTCATTGTCGTGAACAAGCGGGGAATCGAAACCACGCCACTTCACTCAATGATAGACCTTATGATGCAACGCGCACGCATTAACCATTAGGCAACCCAACCACCTCTCAATAGAAGATAGGATAGAGGGTTACAAATCTGATCACAAATTTGTATTAATACCTGCTTTAAATTAATAGCTGACTTAATTGGGTAGAAACGCCATTGTACGGACTAAATTCTCCCCTGTGCATTGCATTGTGAATCGTTATGTAAAAAAGTGAAGCAAAGTCTCTATATATTGGTGAGATTACAAGATTGTACCAAGGGTTAAGTAATTATCAGGAATTGTTCTTCTTATATTAAATATTCTTCGAAATGTCGCCTAAATATGGTATCTATTAACCATAAGCATGGTTAATACTGGTTTAGTCTATCCAATTAGTAAAACAAGCCTAAATATGGTAGCTGTTTACCTTAAGCATGGGTAATAGCATGTTAGTCTATCCAATTAGTAGATATCACTAACAGATTATTGCTCTGTCTTACTAGCTATCCTTGTATAACCCACCATACAAGTTGTACTGATGTCGTCATGTCACGTTATATAACACAGCTAGCAATATATATCTGATATGAACTGTAAGAAACTATACAGCTGCTATATAAGACTCTGACACATAAAAAAAACATGTTAAAAAGCCAAAATTAGTATAGAGCCCCCCCCCCCTCAAATACACCCGCTTATAATTCTAAACTAGTTTATGATAACACATCCACTCGAGTTGGTGAAGTTGAAGGTAGACAAGTGAAATGATATGAAATAAGGTTTAACGTCCTACTGTTCTGCACCGACTGGGCTAATGAAGACGGGAATATACGACAAACAGTGTGTTATAAGTGAAATTTTGCCCGGATAGCGGAGCTGACTCTTATTTCGAATTCCAATTGTTAAGGTTTTTTTAAGGTCCCCGCCAATGTGTCTACGGGTCCCCGTATAGTCGTCCTATCCGAACGCCTACACATGTTGCCCCGTGCCCGTACCACTGACAAGGAGGAAATATGCCGGAAAAAAAACGATGAACTTTCTTGGCCAACGATATGAGACCTCCAGGTTAGCGAGCCGACGTCCTACCCACTGAGCAACCGTGGCTGTCATGGGTTCTTTTACGTGTCCGACAACATTTAACGTCTTACTAATCACCACCGACTGCAATGAGGGGCCTTCTTTTATTTCGAATTCCAGTTGCCATGGATTCTTTTACGTGCCCGACAACGTGAAGACTGCAAAATGTCCCTCATAGTACACTGTATGGCGCATGCCCGTCTTTATCAGCCCAGTCGGAGAAGAAAAGTAGGACGTTAAACCCCATTTCATTTCTTTTCTTTTCTAAATATTGAGCTGGAGATTTTGATCGCGACTTTTTTGGAGTTTTTCCACCGGTAATTCGAGACTATACTATACGCTCAGTCAACCAGTCCCCTCTTACTTTATGACTCATTGGAAAATTAAATGAAACGCGACATTTTGCGTAGGTTTATGAGCCGGATGAGTGGGAGGGGCAGAAATGATGAGCCCGAAAAAAAAATCCTTTGGTTTTGCAACCGAAATCCCATGCTATGTCCACCCGAATTCCAATCAACCAATCAATCAGACGTCGGCATTGACCCGATGCCTGAAATTTCACACCCCGGGAAACAAGGCTCATGCCATGTAAAATGTGGCGCATAAAGCAGAGTGACAACTCTACTATTGCGCTTAACACTGTTTATTACACTGATTTAAAATGTGTAAATGTTAAGAGTGGTACTTGAGCTTTATCTCCGATAGGAATGTTTCTTAAGAGCTGAAAATGTCATATAGATTAAATTGTCGTACATCTCTGGACACTGTATCGGCACATGGTGTACAGGAGCATGGGAATATACACTCTTGTCTCTGTCTCCCCCTCTCTCTCTCTCTCTCGCTAACAAACAGACAGTGCTAGATTGACCTGTGGGCTTGACAGGATGAAACCTAGGAGGGTCTCAAGATATGAGGGTCATCGGGCCAAGATATGGGTGAGTGGAGGGTGGTGTGGGGGCTCATCGGGCCATGATTGGGGGGGGGGGGTCATCGGGCCAAGATGAGGTATGGGAGGAGGGGGTGGGGCATCAACTAAACATTCGTCAATATCTTCAATAGTGTTTAATAGTCACTTTGATCTTGCTGTTGTCGTGAGGGTGGGGAGGGGCTTCAACTAAATCTGGCAATGCCAACAGAAAGACAGACAGAGCTAACATGTAATGTGTCTGATTTAATTAAAAAAATTAGTTGCCAGTTTGTTTTTGGTATAATCGTTCGGATGGGACGAAAAAACGAGTCCCATGTACAAATTGGCATGCTCTTTAAAGATCCCTAGATAGTTAGAATTCGATATTAGAATAGGCAGTAGCGCCGCTCTTCGGGCTAAATTTCCCTTATAGCACAGTGCATGACGTATGATCGTTTTCATTTTCACAGTCGAAGCAGTAGGGCGTTAAACTCCATGTCATTTATCATATCGTAAAATACGTTCTAAAAGAAACCCACAAACAGTTGTAATAATACATATCATTCATTTTAAACATATAAATTGAAATAAAATGACGTTTAACGTTCTACTGTTTTAAACATATAAATTGAATTAAAATGGGGTTTAACGTTCTACTGTTTGTCACCAACCGGAATAATACAGATGAAGATGAGGGACTTACTGGTTTGTGAGCCAGCGTCTTACTCTCGAGACACTGTGGCTAAGCCCGAGATTAGTCAAAAGGGGGACGATTATGTAAACGTCCACTTTAATTGAATCAAATGGCGTGGGTTCGATCCCGGCTTATTAGTGGCTACCATCGTGCTAAAAACCCGTACACGTGCAAGCTAAATGATATATTAAAAACATATCATATGTGGACGGTTAAAAACAACTCATCTAGACTGCCCAGGGTCACATCCGACATCACCCACTTTGAATTTCATATCTTTCTTTAACCGTATATCAATTATATGGTATGGTGCGTCGTTTAGTTATATATATAACATCAGATATTTTGATTTCATTTATTCAAGATGTCATAACATATATTTTACCTGTACCTTTAAATGATATTGTATTAAATTCCTTTATTTTATTTTATTATTATATGTGTAACAATCCACCTGTTTATTTAATCAGTGCAAGACAATGATAGATACGGTACATTATAATATTGATATTATTAAATATTTTCATAGAATGCTTCAATAAAACCTATATTACATTAGCAAGTATTATAAAAATAACCAAACAACATTTAGAGAAATATTCATCCCTATTTGTTAAATATAATTATAATGGAGAAATTGAACTCGACTTCTCCTAACCAGCACAGAATTCTATTTGACTTGTACCATTAAAATAAAAGTGAGAAAAGTGATTGGATGAATGATATGTCTCTTTGTTTAAGAAATAACCTTTGGGTATGAAAGTTGATTTTATCACACTAAAATACATTTGACGTATTTAGGTATGAAAGTTGCCATACTTAAATATATTTGTCATATTTAGAATACACATTGAACAAGCTCAATCCTAAAAATATATCTAAAAATAAATAATTCCCATACCCTCTCTCTCTCTCTCTCTCTCTCTCTCTGTTGAATGCAGTCTGAATCTAATCAATTAAGTGGAATCTAATCATTAGTCAATATTGCAAGGGAGTTAAATCTTTGTTAATTTTTAGAATATAATAATTTATGTGTATATTATTCTTAAATCAGTCTGAATTTAATCAATCAAGTGGAAGTTCAGTTTACTTTTATTACAAATATTATTCGGGACACTTTATTACCTCGAAACTTTTAGATCTTTCGAACTTCGAGGTCGGGTATTCCCGAACTTAGTTTAAAATTACTTTTTAAAAGTATGTTGATATACTGTCTGAAGAGCTTGGAATCCATTTCTCAACTCTGAATGTAATATAGACAAAACATTCAAAAGCTTTTGCGTAATCTTAATAATTTTTTCAAAACAATTCATTTTACTCTGAATCTCTTCATATTTTACACTTTTGCCGAAGAGCATCTAATTCTTCTATCGTTGAACCTATTAAAGTCAAAATCTCCATACCTGAGAAATCTTTTTGGTTTCTAATTTATTTAGAATCTCATATTATTTCTCACTTGTTAGCACGCGCGCGCTGTATCACACGGTCTGTCATTGAGTCAACTGGTGGGGTTTCGATTCCCCGGTTGTACGTGACAAGGGGTAGGGTCGCCTGTCCAACCTCGTGGGTTTTCTCCGGGTCCTCCGGTTTCCTCTCACAGCTAAAGACCCCGTTATGGAAATTATGGAAATAAACTTCAACCATATGTTAGTCCCGAAATGACCTAGTTTGTGTCGAGTGGACGTTAAATCCCATCTCTCTCTCACTTTGATAACTATTCAATGATTATTCCCTCGAACACCTCTTCCGAAGAACTTGTAATTAAATATTATATTGTTAAATATAATAAGATCAAAACCTTCAAACATCCCTATTAGATTTCTTTAAGGTAGAAATATTTATTGATGAGAATGCTTGAATATTCCAGAACATCCCTATATATTCCTTCTAACACCTTCTCCGAAGAGCTTCGAAATGAAATGAAATGCTCCGAACTCGACTAATGAAGACGGGCATACGCCATACAGTGTGCTATGGGGGAAATTTATCCCGGATAGCGGCACTACGGCCTACTTTCATATAGAATTCCAATGTGTACACAGGACCTCGTTTTTTCGTCCCATCCGAATGACTAGACAGCTGTGCTTGTCAGGCCCTCTGTCCTGCATTACTGACAAGGGGAAACCACGCCGGAAAATCTGGATGAACATTCTCGGCCAATGCAGGGATCGAAAACCGACTTCCAGGATAGCGAGCCAGCGTCTTACCCACCTAGCCACCGTGATCCCCTCCGAAGAGCTTCGAAGTCTTTCATCTATTTCAATCTAATATAGAACAAATCTACTTTGTTTAAGAAATAACTTTAGATATGAAATAAGCCTAAAAGATAATTGTCATACTTAGAAATCACAATAAAAAAACTCAATCCTAAATATAACATCTAAAGTTACTAAATTAAATACCCTTAAAGTTGATATAACTGACAACTTAAATCCTTTATGAAAATATCTCTCTAGAATAGCAGACGAATTGCCGTCTGCAAGCATTCGACCCATCTTCTAACCCCTAACATAAACACCCAATGTTTGTCAGTGATACAAGCCCCTACTATCCAGCTCTTTCTCATATTAGTCTTGCTCATCCAGTCATCTCAAAAAATTAACATGGAAATTGGTTATTGTAAACCTTTTCACAAGATATTCTCAGCCAACTCTGAATTATAAACAATTTTCTTGCTTACATTATCTTTATTTGCTATTGAAGTCACCAAATATAGTAACTTTTGAAACATTAAGAGCCATATTTTAAAATTTGAAGCATATTTTCAGATAGACACTATGTACTCAACAGCCAAAAAACTCTACACTCCAAAATCCCACTGCCAACCTGTTTAATTAGAAAATATCTGCAAATTATTTATTTAATGTAATTCTTTTTCTCTATATAATCTTCATTTAGACGTAAAGTCATCAAATATTGCAATAATTGAAACATTGAAATTTATAATTAGTATTTAAAACCAGATTTTCTTATTGACACTAAATGTACTTAAAATCTGTATCGCTCTATTGTATATAGGTGTGCAAGATACAGGCAATGATTTTATTTGTATATATTATATTTTACTTTTTAATCTTTTATACATACTCAACTCTTATCCTATACATATTATAAATAATCAAAAATACCTGTTTTTATTATTGAATATTACTGTATTTTACTTTGCCTGTGTGTCTTATATAGTAACAGTGAATAAGTAAAAAATAAATTAAAGGTGTGGAAATTATAAAATACTATAAATATTATAATGTATAATTATATTCTGTGAATAAATATATTACAAGCTAAAATAAATATTAATAAATCATGTATTATATACCTGACTGATATCATTACAATATCATTAGACATCTACTACTAATCAATCAAATTATATGTTATGATACCTCGTTTAGTCATAAAATACTATATTACTCGTCTTATGATAGCAGGTGTTTTAATGTTGATTCATTTCACTTGAATAGAAGTTCATTATACCCATTATAAATAATTACATCACTAGTACATTATAGCTTAGATTAACATTTGTTACAATTCTGATTCATTCCACATGGGAGCCACGTTGGATCAGTGAGTAAGACATTAACTCGCTAACCTGGAGGCCCCGTGTTTAACCAATGCGTTGATCGAGAAAGTCCGCCCACATCAGTGGTGTAAGACGGAGGGCCTAGCAATGGACACCGTAAAGTCTTATGGATGGGACGAAAAACCGAGGTGAGGTTCCGCGAACACAGTGGCGTGTACGTAAAAGAACCCTTGACAGTTGGAATTGGAAATAAGAGTAGGCTGTAGAGTCACTGTCCGTGCAAAATTTCCCTCATAGCACACTGTATGGCGTATGTCAGGTATATAATACATGATTTATTAATATTTATTTTAGCTTGTAATATATTTAGTATACTAATGAGAACAATTTTGCCCGGACAGCGGCGTTCATCGAATGTATTTTTCGTGCACGCCGATATATGAATTGAAAAGTAGTGTTTAACCAATGCGTTGATCGAGAAAGTCCGCCCACATCAGTGGTGTAAGACGGAGGGCCTAGCAATGGACACCGTAAAGTCTTATGGATGAGACGAAAAACCGAGGTGAGGTTCCGCGAACACAGTGCCGTGTACGTAAAAGAACCCTTGACAGTTGGAATTGGAAAGAAGAGTAGGCCGTAGAGTCACTGTCCGTGCAAAATGTCCCTCATAGCACACTGTATGGCGTATGTCTGTCTTCATTAGCCCAATCGGATCAGAACAGTAGGACGTTAAAATCCATTTCATTTCATTCCACTTGAAATATCCTGATTATAGAAGTTGACAATTCCCATCATAGCTTGTAATACAGTAAACTTTGATGTTGGTTATCCCCCACTATAAACCAATGATATGCTTGGTTTAGTACTAATTGGTTATCTATTGAAATGAAATGAAATGAAATGGAGTTTATCGTCCTACTGTTCTGCTCCTAACCTGGGCTGATGAAGACGGGCATACGCCATACAGTGTGCTATGAGGGAAATTTTGCCCGGACAGCGGCACTACGGCCTACTCTTATATCGAATTCCAACTGCCAAGGGATCTTTTACGTGCACGCCAATGTGTACACGGGACCTCGGTTTTTCGTCCCATCCGAATGACTAGACAGCTTTCCTTGTCAGCCACTCCGTCCTGCATCACTGACAAGGTAGAACCACTCCGGAAAATCTGGATGAACTTTCTCGGCCAATGCAGGGATCGAACACCCGACCTCCAGGCTAGCGTGGTTATCTATTATAGTTCATATAATATTAATAGTACATCATACTATGATATGCTTGGTTTAGTATTAATTGGTTATCTATTATAGTTCATATAACATTAATAGTACATTATACTATGACATGCTTGGTTTAGTATTAATTGGCCATCTATTATAGTTAATATAATATTAATAGTACATCATACTATGATATGCTGGGTTTAGTATTAATTGGCCATCTATTATAGTTCATATAATATTAATAGTATATCAAACTATGATATGCTTGGTTTAGTATTAATTGGCCATCTATTATAGTTCATATAATATTAATAATATAGGATGTAGGTAATAGTAAACATGTACAGTAATTATTGACTTTAATAAAGTGTTAGAGACTGACTAACATATTGTTTAATTTTATGTAAATGATTCATCTAGTCTACTGCATCCAGATTTTTAAAGCGCGTTAACAATATGTCATTTTGGGATTAACATATCGTGCAATTCATATTCATTTGACAATCGGCCTAAAAATTTTGATTAACTTAAAATCGACCGTTTTATAATGCTGCCATTTTGGATTTCGAAATTTACATATAGCTTTAAATTAAAGGTCTGACTATTTATTTGATTCGTTCAAACCAGTGATGTGTTAAGATAGATATAGAATATGTTAATACAGCCGTCGTAATGCTAGGCTCTACTCGATAAGTCTCGATCCTTCGTCTCGTATGATCTTAATACGAATTCTAGATATCATGTTAGGTATCACTGAAACGCACGTTCATTTCTATTTTCAAATATTTAAATAATTTTCTGGCACATTTATATTTACATACTTTGAAAAAATGAAATGAAATGGTGTTTAAGGTCCTACTGTTCCAGTCCGACCGGGATAATGAAGACGGGCATACAGTGTGCTAAAAGGGAATGTTTGCCTGGGCTGCGACACTATGGCCTACTCTTATATCGAATTCCAACTGCAAAAGGATCTTTTACGTACACGACAATGTGTACACCCGAATGATTAGACAGTTTTCCTTGTCAGGCCCTGGTCCTGCAACCACTGACAAGGCGAAAGCACGAAGGAAAATCCCGACATACTTTCTCGGCCAGTACAGGGATCGAACACGCGACATACAGGATAGCGAGCCAGCGTCTCGCCCACTTAGCTACCCTGGCTCCTTACTTTGAAAAAAAAATCTAATCTGTATCTTTTAACAACGGACGTGACAATGAATAGGGTCCGTCGGATACACCACTGGCAAATAAGAATGTACGTTTCCAACGTCTTCCAAAGTCCTACTCAATGAGCCAACGTGGCTCCAGAACAGTGTATAGTCGATCGGATAGGTCTAAAAAACGAGGACATTGTGCACGTAAAAGAATCCACCACTATTGGAATTGGTTAAGAGCAGATGGTATCGCCGCCTGTCTGACAAAGCTGCCCCCCCCCCCGCCATAGCACACATCGATGGTCTTGGGTGGCCGAATTGTTAGCGCGTGTGCGTTGTATCATAAGGTCAACTAGTGTAGTTTCGATTCCCCGGCTGTTCGTGACAAGGAATAAGATCGCCTGTCCAACCTCGTTGATTTTCTACGGGTCCTCCGGTTTCCTCCCACTGCTAAAGAGCCCTACGCGCAAGCGAATTATTGAAATAAGAATGAACCATGTTAGTCCCGATTAACTTTGTTTGTGTCGAGTGGTCGTTAAACCACATCTCTCTCTCTCTCTCTCCCTCCATCTCTCTCTCTCATATTACAAACATTGTTCATTACATGTAAACACGTCAAGTAAAGACAGTCATGTAAAATGAATGCCGTACCAATTATTTATATATACTATTCAAAAAAAGTAGGGGATATTTGATTTTTAAGTGTTATTAAAGTCACCTAATGAAACTGACGAAGAAACAAATGACAAAATGAAATGAAGTTCACATTCATCGATTTATTCCAAATGATCGTTAGACTAAGTAAGGCACAGACTGACCATTATAAGGGTAAAATGATACCCGGGGTCAAACAGCAAAGTTACCACAGCATCACAACCAAGTCAGTAACGGGTAAATCCTCCTCTGTTTGCCAAACAAGCATTGATCCGACGTGGCATACTCCTAATGAGACATCTAAGGTCATTTTGGTCCAGATTGTCCCATTCCTGTTGCAACGCAGCAGCAAGTTCTTGGACATTGGCAGGACGTTGTTGACGTTGACGTAACCTCTGTCCAAGCATGTCCCAGACATGCTCGATGGGGGAGAGGTCGGGACTCAGTGCTGGCCAAGGTAATGTGGTGATGTTCTGTTGTTGGAGGTAACCTGTAACGATCCTGGCCCTGTGACATCTTGCGTTGTCATCCTGGAAGATAAAACGGCGGCCATGACGTCGTGCGAACGGCACAACATGGACTGCCAAGATGTTGTCCCGGTAGTACTGGCCTGTAACACGCCCTGCAACAACATGTAAAGCCGTTCTTCCAGCAACAGTGATGCCTCCCCACACCATAACAGAACCACCCCCAAATCGATCATGTCTGATGACGTTAACGTCTTGGAAGCACTCGTTTCGACGACGCCACACCCTCCTTCGTCTGTCCAAAAAATCAACAGTGAACCTTGACTCATCTGAAAACATCACATTGCTCCAGCGTCGATTATCCCAGTGTTGACGATCCCTACACCAACGACGTCTTGCCTGAATGTGATGATCTCTCAAACAAGGGATCACGCGAGGACGTCGGGCGCGAAGGTGACCCCTATGCAGTCGATTCCGAATCGTCTGGCCACTCACTCTCACACCAGTGTCTGTTTGAAGACGAGCGCTGATCTGATTTGCTGTGATGACACGATTTCTCAAGGTCAAGGTACGGATAAATCGATCCTGGGCTTGAGTTGTCGTCCTTGGTCGACCTGAGCGTGGTCTGTCCTGTACAGATTGTGTATCACGGTATCTGGACCATAGCCTGCTTATGACAGACTGAGAAACATTCATCGTCCGCGCCACAACCGCCTGTGTTGTGCCGATCTGTAGCATGCCAAGGGCACGTAACCTTTCATTTTGGGTAAGCCGACGCATATCAAAATTTGTTTTCTGGTCACTAAAACAATTAAACTGATGTTTCCACCCTGGAATTCAATGCCACAATGACTGTAACATTCAAAGTCAGAGTCGTGCAAATCTTGGGTTGGACCCCCATGATGATCCCAAGCATCACCTGCATTCCATGCGGTAGCTATTGGTGCGTTTGGACGTCACATGTAACTGGAAATGTTTCTTCTGTTAGGTTCTATAGTGACTTTTTTCGTAGTCATTTGCATATTTTAGTATTATGCCCCCAAAATCAAATATCCCCTACTTTTTTTGAATAGTATACAACACGAACAAAGTGAGTAAAATAGTAAAGACTTCCCTATTACAACCACTATATCAATCATTACAGTCACGAATATTCAGTTGTGCGACATCATCGCACTAGGTGTAAGCGGACGTTAACGACACACACACACACACACACACACAACAGTAGAATCCGGTGTTAAGCAGCAGTTTATAGTGAAAAACTGTTTTCGTGTCCAAATCGTTTAGAACATTATTACAGAGAGATTTAAAGTATTAAAATTCTTCAAGGTGTATGGATAAGTTGAGTGGGAGAACGACGGTAGCTACTCAGTAGTATCTGTGAAAGATATCGGCGAGTCTACGAAGGTGGATAGGCCTACACCTTACAGAACAGGAGATAAAGCTAAGGTTAGAGGTCACAAGAAGATTTACAGCCGTAAGCTAGCTACAGTACCTGGTTTGTCTAATTGTTAAAGTAGCTAAGTCGGTTTATAGACATAACGGCGCTAAACCATAACGGCCAAAATAAGTCAATATCATCCAAAGTCTTCAACTTTCAAAACACAAATTATTTGTTAATTTAAATCAACATTGATGTTGTGATCTTACCGGGAAAAGATGGGCTTCTGATATCCAAAATAAACATTTTAACATTGGTACACGAATCATGTACCATAATGCGTTTCATGCCCATTTTTAACAAAGGACTCGACGAACGAGGCTAGACATATTCCACAAGTCATATCAAACGGCGACCCATATTCTTATCTGGAGAGCATGCGCCATAAATACTATGTAGACTGGAATAACCAGACACTAGAGATTGCCATTCAATTGAGACTTCCCCGAACATAACTGATTTGAAATTAGAGTCTCGGTTATTCATTTTTGCATTTAATTAGTTTTCAAAAATTGTATCTCAAACCGCTAAATATCGCAGGCTAGCGATGATATCGAGAGTTGATTATGGTCTGGACAAGTTAATTAATGTCTAATTAATAATTTATATAACATTTCAGGCCTAAAGAAAGACATGCAATAATCCGATTTAGCTCTTGTATAATGTCTGTTTAAGCCACGTTGATATATACCCAGATTCGTTATTTGACACATAATTAAGAAAACAAAATCATAATACAAACGCTGGATAATCTCCCTGACTGGATTCAGTCGGATTTCAAACGGGTTTGTCATTAAATTGTCGCGACAACAAAATGGCCGCAGGCGTACTTCATAGCGAGTAACATAGATCGATGGAATTTCTATATTGTATATATCTTTGTAAATACTGGGCAAAATTGAACCAACTTATAACTGATATTACAATTAGATATTTGTCTTCCGCCAGCGAGCCACGGTGGCTGAGTGGGTAAGACGTTGGCTCGCTGACCTGGTGGTCCCGTGTTCAATCTCTGCGTTGACAGAGAAAGTACCCCAATGTAGTTCCTCCTTGTCAGTGGTGCAGGACTGCAGACCTGACAAGGGACAACGTATACTGGCTCGGGTGGGACGAAAAACCGAGGTCCCGTGTATGTGGCGTATACGTTAACGATCCCATGATAGTAAGCCGTAGCGCCACTGTCCGGTCTAAATGTCCCTCATAGCACACTGGTAATGAATCTGGATTATCTATTTTAGGTAGCGTAACATAATTAAACCTGTTGCTTAAAGAAACGGCAGTAGCACCTGAATTAAATGGAGGTATGGTCTTAATCATCTAAATTTAACATAAATTTCACATTTAATTTGAAATCATTGAAGTAACTTTCTACAGAAAATACAATTGATGATCTATGTTCCTCTGATTTTTAAGCATTCCGGCTGATAATGAAGTGTGCACCTTTCCGCGATGAGATTTCAGTTGAATCGGACGAATCGGAAGAGGAATCTAAACGAGAGGAGTCTGCTTGTAGTAAGTATTTAAAAATGGAAATCATCGAAATTATATTTTGTACAGACCATTTATAAACCGGGGCCACAGGGGCTCGGTGATTAAGTCGCTGACTCATTAACCAGCAGGTCCGGGTTCGATCCCGGTGTTGGGTGAGAAATTTCCATGTAGGATTTATAAGTGGTGTAGCATGGATAGTGTGACAAAGAAGACTCGCTCCCGGTGTTGGTCGAGAACGTTCGTCGAGATTTTCCGGTGGGGTTTCCCCTTGTCATTGCAGGACGTAAAAGATCCCATGGCAGTTTGAATTCGATATAAAAATAGACCGTAGCGCCGCTGTCCGGGCAAAATTGCTTATAGCATATTGCATGACGTATGCCCGTTTTCATTAGCCCAGTCAGAGCAGAACATTTTATTTGGTTAATCGCGGTGGCGAACAAATTGGTTATTAGTATTGAAAAGTTCATGAATAAATGTATACGTCAATGTTTGATGGGTCGTCCAAACCCAAATAATATGACACATGGCGGGGCTTATAAACATTAAGATGGGATTGTTTCCATGGACGACTTTGATGTAAAAGGACCCAGACACGTACTTTTAAATCTGATAAAACACAGATCCTATTCGTTCCGTTTTTTTATAGTTCAAAATTTTCGTTTTACTTGTCTTCACAGCACTAGAATCTGGAAGAGTTGTTATATAACAGGCGTTCTGTCTGATGTGAGGAATTAGTCAATGAACCGGCCTGTTACGGTGACTTCTTGGCGCACCGTGCATGGAACTGTTGTTAAACCACTAGAAACGTCAACGCTGGTTGATTAATCAATGCCTGACATCATAGGGTGAAAAGACGCTCGTATGACTCCTGAAACGAACTCGCACTACAGTCAGATCTTCGTGTGGTAGAGGCCGTCAAAAGTATAAAAAACGAAACGAAATATAGATCTGTATTTTAATCGGATCGGAGTGAGATGTTTGTAATCTATAAACGTAATGTCTAACACATTCGAACCATGTATGTTTTTTGATTAAATATTGGACAGCTTTGAGAGGATCACGGTGGCTAAGAGGGTAAGGCGCTGGCTCGCTAGCCTGGAGGTCGGGTGTTCGATCACTGCATTGGCCGAGAAAGTTCATCCAGATTTTCCGGCGTGGTTCTCCCTTGTCAGTGATGCAGGACGGAGGGGCTGACAAGGACAGCTGTCTAGTCGTTCGGATGGGACGAAAAACCAAGGTCCCGTGTACACATTGGCGTGCACGTAAAAGATCCCTTGAAAGTTGGAATTCGCTATAAGAGTAGGCCGTAGTGCCACTGTCCGGGCAAAATTTCCCTCATAGCACACTGTATGGCGTATGCCCGTCTTCATTAGCCCAGTTCGGAGCAAAACAGTAGGACGTTAAACCCCATTTCATTTCATTTCATTTTTGAACAGCTTTGAGATAGCAATAATGTAGAATAAATGTTCGCATTGTTTTAAAAACAGTACATTTGTTAAACTAAACATACATTATGACGTCACATTAATAATGATGTCATAGGCCTTAAATGTTATATATTATATAAACTATTGATTAGACATTATTAACAAATCAAGACCATAATCGACTCTCGATGGCATCGGATACTCGAGATTTTAACTAGATTAAAACGCTTCGCCATTTAAAAATTTAATTTAAAATGGGAAAGCGAGGCTAAGCCCCTATTATATCAGTGCCCTGGTTATCACTGTGCATACATCTTGTCAAAACCATAGGCCTACGGGGAAATTTTTGACTGGGGGGGGGGGCGGTGGTGGTTGGTGCCCCCAAAATGTAGTTAGGTTCTTAGTATGTTACATAATAATAATAATATCTCTTTTGCGATGAATAAGTTCTTAATTTCTAAATCATCAATAAAAGAGAACTAAATTTTATTAACTTGTAATATACACAACTAAAAACAGTTGTTTATGTAACTGTAACTCGTGGCTTACTGTACTCCAAACAATAGAGGGTATGACAAACAATGATAATTTGGCTGAGAATGAAGTAAATCAAGGGGTTTCCACATTTTGCTCCATCTGTCTAAGATACAAGAATTAACATTGTGAATGGGGAAATCTTTAGTGGTCTGTGACCAAATAAATAAAACTGTGCTAACAAAATGAAACTAGATTTGCCATGGCTAGATCTTATTCTTAAGGTCAACTCAATTCTCGTGGATGTCGCTGAGATGTAATAAGTAGAGCGTGTGATTGTTGGTTAGGGTTAGATTAAGTATTAGGGCTAGGTCCAGGGTAAGGGTTAGGGTTGAGATTAGCGTTAACCCTGTTTACATCTCGTGACCTTTTGCCAAACTTGAAGTTGTCCTTATTAATTAGATTTAACCCTTTGTGCCTATCTTCCTATAAATTTTACTCGAAACGAAATATAATTTTATATACTTAATGTTGCAGTGTTTTCGGCAATATGTCCTTCCGGCACATTTAACCAAATGTGAATATTTTTGGGCATGGTAGGCCAACATTAGATAACTACAATGACTTAATATTGAAAATAACTGAAAAATAGATAAATTTCGTTTCATGTGAAATTCTAGAGTTTAAAAGGTCAATTTCTGTTTATCGGTTTGCAGTAGAGTTTTTGGAAATCTCGTTAATAAATCAACAGTAAAAAAATATTTTGAAGAACAAAAATGGATATGATATGTAAGTTTAACGTGTTAGCAGAGTAGGTAACTGAAAATTATGAATTCTACTGTCAGCTGAAAGAAGCAAACAAGTTGTCAACATTTGGATGCGTCGAGTTGTTTTGTTTAGATTTTGAGCGGATACTAAATCACCGGAATTCACTTTGCAAATATCAAAATTTGACCCCAAGGCCTACCTCTGTACATATATTTTGCATTAATATTAATAATAAATAACTTAAAAACACCGATGATCACCGGAATTTACTTTTAAAAACATATAAACACCGTAATTCACTTTCAAAATATCAGAATTCGCCCGCAATCCCTTCCCTGTTTACATATATTTTGCATAATTAATATTAATAATGAATTTCCTTAAATACACCAAAAATGACTACTACATACGCCTTTTAGATTTAATTTGGCTCTTTGTAAATTTCACATAATTGTTCATTTCGGGACTAACACTTGGTTCAATTATATTTCAATAATTCACATGCGCGTATGGATTTTTTGGAGAGGGGGCAGAGGAATCGGCTTACACTACATGAAGATCTGACCAGTTGTACTGGGAGGTCATGTCAGGTGTCATACAAACGGCTTTTGACCCTATGAAAGACATTGATTAATCAATCAGCTTTAACCTTTCTAGGGGTTTACCCACAGTTCCGTGAAGATCACGCCAAGAACTCGCCGTAACAGACCGTTTCATTAGCTAATTTGTCACATCAACTAGAACGCCTGTTACATAACAACTCTTCCAGTGTAGTAAAGAAAAGAAAAGAAAATTTTGTACTATTAAAAAACATGAAACGAAATATGATTTATAAAGAGCCGTTAATACCTTCAATGTGCCTAAATATTTCATGTAGCATATAGTCGATCATGACTCGTACTGGCTTTATATAACTTTTGGGAAATATTCCCCCTTATTCTTAGTTTGTTTTTTAAACGCCTACATTGAAATGTGGTCATATATTCAATTGTGTCACCCCGTCCGTCCGCCCAATCGTCGGTCCGGCGTCCACAATTGCTTATGGACGCTCTAGAGGCCAAAGTAAATATCCGATTGACATTAAATTTATACACATTGTTTAAGGTCATGAGACAAAGAAGCCTATTGATTTTCAGCAATTTCTGATAATTATTGCCAGAGTTATGGCCCTTTATCACTTCAAAATATCTTGTAGATGCTCTAGAAGCTAAAGATGATATCGGATTGACTTCAAATTTACGCGCATTATTTGAGGTCATGAGACGAAGAATCCTATTGATTTTCAACATTTCTGATAATTACTGCCAAAGTTATGACCCTTGATCACTTTGAAAAATCTTGTGACTTTCTAGAGGCTAAAGTTATCATCGGATTGGCTTCAGTTTAAGGTCTTGAGATGAACAAGTATATTGATTTTCAATGAATTTTGATAACTTGAACAGCTAAATCCATGATATTAAATGTTTCGTATACTAAACGTTAGCATGGGGCAGAACTTCATTCAAACCAAACAAATTTTAATGATTTTCTAATAATTAATTGATGAGTTGTTACTCTTAATCGGATATTAGTGTATTATAATTGTTTCATTACTAAAAAAAGTAAAAATATGTGACTGCCCAGTTGATTTAGCTGCTGTGGGCGTACCTTTCGTTGCCTGGTAACCTATCTCTTTCATTTTGAGTAAATCTGTTGTCTGCATCACTACAGTCCAGGGACTGTACAGGGGAGCTGGATGCCCGAACAGTTAACGTGTGCGTGTTGTATCATAAGGTCTGTCATTGAGTCAACTGGCGTGGTTTCTAGTCCCCAGTTGTACGTGACAAGGAGTAGGGTCGCTCGCCAACCTCGTGGGTTTTCTCCGGGTCCTCAGATTTGGTGGCACAGAGATAAACTGTTCTAATGATTACCATGGGAACTGCCAGATCCAAGTTATAAACCATAAAACTACACTGTTTTTTAATTTTAAATGTAAATATGTTTAGATGATTTATATAGAGGGGGTGGGTGGAGCTGCAATTTTAAGGCCCTTCTGACTTGGGGAAAGCCCCACATAATTGGTTAGATTTTCGAAAAATACATTTTCCACGCATGGAACAATATTTCTGGTAAGTTGCAGCCATTTAACTGATGACCATATAAAAAGTCCCATTTTTAGGGCGTGGCCAGGTGGGCTTTAGGACCATCTGACTTGAGGAAAGCCCCAACATTTTTGGTTAGATTTTTGAAAAATATGTTTTCCAAGTATGGATCTTTGTTTCCAGTAAGTTTCAGCCATGTAACTTGTGACCATATAAAAAGCCCCATTTTTAGGGTGTGGTCGGACATACTTTAGAGCGATCTGTCTTGGGGAAAGCCCCCAAATTTTTGGTTAGATTTTTGAAAATTGTATTTACCAAGTGTGGATCTTTGTTTCTGGTAAGTTTCAGCCATGTAACTGATGACCATATTATTAGCCCCACGAGGCGATATTGGGTGTGGTCTGACTTGGGGAAAGCCCCGGAAATTTTGGTTAGATTTGTGAAATATTTACTCCGACTATGGATACCATTGTCCCTACAAAGTTTCAGCCATGTAACTTATGACTTAATTTTAGGCCTACTTTAAGGTGCTGCTGCGGCTATACGCCCCACCAGTGCCCGATCTGACCAACTGATTTTTACTCGTACGGACACCTGCTACGAATTTGGGTGTTCAAACCTTTTGTAACTGATGACCATATTATTTTGTCATTAGCTCCTGGACTATAAGGCACCTGTCACTGACAATATCAGGCACCGATTCAGGCTTTGTCAGACACTAAACCTCTGATGCCTGTCATTTTGTCTGGCACTGATTTGTCTTTTTTATTGATATTATTAATACATGTCCGGCGCTAAGTTGAAAATGTCAGGTACATGTACTCTTTCATTAGTGCCTGACATTTTGTCAGGTACACGTAAAACCGTTATTTCCAGGCAGGCCTGTGTACATTTGTTGTAAATTGTGATTTCTGTGTCTTGTGTGTGGTGCAGTAGCAGATATTGGACAAGACCAGTCGATTTACACTGGCCGAGAAAGTTCACATGGATTTTCCACAGGGTTCCCCCTAGTCACTGGTGCAGAATGGGGACGGGGGGAGCCTATAAAAGAACACTTGTCAGTTTGATTCCAAATCAGAGTAGGCCGCTGTCCGGACATAATTTCCTACATAGCACACCGTATGACATATGCCCATTTTAATTAGCCCAGTCGGAACAGAACAGTAGGACATTAATCTTGATTTCGTTTCAAACATTTAGAAATATTTTTTCTCTATTTCAGATAAAACAAATTGAACAAGTTTGATCAGGAAAAACAATGAAATGAAATGGGGTTTAACGTGCTACTGTTTTGCTCCTTAACTGAGCTAATGAAGACGGGCATACGCCGGAAAATCTGGATGAACGTTCTCGGCCAATGCAGGGGTGGTGAAGTTCAAGGTAGACAAGTGAAATGATATGAAATAAGGTTTAACGTCCTACTGTTCTGCACCGACTGGGCTAATGAAGATGGGGATATACGACAAACAGTGTGTTATAAGTGAAATTTTGCCCGTACAGCGGAGTTGACACTTATTTCGAATTCCAATTGTCAAGGTTTCTTTAAGGTCCCCGCCAATGTGTACAAGGGTCCTCGGATAGTCGTCCAATCAGAACGACTATACGTTGCCACTTGTCTGTACCACTGACAAGGGGGAAATACGTCGGAAAAAAACGATGAACTTTCTCGGTCAACGATAATGAGACCTCCAGGTGAGCAAGACAACGTCCTACCAACTGAACAACCGTGGTGTCCTTTTGAAACTTGACAAAGTGAAATGAAATGAAATTTAACGTCTTACTTATCACCACCGACTGCAATGAGGGGCCTACTTTTATTTCGAATTCCAGTTGTCATGGCTTCTTTTATGTGCCCGACAACGTGAAGACTGTACAATTGCCCTCATAGTACACTGTATGGCGCATGTCCGTCTTCATTAGCCCAGTCGGAGCAGAACAGTAGGACGTTAAACCCCATTTCATTTCATTTCTTTTCTAAATATTCAGCTGGAGATTTTGATCGCAACTTTTTTTGAGTTTTTCCACCGTTAAATCGAGACTATACTATACCCTCAGTCAACCAGTCCCCTCTTACTTTATGACTCATTCCAAAATAAAACGAAACGCGACATTTTGTGTAGGTTTATGAGCCGGATGAGTGGGAGGGGCAGAAATGATGAGCCCGAAAAAAAAATCCTTTGGTTTTGCAACTGAAATCCCATGTTATTTCCACCCGAATTCCAATCAACCAATCAATCAGACGTTGGCATTGACCTGACACCAGAAATTTCACATCCCGGGAAACAAAGCTCATGCCCAATAAAATGTGGCGCATAAAGCAGAGTGACAAGTCTACAATGGCTTTAAACACTGTGTATTTTACTGATTTAAGATTTGTACCCATAGATCAATTTTAAATAATTTGGATTCCCGAAAACTTGATAATAAACAAAATGGTGGATATCTGAAAAGTATCACACACAATCCAATTAAAAGACAGATCCTATTTCGTTTCGTTTTTTATAGTTCAAAATTTCGTTTTACTTGTCTTTACTACACTAGGATCTGGAAGAGTTGTAAAAGACAGATCCTATTTCGTTTCGTTTTTTATAGTTCAAAATTTCGTTTTACTTGTCTTTATTACACTAGTATCTGGAAGAGTTGTTATATTTTTTTATGTTAAATGTTAAGTGTGGTACTTGAGCTTTATCTCCGAAAGGAATGTTTCTTAAGAGCTGAAAATGCCATATAAATTAAATTGTCGTAAATCTCGACATTGCATCAACACATCCTGTACAGGAGCATGGGAATATACACAATGTACACTCCCTCTCTCTCTCTCTCTCTCTCCCTCACCCTCTCTCTCTCTCTCTCTCTCTTATATTCATTCATCATATAACAAACAGACAGTGCTAGATTCACATGTGGGCTTGGCAGGCTGAAACCTAGGAGGGTCTCAAGATATGAGGGTCATCGGGCCAAGATATGGGTGAGTGGAGGGTGGGGAGGCTCATCAGGCCATGATACGGGTGTAGGTGGTCATCTAGCCAAGACGGGGTATGGGGGGTCATCGGACCATGGTGTATAATATTTTGACTGTAGTCTTAAACATTCGTCACTATCCTCGACAGTGTTTAACGGACATTTTGATCTTCCTGTTGTCGTGAGGGTGGGGTGGGGAGGGGCTTCATCTAAATCCAGCAATGCCAACAGAAAGACAGACAGAGCTAACATGCAATGTGTTTGATTTAATTTAAAAATTAGTTGCCAGTTTGTTTTGGATTTTTTTTTTGGGGGGGGGGGGGAAACTAGAAACGGAAGATTTGTATGAAAACCGGGGAGCCACAGTGGCTAAGTGAGAAAGACGCTGGCTCGCATGGATGTAGCGGGTTTGATCCCGGTGTTGTCCAATGTTCCGTGAACACCAATTGGCGTGCACGTAAAAGACCCTTGGCAGTTGGGATTCGATCGATACTAGAGTAGGCCGTTGCACCAAATGGCGTATGCCCGTCGTCATTAGTCCAGTTGTAGCAGAACAGTAGGACGCGTCCGGATAAGCGGTTTTGACGTTCACGTCCAAACGACTAAATATCGCGAGACACGGTACATACATTGCATACAAACACGGACTTTTATTTCGGAGACTTTGTTAAAATCGGGATGGTCTCTTTAAACCCGATTTCATTTCCGGATGAAACCCAACAGATTGAACAGGTAACCTTATTAAACCTTTGTCAGGTACAAATGTGATATCGAACCCTGTATCGGTGGTAAAGTTATGATATAGTATGTTCACTTTCCTTCAAATTCAAAAATTAAATAGAACAGTTAGCTCCCTTCTTTTCGGCAGTAATCGATTTAATGGCGACGGGCATAAGCCATGATTGAATTTTTGCACGGACTCTTCATCAAGTCCAAATTTCAAGAATTTGCGAACGACTGGACGTTTTTACGAGAACTTGGACCAGTAACTGGGGTGGCGCTCTTCGAAGAACCCTAAGGCCCAGTTTTATGCTACTGGGGGATACTTGGCACCCATCCATTCTAGTCACGGCTAGTTGCATATTGGGATCCCGAATATAAAGTTGAGTAACGAATAACGAGGTAGCTTCATGGATATAGTGATTCAGTTCCTTGTCCATAGGAAGCTTATTTTTTTTATCAGACTCTCGGTAAACACGAGGCTTTCCATTGATAAATATTAGATAGAGCTCTTAACAAATCACGGACATCAACGTATAGTCGTTTAGATGGGACGAAAAAACGAGTCCCATGTACAAATTGGCATGCTCTTTAAAGATCCCTTGGCAGTTGGAATTCGATATTAGAATAGGCCGTAGCGCTGCTGTCCAGGTTACATTTCCCTCATAGCACTCTGCTTGGCGTATGTCCGTTTTTATTTGCTCAGTCAAAGAAGTAGGGCGTTAAACCCCATTTCATTTATCATATCGTAAGATACGTTCCTCCCACAGCTAAAGACCCCTTTATGGAGATTATGGAAATAAAATTGAACCATATGTTAGTCCCGAAATGACCAAGTTTGTTTCGAGTGGACGTTAAATCCCATTTCACTCTCTCTCTCTCTCTCTCTCTCTCTCTCTCTATCTCTTTCTCACTTTGATAACTATTCAATGATTCTTGAACACCTCTTCCGAAGAACTTTTAATTAAATGTTATATTGTTAAATATTATATAACAAGGTCAAAAGCTTCATACATCCGTATTTGATTTCTTTAAGGTTGAAAAATTTATTGTTGAAAATGCTCAAATATTCCAGAACATCCCTAAATATTCCTTCTAACACCTTCTCCGAAGAGCTTCGAAATGAAATGAAATGAAAAGAAATGGTCCTACTGTTCTGCTCCGAACTAGACTAATGAAGACGGGCATGCGCCATACAGTGTGATATGAGGAAAATATTGCCCAGACAGCGGCACTACGGTCTTTTTTCATATAGAATTCCAACTGTCAAGGGATCTTTTACGTGCACGCCAATGACTAGACAACTGTGCTTGTCAGGCCCTCTGTCCTGCATCACTCTCAAAGGAGAACCACGCCGGACAATCTGGATGAACTTTCTCTACCAATGCAGGGATCGAAAACCGACCTCCAGGCTAGCGAGCCAGGGTCTTAGCCCACCTAGCCACCGTGATCCCCTTCGAAGAGCTTCGAAGTCATTCATCTATTTCAATCAAATATAGAACAAATCTACTTTGTTTAAGAAATAACTTTAGATTTGAAATAAGCCTAAAAGATAATTGTCATACTTAGAAATCACAATAAACAAACTCAATCCTAAATATAACATCTAAAGTTACTAAATTAGATACCCTTAATGATGATATAATTGACAACTTAAATCGTTTATGAAAATATCTCTCTAGAATAGCAGACGAATTGCCGTCTGCCAGCATTCGACCCATCTTTTAACCCCCAACATAAACACCAGTGATACAAGTCCCTATTATCCAGCTCTATCTAAACTATACAAATCATTTTAGTCTTGCTCATCAAGTCATCTCAAAAAATTAACATTGAAATTGGCTATTGTAAACCTTTTCACAAGATATTCTCAGCCAACTCTGAATTATAACCAATTTTCTTGCTTACATTATCTTTATTTGCTATTGAAGTCACCAAATATAGTAACTTTTGAAACATTAATAGCCATATTTTAAAATTTGAAGCATATTTTCAGATAGACACTATGTACTCAACAGCCAAAAACCTCTACACTCCAAAATCCCACTGCCAACCTGTTTATTAGAAAATATCTGCAAATTATTTATTTAATGCAATTCATTTTCTCTTAGACGTAAAGTCATCAAATATTGCAATAATTGAAACATGGAAATTTATAATTAGTATTTAAAACCAGGTTTTCTCATTGACACTAAATGTACTTAAAATCTGTATCGCTCTATTGTATTATAGGTGTGCAAAATACAGGCAATGATTTTATTTATATATATCATATTTTACTTTTTACTCTTTTATACATACTCAACTCTTACACTATACACATTATAAATAATTTTACTGTTCACTCTTTTATATCTACTCAACTATTAGACTATACATATTATAAATAATCAAAAATATTTGTTTTAATTATTGTATATTATTGTATTTTACTTTGCCTGTGTGTCATATATACATGTAGTAACAGGGAATACTTTGCCCGTGTGTGTCTTATATAGTAACAGCGAATACTTTGCCTGTGTGTGTCTTATATAGTAACAGTGAATAAGTAAAAAATAAATTAAAGGTGTGGAAATTATAAAATACTATAAATATTATAATGTATAATTATATTCTGTGAATAAATATATTACAAGCTAAAATAAATATCATTAGTATATCATGTATTATATACCTGACTGATATCATTACAATATCATTAGTATATCATGTATTATATACCTGAATGATATCATTACAATATTATTAGCCCTCTACTATTGATCAATCAATTATATGTTATGATACTTCGTTTAGTCATAAAATACTATATTACTCGTCTAATGATAGCAGTTGATTTAATGTTGATTCATTTCACTTGAATAGATGTTCGTTATACCCATTATAAATAATTACATCACTTGTACAATATAGCTTAGGTTAACCTTTGTTACAATTCTGATTCATTCCACATGGGAGCCACGGTGGCTCAGTGAGTAAGACGTTAATTGGCTAACCTGTCAGTGATGTAGGACAACGTATAGTCCTTTGGATGGGATGAAACACCAAGGTGAGGTCCATTGTACATATTGGCATGCACATAAAAGAACCCTTGAGAGTTGAAATTCGAAATAAGAGTAGGCCGTAGAGCCTCTGTCCGAACAAAATTTATCTCATAGCACACTGCATTAGCCCAGTCGGAGCTGGACAGTAGGACGTTAAAATCCATTTCATTTCATTTCACTTGAAATATACTGATTATAGACATTAATAATTCCCATCATATCTTGTAATACAGTAAACTTTGATGTTAATTATTCTCCACTATAAACCAATGATATGCTTGGTTTAGTATTAATTGGCCATCTATTATAGTTCATATAATATTAATAGTACATCATACTATGATATGCTTGGTTTAGTATTAATTGGTTATCTATTATAGTTCATATAATATTAATAGTACATCATACTATGATATGCTGTGTTTAGTATTAATTGGCCATCTATTGTAGTTCATATAATATTAATAGTACATCATACTATGATATGCTTGGTTTAGTAGTAATTGGCCATCTATAATAGTTCATATAATATAAATAATATAGGATGTAGGTAATAGTTAACATGTACAGAAATTATTCACCTTAATAAGAGAGAGAGAAAGAGAGAGAGAGAGAGAGAGAGAGAGTTTCGTTTTTAAAATATTTTTCAATTTTATGTAAATGATTCGCTTATGGGTATGGATCTTTAGAAGTGGGAGCAAAATTAAGAGGATGGGCCCTACTTCTTGTCCCGTACAAGCGGGGAATCGAAACCACACCACTTGACTCATTGCAGACCTTATGATCCAACGCGCATGCGTTAACCTTTCGGTCACGCAACCTTCCGCAATATTTGGAAGATTAATCTCTCAACTAAACATCCGCTTCAACCATAAGGATATTAAAGATACATTGTCACAAATATATTTATCAGGTGGTTATTCCCAGTAACAGTATGACATGATATATATGTATTTATCAGGTGGTTATTTCCAGTAAAAGTATGACATGATATATATGAAAAGTTTAGACGCCCAATCTTACTAGAAAAATACCGGATTACGCGAAAAACAGGAACTGAGCAAAAATGTCAGGGTATCACTAACAGCCAACCCGACGGCTTATTGTATGCTAGTTTAACTGAGGGAGAGGTTGTTATTTCTTGATCGAACGGTTTGTTTTCGGTGAAGTATCTTTAAAATATTCTGGCTTATCTTGATATAACTGACGTTTTAGTCATATAACCACAAAATAAAATAGGAATGTAATTTAACATTTCGTTAACACAACACAATACTACCGGCTTTTTATTCTGTTATTAAGGGATGTTATGCTAATGAGAAGAATTTTGCCCTGACAGCGGCGTTTCATCGAATGTATTTTACGTGCACGCCAATGTATACACGTAGGAACCATCCGAAGGACTAGTCAGCCCAATAGACGTTATACCCCTGACAGGTGAAACTCAGACTCGACAAACCTCAAGGTTCTTCTCGAGAATCGAACTTAATTCCCTGACATCAATATGTTATTATCAGAATACTTAGACATTGATTTATTGTCTACGGTATCAACTCAATGGAAACGGACGTAAATTAACCTTGGTATTATGTCAAGTATTATATTATCAAGGGAGTCGCGATGGCTCAGTGAGTAACGTCTATCATAGAGTCAATTGGCGTGGACTCGGTTCCCCGCATGTACGTGACACAGAATAGGGTAGCCTGTCCACCCTCGTGGGTTTTTTCCTGGTCTATCATATACATAGAGTCAATCTGCATGGAGTAGGTTCCCCGCATATACGTGTCAACGAATCTCGTGGGTTTTTCCGGGTCCTGAACTGCGGTTTCCCTCCACTTAACCCCATATCTATCTATCTTTCTCTCTAAATATAATCTAAACGTGACATGTTAATACTATTATAAAGATAGATCTAGGAGTAGCCCATGTCACCAACGCTAACAATATCCGTCGTCCTTTAATATAACATACATTCATAATACACCGCTAGATATGCATAGTGCTAGATATGCATTCATATATATAACATAAATATAGTCTCAATATATATCACACTATAAGTTGATCTACTTCCATACTACCTATGAATACTAACTCAATGCATGAAATTCAAACAAAAATCGAAATAATAGAACAAAATACAATACAAGGTTACGATATTCTAAAATATATAAATTAGCTGAGGTCAAAAACGGTGCTAAAAAGCAAATTAAACAATTAATCAATCAAAATAATACAGTATTTGATAATGAACAAGATATTCTAGACACAATTCACCAATATTACCAACAACTATATACATCCCAAAACATTAACGAAAACCTAATAAACTCCTATATTGAAAACAGTAACATAAATACTCTAACTAACACGGAAAGAGATTCCCTGTCTCATTTCATATCTAAAGATGAAGATCTTAAGGCCTTACAAAGTTTCAGATCAAACCGTAGCCCAGGCATCGACGGTATTCCAGGAGATTTCTATATCAAATTCTTTGACACCATAGGAACCGACCTGACAGAAGTAATAAACAACATCTATCTACAGGGTGAATTATCTAACCCAATGAGAACCGGTATAATAATAATTAATTATAAGAATAAATTGTTTGTCTATAAGAATAGAGGCGACCACCGATTATTTAAGAACTATAGACCAATAAGCCTGTTATGTGTCGACTATAAAATCATCACAAAAATATTAAGTATATGAATGAACACAGTTATTAACAAATTGATCTCTAAAACACAAACGGGAGCCGGACCAAATAAAAGCATCTTCGATAACCTGTATTTAATTGATTCAATCCTAAATTATTTAGACACACATGAAACTAATGCCTATATTTTTATCGTTTGGTTAGGAAAAAAGCCTTTGACCGTATTGAACACAATTATATAAAAACCTGTTTAAAAATTTGAAAAGTAAAGTTCAAGTAAATGGATCCTTCTCTCAAAATATCAAAAATAATCGTTCGATCCGTCAAGGTTGTCCTCTATCCATGATTCTCTATTCCTTACGTATAAATTTTGGCTCCGTATCTAGTTCTGAACTAAATTTAGGTAAAACCGAAATCCTCCATGTTGGTGTTCGTAAACCATCAAATGACTCATTTCCTGAAAATATAAACATAAACATTAAAACGGACACAATTAAATTACTGGGCATTTGGTTTGGGATCAATAAAATGGAGAAAAAAACCTGGTTACCCCTCATCATGACGATTAAATCAACTATTAGTCACTGGTCTACTTACAACCTATCGATTAAAGAAAAAGTCTGCACTTGTACTGCAGGTCACTCATTGATAGTAAGAATGTACAACCGAAAAAAAACAAACACCTACATCATATAAATTTGGCATAATTTATATCAATGTCCAACACTATCTGAAATAGAAAAGGAATTTATTCACAAAATAATACACAATGCAGTTCCAACAAAAGATATTTTCCACACTCGAAATATTTACGCAATAAATGTCAATACTGCCAAAAAACTAATGAAACCTACAGTCACTTATTTCTACACTGCCCTAAATTACAGCACTTTAAATTCTTTGCTACTACACATATAAGCAATATACATTCCACAAAATACTTCCATATCAACAATAATACATTACATTTACATGATGTAAACCCTGAAAATTTATATGACATGTATCTCTACCTCTGGATCATATGGTCCAACAGAATGCATCCCTATATCAACAACATCTCCAACCATCTGATATACCAATTCTATACAAAAAGAAAAGAAAATATAAATAAAATCACCAAGCTTCACCCAACTCTGCCTTACTAAATTCTCTGGTGTAAGGCAAATTATCGTTCTGTGTGAAGCTTCTAAATTAATTACTCTATTATGTGACTAAGCAGACCGTGCTATTTACTTTGAAGTTGCCATAACTTGGCATCTTAGTCATCTTTCGTTTTCGTTAAATGGCACTTTCATACTGTGTCGTATAAACAAAATACCCATGCACCCACCGGAATAATTGTATGTTCAAAAGAAAAAAAAGAAGCAGGTGCAGGACCGAAGGCACGGCAAGAGGAATATCAGTCAAGTCGTCCACAAGCAAAGTCGTCCACACGAAAAATCTGGTGAAGTTGTCCACACTCGTTGGCGGAGTCGTCCACACCCGTTAGTGGAGTCGTCCACACGATTAGTGTAATTTCGGGTTGTAGAAATACGTTGGTTAAGTAGTCCACACGACATAGTTTACTTTCGGGACACATTCGCTTTAACATCATTTCCCCCTGGTTTTCGGAACATCTCCACGCTAGAGCGGACCCGTTCATAAATAAACAACAAAGTAAATCATTTTATTCAATACATAACAATTTCATAAATATAACAAATTCAATGATACTCTGTGGCAAAAATGACATGGCGATACTTCCCCACACGGATATCCCGTTTGAAAAATCCTTCGTTAATGCTTTCTTGTTGTAACTGAAAAAATAAATATTTGATTGTTATAATATTTTAGTGTACATTTTATTGTTAATTTTATTGTACACTTTATATTGAATTTTATTGTAAATTTTGTTGTACACTTAATATTAGATTTTATTTTAAATTTTAAATTATCTTGTAAAAAAAACTACTAACATCACACCTTTCCGTTGTGTATCATCGACTACCTTCTGGAACGCGTGAGCTCTATGCACGATCGAGGTATCATCTGCGGGCACCGGGTCATCTATTAACCTAAAACATCAAATAATACAAAATACTAACTAATTAGGG
Organism: Patella vulgata; assembly: GCF_932274485.2. Lineage (NCBI taxonomy): Eukaryota > Metazoa > Mollusca > Gastropoda > Patellidae > Patella > Patella vulgata. Next base: position 2,638,881 of record NC_065881.2, read on the forward strand.
ACGAAATGGCTCGGGTGGGATGTGTATGTGACGTGCACGTTGATGATCCCTTAAGAGTAGGCCGCAGCGCCGCTGTCTGGTCTTAATGTCCCTCATAGCACACTGTATGGCGTATGCTCGTTTTCGTTAGCACAGTTAAAATAGCAGATCGAGACATTAACCTAATTCCGTTCTAAACAGGGAGCCAAAGGGTGCTAGCTTACTAAGTGAGTAAGACGTTGGCTTGTAAGCATGGAGGTCGCGGTTCATCTGGATTTTCCGACGTGGTTTACGTTTGTCAGTGGTGCAGGACAGAGGGCCTAGTCGTTTGGGTGGGACGAAAAACCGAGGTCCCGTGTATACATTGGCATTCACGTATACCTTGACAGTTGGAATTATTGGGTATTATTAATTGGGTGATATTGGGCAATTCGGTGCGCCCGGTCGGGACATAGTAGAAAAAATGTTATAGGCCAAGGCATGTCATAGATTTACCATTAAAATCAACTGAGGAAAGAATTACTAATCTGACATCATAATTATGAATATGCTTAGCGTTATAGCCCTTGATTTCACATAAAATGTATCAAAGCTATCTTCAGGGCTGAATTATTGCCCGAATTTCATGAAATTTGCTAAAATCCATATCAGCCTGAATTTGACCATCTTTCTTTTATTTAAATTTGGTTTTGGTGTTCAATAGGAGAATGTCTCAGTCACGAATACGGAAGGACTCCTCACTTTTTTTTCTATTTGCAATTTTTCTATATACACCCACGCGTAATATAGGCGTATAGAGTTGTCGGCTGTCGGTCAGCTGTTTCGTTACACAAATTTACAGACCTTGAGAGGATGATACCTGTCCATTTATCCTGCATTGTTGTAGTTTTATAGTGAAATAGATAGAGTGACTAATGTCGTCCAAGTTTATAAAACAATCAATTATTGTACCAGGTGAGAATATATATATAAATAATCTTGTCTTGGAGAGCGGCGCGACAGCTTACTCTTACACGGAATTCCAATACCTGCACGCCTGAGTAGACAAGAACTGTCGGAACAACTAGGTGTTATCTATTGCCAGGCCCAAAGTCCTGCACAATGGAAAACGGGGGAACCACGCCAGTTCATGACAGTACATTTAACCCCGTATTTATCACAGTCACACCCAATATATATAATACTAGAATGGGGTTTAACGTCTCCTCAATTTAAGACTAATTAATGTATTTTTCTTTTCAATCGCCAGGCGTGCAATACGATGGTGAACTTTGCTTGGAATGCCGCTTTTTACCCTATCCGATGGATTAGGCACATTTCCTTTGTCAATTCCGCCGGGGCCACCCTGAAAAGCGAGAACGAGTTCTTCTCGGGCCCATGGCGTGATTCGAACTCTAAAACGCAATTTAAAGTAATATTTAACTGTAAATGATGTTACATCAAAACAGCTGTTATACCTTCTTTTAATTTTCTCTACCTTAATTATGGGGGGTTGGATGGCGGAATGGTTAGCACGCGCGCTGTACCATACGGCCTGTCATTGAGTGAACTGGCGGGGTTTCGATTCCCCGGTTGTACGTGACAAGGAGTAGGGTCGCCTGTCCAACCTCGTGGCTTTACTCCGGGTCCCCCGGTTTTCTCCCACTGCTAAAGACCCCTACGCACAAGCGAATGATTAAAATAAAATTGAACCATGTGTTAGTCCCGAAATGACCTAGTTTGTGTCGAGTGGACGTTAAACCCCATTTCTCTCTTTCACCTTAATTATGTTTTATTAGTCGCTACCCACTGTAAAATAGGGTGTTGGATGGCCGAATGGTTAGCGCGTGCGTGTTGTATCCAGGGGCGGATTGGGGCCGGGAAACGGCCCGAGGTCCCGTGTCGGAGCGGCCCCTTTTACTGATCGCGGAGCCCGGATGGGGGAGTCCGGGTGCTCTCCCCCGGGAAAATTTTGAAAAATGGGAGGCCATTTCCCGCAATTTGAGACCATTCCCGACATCCCAATTCTGTAATTTCATCTCTGTAAATAACGAGTTAATAAAAATGTTAAGGAATGTTTAACACCAGTCTCAGGAAATCGTCTCGCACTCATATTCAGCAAGCAGACTAGCTATCATCAAATTTTGCTGAGGCCTTAAAATTGAAATTTTTTTTTGAGTTACAAACGATCGGCAGACGTTTCTGGCGTATCCCCAGAAACAGGGTGCAGGGGACTTAATAATTAGTAAATTTGCCGGTGAAAGTGTCTGGTGAATCCGGTGAAATTTTCGGATTCCGAATTCCGGCCCACACCCAGCACACCCGGCCCAGAAAGTCTATTATACCAGCCCATTCCAAACTCCAGTGATGGCGTGGCAGCCCGTTAAAGCTACCGGCCACATACAACATGATCATCATCGCTGCATGACCGGTTCAATACCCCCCCCCATATAATGTTCAGAAGAAAAAGGTTTTATTAGACGAATTGCACAAAATTATTTTTTTCATTTTTTGTCTGACCGGCCGATGGCCCAATCCAGCCCTGGGTGTTTCATAAGGTCTGTCATCCCCGGTTGGATGTGACAAGGAGTAGGGTCGCCTGTCCAGCCTCTTGGGTTATCTCCTTGTCCCCCGGTCCCAGCCCTACGCGCAAGCGTATTATTGAAAAAATTGAAATACACTGTATATGTTAGTCCCGAAATTACCTAGTTTGTTTCGAGTGAACGTTTAACCCTATCTTCTCCCTCTCCATTGTAAAATACTGATTATTTGTTTGTTCTCAAATCCCCCCCCCCCCGCACCAACAGTTGTAATAAAATAAGTTTATTTTAAACAATAAACCACAGCACATAATTATGGAAATAATAATTTATTTTGACATTAGGAAGTAATCGCTCTTTCCACCGTAAGAATATAAAAAAAAATGTCCGCCTAGTATCCGGTATCAATTTTGGCCTATCTTGATATTACTGATAACCACAAAAAACACAACACACTACTCCCGCTTTTTTCTGAAATGAAATGAAATGAAATGGGGTTTAACGTCCTACTGTTCTGCTCCTAACCTGGGCTAATGAAGACGGGCATACGCCATACAGTGTGCTATGAGGGAAATTTTGCCCGGACAGCGGCACTACGGCCTACTCTTATATCGAATTCCAACTGCCAAGGGATCTTTTACGTGCACGCCAATGTGTACACGGGACCTCGGTTTTTCGTCCCATCCGAACGACTAGACAGCTTTCCTTGTCAGCCCCTCCGTCCTGCATCACTGACAAGGGAGAACCACGCCCGCTTTTTCTGTTGTCAAGGATGTGATACTAAAGAGAAGAATCTTGTCGGGTCATGGGCATTTCATCGAATTTCTTTTAAGAGCACGCCAATGTATACACGGGTGGACCTCTGTTTATCGTCACATCCGAAGGACTAGTCAGCTTAACGGACGCTGTCCCTGGCAGACGAAAATCAGGATCGACAAATCTCAAGGTCCTTCTCAAGATTCGAAATGAAATAAAATGAAATGAAGTTTATCGTCCTACTGTTCTGCCCCGAAATGGGCTAATGAAGACGGATATCCACACAGTGTACTTTCAGGGAAATTCTGTCCGGGCAGCGACACTACGGCCTACTCTTATATCGAATTCCAACTGTCAAGGGATCTTTTACGTACACGCCAATGTGTACACGGAACCTCGGATTTTCGGACCCTCCGAACGAATAGACAGCGGTCCTTGTCAGGCCCTCCGTCCTCAATCACTGACAAGGGGGAATCACGACGGAAAATCTGGATGAATTTAACTTTCTCGACCAATACAGAGATCGAACACCCAACCTCCAGGGTAGCGAGCCAGCCTCGAGATTCGAACTCAATCCCCTGACTCGTTGACTACCACGACCATCAATATGTTAATATCAGAATACTTAGACATTGATTTATTGTCTACGGTATCATCTCAATGGAAGCGGACGTAAATTAACCTAGATATTATGTCAAGTATTATATTATCAGACGAGTCGCGGTGGCTCAGTGAGTAAGACACTCGTTCGTTAACCAGAAGGTTATGGGTTTGATCCCAGTGTTGGTTGAGAAAGCTATTCGGGATTTTCCGGCTTGGTTCCCCTCTCTCAGTCCTGCAGGAACACCGTCTAGTCGTTCGGATGGAGCATGATACTAAAATCGGAGAGTCCCGATGAACTTTCTAAGTAAGGATATAGCGCCATGTGGACCCAGCCGTGTATATTATATCTAGAGGTTTATTAACTAGTTGATATATTACTACATTGTTGAAGATACCAAGTTGGAGACATACCTGTGTATAAAATTAAACGTATAAGCATTATAGTATATCTCCCTATAAGGTGACCTATTTTCATACTACATATAGTCATAATATTATAATTATAGACGTACACCGACAGATATAGTGTCAATATGATGTAGCGCGATAGTGGTAGCCTCTGTTACCCACTCAAACAATATCAGTTGTAGTTGATATACACAGTTATAGTCTGGGTGACAAAGGCTAATGTCGAAGTTCATTATATTAAAACGAAAATAGAATTTCAGAGAAACCCGAGCAAACTTACGCATGCTCAGTCTACAGCATATAGCGTGATATTTTTAGCCTCTGTTATCCACACGCTAACAATATCAATGGTAGTTTACGTACACGGTTATAGTCTGGGTGACAAAGCCTAATGTCGAAGATCGTTATATCAAAACGAAAATAAAAATAGAATTTCCAAGAAACTGTAGCAAGTTTACGTATGTTCAGTCTACAGCATAAGAAGAACAAACTGCGAAAGACGAAGAAAGACGTGAATTTCTATGTGATTTACATGTTTTGTTTGAATTTAATACTTTTGATTTTTAGTTCATCTATCTCGATATCAAGTATTATATTGTTTGATTTTGTATTTTCATCCAGTTTGAACTCGTATTGTCCACAATTATGTGACTTAGACGTTTCTAAGAAACTATATCAAGTTTATGCATGTTCAGTGTACAGTCCAAGGAAGATAAACTGCTCGAGAAGATGTCAGGCGAGGTTAGACGATTTGGCTAAATTTAGCAGTTTTGATTTCTAGGATATCGTATATATTATATTTAGCCTAATTGTTTGTTGTTGTTTTGTCTAGTTTATACAACCAGTGCAACAAACAGTTATTTAAAATGGCAGAGAAGGAAGTGTGTAGTATTTGTTTGAACGAATTTCAACAACGCGTGGTACTCGATTGTGCACACCCCTTTTGTTTTATCTGTTTAGAAGATTATGTGAACAAAACCTCCACTAAAGATCAGTTCCATTGCCCATTATGCCGTAGTTTTATAAATCTCAGTGACGGAGGTCTGGATCGATTTAAACCTAAACCAATTAATATTCCTCAATGTGATGTATGTACGGAAGATACATGTCAATATTTCTGTCGAGACTGTGATCAATATTTATGTAAATCATGTAAAACCACGCATGATAAGTTAAAATCTTGCAAAGACCACGTTGTGTCTCGATATGATGAAACACAGATCTATCAAGCGCCTACTTCACACGAAACAATAAAGGAAAAAGCTTCGGCTTCGTCTATCACAAATCCTAAAGATTTCTGTCTGCGCCATGAAAAGGAGACCGTAAAAGTCTACTGTAAAGATTGTACTGTAGCCGTTTGTTGGAAATGTTTCGTGGCCGATCATAATGGACATCATTTTTTAGATTTACAGGAGGATGAAGGCAGACAAAGTATCAGACACGATTTAAAATCACTGAATGATGAATTAGAAAAACAAATCACTAATTTTCAGAAACATTATGATAATTTAAATAGTAAATTAATTGAAGTCAAACAATGTACAAAAACTGAATGTGACAAAATAGATGCACAGGTTGAGAAAATCTGCTCAGAATTTCACAATATCGGAGAAAATATTAAAAAGGAAATGCAGAAAGCTAGTGAAGAGGAAGAATCCAAATTCAGGAAATTGATGGAGGACATTAAAAAACTAACAGAAGATTTAAAAGCTAGTGTTAAATATTCAGTGAATGTTTTAGAAGATTCATCCGTTGTTCAAGTTTTACAAAGAATACCTAAAGTTAGACAGGAAAAAGATGAAAGTTGTTGTAGAAAATTGGATATACCTGATGTAAGATATTCAACATTTCAAGTAGCAGAGATAGATAAAACTTTGTTAACTAATCAACTTGGTAAAATTGTAAGTTGTCATCAGAATATGATTGGTAAAGTTGTAAGTTGTCATCAGAATATGTTTGAAGATGTTTTTAATGTGGATACTGTGAGAGGTGGTGGTCGGTATTATGGTAAACGACATGTAGTTTCAGGTTTTACATGGAGTATTGTTGTGTATAAAGGATCATCAGCATTCTGTTTTGTATTAAACCTGAATGACGTAGAAGATAAAAGTATTACGTCATGTAAAGTTGACGTCACATGTAAACTTATAAATAAAACAGATGATAGACAATCTGTAGTTAAACAATGTAATGAGACTGTTAGACCTGGTGGGATATACTGTCATACTGATCCTATTGACTGGGAGAGCAGACTCAGTAATCCTGGCAGTGGATTTATTGATGATCATAGAAACTTTACAATTCAAGTAACAATTAATAAGATAACTGACATTAAAATAGATTAATAATTAGACTACTGTTATGGCTGAATTATTGTTAAATAATGTTTTGTTTACGGTGTAAGGGAGATAACATTATTTCTATCCGAAATGGAATAAATTATGGTCAATCGCTGGAAGAAGTAGTTGATAGTTTTTTTCAGATGGAACTTTAATACATGTATAATATCATTCCATATTATAATAAAAAATGATTCCAGATGGAGCTAAAATACATGTATATAATATCTTTCCATATTAGAATAATAATTGTAAACTCTTTGTATTGTTGTTTTATTATGAAGCACTGGTAGTAACCAACAGGTCAAGGGAAACAAAACAAGTTACTGAAAACAGGCATTCCAACCCATTCTTGTTCGACACCGGCTTTGACTGAGAAAGTTGAACAATTTCCAGCCTGTTTTCCACTTTGTTAGGAAAAACGTGTAGTTACCATTTTTAAAACAGTTCTTGATCTTGAAGTCTGTTAACTTACATTAATGCAATAAGAAAAAAACCTGTGCGCCGTTAATATAGAGGTAGCAGTTTACTGTTAAAGGTACACCAGTGGGAGGAAACCGGTGGACCCAGGGAAAACCCAAGAGGTTGGACAGGCGATCCTACTCATTGTCGTGAACAAGCGGGGAATCGAAACCACGCCACTTCACTCAATGATAGACCTTATGATGCAACGCGCACGCATTAACCATTAGGCAACCCAACCACCTCTCAATAGAAGATAGGATAGAGGGTTACAAATCTGATCACAAATTTGTATTAATACCTGCTTTAAATTAATAGCTGACTTAATTGGGTAGAAACGCCATTGTACGGACTAAATTCTCCCCTGTGCATTGCATTGTGAATCGTTATGTAAAAAAGTGAAGCAAAGTCTCTATATATTGGTGAGATTACAAGATTGTACCAAGGGTTAAGTAATTATCAGGAATTGTTCTTCTTATATTAAATATTCTTCGAAATGTCGCCTAAATATGGTATCTATTAACCATAAGCATGGTTAATACTGGTTTAGTCTATCCAATTAGTAAAACAAGCCTAAATATGGTAGCTGTTTACCTTAAGCATGGGTAATAGCATGTTAGTCTATCCAATTAGTAGATATCACTAACAGATTATTGCTCTGTCTTACTAGCTATCCTTGTATAACCCACCATACAAGTTGTACTGATGTCGTCATGTCACGTTATATAACACAGCTAGCAATATATATCTGATATGAACTGTAAGAAACTATACAGCTGCTATATAAGACTCTGACACATAAAAAAAAACATGTTAAAAAGCCAAAATTAGTATAGAGCCCCCCCCCCCTCAAATACACCCGCTTATAATTCTAAACTATTTTATGATAACACATCCACTCGAGTTGGTGAAGTTGAAGGTAGACAAGTGAAATGATATGAAATAAGGTTTAACGTCCTACTGTTCTGCACCGACTGGGCTAATGAAGACGGGAATATACGACAAACAGTGTGTTATAAGTGAAATTTTGCCTGGATAGCGGAGCTGACTCTTATTTCGAATTCCAACTGTTAAGGTTTTTTTAAGGTCCCCGCCAATGTGTCTACGGGTCCCCGTATAGTCGTCCTATCCGAACGCCTACACATGTTGCCCCGTGCCCGTACCACTGACAAGGAGGAAATATGCCGGAAAAAAAAACGATGAACTTTCTTGGCCAACGATATGAGACCTCCAGGTTAGCGAGCCGACGTCCTACCCACTGAGCAACCGTGACTGTCATGGGTTCTTTTACGTGTCCGACAACATTTAACGTCTTACTAATCACCACCGACTGCAATGAGGGGCCTTCTTTTATTTCGAATTCCAGTTGCCATGGATTCTTTTACGTGCCCGACAACGTGAAGACTGCAAAATGTCCCTCATAGTACACTGTATGGCGCATGCCCGTCTTTATCAGCCCAGTCGGAGAAGAAAAGTAGGACGTTAAACCCCATTTCATTTCTTTTCTTTTCTAAATATTGAGCTGGAGATTTTGATCGCGACTTTTTTGGAGTTTTTCCACCGGTAATTCGAGACTATACTATACGCTCAGTCAACCAGTCCCCTCTTACTTTATGACTCATTGGAAAATTAAACGAAACGTGACATTTTGCGTAGGTTTATGAGCCGGATGAGTGGGAGGGGCAGAAATGATGAGCCCGAAAAAAAAATCCTTTGGTTTTGCAACCGAAATCCCATGCTATGTCCACCCGAATTCCAATCAACCAATCAATCAGACGTCGGCATTGACCCGATGCCTGAAATTTCACACCCCGGGAAACAAGGCTCATGCCATGTAAAATGTGGCGCATAAAGCAGAGTGACAACTCTACTATTGCGCTTAACACTGTTTATTACACTGATTTAAAATGTGTAAATGTTAAGAGTGGTACTTGAGCTTTATCTCCGATAGGAATGTTTCTTAAGAGCTGAAAATGTCATATAGATTAAATTGTCGTACATCTCTGGACACTGTATCGGCACATGGTGTACAGGAGCATGGGAATATACACTCTGTCTCTGTCTCCCCCTCTCTCTCTCGCTAACAAACAGACAGTGCTAGATTGACCTGTGGGCTTGACAGGATGAAACCTAGGAGGGTCTCAAGATATGAGGGTCATCGGGCCAAGATATGGGTGAGTGGAGGGTGGTGTGGGGGCTTATCGGGCCATGATTGGGGGGGGGGGGGTCATCGGGCCAAGATGAGGTATGGGAGGAGGGGGGGGGGGGCATCAACTAAACATTCGTCAATATCTTCAATAGTGTTTAATAGTCACTTTGATCTTCCTGTTGTCGTGAGGATGGGGAGGGGCTTCAACTAAATCTGGCAATGCCAACAGAAAGACAGACAGAGCTAACATGTAATGTGTCTGATTTAATTAAAAAATTTAGTTGCCAGTTTGTTTTTGGTATAATCGTTCGGATGGGTCCCATGTACAAATTGGCATGCTCTTTAAAGATCCCTAGTTAGTTAGAATTCGATATTAGAATAGGCAGTAGCGCCGCTCTTCGGGCTAAATTTCCCTTATAGCACAGTGCATGACGTATGGTCGTTTTCATTTTCACAGTCGAAGCAGTAGGGCGTTAAACTCCATGTCATTTATCATATCGTAAAATACGTTCTAAAAGAAACCCACAAACAGTTGTAATAATACATATCATTCATTTTAAACATATAAATTGAAATAAAATGACGTTTAACGTTCTACTGTTTTAAACATATAAATTGAATTAAAATGGGGTTTAACGTTCTACTGTTTGTCACCAACCGGAATAATACAGATGAAGATGAGGGACTTACTGGTTTGTGAGCCAGCGTCTTACTCTCGAGACACTGTGGCTAAGGCCGAGATTAGTCAAAAGGGGGACGATTATGTAAACGTCCACTTTAATTGAATCAAATGGCGTGGGTTCGATCCATGACTGAATTGTTGCACGGACTCTTCATTAAGTCCAAATTTCGAGTATTTGTGAACGACTGGACGTTTTTACGAGAACTTGGACCAGTAAATGGGGTGGCGCTCTTCGAGTTTTATACTACTGGGGGATTCTTGGCACCCATCATTCTAGTCACGGCTAGCTGCATATTGGAATCCCGAATATAAAGTTGAATAATGAATAACGAGGTAGCTTCATGGATATGGTGAATTAGATTTTTGAATTTCATCCAACAGTATAGTCAGTTCCTTGTCCATAGTAATATCGTGTTTGTTTTTTATCAGACTCTCGGTAAACACGAGGCTTTCCATTGATAAATATTAGATAGAGCTCTTAACAAATCACGGACATCAACGTATAGTCGTTTAGATGGGACGAAAAAACGAGTCCCATGTACAAATTGGCATGCTCTTTAAAGATCCCTTGGCAGTTGGAATTCGATATTAGAATAGGCAGTAGCGCTGCTGTCCAGGTTACATTTCCCTCATAGCACTCTGCTTGGCGTATGTCCGTTTTTATTTGCCCAGTCAAAGAAGTAGGGCGTTTAACTCCATTTCATTTATCATATCGTAAAATACGTTCTAAAAGAAACCCACAAACAGTTGCAATAATACATATCATTCATTTTAAACATATAAATTGAAATAAAATGACGTTTAACGTTCTACTGTTTTAAACATATAAATTTGTCACCAACCCGGGATAATACGGATGAGGATGAGGGACTTACTGGTTTGTGAGCCCACGGGGGACGATTATTTAAACTACCCAGGGTCACATCCGACATCACCCACTTTGAAGTTCGATAGCCATGAATTCAATTATTTTTCAATCATATATCAATTATATGGTATGTTGCGTCGTTTAGTTATAAATAAATATGATTATATCACGACTGATTTATTTATTTTGACTTCGTTTATTCAAGATGTCATAACATATATTTTACCTGTACCTTTAAATGATATTGTATTAAATTCCTTTATTTTATTTTATTATTATATGTGTAACAATCCACCTGTTTATTTAATCAGTGCAAGACAATGATAGATACGGTACATTATAATATTGATATTATTAAATATTTTCATAGAATGCTTCAATAAAACCTATATTACATTAGCAAGTATTATAAAAATAACCAAACAACATTTAGAGAAATATTCATCCCTATTTGTTAAAAATAATTATAATGGAGAAATTGAACTCGACTTCTCCTAACCAGCACAGAATTCTATTTGACTTGTACCATTAAAATAAAAGTGAGAAAAGTGATTGGATGAATGATATGTCTCTTTGTTTAAGAAATAACCTTTGGGTATGAAAGTTGATTTTATCACACTAAAATACATTTGTCGTATTTAGGTATGAAAGTTGCCATACTTAAATATATTTGTCATATTTAGAATACACATTGAACAAGCTCAATCCTAAAAATATATTTAAAAATAAATAATTCCCATACCCTATACCCTATAATAATTTATGTGTATATTATTCTTAAATCAGTCTGAATTTAATCAATCAAGTGGAAGTTCAGTTTACTTTTATTACAAATATTATTCGGGACACTTTATTACCTCGAAACTTTTAGATCTTTCGAACTTCGAGGTCGGGTATTCCCGAACTTAGTTTAAAATTACTTTTTAAAAGTATGTTGATATACTGTCTGAAGAGCTTGGAATCCATTTCTCAACTCTGAATGTAATATAGACAAAACATTCAAAAGCTTTTGCGTAATCTTAATAATTTTTTCAAAACAATTCATTTCACTCTGAATCTCTTCATATTTTACACTTTTGCCGAAGAGCATCTAATTCTTCTATCGTTGAACCTATTAAAGTCAAAATCTCCATACCTGAGAAATCTTTTTGGTTTCTAATTTATTTAGAATCTCATATTATTTCTCACTTGTTAGCACGCGCGCGCTGTATCACACGGTCTGTCATTGAGTCAACTGGTGGGGTTTCGATTCCCCGTTTGTACGTGACAAGGGGTAGGGTCGCCTGTCCAACCTCGTGGGTTTTCTCCGGGTCCTCCGGTTTCCTCTCACAGCTAAAGACCCCGTTATGGAAATTATGGAAATAAAATTCAACCATATGTTAGTCCCGAAATGACCTAGTTTGTGTCGAGTGGAGGTTAAATCCTATCTCTCTCTCTCTCTCTCTCTCTCTCTCTCTCTCTCACTTTGATAACTATTCAATGATTATTCCCTCGAACACATCTTCCGAAGAACTTGTAATTAAATATTATATTGTTAAATATAATATAATAAGATCAAAACCTTCAAACATCCCTATTAGATTTCTTTAAGGTAGAAAAATTTATTGATGAGAATGCTTGAATATTCCAGAACATCCCTAAATATTCCTTCTAACACCTTCTCCGAAGAGCTTCGAAATGAAATGAAATGCTCCGAACTCGACTAATGAAGACGGGCATACGCCATACAGTGTGCTATGGGGGAAATTTATCCCGGATAGCGGCACTACGGCCTACTTTCATATAGAATTCCAATGTGTACACGGGACCTCGTTTTTTCGTCCCATCCGAATGACTAGACAGCTGTGCTTGTCAGGCCCTCTGTCCTGCATTACTGACAAGGGGAAACCACGCCGGAAAATCTGGATGAACATTCTCGGCCAATGCAGGGATCGAAAACCGACTTCCAGGATAGCGAGCCAGCGTCTTTCATCTATTTCAATCTAATATAGAACAAATCTACTTTGTTTAAGAAATAACTTTAGATATAAAATAAGCCTAAAGGGTAATTGTCATACTTAGAAATCACAATAAAAAAACTCAATCCTAAATATAACATCTAAAGTTACTAAATTAAATACCCTTAAAGTTGATATAACTGACAACTTAAATCCTTTATGAAAATATCTCTCTAGAATAGCAGACGAATTGCCGTCTGCAAGCATTCGACCCATCTTTTAACCCCTAACATAAACACCCAATGTTTGTCAGTGATACAAGCCCCTACTATCCAGCTCTTTCTAAACTATACAAATCATATTAGTCTTGCTCATCCAGTCATCTCAAAAAATTAACATGGAAATTGGTTATTGTAAACCTTTTCACAAGATATTCTCAGCCAACTCTGAATTATAAACAATTTTCTTGCTTACATTATCTTTATTTGCTATTGAAGTCACCAAATATAGTAACTTTTGAAACATTAAGAGCCATATTTTAAAATTTGAAGCATATTTTCAGATAGACACTATGTACTCAACAGCCAAAAAACTCTACACTCCAAAATCCCACTGCCAACCTGTTTAATTAGAAAATATCTGCAAATTATTTATTTAATGTAATTCTTTTTCTCTATATAATCTTCATTTAGACGTAAAGTCATCAAATATTGCAATAATTGAAACATTGAAATTTATAATTAGTATTTAAAACCAGATTTTCTTATTGACACTAAATGTACTTAAAATCTGTATCGCTCTATTGTATATAGGTGTGCAAGATACAGGCAATGATTTTATTTGTATATATTATATTTTACTTTTTAATCTTTTATACATACTCAACTCTTATCCTATACATATTATAAATAATCAAAAATACCTGTTTTTATTATTGTATATTATTGTATTTTACTTTGCCTGTGTGTCTTATATAGTAACAGTGAAAAAGTAAAAAATAAATTAAGATATATAAAGTGATTTAACTGACAGATGATATATATGCAACATAGATAATAATCTTCATTCAAGTTAAACCAACTGTATCTATTTATTGTTAAGTCTTACGCCAAGCTGAATAAACTATATGATTTATTGTCATTAACAAATCATTGTGTGGTTAACAGTGTCTAATTAAAAACTATAATTATATTAATTTATTTAAGGTGACAAACGGTTGCACATACCCTCCAAGTAGCACAATAAACCCTAAAATCAATAACGTAAGGATATCCACCTATGAAATCAAAGACAATCAAACATTCTGGAATTACAATAATCAGTAGGGGAGATTATAATCTATTGTTTAATACTGTGATTATATTCAAGACAATAAATCATATTCTAAACCACAAACAAGCCATAGCACGAAATACCTTCTAGTGCCAAAATTTTAATGTATCTAGAATTTTCTACATCTAGTCTACTGCATCCAGATTTTTAAAGCGCGTTAACAATATGTCATTTTGGGATTAACATATCGTGCAATTCATATTCATTTGACAATCGGCCTAAAAATGTTGATTAACTTAAAATCGACCGTTTTATAATGCTGCCATTTTGGATTTCGAAATTTACATATAGCTTTAAATAAAAGGTCTGACTATTTATTTGATTCGTTCAAACCAGTGATGTGTTAAGATAGATATAGAATATGTTAATACAGCCGCCGTAATGCTAGGCTCTACTCGATAAGTCTCGATCCTTCGTCTCGTATGATCTTAATACGAATTCTAGATATCATGTTAGGTATCACTGAAACGCACGTTCATTTCTATTTTCAAATATTTAAATAATTTTCTGGCACATTTATATTTACATACTTTGAAAAAATGAAATGAAATGGTGTTTAAGGTCCTACTGTTCCAGTCCGACCGGGATAATGAAGACGGGCATACAGTGTGCTAAAAGGGAATGTTTGCCCGGGCTGCGGCACTATGGCCTACTCTTATATCGAATTCCAACTGCAAAAGGATCTTTTACGTACACGACAATGTGTACACCCGAATGATTAGACAGTTTTCCTTGTCAGGCCCTGGTCCTGCAACCACTGACAAGGCGAAAGCACGAAGGAAAATCCCGACATACTTTCTCGGCCAGTGCAGGGATCGAACACGCGACATACAGGATAGCGAGCCAGCGTCTCGCCCACTTAGCTACCCTGGCTCCTTAATTTGAAAAAAAGATAAAAAAAAATCTAATCTGTATCTTTTAACAACGGACGTGACAATGAATAGGGTCCGTCAGATACATCACTGGCAAATAAGAATGTACGTTTCCAACGTCTTCCAAAGTCCTACTCAATGAGCCAACGTGGCTCCAGAACAGTGTATAGTCGATCGGATAGGTCTAAAAAACGAGGACATTGTGCATGTAAAAGAATCCACCACTATTGGAATTGGTTAAGAGCAGATGGTATCGCCGCCTGTCTGACAAAGCTGTCCCCCCCCCCATAGCACACATGGTCTTGGGTGGCCGAATTGTTAGCGCGTGTGCGTTGTATCATAAGGTCAACTAGTGTAGTTTCGATTCCCCGGCTGTTCGTGACAAGGAATAGGATCGCCTGTCCAACCTCGTTGATTTTCTACGGGTCCTCGGGTTTCCTCCCACTGCTAAAGAACCCTACGCGCAAGCGAATTATTGAAATAAGATTGAACCATGTTAGTCCCGAATAACTTGGTTTGTGTCGAGTGGTCGTTAAACCACATGTAAACACGTCAAGTAAAGACAGTCATGTAAAATGAATGCCGTACCAATTATTATATAAAACACGAACAAAGTGAGTAAAATAGTAAAGACTTCCCTATTACAACCACTATATCAATACTATACAGTTATATGGGACAACAATCACTGGTTTATTATACACAAGCACGACGTTTCGATAAGTATTCTCTTATCGTTATCAAGCACAATGACATTTAGTAAACTTGAGGGTCTATATATATATATATATATATATATATATACTAATCATTCTCATAAGAAAGGTTAAGTTGTTACACACTTGAATATATTTCCCTTCTAGTTTACTAAGCTGGCGTACACACTTAACTGCCTCATCCCCATACTGATGATGAATATAATCCTTTAGTGGCATTTAGCAATTGGAAACATAACAAAACTATACAGTTATATGGGACAACAATCACTGGTTTATTATACACAAGCACGACGTTATGTGCGTGATAACGATAAGAGAATACTTATCGAAACGTCGTGCTTGTGTATAATAAACCAGTGATTGTTGTCCCATATAACTGTATAGTTTTGTTATGTTTCCAATTGCTAAATGCCACTAAAGGATTACACTATATCAATCATTACAGTCACGAATATTCAGTTGAACTACAAAAAATAATTTGAGTTCAGCGGACTCTCTCTAACTCAACAGTCAATTCCCGGTTCTGCTATGAATTGCGAGATCGCTTCATCAATCTGATATGACATATTCCGAGAAGGTATGTTATATTTGGGAAGGTATATTTATGTTTAGCATGTTCTGTTATATTTATTACAGGGACTCCCTTCTCTCCCAAGTTAATGCAATAGTGACGACATGATTAACGGTTAGAGTGTAGCCGCATTCACACTTCACAGGATATTAAATCTTTAGTTCTCTGTCTTGTGATTACACGCCGAGTGATTGAGTCCTTTAAAAACAACAGGTGACGTTTTGTTTTGACAGAACAGATTTATTGTAACAGCATGTCAATGTGTTTTGTTGGCGTGTATATGTAGACATGTACAGCTGCGTGTAATAAAATTGTTTCATGTTCAATGGTAGACCGCTGATTGAGTTGGATTCCAATCTATTAGAAACAAAAACGGGTTTGGTATTAAATATTGTCAACCAAAACATATCATCTATAAAATCAGATCTAACAGAGATCAGATGCGAGAAGTTGATCTTGTATACGATATCAGATCAGATGCTACAAGTTGATCTTGTATACGATATCAGATCAGATGCTACAAGTTGATCTTGTATGAGATATCAGATCAGATGATAGAAGTTGATCTTGTATGCGATATCAGATGAGATGATAGAAGTTGATCTTGTATACGATGTGGAAGTAGACGTAAAACTCCAGGAACGAACAAACGAGGCAGTTGTGCGACATCATCGCACTAGGTGTAAGCGGACGTTAACAACGACACACACACACACACACACCCACACACACACAACTGTAGAATCCGGTGTTAAGCAGCAGTTTATAGTGAAAAACTGTTTTCGTGTCCAAATCGTTTAGAACATTATTACAGAGAGATTTAAAGTATTAAAATTCTTCAAGGTGTATGGATAAGTTGAGTGGGAGAACGACGGTAGCTACTCATTAGTATCTGTGAAAGATATCGGCGAGTCTACGAAGGTGGATAGGCCTACACCTTACAGAACAGGAGATAAAGCTAAGGTTAGAGGTCACAAGAAGATTTACAGCCGTAAGCTAGCTACAGTACCTGGTGGGTCTAATTGGTAAAGTAGCTAAGTCGGTTAGAGGTCACAAGATAGCGATGATATCGAGAGTTGATTATGATCTGGATAAGTTAATTAATGTCTAATTAATAATTTATATAACATTTCAGGCCTAAAGAAAGACATGCAATAATCCGATTTAGCTCTTGTATAATGTCTGTTTAAGCCACGTTGATATATACCCAGATTCGTTATTTGACACATAATTAAGAAAACAAAATCATAATACAAACGCTGGATAATCTCCCTGACTGGATTCAGTCGGATTTAAAACGGGTTTGTCATTAAATTGTCGCGACAACAAAATGGCCGCAGGCGTACTTCATAGCGATTAACATAGATCGATGGGGTTTCTATATTGTATATATCTTTATAAATACTGAGCAAAATTGAACCAACTTATAACTGATATTACAATTAGATATTTGTCTTCCACCAGCGAGCCACGGTGGCTGAGTGGGTAAGACGTTGACTCACTGACCTAGTGGTCCCGTGTTCTATCTCTGTGTTGACAGAGAAAGTACCCCAATGTAGTTCCTCCTTGTCAGTGGTGCAGGACTGCAGACCTGACAAGGGACAACGTATACTGGCTCGGGTGGGACGAAAAACCGAGGTCCCATGTATGTGGCGTGCACGTTAACGATCCCATAAGAGTATAGGCTGTAGAGCCACTGTCCGGTCTAAATGTCGCTCATAGCACACTGGCAATGAATCTGGATTATCTAGTTTAGGTAGCGTAACATAATTAAACCGACTGCTCAAAGAAACAGCAGTGGCACCTGAATTAAATGGAGGTATGGTCTTAATCATCTAAATTTCACATATAAAACAATATGGAGTAGTTTTTAATTTTAAATCATTGAAGTAACTTTCTACACAAAATACAATTTATGATCCAATGTTCCTCTGATTTTTTAGCAATCCTGGCTGATAACGATTAAGTGTCCACCTTTCCGGAATTTGAACATATGGCACTACACGTGATGAGATTCCACTTGAATCGGACGAATCGGAAGAGGGACCTAAACGAGAGGAGCCTGCCTGTAGTTAGTATTTAAAAATGGAAATCATCGAAATTATATTTTCTACAGGGGCTCGCTGTGGCTAAGTGGATAAGACGCTGCCTTAACAGGTTTACAATAGCCCCTTTTCAATGTTAAATTTTAAGAGCACTGGAAGAACTGGACTTATATGATGTATGGTGATAAAAAAGAACTGGAAAGTAGAGTCTTGTATAGCTGACACAGATTGAGTGTGTATAGTAGGTCAGTAATTGGGACGCGCCGCGCAGGCGGCAGAAATCTCGTCTGCTAGATACTGTGTAAAATCTTATCAGCTCGTAAATATAAGCTAAGATTTGTAATTGTCGTGACACCTTAAATACACTAATTAATATAAATGATTAGAAAACGATGAAGTAATTAATATTTAATTTTAAACTATAAATTATACTATTCGTATTGACTTAGATTACCATTACTGAATATCAAAATAGCCAAAACATCTTTAACATTATATGTACATACTATGTAACTTTGTGTAATTATATCTTGATTGAAGTTTCAAATTGAATGGCACCTTCTTTTAATACATATTGTAATTAACCTAATTTAAATATATTTATGAATTAATGTATGGATCCATTGATTTATTGATGTATTATTTCATCAATGTGTTAATGTGTCAATGGTTTTGTATTTTGATTCAGGAATGTATTTCTTTTCTTTTCATTTTTCTTGTTTTTTTAAAAAAAAAAAAAAATAAAATAAAAAAAAAAAATAATGCTTTTAATTGATTAAGAATATTTTGTGCTGTTCCATGATTAAAATGTATGATTATATATTTATTGAATAAACATATTTACAAAAAAAAACCGCTGGCTCGCTAGTCTGGAGGTCGGGTGTTCGATCCCTGCATTGGCCGAGAAAGTTCATCCAGATTTTCCGGCGTGGTTTCCCCTTGTCAGTGATGCAGGACAGCAGTCTAGTCGTTCGGATTGGACGAAAAACCGAGGTCCCGTGTACACATTGGCGTTCACGTAAAAGATCCCTTGACAGTTGGAATTAATATAAGAGTAGGCCGTATTGCCGCTGTCCGGGCAAAATTTCCCTCATAGCACACTGTATGGCGCATGCCAGTCTTCATTAGCCCAGTTCAGAGCAGAACAGTAGGACGTTAAACCCCATTTCATTTCATTTCATTTATATTTTGTACAGGTCATTTATAAACCGGGGCCACGGGGGCTCGGTGATTAAGTCGCTGACTCATTAACCAGCAGGTCCGGGTTCGATCCCGGTGTTGACCGAGAAATGTCCATATAGGATTTATAAGTGGTGTAGCATGGATAGTGTGACAAAGAAGACTCGCTCCCGGTGTTGGGTGAGAAATGTCCATATAGGATTTATAAGTGGTGTAGCACGGATAGTGTGACAAAGAAGACTCGCTCCCGGTGTTGGTCGAGAACGTTCGTCGAGATTTTCCGATGTGGTTTTCCCTTGTCATTGCAGGACGTAAAAGATCCCATGGCAGTTGCAATTAGATATTAAAGTAGACCGTAGCGCCGCTGTCCGGGCAAAATTGCTTCATACCACATTGCATGACGTATGCCCGTTTTCATTAGCTCTGTCAGAGCAGAACATTTTTATTTGGTTAACCGCGGTGGCAAACAAACTCATTTCATTTCCTTGATAAGTTTGGAAAATGATTCTTAGAATTGAAAAGTTCATGAATAAATGTATACGTCAATATTTGATGGGTCGTCGCAAAAACACAAGTCCAAACCCAAATAATATGATACATTAAGGGCATGGCTTATAAACATTAAGATGGGATTGCTTCCATGGACGACTTTGTTGTAAAACGACCCAGACACGTAATTTTAAATCTGATTATAACAAGGTCCTATTCGTTTCGTTTTTTATAGTTAAAAATTTCGTTTTACTTGTCTTCATAACACTATGATCTGGAAGAGTTGTTATATAACAGGCGCTCTGCTTCATTTGTGGAATTAACCAATGAACCGGCCTGTTACGGCGTTCCGTGCATGGAACTGTGGGTAAAGCACTAGAAACCGCAACGCTGCTTGATTAATCAATGTCTGACGTCATAGGGTGAAAAGACGCTCGTGTGACCCTTGAAACGACCTCGCACTACAGTCAGATCTTCGAATAGTAGAGGCCGTCGAAAGTATAAAACACGAAACGAAATATAGATCTGTATTTTAATCGGATTGGAGTGAGATGTTTGTATTCTATAAACGTAATGTCTAACACATTCGAACCATGTATGTTTTTTGATTAAATTTTCGACAGCTTTGAGATAGCAATAATGTAGAATAAATGTTCGCATTGTTTAAACAGAACATTTTGTTAAACTAAACATACATTATTACGTCACATTAATAATGATGTCATAGGAGTGAAATGTTATATATTATATAAACTATTGAATAGACATTTATTAACAAAACAAGACATTTAATCGACTCTCGATGGCATTGGATACTCGAGATTTTAACTAGATTAAAACGGTTCCCCATTTAAAAATTTAATTTAAAAATCCCGATTAGGCTATATCACTATCAGTGCCCTGGTTAACACTGTGCATACATCTTGTCAAAACTACAAACAATGATAACTTGGCTGAGAATGAAGTAAATCAAGGGGTTTCCACAAGTTGCTACATCTGTCTAAGGGAGTAAGATACGAGAATAAACATTGTCAATGGGGAAAACTTTAGTGGTCTGTGACCAAATAAATAAAACTGTGCTAACAAAATGAAACTAGATTTGCCACGGCTAGATCTTATTCTTAAGGTCAACTCAATTCTCGTCGATGTCGCTGGGATGTAATAAGTAGAGCGCGTGATTGTTGACGAGATTGTAGGTTAGGGTTAGACTAAGTATTAGGGCTATGTCCAGGGTTCGGGTTAGGGTTGGGATTATAGTGTTAACCCTGTTTACATCTCGTGACCTTTGGCCAAACTTGAAGTTGGCCTTATCAATTAGATTTTAACCCTTTGTGCCTATCTTCCTATAAATTTTACTCGAAACGAAATATAATTTTATATAATTAATGTTGCAGTGTTTTCGGCACTATGTCCTTCCGGCACATTTAACCAAATGTGAATATTTTTGGGCATGGTAGGCCAACATTAGATAACTACAATGACTTAATATTGAAAATAACTGAAAAATAGATAAATTTCGTTTCGTGTGAAATTCTGTGTTTCAAATTTGAATTTGCTAGAGTTCGCCAAGGGAATAATACTAGATCATTGTGTCATCTGGAGAATATCTTCTCGAGGGTTAGGGTTAGGTTTATAAATTACATGTCAAACGTACAAATTGAAGCTGTAACAACGGTGGATTGTGGCTAAAACTATTCTGAAGGGTTAGGGTTAGATTTGTGGGTATAAATGTAACCGGGGGGTGTAAATTCTCAATAAAAACTAAGGTGGTTAGTTTTTAAACCTTTATTAAAAACCCTGAAATATATATACGTTAAAATTAATATACATATCACAGTAACAGTTGAGTACAATAAAATAATAGTAAGGCATGCATATTGGTACTCAATGAAATATATCAATAATTTATACACTAAAATACATCACTAATTAAATTAAACATATTAAACAGGCCTTAAGTTTATACTAAATATAATATAAGTAATTGATAACATACCCAAAGAAGGGGTTTTTAAATAAGACTATCAAGATGGTGAACAAAATCTTCAGATAACTATATTCTGGAAAATAACATTATTCTGATTATACATACAATATACTTTCAAAACGGTACCTTATAATCTACTATATATATGTATATATGAAAAACTAATGATCTTTACATGTTATTTTCTATCTATTTAAATAAAATGGTTGCTTAATATTACAATTTCTATCATTCCTACATCCGCTCCATCTAAACCCCAATTACCCAAAATAAGAGAATTAGCACACATACCTGTAATACTGAAGTAGTATAACTGGAACAATTCTCTGAAAATAACCTAACTAGATTTGGAAAATAAAGTTAAACAATTTGATTGAAGATATCAAATTGTCCTTACACTTCGAAATCTATCTAATGTCTGATGTCTAAAGTGAGGTTCAGATAAAAAGAAAACTTGCTTGTAACCAAGGGAGTAGAATTGTACTCACCCCAAGATTTGGGCTCTAAGAAAACAGTACAGGTTAACAAGCCAAGTTAAAGGAGAGATGTTATTATAGACCAGTTGCAATTAAAATTAGTGTCAGTTTGTTAGTTTAAAGGTGCACTCACTCAATACACTATATTACTTGACATAATAAAACCTATAAACATATTAAAATTCCGCTTCGCTACATAAACACTGACAGATATTCTACAGATCGGTCAAGATCCAGTTATCGGTTTGCAGTAGAGGTTTTGGAAATCTCGTTAAAAAATCAACAGTAAAAAAATATTTTGAGAAAAAAAAATGGATATGATATGTAAGTTTAACGTGTTAGCAGTGCAGGTAACTGAAAATTGTGAATTTTGCTGTCAGCTGAAAGAAGCAAACAAGTTGTCAACATTTGGCTGCGTCGAGTTGTTTTGTTTAGATTTTGAGCGGATACTAAATCACCGGAATTCACTTTGCAAATATCAAAATTTGACTCCAAGGCCTACCTCTTTACATATATTTTGCATTAATATTAATAATAAATAATTGAAAAACACCGATGATCACCGGAATTCACTTTTAAAAACATATAAACACCGGAATTCACTTTAAAAAAATGGGGGGTTGGATGGCCGAATGGTTAGCACGTGCGCGCTGCGCTGTATCATACAGTCTGTCATTGAGTCAACTGGTGGGATTTCGATTCCCCGGTTGTACGTGACAAGGAGTAGGGTCGCCTGGCCTACCTCGTGGGGTTTCTCCGGGTCCTCCGGTTTCCTCCCACTGCTAAAGACCCCTACGCGCAAGTGAATTATTGAAATAAAATTGAACCATGTGTTAGTCCCGAAATGACCTAGTTTGAGTCGAGTTGAGGTTAAACCCCATTTCTCTCTCTCTCTCTCTCTCTCTTTCAGGGGGGTTGGATGGCACGTGCGTGCTGTATCATTAAGTCTGTCATTGAGTCATCTGGCGTGGTTTCGAATCCCCGGTTGTACGTGACAAGGAGTAGGGTCGCCTGTCCAACCTCATGGGTTTTGTCCGGGTCCTCCGGTTTCCTTCCACTGCTAAAGACCCCTACGCGCAAGCGAATTATGGAAATAAAATTGAATCATGTGTTAGGCCCGAAATGACCTAGTTTGTGTCAGTGGACGTTTAAACCCCATTCTCTATCTCTCTCTCTCTCTCTCTCTCTCTCTCTCTCACTTTCAAAATATGAGAATTCGCCCACAAGCCCTTGCTGCTTACATATATTTTGCATTAATATTAATAATGAATTTCCTTAAATACACCAAAAATGACTACTACATACGCCTTTTAGATTTAACTTGTCTCTTTGTAAATTTCACATAAATGGTCATTTCGAGACTTACACATGGTTCAATTATATTTCAATAATTCACATGCGCGTATGGGTTTTTTGGGGAGGGGGCAGAGGAATCGGCTTACACTACATGAAGATCTGACCAGTTGTACTGGGAGGTCATGTCAGGTGTCATACGGGCGGCTTTTGACCCTATGAAAGATATTGATTAATCAATCAGCTTTAACGTTTCTAGGGGTTTACCCACAGTTCCGTGAAGATCACGCCAAGAACTCGCCGTAACAGACCGTTTCATTAGCTAATTTCTCACATCAACTAGAACGCCTGTTACATAACAACTCTTCCAGTGTAGTAAAGAAAAGAAAACAAAATTTTGTACTATTAAAAAACATGAAACGAAATAGGATTTATAAAGAGCCGTTACCTTCAATGTGCCTACATATTTCTTGTAGCATATAGTCGATCATGACTCGTACTGGCTTTATATAACTTTTGGGAAATATTCCCCCTTATTTTTAGTTTGTTTTTTATACGCCTACATTGAAATGTAGTCATATATTCAATTGTGTCACCCCCATTCGTCAATTCGTTGGTCCGGCGTCCACAATTGTTTGTGGACACTCTAGAGGCCAAAGTGAATATCCGATTGACATTAAATTTATACACAGTGTTTAAGGTCATGAGACGAAGAAGCCTATTGATTTTCAGCAATTTCTGATAATTACTGCCAGAGTTATGGCCTTTGATCACTTCAAAATATCTTGTGGATGCTCTAGAAGCTAAAGATGATATCCGATTGACTTCAAATTTACACTCAGTGGTCGAGGTCATGCGACGAAGAATCATATTGATTTTCAACATTTCTGATAATTACTGCCAAAGTTATGACCCTTGATCACTTTGAAAAATCTTGTGACGTCTAGAGGCTAAAGTTATCATCGGATTGGCTTCAGTTTAAGGTCTTGAGATGAACAAGTATATTGATTTTCAATGAATTTTGATAACTTGAACAGCTAAATCCATGATATTAAATGTTTCGTATACTAAACGTTAGCATGGGGCAGAACTTTATACAAACAAATCAAATTCTAATGATTTTCTGATAATTACATGAATTGATGAGTTGTTGTTACTCTTAATTGGTTATTAGTGTATTATAATTGTTTCATTACTAAAAAATGTAAAAATATGCGACAACACTTGTTGACTGCCCGGATGATTTAGCTGCTGTGGGTTGCCTAGGGGGTTGGATTGCTGAATGGTTAGCGTGCGCGTGCTGTATCATAAGGTCTGTCATTGAGTCAACTGGCGTGGTTTCGAGTCCCCAGTTGTACGTGACAAGGAGTAGGGTCACCCGCCAACCTCGTGGGTTTTCTCCGTGTTCTCCTATTTCCTCCCACTGCTAAATACCCCTACGCGCAAGCCAATTATTGACATAAAATTAAACCATATGTTAGACACACCTAGTTTGTGTCGAGTAGAAGTTAAACCCCAATTCTCTCTCTCTCTGTCTCTCTCTCCTCTCTGGACTTTCGGGGATCACATGGGTAAGACGCTGTCTCGTTAGCCTGGAGGTCGGGTGTTCAATCCCTGCATTGGCCGAGAAAGTTCCCCCTTGTCAGTGATGCAGGACGGAGGGCCTGACAAGGACGACTGTCTAGTCATGCGGATGGGACGAAAAACCGAGGTCCTGTGTATACATTGGAATGCACGTAAAAGATCCCTTGGCAGTTGGAATTCGATATAAAAGTAGGCGATAGTGCCGCTGCCCGGGCAAAATTTCCCTCATAGCACACTGTATGGTGTATGCCCGTCTTCATTAGCTCAGCATAGGAGCAAAACAGTAGGACGTTAAACCCCATTTCATTTCATTTCTCTGGACTTTTACGGTCGACCTCCTGGATCCATTCACTCGATCTGATATGTACAGTTGTTGTGTGGTGCAGTAGCAGATATTGGACAGGTCAGTCGATTTGCACAGGCCAAGACAGTTAACATGGATTTTCCACAGGGTTCCCCCTAGTCACTGGTGCAGAATGGGACACTTGTCAGTCTGATTCCAAATCAGAGTAGGCCGCTGTCCGGACATAATTTCCTACATAGCACACCGTATGACATATGCCCATTTTAATTAGCCCAGTCGGAACAGAACAGTAGGACATTAATCTTGATTTCATTTCAAACATTTAGAAATATTTTTTTCTCTATTTTAGATAAAACAAACTGAACAAGTTGGATCAGGAAAGACTATCACAATGCCTAGAAGAAAAAGGTGCAAATGGATTAAAAATTTACAACAACATTGGTGTAAATGGCGTGATAGCATTGCAAATGAACCCCTTCCTGATTCAACAAATGAACCCCTTCCTGATTCAACAAATGAACCCCTTCCTGGATCACAAGATCAACCTGGATCACGAGTTGAACCCCTTCCGGGATCAATAGATGAACCCTTTCCTGGATCACGAGATGAACCCCTTCCGGGATCACCGGATCAACCCCGTCCTGCTTCAAGAGATCAACTGGTATGTTTGATATCTACATGTAAGCTTATCTACAAAAAAAGAAAAGCAGTTCATGGTTTTTTTTTGTTGTATATTTTTTTTTTTGGCTGAGAAATTTCATCAGCTGTTTCCGACGTGGTTTCGCCTTGTGAGTGGTGCAGGATGGGGATAAAAGACTGAGGTCCTGTGTACACATTGGTGCACACATAAAAGATCCCTTGGCAGTTGGAATTCGATATAAGAGTAGGCTTTTGCGCTGCTGTCCGGGCAAAATTGCCCTCATGGCACACTGTATGACATATGCCCATCATCGTTAGCCCAGTCGAAGCAGAAAAGTAGGACGTTAAACCCCATTTTATTTCATCAGTATTTTTTCAGACAATCCTTCCCTTATAGAAGATTGTATGGCTTATGCCCGTCTTCATAAGCCCAGTTGAAGCAGGCTTGTAACAATCTATACCCCGACGCCCGGGCCTACCAAAATTAACTTACAGGCTAGTGATCTATTTAACCGTACTAGTCCTGGGCTAGTGGCCTTTTACTGGTTTGTAAATTAATCTAGAGATATAGATAAATAAACTGTAAAAACATCCTACATTTATTTCTCCAATTCCACACAAAACTCTATTATAACAATAGATTTTCTGTATAAAACTTAGGGCAGTATGGACATTTTTAGTACCTCGTCGATTCATTCATTCTTGACATTTTTCTCCACCTTGCACTCTTTGACAAGTCACGTATTCAGCAGTTGAAATCAGGTTGATTTTTTTTAAAAAAAGCCTACATAATATTTTATAAGATTGGTTTTGACATAAATATTTGAAAGCATGCCATTGGATTTTCAAATACAAAATAATTTTGATTATTTAATATGTCCGGTATTTCCAAAGAATTTACTACACGTGTTCGTTGCACATGGCATGCTCAATGGTACCCTATCGACACACAGCATCGTGCTCGAGTGATAATGTAAACAATTTTACTATCCTGTCTATTTTAATATTATATCATTAATTATATTAATTTTATTGAAATAAAATTAAACCATATGTTTTTGTCGAGTGGGCATTAAACCCAGTTTCCCTCTCTCTCTAAAGTCTTGTTTCCATTATTGTACAGGAATAGTGCATCCTACTGACAAAGGTTGTAGAAGAATCGAAGAGAGAGAAATGAAATGAAATGGGGTTTAACGTCCTACTGTTCTGCTCCTAAACTGGGCTAATGAAGATGGGCATACGCCATACAGTGTACTATGAGGGGAAATTTTGCCCTACAGCCTACTCTTATATCGAATTCCAACTGCCAAGGGATCTTTTATGTGCATGCCAATGTGTACACGGGACCTCGGTTTTTAGTCCCATCCGAACGACTAGACAGCTGTCCTTGTCAGGCCCTCTGTCCTGCATCATTGACAAGGGGAAACCACGCTGGAAAATATGGATGAACTTTCTCGGCCAATGCAGGGATCGAACACCCGACCTCCAGGCTAGCAAGCCAGCGTCTTACCCACTTAGCCACGTGATCCCTGAAGAGAGAGAAATAGGGTTTAGCACTTGACATGGAATGACCCACAGGGGACTTTACTCCTTTTCACGTACAAGCAGGGATTCAAAACCACATCATGACTCAATGAACCATTCAGCCAGTTCGCTCCAATTGCTCAAGGAATGACCTAGTTTGTTTTGAGTGGATGTTAAAACCACTTTCTCTCAATACATAACATTGTTATAACTTTTATATATTACAGGAAACTAATAATATAACTTATCACAGGAAACTAATGATGTTATAACTTTTATATATTACAGGATACTAATAATATAACTTATCACAGGAAACTAATGATGTTATAACTTTTATATATTACAGGATACTAATAATATAACTTATCACAGGAAACTAATGATGTTATAACTTTTATACATTACAGGAAGCTAATAATATAACTTTTATATATTACAGTAAACTAATGATTTTATAGCTTTGATGTTATAACTTTTATATATTACAGGAAACTAATGATGTTATAGCTTTTATATATACTATTCAAAAAAAGTAGGGGATGTTTGATTTTGGGGGCATAATACTAAAATATGCAAATGCGGTTGTGGCGCGGACGATGAATGTTTCTCAGTCTGTCATAAGCAGGCTATGGTCCAGATACCGTGATACACAATCTGTACAGAACAGACCACGCTCAGGTCGACCAAGGGCGACAACTCAAGCCCAGGATCGATTTATCCGTACCTTGGCCTTGAGAAATCGTGTCATCACAGCAAATCAGATCAGCGCTCGTCTTCAAACAGACACTGGTGTGAGAGTGAGTGGCCTGACGATTCGGAATCGACTGCATAGGGGTCACCTTCGTGCCGACGTCCAGTGATGCCTTGTTTGAGAGATCAACACATTCAGGCAAGACGTCGTTGGTGTAGGGATCGTCAACACTGGGATAATCGACGCTGGAGCAATGTGATGTTTTCAGATGAGTCAAGGTTCACTGTTGATTTTTTGGACAGACGTAGGAGGGTGTGGCGTCGTCGAAACGAGCGCTTCCAAGACGTTAACGTCATCAGACATGATCGATTTGGGGGTGGTTCTGTTATGGTGTGGGGAGGCATCACTGTTGCTGGAAGAACGGCTTTACATGTTGTTGCAGGGCGTGTTACAGGCCAGTACTACCGGGACAACATCTTGGCAGTCCATGTTGTGCCGTTCGCACGACGTCATGGCCGCCGTTTCATCTTCCAGGATGACAACGCAAGATGTCACAGGGCCAGGATCGTTACAGGTTACCTCCAACAACAGAACATCACCACATTACCTTGGCCAGCACTGAGTCCCGACCTCTCCCCCATCGAGCATGTCTGGGACATGCTTGGACAGAGGTTACGTCAACGTCAACAACGTCCTGCCAATGTCCAAGAACTTGCTGCTGCGTTGCAACAGGAATGGGACAATCTGGACCAAAATGACCTTAGACGTCTCATTAGGAGTATGCCACGTCGGATCAATGCTTGTTTGGCAAACAGAGGAGGATTTACCCGTTACTGACTTGGTTGTGATGCTGTGGTAACTTTGCTGTTTGACCCCGGGTATCATTTTACCCTTATAATGGTCAGTCTATGCCTTACTTAGTCTACGATCATTTGGAATAAATCGATGAATGTGAACTTCATTTCATTTTGTCATTTGTTTCTTCGTCAGTTTCATTAGGTGACTTTAATAACACTTAAAAATCAAATATCCCCTACTTTTTTTCAATAGTATATTACAGGAAACTAATGATCTTATAACTTACATATTTCAGGAAACTAATGATATTATAACCTTCGTATATTTCAGGAAACTAATAATGTTAAAACATTCCATCATTGTGTTTTTTGTGATGAGATTTTTAAAGAGTACAGTGATCTAGATCTTCACTATGAACTACACGTGAACAAGAAGATCCATGTTGAAGGAGAAAAAATTGACAGTATCGTAAAACACTGCAAAAGACATGTTAAAACGGGGCAAATTGCTAATGTTGTAAAACACCGCAAAAGACATGTTAAAAAGGGGCAAATTGCTAATGTTGTAAAACACCGCAAAAGACATGTTAAAACGGGACAAATTGCTAATGTTGTAAAACACCGCAAAAGACATGTTAAAACGGGGCAAATTGCTAATGTTGTAAAACTCCGCAAAAGACATGTTAAAAAAGACGATATTGATAATGCGGTAAAACTCTGCAAAAGACATGTTCAAGAAGAAAAAATTGATGTGGAAAAACTTCACAAGAAACATGTTAAAGGAAAAAAAAATTGATGTGGAAAAACTTCACAAGAAACATGTTAAAGAAGAGGAAATTGATAACTTGAATTATTTTCAGTGTAACTTGTGTGAAAGAAAATTTGATTTATACCCTGATTTAGAAGAACATTGTAAAATACATATGGAATATGAAGAATCTCCTATCATAGGACAAAATGTTAAAGAAAGCGAATCTATTGCAAGTACTTTATATCAATGTACATTATGTCAAATTTGCTTTGAGCAATATTTTCACCTGGAAGAACATTGTAAACTTCATGGATATCAATGTACAGGCAGAGTTAGGTCTTCCATTAGGTACATGTATATTTAATGTATATTCTATGTTATAGGAAACTAACGATGTTAAACCTTTCCATCAGTGTATTGTTTCTACCTTTAGACAAACCTTTTAGGAGCTGCGGTGGCTAAGTGGGTAAGCTGCTGGAGGTTGCATGTGGTTTCCCTTTGTCAGTGGTGCAGGACGGAGTGTCTGACAAGGACAGCCGTCTAGTCATTCGGATGGTACGGAAAACTGAGGTCCCGTGTACACATTGGCGTGCACGTACAAGATCCCATGACAGTTGGTATTCGATATAAGAGTAGGCCGTAACCCCGCTGTCCGGGCAATATTTCCCTCATAGGACACTGTATGGCGAATGCCCGTCTTCATTAGCCCAGTTCGGAGCGGGACAGTAGGACGTTAAACCCCATTTCATTTCTTTTGTATTTTGTACAGGTCATTTATAAATCGGGGCCACGGGGGCTCGGTGATTTAAGTCGCTGAAGCATTAACAAGCAGGTCCGGGTTCGATCCAGACGTTGGCCGAGAAATGTTCTCTTGTCATTGGAGGACGTAAAAGATTCCATGGCAGTTGGAATTCGATATAAGAGTAGACCGTAGCGTCGCTGTCCGGGTAAAATTGCCTTCATAGCACATTGCATGACGTAAACTCGTTTTCATTAGCCCTGTCAGAGCAGAACATTTTATTTGGTTAACCGCGGTGGCGAACTAACTCATTTCATTTCCTTGACAAGTTTAGAAAATGGTTCTTAGTATTGAAAAGTTCACAAATAAATGTATTTGCTTGATGGGTCGTCGCAAAAATACAAGTCTAAACCCAAATAATATGACACATTAAGGGCAGGGCTTATAAAAATTAGGATGGGATTGCTTCCTTGTACGACTTTGATGTAAAAGGACCCAGACACATACTTTTAAATCTGATTAAAACACGGTCCTATTCGTTTCGTTTTTTATAGTTCAAAATTTCGTTCTACTTGTCTTCACAACACTACGATCTGGAAGAGTTGTTATATAACAGGTGGTCTGCTTGATGTGAGGAATTAGCCAATGAACCGGCCTGTTACAGCGACTTATTGGCGTGTTGTGAATGGAACACTATAGAAACGTCAACGCTGATTGATTAATCAATGTCTGACGTAAAGGGTGAAAAGACACTCATATAACCCCTAAAGCGACCTCCCACTACCGTCAGATCTTCGAATAGTAGAGGCCGTCGAAAGTATCAAAAACGAAACGAAATATAGATCTGTATTTTAATCGGATTGGAGTGAAATGTTTGTATTCTATAAACGTAATGTCTAACACATTATTTGAACCATGTATGTTTTTTGATTAAATATTGGACAGCTTTGAGATAGCAATAATGTAGAATAAATGCTTGCATTGTTTAAACTACATTTGTTAAACTAAACATACATTATGACGTCTCATTAATAATGATGTCATTGTAATAATCATATTAAACATAGATTATGCAAGAGCTAAATCTGTCTATTGCAGGTTTTTCTTTAGGCCTAAAATGTTATCTAAATTATTAATTACACATTTATTAACAAAACAAGACCATAATTGACTCTCGATGGCATCGGATACTCGAGATTTTAACTAGATTAGAACGGTTCGCCATTTAAAAATTTAATGTAAAATTGGGAAAGCGAGGCTAAGTCCCGATTTCAATATTTCTTTTTTCATCATCTAATTTTGAATTATTATAGCAAGAATGGCCAACTCTTTATTAAACTCTTAACTAATGTATCTTTAACTATTCCCCAGATTCAAAAGAAAATACATCCAAAACAGTTTTCTGTGAACACTGTGGGGTTCTTCAGAAGCAGATAAGAGAATTAGAAGCGAAGCTGGATAAAGCCAACAATAAATTGGAAGATCGTCGATATGTTGATATACCTGTCAATACCTACACAGGTATGTACATTTATATATACCTACAGTGTTTTATCAAAATTCAGATTTTTCACTCAAATTTTAAAAAAACGCCCTTGAACATGTGTAACACTTTGGTCCTTAAGACAATTTTGGTTCTTTGAAAAATTGTTACTTTACTCTGTCTATAGAGTCAAATCACACGTACTTAATGAACGTGAATAGATAGTTATACATAAAAAAAACCCAGTGATATTTTGGTAAAATCATAACCATTGTCAAGATATCCATCAAGTTCTGTCTGTTAATTGACCTATGGTTGGTAGGCTAAATAATGTAATGTCTCCTCCTTTAGTCCTGTGAAATAAAGAGATTTATTCCATATTTGGGATGGAAATTAACGTCAAGGCTATCTAAGACGTACAGAAATTAGAGGGTATAAATTAGGGTGTAGAGCGAAATGGATCAAAGCTCATTCAGATATTCCTAGCAGCTATTATTATTGAGGACGAGGAACATTTAAAGCCATTACAGCTTAGCAATAAAGTTGTAAAATCATTGATTCTGTAGTGTTATTACGATCATGAAGAAACAAGTCCGATAGCTTGTTAAGCCATGGTCTGGCTAAAGCTAGATTTGTCTCGAATGAAAGCAATACTGATGGTTTGCTCCACTGATGTAAATCTTGTTGACCATTTAGGGAGCAATGGTGCCTTAGTAAGACGTTGGCTCGCTAATCTGGGGTCCCATGTTCGATCCCTGTGTTGGCCGAGAAAGTTCATCGCGTCTTTCCGGCGTGGTTCCTCCTCGTCAGTAGTGCAGGACAACGGAACAACGTATGGCCGGTCGGATTTTGACGAAACGCCGCGGTCCCGTGTACACATTGGTGTGTACATAAAAGATCCCTTGACAGTTGGAATTCGATACAAGAGTAGGCTGTAGAGCCACTGTCATGGCAAAAATCCCCTCATACTACACTGTATGCCGTATGCCAGTCTTCATAAGACCAATCGTAGCAGAACAGTAGGACGTTAAACCACGTTTCATTTGGAGACAATCCTTACAATCCTATAATCCTCTAAGTCAGTTTTCAAAACTAAAATGTTTAAATTTTGAATGTTTGCTGGGACAGGTAGAGGCACCTCAAAACAAGGAAAGTAATATGCCTCGACCAAGTAGACCTCCACACTCCCATTATGTAGCTTTTATTTTCAAGTGAAATATAATACAATTTCTAAGTATTATTGTGTAGAAAATATAAACCATTATTCAGAAAATATGAAACTATCGTTAAAACATGTAAATTCTGATGAACGAGTCGTTATTATATTTTTTACAGACACCGTATTGCCCTGATCCTGTAGAGTTAATAAAAGAGCAGCAGAGAAATATAAAGTAAGCAGGCCTTTTTATAAATCGGGGGGTTGGATGGCCGAATGGTTAGCATGTGCGCGCTGTATCATAAGGCCTGTCATTGAGTCAACTGGCGTGGTTTCGAATACAAGGAGTATGGTCGCCTGTCCAACCTCGTGGGTTTTTTCCGAGTCCTCTGGTTTCCTCCCACTGCTAAAGACCCCTACGAGCAACACCCCCCAGTCTATTTATAATTCATTCATTGTTAATTTGTTGTTTCAGTTTGAGTAAAGTCCCCCACCCCCACCCCAATAAGCAGGCCTATTTATAATTCATTTGTAGTAACGCCCCCTAGTTCCCCCCCCCCCCACTTTTGTTTCATTTTGAGTGATGCCTGTATCATTACAATCCCAGGACTATACAACACAGTTGGAGGTTACGGTTGGGTTAGAACCCCGAACCCATTCACTTATAAAGATGTGACGTCATACTTTGATTTGGTTGTCGAGTGGTTTTGAATCCCCGCCTGTACGTGACAAGGGGTAGGATCGCGAGCGAATTATTGAAGTAGTACTGAATCATATGTTAGTCACGAAATGACCTAGGTTTGACACCCCCCCCCTCTCTCTCTCTCTCTCTCCCCGCCCACCGCCCCCACATCTATTTGTATACATAGCTATATTATTTTGTTTCAGATGATTGAACTCTGTCATGGGTATGGTGTGTTCATATATCCATCAGATCTCGTCCACGTCAAGAAATTATTCGAGAAAACAAAGAGTGGACAATCCGTGACTCGTCACCTTCTGAGCGTCATGTTTACAAAAGAAGAGCTATGTTTTGGTTCAGTATCAAAAGATCCTAAACCTGGTCTGACGTCATTGGATGCAACCGTAGTTCAAGCCATTAGAGGTAAAGTCTTGTTTTCACAGTGTGGCATGGTTACTATGGTGCCGGCATATTAACACCACGTTCGATCGCGGTGTAGGTCGAGAATATTTCTCGGAATTTTCCATTCCGGTTTCTTCTTGTCAATGGTGCTGGGCGGTGTGTCTGACAAGGACAAGATCTAGCTCTTGTCAATGGTGCTATGGGCGGGGTGTCTGACAAGGTCATAATCTAGCTCTTGTTAATGGTGCTAGCCGGGATGTCTGACAAGGTCATAATCTAGCTCTTGTTAATGGTGCTAGCCGGGATGTCTGACAAGGTCATAATCTAGCTCTTGTTAATGGTGCTAGCCGGGATGTCTGACAAGGACACGCCTCTAGCTCAAATGGTTAACAGAAAATCGAGATTTATCCGTGTCGTGCTAAAAAAGGCGCTTGACAGTTGGTTTAGACCCTGCACTGTAACAAACATATCCATGTAAAAACGTAAAAAAATTACGGAAACAAAAATTACCATGAAAATTTTATCCGTATTTATTTATCCTTTAATTTACAGAAATTCCTTCAATTAACATAAATTCCATTTGGTAAATTTTGTTTCCTGAGCATGAAGGTGATAAAAATTTCATTGAACGAACCATTGACTTTATACATGTGCATTAATGACTTTATTTACTGTCCGCTTCCACCGAAGTGATATCTAAGGAAATCTTTAAACGTAACCTCTGTTCGCTAATATAAGAATCGAGAGCAAGGTATCACAAACCGCTACTCGACGGTGGTTGGAGGCTTTCAGATGTGAGTTTGCGGTATTATCAATTTGCAGGTATGTAGACGCTGTCATAGAGACAAACCGACTTACACTGGCCAACCGGTTATACTATCCAGATTCAAGCGTGCTTGATTACCAGATACTACCTTTTCACACACGCAGCGTTAAAACATATTTTTACACATTTATGAAAATACTTACAATCTGATTACCGTATGATGAATAACAATAAACTTTATAGATCTTATAAATAATGGAAATTAGATATACATGTCAATTAATATACCAAACGGTACAAAATATGATTCTTCATATTATGGTTAATATATTGAAATGAGTACTTTAACATGATAATTATTAGGAATGATTATATATGTATACGATTACTTATCGGTACCGATAACAGAATTACAGAAGGGAATAAAACATTATATCCCTAATATTCACGAAACCTCCTGGTCATTCCACCATTTATTCCGTAAAATAACAGAATTAAGTCCATTATAGAAGGGAATAAAACATTGTTCCCTAAATGTCACGGAAATTTCCTGTTTAATATTGAATATTCCACTGAAATAGATAAAACACGTAATTTGAAGAAATAATTCATACTATTAACACAATTTCTCCAAAAAAGTCATCAATTGACAAAAAAAGGTGCTAAACTACTGAATTCGC
The DNA here is from genome assembly GCF_932274485.2 of Patella vulgata. Taxonomy (NCBI): domain Eukaryota; kingdom Metazoa; phylum Mollusca; class Gastropoda; family Patellidae; genus Patella; species Patella vulgata. The sequence goes on from NC_065881.2 coordinate 2,674,747, forward strand.
TCACATTAAAAATGGATATTTTTTACAGTGTGGGGTTACCCAGCCCATACCTAATACATATTAGCCAACTAGACTGAAACAATGGCCATTTTATAATGTATGTTAATCATTTCAGATTACTGTGTAGCAATGTCAAAGGACAAGAACGTGGCCATTAATCAAGCTCTTCACAACAAATTAACCACGTACAGATATAAGGCGAGGTGTAGGGCAACAAGTCCTGAATACTGATCATTGACAGTGCTTATCTAGATGAAATTATGGATGACGAAACCCCCGTGCTTATTGAAGGAGTCAAGTCGCTAACTAACTCAATATCATCCAGTCTTCGACAATGCAAACAGAAACGATTGATGTTTCAGTCAAAATGAAAATATTAACATTGGCACTTGAATCGCGTGTAGAATGCTTCGGGTACCATTTGCATTAAGGGACTCGATGAAGGAGACTAAATATATCCCACGTAGAAGATTATCACCTTTTAAATTCAGACCCTTCGCGTATTTTGCCAAACATAACTGATTATAAATTACAGTATGATAGAAACGATTGAATGTAAATCAGGTTATATATATTCATAATACATTATTATGTGTTGCGACCTATTTGTGTCCATTACTGGGTGCCACAGAATAGAGATTTAGCTCTTTCTGGGTTGATTGCTTATTATATTCAAATACTAGATTGGTGGGGAAAACCCGTTCTTATTTAATCAAGATGCTGAGTTGGTGGAGAGATTTAAGGCCAAGAGTAGCGGAAAGATATCAGTAGAATATACCACAAGTTCCAAATACCGATTATTGATAGTGCTTTTATTGCTGGGTTTGTGGGGGAAACACCGGATTGTTTAGTTAAAGTGCTGGATGGTGGGGGATACCCTGTGATTATTTAATAAATACACTGGTTTGGCCGGGAACCCTGGGCTTGTTTAGTTAAAATATTGGGTTGGTGGGGAAATCCCGGGCCTGTTTAGTTAAAATACTGGGTTGTTGAGGAAAATAAATTTATCTTTAAATTGAATCCGACCTCTGTTTTATTGTCTCTGAAACATTTCCATCGCGGCGCCCTAACCTAACCAGTCGGTGTGGTGTGTTTCATTGACTTGAAGACCATGATAAAAGTGACCGTAAATATAAAAGTAAATATAAAAGTAAACATAATCAATCGCTGTTTTAATGAAATGCAAATATGCTTGTTTTTGTTCAGTTAATATCGATGTGATTCATGATGTCATAAATCAACCTCTTCTATGTACCAGTTTGCATACATGAAATTAAAGGGAGTAAAATGAGATTTAACCTGTTACGAGTTTGCTCCAACTGGGCTAATGAAGACGGACATACGCCACCCTCTTATATCGAATTCCAACTGTCAAATGTACGTCAAAGTGTTCATCGGAAAATCACGGAGAACTTTCGAAATCAACAACGGGATTGGACCACTTGCCCCTAGTCAACGAATAACTGAGCCACAGCGGCTCCCATTTTTTAAAGTATCAAATATATCAAGTATCATCAAGTCTATAATACCCGCCCTTCTCTTCTGCCCCGATTGGGTTAACAAAGATGGACATACGCCACACACAAGGCGCTATGAGGGGAAATTTAACCAGTCAACAACGCTACGGCCTACTTTTATGTCAAGGGTTCTGCACGGGACCTCAGTTTTCTGTACCATCCGAATGACTACACCTTTTTTCTTGCCAGGTCTGAAGGCTTACACCACTGCCAACCCAGGATGAGTCAATAGGGGGACGATTAGGTTAACGTCCGTTTTAATTGAATCAAGTGGTGTGGGTTCGATCCCTGCTTATTACTGGCCACCGTCGTGCTAAAGACCTGTACACGTGCAGGCTAATTAATTGATGGATTAGAGAAATATATGTCGACGGTGTTAAAAAAAACTCAACTAGAACGCCCAGGGTCACATCCCACTTGTCCGGGATCCCTGTCAGCGAGAGGCGTGGGGGGTCGATGAATGTTAGAAGGGCAGAATCTGAAATGCCCGAAAACATTTCGGTTTACAGAAAGTAGTTCCGGTCGTCTGCGAGCGGCGAAGGAGGCCATTCCCGCAAATGCGTTTTCTTGCTGTTCCAGCCCATGAATGCAGCAACTTCAAAGTGATCTAATGTACCCTTACTTAGGTAGATGACTCGAATACCAAATCATTCACATTCCACGGAGACGGGAAAGTCGGGAGAAAATTTTGAAACTTTAACTGCCGCAAACCCGTTTTCCTGGCTCGTACACCTATAAGAGAGAGAGAGAGAGAGAGAGAGAAAGAGGGAGATTTCGGGACTAACATGGTTTAATTTTATGTAAAGGATTCGCTTAAGGATCTTTAGAAGTGGGAGGCAACCGCAAAACCCGGGGAAAACTTATGAGGTTGGACACTACGTCTTGTCACGTACAAGCGGGGAATCGAAACCATGCCATTTGACTCAATGACAGACCTTATGATCTAACCCGCTCGCGTTAACCATTCGGTCACGCAACCACAAGCAATATTTGGAGAATTAATCTCTCAACTAAATATCCGCTTCAACCACAAGGATATTAAAGATACATTGTCACAAATGTATTTATCAGGTGGTTATTTCCAGTAACAGTATGACATGATATATGAAAAGTTTAGACGCCCAATCTTACTAGGAAACTACTCGATTACCGTATCATCTCAATGGAAGCGGACGTAAATTAACCTTGATATTATATCAAGTATTATAATATCAAGGGAGTCGCGGTGGCTCAGTGAGTAACGTCTATCATAGAGTCAATTGGCGTGGATTCGGTTCACGCATGTACGTGACTAATACCCCGTTCAGACACTTATTTTTAAACCAGTTCAAAATCGCGTTCACACGTACTATAAGTCAAACCTGTTTAACTATTCTGACCTCTTCGGTCGGAGGTTAGAGTTAACTATGCATGCGTACATACCATTTCCTGGTAGAATATGTAAACATCCTGTGAAAAAAAAATCCGCGAAATTTGTTTCTCTTACTCTCGGATAGTTTATACACATTTCCTAGAAATGAATACTAATGCTTTGAGACATAGAATTAAACAGTTTAGACAACGACAGAGTCAACAAAGGTACTTCTTTCTGATGCTAATGAGTGTCACTTCTGTGATATTCATGCCAACCAACAGGAGAATATGGTCACGGTATCACAGTGACAATTGGTGGAATCACGCATACAGGTTTGGTTTGATATATTCATATATATTGTTTTAAAATTTATAATCATTATAATGTAGTCAAATATGTACACGGACAAGGTGTATAAAACAAATATTAACCAAGGGGTCATCAATTAAATATTTATAGAAAATATAACGTCCCCCCCCCCCCAAAAAAAAAAAACAACTTAAAAAAACAAAACAATCTTCACACAAATAGGCCTGTGCTATTATATGTGCCATATAGACAATTTTTAATTTCGAATAATAATAGTTGCATGCTTAAAAGAGCTAAATTGTTAATATTTGGGATCTAGAAATTGACACAAATGGGTCGCAACACATAATTTCTAATTAGTTATATTCGTCGAAATACTCTAGATGTCTAAATCGAATGGCAATGTCTAGCAACTGGTTATTCCAGTCTACACTGATAGTATTTATTGTGCATGCTCTCCAGATAAGAATATGACTTGTGGGAATATGTCTAGCCTCGTTCTTCTAGTCCCTTGTTACAAATGACACTGAAATGCATTACACAATTCGTGTACCAATGGTTAAATGTTTGTTTTGTCTCAAATATTGGATATCAGAAACCCATCTTTTCCCCGTTAAGATCACAAGATCAATGTTGATTGAAATTGACAAATACTTTGTGTTTTCAATGTCGCAGATTTTGGATGATATTGACTACTTTAAGTTTAATTATTTACCTAATCTAATTCCTTTACATTTTATTTTCAGCTTTTATGATGATATACAGTATTTGGAAAACTTCAGAATGTCAAAATGTACATTTGAATATCTGTGCAGAATTTTGAGACCATTTCTTGAGAAACAAGTAACAAGTATGAGGGAACCAATATCTGTTGAGCGACAGGTAGGCTATTTTGCATTTTATGATCGCTGTATTGGTTGAGATATTCACTTCTGCTTGGAGAATATAAGAACATGCAACACATACTATTATTTTCTATGTTGGCCGCCTACTGATTTGGATTGGAAGTAGATATTTGTTTGTACATGTAGATGGCCTTAGTAAAAAACAAATCTAGTTTTGTCAATTTAATACTAGACTGAATAATAGATTTTATCACTGAACTAAAATGATTGGAAATATTGAGAACAATCTTCTACCCCTCCCATTTAAAGTATGGTAACCCTTTTTTTTTAGGTTGGCATAAGTTTATGGGTTTTAGGGACCAATGCTGAGTACAGAACTGTGGCTGCATTATTTGGGGTTGGCCGGTCAACCGTGTCTTCAATTATACACATATTTTGTGAGTCCCTGATTTCGATCAAGGACAAATTCATTAAATTTCCATCAGGTGAAGAACTGAATAGAGTTGTAAATGGGTATCGGTCGAAATGGGGATTTCCAAATGCAGGTGGAGCAATAGATGGCAGTCATATTCCTATATTAGGACCGAGCATGAACCATGCTGACTTCCATAACAGAAAAGGGTGGTATTCCATCATTGTTCAAGCAGTTGTGAATGATCGTTATGAATTCACAGACCTAAATATCGGGTGGCCAGGAAGTGTTCATGATGCACGAGTCTATGCAAACTCCAAAATATATGCAAAAGGGCTGTCTGGGACATTATTTGCCGGCAAGATGATTGATGTCAATAATGTGCGCCTGCCTATCGTCTTGTTAGGTGATCCGGCTTATCCATTATCCAACTTTCTAATGAAACCATACACAGACAATAGACACCTGACCCCAAAACAAAAGACATTTAATTATAAGCTAAGTAGTTCACGCATGACGGTAGAAAATTCCTTTGGTCGCCTAAAAGGTCACTGGCGCTGCTTATTAAAGCGATTGGATATGAATGTTGACAAGGTCCCCAATATTATTATGACCTGTTGCATACTTCATAACATATGCGAACAAGCAAAAGACCCATTTAGGGTTGAATGGCTAGAGGATGTAGCAAAGGGAGAAAACTAAATGCCTCAGCCAAATCAAAGTAACGAAGAGGCAATCAATGCAGACTGCACTAACATTAGAAATATCCTGGCTGAATACTTCCATGAATAATTTAACCTTACAAAACAAATAATTAAGAAAGTAATAATTGGCCATACTGTTACATACACTCACTACAAAGAATTTCTATGTGTATATGCCATCTTTTGTTTACTTTTATTGTTTCATTTTGTGTGTTTGCAGAAAACTAAAAAATGGTCAAACTAAATTGGTTTATTTTCATAATAAAAATCATACAACAGAAAAATAACTGATAATCTTATAACACAGTGGGTCTATTATAACTATATATGTGATCAGCTCTGGCCAAATGGTTGCTATGGAGTTCAATTTGTTTCCAAAATTTTCAATATCTTCTTTCTTAAAAGTAATATTATGGTACATTCAAATTTAAATATTCCAAGCATATTTCAAAGTCACATACTAATTTAAAGGTATTTGGATACAGAATTTAAATTGACACCTTTTGGCATCTTGATTTTTGATCCATGCATCTCATTAAGCCAGAGTTGGATTATATAATAAGAGGTCCAATTGTCATCTTTGTTGTCCATCATTGAAGAAGTGTATGTAATTAAAAATATACAGTGGACTCTTTCACTTTCAACATTGTACAGGACCGATACAATGCCAGATTATACACCATGACGGAATACTTAATTGTCTCAAAACCGCAAGTATTATTGTACCTCGAATACCAAAGTATTATTTTAATGCACCTTCGAATACCCAGAACTTAAAAATATGATAAACCTTTTTGTACATTTGAAACTTTATTATATAAAATTATTATGTTTTTACTTTGGGTGCGTACAAAACACTTGTGCGTCGTTATGAACAAAATATTATAATGATAGTGATTCTTCATCTCAGCAATTTATATTTAATGTTGCTGTATTTGACGTGAAAAAATCAAATGAAATACCAAGCACTCTCTTACAAGAAATTATAAAATTATCAAGGTTTTATTAACAAAGACTGACACATACTTTAAGCTCACCGATAATTGATTGCTTGTGGGTTAACACCCACTGATTGAAGGCCGGATTATCCAATGTTAATTCAACAGAAATCGTTTAACGGGGTCCCCAGTGTACAAGCCTACACTATAAAGTTATTGATCAATTTTTAATTTATGTCTTTCAATTAATGTATTAAATAAAAGAGAATTTACCATTTTTGAAAACATAACAAACTGTTTTGTTCTTATTAGGGGCTTATCAATTGACTTACAAAGAAGAAAACACCCACCTCATACCGTTTCGCATTATTTGATAACGATAAGAAGCCAAGTCAAAACTTTGCTTTAGATATAAACAAGGATTGTCCTGTGTATTCCCAGTTCAATTGCTAAATGCCATTGAAACAATTAATCTCATACTGGTAATTTAAATTCATAAAAACTGAAATCACATAAAACGTGTTACAACTACAGTTAACTTTCACAACCAAGTACATATATCAGCTTCATGACACATTTGATAATGATATGGATATTAATAATTAAAACATGGAAATAAATTTATTAAAACTTGAGCCATGGTAAAATGGAATGACAAATAAAATTCATGTATTTGTAGAAACAAAAATAAACTGTTATCAATGACAATAATTGCGCTACATGTCAGATATTTTGGCACAAAATGGTATATCTTGAAAATAATATGATTCAGCTTCATGATACATTAAGTTAAATGATATGGATATTAATAATTAAAACATGGAAATTAATTTATTAAAACTCTAGCCTGGGCACAATGGAATGATAAATAAAACTATGTATTTCTACAAACAAAAATTAACTGTTATCAATGAAAATAAATGCTCTACATAGCAGAACTTTTGGCAGAAAATGATAGGTCTTGAAAATAATATGGTTTTATAAATTTGTATATGTGTGTCCATTAGCTCCTTGTAAAAATTGTGGCTGCGGAACATGTCCATTTTGTTGTTGAGAAAATTGATGCTGCTGAAATCCCTGATTGGCAAACAAACTCCATAATCTTAATTCATGTTGCCTTTCTCTTTCCCTATCCTCGCGTCGTTGTTCCTCAGCTCTAAGTCGATCCTCCCGTCTCTGCTCTTCTCTAAGTCTCTCTGAATCTGCCTCCATTCTCATTCTTTTTTCTTCGAATTCAAAATATGATCTTTCTTGTTCTCTTTGATAATTTATAAAGCTGGTTGTTGTCTCATTCAGAACACGTTGAATTATATCCTCTCTGTTTCTTTTTTTCTTTTCTGGTCCTGTAAGTAAATAAAATAACTCTTTAATGTTTAAATAAATGAACAATGATTGACAATTCGGGCCTCGAAATATCCCTTCAGTAACTAACCTGTCACTCTTAATTATCCAAAAACAACCACAATATTTACCATGGTGCCGTTACACATGTACTTCTGTGTAGATACTTCAAAATGCTATAGATGAAAACTTGTGTGGATGGTGTGTTAAAGTTCTTATACAATAATTGGGCGTGGTTCTGTCCCTGGAGGTATAACACAGGAGCGTAATTAAAATTGTCACTCGCAGACTGTTGATAAAAACAAATCAGACTGGAACCGGATACACAGGGAAAACCGGCAATGCGCATGTCAACTTACCAAATCTCGCCCAAGACGTCATACATTTTGACGTCAATGAATATAATTCTCCTACTTTTTAATTCTTTTTTTAAAACAAAATTAATCAAACAATTTAGATCTAAATTAAAATCAATTCGGAAAAACGAGATTATTTAACATTACTTGTATCAGTTGAGAAACTGAATTATGAAAGTTTTATATTTAACAAAAACCACACCAACTTTGTTCTACTCAGTCGACGCCTTTTACATATTATATGTAGGCCTATATTTACAGAAACTGGTTTAATTCTTAATTTACAAACAAACCATGTCCATTTTTGATGAAATCCATAATTAAAATTTTAAACTACAATTTCCGCTTTAACTAAGCCTTTAACTCTGTCAACATCCGGTGGCTTGTTTGGGAGCATTTCAACCCCGGTAACTCACAATTATATTAATGCTGTATTTATTGTGTTTAAAAGAATACATTTGATACCATGTATGGTTCTCGGGGGGCGCGGATTTAAGGATGGGCAGAGTCAAGTAAGCACCCACAAATTTCACTAAAGGATATTAACAAAATCAATAAACGTAATATGATTTGAACTTTACGTCAACTTGAATCGTTAGATAACGATCGGCGAACAATAATATATAGGCAATAGGATCTATATTCTCCTCAGTGTTATGGGAATTATTTTGTTGACATCCATTGTAGGGTGGGAGATTGTGGATGGCACCCCAGAATCATATCAAATATAGATACAAATTATTATTATATGAGTTGGATTTTATACAGATTTTGTTTTCTAGTGAGTTTAGTGCGTTATATATTTGCGTACAAGCGACATTAGAACCTTTTACGAACTGTTTTGGGTCGGATGTTTAACTAAGGGGCTATATACTGTAATTATTTTTTCTTTTGACCAATTTCGGGACCTTATATACGGACGACACACACAAGGACTAAGCTTATCAAATATATTTGTAGCCCGTTTATTTCCAATTATATACTATTTTTTTTTGTTCTGTGAAAGTTCTCTTAATTGAAAAATAGAAGAAAAAAACGATCGAGTTCTAACGAAATTGTTAAATTTAAAAGCAGATTTTTAGAACTCTATCTTAAAATCAACGTCATATACTTATTCAACGCAACGCCGTATGTAGATATAGTTGCGACAACTGTGAAGCCAGAAATTTCATATGACGTCATGAAAATATAACGTCAAGTGTACAAAGACGCCACCTTGGGTCCCAAGTATTTGTACCTACTCACTTTCTATTTTATGTCCTATCATACTGTTGTGTCGAAGTTGGCTGCCAATGACAGGGATGTGGATGGATATCTCATAGAATTCCACGAAAAAGAGATAAAATATACATATTTTAAACGAAAAGTATAGCTGAACAAACTATTATTATTATTATTATTATACAACAAAATGCGCACATTATTGTTATAATAATATAGTCTAATTCATAAGAAAATGAAATGAAAGATACACCAGATAAAAGCGCTATTAAATATATTGCACTATTTAGTGCGTCGGTCGTGTCTATTTCAGATATACACAATCAATTCTGTTGATGTTTTTAGCGTTGGGATTGACTAATAGTTAATGTGTTTCAGTTCTAAATCAAATATTTTAAACTTTAACGTCAATTTAGAAAATAGCCAAATTCTGGCTGGAATTACTGGGCAAAATGGCCATTCACTGTATACGTGCGAAAAAAAAAGCTAGCCACCAATTAATTTTCGTACGTTAGTTACGTACGTCTCAAAGCATGTCTAGTGTCCATGACTATTTGTCATATTACAACCTGCATAGGTATTTGCATTTTAATATCCCCTACTTTTTTGAAGAGTATATCGTGCCTGAGATTTGTTACAAATCGCCTCGAGCATGTTCCACACATCTCAACATTTATCAGCTTTTTGTTTAATCTATAAAAGCCTACATTCCTACACAATGTTTTGTTAAGTCAAGTGAAACAAGAAAATGTGTAGGCTAAATAGAACTATAGAACACGTACACCTTAATGTCGACAAATACGTAAAACTATGCAAATAAGACATTCCTATGATATGATTCAACCGAAAGGTCCTATATATCCATGATATAATATCTACATTCAAGTTAAACGAACCGCATCTATTCATTTTAAATCTTGCCTCGAGCTGAATAAATTATGTGATTTATAACATCTACGGGTGGTTAACAGTTTATAACTAAACTCTATGATTAGATTTGTATTGCCAACATTTGAATGTAGCTTGAATTTTCTACACCTTGTCTATTGCATCTAGATGTTTAAAGCGCGTTAACAATATATTCATTTAAGAGCAACTATGTCATTTCGGGATTAATGTACCACATATTACAAGTCATACCCAACGGAAAGAAATGACGATTAATGAAAATTCCACCAATTTTAATTTCTACCATCAAGAATTCTCGAAATTAAATTTTTGAGACTATGGCTGCTTTTTTTTATCGCTTCCACGTTGCTGCCAGTTCCAGAAATAAGATAACACTCAGCATCTTGAATTACGGTCATTATAGAAGGTCGACTCAGCAGATTAGAAATGAAATTGGTGATGGTGATACAAAACCCCTTCATGGAGATGTCAACACAAGGATGATTGGTGATGGTGATATCAAAACCATTCATGGAGATGTGAACACAAGGGTGACTGATGATGGTGATACGAAAACCCTTCATGGAGATGTCAACACAAGGATGATTGGTGATGGTGATATCAAAACCATTCATGGAGATGTGAACACAAGGGTGACTGATAATGGTGATACGAAAACCCTTCATGGAGATGTGAACCCAAGGGTGATTGATGATGGTTATACCAAAAACCTTCTTGGAGATATGAACCCAAGCGTGGTTGTTGACGGTGATATCAAAACCCTGCGTGGAGATGTGAACCCAAGGATGATTGGTGATGGTGATATGAAACCCCTTCATGGCGATGTGAACACAAGAATGATTGGTGATGGTTATATCAAAACCATTCATGGAGATGTGAACACAAGGGTGACTGGTGATGGTGATACGAAAACCCTTCATGGAGATGTGAACCCAAGGGTGATTGGTGATGGTTATACCAAAACCCTTCTTGGAGTTATGAACACAAGGGTGGTTGTTGACGGTGATATCAGAACCCTGCGTGGAGATGTGAACCCAAAGGTGATTTTTTTTAAATCCTGCTACAGATTGCACTATATCTGTAAAGTCGTCCGCTGTTGTAAAAATTCCGTAACAGTTTTAACTCCATATGCCGTAAAGTCGTCTGATGATGGAACCTTTCTGAAAAATTGGATTGGACCTATTTCTGTCAAAGCAACACATAAAGAAAACATTAACACCGGAGATGCCAAGAAAGCTGACGAAATTATGTCTGAAAGTCTAATTAAAACGTCATCAAGCGGAAATAAACTCCATCAAGTGGAAATAAACGCCATCTAGCGGAAATTCTGTTTGTACTCAATTTTCCCGCTATTTAGTCAATATAGCTCATGCTGTAGGTCATGCTTATTAAAAGAGAAATCCACTGAAGCTTCGTTAACACTTCAATTAATTCTCCCGACTTGTTATCATTACATTATTACACCATGCGGGTTCTTAGCAGCGCTCGCCATCCACCGTCCATGGCGAAGCCTGCTTTAAACGTCTAGAAGGAGGAAATACAATATAATGGTACTTAATACTCTCCGCTTATTGTCGTTATGCTTCCATTTTTGATCCTGTCCTGTGTTGATCAGGATCAGGACTTTATATACTGCAGGTGAACCAAGGCCGTGTTTCAGGCGGTTGATAATACTTTCAGTCTAGGATGAAACACAATCATGTTTTAGATTATAAATATTAATTATAATGGTCTGACACCTTGCTGAATACAATTTTAGTCAAAAATATATTTTTATCGATTTCAGAAATTATGGAAACAAATCACAAATAAATCCATCAAAAAGAAAGAAATTCAAAAACGTATTTTTTTTTCTTTTTTACAAAATGTGACACGACAATAAGCTTTCATGGGAATAATGGCGACTATTTGAAGTAGTTATTTGGACGGTGCCCAATTGTGGAAACGTAAAAAAACTATGATTTCCTATAATTTGGAGGCGCGGTTTACCCAACGAGGGCCTGGCAAGAACAGTGTCCAGTCGTTCAGATGGGATGAAAACCCGAGGTCCCGTGTAAAAGATCCCTTGACAGTTGAAATTCAAAACAAGACATGGCTCCCGTCCAAATTATCGCAGTCGGTGTAGATAAGTAGAACGTTAAACCCCAGTCAGTTAAACTTCAGTCAGTTATATAGAAGGATAACTCGTGTTTTCCTTTTGTGCTCGTCACTTCCTTTTGTAGAAACCTTCATTACACATCTACTGTAACATTGATCTCTGTGTTAAAATTATATTTGAAATGTGTTTAACTAGTTCTGTCACATATGTAATAATAACTGACACCAATATTGTCCTTTAAAGATGAGAAAAGCAAACGAAACGAATCGAAATTGTAATAAAATAATTTATTGGATGAGAAGATCATTATAGAAATGTACATGGAAGCCAGTACGATATGCTGAATATGACGTCATCAGTGGTGTTGTTATAGACGTTAGCGTCGTTCGCAACGTTATTGTTATAGAGCCATCCAACGTCGTTAGCAAAGTTGCTTTAAATCATTTAATGTTCATACCAGGGACTAAGGTCCAACCCTGTCAGTTTCTTACATCTGACTTTCTTGCCCCTGTAAAACATAAAAATATAATAAATTTAAATCTTGTTAAATTATATCCATGTTTTTTTTTTATAAAACACGCAAGATACGCCAGAAATTTGCAACAGATGCATGAGGACACGCGAAGAAAGCAATTTTTCGTAGGCCTCAAATAAGGGGACGTAATCCAGGATGTTACGGTCCGACATGCAATCAATATCGAAAGTAACCGAGATGATGTGACCCTATACTGCACGTGAACTTAAAACTTGTATAGATTTAAAAGTTGGCGTTTGCATTTGCAGCTGTGAAACAGATTACACTAGGCCATCTCAACCCTTCTATGGAGGTAGGATGTAACATCACACGTTGACCGATGCTGCACGTGAAGTTAAAGATCAGGCATCATGTGTAGATTTAAAAGAAGGAATTTACCACTATTGAATAGATTGCACACTCCACCACCAACTAACTATCTCGGTATAACTTTAAAAACTTACTTGTGCAGGAAAGGATTTTTTTGGATTTTAGCCAAGTTAAAAACTTGACACAGGATCTTAGACAAAGAAACTTTCTTAATGGCCTTAAGTTGATCTGGAAATTAAAATGAAGAAACCATATTTCTCTTTAACGTTTCTTTTCACCAATTAAAGAAGAATTATGCAAGAGTTAAATCTTTATATTGTAGGTAATTATTTTTCCTTTAATTATTATTTAGGCATTTATTTACATGACTAGGCTATAATCCACTCTCAACCACATCTAAGCACGATTCGAGTCCACTTTGCATGAACACGGTTAAAATAAATGAAGTATCTCATTACAAACATTTGGGGCTTATTTTTCAAAACAATCTTAAATGGAAAATACATATAGAAAAGTTTCAAAATTTATCAACTGCTTAAGATCACTCAAGTATCGACTAGGAAGGAAATCACTCAAAACAATATATACTTCCTATATTTTACCACACTTTGACTATGCTGACATTATTTGGGATGGGTGCACGGATTACTTAGCTAACCAGTTAGAACAATTACAATTAGATGCTTTACGCACAATATGTGGCGCTGTGAAGGGAACTAGCCATGATCTACTATATAAAGAAGTCGGTATTTTGCCTCTAAAACAACGTCGTGAAAGACATAAGTTGATATTTTTATATAAAATAATAAACCACTTAACCCCCGATTACCTTTATGATAATTTAAACAAAAAACAAAGTAAATACTTATTAAGAAATGACAAAAACCTTCCATACTGTTTTTGTAAAACCAATCTATTTTATAATTCTTTCTTTCCTTCAACTACACGACTTTGGAACAATCTAGATCCTTCTATACGTAATTCAGATACGTTATTCATTTTTAAACAAAATCTCTCAAAACATGATCACTTGGTACCTTCTTATTACAATATAGTTAAAAGTTCAAATCATCCATTCAAGAATTCGTTTATCTAACAGCGATCTAAATGGACATACATTTTTGAGACATATAACCGACTCTCCAACCTGCCGATGTGGACAAAATTTTGAAGATTCTTATCACTTTTTGCTGATATGTCCCTTATATTCAGATGCACGAAATAAAACCATAAAAACATTACCAACAGAATACATTAACACAAAGTTTCATATTGTACGGCTCTACAGATATTTCACTTGAGCAAAATAAATTAATATTTTCTGAGGTGCAAAACTTTTTAGAATTAAGTAATAGATTTTAAATTCTGTAATCGTCATTTATCATTACCATCTCTAGATTCTGTTTACATATTGACATATTTGTACACTTTCAGGCCTTAAACCAAAATAGTCATTATGTATATCAATTAACCTTTTATTTGTAAAATATTATTGTATACTTGCACAATTGTATTAATTAATAACACAATATGAATAGTTTGGACTATATACATGTTTATAAGTAAACTAATTGTAATTATGTTGTGTTGTTGAAAGGAGAGGGATGATATAGGCCTAGCCTGTTCCCCAATCCCATTCTTATTGAATAAAATATAGTTTTAAAAAATAAATCCATTCTCTAGAACATCGGAATGCCAAGATTTATATGGATTTAAACATCCGCGAGATTTAAAAAACTAACTGACGATAAAATGAACAATCGAAGTGTTGGAACGATAATGAACGATCTACGCTATATTTTCAAACAGTCCTCTATCTACGATCAGAATAAATTATTTCAATGAAATTTTCAATATATTCATTTTTCAATATCCATTTTGAACTTATATAGCAGAAACCACCCGGCCACGAGTTCACAAAGCATTTGAGGGTTAATTTAAGAATTTACTCAAAATTGTTAGCCCTATTTTGACTAAAATATAGTCCTTTATAAAACTTTTGTTGTCGGGAACAAGGTCTAATCTTAGATCCCCGACATTCATAGGTTTTTCTATGCATAATTTTATTCGAATACGATCAAACTAGAGCTCCATATAAAGACTGAATAATAATATATTTGTGGTATCAACATCGAGGATGTCACGTCTAATAATATTTTGAGCTCTCTATGAATCCAGGATATGTCTAATACTATTTCGATCTTTCTAAGAATCGAGATACCATTTGTAAATGAAATGGGGTTAACGTCCGATATCGCTGCACCGTCTTGACAAATGAAGACGGGCATACGCCATACAGTGTGCTATGAGGGAAACTTTGACCGGACAGCGGCGCTACGGTCCACCGTTCTATCGAATTCTGTTGCGTGCACACGTTTTTCTTCCCATCCGAAGGACTCTACGCTGTCCCTTCCCAGACCCGCCATCCATCTACACCAACAAGGGGGAAACCTTTCCCGGAAAATTTCGATGAACTTTCTCGGCCAACACCAGGATCGAAAACGGAACCTCCAGATAAGCGAGGCAGAGTTGACTCACTGAGCCACCGCGGCTCCAGAGGCAGGTGGCATAGAGGGGAGAAAAATTACTCACTTTTCGAGAATCCTCGTTTCTGGTCTGTTGTTTCATACCAGAAACTGTCTCCATATTTCAAATCGCTGAATTGTCTGCCCAAGATACAATTGAAGAGCGGGCCAAGAACCGACCCATTTTCATTTTGTTCTGCCATACCACCGACGAATACATCAATATCATCAACACTTCTACAAAATAAATGTGCTTTTCATTAAAGGCTGTTGGTGGATACTCCATAGTACAAGCTAGTGGACTGTAAGAAACAAGGGAGTCGCGGGGAGTTCATCCCATTGTCCGACGTGGTCCATGAAGGAGGGCCTGGCTAGGGCAGTGTCTAGTGGTTCGGATCGGACGAAAAACCGAGGCACTGTGTAAACATTGGCATGCAATTCGAATTAAAAGTTGGATGTAACCCCGCTGTCCGGGCACCCCCCCCCTCCCAGAGCACACTGTATAGCGTATCTCGTCTTCATTAGCCCAGTCGGCGCAGAAAAGTTGGACGCAAATCCCATTTCATTTCATATATTAGAAAGAATCAGTGAGCTAGAAAAATAACGGTGTTTAACGTCCACTCAGCACAAACTATGTCATTTAGGTCTAACATGTGGTATTGAACACATGACACTTGCATCGATGACGGTACCTATTGAATACAGGTAATGTTCTTTGACAATAGGAGGGGTGGGATGGCCAAATGGTTAGCACGTGCGTGCTGTATCATAAGGTATGTCATTGAGTCAACCGGTGGGTGTGGTTTCGATTCCCCGGTTGTACGTGACAGGGAGTTGTCCAACCTCGTGGGTTTTCTCCGAGTCCTCCGTTTTCCTCCCACTGCTAAAGACCCCTACTCGCAAGCAATTTATAGAAATTTGTGTCGAGTGGACGATCCCCCCCTCTCTCTCTCTCTCTCTCTCTCTCTCTCTCTCTCTCTCTCTCCCTCTCTCTTTGACAATAGGTTCCTTTAAACATGCATTATGAAATGAAATGGGGTTTAAGGAAATGGAATCGATATGTCTCTTAATCAATCACCCGTCTCCAACCTACACGAGACAACAATCTTATTTGGAAACAGTTGTCTGCATACCACTTCAGGTGGACGTGGGCGTTAAGCCCCAGGGGAGAAGAAGGGGAAGAAGACGAAGAAGAAGTTGTCCAACTTACTTGTATGTCTTTTTAAGAGGTTTTCGAGCCGTTTTCTCGAATTGTTCACTGTTGAAGTTGTTGGCTTCAGGTAAATTGCAGAATTTTCTAAAGGTGTTGTAAGGTGGTAGACCGTGATCTCGACCTCGTTGGATATTAAAGGCACCCAAATCAAACGATCCCATGGCAGATTCAAACAGGTGATCTGTGATTTGTTCGGACAGGAAACGATCTCTGAGCTGAGCTGGGATAGAATATTTTCAACAACTGACTTCAAACTGGTGAAAATAAACTGTGGATCATTGAAGAGTTTTCGAGTTGGAACTACCTTATCGTCTATAACTAGAGCATCGGGAATTTTAGAGTGTCCATATCTAAACGCTGCCGCGGCAAAAACGTTTGCGATACTTGGATTAACGTTGATGTTGTACTGGTAGTTGTCGTTTCCCTCCTTTAGATTGTAGTGATTCATGGTGGCATCGGATAAAACTTCAGGTAAAAATTCCGTGTAGGTGATTCTCTGTTTAAAACAATATATGATGAATGAATATAAGAGAGAGAGAGAGAGAGAGAGAGAGGAAGAGAGAGAGAGAGAGATTCTTTACACTGTACAATAACGCGCTTAAGCTGTGGAAGGAAATCGGAGGACCCAGAGGTAACATACGAGGTTTGACATGCGAACCTACTCCTTACCTCGTACAGACATAGAACAAAAAGCATACCACTTCACTCAATGCCATACCTTACGATGTAACGCACATGCGTTAAACCATGCACTCCACCTCCAGTGGCGGCGCCAGTCGTCGGTGGTTGGAGGGGCAAAGCTGGGGCAAAGTCCAAGTTTAAGGGGGCAAAGGGACGAGCTTCAACTAGGTGTAGGGGGCTCCCCCAGAACATTTTGAAAAACAAGTTGCCGGAAATGCAGCCTGACAGTATTTCAGGCACTGATCGTTGAGGTAAAGTGTCAAACGAACGGACTTGCGAACCTCTTGTGTCCTACTCTTATATCAAATTCCAACGGGACCGCGGGGTTTCGTCCCATTCGAACGACTATAAGCTATCGCTTGCCAGGCCCTCGGTCCTGCATCACAGACAAAGATGAACCACACCGGAATATCTCGATGAAATTTCTTATTAAACCTTTCAATATTCTAAAATAATAAAATAACTCCCCTCACCTGTAGAAGGGCACTGATGATTTTTCTGGTTTCCTGGAACAATCTGTCCCCATCCCACCCTGTATTGTGTTGTTTTAAATCATCAACAATATAATTATGGTATCGGACGAAAGCTGTGTGTAAAACTGTTAATCCGGGATACACATGTACCCTTTCGTCACCTAGAAAATAGAAAACCCGTCTGTTAAGAGAGAGAGAGAGAGAGAGGGAGAGAGAGAAAGAGAGAGGGATAGAGAGAGATTGTTTATGATTCCCGTCATTGGGGCGGACGTTTATAAATACCAAATAATTAAAGATAAATTATGGGAGATTAAATAAAAGAGCTGGCAGTTCTCATGATAATAGTTAAAAACTAGATAAGGTAAAGGGAATTTGCGTAAAATTTCAGTCAAATTGATCCACTCTGAACCGAGATTGTAGCGATTGACTTTTAGGCTCAGCCTCGATCATCATTACTAAAGTCGTTACGATAAAAACATAGTCTCGATTATCCATTTCATGATTAAATCATGAATGGAAGTCGAACAGCAAATCGGAACCTAATCCGCTAAATATCACAGGCTAGCGATGACATCGAGAGTTGATTATGGTCTGGATAAGTTAATTAATGTCTAATTAATAATTAAGATAATATTTCAGGCCTAAAGATTTAGCTCTTGCATAATGTATGTTTATTGTTTGCGAAGTTTGAAGATGTAGGACAGATTGTTTATTAACGTAGCAATGACAATTGACAAACGAGACTAAGTTTAGATTATCTACTTATCTTTAAATCTTTTAATCCATTTAAATATCGGCCACCCGATGCTGTAGAGAGTTGCTTAAAAGCTTGTCATATGAATAAATGTCTTTGTGCATGTATATGTGTATGTATGTTCGCTCATCGCGCTTGTGGTATCAAATTAACCAGCCCTGTACGTGCCGTACGTGCAGGGAGACCGCACCACACACAATAAAATACACAAGACACAGACAGCAATAATAACACAATGAATGGATCTGGGAATGATGTTGGAAAGGTGACTTACCAGCATCGAAACAGAATGGTGCATTCTTTCTGATACAGTCTCCATTTCTACCTTTTGGTAATAAATCACCTTTCGATGTCTTCATACGACCTGGGAAATAAAAACCATAATATCTTTTAATTCGTGGGGTTATTGTTGTCAAGTGGTCGACCGTCTAACACCTAACATGTCATCTCTACCTGTTGGTAATAAATCACCTTTCGATGTCTTCATACGACCTGGGAAATAAAAACCATAATAAATAGAGTTATTTATCTTTTAATTCGTGGGGTTATTGTTGTCAAGTGGTCGACCGTCTAACACCTAACATGTCATCTCTACCTGTTGGTAATAAATCATTAGTGGATGTCTTCATACGACCTGGAAAAACAAAACGTAATAAATATAGAGTTATTTATCTTTTAATTCGTGGGGTTATTTTTGTCAAGTAGTCTACCGTCTAAAACCTAACACGTCATCTCTACCTTTTGGTAATAAATCACCTGTCGGTGTCTTCATACGACCTGGGAAATAAAAACCATAATAAATAGACAGTTATTTATCTTTTAATTCGTGGGGTTATTGTGGTCGAATGGACCAGATCCCGGTTTTGATTCTTACGCTTTTACAGACGGATGGGACAAGACAAACCCAGACGTGTGGGGGGGGGGGGAGGACAGGTACTGGCAAGCAATGAAGGTCTTGCCGTTCAAACAAAACCCGTCTATTCACTGACGGGTACATTTAACATGTAATCTGGAATTCTAAAACAGTGGAGATTACAAACGTTGGATGTTTAACCCTAGTTCAGTCCATTTCTTACCGTTAGGTAATCGTAGACGATCTTGTGTTTCCTGGTCACTGCCATAAACATTGGAACCATCCACAAAAGGTGTCAATAGATTCTGTTGTTCTCGTGGATTCCTACGGTCTGAAATAAGAAATAAAGCTCAATATTATCCAAAGTCTTCGACATTGAAAACACGATTATTTGTTAATTTAAATCAAGATGTTGTGATCTTACCGGGAAAAGATGGGCTTCTGATATCCAATATTTAAGACAAAATACAAATTTTACCATTGGTACATGAATCGTGTCCCATAATGCGTTTCAGCACCATTTGCAACAAGGGATTCGAAGAACGAGGCTAGACATATTCCCCAAGTTATGTCACTCGGTGACGTCATATTCTTATCTGGAGCGCATGCGAAATAAATACTATCGGTGTAGACTGGAATAACCAGACACTAGAGACTGCTATTCGATTTAGACTTCTGGAGTATTTCGCCAAACATAACTGATTTGAAAATAGAGTAAAAACTGAAACGATTGAATGTAAATCAGAGATATTCCCATACTGGGACGAACGTTTATAAATACCAAATAATTAAAGTTTGATTATTGTTCGGAACTAACATATGTTTCAATTTTATTTCAATAATTCAATTGCGATTAGAAGTCTTTAGCTGTGGTAGGAAACCAGAGGCTGGGCAGACGACACTACTCATTGGTAAGTACAAGCTGACATACCTTATGATTCAACACGCATGCGTGAAGCCATTCGGCCACCCTATTTAATTCCTGAATCTAGGAAAATGAAATGAAATGAAATGAAATAGGGATTAAAGTCCTACTGTTCTGCCTCGACTGGGTTGATAAAGATGGCCTATATGCCTACTCTTATATCGAATTCCAACTGTCAATGGATCTTTTACGTGTACACGGGACCTCGGTGTTTCGTCCCATCCGAACAACTACATGTTGTCCCTTGTCAGGCCCCTTGTCATACATGACTGACAAGTAGAAACCACACCCTACAATCCCAATGAACTTTCTCGGCCAACGCAGGGATCGAACACCGAACCTCCCTCCTGGTTAGCGAGCTAATGTCGTACTCACTGAGCCACCGCGGCTACTGAATCTAGGGTCAACAAAGTCTGATTATAATAATAATAATAATTCAATAAACTTATATAGCGCCAAAATCCAGCTGGAAAAAGCTGCTCTATGGTGCTTTTACAATGATACAATTCGAAAAAGCGAATAGATTCTTTAGAAAATAAAAAAAAATAAGGTCTAGCAAAGAAACCATTACATTTAATAGACATGTAAAGGTATATTAGTAAACTTATAAGATACCATAACGTATAAAAGACAAATAAATGTATTTCAGTAAACTTATAAAGAAACAACAAATAAAGTCTAATTAGTTATACATACTTACTTATTCTGGGGTTAATTGAGCGAGATCGGATAAAGTCTAAACATTTAGACTTAAAAAAACGATCAGCAGGTTTTTGAACGATAGGTATTGGAAAGCATCTTTTATTTCTGTAAAATATAATAATAATAAGTTATGGTAGAGCTAGAGTTTGGGTAGGGGCCAACAAAAGTCTAGAGTTGGGATAAAGGGTAAATACTCTAGAGATGGGGTAGAGGGTAAATACTCTAGAGTTGGGGTAGAGGGTAAATATTCTAGATTTGGGATAGAGGGTAAATACGCTAGATTTGGGATAGAGGGTAAATACGCTAGAGTTTGGGATAGAGGGTAAATACGCTAGCGTTTGGGTAGATGGTAAATATTCTAATGGTAAATGTTCTACAGAGAGAGAGACAGACAGACAGACAGACAACAGACAGACAGACACTCGAGAGAGTGAGAGACAGAGGGAGAAAGAGATGGGAGAGAGAGAGGGTGAGAGAGGGTGAGAGAAAGAGAGAGAGAGAAAAAAGAGAGAGAGAGGGGGAGGGCGGTGGTGTAACGTGTGCTCGACACAAATCTCGTTCAATATTATTTCAGTAATTCGTTTGTGTGTAGGCGTCTTTTGGCAGTTGTGGAGCGGGCGGAGATAATCCACGAGGTTCAACAGGCAGTGGGAAGAGCCACCAGTTGGTTTACCAGCCAACCAGTTTAAATTACAACAATAAATGTTTTACTTTTTAAAGGAGTGTCGGTGAAGTTTTCCTTTTTTAGCCCTTCTATTATCACAGCACGGTGAAGCATTTTCTTCGGCTGAAAGAAGAATAGAAAGAGATTTTAACCGTTTCTAGGATGACTTCACTACACACAAAAACAACAAGAGTGTGTGTTTAACATCCACTCGACACAAACTAGGTCATTTCGGGACTAACATATGGTTCAATTTTATTTCAATAACTCGCTTGTGCGTAGGAGTCTTTAGCAGTGGGCGGAGAAAAAGCACGAGGTTGGATAAGCGACCATACTACTTGTCACTTACAACCGGGGAATCGAAACCACGCCAGTTGACTGAATGACATACCTTACGATACATGCTAACCATTCGGCCATTGAACCCACCAATAACAATACCTTATGATGCAACGCGGACGGGTCAACCACCGGGGATGAGACAAGCTACATAGACCCCCTACGCGCAAGCGAGTTATTGAAATTAAATTGAACCATATGTTAGTCCCGAAATGACCTAGTATGTGTCGAGTGGACGTCAAACCCACTGGATAATGTATTGGATAATGAGCTGGCAATGCAATTGGCATTTCTGAAATGTCAATTTTTAAATGAATTTCATAGGCGTCGACATCTTGTTTTAGGGCTAGTTACCTCCCTTTGTTTATGACAACCTAGCCGATATTGACAACCAATCTAGACTAATATTCGTAGAACATTTGCTTGAATAAGAGAGACTAAAATGCTTAAAGAGCTCTACCATTTAAAAAAAGCTACATAACAAAAAAGGGATTATCTTTAAAGTTTTAGTTAACGGAGCTGAATCGCTAATATTTGGGACCTAGAAATTGACACAAATGGATCACAACGCATATAATAATGTATGAATGTATATAAACTGATTTATATTCAATCGTTTCTGTTTTTACTCTAATTTCAAATCAGTTATGTTCGGCGAAATACGCCAGAAGTGTCAATCGAATGGTAATCTCTAGCGTCTGGTGTTTCCAGTATACATCGGTAGTACTTATTGCGCATGCTCTCCAGATAAGAATATGACGTCAACGATTGACGTGACTTGTGTGATATATCTAACCTCGTTCTTCGAGTCCCCTGTTACAAATGACGCAGAACGCATTCTGGTACACGATTCGTGTACCAATGGTAAAACATTTATTTTGTCTTAAAAATATTGGATATCAGAATCACATCTTTTCTCGGTAAGATCACAAACATATGTTTTAAATGTCGAAGACAGTGGATGATAATGAGTTAAAAACTTAGCCACTTAAAATTACTTCATTCTGAGAGACGTTAGGATCGTTTGGAGAATGGCGGAGTCTCGCATGTCATTGCTACCGTTGTTACGACAGTGAACAAAGTCTCGGTTATCCATTTTTTAATTAAATCACTAACCGTCCATCGTGTTTAAATCTGTTGAAATCTAGAACATCCAAGACTTGATTATGACCTCGGCAAGTTAATAAATGTCTAATTAATAACTTAAGGCCTAATGAAAGGCCTACTGGTGGTTTGTTTTACTTACGTTGTTGAATGGCTGATGCAGTTAAATCATGGTCCAGAAATTGTCCCCATTGCATGAGCATCACCGAGTGTTGTGACATGTGGGTAACTGGCGTGTGAACTTTGATACTGACTGTTCTAGCACTAGGTAATAGACATCTTCGACGCCTAGGCCATTTACAACGTCCAGAACTGGAATAAATTCTTGGGGCCCCAATTCCTGGAAAAGAAACCAAAAGAACAAATGATAAGTAAGGATATGATTTTGACAAAATTTCTAGTATCCCCGATTTCTACAACACGAAGAAACAAAATGAAATGGGGGCTAGTGGTGTAGGTTGTCGCGCTTGTCATTGTGGTTTTGGTTCCTGGTGTGAGCGTATATGTACTCCCGTTTCCTCCCACACGGAAGACCCCTGCGCGTGCGCTAAGATAATAAAAATGAAAATAAAGGCAACTTGTCTGCAATATCAATTTCGGTGGAAGCGGACGTTAAACACTAAGAAAAAAATATGTACAACATGTACATATGTTTAAAAATGAAATTAAATGGGGTTTAACGTCCTACTGTTCTGCTCCAACTGAGATAATGAATACAGGTATATACACCAATCAGTTGTTCTATGATGGAAATTTTATCCAGACAGCGGTTTTCGACTGTCAAGGCTTCTGCTACGTGTATCTCAAAGAGTACATCCGACTTCGGTTTCTTGTTCTGCCCCACTGCCAGGACATTATTAGCGCCCACGTAAATGATCCCTTAGACAGCTGAAATTCGATATAAGAGTAGGCCATGGCGCCGCCGCCGTGAAAAATCCCCAAACTATATTGTATGAAGTATATTCAGTCGGTGCAGAACGGTAGGCCGTTAAACCCTATTTCATTTCATTTCATTACATGTATTACCATCAGCATACTCTGCATCCACATAACGTTTAAATCGCTCCAATGATTGTCCCCATGAGGGTCGTTGGATGTTGTTACAGGAGCCATCAGCTGTACGGAATAAACGACCAGAGTTCGGACAAGACGACATGTGTACAGCTGGTCGAATCAATCTAAAAATAAACATATGACATTTACTAACAGCGAGAGAGAGAGAGAGAGAGAGAGAGAGATCATTACATCGGTGATACTCTAATGGTGTGATAATCTGCCAATCGCTAGTAAGTCGTTAACCTGTCATCACTTTAGTGCCATCTATTGTTTCTCTGTTGCTCGATTGTTTAATTTTAGTCCTTGCTTGAACTTATAACTTTAGGAATACAATATTTAATATTCTTTATTATTGATTTCATCATTCAACAAATAATAATATATATCATTTCTTTCGTATGCGTCTTTTCTAAAACAGAGGAAAGTATAATGATGTTCTTATCTGCCAATCGCTAAGATAATTAATGTTTCTTAAATTAACCACTTTAAGATCAACCGGCTAGTAAGTCGTTGGGTAACGACGTTAATACCATCTATTGTTTTTGTTGATTTATTATATTGTTTAATCTTTTATGCATTGTTCATCTATCGACACGTCAGTTTTAATTACAACATTTACTTTTAACCAATTATCTGATTTTCCTTAAATATAACATTGAATAAGGAACCTTAACAATCAATTTAATTTAATTTATGTCTAAAAATTTAATGCCATGTATTTTTTCTATAAATGTTTTAATTTGTTTTAATTGCTTTGTTCTGTGCTGCTGCTGGCTCTTGTTTTTCTTTTCTTTACTTTTCAGGTAACATTTATCTGGAGAGAGGCATTAGCAAGAAAACACTAATGACATGCCTTTAACTTTAACTTTTAAATGCTTAAGTGTAAATAATTGAATTAAATCAACTTGTCCATAATATCATATGTATTGTATTGGACGTTAAATCTGTAATAAACAACAACAACTACATTGAAGGCAGTCACTAGTTAAGATCTCTTACTAAGTGCAGTAACTGGCCAGTCAGTACTGTATGAAGATATATGTATATATATATGTTCCGGTATATTAAAGAATCATTCTGTTATATCGAAGAGAGAATTTACACCTTTAAAATACTGGGATAATAAATACAAGTTTAACTTACCTTGATTCCGGTTCTAAACGTACTGTTGAAACGTCTCGTAGAGTATACCTGTCGTTCATACAAGATAGTTGAGCTAAGCACATAGTCAAAGACATAATATGTGTGCCATCATCGATATTGATTTTGTCACCGGCCTGGGAAGAAGGTATTTCTGATAAAAAAACCACATTTCATTGTTTTATTTGCAACATGTATACAACAATGTCATCAATTTCATATCATCTTAAGCGGTTGTTCCATCGGTTTTTAGTGATGGCCGGGAAACGTCCGCGGGTTTGTCAGTGATGTAGAACAGGGGGCCTGGCATGGACAGCGTCTAGTCTTACGGATCGGACGAACAGTCGAATTCCCGCATTGGTGTGCCCGTAAAAGAACCCTTAACATTCCGATAGACGATTTGATTGTTGTTCCGCTGTCCAGGCAAAATTTTCTCATAGCAGACTGTATGACGTATGCCCATCTTCATTAGCCCCTCTCCTACCACTGACAGCAACACCAGGGTCGACGCAGGACCACTAGGTTATCGAGCCAATGTATGTCCTGCATCAATGACAAGGGGGAATCGCGTCGGAAAATCCAGATGAACTTTCTCGACAAACACCGGAATGAAACACGGGACCCCCAAGTTAGCAAGCTTGTGTCTTAGTCACTGAGTCCAAATAACAATACATCTTGAAGAATGTGGAGCAATTTAGAAATCCATCTTTTGTCTACATTTAATTTTCCTCTGCCAAAAAAGTAATTTTTATAAATTTACCACTGACTGGAGACAATTGTCCTGGGGCTCGAGATATCAGACAGAATAGTCCGAAAAGCACCCCGCCTCGCCACATGATGTAATCTGAAAAATAGGGAAATAGATAAAAAAAAACCCCAACATTATTTGTTTATTGAAAGAAAATAAAATATAGGGGATTCACACGGAACAATTAAATACATTCAACATAAACACTATGTTATGATGGTCTAAAACGTTGCGCTATGGGTCATACGGTATTTCCCCGGTTATTTATTATATTCTCGCAGCAATGGCCAGAGAAAACCCTCCAGGTCTATTCAAACGAAACGGGTGGGGGGAGGTGGGGGGTCATCCAGTCCAAGAGTGTAATGAGAATTAATTTTATTTTTAGAAATTTAAAATTATGGCTATTAATAATAAGCTGGTTGTTCAAGTTGCCCTCAATAATACAATAATATGAATGGCAAAGTCTTTCTCTCTCAAATTTCTGAGTACTGAGTCCTATCCGTGAGAGAGAGAGAGAGAGAGAGAGGGGGAGGGGTAACGTGTGCTCGACACAAATCTTCTTTAAATCATTGTTAAAGATCAACAGTTTTTATAGCGAGTTATACAGGTCATCCCGTCGAATTAATTAGAAATAAAATGAAGTGAAATGGGGTTTAACGTCCTACTGTTGTGCTGCGACTGGGCTAATGAAGAAGGACATACGTCATACACTGTGCTATGAGGGCATTTCTGCCTAGACAGCGGCCCTTCAGACTACCCTTATACTAAATTCCATCTGCCAATGTATACGAGATTTCGTGGATGAATATTCGACTGCATATCTTTAACTGCATATATACGTCATAAATCTGTCTCTGGTCATCAATTTGTCTGAAGTATTTTAATCACTTATATATATTATCACGTCGTTTGTTGGCTCAGTGATTAAGGTGCTTGTTCACTAACCAGTAGATCCCAGGTTCGATAAGATTCCCGTTTCAAGTTTGCAGAGCGGAGAGCGTCTTCGAGTGGGGGTGAACTATGGAGGTCCTGTACACAACGAATCAATAGAAGTAGTCTCATCCTTTAAACTTTTAAATGTCGTTTTAAATCATAATTTAACTTGGAAACACTATATTCAATATATCTCCAAAAAATTAAATCAGAAACTTTTCCTTCTCCGTAAGATTAAACAATATCTCCTTCTCTCCTACCGCACTCCTTTTGATAATGCTTATATTCAGACACATTGTGGTTAATGTTCTGCAATCTGGGACTCCCGTGACTCCAAATTTCTTGAATGTTTTTTTCTAGACGACAAATCGTGGCTTTTAAACTACTGCTTAATGTCGATCATACCGCTAAACTGCTGCTTAATGTCGATCATACCGCTAAACTGTACCATACCCAACAATAAATACCTTAAAACTTTTAACAATAGAAAACCGTCATGCCTACAATTTATGTAACTTTATTTCCAAAATTGTATCTAAGCAACGTCCTGATTACCTGTTCAATCTTTTGTCTTTCTATGAAACTTCCTATACCAACATTAATAACAAACTAATCACTCTGCGACCAAAGTTTAATATTGTAAAAAAAACAGCATCCGTTTTAAAGGCTCAAACCTAAGAAATTTTTTACCACCATACTTAAATCTGACCACTAACTTAAATTCTTTCAAGAAACAACTTTTTAAATATTTTACTGTCAAAGAATAATACTGGTACCCTCTACATGTATGTCCATATATAAAAATAATGTATAGGTAAATTTTCCTTGTTTCACATTTTTATGCATTTTGCTATTGTAAGTTATACAATCTACCAACGCATTCAATATAACCAAGGAATGCTCACCTTCAAAATTCTAAGAGACAAATTACCATCATATTTATATAACACATTCTGTGAAAATTCTAAATTGACCGAAACTACCATGACATTGAGATCAGAAAGTCAACTTAAATTAGCAATTCCAAAAAAGTAAGAAAAAGTCAATGACAAGAATATTCCAATATACCGCCTCTGTATTCTGGAATTCATTACCTCAAACTGTGAAACACGCGTCTTCAAGTTTTATCTTCAGAAAGGAATTAGTAAAACACGTTAAATCTTTGAACCCTTGTTAATTACTGTTGTCCTCTGAATGTATGTTTATTTTCCCTTTTTTTTTCTTTATTGTTTGTTTGTTTGATATTTCTTTATTATAAGCTTATATAATATGATATATATGCACTTTGTAAATATTATTACTGTGTAGTTGCTAGTTTTATAGAGTAGGAGGGACATGTTGAAAATTTGAACTCATGTACTAAATATGTTCCCTCAGAAAATAAAGTCATTATTATTATTATTATTATTATTATTATTTTATTATGTGTTATTATATCTCGAATCCCGCTGTTGGTGCTGTCATCTTTTGTATTATAATTTCATCCTGATTATGTTATACTCTTGTTCAACCTTCTGCAGCCTAATCCTTTACCTAATATTAAGATCAAATGCATTCTACGTGTGATGTCCCATCACATAACACGGCTTTGGTCATTGGCTCAATGGTGCGTGAATAATAAGACGTAGTAATTGAAACTGGTTCGGTTCGTTCATTCGTTCGCGGAGTTTTACGTCCACTTCCACCAAGGGTAGATAAGCGTTACCTAAGAAAATTGTCAGTGGAAGCCACAAAATAGGCTTGATCCAGCTTATTTGGATAAGACACATTGTCTTTGCAAGGAAGCGCCCAAGGAATATTTCATCCAAGGGGGAGGCTCCAGGTGTAAGAAAAGCAAAGCCTGGCCAGTTTGCCATAAATACTACGGTCTTAGGTGTGGTAGGTAAATTTAGGTTTGACTATCAGCCGGGCGCTAGGTCCCGCCGCCTGTTCGACCTAGGTTCTGGTATCTGGTGTGTGTGAAATAGCTTTATTTAACGCCCGCTTCCACCGAGGTGATATCGCAGACAATGTTCTGGTCTAGACAGAATGGCGCCTTTTATAGTTATTTTATATACCCATTTACACTAAATATGAAATATGAAATCCAGATATACCTCAAACACCTTTATTTATTTTTCTTATATGTACAAATATGATTTAGAATTTGAATTACCGAAGGAAAAAGGTTAATATTGTGAGCTAATTAACCCGCAGCTACGTCATCCCTATGTCAATGTGTCATGGCGAATCCTCGTCTTTTGCCTATTTGCGTCACTTCTCAATTCACCAAAGCTTTGTTTTGCTACGGTTATCGCTTCAAATCAATTTTGCCTACTTTTATTTTAATCCCAACTACCAAGGGATCTTCTACGTGCACACTAATTTGTGTACGGGACCTTGGTGTTTGATCTCATCCGAATGACTAGACACTATTCCTGGTCAGGTCCTGCGCCACTGACAAGGGGGAAGACATCGGAAAATCCCGGTGAACCCTCCCGGCCACCACCAGCATCGAACCCGGAATATGCCAAAGAGGCTATAAAGATGCTAGAAAAGAACTTATATCGGGTGGCACAGAAAAACTAAGTACACATATATCATGATGGTCAACATGAATGTAGGACAACTTCACGCCAACTTAACTTGAACGAGTCTTTTTTTAAAAAAACCTTGGGGGGGTTGGATCGCCGAATGGTTAGCACGTGTCCGCTGCGCTGTATCATACCGTCTGTCATTGAATCAACTGTCGGGGTTTCGATTCCCCGGTTGTACGTGACAAGGAGTCGGGTCGCCTGTCCAACCTCGTGGGTTTTCTCCGGGTCCTCCGGTTTCCTCCCACTGCTAAAGACCCTTACGCGCAAGCGAATTGTTGAAATAAAATTGAACCATGTGTTAGTGTCGAAATGACCTAGTGTCGAGTGGACGTTAAACCTCATTTCTCTCTCTCTCTCTCTCTCTCTCTCTCTCTCTCTCTCTTTAAAAACTTGCAAGAGTCCTTTTTTTTGAAAAAAAAAAATGTCAAATTACGTATTGCCGGAATGAGACGTTACACTTCGCTCGTCCCAGTTTCCATTTAAGGGGTCTTATTCAGGATTAGATAAAGAGCTGACAATTCTGCTTATAATAGTTAAACAAATAGATAAAAAAAACAGGATATGCTGCAAATTTCAGTCAAATTGTTTCTCCCTGAACCGAGATATTATTGATTCAATTTTAGCATAGCATCGAATGTCATTACTACCGTCGGTACGATATTAAACAAAAGTCTCGTTTATCCATTTTACGTTAAATCATCCGTCGTCAAAGGTATATAAATCTACTAAATATCGGAGACTGGCGATGCCATCAAGAGTTGAGTGTGGTCTGGATAAGTTAATTAATGTCTAATTAATAGTTTAGATAACATTTCAGGCATAAATAGGTAGATTTAGCTCTTGCATAATGTATGTTTAACAATATATTTTTGCTACATGTATAATTGTTCAAAAATAAATATATTGACAATTTCAGTCATATAACTTTATCCTGAGAACTGTTTGAAGATATATGTAATACTATGGTCCTTGCGATCATATTGTATCTTGAATTAAATATTTGGTTCACACATTCTATTGAGTCAAATCCCACGGACTAATGAAAGTAAATGATATATTTATATATAAAAAACAATGATATTTTTTTGTAAAATCCTTACCATTGTAAACATATCCATCACACATTGTTAAATTTTATTTCAATAATTTGCTTGCGCGTAAGGGTCTTTAGCAGTGGGAGGAAACCGGAGGACCCGGAGAAAACCAACGAGGTTGAACAGGCGACCCTACTCCTTGTCACGTACAACCGGGGAATCGAAACCACGCCAGCTGACTCAATGAAACAACAAGGAAGTCCGATATTACTACATATAGCGTAGATAGTTTATTATCGTAGCAATGGTACTTGATGGTCAAGAGTTAGCCTCGATTGTCCATTTTATCGTTAAATATTCAAATCTCGTACTTTTTAATTCCTAGAGCTGGCTTTGGATTTGGGCAAATTTATGTCTCTTGGTGATTAAGATTCCTATTAAATACTTGGATAATATGGTGATTTTCGATCATTTGTTGTCAATTGGTGAATAAAATTCGGTCAACATAAATTCATAAAATCTTTAACACCGTTAATTGGGTCCTAATAACAACATGCCTCTCTTCAAATAAAAGCCGGCAAGTCCATATCTGCGCCTTCGGGGGAAGGATTGATTTTGGTCACGCTCTGTAACGGCGCCGTCGTGGGAATACACCAAGTTTATTTGTCTAGAGAGTTAATTATAGGTTTGTCATATGAATAAATGTATAATTAATAATTTATAAAACATTGGGAACCAAACCAAAAGAAAAACATGCAATGCTCTTGAAACATGCATTTTGCAAGAACTAAATCTGCCTATTGCAGGTGTTTCTTTAGCCCTTAACTGGTATAGAAATGCTTAATTATCAATTAGACATTAATTAACTTACCAAGACCATAATCAACTAATTTTCCTTTAATGAATTAAAATAACATTAAAATTTACGTACCTTTGATGTGTGCGTTAAATCCCGGGTCAATGTGTGCGCTATATCCGTGGTTATTTATCGCGCACTGGTCCGATTTAAAATTTAAACCATTTATATCAGAAGACAAAAAAATCTGGTGCGTAAGAAGATGACACGAAAACACAACTTTTGATTGGTGAAAATCCGTCTATTAATATTCAAATTGTATGTAATCGATGTGTGTATTTCGAGTGTTTGGGACATATTTATTTATATTGTTAATTTACCCAACAGCAACCGTTTCGTTATCATCAAAATCAATATTATTTATAAGAAAAAAACAACAGAAAAAAAATTCACGATAGATATAAACGATATATTATGTCATTTAAAAGAGTAATTTCCAAGATTTTCAAAACCTGTTGGAGACATAATAGGCATATATATATATGCACGTTTTTTTTAAAATTATTATTGTGTCATTTGTGAATCGGCCTTTACTTAGTACTTCCATATTGTGTTGTAGGATATTTATTTGTTCATTACAAAATGGCACTCGTATACGGATTATAAAATGTTAATAGTGTCTTAAATATTGGATATTAGTACCCTATATAGTTTCACGGCAGGATAACATCAATATTGATTGAAATTGATCAATACTGAATTCTAATTCTTGTTTTTAACTTCGAATATTATGGAAAATATTGAGTTAGAGTAAAAAATCTCTATACGGTCAATATTCATATCTTAAACATAAATTTAGAGAAGTTCACTGAATATGACTGGGTTTTAAGGACATCAAGATATTCAGTCGATGTGACTCTGCCGAAAGTACACACTCTGCCGCCGGTGATGAGGTTTAACGTCCTACTTTTCCAAGAGCCAACTACACCCCGCAGGCTACGCCAAATCAAAGCGACATCTGCACGTTTAACTAAAAAATATGATACAACTTTAATATATTTTTGGTGATAATTGAGTCGTTCCGCTTTGTTTGCTTCACGATTATATATTCCTCTGTTAATATATATAATTATATACACCTTTCGTTTAGCGCAGCTGTTGTCTGTCATATCTGATGCATATTTTACCTGATTCTAGGCATATGACGTCGAGGGGGAATAATGGGATAATTTATTAAAAGATACAAAAAATTGAATGAAATGGAGGCTCTAGGGTAATCCTCTTTTAAAAAAATATTTAGAAATCGATACTCAAAATTGTTTGGGGTTTTTTTGTTTGTTTTTTTTTTTTTGGGGGGGGGGACGTTTCATATTATAAGTTCTGTCATTGAGTCAGGCGCCTTTGTTTCGACCCCACACTTGACAAGGGGGAATTCTAGAACCAAAACAGATGCTAGTACTTCCGCATTTAAGCTGTTGCGTCGGGCCATCTGGGTATGCCTACGCATCCCCCCCCCCCCGACCCTTATTTTCTGTCTAATAAATGGCGTAATTAACATTTTGTTGAAGTTTGGAGGAGGGGTGCGGTTCAAGAAATGAGGACGGACATTTCCAGGTGCGTGCTAGGCAAGGCAGACCAATATCAGGCCACTTCCGCTGTCCTGCAGGCGTCGAAAAGTGTTTGGGTGTAATATGACACATGTTGGGGTCGATTTGGCGTTGAAGAGGAAAATGTAGCGCTTTTTGTGACATCTAGCTGGACGTGTAGGAATTTCCGACAATAGACTGTCTTCATTCCCTTTCTACTTCACCATACCCTGGGTTCATCCATGGGGTATACACGTATTCAAATTATCTTCCCTGGATCGTAGCTTAATTCTACGAACCAATTAAAAAAACAGTTTACAAACCAGTCCTAGCCTTCCATTTACAAGATGAGAGCTACTTGCCTTCACCAACTTCCTTTTCATTTAACGATTTTTTTATTGGTCAATAAAAATAGCACAGTCACCAAGGGCAGATAATTTGAATACGTGTTCCCCCCGCCATTGGATGGACGCAAGGGTTAGTGGTGTGGGGTGGAATGAGACCACTGAGAATATCAAGGGTGGCATAAAATGGGGTTTAACGCCCTACTGTTCAGCTCTGAAGATGGACATATGGTATACGGTGGAAATGAAATGACATGAAATGAAAACAGGTTTTAACGTCCTACTATTCTGCTCCGATCTGGGCTAATGAAGTCAGACATAAGCCATACAACGTGCTATGAGGGAAATATTGCTTGGGCAGCGGCACTACTCTTATATCGAATTTCAACTGTCAAGGGATCGTTTACGTGCACGCCAATGTGTTCACGGGGCCTCGGTTTGTGCCCCATCCGAACGTATAGACAGGCACCTCCGTCCTGCATCACTGACAAGAGGGAATCATGCCGGAAAATATGGATGGACTTTCTCGGCCAATGCATGGATCGAACACCCGATCTCCAGGCTAGCGAGCCAGCGTCTTACACACTTAGCCACCGTGACCCCCGCTATACGGCCTACTCTTATAGGGAATTCGAGCTATCAGAGGTTCACGCCAATATTTAAATTGAACCTCGGTTTTTCGTTCCACCCAAAAGACTAAAGGTTATCCCTTGCCAGACCCTAGGTGCTACACCATTGTCAAAGAGGGATCATTGGACTTCTTACTCACTGAGTCAACGTGCCTGCCAAAAAAGTAGGACGTGTTGTCAGGTACAGTATTGTTGTTATTAGGGTTATCGCTACCTGTACAGGTTTGGGCTGTACATTGCTAGAGGCTTCAATCATAGCTTTCGTCTAACCAATCTAATATTCACAAAAAGCATAGAAACTCATAGTATGAGATCAAATATATAGACAAGAATTATATCCCCTGAAGCTGTATAATAAAACATTAATTATATCCCCTGCAGCTGTATAATAAAACATTTTATCCCCTGCAGCTGTATAATAAAACATTAATTATATCCCCTGCAGCTGTATAATAAAACATTAATTATATCCCCTGCAGCTGTATAATAAAACATTACTTATAGAGCAACATGTAGCAACTTCGTACTCAAACACCTGAATAGTAAGTACAGGCGAACATACACTCATGATAAACCTACGGGCAAGACAAACTACTATAGACATTGCATTGCAAGAAAGAAACAACAAACATCAAATCAAGTGAATAGATCTAGGGGCCACGGCGGGCTTAACGGTGAAAATTGAACCCAATGAAGCTGGACTTAAAACAGCCTTTGTTACATCGTGATCGGTGGTAATGCTAGGTTTCGACTATCATGACCCGTGCTACGATTGAAATCTTGGTTTTAATCGTGGCGTAATCGTTGTGATCCTATTATGTCTAATCATATATTGAGGTGAGGCGTAGCCACCTGGTTAACCATATCGAAACGTATCCGATCGTATCTGAACGTAACAGAGTCATTAGGAGCAATCCTATGTAACGCATCACATGGCAGTGAGAACCTAGCATAAGGCGCTGTTGGTCCGAGCGCAATTTCTTCAGAAATGGGGCACCACATTCGATACGTGATAAATACACTGGCTCACTAGCCTTGAGGTTTCGGGATTAACAGGCTTTACTCCCGTTGTTCGCCTTCGGATGGGTCAAAAAACTTAGGTCTCGTGTACACATCGGCATGTAAAAGAACTCTTGCAATTTGGAGTACGATATAAAAGTAGACCGTAGCGTCGCTGTCCGGGCAAAACTCCTCTCATAGTACAATGTACGGCGTATGTCCGTCTTCATTATCCCGGTCGGTGCAATACAGAACAGCGTGTGTACAGGGGTGGAGAATCTTCAACAGAAGGCATGGTTCCGCTAGATGTTGTAAAACCCGAGATCATTGCTTTAGGAACATTTCCTGATCTACCACCGGAGGGAGTTTTACTGTAAAATGGACAACCGATTGTGGACCAAATGAGGGTCCGGAAAATGCCCTTCATGTTGTCAAATCTAAATTAGAATCTCTCGATCATCCAATTGATCTTTTGAGCTTTTACTCAACCCAAAATGCGTGCACCTCCACCCTCTCCCCCAAACACATCTTTCCACTCGCAAATGTGGGAGACCACGGACATTTGACCCACTTTGTGCTCTCTAGATCCGGTACTGTAGGGTGAATAATACGAACACGGATTATGATATTATTTTTGTTAGAAATTAGAAAGTTAGTTTAATCTGGGTTAAATTATTTTAAGAAGAGAGTTCAGCCATGCGATACGCCTTACATGGATCTCGGCGAATTCTGCCATGACTTGTGGTACCCCTTAATTTTTTTTAAAGAGGTGCACACAGATAGCAACACGACAGTTTATTTAGTTCAAATCCGTGTAGTAATATGGAGGAAAAGAATTTGAGCTTTGAAACATCTTTGTAAAATAATATTAGAGTTTTGATTAATTATTCTCCATTGGCAAAATATTAGCTATGGTATAAGTTAATTCTGAAACGCAAATTAAAAATGTTTATGAATATTGTGACAATAACAATACATGTGGCCTACAGTCAAGAATGTGGAAATATGATGACTGGAACAATATTATTGATTCTAACAAATATAGAAAGTATATGCTGGTTATTTTGATACGTTAACTAAGCTATAGATTAATGAAAATGTTGGTCGTTTACATTTTTCTTTGTTATAAAACATATATCACATTTGTTGACTAAATTAGGAAACAATCCCTGTCGATATACAGGTTTGGGGTGAATGTCCATTCCATATTTGGAATTTAGCTGTTATCAGTTGTTTAGGTAAATAAAAGAGACAAAAGAATAAACAGAGACAAAAGAATATGCACCTATAAGGGAGTGGGACTAGAATAATGGGGAGAGATCGTATGTTTTCCTGGGTCTAGCCATGCTGGCTAGATTTTTACAGGACTGGGGTTGGAGAGAAAGAGATGTTAACTTTAAGTAGTGTAATGTAGACTATCGTTGTTCCTGTTACTTATTTGAGTCGGTATGTGGGAAAACACAATGGCGAAGTCCTTAAGAAGAGAGATACAGCAGTAGCAGTCCAGAGCCAACCAACCCGTATTAGACGATCAGGCTAAAAACTAAGATGTGTAGTTTGATAGTACTACATTCGCCGGGGGGTTGGATGGCTGAATGGTTAGCGTGCGCGCGCTGTATCATAAAGTCTGTCATTGAGTCGACTGGCGAGGTTTCGAATCCCCGGTTGTATGTGACAAGGAGTAGGGTCGCCTGTCCAACCTCGTGGGTTTTCTCCGGGTCCTCCGGTTTCCCCCCACTGCTAAAGACCCCTACGCGCAAGCGAATTATTGAAATAAAATTAAACCATATGTTAGTCCCGAAATGACCTAGTTTGTGTCGAGTGGACGTTAAACCCCATTTCTCTCTCTCTCTCACTACATCCGCCGCCTAACTTATTTTAATCTTAAGTAAACTGCCGAAATTAAAACGGGGGAAAAATATTAACTTCACAAGTTTCTTCTCTTCTGGAGCTACGATGGCTCGCTAATCTGACGGTCCCGTGTTCGATCCCTGCGTTGGCCGAGAATGTTCATCGGGATTTCCGTCATGGTTTCCCCTGTCATCCTGTCTAGACGTTCGGAGGGGAAGAAAAAGAAAAACTTAGATCTCGTTTATAAATTGGCATGCATGTAAAAGAACTCTTGACATTTGGAACCCGATATCAGAGTAGACCGTATCGTTGCTGGCTGGGCAGAATTATCATCATGGCGCTATGTATGGCATATGTCCTTCTACATTAGCCCGGTCAATGCAATACAGTAGGATATCAAACACCATTGTATATTCCGTTCTTCTTTTGTTAGTTAAGATATAGGGCGGACGCGTGTATGTATTTATTACGAGATGACTGTTGATAGTTACCTGGTCTTCTCCCCAACTAACCTGGTCTTCTCGACAACCGACCTGACCTCCTCCCGAACTAACATGTTCTACCCAAACGACTCTACTCTTCAAATAACCTGATCTGTCCAATCGACTTGATCTTCTCGACAACCCACCTGATCTCCTCCCGAACTAACATGATCTCCCCAATCGACCTGATTGCCTCCCCAACTGGTCGGATCTCCTCCTTAGTCTGCTTGACACCCATACCCCACCTCCCCTACACATACACAACGACCAAAGATCTCCTCAATCTGAAATATTGATAAACACTACATCCAGGTTATCATTTTGCTGTATTTTGATAAGCTTGTTTACGATTTAAATGGTTTATCATTCGTATCGAAATCGATAAACAGTTCATCAACAAAAAAAAAACATTTAATATCGACACATTTTGATTTATTGTCAAACAATATACCGGAATAAATTCAACTTATATCTTCGCCATGTTACAGTGGACGTATCATACTCTTCAATTAAATGCAATTGATTTTTTTTATTATGCTGAAAATCAACAGTTTATTAAAGGCTATATGCACCATATAGTCGTATAGGAATGTCTTGTAATATTGTTGAAGGTTAATACCTAAAAGGAATATCAGTCCAAAAATGGTTCAATTTCATCGATATGAAGCCCGAGCGTAATATGACCCTGCCATATTTTATCGATATATGAAGCCCGAGCGTAATATGACGCTGCCATATTTTATCGATATATGAAGCCCGAGCGTAATATGACGCTGCCATATTTCATCGATATATGCAGCCCGAGCGTAACATGACGCTGCCATATTTCATCGATATGAAGCCCGAGCGTAATATGACGCTGACATATTTCATCGATATATGAAGCCCGAGCGTAATATGACGCTGCCATATTTCATCGATATATGAAGCCCGAGCGTAATATGACGCTGCCATATAGGAATGTCTTGTAATATTGTTGAAGGTTAATACCTAAAAGGAATATCAGTCCAAAAACGGTTCAATTTCATCGATATGAAGCCCGAGCGTAATATGACGCTGCCATATTTTATCGATATATGAAGCCTGAGCGCAATATGACGCTGCCATATTTCATCGATATGAAGCCCGAGCGTAATATGACGCTGCCATATTTCATCGATATATGAAGCCCGAGCGTAATATGACGCTGCCATATAGGAATGTCTTGTAATATTGTTGAAGGTTAATACCTAAAAGGAATATCAGTCCAAAAACGGTTCAATTTCATCGATATGAAGCCCGAGCGTAATATGACGCTGCCATATTTTATCGATATATGAAGCCTGAGCGCAATATGACGCTGCCATATTTCATCGATATGAAGCCCGAGCGTAATATGACGCTGCCATATTTCATCGATATATGAAGCCCGAGCGTAATATGACGCTGCCATATTTCATCGATATATGAAGCCCGAGCGTTATATGACGCTGCCATATTTTATCGGGTGCAGATAAATCTGATGGGCCTGCTTTATGCCCCAATAAATCCATACCGGGGATTATCTAGTTGTTATTTTGATTTCGTCATTAAATGTTAAATAATCAATCTGAATATATATATAGAGAGAAATGGGGTTTAACGTCCACTCGACACAAACTAGGTCATTTCGGGACTAACATATGGTTTACTTTTATTTACACAATTCGCTTGCGCGTAGGGGTCTTTAGCAGTGGGAGGAAACCGGAGGACCCGGAGAAAACCCACGAGGCTGGACAGGCGACCCTACTCCTTGCCACGTACAACCGGGGATTTGAAACCACGCCAGTCGACTCAATGACAGACTTTATGATACAGCGCGCGCACGCGAACCATTCAGCCATCCAACCCCCCAATCTGAATATATATTTAGCATGTATTAAGCCGAGGGACATTTGATATTTTAGCCAAAATGTAAATGACGTATCGAGACTTTAAATAGATCAAGGATATTTATTTCGAGGATGTGTACAGAAGGTTTCACGAGGTATAAATATTCTTCCACAACATTACGAAACTATTATTTAGGGGAGCACCTGCTTCGAAATTGCTTTCTATTGCTGAAATTACACCGCAAGCTGTATAACCCGAGTTGGGGGTCACTGCAGTGGCCCAGTTGTTAAAGTGGTAGGGTTCGAGAACGTGCCTCGTGTAGCCTCGGTTTTTACAATCTGATCTATATTTCGTTTCATTTTTTTATACTCTCGGTGGCCTCTCGTACATTAAGGTCTGAGCGGTTGTAGTGGAAGGTCGCGTCAGGGGACATCCGAGCGGCTTTTGACCTATGACGTCAGAGATTGATTAATGAATCATTGTTGACGTTTCTAGTCGTTTACACACAGTTCCGTGTATCGCACGCCCAGAAGTCACCGTCGCCGTAACAGATGGTTTCATTGGCTAATCCCTCAGAACGCGGGTTATGTAACAACACTTCGAGATCCCAGTATAGTACAGACAAATAAAACGAAATTTTGAACTATTAAAAACGAAACGAAATCGGGTCTGTGTTTTAATCAGATTGACTACAGGTCGATAAAAATGAAATCAACTGAAATGATGTTTAACGTCCTCTTTGCTGCTTT
Organism: Patella vulgata; assembly: GCF_932274485.2. Lineage (NCBI taxonomy): Eukaryota > Metazoa > Mollusca > Gastropoda > Patellidae > Patella > Patella vulgata. The sequence continues at coordinate 2,714,602 of NC_065881.2, forward strand.
GACTGGGGTAATGAAGATGAACGGTTATACGTCATAGAGTGTGCATACGTCATAGTGTGTGCTAGGAGGACATGTTTGTCATGGCAGCGGCGATGCGAACTACTACCAATATGTACACTCGACATCTGCTTTCATCCCATCCCAACCATTACATGTTGTCCTTTGTCAGGCCCTCTGTTCTGCACTACGCCGGAAAATCCCTCCAAAACTGTCTCAACCAACATCACTGAAAATGATAATGACAACCAATATCACAGACTAGCAAAATAATACATGAGTATCTAGAAAAAAAATGATTCAAAATAATTAAAATGAATTCAAAACAATGACTAAAATGAATTCAAAACAATGACTAAAATGAATTCAAACGATAACAAAATTTAGAATATTAATTTAAAACTTAAAGTAAAACTGTGTCTCGTTTACAAAGTCTAGTGTTTCTCAAACAAAGATAGACCATTGATGTAACGAGGCGGTTTTACATCAGAGAGAGAGAGAGGGGGGGAGAGAGAGAGAATGAAATTGTAATAAAATTGAACCATGTGTTAGTCCGGAAATGACCTAGTTTGTGTATAGTGGACGTTACTCTCTCTCTCTCTCTCTCTCTCTCTCTCTCTCTCTCTCTCCCCTCTCAATATTGAAATAGAAATTAAACCATATGTTAGTCCCGAAATGACCTAGTGTTTGTCGATTGGACGTTAAACAGCATCTCTCTCGTGTTTAGCCCTGTTCATCGAGTCGCTTCATTACAAATGGCACTCATGTGCCAGTTTTAAAATTTTCATTTTGTCTTAAATATTAGATATCAGAAACGAGTTATGTATATGATGAAACCTATAAAATAGTTCTTAAAGCAAGTAAGCATGTCAGACAATAGGCTACATAAATACTGTGTTAAATGTGTTAAAATCTTATACAATCTCGAGGTATTTGGGAGAACCACCTAATCTCCGGTGAATGATTTTTGGGATTCCAGATTGAACTATAATACATGTATAGTATCATCCCATGGTGTACCCATATAAAAAGTATTCGATATAGCTGTGGATATGCAGTTGTATGGGGGAAGTCGGGAATGTAAAACTATATAGCAAGAGTATAAAGTTAAGATTTAGGGACATGGACCTACGGGATTGGAAATCAAATATAAACAGTTCTTATAAGTAAAACTTGTATATAACAAATAAAGATTATTATTATTATATTATTATTATCAGAAAACAATCTTTTTACAATAAGATAACAACACCGATTTTGATTTAAGGTAGCCAATAAGTATTGTTCGTATTGCCTCCTTTAATATGGTCTAGCGAGGCAGCGATAGCAATATCAGTTGTAGCGATAACAATATCAACAATATCAGTTGTAGCGATAAAAATATCAACAATATCAGTAATCGATATAGTCTGGGTGACAGCGATTTATTTCGAAGGTCGTTATAAAAATTAGGTTACTGAGATACTGTAGCAAGATTATGTATGTACAGTCCACAGTCCGAGGAAGATAAACTGTACGAGACGATGACAGATCTGGTTTTCTATATGATTTAGACGTCTGAATGTCGAATATTATATTGTCCTGACTATTTTATTCTGTAGTTTTTTTCCGGTTTCAACTCGTGTTTTATACAACCAGTGCAACACACAGTTATTCAAGATGGCAGAGAAGGAAGTGTGTAGTATTTGTTTGGACGAATTTCAACAACGTGTGGTACTCGATTGTAAACACGCCTTTTGTTTCATCTGTTTAGAAGATTATGTGAACAAAACCTCCACTAAAGATCAGTTTCAATGCCCATTGTGCCGTAGCTATATAAATCTCACTGACGGAGGTCTGGATCGATTTAAACCTAAACCAATTAACATTCCTCAATGCGATGTATGTACTGAAGATACGTGTCAATATTTCTGTCGAGACTGTGATCAATATTTATGTAAATCATGTAAAATCATGCATGATAAGATGAAAATTTGTAAAGACCACGTTGTGTCTCGATATGATGAAACACAAATCTATCAAGCGCATACTTCAAACGAAACAATAAAGGAAAAAGCTTCGGCTTCGTCTATCACAAATCCTAAAGATTTCTGTCTGCGCCATGAAGAAGAGACTGTAAAGGTCTATTGTAAAGATTGTACCGTAGCCGTTTGTTGGAAATGTTTCGTGGCCGATCATAATGGACATAAATTTTTAGATTTACAGAAGGATGAAGTCAGACAAAGTATCAGACACGATTTAAAATCAATGAATGATGAATTAGAAAAACAAATCCCTAACTTTCAGAAACATTATGATAATTTAAATAGCAAATTAACTGAAGTCAAAAACTCCACAAAAACTGAATGTGACAAAATAGATGCGCAGGTTGAGAAAGCTAGTGTTAAATATTCAGTGAATGTTTTAGAAGATTCATCCGTTGTTCAAGTTTTACAAAGAATACCTAAAGTTAGACAGGAGAAAGATGAAAGTGTTTGTAGAAAATTGGATATACCTGATGTAAGATATTCAACATTTCAAGTAGCAGAGATAGATAAAACTTTTTTAACTAATCAACTTGGTAAAATTGTAATTTGCCATCAGAATATGATTGGTAAAGTTGTAAGTTGTCATCAGAATATGTTTGAAGATGTTTTTAATGTGGATAGTGTGAGAGAAGGTGGTTGGTATGGTAAAGAACATGTAGTTCCAGGTTTTACATGGTGTATACGTGTGTTTAACTCATCATCATTATATGTTAGATTAAACCTGAATGACGTAGAAGATAAAAGTATTACGTCATGTAAAGTTGACGTCACATATAAAGTTATAAATAAAACAGATGATAGACAATCTGTAGTTAAACAATGTAATGAGACTGTTGTACCTGGTGGTGGTCGGTCATACTGGTATACTGATATTATTGACTTGAAGACACTCTGTAATCATGTCAGTGGATTTATTGATGATTATAGATACTTTACAATTCAAACAACAATTAATAATATAACTGACATTAAAAGACGTTAATAATTAGACTACTATTATTCTGATTAACACTAATAATTGAACTTATGGCTAAATTATTGTTAAATAATGTATTCTTTATGGTGTAAGGGAGATAACTTTATTTCTCTCTGAAAGGAAATAAACAACAGCCAGTCGCTGTTTTGAAGAAATAGTTGATAGTTTTATTCAGTGAATGTTTTTGTGATTACAGATGCAACTATAATACATGTATAGTATCATTCCATATTAGAATAATAAATGAAAACTCTTTGTATTGTTGTTTTATTATGAAGCACTGGTAGTAACCAACAGGTCAGGGGAAAACAAACAAGTTACTGAAAACAGACATTCCAGCCCATTCCATTCTTGTTGGACTGAGAAAGTTCCTGGGCAATTTCCTGGACAATTTTCTGCCTGTTTTCCCCTTTGTCACGACAAACGTGTAGCCCTTCAGATGGGAGAAGAAACGGGGACCCCCTGTGTATACCAGTGACAGTACGTTAAAGATCCCCCAGATAGCATAGTGCATCCCCGTCTCAATTAATGTGTTTGGTAAAGACAAGTCCAGTGGCGTCTGGACATTCTAGTCTGAAACTCCAGTGGCGTCTGGACATTCTAGTCTGGATCTCAAGAGAGTGTGTTTAGGAATTTGATCATAACCACGTGACTGCTAGGCTAGCGAGCCAGCGTCTTACTCACTTTTCCCCTCCCCTATTTATAATCCAGTACGTACACTATAAGCATATTCGGTCGCGGCTTGGGTGGCCGAATACTTAACGCGTGCGCGTTTGATAAGACGGCCTGTCATTGATCAAATGAGTCGATTCCCTGCTTGTACGTGACAGGGAGTAGAGTCGTCTTGCCAACATTGTGGGTTTTCTGCGGATCCTCCATTTTCCTACCAATGCTAAAGACCCCTTCGCTCAAGTGAATTATTGAAATAAAATCAAACCACTTATGTTAATCCCGAGATGACCTAGTTTGTGTGTCGAGTGACGTTAGACCTCATTTCAAAAATTCAAAGAGGCATAGAAACACACTTTCCAGTGATGTATGACACAATAACTGGAATTTCTTATTAAGACCAGTAATTTAACATTTTTTGAACATCCCCACCCCACATGTGGATACTGTGAGAGCTGATAGTTTTTATAAAGGTAAACAACATGTAGTTTCAGGTTTTACATGGAGTATCTATGTGTATAAAGGATCATCATCATTCTGTTTTGGATTATACCTGAATGACGTAGAAGATAAAAGTATTACGTCATGTAAAGTTGACGTCACATATAAAGTTATAAATAAAACAGATGATAGACAATCTGTAGTTAAACAATGTAATTGGACTGTTAGACCTGGTGATTGGTCAGAATGTTATACTGATCTTATTGACTGGAAGAGACTCTGTAATCATGTCAGTGGATTTATTGATGATCATAGAAACTTTACAATTCAAGCAACAATTAATAATATAACTGACATTAAAAGACGTTAATAATTAGACTACTGTTATTCTGATTAACACCAATAATTGAACGTATTGTTAAATAATGTGTTCTTTATGGTGTAAGGAAGATAACTTATTGCTATCTGTAATGGAATAAATAACAGCCGCTCGTTGGGATGATAATATTCTACACGACACAATTCTCGATAGTGGGAGATTTTAATATAAATACACATTATAAATCGTTGGTTGAAAATGTTGAGAGAATACTCTTCGAAATTAGTAATTGTTCTTCCATACTGTTTAATGTTCAATCCAGTTACTAAATGCCTCTATAGGTTTGTCGTAAATCATTAAATTATTAAATATCTCTATAGGTTTATCGTAAATGATTAAATTATGATATTTTAACCAAGAAATGTCACTCAATTATAAACAGTAATAGTTGTATTCTATAGAATTGTGACGTGTATAAATACATTGTTTGATTGTATAACCATAATTTATATAGAATCATCTCCCGTAAATATAAATACATTGTATGAATACTGGTATAAAAATACATAAATAAACAACAATATAGTACTGATATATGAAATGGAATACAGTTTAACGTCCTACTGTTCTACTTCTAGCTGGGCTAATGAAGACGGACATACGCCATTCAGTATGCTATGAGGAAAACTTTTTCCGGGTAGCGACTCTATGGCCTACGTTTATATCGAAATCCAACTGCCAAGGGATCTTTTACGTGTAGGCCAATGTATACGCGGGTTGTTTTAAGGCCCTCGGTCCTGTATCACTTTCAAGGGGAAACCAGGCGACCTCTAGGCTAGATATTCGGAGGTTGGTTGGCCGAATGCTTAACGCGTGCGCGTTTAATAGATGGCCTGCCATTGATCAAGTAGAGTCGTCTAGCCAAGATCGTGGGTTTTCACCGGATCCTCCATTTTCCTACTATTGCTAAAGACCCCTTCGCTCAAGCGAATTATTGAAATAAAATCAAACCATTTATGTTAGTCCCGAAATGACCTAGTTTGAGTCGAGTGGACGTTAGACCTCATTTCAAAGATTCAAAGAGCCATAGAAACACACTTTCCAGTGATGTATGACACAATAACTGGAACCTCGTATTAAGACCGGTAATTTGACATTTGTTGGACATTCTCCCAAATGGTTAGTGCGCACTGTAATTGAATAAACTAGCGTGGTTTCGATATCCCGGTTGTAGGAGTAGGGTCGCCTGTCTTACCTTGTGGATTTTCTCCGGGCCTCCGGTTTCCTCCCAATGCAAAAGACCCGTACACACCAGAGAATTATTGAAATTATATTGAACCACGGTCCCGAAATGACCTAATTTGTGTCGATTGGACGTCAAACCTCATTTCTCCCTCGCTCTCTCCCCCACCACCCCCCTCTCTCTCTCTCTCTCTCTCTCTCGTTAACTAACAGAGAGTGCTAGATTTACCTATAGGCTTGGCATGCTGAAACATAGGAGGGCCTCAAGATATGGGGGTCATCGGGCCAAGATAGTGGTGAGGGGAGGGGGGGGGGCTCCTCGGACCAAGATAGGGGTGGGGTCATCGGGCCATGGTGTATAATATTTTGACTGTAGTCTTAAACATTCGTCACCATCGTCAATAGTGTTTAACAGATACTTTGATCTTCCTGTTGTGACGGAAGTTTCGTATGAAAACCTGGGAGCCACAGTGGCTAAGTGAGTAAGATGCTGGCTCACATGAACATATTGGCGTGCACGTAAAAGAACCTTGGCAGTTGGAATTCGATATTAGAGTAGGCCGTAGCACCAAATGGCGTATGCCCAGTTGTAGCAGAACAGTAGGACGCGTCCGGATAAGCGGTTTTAACGTTCACGTCCAAACGATTCAATATCTTTAGACAAGGTAAATACATTGCATAAAAACACGGACATTTATTTCTGAGACTTTTTTTTCAAATCGGAATGGTCCCTTTCAACCAGATTTCATTTCGGATGAAACCCAACAGATTGAACAGATGACATTATCAAAACTTTATCACGTACAAATGTGATATCGAACCCTGTATCGGTGGTTAAGTTATGATATAATTAGTATAGTCAGTTCCTTGTCCATAGTAATATCGTGTTTGTTTTTTATCAGACTCTCGGTAAACACGAGGCTTTCCATTGATAAATATTAGATAGAGCTCTTAACAAATCACGGACATCAACGACGAAAAAACGAGTCCCATGTACAAATTGGCATGCTCTTTAAAGATCCCTTGGCAGTTGGAATTCGATATTAGAATAGGCAGTAGCGCTGCTGTCCAGGTTACATTTCCCTCATAGCACTCTGCTTGGCGTATGGCCGTTTTTATTTGCCCAGTCAAAGAAGTAGGGCGTTTAACTCCATTTCATTTATCATATCGTAAAATACGTTCTAAAAGAAACCCACAAACAGTTGCAATAATACATATCATTCATTTTAAACATATAAATTGAAATAAAATGGGGTTTAAGGGTCTACTATTTTTAACATATCAATTGCAATAAAATGGGGTTTAACGTTCTACTGTTTGTCACCAACCCGGGATAATACGGATGAGGATGAGGGACTTACTGGTTTGTGAGCCCACGGGGGACGATTATTTAAACTACCCAGGGTCACATCCGACATCACCCACTTTGAAGTTCGATAGCCATGAATTCCATTATTTTTCAATCATATATCAATTATATGGTATGTTGCGTCGTTTAGTTATAAATAAATATGATTATATCACGACTGATTTATTTATTTTGATTTCGTTTATTCAAGATGTCATAACATATATTTTACCTGTACCTTTAAATGATATTGTATTAAATTCCTTTATTTTATTTTATTATTATATGTGTAACAATCCACCTGTTTATTTAATCAGTGCAAGACAATGATAGATACGGTACATTATAATATTGATATTATTAAATATTTTCATAGAATGCTTCAATAAAACCTATATTACATTAGCAAGTATTATAAAAATAACCAAACAACATTTAGAGAAATATTCATCCCTATTTGTTAAATATAATTATAATGGAGAAATTGAACTCGACTTCTCCTAACCAGCACAGAATTCTATTTGACTTGTACCATTAAAATAAAAGTGAGAAAAGTGATTGGATGAATGATATGTCTCTTTGTTTAAGAAATAACCTTTGGGTATGAAAGTTGATTTTATCACACTAAAATACATTTGTCGTATTTAGGTATGAAAGTTGCCATACTTAAATATATTTGTCATATTTAGAATACACATTGAACAAGCTCAATCCTAAAAATATATCTAAAAATAAATAATTCCCATACCCTATTCCTCTCTCTCTCTCTCTCTCTGTTGAATGCAGTCTGAATCTAATCAATTAAGTGGAATCTAATCATTAGTCAATATTGCAAGGGAGTTAAATCTTTGTTAATTTTTAGAATATAATAATTTATGTGTATATTATTCTTAAATCAGTCTGAATTTAATCAATCAAGTGGAAGTTCAGTTTACTTTTATTACAAATATTATTCAGGACACTTTATTACCTCGAAACTTTTAGATCTTTCGAACTTCGAGGTCGGGTATTCCCGAACTTAGTTTAAAATTACTTTTTAAAAGTATGTTGATATACTGTCTGAAGAGCTTGGAATCCATTTCTCAACTCTGAATGTAATATAGACAAAACATTCAAAAGCTTTTGCGTAATCTTAATAATTTTTTCAAAACAATTCATTTCACTCTGAATCTCTTCATATTTTACACTTTTGCCGAAGAGCATCTAATTCTTCTATCGTTGAACCTATTAAAGTCAAAATCTCCATACCTGAGAAATCTTTTTGGTTTCTAATTTATTTAGAATCTCATATTATTTCTCACTTGTTAGCACGCGCGCGCTGTATCACACGGTCTGTCATTGAGTCAACTGGTGGGGTTTCGATTCCCCGGTTGTACGTGACAAGGGGTAGGGTCGCCTGTCCAACCTCGTGGGTTTTCTCCGGGTCCTCCGGTTTCCTCTCACAGCTAAAGACCCCGTTATGGAAATTATGGAAATAAAATTCAACCATATGTTAGTCCCGAAATGACCTAGTTTGTGTCGAGTGGACGTTAAATCCCATCTCTCTCTCTCTCTCTCTCTCTCACTTTGATAACTATTCAATGATTATTCCCTCGAACACCTCTTCCGAAGAACTTGTAATTAAATATTATATTGTTAAATATAATATAATAAGATCAAAACCTTCAAACATCCCTATTAGATTTCTTTAAGTTACAAAATTTATTGATGAGAATGCTTGAATATTCCAGAACATCCCTAAATATTCCTTCTAACACCTTCCCCGAAGAGCTTCGAAATGAAATGAAATGCTCCGAACTCGACTAATGAAGACGGGCATACGCCATACAGTGTGCTATGGGGGAAATTTATCCCGGATAGCGGCACTACGGCCTACTTTCATATAGAATTCCAACTGTCAAGGGATCTTTTACGTGCACGCCAATGTGTACACGGGACCTCGTTTTTTCGTCCCATCCGAATGACTAGACAGCTGTGCTTGTCAGGCCCTCTGTCCTGCATTACTGACAAGGGGAAACCACGCCGGAAAATCTGGATGAATATTCTCGGCCAATGCAGGGATCGAAAACCGACTTCCAGGATAGCGAGCCAGCGTCTTACCCACCTAGCCACCGTGATCCCCTCCGAAGAGCTTCGAAGTCTTTCATCTATTTCAATCTAATATAGAACAAATCTACTTTGTTTAAGAAATAACTTTAGATATGAAATAAGCCTAAAGGGTAATTGTCATACTTAGAAATCACAATAAAAAAACTCAATCCTAAATATAACATCTAAAGTTACTAAATTAAATACCCTTAAAGTTGATATAACTGACAACTTAAATCCTTTATTAAATATCTCTATAGAATAGCAGACGAATTGCCGTCTGCAAGCATTCGACCCATCTTTTATTCCCTAACATAAACACCCAATGTTTGTCAGTGATACAAGCCCCTACTATCCAGCTCTTTCTAAACTATACAAATCATATTAGTCTTGCTCATCCAGTCATCTCAAAAATTACCATGGAAATTGGTTATTGTAAACCTTTTCACAAGATATTCTCAGCCAACTCTGAATTATAAACAATTTTCTTGCTTACATTATCTTTATTTGCTATTGAAGTCACCAAATATAGTAACTTTTGAAACATTAAGAGCCATATTTTAAAATTTGAAGCATATTTTCAGATAGACACTATGTACTCAACAGCCAAAAACCTTTACACTCCAAAATCCCACTGCCAACCTGTTTAATTAGAAAATATCTGCAAATTATTTATTTAATGTAATTCTTTTTCTCTATATAATCTTCATTTAGACGTAAAGTCATCAAATATTGCAATAATTGAAACACTGAAATTTATAATTAGTATTTAAAACCAGATTTTCTTATTGACACTAAATGTACTTAAAATCTGTATCGCTCTATTGTATATAGGTGTGCAAGATACAGGCAATGATTTTATTTGTATATATTATATTTTACTTTTTAATCTTTTATACATACTCAACTCTTATCCTATACATATTATAAATAATCAAAAATACCTGTTTTTATTATTGTATATTACTGTATTTTACTTTGCCTGTGTGTCTTATATAGTAACAGTGAATAAGTAAAAAATAAATTAAAGGTGTGGAAATTATAAAATACTATAAATATTATAATGTATAATTATATTCTGTGAATAAATATATTACAAGCTAAAATAAATATTAATAAATCATGTATTATATACCTGACTGATATCATTACAATATCATTAGACCTCTACTACTAATCAATCAAATTATATGTTATGATACCTCGTTTAGTCATAAAATACTATATTACTCGTCTTATGATAGCAGGTGTTTTAATGTTGATTCATTTCACTTGAATAGAAGTTCATTATACCCATTATAAATAATTACATCACTAGTACATTATAGCTTAGATTAACATTTGTTACAATTCTGATTCATTCCACATGGGAGCCACGTTGGATCAGTGAGTAAGACATTAACTCGCTAACCTGGAGGCCCCGTGTTTAACCAATGCGTTGATCGAGAAAGTCCGCCCACATCAGTGGTGTAAGACGGAGGGCCTAGCATTGGACACCGTAAAGTCTTATGGATGAGATGAAAAACCGAGGTGAGGTTCCGCGAACACAGTGCCGTGTACGTAAAAGAACCCTTGACAGTTGGAATTGGAAATAAGAGTAGGCCGTAGAGTCACTGTCCGTGCAAAATGTCCCTCATAGCACACTGTATGGCGTATGTCTGTCTTCATTAGCCCAATCGGATCAGAACAGTAGGACGTTAAAATCCATTTCATTTCATTCCACTTGAAATATCCTGATGATAGAAGTTGACAATTCCCATCATAGCTTGTAATACAGTAAACTTTGATGTTGGTTATCCCCCACTATAAACCAATGATATGCTTGGTTTAGTACTAATTGGTTATCTATTGAAATGAAATGAAATGAAATGGAGTTTATCGTCCTACTGTTCTGCTCCTAACCTGGGCTGATGAAGACGGGCATACGCCATACAGTGTGCTATGAGGGAAATTTTGCCCGGACAGCGGCACTACGGCCTACTCTTATATCGAATTCCAACTGCCAAGGGATCTTTTACGTGCACGCCAATGTGTACACGGGACCTCGGTTTTTCGTCCCACCCGAATGACTAGACAGCTTTCCTTGTCAGCCACTCCGTCCTGCATCACTGACAAGGTAGAACCACTCCGGAAAATCTGGATGAACTTTCTCGGCCAATGCAGGGATCGAACACCCGACCTCCAGGCTAGCGTGGTTATCTATTATAGTTCATATAATATTAATAGTACATCATACTATGATATGCTTGGTTTAGTATTAATTGGTTATCTATTATAGTTCATATAACATTAATAGTACATTATACTATGACATGCTTGGTTTAGTATTAATTGGCCATCTATTATAGTTAATATAATATTAATAGTACATCATACTATGATATGCTGGGTTTAGTATTAATTGGCCATCTATTATAGTTCATATAATATTAATAGTATATCAAACTATGATATGCTTGGTTTAGTATTAATTGGCCATCTATTATAGTTCATATAATATTAATAATATAGGATGTAGGTAATAGTAAACATGTACAGTAATTATTGACTTTAATAAAGTTCAAATATCAATAATACATAGAGGATATTTGTCGTTTTAGAGTGAATAACATATTTTATTTCATCGAGAAGCAAGAAAACTTATATTTTCACGAATGCGTAGCATGAGTGAAAATATAAACGTTTTCTTGCTTAGAGATGAAATAAAATATGTTATTCACGACAAAACGACAAATGTTCTATTTATTTTATGATTTTACAATCATTTTAGGTAAAAACAACATGGACTACTGCTAGCCAGTGGAATAACACTTTTATTTCACTGATAAAACGAGGTATTCCACTACTGATCATAAAATAAATGATTATAGTCAATCGTTAAATGTAACGGTTCATTAGTATAATTAGAGAGAGAGAGAGAGAGAGAGAGAGAGAGAGAGAGACTGACTAACATATTGTTTAATTTTATGTAAATGATTCATCTAGTCTACTGCATCCAGATTTTTAAAGCGCGTTAACAATATGTCATTTTGGGATTAACATATCGTGCAATTCATATTCATTTGACAATCGGCCTAAAAATGTTGATTAACTTAAAATCGACCGTTTTATAATGCTGCCATTTTGGATTTCGAAATTTACATATAGCTTTAAATTAATGGTCTGACTATTTATTTGATTCGTTCATACCAGTGATGTGTTAAGATAGATATAGAATATGTTAATACAGCCGCCGTAATGCTAGGCTCTACTCGATAAGTCTCGATCCTTCGTCTCGTATGATCTTAATACGAATTTTAATACGAATTCTAGATATCTTGTTAGGTATCACTGAAACGCACGTTCATTTCTATTTTCAAATATTTAAATAATTTTCTGGCACATTTATATTTACATACTTTGAAAAAATGAAATGAAATGGTGTTTAAGGTCCTACTGTTCCAGTCCGACCGGGATAATGAAGACGGGCATACAGTGTGCTAAAAGGGAATGTTTGCCTGGGCTGCGACACTATGGCCTACTCTTATATCGAATTCCAACTGCAAAAGGATCTTTTACGTACACGACAATGTGTACACCCGAATGATTAGACAGTTTTCCTTGTCAGGCCCTGGTCCTGCAACCACTGACAAGGCGAAAGCACGAAGGAAAATCCCGACATACTTTCTCGGCCAGTACAGGGATCGAACACGCGACATACAGGATAGCGAGCCAGCGTCTCGCCCACTTAGCTACCCTGGCTCCTTACTTTGAAAAAAAAATCTAATCTGTATCTTTTAACAACGGACGTGACAATGAATAGGGTCCGTCGGATACACCACTGGCAAATAAGAATGTACGTTTCCAACGTCTTCCAAAGTCCTACTCAATGAGCCAACGTGGCTCCAGAACAGTGTATAGTCGATCGGATAGGTCTAAAAAACGAGGACATTGTGCACGTAAAAGAATCCACCACTATTGGAATTGGTTAAGAGCAGATGGTATCGCCGCCTGACTGACAAAGCTGCCCCCCCCCCCCCCGCCATAGCACACATCGATGGTCTTGGGTGGCCGAATTGTTAGCGCGTGTGCGTTGTATCATAAGGTCAATTAGTGTAGTTTCGATTCCCCGGCTGTTCGTGACAAGGAATAAGATCGCCTGTCCAACCTCGTTGATTTTCTACGGGTCCTCCGGTTTCCTCCCACTGCTAAAGAGCCCTACGCGCAAGCGAATTATTGAAATAAGAATGAACCATGTTAGTCCCGATTAACTTGGTTTGTGTCGAGTGGTCGTTAAACCACATCTCTCTCTCTCTCTCTCCCTCCATCTCTCTCTCTCATATTACAAACATTGTTCATTACATGTAAACACGTCAAGTAAAGACAGTCATGTAAAATGAATGCCGTACCAATTATTTATATATACTATTCAAAAAAAGTAGGGGATATTTGATTTTTAAGTGTTATTAAAGTCACCTAATGAAACTGACGAAGAAACAAATGACAAAATGAAATGAAGTTCACATTCATCGATTTATTCCAAATGATCGTTAGACTAAGTAAGGCACAGACTGACCATTATAAGGGTAAAATGATACCCGGGGTCAAACAGCAAAGTTACCACAGCATCACAACCAAGTCAGTAACGGGTAAATCCTCCTCTGTTTGCCAAACAAGCATTGATCCGACGTGGCATACTCCTAATGAGACATCTAAGGTCATTTTGGTCCAGATTGTCCCATTCCTGTTGCAACGCAGCAGCAAGTTCTTGGACATTGGCAGGACGTTGTTGACGTTGACGTAACCTCTGTCCAAGCATGTCCCAGACATGCTCGATGGGGGAGAGGTCGGGACTCAGTGCTGGCCAAGGTAATGTGGTGATGTTCTGTTGTTGGAGGTAACCTGTAACGATCCTGGCCCTGTGACATCTTGCGTTGTCATCCTGGAAGATAAAACGGCGGCCATGACGTCGTGCGAACGGCACAACATGGACTGCCAAGATGTTGTCCCGGTAGTACTGGCCTGTAACACGCCCTGCAACAACATGTAAAGCCGTTCTTCCAGCAACAGTGATGCCTCCCCACACCATAACAGAACCACCCCCAAATCGATCATGTCTGATGACGTTAACGTCTTGGAAGCACTCGTTTCGACGACGCCACACCCTCCTTCGTCTGTCCAAAAAATCAACAGTGAACCTTGACTCATCTGAAAACATCACATTGCTCCAGCGTCGATTATCCCAGTGTTGACGATCCCTACACCAACGACGTCTTGCCTGAATGTGATGATCTCTCAAACAAGGGATCACGCGAGGACGTCGGGCGCGAAGGTGACCCCTATGCAGTCGATTCCGAATCGTCTGGCCACTCACTCTCACACCAGTGTCTGTTTGAAGACGAGCGCTGATCTGATTTGCTGTGATGACACGATTTCTCAAGGTCAAGGTACGGATAAATCGATCCTGGGCTTGAGTTGTCGTCCTTGGTCGACCTGAGCGTGGTCTGTCCTGTACAGATTGTGTATCACGGTATCTGGACCATAGCCTGCTTATGACAGACTGAGAAACATTCATCGTCCGCGCCACAACCGCCTGTGTTGTGCCGATCTGTAGCATGCCAAGGGCACGTAACCTTTCATTTTGGGTAAGCCGACGCATATCAAAATTTGTTTTCTGGTCACTAAAACAATTAAACTGATGTTTCCACCCTGGAATTCAATGCCACAATGACTGTAACATTCAAAGTCAGAGTCGTGCAAATCTTGGGTTGGACCCCCATGATGATCCCAAGCATCACCTGCATTCCATGCGGTAGCTATTGGTGCGTTTGGACGTCACATGTAACTGGAAATGTTTCTTCTGTTAGGTTCTATAGTGACTTTTTTCGTAGTCATTTGCATATTTTAGTATTATGCCCCCAAAATCAAATATCCCCTACTTTTTTTGAATAGTATACAACACGAACAAAGTGAGTAAAATAGTAAAGACTTCCCTATTACAACCACTATATCAATCATTACAGTCACGAATATTCAGTTGTGCGACATCATCGCACTAGGTGTAAGCGGACGTTAACGACACACACACACACACACACACAACAGTAGAATCCGGTGTTAAGCAGCAGTTTATAGTGAAAAACTGTTTTCGTGTCCAAATCGTTTAGAACATTATTACAGAGAGATTTAAAGTATTAAAATTCTTCAAGGTGTATGGATAAGTTGAGTGGGAGAACGACGGTAGCTACTCAGTAGTATCTGTGAAAGATATCGGCGAGTCTACGAAGGTGGATAGGCCTACACCTTACAGAACAGGAGATAAAGCTAAGGTTAGAGGTCACAAGAAGATTTACAGCCGTAAGCTAGCTACAGTACCTGGTGGGTCTAATTGTTAAAGTAGCTAAGTCGGTTTATAGACATAACGGCGCTAAACCATAACGGCCAAAATAAGTCAATATCATCCAAAGTCTTCAACTTTCAAAACACAAATTATTTGTTAATTTAAATCAACATTGATGTTGTGATCTTACCGGGAAAAGATGGGCTTCTGATATCCAAAATAAACATTTTAACATTGGTACACGAATCATGTACCATAATGCGTTTCATGCCCATTTTTAACAAAGGACTCGACGAACGAGGCTAGACATATTCCACAAGTCATATCAAACGGCGACCCATATTCTTATCTGGAGAGCATGCACCATAAATACTATGTAGACTGGAATAACCAGACACTAGAGATTGCCATTCAATTGAGACTTCCCCGAACATAACTGATTTGAAATTAGAGTCTCGGTTATTCATTTTTGCATTTAATTAGTTTTCAAAAATTGTATCTCAAACCGCTAAATATCGCAGGCTAGCGATGATATCGAGAGTTGATTATGGTCTGGACAAGTTAATTAATGTCTAATTAATAATTTATATAACATTTCAGGCCTAAAGAAAGACATGCAATAATCCGATTTAGCTCTTGTATAATGTCTGTTTAAGCCACGTTGATATATACCCAGATTCGTTATTTGACACATAATTAAGAAAACAAAATCATAATACAAACGCTGGATAATCTCCCTGACTGGATTCAGTCGGATTTAAAACGGGTTTGTCATTAAATTGTCGCGACAACAAAATGGCCGCAGGCGTACTTCATAGCGAGTAACATAGATCGATGGAATTTCTATATTGTATATATCTTTGTAAATACTGGGCAAAATTGAACCAACTTATAACTGATATTACAATTAGATATTTGTCTTCCGCCAGCGAGCCACGGTGGCTGAGTGGGTAAGACGTTGGCTCGCTGACCTGGTGGTCCCGTGTTCAATCTCTGCGTTGACAGAGAAAGTACCCCAATGTAGTTCCTCGTGCAGGACTGCAGACCTGACAAGGGACAACGTATACTGGCTCGGGTGGGACGAAAAACCGAGGTCCCGTGTATGTGGCGTATACGTTAACGATCCCATGATAGTAAGCCGTAGCGCCACTGTCCGGTCTAAATGTCCCTCATAGCACACTGGTAATGAATCTGGATTATCTATTTTAGGTAGCGTAACATAATTAAACCTGTTGCTTAAAGAAACGGCAGTAGCACCTGAATTAAATGGAGGTATGGTCTTAATCATCTAAATTTAACATAAATTTCACATTTAATTTGAAATCATTGAAGTAACTTTCTACAGAAAATACAATTGATGATCTATGTTCCTCTGATTTTTAAGCATTCCGGCTGATAATGAAGTGTGCACCTTTCCGCGATGAGATTTCAGTTGAATCGGACGAATCGGAAGAGGAATCTAAACGAGAGGAGTCTGCTTGTAGTAAGTATTTAAAAATGGAAATCATCGAAATTATATTTTGTACAGACCATTTATAAACCGGGGCCACAGGGGCTCGGTGATTAAGTCGCTGACTCATTAACCAGCAGGTCCGGGTTCGATCCCGGTGTTGGGTGAGAAATTTCCATGTAGGATTTATAAGTGGTGTAGCATGGATAGTGTGACAAAGAAGACTCGCTCCCGGTGTTGGTCGAGAACGTTCGTCGAGATTTTCCGGTGGGGTTTCCCCTTGTCATTGCAGGACGTAAAAGATCCCATGGCAGTTTGAATTCGATATAAAAATAGACCGTAGCGCCGCTGTCCGGGCAAAATTGCTTATAGCATATTGCATGACGTATGCCCGTTTTCATTAGCCCAGTCAGAGCAGAACATTTTATTTGGTTAATCGCGGTGGCGAACAAATTGGTTATTAGTATTGAAAAGTTCATGAATAAATGTATACGTCAATGTTTGATGGGTCGTCCAAACCCAAATAATATGACACATGGCGGGGCTTATAAACATTAAGATGGGATTGTTTCCATGGACGACTTTGATGTAAAAGGACCCAGACACGTACTTTTAAATCTGATATAGTTCAAAATTTCGTTTTACTTGTCTTCACAGCACTAGAATCTGGAAGAGTTGTTATATAACAGGCGTTCTGTCTGATGTGAGGAATTAGTCAATGAACCGGCCTGTTACGGTGACTTCTTGGCGCGCCGTGCATGGAACTGTTGTTAAACCACTAGAAACGTCAACGCTGGTTGATTAATCAATGCCTGACGTCATAGGGTGAAAAGACGCTCGTATGACTCCTGAAACGAACTCGCACTACAGTCAGATCTTCGTGTGGTAGAGGCCGTCAAAAGTATAAAAAACGAAACGAAATATAGATCTGTATTTTAATCGGATCGGAGTGAGATGTTTGTAATCTATAAACGTAATGTCTAACACATTCGAACCATGTATGTTTTTTGATTAAATATTGGACAGCTTTGAGAGGATCACGGTGGCTAAGTGGGTAAGGCGCTGGCTCGCTAGCCTGGAGGTCGGGTGTTCGATCACTGCATTGGCCGAGAAAGTTCATCCAGATTTTCCGGCGTGGTTCTCCCTTGTCAGTGATGCAGGACGGAGGGGCTGACAAGGACAGCTGTCTAGTCGTTCGGATGGGACGAAAAACCGAGGTCCCGTGTACACATTGGCGTGCACGTAAAAGATCCCTTGACAGTTGGAATTCGATATAAGAGTAGGCCGTAGTGTCGCTGTCCGGGCAAAATTTCCCTCATAGCACACTGTATGGCGTATGCCCGTCTTCATTAGCCCAGTTCGGAGCAAAACAGTAGGACGTTAAACCCCATTTCATTTCATTTCATTTTTGAACAGCTTTGAGATAGCAATAATGTAGAATAAATGTTCGCATTGTTTTAAAAACAGTACATTTGTTAAACTAAACATACATTATGACGTCACATTAATAATGATGTCAAAGGCCTGAAATGTTATATATTATATATAAACTATTGAATAGACATTATTAACAAATCAAGAGCATAATCGACTCTCGATGGCATCGGATACTCGAGATTTTAACTAGATTAAAACGGTTCGCCATTTAAAAATTTAATTTAAAAATGGGAAAGCGAGGCTAAGCCCCGATTATATCAGTGCCCTGGTTATCACTGTGCATACATCTTGTCAAAACCATAGGCGTACGGGGAAATTTTTGACTGGGGGGGGGGGGCGGTGGTGGTTGGTGCCCCCAAAATGTAGTTAGGTTCTTAGTATGTTACATAATAATAATAATATCTCTTTTGCGATGAATAAGTTCTTAATTTCTAAATCATCAATAAAAGAGAACTAAATTTTATTAACTTGTAATATACACAACTAAAAACAGTTGTTTATGTAACTGTAACTCGTGGCTTACTGTACTCCAAACAATAGAGGGTATGAGTCTTCAGATTTCTATTTAATTGCCTAACTATAGACACTCTGAATTTAAATTCGCTGTTAAATTGGACACATTCAAGAACACACTATTTTTTATACAACTTTTACAAAGTACAATTGTGTGCCCAAATTTTCCCAGCATTTGGTGCCCAAAATGGGGGGGGGGCGCCCCCCCCCCCCAGGTCGTACGCCTATGGACAAACAATGATAAATTGGCTGAGAATGAAGTAAATCAAGGGGTTTCCACATTTTGCTCCATCTGTCTAAGATACGATCGAGAATTAACATTGTGAATGGGGAAATCTTTAGTGGTCTGTGACCAAATAAATAAAACTGTGCTAACAAAATGAAACTAGATTTGCCATGGCTAGATCTTATTCTTAAGGTCAACTCAATTCTCGTCGATGTCGCTGAGATGTAATAAGTAGAGCGTGTGATTGTTGGTTAGGGTTAGATTAAGTATTAGGGCTAGGTCCAGGGTAAGGGTAAGGGTTGAGATTAGCGTTAACCCTGTTTACATCTCGTGACCTTTGGCCAAACTTGAAGTTGTCCTTATTAATTAGATTTAACCCTTTGTGCCTATCTTCCTATAAATTTTACTCGAAACGAAATATAATTTTATATACTTAATGTTGCAGTGTTTTCGGCAATATGTCCTTCCGGCACATTTAACCAAATGTGAATATTTTTGGGCATGGTAGGCCAACATTAGATAACTACAATGACTTAATATTGAAAATAACTGAAAAATAGATAAATTCTGTGTTTCAAATTCCACAATTGCTTATGGACGCTCTAGAGGCCAAAGTAAATATCCGATTGACATTAAATTTATACACATTGTTTAAGGTCATGAGACAAAGAAGCCTATTGATTTTCAGCAATTTCTGATAATTATTGCCAGAGTTATGGCCCTTGATTATTTGAGGTCATGAGACGAAGAATCCTATTGATTTTCAACATTTCTGATAATTACTGCCAAAGTTATGACCCTTGATCACTTTGAAAAATCTTGTGACTGTCTAGAGGCTAAAGTTATCATCGGATTGGCTTCAGTTTAAGGTCTTGAGATGAACAAGTATATTGATTTTCAATGAATTTTGATAACTTGAACAGCTAAATCCATGATATTAAATGTTTCGTATACTAAACGTTAGCATGGGGCAGAACTTCATTCAAACCAAACAAATTTTAATGATTTTCTAATAATTAATTGATGAGTTGTTACTCTTAATCGGATATTAGTGTATTATAATTGTTTCATTACTAAAAAAAGTAAAAATATGTGACTGCCCGGATGATTTAGCTGCTGTGGGCGTATCTTTCATTGCCTGGTAACCTATCTTTTTCATTTTGAGTAAATCTGTTGTCTGCATCACTACAGTCCAGGGACTGTACAGGGGAGCTGGATGGCCGAACAGTTAACGTGTGCGTGTTGTATCATAAGGTCTGTCATTGAGTCAACTGGCGTGGTTTCGAGTCCCCAGTTGTACGTGACAAGGAGTAGGGTCGCTCGCCAACCTCGTGGGTTTTCCCCTAGTCACTGGTGCAGAATGGGGACGGGGGGAGCCTAAAAAAGAACACTTGTCAGTTTGATTCCAAATCAGAGTAGGCCGCTGTCCGGACATAATTTCCTACATAGCACACCGTATGACATATGCCCATTTTAATTAGCCTAGTCGGAACAGAACAGTAGGACATTAATCTTGATTTCGTTTCAAACATTTAGAAATATTTTTTCTCTATTTCAGATAAAACAAATTGAACAAGTTTGATCAGGAAAAACAATGAAATGAAATGGGGTTTAACGTGCTACTGTTTTGCTCCTTAACTGAGCTAATGAAGACGGGCATACTTCATACAGTGTGATATGAGGGAAATTGTGCCCAGACAGCGGCGCTACAGCCTACTCTTATATCGAATTCCAACTGCCAGGGGATCTTTTACGTGCACGCCAATTTGTACACGGCACCTCGGTTTTTCGTCCCATCCGAACGACTAGACAGCTGTCCTTGTCAGCACTCCCCCCCCCCCCGTCCTGCGCCACTGACAAGGGGAAACCACGCCGGAAAATCTGGATGAACGTTCTCGGCCAATGCAGGGGTGGTGAAGTTCAAGGTAGACAAGTGAAATGATATGAAATAAGGTTTAACGTCCTACTGTTCTGCACCGACTGGGCTAATGAAGATGGGGATATACGACAAACAGTGTGTTATAAGTGAAATTTTGCCCGTACAGCGGAGTTGACACTTATTTCGAATTCCAATTGTCAAGGTTTCTTTAAGGTCCCCGCCAATGTGTACACGGGTCCTCGGATAGTCGTCCAATCAGAACGACTATACATTGCCACTTGTCTGTACCACTGACAAGGAGGAAATACGTCGGAAAAAACCGATGAACTTTCTTGGTCAACGATAATGAGACATCCAGGTGAGCAAGCCGACGTCCTACCAACTGAACAACCGTGGTGTCCTTTTGAAACTTGACAAAGTGAAATGAAATGAAATTTAACGTCTTACTTATCACCACCGACTTTTATTTCGAATTCCAGTTGTCATGGATTCTTTTACGTGCCCGACAACGTGAAGACTGTACAATTGCCCTCATAGTACACTGTATGGCGCATGCCCGTCTTCATCAGCCCAGTCGGAGCAGAAAAGTAGGACGTTAAACCCCATTTCATTTCATTTCTTTTCTAAATATTGAGCTGGAGATTTTGATAGCGACTTTTTTGGAGTTTTTCCACCGTTAATTCGAGACTATACTATACCCTCAGTCAACCAGTCCCCTCTTACTTTATGACTCATTGGAAAATAAAACGAAACGCGACATTTTGTGTAGGTTTATGAGCCGGATGAGTGGGAGGGGCAGAAATGATGAGCCCGAAGAAAAAAATCCTTTGGTTTTGCAACCGAAATCCCATGTTATGTCCACCCGAATTCCAATCAACCAATCAATCAGACTTTGGCATTGACCTGACACCAGAAATTTCACATCCCGGGAAACAAAGCTCATGCCCAATAAAATGTGGCGCATAAAGCAGAGTGACAAGTCTACAATGGCTTTAAACACTGTGTATTTTACTGATTTAAGATTTGTACCCATAGATCAATTGTAAATAATTTGGATTCCCGAAAACTTGATAATAAACAAAATGGTGGATATCTGAAAAGTATCACACACAATCCAATTAAAAGACAGATCCTATTTCGTTTCGTTTTTTATAGTTCAAAATTTCGTTTTACTTGACTTTACTACACTAGGATCTGGAAGAGTTGTAAAAGACAGATCCTATTTCGTTTCGTTTTTTATAGTTCAAAATTTCGTTTTACTTGTCTTTATTACACTAGGATCTGGAAGAGTTGTTATATTTTTTTATGTTAAATGTTAAGTGTGGTACTTGAGCTTTATCTCTGAAAGGAATGTTTCTTAAGAGCTGAAAATGCCATATAAATTAAATTGTCGTAAATCTCGACATTGCATCAACACATCCTGTACAGGAGCATGGGAATATACACAATGTACACTCCCTCTCTCTCTCTCTCTCTCTCCCTCCCTCTCTCACACTCTCTCTCTCTCTCTCTCTTATATTCATTCATCATATAACAAACAGACAGTGCTAGATTCACATGTGGGCTTGGCAGGCTGAAACCTAGGAGGGTCTCAAGATATGAGGGTCATCGGGCCAAGATATGGGTGAGTGGAGGGTGGGGAGGCTCATCGGGCCATGATAGGGGTGGGGGGGGTCATCCGGCCAAGACGGGGGGGTGGGGGGTCATCGGACCATGGTGTATAATATTTTGACTGTAGTCTTAAACATTCGTCACTATCCTCGACAGTGTTTAACGGACATTTTGATCTTCCTGTTGTCGTGAGGGTGGGGTGGGGAGGGGCTTCATCTAAATCCAGCAATGCCAACAGAAAGACAGACAGAGCTAACATGCAATGTGTCTGATTAAATTTAAAAATTAGTTGCCAGTTTGTTTTGGATTTTTTTTGGGGGGGGGGGGGAAACTAGAAAGGAAGATTCGTATGAAAACCGGGGAGCCACAGTGGCTAAGTGAGAAAGACGCTGGCTCGCATAGATGTAGCGGGTTTGATCCCGGTGTTGTCCAATGTTCCGTGAACACATTGGCGTGCACGTAAAAGACCCTTGGCAGTTGGAATTCGATCATTAGTCCAGTTGTAGCAGAACAGTAGGACGCGTCCGGATAAGCGGTTTTGACGTTCACGTCCAAACGACTAAATATCGCGAGACACGGTACATACATTGCATACAAACACGGACTTTTATTTCGGAGACTTTGTTAAAATCGGGATGGTCTCTTTAAACCCGATTTCATTTCCGGATGAAACCCAACAGATTGAACAGGTAGCCTTATTAAACCTTTGTCAGGTACAAATGTGATATCGAACCCTGTATCGGTGGTAAAGTTATGATATAGTATGTTCACTTTCCTTCAAATTCAAAAATTAAATAGAACAGTTAGCTCCCTTCTTTTCGGCAGTAATCGATTTAATGGCGACGGGCATAAGCCATGATTGAATTTTTGCACGGACTCTTCATCAAGTCCAAATTTCAAGAATTTGCGAACGACTGGACGTTTTTACGAGAACTTGGACCAGTAACTGGGGTGGCGCTCTTCAAAGAACCCTAAGGCCCAGTTTTATACTACTGGGGGATACTTGGCACCCATCCATTCTAGTCACGGCTAGCTGCATATTGGGATCCCGGATATAAAGTTGAATAACGAATAACGAGGTAGCTTCATGGATATGGTGATTCAGTTCCTTGTCCATAGGAAGCTTATTTTTTTATCAGACTCTCGGTAAACACGAGGCTTTCCATTGATAAATATTAGATAGAGCTCTTAACAAATCACGGACATCAACGTATAGTCGTTCGGATGGGACGAAAAAAACGAGTCCCATGTACAAATTGGCATGCTCTTTAAAGATCCCTTGGCAGTTGGAATTCGATATTAGAATAGGCAGTAGCGCTACTGTCCAGGTTACATTTCCCTCATAGCACTCTGCGTGGCGTATGGCCGTTTTCATTTGCTCAGTCGAAGCAGTAGGGCGTTTAACTCCATTTCATTTATCATATCGTAAAATACGTTCTAAAAGAAACCCACAAACAGTTGCAATAATACATATCATTCATTTTAAACATATGTCCGTTTTTATTTGCTCAGTCGAAGCAGTAGGGCGTTAAACCCCATTTCATTTATCATATCGTAAGATACGTTCCTCCCACAGCTAAAGACCCCTTTATGGAGATTATGGAAATAAAATTGAACCATATGTTAGTCCCGAAATGACCAAGTTTGTTTCGAGTGGACGTTAAATCCCATTTCTCTCTCTCTCTCTCTCTCTTTCTCACTTTGATAACTATTCAATGATTATTCCCTCGAACACCTCTTCCAAAGAACCTCTAATTAAATGTTATATTGTTAAATATTATATAACAAGGTCAAAAGCTTCAAACATCCGTATTTGATTTCTTTAAGGTTGAAAAATTTATTGTTGAGAATGCTCGAATATTCCAGAACATCCCTAAATATTCCTTCTAACACCTTCTCCGAAGAGCTTCGAAATGAAATGAAATGAAAAGAAATGGTCCTACTGTTCTGCTCCGAACTCGACTAATGAAGACGGGCATGCGCCATACAGTGTGATATGAGGAAAATATTGCCCAGACAGCGGCACTACGGTCTTTTTTCATATAGAATTCCAACTGTCAAGGGATCTTTTACGTGCACGCCAATGACTAGACAGCTGTGCTTGTCAGGCCCTCTGTCCTGCATCACTCTCAAAGGAGAACCACGCCGGACAATCTGGATGAACTTTCTCTACCAATGCAGGGATCGAAAACCGACCTCCAGGCTAGCGAGCCAGGGTCTTACCCACCTAGCCACCGTGATCCCCTTCGAAGAACTTCGAAGTCATTCATCTATTTCAATCAAATATAGAACAAATCTACTTTGTTCAAGAAATAACTTTAGATTTGAAATAAGCCTAAAAGATAATTGTCATACTTAGAAATCACAATAAACAAACTCAATCCTAAATATAACATCTAAAGTTACTAAATTAGATACCCTTAATGATGATGTAATTGACAACTTAAATCGTTTATGAAAATATCTCTCTAGAATAGCAGACGAATTGCCGTCTGCCAGCATTCGACCCATCTTTTAACCCCCAACATAAACACCAGTGATACAAGTCCCTATTATCCAGCTCTATCTAAACTATACAAATCATTTTAGTCTTGCTCATCAAGTCATCTCAAAAAATTAACATTGAAATTGGCTATTGTAAACCATTTCACAAGATATTCTCAGCCAACTCTGAATTATAACCAATTTTCTTGCTTACATTATCTTTATTTGCTATTGAAGTCACCAAATATAGTAACTTTTGAAACATTAAGAGCCATATTTTAAAATTTGAAGCATATTTTCAGATAGACACTATGTACTCAACAGCCAAAAACCTCTACACTCCAAAATCCCACTGCCAACCTGTTTATTAGAAAATATCTGCAAATTATTTATTTAATGCAATTCATTTTCTCTTAGACGTAAAGTCATCAAATATTGCAATAATTGAAACATGGAAATTTATAATTAGTATTTAAAACCAGGTTTTCTCATTGACACTAAATGTACTTAAAATCTGTATCGCTCTATTGTATTATAGGTGTGCAAAATACAGGCAATGATTTTATTTATATATATCATATTTTACTTTTTACTCTTTTATACATACTCAACTCTTACACTATACACATTATAAATAATTTTACTGTTCACTCTTTTATATCTACTCAACTATTAGACTATACATATTATAAATAATCAAAAATATTTGTTTTAATTATTGTATATTATTGTATTTTACTTTGCCTGTGTGTCATATATACATGTAGTAACAGGGAATACTTTGCCCGTGTGTGTCTTATATAGTAACAGCGAATACTTTGCCTGTGTGTGTTTTATATAGTAACAGGGAATAAGTAAATAAATAAATTAAAGGTGTGGAAATTATAAAATACTGTAAATATTATAATGTATAATTATATTCTGTGAATAAATATATTACAAGCTAAAATAAATATCATTAGTATATCATGTATTATATAGCTGACTGATATAATTACAATATCATTAGTATATCATGTATTATATCATTACAATATTATTAGACCTCTACTATTGATCAATCAATTATATGTTATGATACTTCGTTTAGTCATAAAATACTATATTACTCGTCTAATGATAGCAGTTGTTTTAATGTTGATTCATTTCACTTGAATAGATGTTTGTTATACCCATTATAAATAATTACATCACTTGTACAATATAGCTTAGGTTAACCTTTGTTACAATTCTGATTCATTCCACATGGGAGCCACGGTGGCTCAGTGAGTAAGACGTTAACTCGCTAACCTGTCAGTGATGTAGGACAACGTATAGTCCTTTGGATGGGATGAAACACCAAGGTGAGGTCCATTGTACATATTGGCATGCACATAAAAGAACCCTTGAGAGTTGGAATTGGAAATAAGAGTAGGCCGTAGAGCCTCTGTCCGAACAAAATTTATCTCATAGCACACTGCATTAGCCCAGTCGGAGCTGAACAGTAGGACGTTAAAATCCATTTCATTTCATTTCACTTGAAATATACTGATTATAGACATTAATAATTCCCATCATATCTTGTAATACAGTAAACTTTGATGTTAATTATTCTCCACTATAAACCAATGATATGCTGTGTTTAGTATTAATTGGCCATCTAGTATAGTTCATATAATATTAATAGTACATCATACTATGATATGCTTGGTTTAGTAGTAATTGGCCATCTATAATAGTTCATATAATATAGGATGTAGGTAATAGTTAACATGTACAGAAATTATTCACCTTAATAAGAGAGAGAGAAAGAGAGAGAGAGAGAGAGAGAGAGAGTTTCGTTATTAACATATTTTTCAATTTTATGTAAATGATTCGCTTATGCGTATGGGTCTTTAGAAGTGGGAGCAAAATTAAGAGGATGGGCCCTACTTCTTGTCCCGTACAAGCGGGGAATCGAAACCACACCACTTGACTCATTGCAGACCTTATGATCCAACGCGCATGCGTTAACCTTTCGGTCACGCAACCTCCCGCAATATTTGGAAGATTAATCTCTCAACTAAACATCCGCTTCAATCACAAGGATATTAAAGATACATTGTCACAAATATATTTATCAGGTGGTTATTCCCAGTAAAAGTATGACATGATATATATGAAAAGCTTAGACGCCCAATCTTACTAGAAAAATACTGGATTACGCGAAAAACAGGAACTGTACAAAAATGTCAGGGTATCACTAACTGCCAACCCGACGGCTCATTGTATGCTAGTTTAACTGAGGGAGCCAACACGACGGCTCATTGTATGCTAGTTTGACTGAGGGAGCCAACACGACGGCTTATTGTATGCTAGTTTAACTGAGGGAGAGGTTGTTATTTCTTGATCGAACGGTTTGTATACGGTGAAGTATCTTTAAAATATTCTGGCTTATCTTGATATAACTGACGTTTTAGTCATATAACCACAAAATAAAATAGGAATGTAATTTAACATTTCGTTAACACAACACAATACTACCGGCTTTTTATTCTGTTATTAAGGGATGTTATGCTAATGAGAAGAATTTTGCCCTGACAGCGGCGTTTCATCGAATGTATTTTACGTGCACGCCAATGTATACACGTAGGAACCATCCGAAGGACTAGTCAGCCCAATAGACGTTATACCCCTGACAGGTGAAACTCAGGCTTGACAAACCTCAAGGTTCTTCTCGAGAATCGAACTTAATTCCCTGACATCAATATGTTATTATCAGAATACTTAGACATTGATTTATTGTCTACGGTATCAACTCAATGGAAGCGGACGTAAATTAACCTTGGTATTTTGTCAAGTATTATATTATCAAGGGAGTCGCGATGGCTCAGTGAGTAACGTCTATCATAGAGTCAATTGGCTTGGACTCGGTTCACCGCAAGTACGTGACACAGAATAGGGTAGCCTGTCCACCCTCGTGGGTTTTTTCCTGGTCTATCATATACATAGAGTCAATCTGCATGGAGTAGGTTCCCCGCATATACGTGTCAACGAATCTCGTGGGTTTTTCCGGGTCCTGAACTGCGGTTTCCCTCCACTTAACCCCATATCTATCTATCTTTCTCTCTAAATATAATCTAAACGTGACATGTTAATACTATTATAAAGATAGATCTAGGAGTAGCCCATGTCACCAACGCTAACAATATCCGTCGTCCTTTAATATAACATACATTCATAATACACCGCTAGATATGCATAGTGCTAGATATGCATTCATATATATAACATAAATATAGTCTCAATATATATCACACTATAAGTTGATCTACTTCCATACTACCTATGAATACTAACTCAATGCATGAAATTCAAACAAAAATCGAAATAATAGAACAAAATACAATACAAGGTTAAGATATTCTAAAATATATAAATTAGCTGAGGTCAAAAACGGTGCTAAAAAGCAAATTAAACAATTAATCAATCAAAATAATACAGTATTTGATAATGAACAAGATATTCTAGACACAATTCACCAATATTACCAACAACTATATACATTGACGAAAACCTAATAAACTCCTATATTGAAAACAGTAACATAAATACTCTAACTAACACGGAAAGAGATTCCCTGTCTCATTTCATATCTAAAGATGAAGATCTTAAGGCCTTACAAAGTTTCAGATCAAACCGTAGCCCAGGCATCGACGGTATTCCAGGAGATTTCTATATCAAATTCTTTGACACCATAGGAACCGACCTGACAGAAGTAATAAACAACATCTATCAACAGGGTGAATTATCTAACCCAATGAGAACCGGTATAATAATAATTAATTATAAGAATAAATTGTTTGTCTATAAGAATAGAGGCGACCACCGATTACTTAAGAACTATAGACCAATAAGCCTGTTATGTGTCGACTATAAAATCATCACAAAAATATTAAGTATATGAATGAACACAGTTATTAACAAATTGATCTCTAAAACACAAACGGGAGCCGGACCAAATAAAAGCACCTTCGATAACCTGTATTTAATTGATTCAATCCTAAATTATTTAGACACACATGAAACTAATGCCTATATCTTATCGTTTGATTAGGAAAAAAGCCTTTGACCGTATTGAACACAATTATATAAAAACCCTACTAAAACATATGAATTTTCCAAATGACATTGTAAATTGGGTTACAATACTGTTTAAAAATTTGAAAAGTAAAGTTCAAGTAAATGGATCCTTCTCTCAAAATATCAAAAATAATCGTTCGATCCGTCAAGGTTGTCCACGATTCTTTATTCCTTACGTATAAATGTTGGCTCCGTATATAGCTCTCAACTAAATTAAGATAAAACCGAAATCCACCATGTTGGTGTTCGTAAACCATCCCATGACTCATTTCCTGAAAATATAAACATAAACATTAAAACAGACACAATTAAATTACTGGGCTTTTGTTTTGAGATCAATAAAATGGAAAAAAATATGGTTACCCCTCATCATGACGATTAAATCAACTATTAGTCACTGGTCTACTTACAACCTATCGATTAAAGAAAAAGTCTGTACTTGTACTGGTCACTCATTGATAGTAAGAACGTACAACCAAAAATAAACAAACACCTACCTCATATAAATTTTGAAAAAGTTTGGCATAATTTATATAAATGTCCAACACTATCTGAAATAGAAAAAGAATTTATGCACAAAATAATACACAATGCATTTCCCACAAAAGATATTCTCCACACTCGAAATATTTACGTAGATGACTATATATGTCAATACTGCAAGAAAAATAATGAAACCTACAGTCACTTATTTCTACACTGCCCTAAATTACAGCACTTTAAATCCTTTGATACTACACATATAAACAATATACATTCCACAAAATACTTCTATATCATGTATCTCTACCTCTGGATCATATGGTCCAACAGAATGCATCCCTATATCAACAACATCTCCAACCATCTGATATACCAATTCTATACAAAAAGAAAAGAAAAGAAAATATAAATAAAATCACTAAGCTTCACCCTACTCTGCCTTACTAAATTCTCTGGTGTAAGGCAAATTATCGTTCTGTGTGAAGCTTCTAAATTAATTACTCTATTATGTGACTAAGCAGATCGTGCTATTTACTTTTAAGTTGCCATAACTTGGCATCTTAATCATCTTTCGTTTTCGTTAAATGGCACTTTCATACTGTGTCGTATAAACAAAATACCCATGCACCCACCGAAATAATTGTATGTTCAAAAGAAAAAAAAGAAGCAGGTGCAGGTTCGAAGGCATGGCAAGAGGAATATCAGTTAAGTCGTCCACGAGCAAAGTCGTCCACACGAAAAATCTGGTGAAGTCGTCCACACTCGTTGGTGCAGTCGTCCACATAGGCGTACGGGGAAATTTTTGACTGGGGGGGGGGGGGCGGGCGGTGGTGGTTGGTGCCCAAAAAATGTAGTTAGGTTCTTAGTATGTTACATAATAATAATAAATTCGCTGTTAAATTGGACACATTCAAGAACACAATATTTTTTTTATACAATTTTTACAAAGTACAATTGTGTGCCCAAATACGTTGGTTAAGTCGTCCACACGACATAGTTTACTTTCGGGACACATTAGCTTTATCATTTCGGAACATCTCCACGCTAGAGCGGGCCCGTTTATTAATAAACAACAAAGTAAATTGTACACTAAAATATATTAACAATCAAATATTTATTTTTTCAGTTACAACAAAAAAGCATTAACGAAGGATTTTTCAGGCGGGATATCCGTGTGGGGAAGAATCGCCATGGAATTGTTGCCACAGAGAATCATTGAATTTGTTATATTTATGAAATTGTTATGTATTGAAATTTTATTGTACACTTTATATTGAATTTTATTGTAAATTTTGTTGTACACGTATCATCTGCGGGCACTGGATCATCTATTAACCTAAAAAATCAAATAATACAAAATACTAATTAACCAGGGACGAAATGGCTCGGATGGGACAAAAAACCGAAGTCTCGTGTATGTGGCGTGCACGTTGAAGATTCCTTGAGAGTAGGCCGCAGCGCCGCTGTCCGCTCTAAGTGTCCCTCATAGCACACTGTATGGCGTATGCCCGTTTTCGTTAGCACAGTGGGAGCAGAACAGTAGTTTGCTGTAGTTTACAAGTGATTCCAATCGCTTAAAGTGGCAGATCGAGACATTAACCTAATTCCGTTCTAAACAGGGAGCCAAAGGGTGCTAGCTTACTAAGTGAGTAAGACGTTGGCTTGTAAGCATGGAGGTCGCGGTTCATCTGGATTTTCCGATGTGGTTTACCTTTGTCAGTGGTGCAGGACGAAGGGCCTGCCAAGGACAGCTATCTAGTCGTTCGGATGGGACGAAAAACCGAGGTCTCGTGTATACATTGGGATGCACGTATGCCTTGGCAGTTGGAATTATTGGGTATTATTAATTGGGTGTTATTGGGTAATTCAATACGCCCGGTCGAGGCATATTAGAAAAAATGTTATAGGCCAAGGCATGTCATAGATTTAACATTAAAATCACCTGGGGAAAGAATTACTAATTACTAATTACTGACATCATAATTATGAACATGCTTAGAGTTATAGCCCTTGATTTCACATAAAACGTATCAAAGCTATATACAGGGCTGAGTTATTGCCCGAATTTCATGAAATTTGCTAAAATCCATATCAGCGTGAATTTGACCATCTTTCTTTTATTTAAATTTGGTTTTGGTGTTCAATAGGAGAATGTCTCAGTCACGAATACGGAAGGACTCCTCACTTTTTTTTCTATTTGCAATTTTTCTATATACACCCACGCGTAATATAGGCGTATAGAGTTGTCGGCTGTCGGTCAGCTGTTTCGTTCCACAAATTTACAAACCTTGACAGGATGATCCATATCCATTTATCCTGCATTGTTGTAGTTTTATAGTAAAATAGATAGGGTGACTAATGTCGTCCAAGTTTATAAAACAATCAATTATTGTACCAGGTGAGAATATATAATAAAAATACATCACCTATTGATATATAATTATATATAAATAATCTTGTCTTGGAGAGCGGCGCGACAGCTTACTCTTACACGGAATTCCAATACCTGCACGCCTGAGTAGACAAGAACTGTCGGAACAACTAGGTGTTATCTATTGCCAGGCCCAAAGTCCTGCACAATGGAAAACGGGGGAACCACGCCAGTTCATGACAGTACATTTAACCCCGTATTTATCACAGTCACACCCAATATATATAATACTAGAATGGGGTTTAACGTCTCCTCAATTTAAGACTAATTAATGTATTTTTCTTTTCAATCGCCAGGCGTGCAATACGATGGTGAACTTTGCCTGGAATGCCGCTTTTTACCCTATCCGATGGATTAGGCACATTTCCTTTGTCAATTCCGCCGGGGCCACCCTGAAAAGCGAGAACGAGTTCTTCTCGGGCCCATGGCGTGATTCGAACTCTAAAACGCAATTTAAAGTAATATTTAACTGTAAATGATGTTACATCAAAACCTTCTTTTAATTTTCTCTACCTTAATTATGGGGGGTTGGATGACGGAATGGTTAGCACTGCTAAAGACCCCTACGCACAAGCGAATGATTAAAATAAAATTGAACCATGTGTTAGTCACGAAATGACCTACTTTGTGTCGAGTGGACGTTAAACCCCATTTCTCTCTTTCACCTTAATTATGTTTTATTAGTCGCTACCCACTGTAAAATAGGGTGTTGGATGGCCGAATGGTTAGCGCGTGCGTGTTGTATCCAGGGGCGGATTGGGGCCGGGAAACGGCCCGAGGTCCCGTGTCGGAGCGGCCCCTTTTACTGATCGCGGAGCCCGGATGGGGGAGTCCGGGTGCTCTCCCCAGGGAAAATTTTGAAAAATGGGAGGCCATTTCCCGCAATTTGAGACCATTCCCGACATCCCAATTCTGTAATTTCATCTCTGTAAATAACGAGTTAAAAAAAATGTTAAGGAATGTTTAACACCAGTCTCAGGAAATCGTCTAGCACTCATATTCAGCAAGCAGACTGGCTATCATCAAATTTTGCTGAGGCCTTAAAATTGAAAATTTTTTTTGAGTTACAAACGATCGGCAGACGTTTCTGACGTATCCCCAGAAACAGGGTACAGGGGACTTAATAATTAGTAAATTTGCCGGTGAAAGTGTCTGGTGAATCCGGTGAAATTTTCGGATTCCGAATTCCGGCCCACACCCAGCACACCCGGCCCAGAAAGTCTATTATACCAGCCCATTCCAAACTCCAGTGATGGCGTGGTGGCCCGTTAAAGCTACCGGCCACATACAACATGATCATCATCGCTGCATGACCGGTTCAATACACCCCCCCCCCCATATAATGTTCAGAAGAAAAAGGTTTTATTAGACGAATTGCACCAAATTATTTTTTTCATTTTTTGTCTGACCGGCCGATGGCCCAATCCAGCCCTGGGTGTTTCATAAGATCTGTCATTGAGTCAACTGGCGTGGTTTCGATTCCCCGGTTGTATGTGACAAGGTGTAGGGTCGCCTGTCCAGCCTCTTGGGTTATCTCCTTGTCCCCCGGTCCCAGCCCTACGTGCAAGCGTATTATTGAAAAAATTGAAATACACTGTATATGTTAGTCCCGAAATTACCTAGTTTGTTTCGAGTGAACGTTTAACCCTATCTTCTCCCTCTCCATTGTAAAATACTGATTATTTGTTTGTTCTCAAATCCCCCCCCCCCCCGCATCAACAGTTGTAATAAAATAAGTTTATTTTAAACAATAAACCACAGCACATAATTATGGAAATAATAATTTATTTTGACATTAGGAAGTAATCTCTCAACTAAACGTCCGTTTCCACCGTAAGAATATAAAAAAAATGTCCGCCTAGTATACATGTCCGGGCAGCGACACTACGGCCTACTCTTATATCGAATTCCAACTGTCAAGGGATCTTTTACGTACACGCCAATGTGTACACGGAACCTCGGATTTTCGGACCCTCCGAACGACTAGACAGCGGTCCTTGTCAGGCCCTCCGTCCTCAATCACTGACAAGGGGGAATCACGACGGAAAATCTGGATGAATTTAACTTTCTCGACCAATACAGAGATCGAACACCCAACCTCCAGGGTAGCGAGCCAGCCTCGAGATTCGAACTCAATCCCCTGACTCGTTGACTACCACGACCATCAATATGTTAATATCAGAATACTTAGACATTGATTTATTGTCTACGGTATCATCTCAATGGAAGCGGACGTAAATTAACCTTGATATTACGTCAAGTATTATATTATCAAGCGAGTCGCGGTGGCTCAGTGAGTAAGACACTCGTTCGTTAACCAGGGGGTTATGGGTTTGATGCCAGTGTCGGTTGAGAAAGCTATTCGGGATTTTCCGGCTTGGTGTCCCTCTGTCAGTCCTGCAGGAACACCGTCTAGTCGTTCGGATGGAGCATGGGACTAAAATCGGAGAGTCCCGATGAACTTTCTAAGTAAGGATATAGCGCCATGTTGACCCAGCCGTGTATATTATATCTAGAGGTTTATTAACTAGTTGATATATTACTACATTGTTAAAGATACCAAGTTGATATATTACTACATTGTTGAATATACCAAGTTGGAGACATACAGAGGAACACGTGGAATTATAGCTGTGTAAACGTATAAACATTATACATTATATTATATCTCACTATAAGTTGACCTACTTTCATACTACATACATTCATAATATTATAATTATAGACGTACACCGCTAGATATAGTGTCAATATGATATAGCGTGATAGTGGTAGACTCTGTTACCCACGCTAACAATATCAGTTGTACTTGACATGCATACATAACATACATTCATAATATTATATCAGTGGTGGTTGACGTACACCGTTATCGTCTGGGTGACAAAGGCAAATGCCGAAGGTCATTATATCAAAACGAAAATAAAAATAGAATTTCCGAGAAACTGCAGCAAGTTTACGCATGTTCAGTCTACGGCATAAGGAAGACAAACTGTGCAAGACGATGAAAGACGTGGATTTTTATGTGATTTAGACGTTTTCGATAGAATTTCCGAGAAACTGTAGCAAATTTTCACTTGTACAGTCTACAGTCCGAGGAAGATAAATTGTGTAAGACGATGGTATTATAGACGTACACCGCTAAATATAGTGTCAACATGACATGGCGTGCTAGTGGTAGACTCTGTTACCCACACTAACAATATCCGTGGTAGTTGATACACACAGTGATAGTCTGGGTGACAAAGGCTAATGTCGAAGGTCATTATATCAAAACGAAAATAAAAATAGAATTTCCGAGAAACTGTAGCAAGTTTACGCATGTTCAGTCTACAGTATAAGAAAGACAAACTTTGCAAGACGATGAAAGACGTGGATTTCTATGGGATTTAGACGTTTTGGTTGAATTAAATACTTTTGATTTTTAGTTCATCTGTCTCGATATCAAGTACCATATTGGGCTAATTGTTTGATTTTGTATTTTTATCCAGTTTGAACTCGTATTGTCTACAGATATGTGACTTAGACGTTTTGGTGAGCATTTATAAGAAACTATAGCAAGTTTATGCAGGTTCAGTGTACAGTCCAAGGAAGATAAACTGTGCGAGAAGATGGCAGGCGTGGTTTTCTATGGGATTTAGACGATTTGGCTAAATTTAATACTTTTGATTTCTAGGATATCGTATATTATATTAGCCTAATTGTTTGTTGTTGTTTTGTCCAGTTTCAACTCGTATTTTATACAACCAGTGCAACATACAGCTATTCAAAATGGCGGAGAAGGAAGTGTGTAGTATTTGTTTGAACGATTTTCAACAACGCGTGGTACTCGATTGTAAACACCCCTTTTGTTTTATCTGTTTAGAAGATTATGTGAACAAAACCTCAACTAAAGATCAGTTCCAATGTCCATTATGCCGTAGCTTTATAAATCTTAGTGACGGAGGTCTGGATCGATTTAAACCTAAACCAATTAATATTCCTCAATGTGATGTATGTACTGAAGATACATGTCAATATTTCTGTCGAGACTGTGATCAATATTTATGTAAATCATGTAAAACCACGCATGATAAGTTAAAATCTTGTAAAGACCACGTTGTGGCTCCATATGATGAAATACAGATCCATCAAGCGTCTACTTCACACGAACCAATAAAGGAAAAAACTTCATCTTCATCTATCACAAATCCTAAAGATTTCTGTCTGCGCCATGAAGAAGAGACTGTAAAATTCTACTGTAAAGATTGTACCTTAGCCGTTTGTTGGAGATGTTTCGTGGCTGATCATAATGGACACAATTATTTAGATTTACAGGAGGATGAAGTCAGACAAAGTATCAGACACGATTTAAAATCAATGAATGATGAATTAGAAAAACAAATCACTAATTTTCAGAAACATTATGATAATTTAAATAGTAAATTAATTGAAGTCAAAAACTGCACAAAAACTGAATGTGACAAAGTAGATGCGCAGGTTGAGAAAATCTGCTCAGAATTTCACAAAATCGGAGAAAATATTAAAAAGGAAATGCAGAAAACTGGTGAAGAGGAAGAATCCAAATTCAGGAAATTAATGGAGGACATTAAAAGACTAACAGAAGATTTAAAAGCAAGTGTTAAATATTCAGTGAATGTTTTAGAAGATTCGTCGATTGTTCAAGTTTTACAAAGAATACCTAAAGTTAGACAGGAAAAAGATGAAAGTTGTTGTAGAAAATTGGATATACCTGATGTAAGATATTCAACATTTCAAGTAGCAGAGATAGATAAAACTTTGTTAACTAATCAACTTGGTAAAATTGTAAGTTGTCATCAGAATATGATTGGTAAAGTTGTAAGTTGTCATCAGAATATGTTTGAAGATGTTTTTAATGTGGATAAAGTGTCGGGTTGTTGGTATGATGGTAAACAACATGTAGTTTCAGGTTTTACATGGAGTATCTATTTGTTTAAACTAGGATCATCTTTATTCTCTTTTGGATTATACCTGGATGACGTAGAAGATAAAAGTATTACGTCATGTAAAGTTGACGTCACATATAAAGTTATAAATATAACAGATGATAGACAATCTGTAGTTAAACAATGTAATAGGACTGTTAGACCTGGTGGTAGTACTTATGTTACTCCTATTATTGACTGGAAGAGACTCAGTAATCCTGGCAGTGGATTTATTGATGATCATAGAAACTTTACAATTCAAGTAACAATTAATGACATAACTGACATTAAAAGACGTTAATAATTAGACTACTGTTATGGCTGAATTATTGTTAAATAATGTTTTGTTTACGGTGTAAGGGAGATAACATTATTTCTATCCGAAATGGAATAAATTATGGTCAATCGCTGGAAGAAGTAGTTGATAGTTTTTTTCAGATGGAACTTTAATACATGTATAATATCATTCCATATTATAATAAAAAATGATTCCAGATGGAGCTAAAATACGTGTATAATATCTTTCCATATTAGAATAATAATTGTAAACTCTTTGTATTGTTGTTTTATTATGAAGCACTGGTAGTAACCAACAGGTCAAGGGAAACAAAACAAGTTACTGAACACAGGCATTCCAACCCATTCTTGTTCGACACCGGCTTTGACTGAGAAAGTTGAACAATTTCCAGCCTGTTTTCCACTTTGTTAGGAAAAACGTGTAGTTACCATTTTTAAAACAGTTCTTGATCTTGAAGTCTGTTAACTTACATTAATGCAATAAGAAAAAAACCTGTGCGCCGTTAATATAGAGGTAGCAGTTTACTGTTAAAGGTACACCAGTGGGAGGAAACCGGTGGACCCAGGGAAAACCCAAGAGGTTGGACAGGCGATCCTACTCATTGTCATGAACAAGCGGGGAATCGAAACCACGCCACTTCACTCAATGAGAGACCTTATGATGCCACGCGCACGCATTAACCATTAGGCAACCCAACCACCTCTCACTAGAAGATAGGATAGAGGGTTACAAATCTGATCACAAATTTGTATTAATACCTACTTTAAATTAATAGCTGACTTAATTGGGTAGAAACGCCATTGTACGGACTAAATTCTCCCCTGTGCATTGCATTGTGAATCGTTATGTAAAAAAGTGAAGCAAAGTCTCTATATATTGGTGAGATTACAAGATTGTACCAAGGGTTAAGTAATTATCAGGAATTGTTCTTCTTATATAAAATATTCTTCGAAATGTCGCCTAAATATGGTACCTATTAACCATAAGCATGGTTAATACTGGTTTAGTCTATCCAATTAGTAAAACAAGCCAAAATATGGTAGCTGTTTACCTTAAGCATGGGTAATAGCATGTTAGTCTATCCAATTAGTAGATATCACTAACAGATTATTGCTCTGTCTTACTAGCTATCCTTGTATAACCCACCATACAAGTTGTACTGATGTCGTCATGTCACGTTATATAACACAGCTAGCAATATATATCTGATATGAACTGTAAGAAACTATACAGCTGCTATATAAGACTCTGACACATAAAAAAAACATGTTAAAAAGCCAAAATTAGTATAGAGCCCCCCCCCCCCTCAAATACACCCGCTTATAATTCTAAACTAGTTTATGATAACACATCCACTCGAGTTGGTGAAGTTGAAGGTAGACAAGTGAAATGATATGAAATAAGGTTTAACGTCCTACTGTTCTGCACCGACTGGGCTAATGAAGACGGGAATATACGACAAACAGTGTGTTATAAGTGAAATTTTGCCCGGATAGCGGAGCTGACTCTTATTTCGAATTCCAATTGTTAAGGTTTTTTTAAGGTCCCCGCCAATGTGTCTACGGGTCCCCGTATAGTCGTCCTATCCGAACGCCTACACATGTTGCCCCGTGGCCGTACCACTGACAAGGAGGAAATATGCCGGAAAAAAAACGATGAACTTTCTTGGCCAACGATATGAGACCTCCAGGTTAGCGAGCCGACGTCCTACCCACTGAGCAACCGTGGCTGTCATGGGTTCTTTTACGTGTCCGACAACATTTAACGTCTTACTAATCACCACCGACTGCAATGAGGGGCCTTCTTTTATTTCGAATTCCAGTTGCCATGGATTCTTTTACGTGCCCGACAACGTGAAGACTGCAAAATGTCCCTCATAGTACACTGTATGGCGCATGCCCGTCTTTATCATGTCCACCCGAATTCCAATCAACCAATCAATCAGACGTCGGCATTGACCCGATGCCTGAAATTTCACACCCCGGGAAACAAGGCTCATGCCATGTAAAATGAGGCACATAAAGCAGAGTGACAACTCTACTATTGCGCTAAACACTGTTTATTACACTGATTTAAAATGTGTAAATGTTAAGAGTGGTACTTGAGCTTTATCTCCGATAGGAATGTTTCTTAAGAGCTGAAAATGTCATATAGATTAAATTGTCGTACATCTCTGGACACTGTATCGGCACATAGTGTACAGGAGCATGGGAATATACACTCTGTCTCTGTCTCCCCCTCTCTCACCCTCTCTCTCTCTCGCTAACAAACAGACAGTGCTAGATTGACCTGTGGGCTTGACAGGATGAAACCTAGGAGGGTCTCAAGATATGAGGGTCATCGGGCCAAGATATGGGTGAGTGGAGGGTGGTGTGGGGGCTCATCGGGCCATGATTGGGGGGGGGGGGTCATCGGGCCAAGATGAGGTATGGGAGGAGGGGGGGGGGGGCATCAACTAAACATTCGTCAATATCTTCAATAGTGTTTAATAGTCACTTTGATCTTCCTGTTGTCGTGAGGGTGGGGAGGGGCTTCAACTAAATCTGGCAATGCCAACAGAAAGACAGACAGAGCTAACATGTAATGTGTCTGATTTAATTAAAAAAAATTAGTTGCCAGTTTGTTTTTGGTATAATCGTTCGGATGGGACGAAAAAACGAGTCCCATGTACAAATTGGCATGCTCTTTAAAGATCCCTAGATAGTTAGAATTCGATATTAGAATAGGCAGTAGCGCCGCTCTTCGGGCTAAATTTCCCTTATAGCACAGTGCATGACGTATGATCGTTTTCATTTTCACAGTCGAAGCAGTAGGGCGTTAAACTCCATGTCATTTATCATATCGTAAAATACGTTCTAAAAGAAACCCACAAACAGTTGTAATAATACATATCATTCATTTTAAACATATAAATTGAAATAAAATGACGTTTAACGTTCTACTGTTTTAAACATATAAATTGAATTAAAATGGGGTTTAACGTTCTACTGTTTGTCACCAACCGGAATAATACAGATGAAGATGAGGGACTTACTGGTTTGTGAGCCAGCGTCTTACTCTCGAGACACTGTGGCTAAGCCCGAGATTAGTCAAAAGGGGGACGATTATGTAAACGTCCACTTTAATTGAATCAAATGGCGTGGTTCGATCCCGGCTTATTAGTGGCTACCATCGTGCTAAAAACCCGTACACGTGCAAGCTAAATGATATATTAAAAACATATCATATGTGGACGGTTAAAAACAACTCATCTAGACTGCCCAGGGTCACATCCGACATCACCCACTTTGAATTTCATATCTTTCTTTAACCGTATATCAATTATATGGTATGGTGCGTCGTTTAGTTATATATATAACATCAGATATTTTGATTTCATTTATTCAAGATGTCATAACATATATTTTACCTGTACCTTTAAATGATATTGTATTAAATTCCTTTATTTTATTTTATTATTATATGTGTAACAATCCACCTGTTTATTTAATCAGTGCAAGACAATGATAGATACGGTACATTATAATATTGATATTATTAAATATTTTCATAGAATGCTTCAATAAAACCTATATTACATTAGCAAGTATTATAAAAATAACCAAACAACATTTAGAGAAATATTCATCCCTATTTGTTAAATATAATTATAATGGAGAAATTGAACTCGACTTCTCCTAACCAGCACAGAATTCTATTTGACTTGTACCATTAAAATAAAAGTGAGAAAAGTGATTGAATGAATGATATGTCTCTTTGTTTAAGAAATAACCTTTGGGTATGAAAGTTGATTTTATCACACTAAAATACATTTGTCGTATTTAGGTATGAAAGTTGCCATACTTAAATATATTTGTCATATTTAGAATACACATTGAACAAGCTCAATCCTAAAAATATATCTAAAAATAAATAATTCCCATACCCTCTCTCTCTCTCTCTCTCTCTCTCTCTCTGTTGAATGCAGTCTGAATCTAATCAATTAAGTGGAATCTAATCATTAGTCAATATTGCAAGGGAGTTAAATCTTTGTTAATTTTTAGAATATAATAATTTATGTGTATATTATTCTTAAATCAGTCTGAATTTAATCAATCAAGTGGAAGTTCAGTTTACTTTTATTACAAATATTATTCGGGACACTTTATTACCTCGAAACTTTTAGATCTTTCGAACTTCGAGGTCGGGTATTCCCGAACTTAGTTTAAAATTACTTTTTAAAAGTATGTTGATATACTGTCTGAAGAGCTTGGAATCCATTTCTCAACTCTGAATGTAATATAGACAAAACATTCAAAAGCTTTTGCGTAATCTTAATAATTTTTTCAAAACAATTCATTTCACTCTGAATCTCTTCATATTTTACACTTTTGCCGAAGAGCATCTAATTCTTCTATCGTTGAACCTATTAAAGTCAAAATCTCCATACCTGAGAAATCTTTTTGGTTTCTAATTTATTTAGAATCTCATATTATTTCTCACTTGTTAGCACGCGCGCGCTGTATCACACGGTCTGTCATTGAGTCAACTGGTGGGGTTTCGATTCCCCGGTTGTACGTGACAAGGGGTAGGGTCGCCTGTCCAACCTCGTGGGTTTTCTCCGGGTCCTCCGGTTTCCTCTCACAGCTAAAGACCCCGTTATGGAAATTATGGAAATAAAATTCAACCATAT
Organism: Patella vulgata; assembly: GCF_932274485.2. NCBI lineage: Eukaryota > Metazoa > Mollusca > Gastropoda > Patellidae > Patella > Patella vulgata. Next base: position 2,756,559 of record NC_065881.2, read on the forward strand.
GTTAGTCCCGAAATGACCTAGTTTGTGTCGAGTGGACGTTAAATCCCATCTCTCTCTCACTTTGATAACTATTCAATGATTATTCCCTCGAACACCTCTTCCGAAGAACTTGTAATTAAATATTATATTGTTAAATATAATATAATAAGATCAAAACCTTCAAACATCCCTATTAGATTTCTTTAAGGTAGAAAAATTTATTGATGAGAATGCTTGAATATTCCAGAACATCCCTAAATATTCCTTCTAACACCTTCCCCGAAGAGCTTCGAAATGAAATGAAATGCTCCGAACTCGACTAATGAAGACGGGCATACGCCATACAGTGTGCTATGGGGGAAATTTATCCCGGATAGCGGCACTACGGCCTACTTTCATATAGAATTCCAACTGTCAAGGGATCTTTTACGTGCACGCCAATGTGTACACGGGACCTCGTTTTTTCGTCCCATCCGAATGACTAGACAGCTGTGCTTGTCAGGCCCTCTGTCCTGCATTACTGACAAGGGGAAACCACGCCGGAAAATCTGGATGAACATTCTCGGCCAATGCAGGGATCGAAAACCGACTTCCAGGATGGCGAGCCAGCGTCTTACCCACCTAGCCACCGTGATCCCCTCCGAAGAGCTTCGAAGTCTTTCATCTATTTCAATCTAATATAGAACAAATCTACTTTGTTTAAGAAATAACTTTAGATATGAAACAAGCCTAAAGGGTAATTGTCATACTTAGAAATCACAATAAACAAACTCAATCCTAAATATAACATCTAAAGTTACTAAATTAGATACCCTTAAAGTTGATATAACTGACAACTTAAATCCTTTATGAAAATAGTCGACCGGCGTGGTTTCGAATCCGCAGTTGTACGTGGCAAGGAGTAGGGTCGCCTGTTCAACCTCGTGGGTTTTCTCCAGGTCCTCCGGTTTCCTCCAACTGCTAAAGACCCCTACGCGCAAGCGAATTATGTAAATAAAATTAAACCATATGTTAGTCCCGAAATGACCTAGTTTGTGTCGAGTGGACGTTAAACCCCATTTCTCTCTCTCTCTCTTTTATGAAAATATCTCTCTAGAATAGCAGACGAATTGCCGTCTGCAAGCATTCGACCCATCTTTTAACCCCTAACATAAACACCCAATGTTTGTCAGTGATACAAGCCCCTACTATCCAGCTCTTTCTAAACTATACAAATCATATTAGTCTTGCTCATCCAGTCATCTCAAAAAATTACCATGGAAATTGGTTATTGTAAACCTTTTCACAAGATATTCTCAGCCAACTCTGAATTATAAACAATTTTCTTGCTAACATTATCTTTATTTGCTATTGAAGTCACCAAATATAGTAACTTTTGAAACATTAAGAGCCATATTTTAAAATTTGAAGCATATTTTCAGATAGACACTATGTACTCAACAGCCAAAAAACTCTACACTCCAAAATCCCACTGCCAACCTGTTTAATTAGAAAATATCTGCAAATTATTTATTTAATGTAATTCTTTTTCTCTATATAATCTTCATTTAGACGTAAAGTCATCAAATATTGCAATAATTGAAACATTGAAATTTATAATTAGTATTTAAAACCAGATTTTCTTATTGACACTAAATGTACTTAAAATCTGTATCGCTTTATTGTATATAGGTGTGCAAGATACAGGCAATGATTTTATTTGTATATATTATATTTTACTTTTTAATCTTTTATACATACTCAACTCTTATCCTATACATATTATAAATAATCAAAAATACCTGTTTTTATTATTGTATATTACTGTATTTTACTTTGCCTGTGTGTCTTATATAGTAACAGTGAATAAGTAAAAAATAAATTAAAGGTGTGGAAATTATAAAATACTATAAATATTATAATGTATAATTATATTCTGTGAATAAATATATTACGACCTCCAGGCTAGCGTGGTTATCTATTATAGTTCATATAATATTAATAGTACATCATACTATGATATGCTTGGTTTAGTATTAATTGGTTATCTATTATAGTTCATATAACATTAATAGTACATTATACTATGACATGCTTGGTTTAGTATTAATTGGCCATCTATTATAGTTAATATAATATTAATAGTACATCATACTATGATATGCTGGGTTTAGTATTAATTGGTTATCTATTATAGTTCATATAATATTAATAGTACATCATACTATGATATGCTTGGTTTAGTATTAATTGGTTATCTATTATAGTTCATATAACATTAATAGTACATTATACTATGATATGCTTGGTTTAGTATCAATTGGCCATCTATTATAGTTCATATAACATTAATAGTACATTATACTATGATATGCTGGGTTTAGTATTAATTAGCCATCTATTATAGTTAATATAATATTAATAGTACATCATACTATGATATGCTTGGTTTAGTATTAATTGGTTATCTATTATAGTTCATATAACATTAATAGTACATTATACTATGATATGCTGGGTTTAGTATTAATTGGTTATCTATTATAGTTCATATAACATTAATAGTACATTATACTATGATATGCTTGGTTTAGTATCAATTGGCCATCTATTATAGTTAATATAATATTAATAGTACATTATACTATGACATGCTGGGTTTAGTATTAATTGGCCATCTATTATAGTTAATATAATATTAATAGTACATCATACTATGATATGCTGGGTTTAGTATTAATTGGCCATCTATTATAGTTCATATAATATTAATAGTACATCATACTATGATATGCTTGGTTTAGTATTAATTGGTTATCTATTATAGTTCATATAACATTAATAGTACATTATACTATGATATGCTTGGTTTAGTATCAATTGGCCATCTATTATAGTTCATATAATATTAATAATATAGGATGTAGGTAATAGTTAACATGTACAGTAATTATTGACTTTAATAAAGTTCAAATATCAATAATACATAGAGGATATTTGTCGTTTTAGAGATAAAATAAAATATGTTATTCACGACAAAACGACAAATGTTCTATTTATTTTATGATTTTACAATCATTTTAGGTAAAAACAACATGGACTACTGCTAGCCAGTGGAATGACACTTTTATTTCACTGATAAAACGCGGTATTCCACTACTGATCATAAAATAAATGATTATAGTCAATCGTTAAATGTAACGGTTCATTAGTATAATTAGAGAGAGAGAGAGAGAGACTGACTAACATATTGTTTAATTTTATGTAAATGATTCATCTAGTCTACTGCATCCAGATTTTTAAAGCGCGTTAACAATATGTCATTTTGGGATTAACATATCGTGCAATTCATATTCATTTGACAATCGGCCTAAAAATGTTGATTAACTTAAAATCGACCGTTTTATAATGCTGCCATTTTGGATTTCGAAATTTACATATAGCTTTAAATTAAAGGTCTGACTATTTATTTGATTCGTTCAAACTAGTGATGTGTTAAGATAGATATAGAATATGTTAATACAGCCGTCGTAATGCTAGGCTCTACTCGATAAGTCTCGATCCTTCGTCTCGTATGATCTTAATACGAATTCTAGATATCATGTTAGGTATCACTGAAACGCACGTTCATTTCTATTTTCAAATATTTAAATAATTTTCGGGCACATTTATATTTACATACTTTGAAAAAATGAAATGAAATGGTGTTTAAGGTCCTACTGTTCCAGTCCGACCGGGATAATGAAGACGGGCATACAGTGTGCTAAAAGGGAATGTTTGCCCGGGCTGCGGCACTATGGCCTACTCTTATATCGAATTCCAACTGCAAAAGGATCTTTTACGTACACGACAATGTGTACACCCGAATGATTAGACAGTTTTCCTTGTCAGGCCCGGCCTGGTCCTGCAACCACTGACAAGGCGAAAGCACGAAGGAAAATCCCGACATACTTTCTCGGCCAGTGTAGGGATCGAACACGCGACATACAGGATAGCGAGCCAGCGTCTCGCCCACTTAGCTACACTGGCTCCTTACTTTGAAAAAAAGATAAAAAAAAATCTAATCTGTATCTTTTAACAACGGACGTGACAATGAATAGGGTCCGTCGGATACACCACTGGCAAATAAGAATGTACGTTTCCAACGTCTTCCAAAGTCCTACTCAATAAGCCAACGTGGCTCCAACTATTCCCCAGATTGACAAAGGACTCCACGAACGAGGCTAGACATATTCCACAAGTCATATCAAACGGCGACCCATATTCTTATCTGGAGAGCATGCGCCATAAATACTATGTAGACTGGGAATAACCAGACACTAGAGATTGCCATTCAATTGAGACTTCCCCGAACATAACTGATTTGAAATTAGAGTCTCGGTTATTCATTTTTGCATTTAATTAGTTTTCAAAAATTGTATCCCAATCCGCTAAATATCGCAGGCTAGCGATGATATCGAGAGTTGATTATGGTCTGGACAAGTTAATTAATGTCTAATTAATAATTTATATAACATTTCAGGCCTAAAGAAAGACATGCAATAATCCGATTTAGCTCTTGTATAATGTCTGTTTAAGCCACGTTGATATATACCCAGATTCGTTATTTGACACATAATTAAGAAAACAAAATCATAATACAAACGCTGGATAATCTCCCTGACTGGATTCAGTCGGATTTAAAACGGGTTTGTCATTAAATTGTCGCGACAACAAAATGGCCGCAGGCGTACTTCATAGCGAGTAACATAGATCGATGGGGTTTCTATATTGTATATATCTTTATAAATACTGAGCAAAGTTGAACCAACTTATAACTGATATTACAATTAGATATTTGTCTTCCACCAGCGAGCCACGGTGGCTGAGTGGGTAAGACGTTGGCTCACTGACCTGCGTTGACAGAGAAAGTACCCCAACGTAGTTCCTCCTTGTCAGTGGTGCAGGACTGCAGACCTGACACGGGACAACGTATACTGGCTCGGGTGGGACGAAAAACCGAGGTCCCATGTATGTGGCGTGCACGTTAACGGTCCCATAAGAGTATAGGCTGTAGAGCCACTGTCCGGTCTAAATGTCGCTCATAGCGTAACATAATTAAACCGACTGCTCAAAGAAACAGCAGTGGCACCTGAATTAAATGGAGGTATGGTCTTAATCATCTAAATTTCACATATAAAAAAATATGGAGTAGTTTTTAATTTTAAATCATTGAAGTAACTTTCTACACAAAATACAATTTATGATCCAATGTTCCTCTGATTTTTGAGCAATCCTGGCTGATAACGAAGTGTCCACCTTTCCGGAATTTGAACATGGCACTGTACACGTGATGAGATTCCACTTGAATCGGACGAATCGGAAGAGGGACCTAAACGAGAGGAGCCTGCCTGTAGTTAGTATTTAAAAATGGAAATCATCGAAATTATATTTTCTACAGGGGCTCGCTGTGGCTAAGTGGATAAGACGCTGCCTTAACAGGTTTACAATAGCCCTTTTCAGTGTTAAATTTTAAGAGCACTGGAAGAACTGGACTTATATGATGTATAGTGATAAAAAAGAACTGGAAAGTAGAGTCTTGTATAGCTGACACAGATTGAGTGTGTATAGTAGGTCAGTAATTAAGACGCGCCGCGCAGGCGGCAGAAATCTCGTCTGCTAGATACTGTGTAAAATCTTATCAGCTCGTAAATATAAGCTAAGATTTGTAATTGTCGTGACACCTTAAATACACTAATTAATATAAATGATTAGAAAACGATGAAGTAATTAATATTTAATTTTAAACTATAAATTATACTATTCGTATTGACTTAGATTACCATTACTGAATATCAAAATAGCCAAAACATCTTTAACATTATATGTACATACTATGTAACTTTGTGTAATTATATCTTGATTGAAGTTTCAAATTGAATGGCACCTTCTTTTAATACATATTGTAATTAACCTAATTGAAATATATTTATGAATTAATGTATGGATCCATTGATTTATTGATGTATTATTTCATCAATGTGTTAATGTGTCAATGGTTTTGTATTTTGATTCAGGAATGTATTTCTTTTCTTTTCATTTTTCTTGTTTTTTTAAAAAAATAAAAATAAAAATAAAAAATAAAATAAAAAAATAATGCTTTTAATTGATTAAGAATATTTTGTGCTGTTCCATGATTAAAATGTATGATTATATATTTATTGAATAAACATATTTACAAAAAAAAACCGCTGGCTCGCTAGCCTGGAGGTCGGGTGTTCGATCCCTGCATTGTCCGAGAAAGTTCATCCAGATTTTCCGGCGTGGTTTCCCCTTGTCAGTGATGCAGGACAGCAGTCTAGTCGTTCGGATTGGACGAAAAACTGAGGTCCCGTGTACACATAGGCGTTCACGTAAAAGATCCCTTGACAGTTGGAATTCGATATAAGAGTAGGCCGTATTGCCGCTGTCCGGGCAAAATTTCCCTCATAGCACACTGTATGGCGCATGCCAGTCTTCATTAGCCCAGTTCAGAGCAGAACAGTAGGACGTTAAACCCCATTTCATTTCATTTCATTTATATTTTGTACAGGTCATTTATAAACCGGGGCCACGGGGGCTCGGTGATTAAGTCGCTGACTCATTAACCAGCAGGTCCGGGTTCGATCCCGGTGTTGACCGAGAAATGTCCATATAGGATTTATAAGTGGTGTAGCATGGATAGTGTGACAAAGAAGACTCGGTCTCGGTGTTGGGTGAGAAATGTCCATATAGGATTTATAAGTGGTGTAGCACGGATAGTGTGACAAAGAAGACTCGCTCCCGGTGTTGGTCGAGAACGTTCGTCGAGATTTTCCGGTGTGGTTTTCCCTTGTCATTGCAGGACGTAAAAGATCCCATGGCAGTTGCAATTAGATATTAAAGTAGACCGTAGCGCCGCTGTCCAGGCAAAATTGCTTCATACATGTACCACATTGCATGACGTATGCCCGTTTTCATTAGCTCTGTCAGAGCAGAACATTTTTATTTGGTTAACCGCGGTGGCGAACAAACTCATTTCATTTCCTTGATAAGTTTGGAAAATGATTCTTAGAATTGAAAAGTTCATGAATAAATGTATACGTCAATATTTGATGGGTCGTCGCAAAAACACAAGTCCAAACCCAAATAATATGATACATTAAGGGCATGGCTTATAAATATTAAGATGGGATTGCTTCCATGGACGACTTTGTTGTAAAACGACCCAGACACGTACTTTTAAATCTTTTAAATCGTTTCGTTTTTTATAGTTCAAAATTTCGTTTTACTTGTCTTCATAACACTATGATCTGGAAGAGTTGTTATATAACAGGCGCTCTGCTTCATTTGTGGAATTAGCCAATGAACCGGCCTGTTACGGCGTTCCGTGCATGGAACTGTGGGTAAACCACTAGAAACCGCAACGCTGATTGATTAATCAATGTCTGACGTCATAGGGTGAAAAGACGCTCGCATGACCCTTGAAACGACCTCGCACTACAGTCAGATCTTCGAATAGTAGAGGCCGTCGAAAGTATCAAAAACGAAACGAAATATAGATCTGTATTTTAATCGGATTGGAGTGAGATGTTTGTATTCTATAAACGTAATGTCTAACACATTCGAACCATGTATGTTTTTTGATTAAATTTTCGACAGCTTTGAGATAGCAATAATGTAGAATAAATGTTCGCATTGTTTAAACAGAACATTTTGTTAAACTAAACATACATTATTACGTCACATTAATAATGATGTCATAGGAGTGAAATGTTATATATTATATAAACTATTGAATAGACATTTATTAACAAAACAAGACCATAATCGACTCTCGATGGCATTGGATACTCGAGATTTTAACTAGATTAAAACGGTTCGCCATTTAAAAATTTAATTTAAAAATCCCGATTAGGCTATATCACTATCAGTGCCCTGGTTAACACTGTGCATACATCTTGTCAAAACTACAAACAATGATAACTTGGCTGAGAATGAAGTAAATCAAGGGGTTTCCACATGTTGCTCCATCTGTCTAAGATACGATCGAGAATTAACATTGTCAATGGGGAAACTTTAGTGGTCTGTGACCAAATAAATAAAACTGTGCTAACAAAATGAAACTAGATTTGCCACGGCTAGATCTTATTCTTAAGGTCAACTCAATTCTCGTCGATGTCGTTGGGATGTAATAAGTAGAGCGCGTGATTGTTGACGAGATTGTAGGTTAGGGTTAGACTAAGTATTAGGGCTATGTCCAGGGTTCGGGTTAGGGTTGGGATTATAGTGTTAACCCTGTTTACATCTCGTGACCTTTGGCCAAACTTGAAGTTGGCCTTATCAATTAGATTTTAACCCTTTGTGCCTATCTTCCTATAAATTTTACTCGAAACGAAATATAATTTTATATAATTAATGTTGCAGTGTTTTCGGCACTATGTCCTTCCGGCACATTTAACCAAATGTGAATATTTTTGGGCATGGTAGGCCAACATTAGATAACTACAATGACTTAATATTGAAAATAACTGAAAAATAGATAAATTTCGTTTCGTGTGAAATTCTGTGTTTCAAATTTGAATTTGCTAGAGTTCGCCAAGGGAATAATACTAGATCATTGTGTCATCTGGAGAATATCTTCTCGAGGGTTAGGGTTAGGGTTCGGGTTAGGTTTATAAATTACATGTCAAACGTACAAATTGAAGCTGTAACAACGGTGGATTGTGGCTAAAACTATTCTGAAGGGTTAGGGTTAGATTTGTGGGTATAAACACTGACAGATATTCTACAGATCGGTCAAGATCCAGTTATCGGTTTGCAGTAGAGTTTTTGGAAATCTCGTTAAAAAATATTTTGAGAAAAAAAAATGGATATGATATGTAAGTTTAACGTGTTAGCAGTGCAGGTAACTTAAAATTGTGAATTTTGCTGTCAGCTGAAAGAAGCAAACAAGTTGTCAACATTTGGCTGCGTCGAGTTGTTTTGTTTAGATTTTGAGCGGATACTAAATCACCGGAATTCACTTTGCAAATATCAAAATTTGACCCCAAGGCCTACCTCTTTACATATATTTTGCATTAATATTAATAATAAATAATTGAAAAACACCGATGATCACCGGAATTCACTTTTAAAAACATATAAACACCGGAATTCACTTAAAAAAAATGGGGGGTTGGATGGCCGAATGGTTAGCGCGCTGCGCTGTATCATACAGTCTGTCATTGAGTCAACTGGTGGGATTTCGATTCCCCGGTTGTACGTGACAAGGGGTAGGGTCGTCTGGCCTACCTCGTGGGTTTTCTCCGGGTCCTCCGGTTTCCTCCCACTGCTAAAGACCCATACACGCAAGTGAATTATTGAAAAAAATTAAGCATATGTTTGTCCCGAAATGACCTAGTTTGTGTCGAGTGGATGTTAAACCCCATTTCTCTCTCTGTCTCTCTCTCCTCTTTCTCTCTCCTCTCTCTCTCTCTCTCTCTCTGGACTTTCAGGGATCATGTGACTAAGTGGGTAAGACTCTGGCTCATTGGCCTGGAGGTCGGGTGTTCGATCCCTGCATTGGCCGAGAAAGTTCATCCAGATTTTCCAGCGTGGTTCCCCCTTGTCAGTGATGCAGGACGGAGGGCCTGACAAGGACAGCTGTCTAGTCATGTGGATGGGACGAAAAACTGAGGTCTCGTGTATACATTGGAATGCACGTAAAAGATCCCTTGGCAGATGGAAGTAGGCGATAGTGCCGCTGCCCGGGCAAAATTTCCCTCATAGCACACTGTATGGCGTATGCCCGTCTTCATTAACCCAGCATAGGAGCAGAACAGTAGGACGTAAAAACTCCATTTCCTTTCATTTCTCTGGACTTTTACGGCCGACCTCCTGGATCCATTCACTCGATCTGATATGTACAGTTGTTGTGTGGTGCAGTAGCAGATATTGGATAGGTCAGTCGATTTGCACTGGCCAAGACAGTTAACATGGATTTTCCACAGGGTTCCCCCTAGTCACTGGTGCAGAATGGGGACGGGGAGCTTATAAAAGAACACTTGTCAGTTTGATTCCAAATCAGAGTAGGCCGCTGTCCGGACATAATTTCCTACATAGCACACCGTATGACATATGCCCATTTTAATTAGCCCAGTCGGAACAGAACAGTAGGACATTAATCTTGATTTCATTTCAAACATTTAGAAATATTTTTTTCTCTATTTCAGATAAAACAAACTAAACAAGTTGGATCAGGAAAGACTATCACAATGCCTAGAAGAAAAAGGAGGAAATGGATTAAAAATATACAACAACATTGGCGTAAATGGCGTGATAGCATTGCAGATAAGCCCCTTCCTGATTCAACAAATGAACCCCTTCCTGATTCAACAAATGAACCCCTTCCTGGATCACAAGATCAACCTCTTCCTGGATCACAAGATGAACGCTTTCCTGGATCACGAGATGAACCCCTTCTGTGATCAATAGATGAACCCTTTCCTGGATCACGAGATGAACCCCTTCCGGGATCAACCCAGTCCTGCTTCAAGAGATCAACTGGTATGTTTGATATCTACATGTAAGCTTATCTACAAAAAAAGAAAAGCAGTTCATGTTTTTTTTTGTTGTATATATTTTTTTTTGGCTGAGAAATTTCATCAGCTGTTTCCGACGTGGTTTCGCCTTGTGAGTGGTGCAGGATGGGGACAAAAGACTGAGGTCCTGTGTACACATTGGTGCACACATAAAAGATCCCTTGGCAGTTGGAATTTGATATAAGAGTAGGCTTTTGCGCTGCTGTCCGGGCAAAATTGCCCTCATGGCACACTGTATGACATATGCCCATCATCGTTAGCCCAGTCGAAGCAGAAAAGTAGGACGTTAAACCCCATTTTATTTCATCAGTATTTTTTCAGACAATCCTTCCCTTATAGAAGATTGTATGGCTTATGCCCGTCTTCATAAGCCCAGTTGAAGCAGGCTTGTAACAATCTATACCCCGACGCCCGGGCCTACCAAAATTAACTTACAGGCTAGTGATCCATTTAACCGTACTAGTCCTGGGCTAGTGCCCTTTTACTGGTTTGTAAATTAATCTAGAGATATAGATAAATAAACTGTAAAAACATCCTACATTTATTTCTCCAATTCCACACAAAACTCTATTATAACAATAGATTTTCTGTATAAAACTTAGGGCAGTATGGACATTTTTAGTACCTCGTCGATTCATTCATTCTTGACATTTTTCTCCACCTTGCACTCTTTGACAAGTCACGTATTCACCAGTTGAAATCAGGTTGATTTTTTTTAAAAAAAAGCCTACATAATATTTTATAAGATTGGTTTTGACATAAATATTTGAAAGCATGCCATTGGATTTTCAAATACAAAATAATTTTGATTATTTAACATGTCCGGTATTTCCAAAGAATTTACTACACGTGTTCGTTGCACATGGCATGCTCAATGGTACCAGTAAATACTGTAAAACAATTAACTTGTCAATCAGTCGAGACTGTCTCATGCTTTGCAGTGAGTACTTACAATAACATAACGCACCGTATTCCGTATACAACAAAACTTCAAGTGGGAATTTATAGACGTCAATTTCCCGTGATATATTACAAAAAACTGAGTAGCCGTTTACATCCTTAATTGTTAGGCAATGAAGTCTACGATCTTTATTCAAAACCATAGGTTGGCAGGTAACAAAACAAAACAGGCGCCCAAATATTGAAGATCAAAGCTTGTACCTTGTCGAACTACGGACCAGTGGAAATTAATGCCGGGCTAGTGTCTGACAGTAGACTACTAGCCCATCTAGTGGATTCAAAAATTTTTTTACGCCCCTGGTAAGCACGTGGGCGCTGTATCATAATGCCTGTCATTGAGTCAACTGGCGTGGTTTCGAAAGGCAAGTTGTAGGGTCGCCTGTCCAACCTCGTGGGTTTTCTACGGGTCCTCAAGTTTCCTCCCACTGCTAAAGACCCCTACAGGGAATCGAATTATTGAAATAAAATTAAACCATATGTTTTTGTCGAGTGGGCATTAAACCCAGTTTCCCTCTCTCTCTAAAGTCTTGTTTCCATTATTGTACAGGAATAGTGCATCCTACTGACAAAGGTTGTAGAAGAATCGAAGAGAGAGAAATGAAATGAAATGGGGTTTAACGTCCTACTGTTCTGCTCCTAAACTGGGCTAATGAAGACGGGCATACGCCCTACTGTGTACTATGAGGGGAAATTTTGCACTACAGCCTACTCTTATATCGAATTCCAACTGCCAAGGGATCTTTTATGTGCATGCCAATGTGTACACGGGACCTCGGTTTTTAGTCCCATCCGAATGAATATACAGCTGTCCTTGTCAGGCCCTCCGTCCTGCATCACTGACAAGGGGAAACCACGCTGGAAAATATGGATGAACTTTCTCGGCCAATGCAGGGATCGAACACCCGACCTCCAGGCTAGCGTGCCAGCGTCTTACCCACTTAGCCACGTGATCCCTGAAGAGAGAGAAATAGGGTTTAGCACTTGACATGGAATGACCCACAGGGGACTTTACTCCTTTTCACGTACAAGCAGGGATTCAAAACCACATCATGACTCAATGAACCATTCAGCCAGTTCGCTCCTACTGCTCAAGAAATGACCTAGTTTGTTTTGAGTGGATGTTAAAACCACTTTCTCTCAATACATAACATTGTTATAACTTTTATATATTACAGGAAACTAATAATATAACTTATCACAGGAAACTAATGATGTTATAACTTTTATATATTACAGGAAACTAATAATATAACTTATCACAGGAAACTAATGATGTTATAACTTTTATATATTACAGGAAACTAATAATATAACTTATCACAGGAAACTAATGATGTTATAACTTTTATATATTACAGGAAACTAATAATATAACTTATCACAGGAAACTAATGATGTTATAACTTTTATATATTACAGGAAACTAATAATATAACTTATCACAGGAAACTAATGATGTTATAACTTTTATATATTACAGGAAACTAATAATATAACTTATCACAGGAAACTAATGATGTTATAACTTTTATATATTACAGGAAACTAATGATGTTATAGCTTTTATATATTACAGGAAACTAATGATGTTATAACTTACATATTTCAGGAAACTAATGATATTATAACCTTCGTATATTTCAGGAAACTAATAATGTTAAAACATTCCATCATTGTGTTTTTTGTGATGAGATTTTTAAAGAGTACAGTGATCTAGATCTTCACTATGAACTACACGTGAACAAGAAGATCCATGTTGAAGGAGAAAAAATTGACAGTATCGTAAAACACCGCAAAAGACATGTTAAAACGGGGCAAATTGCTAATGTTGTAAAACTCCGCAAAAGACATGTTAAAACGGGGCAAATTGCTAATGTTGTAAAACACCGCAAAAGATATTGATAATGCTGTAAAACTCCGCAAAAGATATGTTAAAAAAGACGATATTGATAATGCTGTAAAACTCCGCAAAAGACATGTTAAAAAAGACGATATTGATAATGCTGTAAAACTCCGCAAAAGACATGTTAAAAAAGACGATATTGATAATGCGGTAAAACTCCGCAAAAGACATGTTCAAGAAGAAAAAATTGATGTTGTAAAACTTCACAAGAAACATGTTAAAGAAGAGGAAATTGATAACTTGAATTATTTTCAGTGTAACTTGTGTGAAAGAAAATTTGATTTATACCCTGATTTAGAAGAACATTGTAAAATACATATGGAATATGAAGAATCTCCTATCATAGGACAAAATGTTAAAGAAAGCGAATCTATTGCAATTACTTTATATCAATGTACATTATGTCAAATTTGCTTTGAGCAATATTTTGACCTGGAAGAACATTGTAAACTTCATGGATATCAATGTACAGGCAGAGTTAGGTCTTCCATTAGGTACATGTATATTTAATGTATATTCTATGTTATAGGAAACTAACGATGTTAAACCTTTCCATCAGTGTATTGTTTCTACCTTTAGACAAACCTTTTAGGAGCTGCGGTGGCTAAGTGGGTAAGCCGCTGGAGGTCGCGAGTTCGATCCCTGCAGTGGCCGAGAAAGTTCATCAGGATGTTCTGATGTGGTTTCCCGTTGTCAGTGGTGCAGGAATGAGGGTCTGACAAGGACAGCCGTCTAGTCGTTCGGATGGTACGGAAAACTGAGGTCCCGTGTACACATTGGCGTGCACGTACAAGATCCCATGACAATTGGTATTCGATATAAGAGTAGGCCGTAACCCCGCTGTCCGGGCAATATTTCCCTCATAGCACACTGTATGGCGAATGCCCGTCTTCATTAGCCCAGTTCGGAGCGGGACAGTAGGACGTTAAACCCCATTTCATTTCATTTGTATTTTGTACAGGTCATTTATAAATCGGGGCCACGGGGGCTCGGTGATTTAAGTCGCTGAAGCATTAACAAGCAGGTCCGGGTTCGATCCAGGCGTTGGCCGAGAAATGTTCTCTTGTCATTGGAGGATATAATAGATTCCATGGCAGTTGGAATTCGATATAAGAGTAGACCGTAGCGCCGCTGTTCGGGTAAAATTGCCTTCATAGCACATTGCATGACGTAAACCCGTTTTCATTAGCCCTGTCAGAGCAGAACATTTTATTTGGTTAACCACGGTGGCGAACTAACTCATTTCATTTCCTTGACAAGTTTAGAAAATGGTTCTTAGTATTGAAAAGTCACAAATAAATGTATTTGCTTGATGGGTCGTCGCAAAAATACAAGTCTAAACCCAAATAATATGACACATTAAGGGCAGGGGTTATAAAAATTAAGATGGGATTGCTTCCTTGTACGACTTTGATGTAAAAGGACCCAGACACATACTTTTAAATCTGATTAAAACACGGTCCTATTCGTTTCGTTTTTTATAGTTCAAAATTTCGTTCTACTTGTCTTCACAACACTACGATCTGGAAGAGTTGTTATATAACAGGTGGTCTGCTTGATGTGAGGAATTAGCCAATGAACCGGCCTGTTACAGCGACTTCTTGGCGTGTTGTGAATGGAACACTATAGAAACGTCAACGCTGATTGATTAATCAATGTCTGACGTAAAGGGTGAAAAGACACTCATATAACCCCTAAAGCGACCTCCCACTACCGTCAGATCTTCGAATAGTAGAGGCCGTCGAAAGTATCAAAAACGAAACGAAATATAGATCTGTATTTTAATCGGATTGGAGTGAAATGTTTGTATTCTATAAACGTAATGTCTAACACATTATTTGAACCATGTATGTTTTTTGATTAAATATTGGACAGCTTTGAGATAGCAATAATGTAGAATAAATGCTTGCATTGTTTAAACTACATTTGTTAAACTAAACATACATTATGACGTCACATTAATAATGATGTCATTGTAATAATCATATTAAACATAGATTATGCAAGAGCTAAATCTGTCTATTGCAGGTTTTTCTTTAGGCCTAAAATGTTATCTAAATTATTAATTACACATTTATTAACAAAACAAGACCATAATCGACTCTCGATGGCATCGGATACTCGAGATTTTAACTAGATTAGAACGGTTCGCCATTTAAAAATTTAATGTAAAATTGGGAAAGCGAGGCTAAGTCCCGATTTCAATATTTCTTTTTTTATCATCTAATTTTGAATTATTATAGCAAGAATGGCCAACTCTTTATTAAACTCTTAACTAATGTATCTTTAACTATTCCCCAGATTCAAAAGAAAATACATCCAAAACAGTTTTCTGTGAACACTGTGGGGTTCTTCAGAAGCAGATAAGAGAATTAGAAGCGAAGCTGGATAAAGCCAACAATAAATTGGAAGATAGTCGATATGTTGATATACCTGTCAATACCTACACAGGTATGTACATTTATATATACCTACAGTGTTTTATCAAAATTCAGATTTTTCACTCAAATTTTAAAAAAACGCCCTTGAACATGTGTAACACTTTGGTCCTTAAGACAATTTTGGTTCTTTGAAAAATTGTTACTTTACTCTGTCTATAGAGTCAAATCACACGTACTTAATGAACGTGAATAGATAGTTATACATAAAAAACCCCAGTGATATTTTGGTAAAATCATAACCATTGTCAAGATACCCATCAAGTTCTGTCTGTTAATTGACCTATGGTTGGTAGGCTAAATAATATAATGTCTCCTCCTTTAGTCCTGTGAAATAAAGAGATTTATTCCATATTTGGGATGGAAATTAACGTCAAGGCTATCTAAGACGTACAGAAATAGGGGGTATAAATTAGGGTGTAGAGCGAAATGGATCAAAGCTCATTCAGATATTCCTAGCAGCTATTATTATTGAGGACGAGGAACATTTAAAGCCATTACAGCTTAGCAATAAAGTTGTAAAATCATTGATTCTGTAGTGTTATTACGATCATGAAGAAACAAGTCCGATAGCTTGTTAAGCCATGGTCTGGCTAAAGCTAGATTTGTCTCGAATGAAAGCAATACTGATGGTTTGCTCCACTGATGTAAATCTTGTTGACCATTTAGGGAGCAATGGTGCCTTAGTAAGACGTTGGCTCGCTAATCTGGGGTCCCATGTTCGATCCCTGTGTTGGCCGAGAAAGTTCATCGCGTCTTTCCGGCGTGGTTCCTCCTTGTCAGTAGTGCAGGACAACAGAACAACGTATGGCCGGTCGGATTTTGACGAAACGCAGCGGTCCCGTGTACACATTGGTATGTACATAAAAGATCCCTTGACAGTTGGAATTCGATACAAGAGTAGGCTGTAGAGCGACTGTCAGGCAAAAATCCCCTCATACTACACTGTATGGCGTATGCCCGTCTTCATAAGACCAATCGTAGCAGAACAGTAGGACGTTAAACCACGTTTCATTTGGAGACAGTCCTTACAATCCTATAATCCTCTAAGTCAGTTTTCAAAACTAAAATGTTTAAATTTTGAATGTTTGCTGGGACAGGTAGAGGCACCTCAAAACAAGGAAAGTAATATGCCTCGACCAAGTAGACCTCCCCACTTCCATTATGTAGCTTTTATTTTCAAGCGAAATATAATACAATTTCTAAGTATTATTGTGTAGGAAATATAAACCATTATTCAGAAAATATGAAACTATCGTTAAAACATGTAAATTCTGATGAACGAGTCGTTATTATATTTTTTACAGACACCGTATTGCCCTGAGCCGGTAGATTTAATAAAAGAACATCAGAGAAATATAAAGTAAGCAGGCCTATTTATAATTCAAGGGTGGGGGGTGGATGACTGAATGGTTAGCATGTGCGCGTTGTATCATAAGACCTGTCATTGAGTCAACTGGCGTGGTTTCAAATACAAGGAGTATGGTCGCCTGTCCAACCTCGTGGGTTTTTTCCGGGTCCTGCAGTTTCCTCCCACTGCTAAAGACCCCTACGAGCAACACCCGCAGTCTATTTATAATTCATTCATTTCATTGTTATTTTGTTGTTTCAGTTTGAGTAAAGTCCCCTCCCCCCCTGGCCTATTTCAGATTCATTGTTAGTTTTGTTGTTTCATTTGGAGTGAAGTCTGTATCATAACAATCCCAGGACTGTACAACACAGTTGGAGGTTACGGTTGGGTTAGAACCCCGAACCCATTCACTTATAAAGATGTGACGTCATACTTTGATTTGGTTGTCGAGTGGTTTTGAATCCCCGCCTGTACGTGACAAGGGGTAGGATCGCGAGCGAATTATTGAAGTAGTACTGAATCATATGTTAGTCACGAAATGACCTAGGTTTGACACCCCCCCCTCTCTCTCTCTCTCTCCCCGCCCACCGCCCCCACATCTATTTGTATACATAGCTATATTATTTTGTTTCAGATGATTGAACTCTGTCATGGGTATGGTGTGTTCATATATCCATCAGATCTCGTCCACGTCAAGAAATTATTCGAGAAAACAAAGAGTGGACAATCCGTGACTCGTCACCTTCTGAGCGTCATGTTTACAAAAGAAAAGCTATGTTTCGGTTCAGTATCAAAAGATCCTAAACCTGGTCTGGCGTCATTGGATGCAACCGTAGTTCAAGCCATAAGAGGTAAAATTTTGTTTTCACAGTGTGGCATGGTTACTATGGTGCCAGCATATTAACACCACGTTCGATCTCGGTGTAGGCCGAGAATATTTTTCGAAATTTTCCATTCCGGTTTCTTCTTGTCAATGGTGCTGGGCGGTGTGTCTGACAAGGACAAGATCTAGCTCTTGTCAATGGTGCTATGGGCGGGGTGTCTGACAAGGTCATAATCTAGCTCTTGTTAATGGTGTTAGCCGGGATGTCTGACAAGGACACGCCTCTAGCTCAAATGGTTAACAGAAAATCGGGATTTATCCGTGTCGTGCTAAAAAAAGGCGCTTGACAGTTGGTTCAGACCCTGCACTGTAACAAACATATCCATGTAAAAACGTAAAAAAATTACGGAAACAAAAATTACCATGAAAATTTTATCCGTATTTATTTATCCTTTAATTTACAGAAATTCCTTCAATTAACATAAATTCCATTTGGTAAATTTTGTTTCCTGAGCATGAAGGTGATAAAAATTTCATTGAACGAACCATTGACTTTATACGTGTGCATTAATGACTTTATTTACTGTCCGCTTCCACCGAAGTGATATCGAAGGAAATCTTTAAACGTAACCTCTGTTCGCTAATATAAGAATCGAGAGCAAGGTATCACAAACCGCTACTCGACGGTGGTTGGAGGCTTTCAGATGTGAGTTTGCGGTATTATCAATTTGCAGGTATGTAGACGCTGTCATAGAGACAAACCGACTTACACTGGCCAACCGGTTATACTATCCAGATTCAAGCGTGCTTGATTACCAGATACTACCTTTTCACACACGCAGCGTTAAAACATATTTTTACACATTTATGAAAATACTTACAATCTGATTACCGTATGATGAATAACAATAAACTTTATAGATCTTATAAATAATGGAAATTAGATATACATGTCAATTAATATACCAAACGGTACAAAATATGATTCTTCATATTATGGTTAATATATTGAAATGAGTACTTTAACATGATAATTATTAGGAATGATTATATATGTATACGATTACTTATCGGTACCGATAACAGAATTACAGAAGGGAATAAAACATTATATCCCTAATATTCACGAAACCTCCTGGTCATTCCACCATTTATTCCGTAAAATAACAGAATTAAGTCCATTATAGAAGGGAATAAAACATTGTTCCCTAAATGTCACGGAAATTTCCTGTTTAATATTGAATATTCCACTGAAATAGATAAAACACGTAATTTGAAGAAATAATTCATACTATTAACACAATTTCTCCAAAAAAGTAATCAATTGACAAAAAAAGGTGCTAAACTACTGAATTCGCTCACATTAAAAATGGATATTTTTTACAGTGTGGGGTTACCCAGCCCATACCTAATACATATTAGCCAACTAGACTGAAACAATGGCCATTTTATAATGTATGTTAATCATTTCAGATTACTGTGTAGCAATGTCAAAGGACAAGAATGTGGCCATTAATCAAGCTCTTCACAACAAATTAACCACGTACAGATATAAGGCGAGGTGTAGGGCAACAAGTCCTGAATACTGATCATTGACAGTGCTTATCTAGATGAAATTATGGATGACGAAACCCCCGTGCTTATTGAAGGAGTCAAGTCGCTAACTAACTCAATATCATCCAGTCTTCGACAATGCAAACAGAAACGATTGATGTTTCAGTCAAAATGAAAATATTAACATTGGCACTTGAATTGCGTGTAGAATGCTTCGGGTACCATTTGCATTAAGGGACTCGATGAAGGAGACTTAATATATCCCACGTAGAAGAATATCACCTTTTAAATTCAGACCCTTCGCGTATTTCGCCAAACATAACTGATTATAAATTACAGTATAATAGAAACGATTGAATGTAAATCAGGTTATATATATTCATAATACATTATTATTTGTTGCGATCTATTTGTGTCCATTACTGGGTGCCACAGAATAGAGATTTAGCTCTTTCTGGGTTGATTGCTTATTATATTCAAATACTAGATTGGTGGGGAAAACCCGTTCTTATTTAATCAAGATGCTGAGTTGGTGGAGAGATTTAAGGCCAAGAGTAGCGGAAAGATATCAGTAGAATATACCACAAGTTCCAAATACCGATTATTGATAGTGCTTTTATTGCTGGGTTTGTGGGGGAAACACCGGATTGTTTAGTTAAAGTGCTGGATGGTGGGGGATACCCTGTGATTATTTAATAAATATACTGGGTTGGCGGGGAACCCCGGGCTTGTTTAGTTAAAATATTGGGTTGGTGGGGAAATCCCGGGCCTGTTTAGTTAAAATACTGGGTTGTTGAGGAAAATAAATTTATCTTTAAATTGAATCCGACCTCTGTTTTATTGTCTCTGAAACATTTCCACCGCGGCGCCCTAACCTAACCAGGCGGTGTGGCGTGTTTCATTGACTTGAAGACCATGATAAAAGTGACCGTAAATATAAAAGTAAATATAAAAGTAAACATAATCAATCGCTGTTTTAATGAAATGCAAATATGCTTGTTTTTGTTCAGTTAATATCGATGTGATTCATGATGTCATAAATCAACCTCTTCTATGTACCAGTTTGCATACATGAAATTAAAGGGAGTAAAATGAGATTTAACCTGTTACGAGTTTGCTCCAACTGGGATAATGAAGACGGGCATACGCCGCTACGCCCTCCTCTTATATCGAATTCCAACTGTCAAATGTACGTCAAAGTGTTCACCGGAAAATCACAGAGAACTTTCGAAATCAACAACGGGATTGGACCACTTGCCCCTAGTCAACGAATAACTGAGCCACGGCGGCTCCCATTTTTTAAAGTATCAAATATATCAAGTATCATCAAGTCTATAATACCCGCCCTTGTCTTCTGCCCCGATTGGGTTAACAAAGACGGACATACGCCACACACAAGGCGCTATGAGGGGAAATTTAACCAGTCAACGACGCTACGGCCTACTTTTATGTCAAGGGTTCTGCACGGGACCTCAGTTTTCTGTACCATCCGAATGACTACACCTTTTTTCTTGCCAGGTCTGAAGGCCTACACCACTGCCAACCCAGGATGAGTCAATAGGGGGACGATTAGGTTAACGTCCGCTTTAATTGAATCAATTGGTGTGGGTTCGATCCCGGCTTATTACTGGCCACCGTCGTGCTAAAGACCTGTACACGTGCAGGCTAATTAATTGATGGATTAGAGAAATATCATATGTCGACGGTGTTAAAAAAAACTCAACTAGAACGCCCAGGGTCACATCCCACTTGTCCGGGATCCCTGTCAGCGAGAGGCGTGGGGGGTCGATGAATGTTAGAAGGGCAGAATCTGAAATACCCGAAAACATTTCGGTTTACAGAAAGGGAGATTTCGGGACTAACATGGTTTGTTTTATGTAAAGGATTCGCTTAAGGATCTTTAGAAGTGGGAGGTAACCGCAAAACCCGGTGAAAACTTATGAGGTTGGACACTACGTCTTGTCACGTACAAGTGGGGAATCGAAACCATGCCATTTGACTCAATGACAGACCTTATGATCTAACGCGCTCGCGTTAACCATTCGGTCACGCAACCCCAAGCAATATTTGGAGAATTAATCTCTCAACTAAATATCCGCTTCAACCACAAGGATATTAAAGATACATTGTCACAAATGTATTTATCAGGTGGTTATTTCCAGTAAAAAGTATGACATGATATATGAAAAGTTTAGACGCCCAATCTTACTAGGAAACTACTCGATTACCGTATCATCTCAATGGAAGCGGACGTAAATTAACCTTGATATTATATCAAGTATTATAATATCAAGGGAGTCGTGGTGGCTCAGTGAGTAACGTCTATCATAGAGTCAATTGGCGTGGATTCGGTTCACGCATGTACGTGACTAATACCCCGTTCAGACGCTTATTTTTAAACCAGTTCAAAATCGCCGGGGTTTTTAAGACAGCGTCGTGTTGCGTTCACACGTACTATAAGTCAAACCTGTTTAACTATTCTGACCTCTTCGGTCGGAGGTTAGAGTTAACTATGCATGCGTACATACCATTTCCTGGTAGAATATGTAAACATCCTGTGAAAAAAAAATCCGCGAAATTTGTTTCTCTTACTCTCGGATAGTTTATACACATTTCCTAGAAATGAATACTAATGCTTTGAGACATAGAATTAAACAATTTAGACAACGACAGAGTCAACAAAGGTACTTCTTTCTGATGCTAATGAGTGTCACTTCTGTGATATTCATGCCAACCAACAGGAGAATATGGTCACGGTATCACAGTGGCAATTGGTGGAATCACGCATACAGAAATTGGTTTGATATATTCATATATAATGTTTTAAAATTTATAATCATTATAATGTAGTCAAATATGTACACAGACAAGGTGTATAAAACAAATATTAACCAAGGGGTCATCAATTAAATATTTATAGAAAATATAACGTCCCCCCCCCCCCCCCCAAAAAAAAAACAACCTAAAAAAACAAAACAATCTTCACACAAATAGGCCTGTGCTATTATATGTGCCATATAGACAATTTTTAATTTCGAATAATAATAGTTGCATGCTTAAAAGAGCTAAATTGTTAATATTTGGGATCTAGAAATTGACACAAATGGGTCGCAACACATAATTTCTAATTAGTTATATTCGTCGAAATACTCTAGATGTCTAAATCGAATGGCAATGTCTAGCAACTGGTTATTCCAGTCTACACTGATAGTATTTATTGTGCATGCTCTCCAGATAAGAATATGACTTGTGGGAATATATGTCTAGCCTCGTTCTTCTAGTCCCTTGTTACAAATGACACTGAAATGCATTACACAATTCGTGTACCAATGGTTAAATGTTTGTTTTGTCTCAAATATTGGATATCAGAAACCCATCTTTTCCCCGTTAAGATCACAAGATCAATGTTGATTGAAATTGACAAATACTTTGTGTTTTCAATGTCGCAGATTTTGGATGATATTGACTACTTTAAGTTTAATTATTTACCTAATCTAATTCCTTTACATTTTATTTTCAGCTTTTATGATGATATACAGTATTTGGAAAACTTCAGAATGTCAAAATGTACATTTGAATATCTGTGCAGAATTTTGAGACCATTTCTTGAGAAACAAGTAACAAGTATGAGGGAACCAATATCTGTTGAGCGACAGGTAGGCTATTTTGCATTTTATGATCGCTGTATTGGTTGAGATATTCACTTCTGCTTGGAGAATATAAGAACATGCAACACATACTATTATTTTCTATGTTGGCCGCCTATTGATTTGGATTGGAAGTAGATATTTGTTTGTACATGTAGATGGCCTTAGTAAAAAACAAATCTAGTTTTGTCAATTTAATACTAGACTGAATAATAGATTTTATCACTGAACTAAAATGATTGGAAATATTGAGAACAATCTTCTACCCCTCCCATTTAAAGTATGGTAACCCTTTTTTTTTAGGTTGGCATAAGTTTATGGGTTTTAGGGACCAATGCTGAGTACAGAACTGTTGCTGCATTATTTGGGGTTGGCCGGTCAACCGTGTCTTCAATTATACACATATTTTGTGAGTCCCTGATTTCGATCAAGGACAAATTCATTAAATTTCCATCAGGTGAAGAACTGAATAGAGTTGTAAATGGGTATCGGTCGAAATGGGGATTTCCTAATGCAGGTGGAGCAATAGATGGCAGTCATATTCCTATATTAGGACCGAGCATGAACCATGCTGACTTCCATAACAGAAAAGGGTGGTATTCCATCATTGTTCAAGCAGTTGTGAATGATCGTTATGAATTCACAGACCTAAATATCGGGTGGCCAGGAAGTGTTCATGATGCACGAGTCTATGCAAACTCCAAAATATATGCAAAAGGGCTGTCTGGGACATTATTTGCCGGCAAGATGATTGATGTCAATAATGTGCGCCTGCCTATCGTCTTGTTAGGTGATCCGGCTTATCCATTATCCAACTTTCTAATGGAACCATACACAGACAATGGACACCTGACCCAAAAACAAAAGACATTTAATTATAAGCTAAGTAGTTCACGCATGACGGTAGAAAATTCCTTTGGTCGCCTAAAAGGTCGCTGGCGCTGCTTATTAAAGCGATTGGATATGAATGTTGACAAGGTCCCCAATATTATTATGACCTGTTGCATACTTCATAACATATGCGAACAAGCAAAAGACCCATTTAGGGTTGAATGGCTAGAGGATGTAGCAAAGGGAGAAAACTAAATGCCTCAGCCAAATCAAAGTAACGAAGAGGCAATCAATGCAGACTGCACTAACATTAGAAATATCCTGGCTGAATACTTCCAGGAATAATTTAACCTTACAAAACAAATAATTAAGAAAGTAATAATTGACCATACTGTTACATACACTCACTACAAAGAATTTCTATGTGTATATGCCATCTTTTGTTTACTTTTATTGTTTCATTTTGTGTGTTTGCAGAAAACTAAAAAATGGTCAAACTAAATTGGTTTATTTTCATAATAAAAATCATACAACAGAAAAATAACTGATAATCTTATAACACAGTGGGTCTATTATAACTATATATGTGATCAGCTCTGGCCAAATGGTTGCTATGGAGTTCAATTTGTTTCCAAAATTTTCAATATCTTCTTTCTTAAAAGTAATATTATGGTACATTCAAATTTAAATATTCCAAGCATATTTCTAAGTCACATACTAATTTAAAGGTATTTGGATACAGAATTTAAATTGACACCTTTTGGCATCTTGATTTTTGATCCATGCATCTCATTAAGCCAGAGTTGGATTATATAATAAGAGGTCCAATTGTCATCTTTGTTGTCCATCATTGAAGAAGTGTATGTAATTAAAAATATACAGTGGACTCTTTCACTTTCAACATTGTACAGGACCGATACAATGCCAGATTATACACCATGACGGAATACTTAATTGTCTCAAAACCGCAAGTATTATTGTACCTCGAATACCAAAGTATTATTTTAATGCACCTTCGAATACCCAGAACTTAAAAATATGATAAACCTTTTTGTACATTTGAAACTTTATTATATAAAATTATTATGTTTTTACTTTGGGTGCGTACAAAACACTTGTGCGTCGTTATGAACAAAATATTATAATGATAGTGATTCTTCATCTCAGCAATTTATATTTAATGTTGCTGTATTTGACGTGAAAAAATCAAATGAAATACCAAGCACTCTCTTACAAGAAATTATAAAATTATCAAGGTTTTATTAACAAAGACTGACACATACACCAAGCTCACCGATAATTGATTGCTTGTGGGTTAACACCCACTGATTGAAGGCAGGATTATCCAATGTTAATTCAACAGAAATCGTTTAACGGGGTCCCCAGATTGGTCTAATAATTCGGAATATTCCGAGTCCACTGTACAAGCCTACACTATAAAGTTATTGATCAATTTTTAATTTATGTCTTTCAATTAATGTATTAAATAAAAGAGAATTTACCATTTTTGAAAACGTAACAAACTGTTTTGTTCTTATTAGGGGCTTATCAATTGACTTACAAAGAAGAAAACACCCACCTCATACCGTTTCGCATTATTTGATAACGATAAGAAGCCAAGTCAAAACTTTGCTTTAGATATAAACAAGGATTGTCCTGTGTATTCCCAGTTCAATTGCTAAATGCCATTGAAACAATTAATCTCATACTGGTAATTTAAATTCATAAAAACTGAAATCACATAAAACGTGTTACAACTACAGTTAACTTTCACAACCAAGTACATATATCAGCTTCATGACACATTTGATAATGATATGGATATTAATAATTAAAACATGGAAATAAATTTATTAAAACTTGAGCCATGGTAAAATGGAATGACAAATAAAATTCATGTATTTGTAGAAACAAAAATAAACTGTTATCAATGACAATAATTGCGCTACATGTCAGATATTTTGGCACAAAATGGTATATCTTGAAAATAATATGATTCAGCTTCATGATACATTAAGTTAAATGATATGGATATTAATAATTAAAACATGGAAATTAATTTATTAAAACTCTAGCCTGGGCACAATGGAATGATAAATAAAACTATGTATTTCTACAAACAAAAATTAACTGTTATCAATGAAAATAAATGCTCTACATAGCAGAACTTTTGGCACAAAATGATAGGTCTTGAAAATAATATGGTTTTATAAATTTGTATATGTGTGTCCATTAGCTCCTTGTAAAAATTGTGGCTGCGGAACATGTCCATTTTGTTGTTGAGAAAATTGATGCTGCTGAAATCCCTGATTGGCAAACAAACTCCATAATCTTAATTCATGTTGCCTATCTCTTTCCCTATCCTGGCGTCGTTGTTCCTCAGCTCTAAGTCGATCCTCCCGTCTCTGCTCTTCTCTAAGTCTCTCTGAATCTGCCTCCATTCTCATTCTTTTTTCTTCGAATTCAAAATATGATCTTTCTTGTTCTCTTTGATAATTTATAAAGCTGGTTGTTGTCTCATTCAGAACACGTTGAATTATATCCTCTCTGTTTCTTTTTTTCTTTTCTGGTCCTGTAAGTAAATAAAATAACTCTTTAATGTTTAAATAAATGAACAATGATTGACAATTCGGGCCTCGAAATATCCCTTCAGTAACTAACCTGTCACTCTTAATTATCCAAAAACAACCACAATATTTACCATGGTGCCGTTACACATGTACTTCTGTGTAGATACTTCAAAATGCTATAGATGAAAACTTGTGTGGATGGTGTGTTAAAGTTCTTATACAATAATTGGGCGTGGTTCTGTCCCTGGAGGTCATAGGAGCGTAATTAAAATTGTCACTCGCAGACTGTTGATAAAAACAAATCAGACTGGAACCGGATACACAGGGAAAACCGGCAATGCGCATGTCAACTTACCAAATCTCGCCCAAGACGTCATACATTTTGACGTCAATGAATATAATTCTCCTACTTTTTAATTCTTTTTTTTAAACAAAATTAATCAAACAATTTAGATCTAAATTAAAATCAATTCGGAAAAACGAGATTATTTAACATTACTTGTATCAGTTGAGAAACTGAATTATGAAAGTTTTATATTTAACAAAAACCACACCAACTTTGTTCTACTTAGTCGACGCCTTTTACATATTATATGTAGGCCTATATTTACAGAAACTGGTTTAATTCTTAATTTACAAACAAACCATGTCCATTTTTGATGAAATCCATAATTAAAATTTTAAACTACAATTTCCGCTTTAACTAAGCCTTTAACTCTGTCAACATCCGGTGGCTTGTTTGGGAGCATTTCAACCCCGGTAACTTACAATTATATTAGTGCTGTATTTTTTGTCTCGAGGGGGGGGGGGGGATTTAAGGATGGGGTTTAGGGCAGAGTCCAAGTAAGCGCCCAAAATTTTCACTAAAGGATATTAACAAAATCAATAAACGTAATATGATTTGAACTTTACGTCAACTTGAATCGTTAGATAATGATCGGCGAACAATAATATATAGGCAATAGGATCTATATTCTACTCAGTGTTATGGGAATTATTTTGTTGACATCCATTGTAGGGTGGGAGATTGTGGATGGCACCCTAGTATCATATCAAATATAGATACAAATTATTATTATATGAGTTGGATTTTATACAGATTTTGTTTTCTAGTGAGTTTAGTGCGTTATATATTTGCGTACAAGCGACATTAGAACCTTTTACGAACTGTTTTGGGTCGGATGTTTAACTAAGGGGCTATATACTGTAATTATTTTTTCTTTTGACCAATTTCGGGACCTTATATACGGACGACACACACAAGGACTAAGCTTATCAAATATATTTGTAGCCCGTTTATTTCCAATTATATACTATTTTTTTTGTTCTGTGAAAGTTCTCTTAATTGAGAAATAGAAGAAAAAAAACGATCGAGTTCTAACGAAATTGTTAAATTTAAAAGCAGATTTTTAGAACTCTATCTTAAAATCAACGTCATATACTTATTCAACGCAACGCCGTATGTAGATATAGTTGCGACAACTGTGAAGCCAGAAATTTCATATGACGTCAAGAAAATATAACGTCAAGTGTACAAAGACGCCACCTTGGGTCCCAAGTATTTGTACCTACTCACTTTCTATTTTATGTCCTATCATACTGTTGTGTCGAAGTTGGCTGCCAATGACAGGGATGTGGATGGATATCTCATAGAATTCCACGAAAAAGAGATAAAATATACATATTTTAAACGAAAAGTATAGCTGAACAAACTATTATTATTATTATTATACAACAAAATGCGCACATTATTGTTATAATAATATAGTCTAATTCATAAGAAAATGAAATGAAAGATACACCAGATAAAAGCGCTATTAAATATATTGCACTATTTAGTGCGTCGGTCGTGTCTATTTCAGATATACACAATCAATTCTGTTGATGTTTTTAGCGTTGGGATTGACTAATAGTTAATGTGTTTCAGTTCTAAATCAAATATTTTAAACTTTAACGTCAATTTAGAAAATAGCCAAATTCTGGCTGGAATTACTGGGCAAAATGGCCATTCACTGTATACGTGCGAAAAAAAAAGCTAGCCACCAATTAATTTTCGTACGTTAGTTACGTACGTCTCAAAGCATGTCTAGTGTCCATGACTATTTGTCATATTACAACCTGCATAGGTATTTGCATTTTAATATCCCCTACTTTTTTGAAGAGTATATCGTGCCTGAGATTTGTTACAAATCGCCTCGAGCATGTTCCACACATCTCAACATTTATCAGCTTTTTGTTTAATCTATAAAAGCCTACATTCCTACACAATGTTTTGTTAAGTCAAGTGAAACAAGAAAATGTGTAGGCTAAATAGAACTATAGAACACGTACACCTTAATGTCGACAAATACGTAAAACTATGCAAATAAGACATTCCTATGATATGATTCAACCGAAAGGTCCTATATATCCATGATATAATATCTACATTCAAGTTAAACGAACCGCATCTATTCATTTTAAATCTTGCCTCGAGCTGAATAAATTATGTGATTTATAACATCTACGGGTGGTTAACAGTGTATAACTAAAAACTATGATTAGATTTGTATTGCCAACATTTGAATGTAGCTTGAATTTTCTACACCTTGTCTATTGCATCTAGATGTTTAAAGCGCGTTAACAATATATTCATTTAAGAGCAACTATGTCATTTCGGGATTAATGTACCACATATTACAAGTCATACCCAACGGAAAGAAATGACGATTAATGAAAATTCCACCAATTTTAATTTCTACCATCAAGAATTCTCGAAATTAAATTTTTGAGATTATGGCTGCTTTTTTATCGCTTCCACGTTGCTGCCAGTTCCAGGAATAAGATAACACTCAGCATCTTGAATTACGGTCATTATAGAAGGTCGACTCAGCAGATTAGAAATGAAATTGGTGATGGTGATACAAAACTCCTTCATGGAGATGTCAACACAAGGATGATTGGTGATGGTGATATCAAAACCATTCATGGAGATGTGAATACAAGGGTGACTGATGATGGTGATACGAAAACCCTTCATGGAGATGTCAACACAAGGATGATTGGTGATGGTGATATCAAAACCATTCATGGAGATGTGAACACAAGGGTGACTGATAATGGTGATACGAAAACCCTTCATGGAGATGTGAACCCAAGGGTGATTGATGATGGTTATACCAAAAACCTTCTTGGAGATATGAACCCAAGCGTGGTTGTTGACGGTGATATCAAAACCCTGCGTGGAGATGTGAACCCAAGGGTGATTGGTGATGGTGATATGAAACCCCTTCATGGCGATGTGAACACAAGAATGATTGGTGATGGTTATATCAAAACCATTCATGGAGATGTGAACACAAGGGTGACTGGTGATGGTGATACGAAAACCCTTCATGGAGATGTGAACCCAAGGGTGATTGGTGATGGTTATACCAAAACCCTTCTTGGAGTTATGAACACAAGGGTGGTTGTTGACGGTGATATCAGAACCCTGCGTGGAGATGTGAACCCAAAGGTGATTTTTTTAAAATCCTGCTACAGATTGCACTATATCTGTAAAGTCGTCCGCTGTTGTAAAAATTCCGTAACAGTTTTAACTCCATATGCCGTAAAATCGTCTGATGATGGAACCTTTCTGAAAAATTTGAATGGACCTATTTCTGTCAAAGCAACACATAAAGAAAACATTAACACCGGAGATGCCAAGAAAGCTGACGAAATTATGTCTGAAAGTCTAATTAAAACGTCATCAAGCGGAAATAAACTCCATCAAGTGGAAATAAACGCCATCTAGCGGAAATTCTGTATGTACTCAATTTTCCCGCTATTTAGTCAATATAGCTCATGCTGTAGGTCATGCTTATTAAAAGAGAAATCCACTGAAGCTTCGGTAACACTTCAATTAATTCTCCCGACTTGTTATCATAACATTATTACACCATGCGGGTTCTTAGCAGCGCTCGCCTTCTCTACTTGTGGGGCCGGAATCCACCGTCCATGGCGAAGCCTGCTTTAAACGTTGGGGTTATTCTAGAAGGAGGAAATACAATATAATGGTACTTAATACTCTCCGCTTATTGTCGTTAGATTTTTGATTCCATTTTTGATCCTGTCCTGTGTTGATCAGGATCAGGACTTTAAATACTGCAGGTGAACCAAGGCCGTGTTTCAGGCGGTTGATAATACTTTCTGTCTAGGATGAAACACAATCATGTTTTAGATTATAAATATTAATTACAATGATCTGACACCTTGCTGAATTGAATTTTAGTCAGAAATATATTTTTATCGATTTCAGAAATTATGGAAACAAATCACAAATAAATCCATCAAAAAGAAGGAAAGTCATAAACGTATTTTTTTTTATTTTTTACAAAATGTGACACGACAATAAGCTAGGGAATAATGGCGACTATTTGAAGTTGATATTTGGACGGTGCCCAATTGTGAAAACGTAAAAAACTATGATTTCCTATAATTTGGAGGCGCGGTTTACCCAACGAGGGCCTGGCAAGAACAGTGTCCAGTCGTTCAGATGGGATGAAAACCCGAGGTCCCGTGTAAAAGATCCCTTGACAGTTGAAATTCAAAACAAGACATGGCTCCCGTCCAAATTATCGCAGTCGGTGTAGATAAGTAGAACGTTAAACCCCAGTCAGTTAAACTTCAGTCAGTTATATAGAAGGATAACTCGTGTTTTCCTTTTGTGCTCGTCACTTCCTTTTGTAGAAACCTTCATTACACATCTACTGTAACATTGATCTCTGTGTTAAAATTATATTTGAAATGTGTTTAACTAGTTCTGTCACATATGTAATAATAACTGACACCAATATTGTCCTTTAAAGATGAGAAAAGCAAACGAAACGAATCGAAATTGTAATAAAATAATTTATTGGATGAGAAGATCATTATAGAAATGTACATGGAAGCCAGTACGATATGCTGAATATGACGTCATCAGTGGTGTTGTTATAGACGTTAGCGTCGTTCGCAACGTTATTGTTATAGAGCCATCCAACGTCGTTAGCAAAGTTGCTTTAAATCATTTAATGTTCATACCAGGGACTAAGGTCCAACCCTGTCAGTTTCTTACATCTGACTTTCTTGCCCCTGTAAAACATAAAAATATAATAAATTTAAATCTTGTTAAATTATACCCATGTTTTTTTTTTATAAAACACGCAAGATACGCCAGAAATTTGCAACAGATGCATGAGGACACGCGAAGAAAGCAATTTTTCGTAGGCCTCAAATAAGGGGACGTAATCCAGGATGTTACGGTCCGACATGCAATCAATATCGAAAGTAACCGAGATGATGTGACCCTATACTGCACGTGAACTTAAAACTTGTATAGATTTAAAAGTTGGCGTTTGCATTTGCAGCTGTGAAACAGATTACACTAGGCCATCTCAACCCTTCTATGGAGGTAGGATGTAACATCACACGTTGACCGATGGTGCACGTGAAGTTAAAGATCAGGCATCATGTGTAGATTTAAAAGAAGGAATTTACCACTATTGAATAGATTGCACACTCCACCACCAACTAACTATCTCGGTATAACTTTAAAAACTTACTTGTGCAGGAAAGGATTTATTTGGATTTTAGCCAAGTTAAAAACTTGACACAGGATCTTAGACAAAGAAACTTTCTTAATGGCCTTAAGTTGATCTGGAAATTAAAATGAAGAAACCATATTTCTCTTTAACGTTTCTTTTCACCAATTAAAGAAGAATTATGCAAGAGTTAAATCTTTATATTGTAGGTAATTATTTTTCCTTTAATTATTATTTAGGCATTTATTTACATGACTAGGCTATAATCCACTCTCAACCACATCTAAGCACGATTCGAGTCCACTTTGCATGAACACAGTTAAAATAAATGAAGTATCTCATCACAAACATTTGGGGCTTATTTTTCAAAACAATCTTAAATGGAAAATACATATAGAAAAGTTTCAAAATTTATCAACTGCTTAAGATCACTCAAGTATCGACTAGTAAGGAAATCACTCAAAACAATATATACTTCCTATATTTTACCACACTTTGACTATGCTGACATTATTTGGGATGGGTGCACGGATTACTTAGCTAACCAGTTAGAACAATTACAATTAGATGCTTTACGCACAATATGTGGCGCTGTGAAGGGAACTAGCCATGATCTACTATATAAAGAAGTCGGTATTTTGCCTCTAAAACAACGTCGTGAAAGACATAAGTTGATATTTTTATATAAAATAATAAACCACTTAACCCCCGATTACCTTTATGATAATTTAAACAAAAAACAAAGTAAATACTTATTAAGAAATGACAAAAACCTTCCATACTGTTTTTGTAAAACCAATCTATTTTATAATTCTTTCTTTCCTTCAACTACACGACTTTGGAACAATCTAGATCCTTCTATACGTAATTCAGATACGTTATTCATTTTTAAACAAAATCTCTCAAAACATGATCACTTGGTACCTTCTTATTACAATATAGTTAAAAGTTCAAATCATCCATTCAAGAATTCGTTTATCTAACAGCGATCTAAATGGACATACATTTTTGAGACATATAACCGACTCTCCAACCTGCCGATGTGGACAAAATTTTGAAGATCCTTATCACTTTTTGCTGATATGTCCCTTATATTCAGATGCACGAAATAAAACCATAAAAACATTACCAACAGAATACATCAACACAAAGTTTCTATTGTACGGCTCTACAGATATTTCACTTGAGCAAAATAAATTAATATTTTCTGAGGTGCAAAACTTTTTAGAATTAAGTAATAGATTTTAAATACTGTAATCGTCATTTATCATTACCATCTCTAGATTCTGTTTACATATTGACATATTTGTACACTTTCAGGCCTTAAACCAAAATAGTCATTATGTATATCAATTAACCTTTTATTTGTAAAATATTATTGTATACTTGCACAATTGTATTAATTAATAACACAATATGAATAGTTTGGACTATATACATGTTTATAAGTAAACTAATTGTAATTATATTGTTTTGTTGAAAGGAGAGGGATGATATAGGCCTAGCCTGTTCCCCAATCCCATTCTTATTGAATAAAATATAGTTTAAAAAAAAAATCCATTCTCTAGAACATCGGAATGCCAAGATTTATATGGATTTAAACATCCGCGAGATTTAAAAAACTAACTGACGATAAAATGAACAATCGAAGTGTTGGAACGATAATGAACGATCTACGCTATATTTTCAAACAGTCCTCTATCTACCATCAGAATAAATTATTTCAATGAAATTTTCAATATATTCATTTTTCAATATCCATTTTGAACTTATATAGCAGAAACCACCCGGCCACGAGTTCACAAAGCATTTGAGGGTTAATTTAAGAATTTACTCAAAATTGTTAGCCTTATTTTGACTAAAATATAGTCCTTTATAAAACTTTTGTTGTCGGGAACAAGGTCTAATCTTAGATCCCCGACATACATAGGTTTTTCTATGCATAATTTTATTCGAATACGATCAAACTAGAGCTCCATATAAAGACTGAATAATAATATATTTGTGGTATCAACATCGAGGATGTCACGTCTAATAATATTTTGAGCTCTCTATGAATCCAGGATATGTCTAATACTATTTCGATCTTTCTAAGAATCGAGATACCATTTGTAAATGAAATGGGGTTAACGTCCGATATCGCTGCACCGTCTTGACAAATGAAGACGGGCATACGCCATACAGTGTGCTATGAGGGAAACTTTGACCGGACAGCGGCGCTACGGTCCACCGTTCTATCGAATTCTGTTGCGTGCACACGTTTTTCTTCCCATCCGAAGGACTCTACGCTGTCCCTTCCCAGACCCGCCATCCATCTACACCAACAAGGGGGAAACCTTTCCCGGAAAATTTCGATGAACTTTCTCGGCCAACACCAGGATCGAAAACGGAACCTCCAGATAAGCGAGGCAGAGTTGACTCACTGAGCCACCGCGGCTCCAGAGGCAGGTGGCATAGAGGGGAGAAAAATTACTCACTTTTCGAGAATCCTCGTTTCTGGTCTGTTGTTTCATACCAGAAACTGTCTCCACATTTCAAATCGCTGAATTGTCTGCCCAAGATACAATTGAAGAGCGGGCCAAGAACCGACCCATGTTCATTTTGTTCTGCCATACCACCGACGAATACATCAATATCATCAACACTTCTACAAAATAAATGTGCTTTTCATTAAAGGCTGTTGGTGGATACTCCATAGTACAAGCTAGTGGACTGTAAGAAACAAGGGAGTCGCGGGGAGTTCATCCCATTGTCCGACGTGGTCCATGAAGGAGGGCCTGGCTAGGGCAGTGTCTAGTGGTTCGGATCGGACGAAAAACCGAGGCACTGTGTAAACATTGGCATGCAATTCGAATTAAAAGTTGGATGTAACCCCGCTGTCCGGGCACCCCCCCCCCCCCCCCAGAGCACACTGTATAGCGTATCTCGTCTTCATTAGCCCAGTCGGCGCAGAAAAGTTGGACGCAAATCCCATTTCATTTCATATATTAGAAAGAATCAGTGAGCTAGAAAAATAACGGTGTTTAACGTCCACTCAGCACAAACTATGTCATTTAGGTCTAACATGTGGTATTGAACACATGACACTTGCATCGATGACGGTACCTATTGAATACAGGTAATGTTCTTTGACAATAGGAGGGGTGGGATGGCCAAATGGTTAGCACGTGCGTGCTGTATCATAAGGTATGTCATTGAGTCAACCGGTGGGTGTGGTTTCGATTCCCCGGTTGTACGTGACAGGGAGTTGTCCAACCTCGTGGGTTTTCTCCGAGTCCTCCGGTTTCCTCCCACTGCTAAAGACCCCTACTCGCAAGCAATTTATAGAAATTTGTGTCGAGTGGACGATACCCCCTCTCTCTCTCTCTCTCTCTCTCTCCCTCTCTCTTTGACAATAGGTTCCTTTAAACATGCATTATGAAATGAAATGGGGTTTAAGGAAATGGAATCGATAGGTCTCTTAATCAATCACCCGTCTCCAACCTACACGAGACAACAATCTTATTTGGAAACAGTTGTCTGCGATACCACTTCAGGTGGACGCGGGCGTTAAGCCCCAGGGGAGAAGAATGGGGAAGAAGACGAAGAAGAAGTTGTCCAACTTACTTGTAGGTCTTTTTAAGAGGTTTTCGAGCCGTTTTCTCGAATTGTTCACTGTTGAAGTTGTTGGCTTCAGGTAAATTGCAGAATTTTCTAAAGGTGTTGTAAGGTGGTAGACCGTGATCTCGACCTCGCTGGATATTAAAGGCACCCAAATCAAACGATCCCATGGCAGATTCAAACAGGTGATCTGTGATTTGTTCGGACAGGAAACGATCTCTGAGCTGAGCTGGGTCGGATAAAATATTTAACAACTGACTTCAAACTGGTGAAAATAAACTGTGGATCATTGAAGAGTTTTCGAGTTGGAACTACCTTATCGTCTATAACTAGAGCATCGGGAATTTTAGAGTGTCCATATCTAAACGCTGCCGCGGCAAAAACGTTTGCGATACTTGGATTAACGTTGATGTTGTACTGGTAGTTGTCGTTTCCCTCCTTTAGATTGTAGTGATTCATGGTGGCATTGGATAAAACTTCAGGTAAAAATTCCGTGTAGGTGATTCTCTGTTTAAAACAATATATGATGAATGAATATAAGAGAGAGAGAGAGAGAGAGAGAGAGGAAGAGAGAGAGAGAGAGATTCTTTACACTGTACAATAACGCGCTTAAGCTGTGGAAGGAAATCGGAGGACCCAGAAGTAACATACGAGGTTTGACATGCGAACCTACTCCTTACCTCGTACAGACATAGAACAAAAAGCATACCACTTCACTCAATGCCATACCTTACGATGTAACGCACATGCGTTAAACCATGCACTCCACCTCCAGTGGCGGCGCCAGTCGTCGGTGGTTGGAGGGGCAAAGCTGGGGCAAAGTCCAAGTTTAAGGGGGCAAAGGGACGAGCTTCAACTAGGTGTAGGGGGCT
The DNA here is from genome assembly GCF_932274485.2 of Patella vulgata. Taxonomy (NCBI): domain Eukaryota; kingdom Metazoa; phylum Mollusca; class Gastropoda; family Patellidae; genus Patella; species Patella vulgata. The sequence goes on from NC_065881.2 coordinate 2,793,189, forward strand.
CCCCCAGAACATTTTGAAAAACAAGTTGCCGGAAATGCAGCCTGACAGTATTTCAGGCACTGATCGTTGAGGTAAAGTGTCAAACGAACGGACTTGCGAACCTCTTGTGTCCTACTCTTATATCAAATTCCAACGGGACCGCGGGGTTTCGTCCCATTCGAACGACTATAAGCTATCGCTTGCCAGGCCCTCGGTCCTGCATCACAGACAAAGATGAACCACACCGGAATATCTCGATGAAATTTCTTATTAAACCTTTCAATATTCTAAAATAATAAAATAACTCCCCTCACCTGTAGAAGGGCACTGATGATTTTTCTGGTTTCCTGGAACAATCTGTCCCCATCCCACCCTGTATTGTGTTGTTTTAAATCATCAACAATATAATTATGGTATCGGACGAAAGCTGTGTGTAAAACTGTTAATCCGGGATACACATGTACCCTTTCGTCACCTAGAAAATAGAAAACCCGTCTGTTAAGAGAGAGAGAGGGAGAGAGAGAAAGAGAGAGGGATAGAGAGAGATTGTTTATGATTCCCGTCACTGGGGCGGACGTTTATAAATACCAAATAATTAAAGATAAATTATGGGAGATTAAATAAAAGAGCTGGCAGTTCTCATGATAATAGTTAAAAACTAGATAAGGTAAAGGGAATTTGCGTAAAATTTCAGTCAAATTGATCCACTCTGAACCGAGATTGTAGCGATTGACTTTTAGGCTCAGCCTCGATCATCATTACTAAAGTCGTTACGATAAAAACATAGTCTCGATTATCCATTTCATGATTAAATCATGAATGGAAGTCGAACAGCAAATCGGAACCTAATCCGCTAAATATCACAGGCTAGCGATGACATCGAGAGTTGATTATGGTCTGGATAAGTTAATTAATGTCTAATTAATAATTTAGATAATATTTCAGGCCTAAAGATTTAGCTCTTGCATAATGTATGTTTATTGTTTGCGAAGTTTGAAGATGTAGGAAAGATTGTTTATTAACGTAGCAATGACAATTGACAAACGAGACTAAGTTTAGATTATCTACTTATCTTTAAATCTTTTAATCCATTTAAATATCGGCCACCCGATGCTGTAGAGAGTTGCTTAAAAGCTTGTCATATGAATAAATGTCTTTGTGCATGTATATGTGTATGTATGTTCGCTCATCGCGCTTGTGGTATCAAATTAACCAGCCCTGTACGTGCCGTACGTGCAGGGAGACCGCACCACACACAATAAAATACACAAGACACAGACAGCAATAATAACACAATGAATGGATCTGGGAATGATGTTGGAAAGGTGACTTACCAGCATCGAAACAGAATGGTGCATTCTTTCTGATACAGTCTCCATTTCTACCTTTTGGTAATAAATCACCTTTCGATGTCTTCATACGACCTGGGAAATAAAAACCATAATATCTTTTAATTCGTGGGGTTATTGTTGTCAAGTGGTCGACCGTCTAACACCTAACATGTCATCTCTACCTGTTGGTAATAAATCATTAGTGGATGTCTTCATACGACATGGAAAAACAAAACGTAATAAATATAGAGTTATTTATCTTTTCATTCGTGGGGTTATTTTTGTCAAGTAGTCGACCGTCTAAAACCTAACACGTCATCTCTACCTTTTGGTAATAAATCACCTGTCGATGTCTTCATACGACCTGGGAAATAAAAACCATAATAAATAGACAGTTATTTATCTTTTAATTCGTGGGGTTATTGTGGTCGAATGGACCAGATCCCGGTTTTGATTCTTACGCTTTTACAGACGGATGGGACAAGACAAACCCAGACGTGTGGGGGGGGGGGGGAAGGACAGGTACTGGCAAGCAATGAAGGTATTGCCGTTCAAACAAAACCCGTCTATTCACTGACGGGTACATTTAACATGTAATCTGGAATTCTAAAACAGTGGAGATTACAAACGTTGGATGTTTAACCCTAGTTCAGTCCATTTCTTACCGTTAGGTAATCGTAGACGATCTTGTGTTTCCTGGTCACTGCCATAAACATTGGAACCATCCACAAAAGGTGTCAATAGATTCTGTTGTTCTCGTGGATTCCTACGGTCTGAAATAAGAAATAAAGCTCAATATTATCCAAAGTCTTCGACATTGAAAACACGATTATTTGTTAATTTAAATCAAGATGTTGTGATCTTACCGGGAAAAGATGGGCTTCTGATATCCAATATTTAAGACAAAATACAAATTTTACCATTGGTACATGAATCGTGTCCCATAATGCGTTTCAGCACCATTTGCAACAAGGGATTCGAAGAACGAGGCTAGACATATTCCCCAAGTTATGTCACTCGGTGACGTCATATTCTTATCTGGAGCGCATGCGAAATAAATACTATCGGTGTAGACTGGAATAACCAGACACTAGAGACTGCTATTCGATTTAGACTTCTGGAGTATTTCGCCAAACATAACTGATTTGAAAATAGAGTAAAAACTGAAACGATTGAATGTAAATCAGAGATATTCCCATACTGGGACGAACGTTTATAAATACCAAATAATTAAAGTTTGATTATTGTTCGGAACTAACATATGTTTCAATTTTATTTCAATAATTCAATTGCGATTAGAAGTCTTTAGCTGTGGTAGGAAACCAGCGGCTGGGCAGACGACACTACTCATTGGTAAGTACAAGCTGACATACCTTATGATTCAACACGCATGCGTGAAGCCATTCGGCCACCCTATTTAATTCCTGAATCTAGGAAAATGAAATGAAATGAAATGAAATAGGGATTAAAGTCCTACTGTTCTGCCTCGACTGGGTTGATAAAGATGGCCTATATGCCTACTCTTATATCGAATTCCAACTGTCAATGGATCTTTTACGTGTACACGGGACCTCGGTGTTTCGTCCCATCCGAACAACTACATGTTGTCCCTTGTCAGGCCCCTTGTCATACATGACTGACAAGTAGAAACCACACCCTACAATCCCAATGAACTTTCTCGGCCAACGCAGGGATCGAACACCGAACCTCCCTCCTGGTTAGCGAGCTAATGTCGTACTCACTGAGCCACCGCGGCTACTGAATCTAGGGTCAACAAAGTCTGATTATAATAATAATAATAATTCAATAAACTTATATAGCGCCAAAATCCAGCTGGAAAAAGCTGCTCTATGGTGCTTTTACAATGATACAATTCGAAAAAGCGAATAGATTCTTTAGAAAATAAAAAAAAATAAGGTCTAGCAAAGAAACCATTACATTTAATAGACATGTAAAGGTATATTAGTAAACTTATAAGATACCATAACGTATAAAAGACAAATAAAAGTATTTCAGTAAACTTATAAAGAAACAACAAATAAAGTCTAATTAGTTATACATACTTACTTATTCTGGGGTTAATTGAGCGAGATCGGATAAAGTCTAAACATTTAGACTTAAAAAAACGATCAGCAGGTTTTTGAACGATAGGTATTGGAAAGCATCTTTTATTTCTGTAAAATATAATAATAATAAGTTATGGTAGAGCTAGAGTTTGGGTAGGGGCCAACAAAAGTCTAGAGTTGGGATAAAGGGTAAATACTCTAGAGATGGGGTAGAGGGTAAATACTCTAGAGTTGGGGTAGAGGGTAAATATTCTAGATTTGGGATAGAGGGTAAATACGCTAGATTTGGGATAGAGGGTAAATACGCTAGAGTTTGGGATAGAGGGTAAATACGCTAGCGTTTGGGTAGATGGTAAATATTCTAATGGTAAATGTTCTACAGAGAGAGAGAGAGACAGACAGACAGACAACAGACAGACAGACACTCGAGAGAGTGAGAGACAGAGGGAGAAAGAGATGGGAGAGAGAGAGGGTGAGAGAGGGTGAGAGAAAGAGAGAGAGAGAAAAAAGAGAGAGAGAGGGGGAGGGCGGTGGTGTAACGTGTGCTCGACACAAATCTCGTTCAATATTATTTCAGTAATTCGTTTGTGTGTAGGCGTCTTTTGGCAGTTGTGGAGCGGGCGGAGATAATCCACGAGGTTCAACAGGCAGTGGGAAGAGCCACCAGTTGGTTTACCAGCCAACCAGTTTAAATTACAACAATAAATGTTTTACTTTTTAAAGGAGTGTCGGTGAAGTTTTCCTTTTTTAGCCCTTCTATTATCACAGCACGGTGAAGCATTTTCTTCGGCTGAAAGAAGAATAGAAAGAGATTTTAACCGTTTCTAGGATGACTTCACTACACACAAAAACAACAAGAGTGTGTGTTTAACATCCACTCGACACAAACTAGGTCATTTCGGGACTAACATATGGTTCAATTTTATTTCAATAACTCGCTTGTGCGTAGGAGTCTTTAGCAGTGGGCGGAGAAAAAGCACGAGGTTGGATAAGCGACCATACTACTTGTCACTTACAACCGGGGAATCGAAACCACGCCAGTTGACTGAATGACATACCTTACGATACATGCTAACCATTCGGCCATTGAACCCACCAATAACAATACCTTATGATGCAACGCGGACGGGTCAACCACCGGGGATGAGACAAGCTACATAGACCCCCTACGCGCAAGCGAGTTATTGAAATTAAATTGAACCATATGTTAGTCCCGAAATGACCTAGTATGTGTCGAGTGGACGTCAAACCCACTGGATAATGTATTGGATAATGAGCTGGCAATGCAATTGGCATTTCTGAAATGTCAATTTTTAAATGAATTTCATAGGCGTCGACATCTTGTTTTAGGGCTAGTTACCTCCCTTTGTTTATGACAACCTAGCCGATATTGACAACCAATCTAGACTAATATTCGTAGAACATTTGCTTGAATAAGAGAGACTAAAATGCTTAAAGAGCTCTACCATTTAAAAAAAGCTACATAACAAAAAAGGGATTATCTTTAAAGTTTTAATTAACGGAGCTGAATCGCTAATATTTGGGACCTAGAAATTGACACAAATGGATCACAACGCATATAATAATGTATGAATGTATATAAACTGATTTATATTCAATCGTTTCTGTTTTTACTCTAATTTCAAATCAGTTATGTTCGGCGAAATACGCCAGAAGTGTCAATCGAATGGTAATCTCTAACGTCTGGTGTTTCCAGTATACATCGGTAGTACTTATTGCGCATGCTCTCCAGATAAGAATATGACGTCAACGATTGACGTGACTTGTGTGATATATCTAACCTCGTTCTTCGAGTCCCCTGTTACAAATGACGCAGAACGCATTCTGGTACACGATTCGTGTACCAATGGTAAAACGTTTATTTTGTCTTAAAAATATTGGATATCAGAATCACATCTTTTCTCGGTAAGATCACAAACATATGTTTTAAATGTCGAAGACAGTGGATGATAATGAGTTAAAAACTTAGCCACTTAAAATTACTTCATTCTGAGAGACGTTAGGATCGTTTGGAGAATGGCGGAGTCTCGCATGTCATTGCTACCGTTGTTACGACAGTGAACAAAGTCTCGGTTATCCATTTTTTAATTAAATCACTAACCGTCCATCGTGTTTAAATCTGTTGAAATCTAGAACATCCAAGACTTGATTATGACCTCGGCAAGTTAATAAATGTCTAATTAATAACTTAAGGCCTAACGAAAGGCCTACTGGTGGTTTGTTTTACTTACGTTGTTGAATGGCTGATGCAGTTAAATCATGGTCCAGAAATTGTCCCCATTGCATGAGCATCACCGAGTGTTGTGACATGTGGGTAACTGGCGTGTGAACTTTGATACTGACTGTTCTAGCACTAGGTAATAGACATCTTCGACGCCTAGGCCATTTACAACGTCCAGAACTGGAATAAATTCTTGGGGCCCCAATTCCTGGAAAAGAAACCAAAAGAACAAATGATAAGTAAGGATATGATTTTGACAAAATTTCTAGTATCCCCGATTTCTGCAACACGAAGAAACAAAATGAAATGGGGGCTAGTGGTGTAGGTTGTCGCGCTTGTCGTTGTGGTTTTGGTTCCTGGTGTGAGCGTATGTACTCCCTATTCCTCCCACACGGAAGACCCTTGCGCGTGCGCTAAGATAATAAAAATGAAAATAAAGGCAACTTGTCTGCAATATCAATTTCGGTGGAAGCGGACGTTAAACACTAAGAAAAAAATATGTACATATGTACAACATGTACATATGTTTAAAAATGAAATTAAATGGGGTTTAACGTCCTACTGTTCTGCTCCAACTGAGATAATGAATACAGGTATATACACCAATCAGTTGTTCTGCTACGTGTATCTCAAAGAGTACATCCGACTTCGGTTTCTTGTTCTGCCCCACTGCCAGGACATTATTAGCGCCCACGTAAATGATCCCTTAGACAGCTGAAATTCGATATAAGAGTAGGCCATGGCGCCGCCGCCGTGAAAAATCCCCAAACTATATTGTATGAAGTATATTCAGTCGGTGCAGAACGGTAGGCCGTTAAACCCTATTTCATTTCATTTCATTACATGTATTACCATCAGCATACTCTGCATCCACATAACGTTTAAATCGCTCCAATGATTGTCCCCATGAGGGTCGTTGGATGTTGTTACAGGAGCCATCAGCTGTACGGAATAAACGACCAGAGTTCGGACAAGACGACATGTGTACAGCTGGTCGAATCAATCTAAAAATAAACATATGACATTTACTAAAAGCGAGAGAGAGAGAGAGAGAGAGAGAGAGAGATCACTACATGGGTGATACTCTAATGGTGTGATAATCTGCCAATCGCTAGTAAGTCGTTAACCTGTCATCACTTTAGTGCCATCTATTGTTTCTCTGTTGCTCGATTGTTTAATTTTAGTCCTTGCTTGAACTTATAACTTTAGGAATACAATATTTAATATTATTTATTATTGATTTCATCATTCAACAAATAATAATATATATCATTTCTTTCGTATGCGTCTTTTCTAAAACAGAGGAAAGTATAATGATGTTCTTATCTGCCAATCGCTAAGATAATTAATGTTTCTTAAATTAACCACTTTAAGATCAACCGGCTAGTAAGTCGTTGGGTAACGACGTTAATACCATCTATTGTTTTTGTTGATTTATTATATTGTTTAATCTTTTATGCATTGTTCATCTATCGACACGTCAGTTTTAATTACAACATTTACTTTTAACCAATTATCTGATTTTCCTTAAATATAACATTGAAGGCGAGAAAAATAATAACAAAAGGAATAAGGAACCTTAACAATCAATTTAATTTAATTTATGTCATGTATTATTTCTATAAATGTTTTAATTTGTTTTAATTGCTTTGTTCTGTGTTGCTGTTGGCTCTTCCTTTTCTTTTCTTTACTTTTCAGGTAACATTTATCTGGAGAGAGGCATTAGCAAGAAAACACTAATGGCATGCCTTTAACTTTAACTTTTAAATGCTTAAGTGTAAATAATTGAATTAAATCAACTTGTCCATAATATCATATGTATTGTATTGGACGTTAAATCTGTAATAAACAACAACAACTACATTGAAGGCAGTCACTAGTTAAGATCTCTTACTAAGTGCAGTAACTGGCCAGTCAGTACTGTATGAAGATATATGTATATATATGTTCCGGTATATTAAAGAATCATTCTGTTATATCGAAGAGAGAATTTACACCTTTAAAATACTGGGATAATAAATACAAGTTTAACTTACCTTGATTCCGGTTCTAAACGTACTGGTGAAACGTCTCGTAGAGTATACCTGTCGTTCATACAAGATAGTTGAGCTAAGCACATAGTCAAAGACATAATATGTGTGCCATCATCGATATTGATTTTGTCACCGGCCTGGGAAGACGGTATTTCTGATAAAAAAACACATTTCATTGTTTTATTTGCAACATGTATACAACAATGTCATCAATTTCATATCATCTTAAGCGGCTGTTCCATCGGTTTTTAGTGATGGCCGGGAAACGTCCGCGGGTTTGTCAGTGATGTAGAACAGGGGGCCTGGCATGGACAGCGTCTAGTCTTACGGATCGGACGAACAGTCGAATTCCCGCATTGGTATGTGCCCGTAAAACAACCCTTAACATTCCGATAGACGATTTGATTGTTGTTCCGCTGTCCAGGCAAAATTTTCTCATAGCAGACTGTATGACTTATGCCCATCTTCATTAGCCCCTCTCCTACCACTGACAGCAACACCAGGGTCGACGCAGGACCACTAGGTTGTCGAGCCAATGTATGTCCTGCATCAATGACAAGGGGGAATCGCGTCGGAAAATCCAGATGAACTTTCTCGACAAACACCGGAATGAAACACGGGACCCCCAAGTTAGCAAGCTTGTGTCTTAGTCACTGAGTCCAAATAACAATACATCTTGAAGAATGTGGAGCAATTTAGAAATCCATCTTTTGTCTACATTTAATTTTTTTCTGCCAAAAAAGTAATTTTTATAAATTTACCACTGACTGGAGACAATTGTCCTGGGGCTCGAGATATCAGACAGAATAGTCCGAAAAGCACCCCGCCTCGCCACATGATGTAATCTGAAAAATAGGGAAATAGATAAAAAAAAAAAACATTATTTGTTTATTGAAAGAAAATAAAATATAGGGGATTCACACGGAACAATTAAATACATTCAACATAAGCACTATGTTATGATGGTCTAAAACGTTGCGCTATGGGTCATACGGTATTTCCCCGGTTATTTAGTATATTCTCGAAGCAATGGCCAGAGAAAACCCTCCAGTTCTATTCAAACGAAACGGGTGGGGGGAGGTGGGGGGGTCATCCAGTCCAAGAGTGTAATGAGAATTAATTTTATTTTTAGAAATTTAAAATTATGGCTATTAATAATAAGCTGGTTGTTCAAGTTGCCCTCAATAATACAATAATATGAATGGCAAAGTCTTTCTCTCTCGAATTTCTGAGTACTGAGTCATATCCGTGAGAGAGAGAGAGAGAGAGAGAGGGAGAGGGAGAGAGAGAGGGGGAGGGGTAACGTGTGCTCGACACAAATCTTCTTTAAATCATTGTTAAAGATCAACAATTTTTATAGCGAGTTATACAGGTCATCCCGTCGAATTAATTAGAAATAAAATGAAGTGAAATGGGGTTTAACGTCCTACTGTTCTGCTGCGACTGGGCTAATGAAGAAGGACCTACGCCATACACTGTGCTATGAGGTCATTTCTGCCTAGACAGCGGCCCTTCAGACTACCCTTATACTAAATTCCATCTGCCAATGTATACGAGATTTCGTGGATGAATATTCGACTGCATATCTTTAACTGCATATATACGTCATAAATCTGTCTCTGGTCATCAATTTGTCTGAAGTATTTTAATCACTTATATATATTATCACGTCGTTTGTTGGCTCAGTGATTAAGGTGCTTGTTCACTAACCAGTAGATCCCAGGTTCGATAAGATTCCCGTTTCAAGTTTGCAGAGCGGAGAGCGTCTTCGAGTTGGGGTGAACTATGGAGGTCCTGTACACAACGAATCAATAGAAGTAGTCTCATCCTTTAAACTTTTAGATGTCGTTTTAAATCATAATTTAACTTGGAAACACTATATTCAATATATCTCTAAAAATCAAATCAGAAACTTTTCCTTCTCCGTAAAATTAAACAATATCCCCCTCTCTCCTACCGCACTCCTTTTGATAATGCTCATATTCAGACACATTGTGGTTAATGTTCTGCAATCTGGGACTCCTCGACTCCAAATCTCTTGAATGTTTTTTTCTAGACGACAAATCGTGGCTTTTAAACTACTGCTTAATGTCGATCATACCGCTAAACTGCTGCTTAATGTCGATCATACCGCTAAACTGTACCATACCCAACAATAAATACCTTAATACTTTTAACAATAGAAAACCACCATGCCTACAATTTATGTAACTTTATTTCCAGAATTGTATCTAAGCAACGTCCTGATTACCTGTTCAATCTTTTGTCTTTCTATGAAACTTCCTATAACAACATTAATAACAAACTAATCACTCTGCGACCAAAGTTTAATATTGTAAAAAAAACAGCATCCGTTTTAAAGGCTCAAACCTAAGAAATTTTTTACCACCATACTTAAATCTGACCACTAACTTAAATTCTTTCAAGAAACAACTTTTTAAATATTTTACTGTCAAAGAATAATACTGGAACCCTCTACATGTATGTCCATATATAAAAATAATGTATAGGTAAATTTTCCTTGTTTCACATTTTTATGCATTTTGCTATTGTAAGTTATACAATCTACCAACGCATTCAATATAACCAAGGAGTGCTCACCTTCAAAATTCTAAGAGACAAATTACCATCATATTTATATAACACATTCTGTGAAAATTCTAAATTGACCGAAACTACCATGACATTGAGATCAGAAAGTCAACTTAAATTAGCAATTCCAAAAAAGTAAGAAAAAGTCAATGACAAGAATATTCCAATATACCGCCTCTGTATTCTGGAATTCATTACCTCAAACTGTGAAACACGCGTCTTCAAGTTTTATCTTCAGAAAGGAATTAGTAAAACACGTTAAATCTTTGAACCCTTGTTAATTACTGTTGTCCTCTGAATGTATGTTTATTTTCCCTTTTTTTTTCTTTATTGTTTGTTTGTTTGATATTTCTTTATTATAAGCTTATATAATATGATATATATGCACTCTGTAAATATTATTACTGTGTAGTTGCTAGTTTTATAGAGTAGGAGGGACATGTTGAAAATTTGAACTCATGTACTAAATATGTTCCCTCAGAAAATAAAGTCATTATTATTATTATTATTATTATTATTATTTTATTATGTGTTATTATATCTCGAATCCCGCTGTTGGTGCTATCATCTTTTGTATTATAATTTCATCCTGATTATTTTATACTCTTGTTCAACCTTCTGCAGCCTAATCCTTTACCTAATATTAAGATCAAATGCATTCTACGTGTGATGTCCCATCACATAACACGGCTTTGGTCATTGGCTCAATGGTGCGTGAATAATAAGACGTAGTAATTGAAACTGGTTCGGTTCGTTCATTCGTTCGCGGAGTTTTACGTCCACTTCCACCAAGGGTAGATAAGCGTTACCTAAGAAAATTGTCAGTGGAAGCCACAAAATAGGCTTGATCCAGCTTATTTGGATAAGACACATTGTCTTTGCAAGGAAGCGCCCAAGGAATATTTCATCCAAGGGGGAGGCTCCAGGTGTAAGAAAAGCAAAGCCCGGCCAGTTTGCCATAAATACTACGGTCTTAGGTGTGGTAGGTAAATTTAGGTTTGACTATCAGCCGGGCGCTAGGGCCCGCCGCCTGTTCGACCTAGGTTCTGGTATCTGGTGTGTGTGAAATGGCTTTATTTAACGCCCGCTGCCACCGAGGTGATATCGCAGACAATGTTCTGGTCTAGACAGAATGGCGCCTTTTATAGTTATTTTATATACCCATTTACACTAAATATGAAATATGAAATCCAGATATACCTCAAACACCTTTATTTATTTTTCTTATATGTACAAATATGATTTAGAATTTGAATTACCGAAGGAAAAAGGTTAATATTGTGAGCTAATTAACCCGCAGCTACGTCATCCCTATGTCAATGTGTCATGGCGAATCCTCGTCTTTTGACTATTTGCGTCACTTCTCAATTCACCAATGCTTTGTTTTGCTACGGTTATCGCTTCAAATCAATTTTGCCTACTTTTATTTTAATCCCAACTACCAAGGGATCTTCTACGTGCACACTAATTTGTGTACGGGACCTTGGTGTTTGATCTCATCCGAATGACTAGACACTATTCCTGGTCAGGTCCTGCGCCACTGACAAGGGGGAAGACATCGGAAAATCCCGGTGAACCCTCCCGGCCACCACCAGCATCGAACCCGGAATATGCCAAAGAGGCTATAAAGATGCTAGAAAAGAACTTATATCGGGTGGCACAGAAAAACTAAGTACACATATATCATGATGGTCAACATGAATGTAAGACAACTTCACGCCAACTTAACTTGCACGAGTCTTTTTTTAAAAAAACCTTGGGGGGTTGGATCGCCGAATGGTTAGCACGTGTCCGCTGCGCTGTATCATACCGTCTGTCATTGAATCAACTGTCGGGGTTTCGATTCCCCGGTTGTACGTGACAAGGAGTCGGGTCGCCTGTCCAACCTCGTGGGTTTTCTCCGGGTCCTCCGGTTTCCTCCCACTGCTAAAGACCCTTACGCGCAAGCGAATTGTTGAAATAAAATTGAACCATGTGTTAGTGTCGAAATGACCTAGTGTCGAGTGGACGTTAAACCCCATTTCTCTCTCTCTCTCTCTCTCTCTCTCTCTCTCTCTCTCTCTTTAAAAACTTGCAAGAGTCCTTTTTTTTGAAAAAAAAAAAATGTCAAATTACGTATTGCCGGAATGAGACGTTACACTTCGCTCGTCCCAGTTTCCATTTAAGGGGTCTTATTCAGGATTAGATAAAGAGCTGACAATTCTGCTTATAATAGTTAAACAAATAGATAAAAAAAACAGGATATGCTGCAAATTTCAGTCAAATTGTTTCTCCCTGAACCGAGATATTATTGATTCAATTTTAGCATAGCATCGAATGTCATTACTACCGTCGGTACGATATTAAACAAAAGTCTCGTTTATCCATTTTACGTTAAATCATCCGTCGTCAAAGGTATATAAATCTACTAAATATCGGAGACTGGCGATGCCATCAAGAGTTGAGTGTGGTCTGGATAAGTTAATTAATGTCTAATTAATAGTTTAGATAACATTTCAGGCATAAATAGGTAGATTTAGCTCTTGCATAATGTATGTTTAACAATATATTTTTGCTACATGTATAATTGTTCAAAAATAAATATATTGACAATTTCAGTCATATAACTTTATCCTGAGAACTGTTTGAAGATATATGTAATACTATGGTCCTTGCGATCATATTGTATCTTGAATTAAATATTTGGTTCACACATTCTATTGAGTCAAATCCCACGGACTAATGAAAGTAAATGATATATTTATATATAAAAAACAATGATATTTTTTTGTAAAATCCTTACCATTGTAAACATATCCATCACACATTGTTAAATTTTATTTCAATAATTTGCTTGCGCGTAGGGGTCTTTAGCAGTGGCAGGAAACCGGAGGACCCGGAGAAAACCAACGAGGTTGAACAGGCGACCCTACTCCTTGTCACGTACAACCGGGGAATCGAAACCACGCCAGCTGACTCAATGAAACAACAAGGAAGTCCGATATTACTACATATAGCGTAGATAGTTTATTATCGTAGCAACGGTACTTGATGGTCAAGAGTTAGCCTCGATTGTCCATTTTATCGTTAAATATTCAAATCTCGTACTTTTTAATTCCTAGAGCTGGCTTTGGATTTGGGCAAATTTATGTCTCTTGGTGATTAAGATTCCTATTAAATACTTGGATGATATGGTGATTTTCGATCATTTGTTGTCAATTGGTGAATAAAATTCAGTCAACATAAATTCATAAAATCTTTAACACCGTTAATTGGGTCCTAATAACAACATGCCTCTCTTCAAATAAAAGCCGACAAGTCCATATCTGCGCCTTCGGGGGAAGGATTGATTTTGGTCACGCTCTGTAACGGCGCCGTCGTGGGAATACACCAAGTTTATTTGTCTAGAGAGTTAATTATAGGTTTGTCATATGAATAAATGTATAATTAATAATTTATAAAACATTGGGAACCAAACCAAAAGAAAAACATGCAATGCTCTTGAAACATGCATTTTGCAAGAACTAAATCTGCCTATTGCAGGTGTTTCTTTAGCCCTTAACTGGTATAGAAATGCTTAATTATCAATTAGACATTAATTAACTTACCAAGACCATAATCAACTAATTTTCCTTTAATGAATTAGAATAACATTAAAATTTACGTACCTTTGATGTGTGCGTTAAATCCCGGGTCAATGTGTGCGCTATATCCGTGGTTATTTATCGCGCACTGGTCCGATTTAAAATTTAAACCATTTATATCAGAAGACAAAAAAATCTGGTGCGTAAGAAGATGACACGAAAACACAACTTTTGATTGGTGAAAATCCGTCTATTAATATTCAAATTGTATGTAATCGATGTGTGTATTTCGAGTGTTTGGGACATATTTATTTATATTGTTAATTTACCCAACAGCAACCGTTTCGTTATCATCAAAATCAATATTATTTATAAAAAAAACACAGAAAAAAAATTTACGATAGATATAAATGATATATTATGTCATTTAAAAGAGTAATTTCCAAGATTTTCAAAACCTGTTGGAGACATAATAGGCATATATATATATATGCACGGTTTTTTAAAATTATTATTGTGTCATTTGTGAATCGACCTTTACTAAGTACTTCCACATTGTGTTGTAGGATATTTATTTGTTCATTACAAAATGTCACTCGTATACGGATTATAAAATGTTAATAGTGTCTTAAATATTGGATATTAGTACCCTATATAGTTTCACGGCAGGATAACAACATCAGTATTGATTGAAATTGATCAATATTGAATTCTAATTCTTGTTTTTAACTTCGAATATTATGAAAAATATTGAGTTAGAGTAAAAAATCTCTATACGGTCAATATTCATATCTTAAACATAAATTTAGAGACGTTCACTGAATATGACTGGGTTTTAAGGACATCAAGATATTCACTCGATGTGACTGCCGCAAGTACACTCCGCCGCCGGTGATGAGGTTTAACGTCCTACTTTTCCAAGAGCCAACTACACCCCGCAGGCTACGCCAAATCAAAGCGACATCTGCACGTTTAACTAAAAAATATGATACAACTTTAATATGTTTTTAGTGATAATTGAGTCGTTCCGCTTTGTTTGCTTCACGATTATATATTCCTCTGTTAATATATATAATTATATACACCTTTCGTTTAGCGCAGCTGTTGTCTGTCATATATGATGCATATTTTACCTGATTCTAGGCATATGACGTCGAGGGGGAATAATGGGATAATTTATTAAAAGATACAAAAAATTGAATGAAATGGAGGCTCTAGGGTAATCCTCTTTTAAAAAAATATTTAGAAATCGATACTCAAAATTGTTTGGGGTTTTTTTGTTTGTTTTTTTTTTTGGGGGGGGGACGTTTCATATTATAAGTTCTGTCATTGAGTCAGGCGCCTTTGTTTCGACCCCACACTTGACAAGGGGGAATTCTAGAACCAAAACAGATGCTAGTACTTCCGCATTTAAGCTGTTGCGTCGGGCCATCTGGGCATGCCTACGCATCCCCCCCCCCCGACCCTTATTTTCTGTCTAATAAATGGCGTAATTAACATTTTGTTGAAGTTTGGAGGAGGGGTGCGGTTCAAGAAATGTTCCATTTTCGACATAACTCCACCCGGCACCGATCCACTGGAGAAGAGATCACGTTAGTTACAGAGGACGGACATTTCCAGGTGCGTGCTAGGCAAGGCAGACCAATATCAGGCCACTTCCGCTGTCCTGCAGGCGTCGAAAAGTGTTTGGGTGTAATATGACACATGTTGGGGTCGATTTGGCGTTGAAGAGGAAAATGTAGCGCTTATTGTGACATCTAGCTGGACGTGTAGGAATTTCCGACAATAGACCGTCTTCATTCCCTTTCTACTCCACCATACCCTGGGTTCATCCATGGGGTATACACGTATTCAAATTATCTTCCCTGGATCGTAGCTTAATTCTACGAACCAATTAAAAAAACAGTTTACAAACCAGTCCTAGCCTTCCATTTACAAGATGAGAGCTACTTCCCTTCACCAACTTCCTTTTCATTTAACGATTTTTTTATTGGTCAATAAAAATAGCAATGTCACCAAGGGCAGATAATTTGAATACGTGTTGGATGGACGCAAGGGTTAGTGGTGTGGGGTGGAATGAGACCACTGAGAATATCGAGGGTGGCATAAAATGGGGTTTAACGCCCTACTGTTCAGCTCTGAAGATGGACATACGCTATACGGTGGAAATGAAATGACATGAAATGAAAAGAGGTTTTAACGTCCTACTATTCTGCTCCGATCTGGGCTAATGAAGTCAGACATAAGCCATACAACGTGCTATGAGGGAAATATTGCTTGGGCAGCGGCACTACTCTTATATCGAATTTCAACTGTCAAGGGATCGTTTACGTGCACGCCAATGTGTTCACGGGGCCTCGGTTTGTGCCCCATCCGAACGTATAGACAGGCACCGCCGTCCTGCATCACTGACAAGAGGGAATCATGCCGGAAAATATGGATGGACTTTCTCGGCCAATGCATGGATCGAACACCCGATCTCCAGGCTAGCGAGCCAGCGTCTTACACACTTAGCCACCGTGACCCCCGCTATACGGCCTACTCTTATAGGGAATTCGAGCTATCAGAGGTTCACGCCAATATTTAAATTGAACCTCGGTTTTTCGTTCCACCCAAAAGACTAAAGGTTATCCCTTGCCAGACCCTAGGTGCTACACCATTGTCAAAGAGGGATCATTGGACTTCTTACTCACTGAGTCAACGTGCCTGCCAAAAAAGTAGGACGTGTTGTCAGGTACAGTATTGTTGTTATTAGGGTTATCGCTACCTGTACAGGTTTGGGCTGTACATTGCTAGAGGCTTCAATCATAGCTTTCGTCTAACCAATCTAATATTCACAAAAAGCATAGAAACTCATAATATGAGATCAAATATAGAGACATGAATTATATCCCCTGCAGCTGTATAATAAAACATTATATCCCCTGCAGCTGTATAATAAAACATTACTTATATCCCCTGAAGCTGTTTTATAAAACATTAATTATATCCCCTGCAGCTGTATAATAAAACATTACTTATGGAGCAACATGTAGCAACTTCGTACTCAAACACCTGAATAGTAAGTACAGGCGAACATCACTATACACTCATGATAAACCTACGGGCAAGACAAACTACTATAGACATTGCATTGCAAGAAAGAAACAACAAACATCAAATCAAGTGAATAGATCTAGGGGCCACGGCGGGCTTAACGGTGAAAATTGAACCCAATGAAGCTGGACTTAAAACAGCCTTTGTTACATCGTGATCGGTGGTAATGCTAGGTTTCGACTATCATGACCCGTGCTACGATTGAAATCTTGGTTTTAATCGTGGCGTAATCGTTGTGATCCTATTATGTCTAATCATATATTGAGGTGAGGCGTAGCCACCTGGTTAACCATATCGAAACGTATCCGATCGTATCTGAACGTAACAGAGTCATTAGGAGCAATCCTATGTAACGCATCACATGGCAGTGAGAACCTAGCATAAGGCGCTGTTGGTCCGAGCGCAATTTCTTCAGAAATGGGGCACCACATTCGATACGTGATTAATACACTGGCTCACTAGCCTTGAGGTTTCGGGATTAACAGGCTTTACTCCCGTTGTTCGCCTTCGGATGGGTCAAAAAACTTAGGTCTCGTGTACACATCGGCATGTAAAAGAACTCTTGCAATTTGGAGTACGATATAAAAGTAGACCGTAGCGTCGCTGTCCGGGCAAAACTCCTCTCATAGTACAATGTACGGCGTATGTCCGTCTTCATTATCCCGGTCGGTGCAATACAGAACAGCGTGTGTACAGGGGTGGAGAATCTTCAACAGAAGGCATGGTTCCGCTAGATGTTGTAAAACCCGAGGTCATTGCTTTAGGAACATTTCCTGATCTACCACCGGAGGGAGTTTTACTGTAAAATGGACAACCGATTGTGGACCAAATGAGGGTCCGGAAAATGCCCTTCATGTTGTCAAATCTAAATTAGAATCTCTCGATCATCCAATTGATCTTTTGAGCTTTTACTCAACCCAAAATGCGTGCACCTCCACCCTCTCCCCCAAACACATCTTCCCACTCGCAAATGTGGGAGACCACGGACATTTGACCCACTTTGTGCTCTCTAGATCCGGTACTGTAGGGTGAATAATACGAACACGGATTATGATATTATTTTTTTTAGAAATTAGAAAGTTAGTTTAATCTGGGTTAAATTATTTTAAGAAGAGAGTTCAGCCATGCGATACGACTTACATGGATCTCGGCGAATTCTGCCATGACTTGTGGTACCCCTTAAATTTTTTTAAAGAGGTGTGTACAGATAGCAACACGACAGTTTATTTAGTTCAAATCCGTGTAGTAATATGGAGGGAAAGAATTTGAGCTTTGAAACATCTTTGTAAAATAATATTAGAGTTTTGATTAATTATTCCCCATTGGCAAAATATTAGCTATGGTATAAGTTAATTCTGAAACGCAAATTAAAAATGTTTATGAATATTGTGACAATAACAAGACATGTGGCCTACAGTCAAGAATGTGGAAATATGATGACTGGAACAATATTATTGATTCTAACTTCATAACCACAAATATAGAAAGTATATGCTGGTTATTTTGATACGTTAACTAAGCTATAGATTAATGAAAATGTTGGTCGTTTACATTTTTCTTTGTTATAAAACATATATCACATTTGTTGACTAAATTAGGAAACAATCCCTGTCGATATACAGGTTTGGGGTGAATGTCCATTCCATATTTGGAATTTAGCTGTTATCAGTTGTTTACGTAATTAACAGAGACAAAAGAATATGCACCTATAAGGGAGTGGGACTAGAATAATGGGGAGAGATCGTATGTTTTCCTGGGTCTAGCCATGCTGGCTAGATTTTTACAGGACTGGGGTTGGAGAGAAAGAGATGTTAACTTTAAGTAGTGTAATGTAGACTACTGTGTAACTGTTGTGACATAAAATGTTTAGCAAAAACACTATCGTTGTTCCTGTTACTTATTTGAGTCGGTATGTGGGAAAACACAATGGCGAAGTCCTTAAGAAGAGAGATACAGCAGTAGCAGTCCAGAGCCAACCAACCCGTATTAGACGATCAGGCCAAAAACTAAGATGTGTAGTTTGATAGTACTACATCCGCCGGGGGGGGGGGGGTGGATGGCTGAATGGCTGAATGGTTAGCCTGCGCGCGCTGTATCATAAAGTCTGTCATTGAGTCGACTGGCGAGGTTTCGAATCCCCGGTTGTATGTGACAAGGAGTAGGGTCGCCTGTCCAACCTCGTGGGTTTTCTCCGGGTCCTCCGGTTTCCCCCCACTGCTAAAGACCCCTACGCGCAAGCGAATTATTGAAATAAAATTAAACCATATGTTAGTCCCGAAATGACCTAGTTTGTGTCGAGTGGACGTTAAACCCCATTTCTCTCTCTCTCTCACTACATCCGCCGCCTAACTTATTTTAATCTTAAGTAAACTGCCGAAATTAAAACGGGGGAAAAATATTAACTTCACAAGTTTCTTCTCTTCTGGAGCTACGATGGTTCGCTAATCTGACGGTCCCGTGTTCGATCCCTGCGTTGGCCGAGAATGTTCATCGGGATTTCCGTCATGGTTTCCCCTGTCATCCTGTCTAGACGTTCGGAGGGGAAGAAAAAGAAAAACTTAGATCTCGATTATAAATTGGCATGCATGTAAAAGAACTCTTGACATTTGGAACCCGATATCAGAGTAGACCGTATCGTTGCTGGCTGGGCAGAATTATCATCATGGCGCTATGTATGGCATATGTCCTTCTACATTAGCCCGGTCAATGCAATACAGTAGGATATCAAACACCATTGTATATTCCGTTCTTCTTTTGTTAGTTAAGATATAGGGCGGACGCGTGTATGTATTTATTACGAGATGACTGTTGATAGTTACCTGGTCTTCTCCCCAACTAACCTGGTCTTCTCGACAACCGACCTGACCTCCTCCCGAACTAACATGTTCTACCCAAACGACTCTACTCTTCAAATAACCTGATCTGTCCAATCGACTTGATCTTCTCGACAACCCACCTGATCTCCTCCCGAACTAACATGACCTCCCCAATCGACCTGATTGCCTCCCCAACTGGTCGGATCTCCTCCTTAGTCTGCTTGACACCCATACCCCACCTCCCCTACACATACACAACGACCAAAGATCTCCTCAATCTGAAATATTGATAAACACTACATCCAGGTTATCATTTTGCTGTATTTTGATAAGCTTGTTTACGATTTAAATGGTTTATCATTCGTATCGAAATCGATAAACAGTTCATCAACAACAAAAAAACATTTAATATCGACACATTTTGATTTATTGTCAAACAATATACCGGAATAAATTCAACTTATATCTTCGCCATGTTACAGTGGACGTATCATACTCTTCAATTAAATGCAATTGATTTTTTTTATTATGCTGAAAATCAACAGTTTATTAAAGGCTATATGCACCATATAGTCGTATAGGAATGTCTTGTAATATTGTTGAAGGTTAATACCTAAAAGGAATATCAGTCCAAAAATGGTTCAATTTCATCGATATGAAGCCCGAGCGTAATATGACGCTGCCATATTTTATCGATATATGAAGCCCGAGCGTAATATGACGCTGCCATATTTTATCGATATATGAAGCCCGAGCGTAATATGACGCTGCCATATTTTATCGATATATGAAGCCCGAGCGTAACATGACGCTGCCATATTTCATCGATATGAAGCCCGAGCGTAATATGACGCTGCCATATTTCATCGATATATGAAGCCCGAGCGTAATATGACGCTGCCATATTTCATCGATATATGAAGCCCGAGCGTAATATGACGCTGCCATATAGGAATGTCTTGTAATATTGTTGAAGGTTAATACCTAAAAGGAATATCAGTCCAAAAATGGTTCAATTTCATCGATATGAAGCCCGAGCGTAATATGACGCTGCCATATTTTATCGATATATGAAGCCTGGGCGCAATATGACGCTGCCATATTTCATCGATATGAAGCCCGAGCGTAATATGACGCTGCCATATTTCATCGATATATGAAGCCCGAGCGTAATATGACGCTGCCATATTTCATCGATATATGAAGCCCGAGCGTTATATGACGCTGCCATATTTTATCGGGTGCAGATAAATCTGATGGGCCTGCTTTATGTCCCAATAAATCCATACCGGGGATTATCTAGTTGTTATTTTGATTTCGCCATTAAATGTTAAATAATCAATCTGAATATAGAGAGAGAGAGAAATGGGGTTTAACGTCCACTCGACACAAACTAGGTCATTTCGGGACTAACATATGGTTTACTTTTATTTACACAATTCGCTTGCGCGTAGGGGTCTTTAGCAGTGGGAGGAAACCGGAGGACCCGGAGAAAACCAACGAGGCTGGACAGGCGACCCTACTCCTTGCCACGTACAACCGGGGATTTGAAACCACGCCAGTCGACTCAATGACAGACTTTATGATACAGCGCGCGCACGCGAACCATTCAGCCATCCAACCCCCCAATCTGAATATATATTTAGCATGTATTAAGCCGAGGGACATTACGAAACTATTATTTAGGGGAGCACCTGCTTCGAAATTGCTTTCTATTGCTGAAATTACACCGCAAGCTGTATAACCCGAGTTGGGGGTCACTGCAGTGGCCCAGTTGTTAAAGTGGTAGGGTTCGAGAACGTGCCTCGTGTAGCCTCGGTTTTTACAATCTGATCTATATTTCGTTTCATTTTTTTATACTCTCGGTGGCCTCTCGTACATTAAGGTCTGAGCGGTTGTAGTGGAAGGTCGCGTCAGGGGACATCCGAGCGGCTTTTGACCTATGACGTCAGAGATTGATTAATGAATCATTGTTGACGTTTCTAGTCGTTTACACACAGTTCCGTGTATCGCACGCCCAGAAGTCACCGTCGCCGTAACAGATGGTTTCATTGGCTAATCCCTCAGAACGCGGGTTATGTAACAACACTTCGAGATCCCAGTATAGTACAGACAAATAAAACGAAATTTTGAACTATTAAAAACGAAACGAAATCGGGTCTGTGTTTTAATCAGATTGACTACAGGTCGATAAAAATGAAATCAACTGAAATGATGTTTAACGTCCTCTTTGCTGCTTTGACTGGGGTAATGAAGATGGACGGTTATACGTCATAGAGTGTGCATACGTCATAGTGTGTGCTAGGAGGACATGTTTGTCCTGGCAGCGGCGATGCGAACTACTACCAATATGTACACTCGACATCTGCTTTCATCCCATCCCAACCATTACATGTTGTCCTTTGTCAGGCCCTCTGTTCTGCACTACGCCGGAAAATCCCTCCAAAACTGTCTCAACCAACATCACTGAAAATGATAATGACAACCAATATCACAGACTAGCAAAATAATACATGAGTATCTAGAAAAAAAATGATTCAAAATAATTAAAATGAATTCAAAACAATGACTAAAATGAATTCAAACGATAACAAAATTTAGAATATTAATTTAAAACTTAAAGTAAAACTGTGTCTCGTTTACAAAGTCTAGTGTTTCTCAAACAAAGATAGACCATTGATGTAACGAGGCGGTTTTACATCAGAGAGAGAGAGAGGGGGGGAGAGAGAGAGAATGAAATTGTAATAAAATTGAACCATGTGTTAGTCCGGAAATGACCTAGTTTGTGTATAGTGGACGTTACTCTCTCTCTCTCCCTCTCTCTCTCTCTCTCTCCCCTCTCAATATTGAAATAGAAATTAAACCATATGTTAGTCCCGAAATGACCTAGTGTTTGTCGAGTGGACGTTAAACAGCATCTCTCTCGTGTTTAGCCCTGTTCATCGAGTCGCTTCATTACAAATGGTACTCATGTGCCAGTTTTAAAATTTTCATTTTGTCTTAAATATTAGATATCAGAAACGAGTTATGTATACTGTATATGATGAAACCTATAAAATAGTTCTTAAAGCTAGTAAGCATGTCAGACAATAGGCTACATAAATACTGTGTTAAATGTGTTAAAATCTTATACAATCTCGAGGTATTTGGGAGAACCACCTAGTCTCCGGTGAATGATTTTTGGGATTCCAGATTGAACTATAATACATGTATAGTATCATCCCATGGTGTACCCATATAAAAAGTATTCGATATAGCTGTGGATATGCAGTTGTATGGGGGAAGTCGGGAATGTAAAACTATATAGCAAGAGTATGAAGTTAAGATTTAGGGACATGGACCTACGGGATTGGAAATCAAATATAAACAGTTCTTATAAGTAAAACTTGTATATAACAAATAAAGATTATTATTATTATATTATTATTATCAGAAAACAATCTTTTTACAATAAGATAAAAACACCAATTTTGATTTAAGGTAGCCAATAAGTATTGTTCGTATTGCCTCCTTTAATATGGTCTAGCGAGGCAGCGATAGCAATATCAGTTGTAGCGATAACAATATCAACAATATCAGTTGTAGCGATAACAATATCAACAATATCAGTTGTAGCGATAACAATATCAACAATATCAGTAATCGATATAGTCTGGGTGACAGCGATTTATTTCGAAGGTCGTTATAAAAATTAGGTTACTGAGATACTGTAGCAAGATTATGTATGTACAGTCCACAGTCCGAGGAAGATAAACTGTACGAGACGATGACAGATCTGGTTTTCTATATGATTTAGACGTCTCGATGTCGAATATTATATTGTCCTGACTATTTTATTCTGTAGTTTTTTTCCGGTTTCAACTCGTGTTTTATACAACCAGTGCAACACACAGTTATTCAAGATGGCAGAGAAGGAAGTGTGTAGTATTTGTTTGGACGAATTTCAACAACGCGTGGTACTCGATTGTAAACACGCCTTTTGTTTCATCTGTTTAGAAGATTATGTGAACAAAACCTCCACTAAAGATCAGTTTCAATGCCCATTGTGCCGTAGCTATATAAATCTCACTGACGGAGGTCTGGATCGATTTAAACCTAAACCAATTAACATTCCTCAATGCGATGTATGTACTGAAGATACGTGTCAATATTTCTGTCGAGACTGTGATCAATATTTATGTAAATCATGTAAAATCATGCATGATAAGATGAAAATTTGTAAAGACCACGTTGTGTCTCGATATGATGAAACACAAATCTATCAAGCGCATACCTCAAACGAAACAATAAAGGAAAAGGCTTCGGCTTCGTCTATCACAAATCCTAAAGATTTCTGTCTGCGCCATGAAGAAGAGACTGTAAAAGTCTATTGTAAAGATTGTACCGTAGCCGTTTGTTGGAAATGTTTCGTGGCCGATCATAATGGACATAAATTTTTAGATTTACAGAAGGATGAAGTCAGACAAAGTATCAGACACGATTTAAAATCAATGAATGATGAATTAGAAAAACAAATCACTAACTTTCAGAAACATTATGATAATTTAAATAGCAAATTAACTGAAGTCAAAAACTCCACAAAAACTGAATGTGACAAAGTAGATGCGCAGGTTGAGAAAATCTGCTCAGAATTTCGTAAAATCGGAGAAAATATCAAAAAGGAAATGCAGAAAACTAGTGATGAGGAAGAATACAAATTCAGGAAATTAATGGAGGACATTAAAAGACTAACGGAAGATTTAAAAGCTAGTGTTAAATATTCAGTGAATGTTTTAGAAGATTCATCCGTTGTTCAAGTTTTACAAAGAATACCTAAAGTTAGACAGGAAAAAGATGAAAGTTGTTGTAGAAAATTGGATATACCTGATGTAAGATATTCAACATTTCAAGTAGCAGAGATAGATAAAACTTTGTTAACTAATCAACTTGGTAAAATTGTAAGTTGTCATCAGAATATGATTGGTAAAGTTGTAAGTTGTCATCAGAATATGTTTGAAGATGTTTTTAATGTGGATAAAGTGTCAGTTTATTGGTATTGTGGTAAACGACATGTAGTTTCAGGTTTTCCATGGAGTATTGCTGTGTGTAAACAATCATCATCATTACGTGTTGGATTATACCTGAATGACGTAGAAGATAAAAGTATTACGTCATGTAAAGTTGACGTCACATATAAAGTTATAAATAAAACAGATGATAGACAATCTGTAGTTAAACAATGTAATGAGACTGTTAGACCTGGTGGTTTGATGTACTGTCCTACTGATATTATTAACTGGAAGAGACTCAGTAATCCTCGCTGTGGATTTATTGATGATCAAAGAAAACTTTACAATTCAAGTAACAATTAATGACATAACTGACATTAAAAGACTTTACTAAATAGACTACTGTTATGGCTGAATTATTGTTAAATAATGTTTTGTTTACGGTGTAAGGGAGATAACATTATTTCTATCCGAAATGGAATAAATTATGGTCAATCGCTGGAAGAAGTAGTTGATAGTTTTTTTCAGATGGAACTTTAATACATGTATAATATCATTCCATATTATAATAAAAAATGATTCCAGATGGAGCTAAAATACATGTATATAATATCTTTCCATATTAGAATAATAATTGTAAACTCTTTGTATTGTTGTTTTATTATGAAGCACTGGTAGTAACCAACAGGTCAAGGGAAACAAAACAAGTTACTGAACACAGGCATTCCAACCCATTCTTGTTCGACACCGGCTTTGACTGAGAAAGTTGAACAATTTCCAGCCTGTTTTCCACTTTGTTAGGAAAAACGTGTAGTTACCATTTTTAAAACAGTTCTTGATCTTGAAGTCTGTTAACTTACATTAATGCAATAAGAAAAAAACCTGTGCGCCGTTAATATAGAGGTAGCAGTTTACTGTTAAAGGTACACCAGTGGGAGGAAACCGGTGGACCCAGGGAAAACCCAAGAGGTTGGACAGGCAATCCTACTCATTGTCGTGAACAAGCGGGGAATCGAAACCACGCCACTTCACTCAATGATAGACCTTATGATGCAACGCGCACGCATTAACCATTAGGCAACCCAACCACCTCTCAATAGAAGATAGGATAGAGGGTTACAAATCTGATCACAAATTTGTATTAATACCTGCTTTAAATTAATAGCTGACTTAATTGGGTAGAAACGCCATTGTACGGACTAAATTCTCCCCCGTGCATTGCATTGTGAATCGTTATGTAAAAAAGTGAAGCAAAGTCTCTATATATTGGTGAGATTACAAGATTGTACCAAGGGTTAAGTAATTATCAGGAATTGTTCTTATATTAAATATTCTTCGAAATGTCGCCTAAATATGGTATCTATTAACCATAAGCATGGTTAATACTGGTTTAGTCTATCCAATTAGTAAAACAAGCCTAAATATGGTAGCTGTTTACCTTAAGCATGGGTAATAGCATGTTAGTCTATCCAATTAGTAGATATCACTAACAGATTATTGCTCTGTCTTACTAGCTATCCTTGTATAACCCACCATACAAGTTGTACTGATGTCGTCATGTCACGTTATATAACACAGCTAGCAATATATATCTGATATGAACTGTAAGAAACTATACAGCTGCTATATAAGACTCTGACACATAAAAAAACCATGTTAAAAAGCCAAAATTAGTATAGAGCCCCCCCCCCCTCAAATACACCCGCTTATAATTCTAAACTAGTTTATGATAACACATCCACTCGAGTTGGTGAAGTTGAAGGTAGACAAGTGAAATGATATGAAATAAGGTTTAACGTCCTACTGTTCTGCACCGACTGGGCTAATGAAGACGGGAATATACGACAAACAGTGTGTTATAAGTGAAATTTTGCCCGGATAGCGGAGCTGACTCTTATTTCGAATTCCAATTGTTAAGGTTTTTTTAAGGTCCCCGCCAATGTGTCTACGGGTCCCCGTATAGTCGTCCTATCCGAACGCCTACACATGTTGCCCCGTGGCCGTACCACTGACAAGGAGGAAATATGCCGGAAAAAAAACGATGAACTTTCTCGGCCAACGATATGAGACCTCCAGGTTAGCGAGCCGACGTCCTACCCACTGAGCAACCGTGGCTTCCTTTTGAAACTTGACAAAGTGAAATGAAATGAAATTTAACGTCCTATCAACACCGACTGGGCTAATGAATGCGGACATACGCCATACAGTGTGCTATGAGGGTCTACTCTTATTTCGAATTCCAACTGTCATGGATTCTTTTACGTGTCCGACAACATTTAACGTCTTACTAATCACCACCGACTGCAATGAGGGGCCTTCTTTTATTTCGAATTCCAGTTGCCATGGATTCTTTTACGTGCCCGACAACGTGAAGACTGCAAAATGTCCCTCATAGTACACTGTATGGCGCATGCCCGTCTTTATCAGCCCAGTCGGAGAAGAAAGGTAGGACGTTAAACCCCATTTCATTTCTTTTCTTTTCTAAATATTGAGTTGGAGATTTTGATCGCGACTTTTTTGGAGTTTTTCTACCGGTAATTCGAGACTATACTATACGCTCAGTCAACCAGTCCCCTCTTACTTTATGACTCATTGGAAAATTAAACGAAACGCGACATTTTGCGTAGGTTTATGAGCCGGATGAGTGGGAGGGGCAGAAATGATGCGCCCGAAAAAAAAATCCTTTGGTTTTGCAACCGAAATCCCATGCTATGTCCACCCGAATTCCAATCAACCAATCAATCAGACGTCGGCATTGACCCGATGCCTGAAATTTCACACCCCGGGAAACAAGGCTCATGCCATGTAAAATGTGGCGCATAAAGCAGAGTGACAACTCTACTATTGCGCTAAACACTGTTTATTACACAGATTTAAAATGTGTAAATGTTAAGAGTGGTACTTGAGCTTTATCTCCGATAGGAATGTTTCTTAAGAGCTGAAAATGTCATATAGATTAAATTGTCGTACATCTCTGGACACTGTATCGGCACATGGTGTACAGGAGCATGGGAATATACACTCTGTCTCTGTCTCCCCCTCTCTCCCCCTCTCTCTCTCTCTCGCTAACAAACAGACAGTGCTAGATTGACCTGTGGGCTTGACAGGATGAAACCTAGGAGGGTCTCAAGATATGAGGGTCATCGGGCCAAGCTATGGGTGAGGGGAGGGTGGTGTGAGGGCTCATCGGGCCATGATTGGGGGGGGGGGGGTCATCGGGCCAAGATGAGGTATGGGAGGGGGGGGGGGCATCAACTAAACATTCGTCAATATCTTCGATAGTGTTTAATAGTCACTTTGATCTTCCTGTTGTCGTGAGGATGGGGAGGGGCTTCAACTAAATCTGGCAATGCCAACAGAAAGACAGACAGAGCTAACATGTAATGTGTCTGATTTAATTAAAAAATTTAGTTGCCAGTTTGTTTTTGGTATAATCGTTCGGATGGGTCCCATGTACAAATTGGCATGCTCTTTAAAGATCCCTAGTTAGTTAGAATTCGATATTAGAATAGGCAGTAGCGCCGCTCTTCGGGCTAAATTTCCCTTATAGCACAGTGCATGACGTATGGTCGTTTTCATTTTCACAGTCGAAGCAGTAGGGCGTTAAACTCCATGTCATTTATCATATCGTAAAATACGTTCTAAAAGAAACCCACAAACAGTTGTAATAATACATATCATTCATTTTAAACATATAAATTGAAATAAAATGACGTTTAACGTTCTACTGTTTTAAACATATAAATTGAATTAAAATGGGGTTTAACGTTCTACTGTTTGTCACCAACCGGAATAATACAGATGAAGATGAGGGACTTACTGGTTTGTGAGCCAGCGTCTTACTCTCGAGACACTGTGGCTAAGGCCGAGATTAGTCAAAAGGGGGACGATTATGTAAACGTCCACTTTAATTGAATCAAATGGCGTGGGTTCGATCCATGACTGAATTGTTGAACGGACTCTTCATTAAGTCCAAATTTCGAGTATTTGTGAACGACTGGACGTTTTTACGAGAACTTGGACCAGTAAATGGGGTGGCGCTCTTCGAGTTTTATACTACTGGGGGATTCTTGGCACCCATCATTCTAGTCACGGCTAGCTGCATATTGGAATCCCGAATATAAAGTTGAATAATGAATAACGAGGTAGCTTCATGGATATGGTGAATTAGATTTTTGAATTTCATCCAACAGTATAGTCAGTTCCTTGTCCATAGTAATATCGTGTTTGTTTTTTATCAGACTCTCGGTAAACACGAGGCTTTCCATTGATAAATATTAGATAGAGCTCTTAACAAATCACGGACATCAACGTATAGTCGTTTAGATGGGACGAAAAAACGAGTCCCATGTACAAATTGGCATGCTCTTTAAAGATCCCTTGGCAGTTGGAATTCGATATTAGAATAGGCAGTAGCGCTGCTGTCCAGGTTACATTTCCCTCATAGCACTCTGCTTGGCGTATGTCCGTTTTTATTTGCCCAGTCAAAGAAGTAGGGCGTTTAACTCCATTTCATTTATCATATCGTAAAATACGTTCTAAAAGAAACCCACAAACAGTTGCAATAATACATATCATTCATTTTAAACATATAAATTGAAATAAAATGACGTTTAACGTTCTACTGTTTTAAACATATAAATTTGTCACCAACCCGGGATAATACGGATGAGGATGAGGGACTTACTGGTTTGTGAGCCCACGGGGGACGATTATTTAAACTACCCAGGGTCACATCCGACATCACCCACTTTGAAGTTCGATAGCCATGAATTCAATTATTTTTCAATCATATATCAATTATATGGTATGTTGCGTCGTTTAGTTATAAATAAATATGATTATATCACGACTGATTTATTTATTTTGACTTCGTTTATTCAAGATGTCATAACATATATTTTACCTGTACCTTTAAATGATATTGTATTAAATTCCTTTATTTTATTTTATTATTATATGTGTAACAATCCACCTGTTTATTTAATCAGTGCAAGACAATGATAGATACGGTACATTATAATATTGATATTATTAAATATTTTCATAGAATGCTTCAATAAAACCTATATTACATTAGCAAGTATTATAAAAATAACCAAACAACATTTAGAGAAATATTCATCCCTATTTGTTAAATATAATTATAATGGAGAAATTGAACTCGACTTCTCCTAACCAGCACAGAATTCTATTTGACTTGTACCATTAAAATAAAAGTGAGATAAATAATTCCCATACCCTATACCCTATAATAATTTATGTGTATATTATTCTTAAATCAGTCTGAATTTAATCAATCAAGTGGAAGTTCAGTTTACTTTTATTACAAATATTATTCGGGACACTTTATTACCTCGAAACTTTTAGATCTTTCGAACTTCGAGGTCGGGTATTCCCGAACTTAGTTTAAAATTACTTTTTAAAAGTATGTTGATATACTGTCTGAAGAGCTTGGAATCCATTTCTCAACTCAATCTCATATTATTTCTCACTTGTTAGCACGCGCGCGCTGTATCACACGGTCTGTCATTGAGTCAACTGGTGGGGTTTCGATTCCCCGTTTGTACGTGACAAGGGGTAGGGTCGCCTGTCCAACCTCGTGGGTTTTCTCCGGGTCCTCCGGTTTCCTCTCACAGCTAAAGACCCCGTTATGGAAATTATGGAAATAAAATTCAACCATATGTTAGTCCCGAAATGACCTAGTTTGTGTCGAGTGGACGTTAAATCCTATCTCTCTCTCTCTCTCTCTCTCTCTCTCACTTTGATAACTATTCAATGATTATTCCCTCGAACACTTCTTCCGAAGAACTTGTAATTAAATATTATATTGTTAAATATAATATAATAAGATCAAAACCTTCAAACATCCCTATTAGAGATTTCTTTAAGGTAGAAAAATTTATTGATGAGAATGCTTGAATATTCCAGAACATCCCTAAATATTCCTTCTAACACCTTCTCCGAAGAGCTTCGAAATGAAATGAAATGCTCCGAACTCGACTAATGAAGACGGGCATACGCCATACAGTGTGCTATGGGGGAAATTTATCCCGGATAGCGGCACTACGGCCTACTTTCATATAGAATTCCAATGTGTACACGGGACCTCGTTTTTTCGTCCCATCCGAATGACTAGACAGCTGTGCTTGTCAGGCCCTCTGTCCTGCATTACTGACAAGGGGAAACCACGCCGGAAAATCTGGATGAACATTCTCGGCCAATGCAGGGATCGAAAACCGACTTCCAGCATAGCGAGCCAGCGTCTTTCATCTATTTCAATCTAATATAGAACAAATCTACTTTGTTTAAGAAATAACTTTAGATATGAAATAAGCCTAAAGGGTAATTGTCATACTTAGAAATCACAATAAAAAAACTCAATCCTAAATATAACATCTAAAGTTACTAAATTAAATACCCTTAAAGTTGATATAACTGACAACTTAAATCCTTTATGAAAATATCTCTCTAGAATAGCAGACGAATTGCCGTCTGCAAGCATTCGACCCATCTTTTAACCCCTAACATAAACACCCAATGTTTGTCAGTGATACAAGCCCCTACTATCCAGCTCTTTCTAAACTATACAAATCATATTAGTCTTGCTCATCCAGTCATCTCAAAAAATTAACATGGAAATTGGTTATTGTAAACCTTTTCACAAGATATTCTCAGCCAACTCTGAATTATAAACAATTTTCTTGCTTACATTATCTTTATTTGCTATTGAAGTCACCAAATATAGTAAGTTTTGAAACATTAAGAGCCATATTTTAAAATTTGAAGCATATTTTCAGATAGACACTATGTACTCAACAGCCAAAAAACTCTACACTCCAAAATCCCACTGCCAACCTGTTTAATTAGAAAATATCTGCAAATTATTTATTTAATGTAATTCTTTTTCTCTATATAATCTTCATTTAGACGTAAAGTCATCAAATATTGCAATAATTGAAACATTGAAATTTATAATTAGTATTTAAAACCAGATTTTCTTATTGACACTAAATGTACTTAAAATCTGTATCGCTCTATTGTATATAGGTGTGCAAGATACAGGCAATGATTTTATTTGTATATATTATATTTTACTTTTTAATCTTTTATACATACTCAACTCTTATCCTATACATATTATAAATAATCAAAAATACCTGTTTTTATTATTGTATATTACTGTATTTTACTTTGCCTGTGTGTCTTATATAGTAACAGTGAAAAAGTAAAAAATAAATTAAAGGTGTGGAAATTATAAAATACTATAAATATTATAATGTATAATTATATTCTGTGAATAAATATATTACAAGCTAAAATAAATATTAATAAATCATGTATTATATACCTGACTGATATCATTACAATATCATTAGACCTCTACTACTAATCAATCAAATTATATGTTATGATACCTCGTTTAGTCATAAAATACTATATTACTCGTCTTATGATAGCAGGTGTTTTAATGTTGATTCATTTCACTTGAATAGAAGTTCATTATACCCATTATAAATAATTACATCACTAGTACATTATAGCTTAGATTAACATTTGTTACAATTGTGATTCATTCCACATGGGAGCCACATTGGATCAGTGAGTAAGACATTAACTCGCTAACCTGGAGGCCCCGTGTTTGACCAATGCGTTGATCGAGAAAGTCCGTCCATGTCAGTGGTGTAAGACGGAGGGCCTAGCAATGGACACCGTAAAGTCTTATGGATGGGACGAAAAACCGAGGTGAGGTTCCGCGAACACAGTGGCGTGTACGTAAAAGAACCCTTGACAGTTGGAATTGGAAATAAGAGTAGGCTGTAGAGTCACTGTCCGTGCAAAATTTCCCTCATAGCACACTGTATGGCGTATGTCAGATATATAATACATGATTTATTAATATTTATTTTAGCTTGTAATATATTTAGTATACTAATGAGAACAATTTTGCCCGGACAGCGGCGTTCATCGAATGTATTTTACGTGCACGCCGATGTATGAATTGAAAAGTAGTGTGGTAGTAAGCACCGTGATGTTAAGGGTATATCTATTTTTTCTACCTAAACTTCATCTCCGCAAACACGTTCAATCTAGAAAAGTCTACAAACTGTTACTTTAATGAAGTGTGTTGAGAGATCCGGCTCCTACTTGACAAATACGTAAGACGATATGAACATCAATACATACGATATATAACGTGATTTAACTGACAGATGATATATATGCAACATAGATAATAATCTTCATTCAAGTTAAACCAACTGTATCTATTTATTGTTAAGTCTTACGCCAAGCTGAATAAACTATATGATTTATTGTCATTAACAAATCATTGTGTGGTTAACAGTGTCTAATTAAAAACTATAATTATATTAATTTATTTAAGGTGACAAACGGTTGCACATACCCTCCAAGTAGCACAATAAACCCTAAAATCAATAACGTAACATTCTGGAATTACAATAATCAGTAGGGGAGATTATAATCTATTGTTTAATACTGTGATTATATTCAAGACAATAAATCATATTCTAAACCACAAACAAGCCATAGCACGAAATACCTTCTAGTGCCAACATTTTAATGTATCTAGAATTTTCTACATCTAGTCTACTGCATCCAGATTTTTAAAGCGCGTTAACAATATGTCATTTTGGGATTAACATATCGTGCAATTCATATTCATTTGACAATCGGACTAAAAATGTTGATTAACTTAAAATCGACCGTTTTATAATGCTGTCATTTTGGGTTTCGAAATTTACATATAGCTTTAAATTAATGGTCTGACTATTTATTTGATTCGTTCAAACCAGTGATGTGTTAAGATAGATATAGAATATGTTAATACAGCCGTCGTAATGCTAGGCCCTACTCGATAAGTCTCGATCCTTCGTCTCGTATGATCTTAATACGAATTCTAGATATCATGTTAGGTATCACTGAAACGCACGTTCATTTCTATTTCAAATATTTAAATAATTTTCTGGCACATTTATATTTACATACTTTGAAAAAATGAAATGAAATGGTGTTTAAGGTCCTACTGTTCCAGTCCGACCGGGATAATGAAGACGGGCATACAGTGTGCTAAAAGGGAATGTTTGCCCGGGCTGCGACACTATGGCCTACTCTTATATCGAATTCCAACTGCAAAAGGATCTTTTACGTACACGACAATGTGTACACCCGAATGATTAGACAGTTTTCCTTGTCAGGCCCTGGTCCTGCAACCACTGACAAGGCGAAAGCACGAAGGAAAATCACCGACATACTTTCTCGGCCAGTGTAGGGATCGAACACGCGACATACAGGATAGCGAGCCAGCGTCTCGCCCACTTAGCTGCCCTGGCTCCTTACTTTGAAAAAAAGATAAAAAAAAATCTAATCTGTATCTTTTAACAACGGACGTGACAATGAATAGGGTCCGTCGGATACACCACTGGCAAATAAGAATGTACGTTTCCAACGTCTTCCAAAGTCCTACTCAATGAGCCAACGTGGCTCCAGAACAGTGTATAGTCTAAAAAACGAGGACATTGTGCATGTAAAAGAATCCACCACTATTGGAATTGGTTAAGAGCAGATGGTATCGCCGCCTGTCTGACAAAGCTGCCCCCCCCCCCCCCACATAGCACACATCGATGGTCTTGGGTGGCCGAATTGTTAGCGCGTGTGCGTTGTATCATAAGGTCAACTAGTGTAGTTTCGATTCCCCGGCTGTTCGTGACAAGGAATAGGATCGCCTGTCCAACCTCGTTGATTTTCTATGGTTCCTCCGGTTTCCTCCCACTGCTAAAGAGCTCTACGCGCAAGCGAATTATTGAAATAAGATTGAACCATGTTAGTCCCGAATAACTTGGTTTGTGTCGAGTGGTCGTTAAACACACTCTCTATCTTCCCCCTCTCTCTATCTCTCTCCATCTCTCTCTCTCTCCCTCCATATCTCCCTCTCTCTCTCTCTCTCTCCCTCTCTCTTTCTATCTCTCTCCCTCTCTCTATCTCTCTCTCCCTCTATCTCTCTCTCCCTCTATCTCTCTCTCTCCCTCTAATGTATCTTTAACTATTCCCCAGATTAACAAAGGACTCCACGAACGAGGCTAGACATATTCCACAAGTCATATCAAACGGCGACCCATATTCTTATCTGGAGAGCATGCGCCATAAATACTATGTAGACTGGAATAACCAGACACTAGAGATTGCCATTCAATTGAGACTTCCCCGAACAGAACTGATTTGAAATTAGAGTCTCGGTTATTCATTTTTGCATTTAATTAGTTTTCAAAAATTGTATCCCAATCCGCTAAATATCGCAGGCTAGCGATGATATCGAGAGTTGATTATGGTCTGGACAAGTTAATTAATGTCTAATTAATAATTTATATAACATTTCAGGCCTAAAGAAAGACATGCAATAATCCGATTTAGCTCTTGTATAATGTCTGTTTAAGCCACGTTGATATATACCCAGATTCGTTATTTGACACATAATTAAGAAAACAAAATCATAATACAAACGCTGGATAATCTCCCTGACTGGATTCAGTCGGATTTAAAACGGGTTTGTCATTAAATTGTCGCGACAACAAAATGGCCGCAGGCGTACTTCATAGCGAGTAACATAGATCGATGGAATTTCTATATTGTATATATCTTTGTAAATATTGGGCAAAATTGAACCAACTTATAACTTATATTACAATTAGATATTTGTCTTCCACCAGCGAGCCACGGTGGCTGAGTGGGTAAGACGTTGACTCACTGACCTGGTGGTCCCGTGTTCTATCTCTGTGTTGACAGAGAAAGTACCCCAATGTAGTTCCTCCTTGTCAGTGGTACAGGACTGCAGACCTGACAAGGGACAACGTATACTGGCTCGGGTGGGACGAAAAGCCGAGGTTCCATATGTATGTGGCGTGCACGTTAACGATCCCATGATAGTAAGCCGTAGCGCCACTGTCCGGTCTAAATGTCCCTCATAGCACACTGGTAATGAATCTGGATTATCTATTTTAGGTAGCGTAACATAATTAAACCTGTTGCTTAAAGAAACGGCAGTAGCACCTGAATTAAATGGAGGTATGGTCTTAATCATCTAAATTTAACATAAATTTCACATTTAATTTGAAATCATTGAAGTAACTTTCTACAGAAAATACAATTGATGATCTATGTTCCTCTGATTTTTAAGCATTCCGGCTGATAATGAAGTGTGCACCTTTCCGCGATGAGATTTCAGTTGAATCGGACGAATCGGAAGAGGAATCTAAACGAGAGGAGTCTGCTTGTAGTAAGTATTTAAAAATGGAAATCATCGAAATTATATTTTGTACAGACCATTTATAAACCGGGGCCACAGGGGCTCGGTGATTAAGTCGCTGACTCATTAACCAGCAGGTCCGGGTTCGATCCCGGTGTTGGGTGAGAAATTTCCATGTAGGATTTATAAGTGGTGTAGCATGGATAGTGTGACAAAGAAGACTCGCTCCCGGTGTTGGTCGAGAACGTTCGTCGAGATTTTCCGGTGGGGTTTCCCCTTGTCATTGCAGGACGTAAAAGATCCCATGGCAGTTTGAATTCGATATAAAAATAGACCGTAGCGCCGCTGTCCGGGCAAAATTGCTTATAGCATATTGCATGACGTATGCCCGTTTTCATTAGCCCAGTCAGAGCAGAACATTTTATTTGGTTAATCGCGGTGGCGAACAAATTGGTTATTAGTATTGAAAAGTTCATGAATAAATGTATACGTCAATGTTTGATGGGTCGTCCAAACCCAAATAATATGACACATGGTGGGGCTTATAAACATTAAGATGGGATTGTTTCCATGGACGACTTTGATGTAAAAGGACCCAGACACGTACTTTTAAATCTGATAAAACACAGATCCTATTCGTTCCGTTTTTTTATAGTTCAAAATTTCGTTTTACTTGTCTTCACAGCACTAGAATCTGGAAGAGTTGTTATATAACAGGCGTTCTGTCTGATGTGAGGAATTAGTCAATGAACCGGCCTGTTACGGTGACTTCTTGGCGCGCCGTGCATGGAACTGTTGTTAAACCACTAGAAACGTCAACGCTGGTTGATTAATCAATGCCTGACGTCATAGGGTGAAAAGACGCTCGTATGACTCCTGAAACGAACTCGCACTACAGTCAGATCTTCGTGTGGTAGAGGCCGTCAAAAGTACAAAAAACGAAACGAAATATAGATCTGTATTTTAATCGGATCGGGGTGAGATGTTTGTAATCTATAAACGTAATGTCTAACACATTCGAACCATGTATGTTTTTTGATTAAATATTGGACCGCTTTGAGAGGATCACGGTGGCTAAGTGGGTAAGGCATTGGCTCGCTAGCCTGGAGGTCGGGTGTTCGATCACTGCATTGGCCGAGAAAGTTCATCCAGATTTTCCGGCGTGGTTCTCCCTTGTCAGTGATGCGGGACGGAGGGGCTGACAAGGACAGCTGTCTAGTTGTTCGGATGGGACGGAAAACCGAGGTCCCGTGTACACATTGGCGTGCACGTAAAAGATCCCTTGACAGTTGGAATTCGATATAAGAGTAGGCCGTAGTGCCGCTGTCCGGGCAAAATTTCCCTCATAGCACACTGTATGGCGTATGCCCGTCTTCATTAGCCCAGTTCGGAGCAAAACAGAAGGACGTTAAACCCCATTTCATTTCATTTCATTTTTGAACAGCTTTGAGATAGCAATAATGCAGAATAAATGTTCGCATTGTTTTAAAAACAGTACATTTGTTAAACTAAACATACATTATGACGTCACATTAATAATGATGTCATAGGCCTGAAATGTTATATATTATATATAAACTATTGAATAGACATTATTAACAAATCAAGAGCATAATCGACTCTCGATGGCATCGGATACTCGAGATTTTAACTTGATTAAAACGGTTCGCCATTTAACAATTTAATTTAAAAATGGGAAAGCGAGGCTAAGCCCCGATTATATCAGTGCCCTGGTTATCACTGTGCATACATCTTGTCAAAACCATAGGCGTACGGGGAAATTTTTGACTGGGGGGGGGGGGCGGTGGTGGTTGGTGCCCCCAAAATGTAGTTAGGTTCTTAGTATGTTACATAATAATAATAATATCTCTTTTGCGATGAATAAGTTCTTAATTTCTAAATCATCAATAAAAGAGAACTAAATTTTATTAACTTGTAATATACACAACTAAAAACAGTTGTTTATGTAACTGTAACTCGTGGCTTACTGTACTCCAAACAATAGAGGGTATGAGTCTTCAGATTTCTATTTAATTGCCTAACTATAGACACTCTGAATTTAAATTCGATGTTAAATTGGACACATTCAAGAACACACTATTTTTTATACAACTTTTACAAAGTACAATTGTGTGCGCCTATGGACAAACAATGATAATTTGGCTGAGAATGAAGTAAATCAAGGGGTTTCCACATTTTGCTCCATCTGTCTAAGATACAAGAATTAACATTGTGAATGGGGAAATCTTTAGTGGTCTGTGACCAAATAAATAAAACTGTGCTAACAAAATGAAACTAGATTTGCCATGGCTAGATCTTATTCTTAAGGTCAACTCAATTCTCGTGGATGTCGCTGAGATGTAATAAGTAGAGCGTGTGATTGTTGGTTAGGGTTAGATTAAGTATTAGGGCTAGGTCCAGGGTAAGGGTTAGGGTTGAGATTAGCGTTAACCCTGTTTACATCTCGTGACCTTTTGCCAAACTTGAAGTTGTCCTTATTAATTAGATTTAACCCTTTGTGCCTATTTTCCTATAAATTTTACTCGAAACGAAATATAATTTTATATACTTAATGTTGCAGTGTTTTCGGCAATATGTCCTTCCGGCACATTTAACCAAATGTGAATATTTTTGGGCATGGTAGGCCAACATTAGATAACTACAATGACTTAATATTGAAAATAACTGAAAAATAGATAAATTTCGTTTCGTGTGAAATTCTGTGTTTCAAATTTGAATTTGCTAGAGTTCAAAAGGTCAATTTCTGTTTATCGGTTTGCAGTAGAGTTTTTGGAAATTTCGTTAATAAAAAATCAACAGTAAAAAAATATTTTGAGAAAAAAAAATAAATATGATATGTAAGTTTAACGTGTTACTAGTGCAGGTAACTGAAAATTACGAATTTTGCCGTCAACTGAAAGAAGCAAAGCAGTTGTCAACATTTGGCTGCGTCGAGTTGTTTTGTTTAGATTTTGAGCGGATACTAAATCACCGGAATTCACTTTGCAAATATCAAAATTTGACCCCAAGGCCTACCTCTGTACATATATTTTGCATTAATATTAATAATAAATAACTTAAAAACACCGATGATCACCGGAATTTACTTTTAAAAACATATAAACACCGGAATTCACTTTCAAAATATCAGAATTCGCCCGCAATCCCTTCCCTGTTTACATATATTTTGCATAATTAATATTAATAATGAATTTCCTTAAATACACCAAAAATGACTACTACATACGCCTTTTAGATTTAATTTGGCTCTTTGTAAATTTCACATAATTGTTCATTTCGGGACTAACACTTGGTTCAATTATATTTCAATAATTCACATGCGCGTATGGATTTTTTGGAGAGGGGGCAGAGGAATCGGCTTACACTACATGAAGATCTGACCAGTTGTACTGGGAGGTCATGTCAGGTGTCATACAAACGGCTTTTGACCCTATGAAAGACATTGATTAATCAATCAGCTTTAACCTTTCTAGGGGTTTACCCACAGTTCCGTGAAGATCACGCCAAGAACTCGCCGTAACAGACCGTTTCATTAGCTAATTTCTCACATCAACTAGAACGCCTGTTACATAACAACTCTTCCAGTGTAGTAAAGAAAAGAAAACAAAATTTTGTACTATTAAAAAACATGAAACGAAATATGATTTATAAAGAGCCGTTAATACCTTCAATGTGCCTAAATATTTCATGTAGCATATAGTCGATCATGACTCGTACTGGCTTTATATAACTTTTGGGAAATATTCCCCCTTATTCTTAGTTTGTTTTTTAAACGCCTACATTGAAATGTGGTCATATATTCAATTGTGTCACCCCGTCTGTCCGCCCATTCGTCGGTGCGGCGTCCACAATTGCTTATGGACGCTCTAGAGGCCAAAGTAAATATCCGATTGACATTAAATTTATACACATTGTTTAAGGTCATGAGACAAAGAAGCCGAATAATTTTCAGCAATTTCTGATTATTACTGCCAGAGTTATGGCCCTTGATCACTTCAAAATATCTTGTGGATGCTCTAGAAGCTAAAGATGATATCCGATTGACTTTAAATTTATACAGTGATTGAGGTCATGAGACGATGAATCCTATTGATTTTCAACGATTTCTGATAATTACTGCCGAAGTTATGACCCTTGATCACTTTGAAAAATCTTGTGACTGTCTAGAGGCTAAAGTTATCATCGGATTGGCTTCAGTTTAAAGTCTTGAGATGAACAAGTACATGTATATTGATTTTCAATGAATTTTGATAACTTGAACAGCTAAATCCATGGTATTAAATGTTTTGTATACTAAATGTTAGCATGGGGCAGAACTTTATACAAACCAAACAAATTCTAATGATTTTCTGATAATCGGATATTAGTGTATTATAATTGTTTCATTACTAAAAAAAGTAAAAATTGCGACAACTCTAGTTGACTGCCCGGACGATTTAGATGCTGTGGGCGTGTGTTTCGTTGCCTGGCAACCTATCTTTTTCATATTGAGTGAAGTCTGTTGTCTGTATCACTACAGTCCAGAGACTGTACAGGGGAGTTGGATGGCCGAACAGTTAACGTGTGCGTGTTGTATCATAAGGTCTGTCATTGAGTCAAGTGGTGTGGTTTCGAGTCCCCAGTTGTACGTGACAAGGAGTAGGGTCGCCCGCCAACCATCGGTGGTTTTCTCCGAGTCCTCTGATTTCCTCCCACTGCTAAAGACCCCTACGTGCAAGCGAATTATTGAAATATAATGGAACCATATGTTAGTCCCCAAATGACCTAGTGAGTGGACGTTAAACCCTCTCTCTCTCTCTCTCTCTCTCTCTCTCTCTCTCTCTCTCTTTCTCCCACCTCCTGAATCCATTCAATTGGTCTGATATGTACTTTTGTTGTAAATTGTGATTTCTGTGTCTTGTGTGTGGTGCAGTAGCAGATATTGGACAAGGCCAGTCGATTTACACTGGCCCAGAAAGTTCACATGGATTTTCCGCAGGGGTTCCCCCTAGTCACTGGTGCAGAATGGGGACGGGGAGCCTATAAAAACAACACTTGTCAGTCTGATTCCAAATCTTTTACGTGCACGCCAATTTGTACACAGGACCTCGGTTTTTCGTCCCATCCGAACGACTAGACAGCTGTCCTTGTCAGCACCCCCCCCCCACCGTCCTGCACCACTGACAAGGGGAAACCACGCCGGAAAATCTTTATGAACTTTCTCGGCCAATGCAGGGGTGGTGAAGTTGAAGGTAGACAAGTGAAATGATATGAAATAAGGTTTAACGTCCTACTGTTCTGCACCGACTGGGCTAATGAAGACGGGAATATACGACAAACAGTGTGTTATAAGTGAAATTTTGCCCGTACAGCAGAACTGACTCTTATTTCGAATTCCTATTGTCATGGAATCTTTTAAATGCCCGACAACGTGAACACAGGGCCTAGGTTTTTTCTTCCCATCCGAACGACTAGACAGCTGTCCTTGTCAGGTAACCTGTTATGGACCACTGACAAGGGGGTGGGGGGCACATCGGACACTTTATGAAAATGCACTAAAATTCCAACCGAGAAGCCGTGTGTTGATCTAAAGGCTATAACAGTCCGTTCAGGAGGACAATACTACACACAATTACAACCAATAAGACAAACCTGTTGACAAGACAAAAACACACAGACATTGCAAGATATAAACAGCAAAATGAATACAAGACGTAATAGAAATAATACAACCCAAACCCCCCGCGACATTTGGGAGAGTAATCTCTCCACTAAACGCCCGCTTCCACGGTGAGGATATGAAAATATTTTTGTCCGTCCCGTTGGTATTAACTTTGATCTGTCTTGACCGAACCACAAAAATGATTGGAATGTATATTTAACGCTTCGT
The DNA here is from genome assembly GCF_932274485.2 of Patella vulgata. Classification (NCBI taxonomy): domain Eukaryota; kingdom Metazoa; phylum Mollusca; class Gastropoda; family Patellidae; genus Patella; species Patella vulgata. The sequence goes on from NC_065881.2 coordinate 2,835,048, forward strand.
CAACACAACACAATACTTACGGAATTTTTCTGTTGGCAACGTTGTTATACTAATGAGAAGAATTTTGCCCGGACAGTGGCGTTTCATCGAATTTCTTTTACGTACACGCCTCACACGTGCTACCCCTGACAAGTGAAAATCGGGCTTTGAAAAATCATAATGTCCTTCTCGAGATTCGAACTCAATTCCCTGACCCATTGACTACCACGTCCATCAATATTTTATTATCAGAAAACTTAGACAATGTCTACCATATTATCTCAATGGAAGCGGACGTAAATGAACCTAGATATTATGTCAAGTATTATATTATCAAGAGAGCCGTAGTAACTAGGAGATCGAGGCTTTGATCAATGACTATGACACTCGTTCACCAGTAGATCGAGGCTTTGATCAATGACTATGACACTCGTTCACCAGTAGATCGAGGCTTTGATCAGTGACTATGACACTCGTTCACCAGGAGATCGAGGCTTTGATCAGTGACTATGACACTCGTTCACCAGGAGATCGAGGCTTTGATCAGTGACTATGACACTCGTTCACCAGGAGATCGAGGCTTTGATCAGTCACTATGACACTCGTTCACCAGGAGATCGAGACTTTGATCAATGACTATGACGTCACACTCGTTCGCTAACCAGGAGGCCTTGGGTTTCCTCCCGGTCTTGTTTGAGAAATTTACTCGGGAACCAATCCGGAACATCCCGATGACCTTTCGCCGCTGGGATATAACGCCATGTGGACTCAGTCATGTGTATTTATACCCGGGGGTATTCTCTCAACGATTTATAATGTGTATTATATAACAACTATCTTCTATTATTTCTCAGTGAAACGATTTTAAATGCAGTTACTTCCCTTCGACCAGCAAATTGTTTAAAGGTAATCATCTTGACTATGGTCGAACTAACTGAATCCGAATTTCATTTAGTCCGGACCATAGTCCGAAAATACTGAACCATGCTATTGTGGCATGGTCGGGATAGTTCCAAGATGGCGGGTGTCGATGAAACGGAAGTGTAGAATATTTAGAAAGAATCTATTGATTTTAGGAATGCTTGAAAGAATTTTAAATTATATTCTTATTTCGAATTCCAATTGTCAAGGTTTCTTTAAGGTCCCACTGCCAATGTGTACACGGGTCCTCGGATAGTCGTCCCATCAGAACGACTATACGTTGCCACTTGTCTGTACCACTGACAAGGAGGAAATACGCCGGAAAAAAACGATGAACTTTCTCGGTCAACAATAATGAGAACTCCAGGTGAGCAAGACAACGTCCTACCAACTGAACAACCGTGGTGTCCTTTTGAAACTTGACAAAGTGAAATGAAATGAAATTTAACGTCTTACTTATCACCACCGACTTTTATTTCGAATTCCAGTTGTCATGGATTCTTTTACGTGCCCGACAACATGAAGACTGTACAATTGCCCTCATAGTACACTGTATGGCGCATGCCCGTCTTCATCAGCCCAGTCGGAGCAGAAAAGTAGGACGTTAAACCCCATTTCATTTCATTTCTTTTCTAAATATTGAGCTGGAGATTTTGATCGCGACTTTTTTGGAGTTTTTCCACCGTTAATTCGAGACTATACTATACCCTCAGTCAACCAGTCCCCTCTTACTTTATGACTCATTGGAAAATTAAACGAAACGCGACATTTTGTGTAGGTTTATGAGCCGGATGAGTGGGAGGGGCAGAAATGATGAGCCCGAAAAAAAAAATCCTTTAGTTTTGCAACCGAAATCCCATGTTATGTCCACCCGAATTCCAATCAACCAATCAATCAGACTTTGGCATTGACCTGACACCAGAAATTTCACATCCCGGGAAACAAGGCTCATGCCCAATAAAATGTGGCACATAAAGCAGAGTGACAAGTCTACAATGGCTTTAAACACTGTGTATTTTACTGATTTAAGATTTGTACCCATAGATCAATTGTAAATAATTTGGATTCCCGAAAACTTGATAATTAAAAAAAAAATCCTTTGGTTTTGCAACCGAAATCCCATGTTATTTCCACCCGAATTCCAATCAACCAATCAATCAGACGTTGGCATTGACCTGACACCAGAAATTTCACATCCCGGGAAACAAAGCTCATGCCCAATAAAATGTGGCACATAAAGCAGAGTGACAAGTCTACAATGGCTTTAAACACTGTGTATTTTACTGATTTAAGATTTGTACCCATAGATCAATTGTAAATAATTTGGATTCCCGAAAACTTGATAATAAACAAAATGGTGGATATCTGAAAAGTATCACACACAATCCAATTAAAAGACAGATCCTATTTCGTTTCGTTTTTATAGTTCAAAATTTCGTTTTACTTGTCTTTACTACACTAGGATCTGGAAGAGTTGTAAAAGACAGATCCTATTTCGTTTCGTTTTTTATAGTTCAAAATTTCGTTTTACTTGTCTTTATTACACTAGGATCTGGAAGAGTTGTTATAATTTTTTATGTTAAATGTTAAGTGTGGTACTTGAGCTTTATCTCCGAAATTAGTTGCCAGTTTGTTTTGGATTTTTTTTGGGGGGGGGGGGAAACTAGAAACGGAAGATTCGTATGAAAACCGGGGAGCCACAGTGGCTAAGTGAGAAAGACGCTGACTCGTATGGATGTAGCGGGTTTGATCCCGGTGTTGTCCAATGTTCCGTGAACACATTGGTGTGCACGTAAAAGACCCTTGGCAGTTGGAATTCGATCGATACTAGAGTAGGCCGTAGCACCAAATGGCGTATGCCCGTCGTCATTAGTCCAGTTGTAGCAGAACAGTAGGACGCGTCCGGATAAGCGGTTTTGACGTTCACGTCCAAACGACTAAATATCGCGAGACACGGTACATACATTGCATACAAACACAGACTTTTATTTCGGAGACATTGTTAAAATCGGGATGGTCTCTTTAAACCCGATTTCATTTCCGGATGAAACCCAACAGATTGAACAGGTAACCTTATTAAACCTTTGTCAGGTACAAATGTGATATCGAACCCTGTATTCAAAAATTAAATAGAACAGTTAGCTCCCTTCTTTTCGGCAGTAATCGATTTAATGGCGACGGGCATAAGCCATGATTGAATTTTTGCACGGACTCTTCATCAAGTCCAAATTTCAAGAATTTGCGAACGACTGGACGTTTTTACGAGAACTTGGACCAGTGACTGGGGTGGCGCTCCTCGAAGAACCCTAAGGCCCAGTTTTATACTACTGGGGGATACTTGGCACCCATCCATTCTAGCTGCATATTGGGATCCCGGATATAAAGTTGAATAATGAATAACGAGGTAGCTTCATGGATATGGTGATTCAGTTCCTTGTCCATAGGAAGCTTATTTTTTTTATCAGACTCTCGGTAAACACGAGGCTTTCCATTGATAAATATTAGATAGAGCTCTTAACAAATCACGGACATCAACGTATAGTCGTCCGGATGGGACGAAAAAAACGAGTCCCATGTACAAATTGGCATGCTCTTTAAAGATCCCTTGGCAGTTGGAATTCGATATTAGAATAGGCAGTAGCGCTGCTGTCCAGGTTACATTTCCCTCATAGCACTCTGCTTGGCGTATGGCCGTTTTTATTTGCTCAGTCGAAGCAGTAGGGCGTTAAACCCCATTTCATTTATCATATCGTAAGATACGTTCCTCCCACAGCTAAAGACCCCTTTATGAAGATTATGGAAATAAAATTGAACCATATGTTAGTCCCGAAATGACCAAGTTTGTTTCGAGTGGACGTTAAATCCCATTTCTCTCTCTCTCTCTCTTTCTCACTTTGATAACCATTCAATAATTATTCCCTCGAACACCTCTTCCGAAGAACTTCTAATTAAATATTATATTGTTAAATATAATATAATAACATCAAAACCTTCGAACATCCCTATTAGATTTCTTTAAGTTAGAAAAATTTATTGATGAGAATGCTTGAATATTCCAGAACATCCCTAAATATTCCTTCTAACACCTTCTCCGAAGAGCTTCGAAATGAAATAAAATGAAAAGAAATGGTCCTACTGTTCTGCTCCGAACTCGACTAATGAAGACGGGCATGCGCCATACAGTGTGATATGAGGAAAATATTGCCCAGACAGCGGCACTACCGCCTTTTTTCATCTAGAATTCCAACTGTCAAGGGATCTTTTACGTGCACGCCAATGACTAGACAGCTGTGCTTGTCAGGCCCTCCGTCCTGCATCACTCTCAAGGGAGAACCACGCCGGACAATCTGGATGAACTTGTATCATCTATTTCAATCAAATATAGAACAAATCTACTTTGTTTAAGAAATAACTTTAGATATGAAATAAGCCTAAAAGGTAATTGTCATACTTAGAAATCACAATAAAAAAACTCAATCCTAAATATAACATCTAAAGTTACTAAATTAGATACCCTTAATGATGATATAACTGACAACTTAAATCCTTTAGGAAAATATCTCTCTAGAATAGCAGACGAATTGCCGTCTGCCAGCATTCGACCCATCTTTTAACCCCTAACATAAACACCAGTGATACAAGTCCCTATTATCCAGCTCTATCTAAACTATACAAATCATATTAGTCTTGCTCATCAAGTCATCTCAAAAAATTAACATTGAAATTGGCTATTGTAAACCTTTTCACAAGATATTCTCAGCCAACTCTGAATTATAACCGATTTTCTTGCTTACATTATCTTTATTTGCTATTGAAGTCACCAAATATAGTAACTTTTGATACATTAAGAGCCATATTTTAAAATTTAAAGCATATTTTCAGATAGACACTATGTACTCAATAGCCAAAAACCTCTGCACTCCAAAATCCTACTGCAAACCTGTTTATTAGAAAATATCTGCAAATTATTTTAATGCAATTCTTTTTCTATGTATAATCTTCATTTAGACGTAAAGTCATCAAATATTGCAATAACTGAAACATTGAAATTTATAATTAGTATTTAAAACCAGGTTTTCTCATTGACAATAAATGTACTTAAAATCTGTATCGCTCTATTGTATAGGTGTCCAAAATACAGGTAAAGATTTTATTTGTATATATTATATTTTACTTTTTACTCTTTTATACATACTCAACTCTTATCCTATACATATTATAAATAATCAAAAATACCTGTTTTTATTATTGTATATTACTGTATTTTACTTTGCCTGTGTGTCTTATATAGTAACAGTGAATAAGTAAAAAATAAATTAAAGGTGTGGAAATTATAAAATACTGCAAATATTATAATGTATAATTATATTCTGTGAATAAATATATTACAAGCTAAAATAAATATTAATAAATCATGTATTATATACCTGACTGATATCATTACAATATCATTAGACCTCTACTACTAATCAATCAAATTATATGTTATGATACTTCGTTTAGTCATAAAATACTATATTACTCGTCTAATGATAGCAGGTGTTTCAATGTTGATTCATTTCACTTGAATAGAAGTTCATTATACCCATTATAAATAAATACATCACTTGTACAATATAGGTTATGTTAATATTTGTTACAATTCTGATTCATTCCACATGGAAGCCACATTGGTTCAGTGAGTAAGGCGTTAACTCGCTAACTTGTCAGTGGTGTAGGACAACTATAGTCGTTTGGATGGGATGAAAAACTGGGGTGAGGTTTCACGTACACATTGGCGTGACGTAAAAGAACCCTTGAGGGTTGAAATTTGAAATAAGAGTAGGCCGTAGAGCCTCTGTCCGAACAAAATTTATCTTATAGCACACTGCATTAGCCCAGTCGGAGCTGTACAGTAGGACGTTAAAATCCATTTCATTTCATTCCACTTGAAATATTCTGATTATAGAAGTTGATAATTCCCACCATAGCTTGTAATACAGTAAACTTTGATGTTAGTTATTCTCTACTATAAAACAATGATATGCTTGGTTTAGTAAATGGTGGGGGGGGGCGTACGAGTCGATGAATGTTAGAAGGGCAAAATCTGAAATGCCTGAAAACATTTCGGTTTACAGACGGTAGTTCCGGTCGTCTGCGAGAGGCGAAGGAACTCCCCTTCCCGCAAATGTGTTTTCTTGCTGTTCCAGCCCACCAATGCAGCAACTTCAAAGTGATCTAATATACCCTAACTTAGGTAGATGACTCAGATACCAACCAATCGTTCACAGTCCACGGAGACGGAATTAACTGCCGCAAACTCGTTTTCCTGCTATTAAATTAACATCATTTGGTTCGGTAAAAATACGTCTAGCTATAGCTGCTTCCCCTCGGCCTCACAGGACCGCTCTTCCTGGTGTCGAGGGCAGACCCTCTCCCGAGGTCCGGGAGACCTCTCAGCCTCTACGGGTCTCTCTTGCCCCTCCGCTGTACCTCCCTGCCTGCTTGTAAACTGGGCTTTTTATATCGGTTAAGGCACGCCATAGTTAATACCATTAGTAATCAGAACAATGAAAAGTAATTATTAAGATTCACACATCTTAGCTCAAGACAAAAGCTGTCAATACGTGTTAAGCCCAAATCTTATATCATATAGACACTCTGAGTATACATGTTTGTACAATCCATTAAATCTTACATAATACTATTTCAACAACCTACACCTGATATATAGATTAAATCTTACAATTAATCTGTCACTTAATTGAGTTACAAATAAAATATGAATTCAGAATACAATATTAAAATTTAGATCCCAAATGATATTGTATTACAATGATAGATATGAAACGTTTAGACGCCCAATCTTACTAGAAAAATACTGGATTACCGTATCATCTAAATGGAAGCGGACGTAAATTAACCTTGATATTATATCAAGTATTATACTATCAAGGGAGTCGCGTTGGCTCAGTGAGTAACGTCTGTCATATACGTGGCGTGTATTCGGTCTCCCGCATGTACGTGACAAAGAATATGATCGCCAGTCCAACCTCGTGGGTTTTTCCGGGTCCTCGGCTACGGTTTCCCTCCACAGCCGCATCTAACTAAATTTCCGCTTCAACCACAAGGATGTTAAAGATACATTGTCACAAATGTATTTATCAGGTGGTTATTTCCAGTAACAGTATGACATGATATATGAAAAGTTTAGACGCCCAATCTTACTAGGAAACTACTCGATTACCGTATCATCTCAATGGAAGCGGACGTAAATTAACCTTGATATTATGTCAAGTATTATATTATCAAGGGAGTGGGGGTGGCTCAGTGAGTAACGTCTGTCATATACTCATGTGGCGTGGATTCGGTCTCCCGCATGTACGTGACACAAAAAATATGGTCGCATGTCAAACCTCGCGGTTTTTTTCGGGTCCTCGGCTGCGGTTTCCCTCCACAGCCCCATCTCTATCTTTCTATCTAAATATAATCTAAACGTATACTGGGTTTCCTCTACCAACCCCCCCCCCCTCTCTCTCTCTCTCTCTAAATATAATCTAAACGTATACTGGGTTTCCTCTACCAACCCCCCCCCCCTCTCTCTCTCTCTCTCTAAATATAATCTAAACGTGACACCAACTCTATCAATATCCGTTGTCATTTAATATAACATACTTTCATAATATTATAGTCGTGCACCGCTAGATATAGTGTCAATATGATCTAGCGTGATAGTGATAGCCTCTATTACCTACTCTAACAATATCAGTTGCAGTTGACGTACACCGTTATCGTCTGGGTGACAAAGGCTAATGTCGAAGGTCATTATATCAAAACGAAAATAAAAATAGAATTTCTAAGAAACTGTAGCAAGTCCATACATATTCAGTCAACCAACAACTCACAAACAGTGCGAGACAATGATTGGCGTGGTTTTCTATGTAATTTAGACGTTTTGGATAGAATTTCCGAGAAACTGTAGCAAATTTACGCTTGTACAGTCTACAGTCCGAGGAAGATAAAATGTGTGGGACGATGGTATTATAGACGTACACCGCTAAATATAGTGTCAATATGACATGGCGTGCTAGTGGTAGATTCTGTTACCCACTCTAACAATATCAGTTATAGTTGATATACACAGTGATAGTCTGGGTGACAAAGGCTAATGTCGAAGGTCATTATATCAAAACGAAAATAAAAATAGAATTTCCGACTTGTCTGCGATATCACCTCGGTGGAAGCGGACGTAAAACACAACTAACAAGTAGTAGTAGAATTTCCGAGAAACTGCAGCAAGTTTACGCATGTTCAGTCTACAGCATAAGGAAGACAAACTGTGCAAGACGATGAAAGATGTGGATTTCTATGTGATTTAGACGTTTTGGTGGAATTTAATACTTTTGATTTTTAGTTCATCTGTCTCGATATCAAATATTATATTGTTTGATTTTGTATTTTCGTCCAGTTTGAACTCGTATTGTCTACAACTATGTGCCTTAGACCTTTTGGCTAGCATTTCTAAGAAACGGTAGCCAATTTATGCATTTATAAGAAACTATAGCAAGTTTATGCAGGTTCAGTGTACAGTCCAAGGAAGATAAACTGCTCGAGAAGATGTCAGGCGAGGTTAGACGATTTGGCTAAATTTAGCAGTTTTGATTTCTAGGATATCGTATATATTATATTTAGCCTAATTGTTTGTTGTTGTTTTGTCCAGTTTATACAACCAGTGCAAACAGTTATTTAAAATGGCAGAGAAGGAAGTGTGTAGTATTTGTTTGAACGAATTTCAACAACGCGTGGTACTCGATTGTGCACACCCCTTTTGTTTTATCTGTTTAGAAGATTATGTGAACAAAACCTCCACTAAAGATCAGTTCCAATGCCCATTATGCCGTAGCTGTATAAATCTTAGTGACGGAGGTCTAGATAGATTTAAACCTAAACCAATTAATATTCCTCAATGTGATGTATGTACTGAAGATACATGTCAATATTTCTGTCGAGACTGTGATCAATATTTATGTAAATCATGTAAAACCGTGCATAATAAGATGAAAATTTGTAAAGACCACGTTGTGTCTCGATATGATGAAACACAGATATATCAAGCGCCTACTTCACACGAAACAATAAAGGAAAAAGCTTTGGCTTCGTCTATCACAAATCCTAAAGATTCCTGTCTGCGCCATGAAGAAAAGACTGTAAAATTCTACTGTAAAGATTGTACCTTAGCCGTTTGTTGGAGATGTTTCGTGGCTGATCATAATGGACACAATTTTTTAGATTTACAGGAGGATGAAGTCAGACAAAGTATCAGACACGATTTAAAATCAATGAATGATGAATTAGAAAAACAAATCACTAATTTTCAGAAACATTATGATAATCTAAATAGCAGGTTAATTGAAGTCAAAACCTGCACGAAAACTGAATGTGACAAAATAGATGCACAGGTTGAGAAAATCTGCTCAGAATTTCACAAAATCGGAGAAAATATTAAAAAGAAAATGCAGAAAGCTAGTGAAGAGGAAGAATCCAAATTCAGGAAATTGATGGAGGACATTAAAAGACTAACAGAAGATTTAAAAGCAAGTGTTAAATATTCAGTGAATGTTTTAGAAGATTCATCCGTTGTTCAAGTTTTACAAAGAATACCTAAAGTTAGACAGGAAAAAGATGAAAGTTGTTGTAGAAAATTGGATATACCTGATGTAAGATATTCAACATTTCAAGTAGCAGAGATAGATAAAACTTTGTTAACTAATCAACTTGGTAAAATTGTAAGTTGTCATCAGAATATGATTGGTAAAGTTGTAAGTTGTCATCAGAATATGTTTGAAGATGTTTTTAATGTGGATACTGTGGGAGATGATGATGTGTATGGTAAACAACATGTAGTTTCAGGTTTTACATGGAGTATCTATGTGTGTAAACTAGGATCATCATCATTACGTGTTGGATTAAACCTGAAAGACGTAGAAGATAAAAGTATTACGTCATGTAAAGTTGACGTCACATGTAAAGTTATAAATAAAACAGATGATAGACAATCTGTAGTTAAACAATGTAATAGGACTGTTAGACCTGGTGGTCTGGCATACTGGTATACTGATCTTATTGACTGGGAGAGATTCAGTAATCCTGGCAGTGGATTTATTGATGATCATAGAAACTTTACAATTCAAGTAACAATTAATGACATAACTGACATTAAAAGATGTTAATAATTAGACTACTGTTATGGCTGAATGATTGTTAAATAATGTTTTGTTTACGGTGTAAGGGAGATAACATTATTTCTATCCGAAATGGAATAAATTATGGTCAATCGCTGGAAGAAGTAGTTGATAGTTTTTTTCAGATGGAACTTTAATACATGTATAATATCATTCCATATTATAATAAAAAATGATTCCAGATGGAGCTAAAATACATGTATATAATATCTTTCCATATTAGAATAATAATTGTAAACTCTTTGTATTGTTGTTTTATTATGAAGCACTGGTAGTAACCAACAGGTCAAGGGAAACAAAACAAGTTACTGAACACAGGCATTCCAACCCATTCTTGTTCGACACCGGCTTTGACTGAGAAAGTTGAACAATTTCCAGCCTGTTTTCCACTTTGTTAGGAAAAACGTGTAGTTACCATTTTTAAAACAGTTCTTGATCTTGAAGTCTGTTAACTTACATTAATGCAATAAGAAAAAAACCTGTGCGCCGTTAATATAGAGGTAGCAGTTTACTGTTAAAGGTACACCAGTGGGAGGAAACCGGTGGACCCAGGGAAAACCCAAGAGGTTGGACAGGCGATCCTACTCATTGTCGTGAACAAGCGGGGAATCGAAACCACGCCACTTCACTCAATGATAGACCTTATGATGCAACGCGCACGCATTAACCATTAGGCAACCCAACCACCTCTCAATAGAAGATAGGATAGAGGGTTACAAATCTGATCACAAATTTGTATTAATACCTGCTTTAAATTAATAGCTGACTTAATTGGGTAGAAACGCCATTGTACGGACTAAATTCTCCCCTGTGCATTGCATTGTGAATCGTTATGTAAAAAAGTGAAGCAAAGTCTCTATATATTGGTGAGATTACAAGATTGTACCAAGGGTTAAGTAATTATCAGGAATTGTTCTTCTTATATTAAATATTCTTCGAAATGTCGCCTAAATATGGTATCTATTAACCATAAGCATGGTTAATACTGGTTTAGTCTATCCAATTAGTAAAACAAGCCTAAATATGGTAGCTGTTTACCTTAAGCATGGGTAATAGCATGTTAGTCTATCCAATTAGTAGATATCACTAACAGATTATTGCTCTGTCTTACTAGCTATCCTTGTATAACCCACCATACAAGTTGTACTGATGTCGTCATGTCACGTTATATAACACAGCTAGCAATATATATCTGATATGAATTGAAGAAACTATACAGCTGCTATATAAGACTCTGACACATAAAAAAAACACGTTAAAAAGCCAAAATTAGTATAGAGCCCCCCCCCCCCTCAAATACACCCGCTTATAATTCTAAACTAGTTTATGATAACACATCCACTCGAGTTGGTGAAGTTGAAGGTAGACAAGTGAAATGATATGAAATAAGGTTTAACGTCCTACTGTTCTGCACCGACTGGGCTAATGAAGACGGGAATATACGACAAACAGTGTGTTATAAGTGAAATTTTGCCCGGATAGCGGAGCTGACTCTTATTTCGAATTCCAATTGTTAAGGTTTTTTTAAGGTCCCCGCCAATGTGTCTACGGGTCCCCGTATAGTCGTCCTATCCGAACGCCTACACACGTTGCCCCGTGCCCGTACCACTGACAAGGAGGAAATATGCCGGAAAAAAAACGATGAACTTTCTCGGCCAACGATATGAGACCTCCAGGTTAGCGAGCCGACGTCCTACCCACTGAGCAACCGTGGCTTCCTTTTGAAACTTGACAAAGTGAAATGAAATGAAATTTAACGTCCTATCAACACCGACTGGGCTAATGAATGCGGACATACGCCATACAGTGTGCTATGAGGAGTCTACTCTTATTTCGAATTCCGACTGTCATGGGTTCTTTTACGTGTCCGACAACATTTAACGTCTTACTAATCACCACCGACTGCAATGAGGGGCCTTCTTTTATTTCGAATTCCAGTTGCCATGGATTCTTTTACGTGCCCGACAACGTGAAGACTGCAAAATGTCCCTCATAGTACACTGTATGGCGCATGCCCGTCTTTATCAGCCCAGTCGGAGAAGAAAAGTAGGACGTTAAACCCCATTTCATTTCTTTTCTAAATATTGAGCTGGAGATTTTGATCGCGACTTTTTTGGAGTTTTTCCACCGGTAATTCGAGACTATACTATACGCTCAGTCAACCAGTCCCCTCTTACTTTATGACTCATTGGAAAATTAAACGAAACGCGACATTTTGCATAGGTTTATGAGCCGGATGAGTGGGAGGGGCAGAAATGATGATCCCGAAAAAAAAATCCTTTGGTTTTGCAACCGAAATCCCATGCTATGTCCACCCGAATTCCAATCAACCAATCAATCAGACGTCGGCATTGACCCGATGCCTGAAATTTCACACCCCGGGAAACAAGGCTCATGCCATGTAAAATGTGGCGCATAAAGCAGAGTGACAACTCTACTATTGCGCTAAACACTGTTTATTACACTGATTTAAAATGTGTAAATGTTAAGAGTGGTACTCGAGCTTTATCTCCGATAGGAATGTTTCTTAAGAGCTGAAAATGTCATATAGATTAAATTGTCGTACATCTCTGGACACTGTATCGGCACATAGTGTACAGGAGCATGGGAATATACACTCTGTCTCTGTCTCCCCCTCTCTCACCCTCTCTCTCTCTCTCGCTAACAAACAGACAGTGCTAGATTGACCTGTGGGCTTGACAGGATGAAACCTAGGAGGGTCTCAAGATATGAGGGTCATCGGGCCAAGATATGGGTGAGTGGAGGGTGGTGTGGGGGCTCATCGGGCCATGATTGGGGGGGGGGGGTCATCGGGCCAAGATGAGGTATGGGAGGAGGGGGGGGGGGGGCATCAACTAAACATTCGTCAATATCTTCAATAGTGTTTAATAGTCACTTTGATCTTCCTGTTGTCGTGAGGATGGGGAGGGGCTTCAACTAAATCTGGCAATGCCAACAGAAAGACAGACAGAGCTAACATGTAATGTGTCTGATTTAATTAAAAAATTTAGTTGCCAGTTTGTTTTTGGTATAATCGTTCGGATGGGACGAAAAAACGAATCTTATGTACAAATTGGCATGATCTTTAAAGATCGCTAGATAGTAAGAATTCGATATTAGAATAGGCAGTAGCGCCGCTCTTCGGGCTAAATTTCCCTTATAGCACAGTGCATGACGTATGATCGTTTTCATTTTCACAGTCGAAGCAGTAGGGCGTTAAACTCCATGTCATTTATCATATCGTAAAATACGTTCTAAAAGAAACCCACAAACAGTTGTAATAATACATATCATTCATTTTAAACATATAAATTGAAATAAAATGACGTTTAACGTATTAAACCTGATTGACGTAGAAGAAATCCAACTGCCAAGGGATCTTTTACGTGTAGGCCAATGTATACGCGGGTTGTTTTAAGGCCCTCGGTCCTGTATCACTTTCAAGGGGAAACCAGGCGACCTCTAGGCTAGCGAGCCAGTGTCTTACCCACTTGACCACCATGGTTCCCTCTCCTATTTATAAGCCAGTACGAACACTATAAAGATATTCAGAGGTTGGTTGACCGAATGCTTAACGCGTGCGCGTTTAATAGATGGCCTGCCATTGATCAAGTAGAGTCGTCTAGCCAAGATCGTGGGTTTTCACCGGATCCTCCATTTTCCTACTATTGCTAAAGACCCCTTCGCTCAAGCGAATTATTGAAATAAAATCAAACCATTTATGTTAGTCCCGAAATGACCTAGTTTGAGTCGAGTGGACGTTAGACCTCATTTCAAAGATTCAAAGAGCCATAGAAACACACTTTCCAGTGATGTATGACACAATAACTGGAACCTCGTATTAAGACCGGTAATTTGACATTTGTTGGACATTCTCCCAAATGGTTAGTGCGCACTGTAATTGAATAAACTGGCGTGGTTTCGATATCCCGGTTGTAGGAGTAGGGTCGCCTGTCTTACCTTGTGGATTTTCTCTGGGCCTCCGGTTTCCTCCCAATGCAAAAGACCCGTACACACCAGAGAATTATTGAAATAATATTGAACCACTGTCCCGAAATGACCTAATTTGTGTCGATTGGACGTCAAACCTCATTTCTCCCTCTCTCTCTCTCCCCCACCGCCCCCCTCTCTCTCTCTCTCTCGTTAACTAACAGAGAGTGCTAGATTTACCTATAGGCTTGGCATGCTGAAACATAGGAGGGCCTCAAGATATGGGGGTCATCGGGCCAAGATAGTGGTGAGGGGAGGGGGGGGGCTCATCGGACCAAGATAGGGGTGGGGTCATCGGGCCATGGTGTATAATATTTTGACTGTAGTCTTAAACATTCGTCATCATCGTCAATAGTGTTTAACAGATACTTTGATCTTCCTGTTGTCGTGAGGGTGGGTGGGGAGGGGGCTTCATCTAAATCCGGCAATCCCAACAGCAAGGCAGACAGAGCAAACATGTAATGTGTCTGATTTAATTCAAAAATTTAGTTGCCAGTTTGTTTTTGTTTTTGTGTTTTTTAAACTAGAAACGGAAGTTTCGTATGAAAACCTGGGAGCCACAGTGGCTAAGTGAGTAAGATGCTGGCTCACATGAACACATTGGCGTGCACGTAAAAGAACCTTGGCAGTTGGAATTCGATATTAGAGTAGGCCGTAGCACCAAATGGCGTATGCCCAGTTGTAGCAGAACAGTAAAATAAAAGTGAGAAAAGTGATTGGATGAATGATATGTCTCTTTGTTTAAGAAATAACCTTTGGGTATGAAAGTTGATTTTATCACACTAAAATACATTTGACGTATTTAGGTATGAAAGTTGCCATACTTAAATATATTTGTCATATTTAGAATACACATTGAACAAGCTCAATCCTAAAAATATATCTAAAAATAAATAATTCCCATACCCTATTCCTCTCTCTCTCTCTCTCTCTCTCTCTCTCTCTCTGTTGAATGCAGTCTGAATCTAATCAATTAAGTGGAATCTAATCATTAGTCAATATTGCAAGGGAGTTAAATCTTTGTTAATTTTTAGAATATAATAATTTATGTGTATATTATTCTTAAATCAGTCTGAATTTAATCAATCAAGTGGAAGTTCAGTTTACTTTTATTACAAATATTATTCGGGACACTTTATTACCTCGAAACTTTTAGATCTTTCGAACTTCGAGGTCGGGTATTCCCGAACTTAGTTTAAAATTACTTTTTAAAAGTATGTTGATATACTGTCTGAAGAGCTTGGAATCCATTTCTCAACTCTGAATGTAATATAGACAAAACATTCAAAAGCTTTTGCGTAATCTTAATAATTTTTTCAAAACAATTCATTTCACTCTGAATCTCTTCATATTTTACACTTTTGCCGAAGAGCATCTAATTCTTCTATCGTTGAACCTATTAAAGTCAAAATCTCCATACCTGAGAAATCTTTTTGGTTTCTAATTTATTTAGAATCTCATATTATTTCTCACTTGTTAGCACGCGCGCGCTGTATCACACGGTCTGTCATTGAGTCAACTGGTGGGGTTTCGATTCCCGGGTTGTACGTGACAAGGGGTAGGGTCGCCTGTCCAACCTCGTGGGTTTTCTCCGGGTCCTCCGGTTTCCTCTCACAGCTAAAGACCCCGTTATGGAAATTATGGAAATAAAATTCAACCATATGTTAGTCCCAAAATGACCTAGTTTGTGTCGAGTGGACGTTAAATCCCATCTCTCTCTCTCTCTCTCTCTCACTTTGATAACTATTCAATGATTATTCCCTCGAACACCTCTTCCGAAGAACTTGTAATTAAATATTATATTGTTAAATATAATATAATAAGATCAAAACCTTCAAACATCCCTATTAGATTTCTTTAAGTTACAAAATTTATTGATGAGAATGCTTGAATATTCCAGAACATCCCTAAATATTCCTTCTAACACCTTCCCCGAAGAGCTTCGAAATGAAATGAAATGCTCCGAACTCGACTAATGAAGACGGGCATACGCCATACAGTGTGCTATGGGGGAAATTTATCCCGGATAGCGGCACTACGGCCTACTTTCATATAGAATTCCAACTGTCAAGGGATCTTTTACGTGCACGCCAATGTGTACACGGGACCTCGTTTTTTCGTCCCATCCGAATGACTAGACAGCTGTGCTTGTCAGGCCCTCTGTCCTGCATTACTGACAAGGGGAAACCACGCCGGAAAATCTGGATGAATATTCTCGGCCAATGCAGGGATCGAAAACCGACTTCCAGGATAGCGAGCCAGCGTCTTACCCACCTAGCCACCGTGATCCCCTCCGAAGAGCTTCGAAGTCTTTCATCTATTTCAATCTAATATAGAACAAATCTACTTTGTTTAAGAAATAACTTTAGATATGAAATAAGCCTAAAGGGTAATTGTCATACTTAGAAATCACAATAAAAAAACTCAATCCTAAATATAACATCTAAAGTTACTAAATTAAATACCCTTAAAGTTGATATAACTGACAACTTAAATCCTTTATTAAATATCTCTATAGAATAGCAGACGAATTGCCGTCTGCAAGCATTCGACCCATCTTTTAACCCCTAACATAAACACCCAATGTTTGTCAGTGATACAAGCCCCTACTATCCAGCTCTTTCTAAACTATACAAATCATATTAGTCTTGCTCATCCAGTCATCTCAAAAATTACCATGGAAATTGGTTATTGTAAACCTTTTCACAAGATATTCTCAGCCAACTCTAAATTATAAACAATTTTCTTGCTTACATTATCTTTATTTGCTATTGAAGTCACCAAATATTTTAAAATTTGAAGCATATTTTCAGATAGACACTATGTACTCAACAGCCAAAAACCTTTACACTCCAAAATCCCACTGCCAACCTGTTTAATTAGAAAATATCTGCAAATTATTTATTTAATGTAATTCTTTTTCTCTATATAATCTTCATTTAGACGTAAAGTCATCAAATATTGCAATAATTGAAACACTGAAATTTATAATTAGTATTTAAAACCAGATTTTCTTATTGACACTAAATGTACTTAAAATCTGTATCGCTCTATTGTATATAGGTGTGCAAGATACAGGCACTGATTTTATTTGTATATATTATATTTTACTTTTTAATCTTTTATACATACTCAACTCTTATCCTATACATATTATAAATAATCAAAAATACCTGTTTTTATTATTGTATATTACTGTATTTTACTTTGCCTGTGTGTCTTATATAGTAACAGTGAATAAGTAAAAAATAAATTAAAGGTGTGGAAATTATAAAATACTATAAATATTATAATGTATAATTATATTCTGTGAATAAATATATTACAAGCTAGAATAAATATATTACAAGCTAAAATAAATATTAATAAATCATGTATTATATACCTGACTGATATCTACTACTAATCAATCAAATTATATGTTATGATACCTCGTTTAGTCATAAAATACTATATTACTCGTCTTATGATAGCAGGTGTTTTAATGTTGATTCATTTCACTTGAATAGAAGTTCATTATACCCATTATAAATAATTACATCACTAGTACATTATAGCTTAGATTAACATTTGTTACAATTCTGATTCATTCCACATGGGAGCCACGTTGGATCAGTGAGTAAGACATTAACTCGCTAACCTGGAGGCCCCGTGTTTAACCAATGCGTTGATCGAGAAAGTCCGCCCACATCAGTGGTGTAAGACGGAGGGCCTAGCAATGGACACCGTAAAGTCTTATGGATGGGACGAAAAACCGAGGTGAGGTTCCGCGAACACAGTGGCGTGTACGTAAAAGAACCCTTGACAGTTGGAATTGGAAATAAGAGTAGGCCGTAGAGTCACTGTCCGTGCAAAATTTCCCTCATAGCACACTGCATGGCGTATGTCAGGTATATAATACATGATTTATTAATATTTATTTTAGCTTGTAATATATTTAGTATACTAATGAGAACAATTTTGCCCGGACAGCGGCGTTCATCGAATGTATTTTTCGTGCACGCCGATATATGAATTGAAAAGTAGTGTTTAACCAATGCGTTGATCGAGAAAGTCCGCCCACATCAGTGGTGTAAGACGGAGGGCCTAGCAATGGACACCGTAAAGTCTTATGGATGAGACGAAAAACCGAGGTGAGGTTCCGCGAACACAGTGCCGTGTACGTAAAAGAACCCTTGACAGTTGGAATTGGAAATAAGAGTAGGCCGTAGAGTCACTGTCCGTGCAAAATGTCCCTCATAGCACACTGTATGGCGTATGTCTGTCTTCATTAGCCCAATCGGATCAGAACAGTAGGACGTTAAAATCCATTTCATTTCATTCCACTTGAAATATCCTGATTATAGAAGTTGACAATTCCCATCATAGCTTGTAATACAGTAAACTTTGATGTTGGTTATCCCCCACTATAAACCAATGATATGCTTGGTTTAGTACTAATTGGTTATCTATTGAAATGAAATGAAATGAAATGGAGTTTATCGTCCTACTGTTCTGCTCCTAACCTGGGCTGATGAAGACGGGCATACGCCATACAGTGTGCTATGAGGGAAATTTTGCCCGGACAGCGGCACTACGGCCTACTCTTATATCGAATTCCAACTGCCAAGGGATCTTTTACGTGCACGCCAATGTGTACACGGGACCTCGGTTTTTCGTCCCATTCGAATGACTAGACAGCTTTCCTTGTCAGCCACTCCGTCCTGCATCACTGACAAGGTAGAACCACTCCGGAAAATCTGGATGAACTTTCTCGGCCAATGCAGGGATCGAACACCCGACCTCCAGGCTAGCGTGGTTATCTATTATAGTTCATATAATATTAATAGTACATCATACTATGATATGCTTGGTTTAGTATTAATTGGTTATCTATTATAGTTCATATAACATTAATAGTACATTATACTATGACATGCTTGGTTTAGTATTAATTGGCCATCTATTATAGTTAATATAATATTAATAGTACATCATACTATGATATGCTGGGTTTAGTATTAATTGGCCATCTATTATAGTTCATATAATATTAATAGTATATCAAACTATGATATGCTTGGTTTAGTATTAATTGGCCATCTATTATAGTTCATATAATATTAATAATATAGGATGTAGGTAATAGTAAACATGTACAGTAATTATTGACTTTAATAAAGTTCAAATATCAATAATACATAGAGGATATTTGTCGTTTTAGAGTGAATAACATATTTTATTTCATCGAGAAGCAAGAAAACTTATATTTTCACGAATGCGTAGCATGAGTGAAAATATAAACGTTTTCTTGCTTAGAGATGAAATAAAATATGTTATTCACGACAAAACGACAAATGTTCTATTTATTTTATGATTTTACAATCATTTTAGGTAAAAACAACATGGACTACTGCTAGCCAGTCGAATAACACTTTTATTTCACTGATAAAACGCGGTATTCCACTACTGATCATAAAATAAATGATTATAGTCAATCGTTAAATGTAACGGTTCATTAGTATAATTAGAGAGAGAGAGAGAGAGAGAGAGACTGACTAACATATTGTTTAATTTTATGTAAATGATTCATCTAGTCTACTGCATCCAGATTTTTAAAGCGCGTTAACAATATGTCATTTTGGGATTAACATATCGTGCAATTCATATTCATTTGACAATCGGCCTAAAAATGTTGATTAACTTAAAATCGACCGTTTTATAATGCTGCCATTTTGGATTTCGAAATTTACATATAGCTTTAAATTAATGGTCTGACTATTTATTTGATTCGTTCATACCAGTGATGTGTTAAGATAGATATAGAATATGTTAATACAGCCGCCGTAATGCTAGGCTCTACTCGATAAGTCTCGATCCTTCGTCTCGTATGATCTTAATACGAATTTTAATACGAATTCTAGATATCATGTTAGGTATCACTGAAACGCACGTTCATTTCTATTTTCAAATATTTAAATAATTTTCTGGCACATTTATATTTACATACTTTGAAAAAATGAAATGAAATGGTGTTTAAGGTCCTACTGTTCCAGTCCGACCGGGATAATGAAGACGGGCATACAGTGTGCTAAAAGGGAATGTTTGCCTGGGCTGCGACACTATGGCCTACTCTTATATCGAATTCCAACTGCAAAAGGATCTTTTACGTACACGACAATGTGTACACCCGAATGATTAGACAGTTTTCCTTGTCAGGCCCTGGTCCTGCAACCACTGACAAGGCGAAAGCACGAAGGAAAATCCCGACATACTTTCTCGGCCAGTACAGGGATCGAACACGCGACATACAGGATAGCGAGCCAGCGTCTCGCCCACTTAGCTACCCTGGCTCCTTACTTTGAAAAAAAAATCTAATCTGTATCTTTTAACAACGGACGTGACAATGAATAGGGTCCGTCGGATACACCACTGGCAAATAAGAATGTACGTTTCCAACGTCTTCCAAAGTCCTACTCAATGAGCCAACGTGGCTCCAGAACAGTGTATAGTCGATCGGATAGGTCTAAAAAACGAGGACATTGTGCACGTAAAAGAATCCACCACTATTGGAATTGGTTAAGAGCAGATGGTATCGCCGCCTGTCTGACAAAGCTGCCCCCCCCCCCCCCCGCCATAGCACACATCGATGGTCTTGGGTGGCCGAATTGTTAGCGCGTGTGCGTTGTATCATAAGGTCAACTAGTGTAGTTTCGATTCCCCGGCTGTTCGTGACAAGGAATAAGATCGCCTGTCCAACCTCGTTGATTTTCTACGGTTTCCTCCCACTGCTAAAGAGCCCTACGCGCAAGCGAATTATTGAAATAAGAATGAACCATGTTAGTCCCGATTAACTTGGTTTGTGTCGAGTGGTCGTTAAACCACATCTCTCTCTCTCTCTCTCCCTCCATCTCTCTCTCTCATATTACAAACATTGTTCATTACATGTAAACACGTCAAGTAAAGACAGTCATGTAAAATGAATGCCGTACCAATTATTTATATATACTATTCAAAAAAAGTAGGGGATATTTGATTTTTAAGTGTTATTAAAGTCACCTAATGAAACTGACGAAGAAACAAATGACAAAATGAAATGAAGTTCACATTCATCGATTTATTCCAAATGATCGTTAGACTAAGTAAGGCACAGACTGACCATTATAAGGGTAAAATGATACCCGGGGTCAAACAGCAAAGTTACCACAGCATCACAACCAAGTCAGTAACGGGTAAATCCTCCTCTGTTTGCCAAACAAGCATTGATCCGACGTGGCATACTCCTAATGAGCAATCTAAGGTCATTTTGGTCCAGATTGTCCCATTCCTGTTGCAACGCAGCAGCAAGTTCTTGGACATTGGCAGGACGTTGTTGACGTTGACGTAACCTCTGTCCAAGCATGTCCCAGACATGCTCGATGGGGGAGAGGTCGGGACTCAGTGCTGGCCAAGGTAATGTGGTGATGTTCTGTTGTTGGAGGTAACCTGTAACAATCCTGGCCCTGTGACATCTTGCGTTGTCATCCTGGAAGATAAAACGGCGGCCATGACGTCGTGCGAACGGCACAACATGGACTGCCAAGATGTTGTCCCGGTAGTACTGGCCTGTAACACGCCCTGCAACAACATGTAAAGCCGTTCTTCCAGCAACAGTGATGCCTCCCCACACCATAACAGAACCACCCCCAAATCGATCATGTCTGATGACGTTAACGTCTTGGAAGCACTCGTTTCGACGACGCCACACCCTCCTTCGTCTGTCCAAAAAATCAACAGTGAACCTTGACTCATCTGAAAACATCACATTGCTCCAGCGTCGATTATCCCAGTGTTGACGATCCCTACACCAACGACGTCTTGCCTGAATGTGATGATCTCTCAAACAAGGGATCACGCGAGGACGTCGGGCGCGAAGGTGACCCCTATGCAGTCGATTCCGAATCGTCTGGCCACTCACTCTCACACCAGTGTCTGTTTGAAGACGAGCGCTGATCTGATTTGCTGTGATGACACGATTTCTCAAGGTCAAGGTACGGATAAATCGATCCTGGGCTTGAGTTGTCGTCCTTGGTCGACCTGAGCGTGGTCTGCCCTGTACAGATTGTGTATCACGGTATCTGGACCATAGCCTGCTTATGACAGACTGA
This sequence comes from Patella vulgata, assembly GCF_932274485.2. Classification (NCBI taxonomy): domain Eukaryota; kingdom Metazoa; phylum Mollusca; class Gastropoda; family Patellidae; genus Patella; species Patella vulgata. The sequence continues at coordinate 2,857,285 of NC_065881.2, forward strand.
GAAACATTCATCGTCCGCGCCACAACCGCCTGTGTTGTGCCGATCTGTAGCATGCCAAGGGCACGTAACCTTTCATTTTGGGTAAGCCGACGCATATCAAAATTTGTTTTCTGGTCACTAAAACAATTAAACTGATGTTTCCACCCTGGAATTCAATGCCACAATGACTGTAACATTCAAAGTCAGAGTCGTGCAAATCTTGGGTTGGACCCCCATGATGATCCCAAGCATCACCTGCATTCCATGCGGTAGCTATTGGTGCGTTTGGACGTCACATGTAACTGGAAATGTTTCTTCTGTTAGGTTCTATAGTGACTTTTTTCGTAGTCATTTGCATATTTTAGTATTATGCCCCCAAAATCAAATATCCCCTACTTTTTTTGAATAGTATACAACACGAACAAAGTGAGTAAAATAGTAAAGACTTCCCTATTACAACCACTATATCAATCATTACAGTCACGAATATTCAGTTGTGCGACATCATCGCACTAGGTGTAAGCGGACGTTAACGACACACACACACACACACACACACAACAGTAGAATCCGGTGTTAAGCAGCAGTTTATAGTGAAAAACTGTTTTCGTGTCCAAATCGTTTAGAACATTATTACAGAGAGATTTAAAGTATTAAAATTCTTCAAGGTGTATGGATAAGTTGAGTGGGAGAACGACGGTAGCTACTCAGTAGTATCTGTGAAAGATATCGGCGAGTCTACGAAGGTGGATAGGCCTACACCTTACAGAACAGGAGATAAAGCTAAGGTTAGAGGTCACAAGAAGATTTACAGCCGTAAGCTAGCTACAGTACCTGGTGGGTCTAATTGTTAAAGTAGCTAAGTCGGTTTATAGACATAACGGCGCTAAACCATAACGGCCAAAATAAGTCAATATCATCCAAAGTCTTCAACTTTCAAAACACAAATTATTTGTTAATTTAAATCAACATTGATGTTGTGATCTTACCGGGAAAAGATGGGCTTCTGATATCCAAAATAAACATTTTAACATTGGTACACGAATCATGTACCATAATGCGTTTCATGCCCATTTTTAACAAAGGACTCGACGAACGAGGCTAGACATATTCCACAAGTCATATCAAACGGCGACCCATATTCTTATCTGGAGAGCATGCGCCATAAATACTATGTAGACTGGAATAACCAGACACTAGAGATTGCCATTCAATTGAGACTTCCCCGAACATAACTGATTTGAAATTAGAGTCTCGGTTATTCATTTTTGCATTTAATTAGTTTTCAAAAATTGTATCTCAAACCGCTAAATATCGCAGGCTAGCGATGATATCGAGAGTTGATTATGGTCTGGACAAGTTAATTAATGTCTAATTAATAATTTATATAACATTTCAGGCCTAAAGAAAGACATGCAATAATCCGATTTAGCTCTTGTATAATGTCTGTTTAAGCCACGTTGATATATACCCAGATTCGTTATTTGACACATAATTAAGAAAACAAAATCATAATACAAACGCTGGATAATCTCCCTGACTGGATTCAGTCGGATTTCAAACGGGTTTGTCATTAAATTGTCGCGACAACAAAATGGCCGCAGGCGTACTTCATAGCGAGTAACATAGATCGATGGAATTTCTATATTGTATATATCTTTGTAAATACTGGGCAAAATTGAACCAACTTATAACTGATATTACAATTAGATATTTGTCTTCCGCCAGCGAGCCACGGTGGCTGAGTGGGTAAGACGTTGGCTCGCTGACCTGGTGGTCCCGTGTTCAATCTCTGCGTTGACAGAGAAAGTACCCCAATGTAGTTCCTCCTTGTCAGTGGTGCAGGACTGCAGACCTGACAAGGGACAACGTATACTGGCTCGGGTGGGACGAAAAACCGAGGTCCCGTGTATGTGGCGTATACGTTAACGATCCCATGATAGTAAGCCGTAGCGCCACTGTCCGGTCTAAATGTCCCTCATAGCACACTGGTAAATGAATCTGGATTATCTATTTTAGGTAGCGTAACATAATTAAACCTGTTGCTTAAAGAAACGGGAGTAGCACCTGAATTAAATGGAGGTATGGTCTTAATCATCTAAATTTAACATAAATTTCACATTTAATTTGAAATCATTGAAGTAACTTTCTACAGAAAATACAATTGATGATCTATGTTCCTCTGATTTTTAAGCATTCCGGCTGATAATGAAGTGTGCACCTTTCCGCGATGAGATTTCAGTTGAATCGGACGAATCGGAAGAGGAATCTAAACGAGAGGAGTCTGCTTGTAGTAAGTATTTAAAAATGGAAATCATCGAAATTATATTTTGTACAGACCATTTATAAACCGGGGCCACAGGGGCTCGGTGATTAAGTCGCTGACTCATTAACCAGCAGGTCCGGGTTCGATCCCGGTGTTGGGTGAGAAATTTCCATGTAGGATTTATAAGTGGTGTAGCATGGATAGTGTGACAAAGAAGACTCGCTCCCGGTGTTGGTCGAGAACGTTCATCGAGATTTTCCGGTGGGGTTTCCCCTTGTCATTGCAGGACGTAAAAGATCCCATGGCAGTTTGAATTCGATATAAAAATAGACCGTAGCGCCGCTGTCCGGGCAAAATTGCTTATAGCATATTGCATGACGTATGCCCGTTTTCATTAGCCCAGTCAGAGCAGAACATTTTATTTGGTTAATCGCGGTGGCGAACAAATTGGTTATTAGTATTGAAAAGTTCATGAATAAATGTATACGTCAATGTTTGATGGGTCGTCCAAACCCAAATAATATGACACATGGTGGGGCTTATAAACATTAAGATGGGATTGTTTCCATGGACGACTTTGATGTAAAAGGACCCAGACACGTACTTTTAAATCTGATAAAACACAGATCCTATTCGTTCCGTTTTTTTATAGTTCAAAATTTCGTTTTACTTGTCTTCACAGCACTAGAATCTGGAAGAGTTGTTATATAACAGGCGTTCTGTCTGATGTGAGGAATTAGTCAATGAACCGGCCTGTTACGGTGACTTCTTGGCGCGCCGTGCATGGAACTGTTGTTAAACCACTAGAAACGTCAACGCTGGTTGATTAATCAATGCCTGACGTCATAGGGTGAAAAGACGCTCGTATGACTCCTGAAACGAACTCGCACTACAGTCAGATCTTCGTGTGGTAGAGGCCGTCAAAAGTACAAAAAACGAAACGAAATATAGATCTGTATTTTAATCGGATCGGGGTGAGATGTTTGTAATCTATAAACGTAATGTCTAACACATTCGAACCATGTATGTTTTTTGATTAAATATTGGACCGCTTTGAGAGGATCACGGTGGCTAAGTGGGTAAGGCGCTGGCTCGCTAGCCTGGAGGTCGGGTGTTCGATCACTGCATTGGCCGAGAAAGTTCATCCAGATTTTCCGGCGTGGTTCTCCCTTGTCAGTGATGCAGGACGGAGGGGCTGACAAGGACAGCTGTCTAGTTGTTCGGATGGGACGGAAAACCGAGGTCCCGTGTACACATTGGCGTGCACGTAAAAGATCCCTTGACAGTTGGAATTCGATATAAGAGTAGGCCGTAGTGCCGCTGTCCGGGCAAAATTTCCCTCATAGCACACTGTATGGCGTATGCCCGTCTTCATTAGCCCAGTTCGGAGCAAAACAGAAGGACGTTAAACCCCATTTCATTTCATTTCATTTTTGAACAGCTTTGAGATAGCAATAATGTAGAATAAATGTTCGCATTGTTTTAAAAACAGTACATTTGTTAAACTAAACATACATTATGACGTCACATTAATAATGATGTCATAGGCCTGAAATGTTATATATTATATATAAACTATTGATTAGACATTATTAACAAATCAAGACCATAATCGACTCTCGATGGCATCGGATACTCGAGATTTTAACTTGATTAAAACGGTTCGCCATTTAACAATTTAATTTAAAAATGGGAAAGCGAGGCTAAGTCCCGATTATATCAGTGCCCTGGTTATCACTGTGCATACATCTTGTCAAAACCATAGGCGTACGGGGAAATTTTTGACTGGGGGGGGGGGCGGTGGTGGTTGGTGCCCCCAAAATGTAGTTAGGTTCTTAGTATGTTACATAATAATAATAATATCTCTTTTGCGATGAATAAGTTCTTAATTTCTAAATCATCAATAAAAGAGAACTAAATTTTATTAACTTGTAATATACACAACTAAAAACAGTTGTTTATGTAACTGTAACTCGTGGCTTACTGTACTCCAAACAATAGAGGGTATGAGTCTTCAGATTTCTATTTAATTGCCTAACTATAGACACTCTGAATTTAAATTCGATGTTAAATTGGACACATTCAAGAACACACTATTTTTTATACAACTTTTACAAAGTACAATTGTGTGCCCAAATTTTCCCAGCATTTGGTGCCCAAAATGGGGGGGGGGGGCGCCCCCCCCCCCCCCCAGGTCGTACGCCTATGAACAAACAATGATAACTTGGCTGAGAATGAAGTAAATCAAGGGGTTTCCACATTTTGCTCCATCTGTCTAAGATACAAGAATTAACATTGTCAATGGGGAAATCTTTAGTGGTCTGTGACCAAATAAATAAAACTGTGCTAACAAAATGAAACTAGATTTGCCATGGCTAGATCTTATTCTTAAGGTCAACTCAATTCTCGTGGATGTCGCTGAGATGTAATAAGTAGAGCGTGTGATTGTTGGTTAGGGTTAGATTAAGTATTAGGGCTAGGTCCAGGGTAAGGGTTAGGGTTGAGATTAACCCTTTGTGCCTATCTTCCTATAAATTTTTCTCGAAACGAAATATAATTTTATATACTTAATGTTGCAGTGTTTTCGGCAATATGTCCTTCCGGCACATTTAACCAAATGTGAATATTTTTGGGCATGGTAGGCCAACATTAGATAACTACAATGACTTAATATTGAAAATAACTGAAAAATAGATAAATTTCGTTTCGTGTGAAATTCTGTGTTTCAAATTTGAATTTGCTAGAGTTCAAAAGGTCAATTTCTGTTTATCGGTTTGCAGTAGAGTTTTTGGAAATTTCGTTAATAAAAAATCAACAGTAAAAAAATATTTTGAGAAAAAAAAATAAATATGATATGTAAGTTTAACGTGTTACTAGTGCAGGTAACTGAAAATTACGAATTTTGCCGTCAACTGAAAGAAGCAAAGCAGTTGTCAACATTTGGCTGCGTCGAGTTGTTTTGTTTAGATTTTGAGCGGATACTAAATCACCGGAATTCACTTTGCAAATATCAAAATTTGACCCCAAGGCCTACCTCTGTACATATATTTTGCATTAATATTAATAATAAATAACTTAAAAACACCGATGATCACCGGAATTTACTTTTAAAAACATATAAACACCGGAATTCACTTTCAAAATATCAGAATTCGCCCGCAATCCCTTCCCTGTTTACATATATTTTGCATAATTAATATTAATAATGAATTTCCTTAAATACACCAAAAATGACTACTACATACGCCTTTTAGATTTAATTTGGCTCTTTGTAAATTTCACATAATTGTTCATTTCGGGACTAACACTTGGTTCAATTATATTTCAATAATTCACATGCGCGTATGGATTTTTTGGAGAGGGGGCAGAGGAATCGGCTTACACTACATGAAGATCAGACCAGTTGTACTGGGAAGTCATGTCAGGTGTCATACAAACGGCTTTTGACCCTATGAAAGACATTGATTAATCAATCAGCTTTAACCTTTCTAGGGGTTTACCCACAGTTCCGTGAAGATCACGCCAAGAACTCGCCGTAACAGACCGTTTCATTAGCTAATTTCTCACATCAACTAGAACGCCTGTTACATAACAACTCTTCCAGTGTAGTAAAGAAAAGAAAACAAAATTTTGTACTATTAAAAAACATGAAACGAAATATGATTTATAAAGAGCCGTTAATACCTTCAATGTGCCTAAATATTTCATGTAGCATATAGTCGATCATGACTCGTACTGGCTTTATATAACTTTTGGGAAATATTCCCCCTTATTCTTAGTTTGTTTTTTAAACGCCTACATTGAAATGTGGTCATATATTCAATTGTGTCACCCCGTCCGTCCGCCCATTCGTCGGTCCGGCGTCCACAATTGCTTATGGACGCTCTAGAGGCCAAAGTAAATATCCGATTGACATTAAATTTATACACATTGTTTAAGGTCATGAGACAAAGAAGCCGAATAATTTTCAGCAATTTCTGATTATTACTGCCAGAGTTATGGCCCTTGATCACTTCAAAATATCTTGTGGATGCTCTAGAAGCTAAAGATGATATCCGATTGACTTTAAATTTATACAGTGATTGAGGTCATGAGACGATGAATCCTATTGATTTTCAACGATTTCTGATAATTACTGCCGAAGTTATGACCCTTGATCACTTTGAAAAATCTTGTGACTGTCTAGAGGCTAAAGTTATCATCGGATTGGCTTCAGTTTAAAGTCTTGAGATGAACAAGTACATGTATATTGATTTTCAATGAATTTTGATAACTTGAACAGCTAAATCCATGGTATTAAATGTTTTGTATACTAAATGTTAGCATGGGGCAGAACTTTATACAAACCAAACAAATTCTAATGATTTTCTGATAATCGGATATTAGTGTATTATAATTGTTTCATTACTAAAAAAAGTAAAAATATGCGACAACTCTAGTTGACTGCCCGGACGATTTAGATGCTGTGGGCGTGTGTTTCGTTGCCTGGCAACCTATCTTTTTCATATTGAGTGAAGTCTGTTGTCTGTATCACTACAGTCCAGGGACTGTACAGGGGAGTTGGATGGCCGAACAGTTAACGTGTGCGTGTTGTATCATAAGGTCTGTCATTGAGTCAAGTGGTGTGGTTTTGAGTCCCCAGTTGTACGTGACAAGGAGTAGGGTCGCCCGCCAACCATCAGTGGTTTTCTCCGAGTCCTCTGATTTCCTCCCACTGCTAAAGACCCCTACGTGCAAGCGAATTATTGAAATATAATGGAACCATATGTTAGTCCCCAAATGACCTAGTGAGTGGACGTTAAACCCTCTCTCTCTCTCTCTCTCTCTCTCTCTCTTTCTCCCACCTCCTGAATCCATTCAATTGGTCTGATATGTACATTTGTTGTAAATTGTGATTTCTGTGTCTTGTGTGTGGTGCAGTAGCAGATATTGGACAAGGCCAGTCGATTTACACTGGCCCAGAAAGTTCACATGGATTTTCCGCAGGGGTTCCCCCTAGTCAGTGGTGCAGAATGGGGACGGGGAGCCTATAAAAACAACACTTGTCAGTCTGATTCCAAATCTTTTACGTGCACGCCAATTTGTACACGGGACCTCGGTTTTTCGTCCCATCCGAACGACTAGACAGCTGTCCTTGTCAGCACCCCCCCCCACCGTCCTGCACCACTGACAAGGGGAAACCACGCCGGAAAATCTTTATGAACTTTCTCGGCCAATGCAGGGGTGGTGAAGTTGAAGGTAGACAAGTGAAATGATATGAAATAAGGTTTAACGTCCTACTGTTCTGCACCGACTGGGCTAATGAAGACGGGAATATACGACAAACAGTGTGTTATAAGTGAAATTTTGCCCGTACAGCAGAACTGACTCTTATTTCGAATTCCTATTGTCATGGAATCTTTTAAATGCCCGACAACGTGAACACAGGGCCTAGGTTTTTTCTTCCCATCCGAACGACTAGACAGCTGTCCTTGTCAGGTAACCTGTTATGGACCACTGACAAGGGGGTGGGGGGCACATCGGACACTTTATGAAAATGCACTAAAATTCCAACCGAGAAGCCGTGTGTTGATCTAAAGGCTATAACAGTCCGTTCAGGAGGACAATACTACACACAATTACAACCAATAAGACAAACCTGTTGACAAGACAAAAACACACAGACATTGCAAGATATAAACAGCAAAATGAATACAAGACGTAATAGAAATAATACAACCCAAACCCCCCGCGACATTTGGGAGAGTAATCTCTCCACTAAACGCCCGCTTCCACGGTGAGGATATGAAAATATTTTTGTCCGTCCCGTTGGTATTAACTTTGATCTGTCTTGACCGAACCACAAAAATGATTGGAATGTATATTTAACGCTTCGTCAACACAACACAATACTTACGGAATTTTTCTGTTGTCAACGTTGTTATACTAATGAGAAGAATTTTGCCCGGACAGTGGCGTTTCATCGAATTTCTTTTACGTACACGCCTCACACGTGCTACCCCTGACAAGTGAAAATCGGGCTTTGAAAAATCATAATGTCCTTCTCGAGATTCGAACTCAATTCCCTGACCCATTGACTACCACGTCCATCAATATTTTATTATCAGAAAACTTAGACAATGTCTACCATATTATCTCAATGGAAGCGGACGTAAATGAACCTAGATATTATGTCAAGTATTATATTATCAAGAGAGCCGTAGTAACTAGGAGATCGAGGCTTTGATCAATGACTATGACACTCGTTCACCAGTAGATCGAGGCTTTGATCAGTGACTATGACACTCGTTCACCAGGAGATCAAGGATTTGATCAATGACTATGACACTCGTTCACCAGTAGATCGAGGCTTTGATCAGTGACTATGACACTCGTTCACCAGGAGATCGAGGCTTTGATCAGTGACTATGACACTCGTTCACCAGGAGATCGAGGCTTTGATCAGTCACTATGACACTCGTTCACCAGGAGATCGAGACTTTGATCAATGATTGTGACGTCACACTCGTTCGCTAACCAGGAGGCCTTGGGTTTCCTCCCGGTCTTGTTTGAGAAATTTACTCGGGAACCAATCCGGAACATCCCGATGACCTTTCGCCGCTGGGATATAACGCCATGTGGACTCAGTCATGTGTATTTATACCCGGGGGTATTCTCTCAACGATTTATAATGTGTATTATATAACAACTATCTTCTATTATTTCTCAGTGAAACGATTTTAAATGCAGTTACTTCCCTTCGACCAGCAAATTGTTTAAAGGTAATCATCTTGACTATGGTCGAACTAACTGAATCCGAATTTCATTTAGTCCGGACCATAGTCCGAAAATACGGAACCATGCTATTGTGGCATGGTCGGGATAGTTCCAAGATGGCGGGTGTCGATGAAACGGAAGTGTAGAATATTTAGAAAGAATCTATTGATTTTAGGAATGCTTGAAAGAATTTTAAATTATATTCTTATTTCGAATTCCAATTGTCAAGGTTTCTTTAAGGTCCCACCGCCAATGTGTACACGGGTCCTCGGATAGTCGTCCCATCAGAACGACTATACGTTGCCACTTGTCTGTACCACTGACAAGGAGGAAATACGCCGGAAAAAAACGATGAACTTTCTCGGTCAACAATAATGAGAACTCCAGGTGAGCAAGACAACGTCCTACCAACTGAACAACCGTGGTGTCCTTTTGAAACTTGACAAAGTGAAATGAAATGAAATTTAACGTCTTACTTATCACCACCGACTTTTATTTCGAATTCCAGTTGTCATGGATTCTTTTACGTGCCCGACAACGTGAAGACTGTACAATTGCCCTCATAGTACACTGTATGGCGCATGCCCGTCTTCATCAGCCCAGTCGGAGCAGAAAAGTAGGACGTTAAACCCCATTTCATTTCATTTCTTTTCTAAATATTGAGCTGGAGATTTTGATCGCGACTTTTTTGGAGTTTTTCCACCGTTAATTCGAGACTATACTATACCCTCAGTCAACCAGTCCCCTCTTACTTTATGACTCACTGGAAAATTAAACGAAACGCGACATTTTGTGTAGGTTTATGAGCCGGATGAGTGGGAGGGGCAGAAATGATGAGCCCGAAAAAAAAAATCCTTTAGTTTTGCAACCGAAATCCCATGTTATGTCCACCCGAATTCCAATCAACCAATCAATCAGACTTTGGCATTGACCTGACACCAGAAATTTCACATCCCGGGAAACAAGGCTCATGCCCAATAAAATGTGGCACATAAAGCAGAGTGACAAGTCTACAATGGCTTTAAACACTGTGTATTTTACTGATTTAAGATTTGTACCCATAGATCAATTGTAAATAATTTGGATTCCCGAAAACTTGATAATAAAAAAAAAATCCTTTCGTTTTGCAACCGAAATCCCATGTTATTTCCACCCGAATTCCAATCAACCAATCAATCAGACGTTGGCATTGACCTGACACCAGAAATTTCACATCCCGGGAAACAAAGCTCATGCCCAATAAAATGTGGCACATAAAGCAGAGTGACAAGTCTACAATGGCTTTAAACACTGTGTATTTTACTGATTTAAGATTTGTACCCATAGATCAATTGTAAATAATTTGGATTCCCGAAAACTTGATAATAAACAAAATGGTGGATATCTGAAAAGTATCACACACAATCCAATTAAAAGACAGATCCTATTTCGTTTCGTTTTTATAGTTCAAAATTTCGTTTTACTTGTCTTTACTACACTAGGATCTGGAAGAGTTGTAAAAGACAGATCCTATTTCGTTTCGTTTTTTATAGTTCAAAATTTCGTTTTACTTGTCTTTATTACACTAGGATCTGGAAGAGTTGTTATATTTTTTTATGTTAAATGTTAAGTGTGGTACTTGAGCTTTATCTCCGAAATTAGTTGCCAGTTTGTTTTGGATTTTTTTTTTGGGGGGGGGGGGGAAAACTAGAAACGGAAGATTCGTATGAAAACCGGGGAGCCACAGTGGCTAAGTGAGAAAGACGCTGGCTCGTATGGATGTAGCGGGTTTGATCCCGGTGTTGTCCAATGTTCCGTGAACACATTGGCGTGCACGTAAAAGACCCTTGGCAGTTGGAATTCGATCGATACTAGAGTAGGCCGTAGCACCAAATGGCGTATGCCCGTCGTCATTAGTCCAGTTGTAGCAGAACAGTAGGACGCGTCCGGATAAGCGGTTTTGACGTTCACGTCCAAACGACTAAATATCGCGAGACACGGTACATACATTGCATACAAACACAGACTTTTATTTCGGAGACATTGTTAAAATCGGGATGGTCTCTTTAAACCCGATTTCATTTCCGGATGAAACCCAACAGATTGAACAGGTAACCTTATTAAACCTTTGTCAGGTACAAATGTGATATCGAACCCTGTATTCAAAAATTAAATAGAACAGTTAGCTCCCTTCTTTTCGGCAGTAATCGATTTAATGGCGACGGGCATAAGCCATGATTGAATTTTTGCACGGACTCTTCATCAAGTCCAAATTTCAAGAATTTGCGAACGACTGGACGTTTTTACGAGAACTTGGACCAGTAACTGGGGTGGCGCTCCTCGAAGAACCCTAAGGCCCAGTTTTATACTACTGGGGGATACTTGGCACCCATCCATTCTAGTCACGGCTAGCTGCATATTGGGATCCCGGATATAAAGTTGAATAACGAATAACGAGGTAGCTTCATGGATATGGTGATTCAGTTCCTTGTCCATAGGAAGCTTATTTTTTTTATCAGACTCTCGGTAAACACGAGGCTTTCCATTGATAAATATTAGATAGAGCTCTTAACAAATCACGGACATCAACGTATAGTCGTTCGGATGGGACGAAAAAAACGAGTCCCATGTACAAATTGGCATGCTCTTTAAAGATCCCTTGGCAGTTGGAATTCGATATTAGAATAGGCAGTAGCGCTGCTGTCCAGGTTACATTTCCCTCATAGCACTCTGCTTGGCGTATGGCCGTTTTTATTTGCTCAGTCGAAGCAGTAGGGCGTTAAACCCCATTTCATTTATCATATCGTAAGATACGTTCCTCCCACAGCTAAAGACCCCTTTATGGAGATTATGGAAATAAAATTGAACCATATGTTAGTCCCAAAATGACCAAGTTTGTTTCGAGTGGACGTTAAATCCCATTTCTCTCTCTCTCTCTCTTTCTCACTTTGATAACCATTCAATAATTATTCCCTCGAACACCTCTTCCGAAGAACTTCTAATTAAATATTATATTGTTAAATATAATATAATAACATCAAAACCTTCGAACATCCCTATTAGATTTCTTTAAGTTAGAAAAATTTATTGATGAGAATGCTTGAATATTCCAGAACATCCCTAAATATTCCTTCTAACACCTTCTCCGAAGAGCTTCGAAATGAAATAAAATGAAAAGAAATGGTCCTACTGTTCTGCTCCGAACTCGACTAATGAAGACGGGCATGCGCCATACAGTGTGATATGAGGAAAATATTGCCCAGACAGCGGCACTACCGCCTTTTTTCATCTAGAATTCCAACTGTCAAGGGATCTTTTACGTGCACGCCAATGACTAGACAGCTGTGCTTGTCAGGCCCTCCGTCCTGCATCACTCTCAAGGGAGAACCACGCCGGACAATCTGGATGAACTTGTATCATCTATTTCAATCAAATATAGAACAAATCTACTTTGTTTAAGAAATAACTTTAGATATGAAATAAGCCTAAAAGGTAATTGTCATACTTAGAAATCACAATAAAAAAACTCAATCCTAAATATAACATCTAAAGTTACTAAATTAGATACCCTTAATGATGATATAACTGACAACTTAAATCCTTTAGGAAAATATCTCTCTAGAATAGCAGACGAATTGCCGTCTGCCAGCATTCGACCCATCTTTTAACCCCTAACATAAACACCAGTGATACAAGTCCCTATTATCCAGCTCTATCTAAACTATACAAATCATATTAGTCTTGCTCATCAAGTCATCTCAAAAAATTAACATTGAAATTGGCTATTGTAAACCTTTTCACAAGATATTCTCAGCCAACTCTGAATTATAACCGATTTTCTTGCTTACATTATCTTTATTTGCTATTGAAGTCACCAAATATAGTAACTTTTGATACATTAAGAGCCATATTTTAAAATTTAAAGCATATTTTCAGATAGACACTATGTACTCAATAGCCAAAAACCTCTGCACTCCAAAATCCTACTGCAAACCTGTTTATTAGAAAATATCTGCAAATTATTTTAATGCAATTCTTTTTCTATGTATAATCTTCATTTAGACGTAAAGTCATCAAATATTGCAATAACTGAAACATTGAAATTTATAATTAGTATTTAAAACCAGGTTTTCTCATTGACAATAAATGTACTTAAAATCTGTATCACTCTATTGTATAGGTGTCCAAAATACAGGTAAAGATTTTATTTGTATATATTATATTTTACTTTTTAATCTTTTATACATACTCAACTCTTATCCTATACATATTATAAATAATCAAAAATACCTGTTTTTATTATTGTATATTACTGTATTTTACTTTGCCTGTGTGTCTTATATAGTAACAGTGAATAAGTAAAAAATAAATTAAAGGTGTGGAAATTATAAAATACTGCAAATATTATAATGTATAATTATATTCTGTGAATAAATATATTACAAGCTAAAATAAATATCATTAGTATATCATGTATTATATATCTGACTGATATCATTACAATATCATTAGACCTCTACTATTGATCAATCAATTATATGTTATGATACTTCGTTTAGTCATAAAATACTATATTACTCGTCTAATGATAGCAGGTGTTTCAATGTTGATTCATTTCACTTGAATAGAAGTTCATTATACCCATTATAAATAAATACATCACTTGTACAATATAGGTTATGTTAATATTTGTTACAATTCTGATTCATTCCACATGGAAGCCACGTTGGTTCAGTGAGTAAGGCGTTAACTCGCTAACTTGTCAGTGGTGTAGGACAACTATAGTCGTTTGGATGGGATGAAAAACTGGGGTGAGGTTTCACGTACACATTGGCGTGACGTAAAAGAACCCTTGAGGGTTGAAATTTGAAATAAGAGTAGGCCGTAGAGCCTCTGTCCGAACAAAATTTATCTTATAGCACACTGCATTAGCCCAGTCGGAGCTGTACAGTAGGACGTTAAAATCCATTTCATTTCATTCCACTTGAAATATTCTGATTATAGAAGTTGATAATTCCCACCATAGCTTGTAATACAGTAAACTTTGATGTTAGTTATTCTCTACTATAAAACAATGATATGCTTGGTTTAGTAAATGGTGGGGGGGGGCGTACGAGTCGATGAATGTTAGAAGGGCAAAATCTGAAATGCCTGAAAACATTTCGGTTTACAGACGGTAGTTCCGGTCGTCTGCGAGAGGCGAAGGAGCTCCCCTTCCCGCAAATGTGTTTTCTTGCTGTTCCAGCCCACCAATGCAGCAACTTCAAAGTGATCTAATATACCCTAACTTAGGTAGATGACTCAGATACCAACCAATCGTTCACAGTCCACGGAGACGGAATTAACTGCCGCAAACTCGTTTTCCTGCTATTAAATTAACATCATTTGGTTCGGTAAAAATACGTCTAGCTATAGCTGCTTCCCCTCGGCCTCACAGGACCGCTCTTCCTGGTGTCGAGGGCAGACCCTCTCCCGAGGTCCGGGAGACCTCTCAGCCTCTACGGGTCTCTCTTGCCCCTCCGCTGTACCTCCCTGCCTGCTTGTAAACTGGGCTTTTTATATCGGTTAAGGCACGCCATAGTTAATACCATTAGTAATCAGAACAATGAAAAGTAATTATTAAGATTCACACATCTTAGCTCAAGACAAAAGCTGTCAATACGTGTTAAGCCCAAATCTTATATCATATAGACACTCTGAGTATACATGTTTGTACAATCCATTAAATCTTACATAATACTATTTCAACAACCTACACCTGATATATAGATTAAATCTTACAATTAATCTGTCACTTAATTGAGTTACAAATAAAATATGAATTCAGAATACAATATTAAAATTTAGATCCCAAATGATATTGTATTACAATGGAAGCGGACGTAAATTAACCTTGATATTATATCAAGTATTATACTATCAAGGGAGTCGCGTTGGCTCAGTGAGTAACGTCTGTCATATACGTGGCGTGTATTCGGTCTCCCGCATGTACGTGACAAAGAATATGATCGCCAGTCCAACCTCGTGGGTTTTTCCTGGTCCTCGGCTACGGTTTCCCTCCACAGCCGCATCTAACTAAATTTCCGCTTCAACCACAAGGATGTTAAAGATACATTGTCACAAATGTATTTATCAGGTGGTTATTTCCAGTAACAGTATGACATGATATATGAAAAGTTTAGACGCCCAATCTTACTAGGAAACTACTCGATTACCGTATCATCTCAATGGAAGCGGACGTAAATTAACCTTGATATTATGTCAAGTATTATATTATCAAGGGAGTGGGGGTGGCTCAGTGAGTAACGTCTGTCATATACTCATGTGGCGTGGATTCGGTCTCCCGCATGTACGTGACACAAAAAATATGGTCGCATGTCAAACCTCGCGGTTTTTTTCGGGTCCTCGGCTGCGGTTTCCCTCCACAGCCCCATCTCTATCTTTCTATCTAAATATAATCTAAACGTATACTGGGTTTCCTCTACCAACCCCCCCCCCCCCTCTCTCTCTCTCTCTCTAAATATAATCTAAACGTATACTGGGTTTCCTCTACCACCCCCCCCCCCTCTCTCTCTCTCTCTCTAAATATAATCTAAACGTGACACCAACTCTATCAATATCCGTTGTCATTTAATATAACATACTTTCATAATATTATAGTCGTGCACCGCTAGATATAGTGTCAATATGATCTAGCGTGATAGTGATAGCCTCTATTACCTACTCTAACAATATCAGTTGCAGTTGACGTACACCGTTATCGTCTGGGTGACAAAGGCTAATGTCGAAGGTCATTATATCAAAACGAAAATAAAAATAGAATTTCTAAGAAACTGTAGCAAGTCCATACATATTCAGTCAACCAACAACTCACAAACAGTGCGAGACAATGATTGGCGTGGTTTTCTATGTAATTTAGACGTTTTGGATAGAATTTCCGAGAAACTGTAGCAAATTTACGCTTGTACAGTCTACAGTCCGAGGAAGATAAAATGTGTGGGACGATGGTATTATAGACGTACACCGCTAAATATAGTGTCAATATGACATGGCGTGCTCGTGGTAGATTCTGTTACCCACTCTAACAATATCAGTTATAGTTGATATACACAGTGATAGTCTGGGTGACAAAGGCTAATGTCGAAGGTCATTATATCAAAACGAAAATAAAAATAGAATTTCCGACTTGTCTGCGATATCACCTCGGTGGAAGCGGACGTAAAACACAACTAACAAGTAGTAGTAGAATTTCCGAGAAACTGCAGCAAGTTTACGCATGTTCAGTCTACAGCATAAGGAAGACAAACTGTGCAAGACGATGAAAGATGTGGATTTCTATGTGATTTAGACGTTTTGGTGGAATTTAATACTTTTGATTTTTAGTTCATCTGTCTCGATATCAAATATTATATTGTTTGATTTTGTATTTTCGTCCAGTTTGAACTCGTATTGTCTACAACTATGTGCCTTAGACCTTTTGGCTAGCATTTCTAAGAAACGGTAGCCAATTTATGCATTTATAAGAAACTATAGCAAGTTTATGCAGGTTCAGTGTACAGTCCAAGGAAGATAAACTGCTCGAGAAGATGTCAGGCGAGGTTAGACGATTTGGCTAAATTTAGCAGTTTTGATTTCTAGGATATCGTATATATTATATTTAGCCTAATTGTTTGTTGTTGTTTTGTCCAGTTTATACAACCAGTGCAACAAACAGTTATTTAAAATGGCAGAGAAGGAAGTGTGTAGTATTTGTTTGAACGAATTTCAACAACGCGTGGTACTCGATTGTGCACACCCCTTTTGTTTTATCTGTTTAGAAGATTATGTGAACAAAACCTCCACTAAAGATCAGTTCCAATGCCCATTATGCCGTAGCTGTATAAATCTTAGTGACGGAGGTCTAGATAGATTTAAACCTAAACCAATTAATATTCCTCAATGTGATGTATGTACTGAAGATACATGTCAATATTTCTGTCGAGACTGTGATCAATATTTATGTAAATCATGTAAAACCGTGCATAATAAGATGAAAATTTGTAAAGACCACGTTGTGTCTCGATATGATGAAACACAGATATATCAAGCGCCTACTTCACACGAAACAATAAAGGAAAAAGCTTTGGCTTCGTCTATCACAAATCCTAAAGATTCCTGTCTGCGCCATGAAGAAAAGACTGTAAAATTCTACTGTAAAGATTGTACCTTAGCCGTTTGTTGGAGATGTTTCGTGGCTGATCATAATGGACACAATTATTTAGATTTACAGGAGGATGAAGTCAGACAAAGTATCAGACACGATTTAAAATCAATGAATGATGAATTAGAAAAACAAATCACTAATTTTCAGAAACATTATGATAATCTAAATAGCAGGTTAATTGAAGTCAAAACCTGCACGAAAACTGAATGTGACAAAATAGATGCACAGGTTGAGAAAATCTGCTCAGAATTTCACAAAATCGGAGAAAATATTAAAAAGAAAATGCAGAAAGCTAGTGAAGAGGAAGAATCCAAATTCAGGAAATTGATGGAGGACATTAAAAGACTAACAGAAGATTTAAAAGCAAGTGTTAAATATTCAGTGAATGTTTTAGAAGATTCATCCGTTGTTCAAGTTTTACAAAGAATACCTAAAGTTAGACAGGAAAAAGATGAAAGTTGTTGTAGAAAATTGGATATACCTGATGTAAGATATTCAACATTTCAAGTAGCAGAGATAGATAAAACTTTGTTAACTAATCAACTTGGTAAAATTGTAAGTTGTCATCAGAATATGATTGGTAAAGTTGTAAGTTGTCATCAGAATATGTTTGAAGATGTTTTTAATGTGGATACTGTGAGAGAAGGTTATTGGGGTTGGTATGGTGGTAAACAACATGTAGTTTCAGGTTTTACATGGAGTTTTGGTGTGTTTAAACTAGGATCATCTTTATTCTGTTTTGGATTAAACCTGAATGACGTAGAAGATAAAAGTATTACGTCATGTAAAGTTGACGTCACATTTAAACTTATAAATAAAACAGATGATAGACAATCTGTAGTTAAACAATGTAATGGGACTGTTAGACCTGGTGATTGGTTAGAATGTCATACTGATCTTATTGACTGGGAGAGAAGACTCAGTAATCCTGGCCGTGGATTTATTGATGATCATAGAAACTTTACAATTCAAGTAACAATTAATGACATAACTGACATTAAAAGATGTTAATAATTAGACTACTGTTATGGCTGAATGATTGTTAAATAATGTTTTGTTTACGGTGTAAGGGAGATAACATTATTTCTATCCGAAATGGAATAAATTATGGTCAATCGCTGGAAGAAGTAGTTGATAGTTTTTTTCAGATGGAACTTTAATACATGTATAATATCATTCCATATTATAATAAAAAATGATTCCAGATGGAGCTAAAATACGTGTATAATATCTTTCCATATTAGAATAATAATTGTAAACTCTTTGTATTGTTGTTTTATTATGAAGCACTGGTAGTAACCAACAGGTCAAGGGAAACAAAACAAGTTACTGAACACAGGCATTCCAACCCATTCTTGTTCGACACCGGCTTTGACTGAGAAAGTTGAACAATTTCCAGCCTGTTTTCCACTTTGTTAGGAAAAACGTGTAGTTACCATTTTTAAAACAGTTCTTGATCTTGAAGTCTGTTAACTTACATTAATGCAATAAGAAAAAAACCTGTGCGCCGTTAATATAGAGGTAGCAGTTTACTGCTAAAGGTACACCAGTGGGAGGAAACCGGTGGACCCAGGGAAAACCCAAGAGGTTGGACAGGCGATCCTACTCATTGTCATGAACAAGCGGGGAATCGAAACCACGCCACTTCACTCAATGAGAGACCTTATGATGCCACGCGCACGCATTAACCATTAGGCAACCCAACCACCTCTCACTAGAAGATAGGATAGAGGGTTACAAATCTGATCACAAATTTGTATTAATACCTACTTTAAATTAATAGCTGACTTAATTGGGTAGAAACGCCATTGTACGGACTAAATTCTCCCCTGTGCATTGCATTGTGAATCGTTATGTAAAAAAGTGAAGCAAAGTCTCTATATATTGGTGAGATTACAAGATTGTACCAAGGGTTAAGTAATTATCAGGAATTGTTCTTCTTATATAAAATATTCTTCGAAATGTCGCCTAAATATGGTACCTATTAACCATAAGCATGGTTAATACTGGTTTAGTCTATCCAATTAGTAAAACAAGCCAAAATATGGTAGCTGTTTACCTTAAGCATGGGTAATAGCATGTTAGTCTATCCAATTAGTAGATATCACTAACAGATTATTGCTCTGTCTTACTAGCTATCCTTGTATAACCCACCATACAAGTTGTACTGATGTCGTCATGTCACGTTATATAACACAGCTAGCAATATATATCTGATATGAACTGTAAGAAACTATACAGCTGCTATATAAGACTCTGACACATAAAAAAAACATGTTAAAAAGCCAAAATTAGTATAGAGCCCCCCCCCCCCTCAAATACACCCGCTTATAATTCTAAACTAGTTTATGATAACACATCCACTCGAGTTGGTGAAGTTGAAGGTAGACAAGTGAAATGATATGAAATAAGGTTTAACGTCCTACTGTTCTGCACCGACTGGGCTAATGAAGACGGGAATATACGACAAACAGTGTGTTATAAGTGAAATTTTGCCCGGATAGCGGAGCTGACTCTTATTTCGAATTCCAATTGTTAAGGTTTTTTTAAGGTCCCCGCCAATGTGTCTACGGGTCCCCGTATAGTCATCCTATCCGAACGCCTACACATGTTGCCCCGTGGCCGTACCACTGACAAGGAGGAAATATGCCGGAAAAAAAACGATGAACTTTCTTGGCCAACGATATGAGACCTCCAGGTTAGCGAGCCGACGTCCTACCCACTGAGCAACCGTGGCTGTCATGGGTTCTTTTACGTGTCCGACAACATTTAACGTCTTACTAATCACCACCGACTGCAATGAGGGGCCTTCTTTTATTTCGAATTCCAGTTGCCATGGATTCTTTTACGTGCCCGACAACGTGAAGACTGCAAAATGTCCCTCATAGTACACTGTATGGCGCATGCCCGTCTTTATCATGTCCACCCGAATTCCAATCAACCAATCAATCAGACGTCGGCATTGACCCGATGCCTGAAATTTCACACCCCGGGAAACAAGGCTCATGCCATGTAAAATGTGGCGCATAAAGCAGAGTGACAACTCTACTATTGCGCTAAACACTGTTTATTACACTGATTTAAAATGTGTAAATGTTAAGAGTGGTACTCGAGCTTTATCTCCGATAGGAATGTTTCTTAAGAGCTGAAAATGTCATATAGATTAAATTGTCGTACATCTCTGGACACTGTATCGGCACATAGTGTACAGGAGCATGGGAATATACACTCTGTCTCTGTCTCCCCCTCTCTCACCCTCTCTCTCTCTCTCGCTAACAAACAGACAGTGCTAGATTGACCTGTGGGCTTGACAGGATGAAACCTAGGAGGGTCTCAAGATATGAGGGTCATCGGGCCAAGATATGGGTGAGTGGAGGGTGGTGTGGGGGCTCATCGGGCCATGATTGGGGGGGGGGGGGGTCATCGGGCCAAGATGAGGTATGGGAGGAGGGGGGGGGGGGCATCAACTAAACATTCGTCAATATCTTCAATAGTGTTTAATAGTCACTTTGATCTTCCTGTTGTCGTGAGGATGGGGAGGGGCTTCAACTAAATCTGGCAATGCCAACAGAAAGACAGACAGAGCTAACATGTAATGTGTCTGATTTAATTAAAAAATTTAGTTGCCAGTTTGTTTTTGGTATAATCGTTCGGATGGGACGAAAAAACGAATCTTATGTACAAATTGGCATGATCTTTAAAGATCGCTAGATAGTAAGAATTCGATATTAGAATAGGCAGTAGCGCCGCTCTTCGGGCTAAATTTCCCTTATAGCACAGTGCATGACGTATGATCGTTTTCATTTTCACAGTCGAAGCAGTAGGGCGTTAAACTCCATGTCATTTATCATATCGTAAAATACGTTCTAAAAGAAACCCACAAACAGTTGTAATAATACATATCATTCATTTTAAACATATAAATTGAAATAAAATGACGTTTAACGTATTAAACCTGATTGACGTAGAAGAAATCCAACTGCCAAGGGATCTTTTACGTGTAGGCCAATGTATACGCGGGTTGTTTTAAGGCCCTCGGTCCTGTATCACTTTCAAGGGGAAACCAGGCGACCTCTAGGCTAGCGAGCCAGTGTCTTACCCACTTGACCACCATGGTTCCCTCTCCTATTTATAAGCCAGTACGAACACTATAAAGATATTCGGAGGTTGGTTGACCGAATGCTTAACGCGTGCGCGTTTAATAGATGGCCTGCCATTGATCAAGTAGAGTCGTCTAGCCAAGATCGTGGGTTTTCACCGGATCCTCCATTTTCCTACTATTGCTAAAGACCCCTTCGCTCAAGCGAATTATTGAAATAAAATCAAACCATTTATGTTAGTCCCGAAATGACCTAGTTTAAGTCGAGTGGACGTTAGACCTCATTTCAAAGATTCAAAGAGCCATAGAAACACACTTTCCAGTGATGTATGACACAATAACTGGAACCTCGTATTAAGACCGGTAATTTGACATTTGTTGGACATTCTCCCAAATGGTTAGTGCGCACTGTAATTGAATAAACTGGCGTGGTTTCGATATCCCGGTTGTAGGAGTAGGGTCGCCTGTCTTACCTTGTGGATTTTCTCTGGGCCTCCGGTTTCCTCCCAATGCAAAAGACCCGTACACACCAGAGAATTATTGAAATAATATTGAACCACTGTCCCGAAATGACCTAATTTGTGTCGATTGGACGTCAAACCTCATTTCTCCCTCTCTCTCTCCCCCACCGCCCCCCTCTCTCTCTCTCTCTCTCTCTCTCTCTCGTTAACTAACAGAGAGTGCTAGATTTACCTATAGGCTTGGCATGCTGAAACATAGGAGGGCCTCAAGATATGGGGGTCATCGGGCCAAGATAGTGGTGAGGGGAGGGGGGGGGCTCATCGGACCAAGATAGGGGTGGGGTCATCGGGCCATGGTGTATAATATTTTGACTGTAGTCTTAAACATTCGTCACCATCGTCAATAGTGTTTAACAGATACTTTGATCTTCCTGTTGTCGTGAGGGTGGGTGGGGAGGGGGCTTCATCTAAATCCGGCAATCCCAACAGCAAGGCAGACAGAGCAAACATGTAATGTGTCTGATTTAATTCAAAAATTTAGTTGCCAGTTTGTTTTTGTTTTTGTGTTTTTTAAACTAGAAACGGAAGTTTCGTATGAAAACCTGGGAGCCACAGTGGCTAAGTGAGTAAGATGCTGGCTCACATGAACACATTGGCGTGCACGTAAAAGAACCTTGGCAGTTGGAATTCGATATTAGAGTAGGCCGTAGCACCAAATGGCGTATGCCCAGTTGTAGCAGAACAGTAAAATAAAAGTGAGAAAAGTGATTGGATGAATGATATGTCTCTTTGTTTAAGAAATAACCTTTGGGTATGAAAGTTGATTTTATCACACTAAAATACATTTGACGTATTTAGGTATGAAAGTTGCCATACTTAAATATATTTGTCATATTTAGAATACACATTGAACAAGCTCAATCCTAAAAATATATCTAAAAATAAATAATTCCCATACTCTCTCTCTCTCTCTCTCTCTCTCTGTTGAATGCAGTCTGAATCTAATCAATTAAGTGGAATCTAATCATTAGTCAATATTGCAAGGGAGTTAAATCTTTGTTAATTTTTAGAATATAATAATTTATGTGTATATTATTCTTAAATCAGTCTGAATTTAATCAATCAAGTGGAAGTTCAGTTTACTTTTATTACAAATATTATTCGGGACACTTTATTACCTCGAAACTTTTAGATCTTTCGAACTTCGAGGTCGGGTATTCCCGAACTTAGTTTAAAATTACTTTTTAAAAGTATGTTGATATACTGTCTGAAGAGCTTGGAATCCATTTCTCAACTCTGAATGTAATATAGACAAAACATTCAAAAGCTTTTGCGTAATCTTAATAATTTTTTCAAAACAATTCATTTCACTCTGAATCTCTTCATATTTTACACTTTTGCCGAAGAGCATCTAATTCTTCTATCGTTGAACCTATTAAAGTCAAAATCTCCATACCTGAGAAATCTTTTTGGTTTCTAATTTATTTAGAATCTCATATTATTTCTCACTTGTTAGCACGCGCGCGCTGTATCACACGGTCTGTCATTGAGTCAACTGGTGGGGTTTCGATTCCCGGGTTGTACGTGACAAGGGGTAGGGTCGCCTGTCCAACCTCGTGGGTTTTCTCCGGGTCCTCCGGTTTCCTCTCACAGCTAAAGACCCCGTTATGGAAATTATGGAAATAAAATTCAACCATATGTTAGTCCCAAAATGACCTAGTTTGTGTCGAGTGGACGTTAAATCCCATCTCTCTCTCTCTCTCTCTCTCACTTTGATAACTATTCAATGATTATTCCCTCGAACACCTCTTCCGAAGAACTTGTAATTAAATATTATATTGTTAAATATAATATAATAAGATCAAAACCTTCAAACATCCCTATTAGATTTCTTTAAGTTACAAAATTTATTGATGAGAATGCTTGAATATTCCAGAACATCCCTAAATATTCCTTCTAACACCTTCCCCGAAGAGCTTCGAAATGAAATGAAATGCTCCGAACTCGACTAATGAAGACGGGCATACGCCATACAGTGTGCTATGGGGGAAATTTATCCCGGATAGCGGCACTACGGCCTACTTTCATATAGAATTCCAACTGTCAAGGGATCTTTTACGTGCACGCCAATGTGTACACGGGACCTCGTTTTTTCGTCCCATCCGAATGACTAGACAGCTGTGCTTGTCAGGCCCTCTGTCCTGCATTACTGACAAGGGGAAACCACGCCGGAAAATCTGGATGAATATTCTCGGCCAATGCAGGGATCGAAAACCGACTTCCAGGATAGCGAGCCAGCGTCTTACCCACCTAGCCACCGTGATCCCCTCCGAAGAGCTTCGAAGTCTTTCATCTATTTCAATCTAATATAGAACAAATCTACTTTGTTTAAGAAATAACTTTAGATATGAAATAAGCCTAAAGGGTAATTGTCATACTTAGAAATCACAATAAAAAAACTCAATCCTAAATATAACATCTAAAGTTACTAAATTAAATACCCTTAAAGTTGATATAACTGACAACTTAAATCCTTTATTAAATATCTCTATAGAATAGCAGACGAATTGCCGTCTGCAAGCATTCGACCCATCTTTTAACCCCTAACATAAACACCCAATGTTTGTCAGTGATACAAGCCCCTACTATCCAGCTCTTTCTAAACTATACAAATCATATTAGTCTTGCTCATCCAGTCATCTCAAAAATTACCATGGAAATTGGTTATTGTAAACCTTTTCACAAGATATTCTCAGCCAACTCTAAATTATAAACAATTTTCTTGCTTACATTATCTTTATTTGCTATTGAAGTCACCAAATATTTTAAAATTTGAAGCATATTTTCAGATAGACACTATGTACTCAACAGCCAAAAACCTTTACACTCCAAAATCCCACTGCCAACCTGTTTAATTAGAAAATATCTGCAAATTATTTATTTAATGTAATTCTTTTTCTCTATATAATCTTCATTTAGACGTAAAGTCATCAAATATTGCAATAATTGAAACACTGAAATTTATAATTAGTATTTAAAACCAGATTTTCTTATTGACACTAAATGTACTTAAAATCTGTATCGCTCTATTGTATATAGGTGTGCAAGATACAGGCACTGATTTTATTTGTATATATTATATTTTACTTTTTAATCTTTTATACATACTCAACTCTTATCCTATACATATTATAAATAATCAAAAATACCTGTTTTTATTATTGTATATTACTGTATTTTACTTTGCCTGTGTGTCTTATATAGTAACAGTGAATAAGTAAAAAATAAATTAAAGGTGTGGAAATTATAAAATACTATAAATATTATAATGTATAATTATATTCTGTGAATAAATATATTACAAGCTAGAATAAATATATTACAAGCTAAAATAAATATTAATAAATCATGTATTATATACCTGACTGATATCTACTACTAATCAATCAAATTATATGTTATGATACCTCGTTTAGTCATAAAATACTATATTACTCGTCTTATGATAGCAGGTGTTTTAATGTTGATTCATTTCACTTGAATAGAAGTTCATTATACCCATTATAAATAATTACATCACTAGTACATTATAGCTTAGATTAACATTTGTTACAATTCTGATTCATTCCACATGGGAGCCACGTTGGATCAGTGAGTAAGACATTAACTCGCTAACCTGGAGGCCCCGTGTTTAACCAATGCGTTGATCGAGAAAGTCCGCCCACATCAGTGGTGTAAGACGGAGGGCCTAGCAATGGACACCGTAAAGTCTTATGGATGGGACGAAAAACCGAGGTGAGGTTCCGCGAACACAGTGGCGTGTACGTAAAAGAACCCTTGACAGTTGGAATTGGAAATAAGAGTAGGCCGTAGAGTCACTGTCCGTGCAAAATTTCCCTCATAGCACACTGCATGGCGTATGTCAGGTATATAATACATGATTTATTAATATTTATTTTAGCTTGTAATATATTTAGTATACTAATGAGAACAATTTTGCCCGGACAGCGGCGTTCATCGAATGTATTTTTCGTGCACGCCGATATATGAATTGAAAAGTAGTGTTTAACCAATGCGTTGATCGAGAAAGTCCGCCCACATCAGTGGTGTAAGACGGAGGGCCTAGCAATGGACACCGTAAAGTCTTATGGATGAGACGAAAAACCGAGGTGAGGTTCCGCGAACACAGTGCCGTGTACGTAAAAGAACCCTTGACAGTTGGAATTGGAAATAAGAGTAGGCCGTAGAGTCACTGTCCGTGCAAAATGTCCCTCATAGCACACTGTATGGCGTATGTCTGTCTTCATTAGCCCAATCGGATCAGAACAGTAGGACGTTAAAATCCATTTCATTTCATTCCACTTGAAATATCCTGATTATAGAAGTTGACAATTCCCATCATAGCTTGTAATACAGTAAACTTTGATGTTGGTTATCCCCCACTATAAACCAATGATATGCTTGGTTTAGTACTAATTGGTTATCTATTGAAATGAAATGAAATGAAATGGAGTTTATCGTCCTACTGTTCTGCTCCTAACCTGGGCTGATGAAGACGGGCATACGCCATACAGTGTGCTATGAGGGAAATTTTGCCCGGACAGCGGCACTACGGCCTACTCTTATATCGAATTCCAACTGCCAAGGGATCTTTTACGTGCACGCCAATGTGTACACGGGACCTCGGTTTTTCGTCCCATTCGAATGACTAGACAGCTTTCCTTGTCAGCCACTCCGTCCTGCATCACTGACAAGGTAGAACCACTCCGGAAAATCTGGATGAACTTTCTCGGCCAATGCAGGGATCGAACACCCGACCTCCAGGCTAGCGTGGTTATCTATTATAGTTCATATAATATTAATAGTACATCATACTATGATATGCTTGGTTTAGTATTAATTGGTTATCTATTATAGTTCATATAACATTAATAGTACATTATACTATGACATGCTTGGTTTAGTATTAATTGGCCATCTATTATAGTTAATATAATATTAATAGTACATCATACTATGATATGCTGGGTTTAGTATTAATTGGCCATCTATTATAGTTCATATAATATTAATAGTATATCAAACTATGATATGCTTGGTTTAGTATTAATTGGCCATCTATTATAGTTCATATAATATTAATAATATAGGATGTAGGTAATAGTAAACATGTACAGTAATTATTGACTTTAATAAAGTTCAAATATCAATAATACATAGAGGATATTTGTCGTTTTAGAGTGAATAACATATTTTATTTCATCGAGAAGCAAGAAAACTTATATTTTCACGAATGCGTAGCATGAGTGAAAATATAAACGTTTTCTTGCTTAGAGATGAAATAAAATATGTTATTCACGACAAAACGACAAATGTTCTATTTATTTTATGATTTTACAATCATTTTAGGTAAAAACAACATGGACTACTGCTAGCCAGTCGAATAACACTTTTATTTCACTGATAAAACGCGGTATTCCACTACTGATCATAAAATAAATGATTATAGTCAATCGTTAAATGTAACGGTTCATTAGTATAATTAGAGAGAGAGAGAGAGAGAGAGAGACTGACTAACATATTGTTTAATTTTATGTAAATGATTCATCTAGTCTACTGCATCCAGATTTTTAAAGCGCGTTAACAATATGTCATTTTGGGATTAACATATCGTGCAATTCATATTCATTTGACAATCGGCCTAAAAATGTTGATTAACTTAAAATCGACCGTTTTATAATGCTGCCATTTTGGATTTCGAAATTTACATATAGCTTTAAATTAATGGTCTGACTATTTATTTGATTCGTTCATACCAGTGATGTGTTAAGATAGATATAGAATATGTTAATACAGCCGCCGTAATGCTAGGCTCTACTCGATAAGTCTCGATCCTTCGTCTCGTATGATCTTAATACGAATTTTAATACGAATTCTAGATATCATGTTAGGTATCACTGAAACGCACGTTCATTTCTATTTTCAAATATTTAAATAATTTTCTGGCACATTTATATTTACATACTTTGAAAAAATGAAATGAAATGGTGTTTAAGGTCCTACTGTTCCAGTCCGACCGGGATAATGAAGACGGGCATACAGTGTGCTAAAAGGGAATGTTTGCCTGGGCTGCGACACTATGGCCTACTCTTATATCGAATTCCAACTGCAAAAGGATCTTTTACGTACACGACAATGTGTACACCCGAATGATTAGACAGTTTTCCTTGTCAGGCCCTGGTCCTGCAACCACTGACAAGGCGAAAGCACGAAGGAAAATCCCGACATACTTTCTCGGCCAGTACAGGGATCGAACACGCGACATACAGGATAGCGAGCCAGCGTCTCGCCCACTTAGCTACCCTGGCTCCTTACTTTGAAAAAAAAATCTAATCTGTATCTTTTAACAACGGACGTGACAATGAATAGGGTCCGTCGGATACACCACTGGCAAATAAGAATGTACGTTTCCAACGTCTTCCAAAGTCCTACTCAATGAGCCAACGTGGCTCCAGAACAGTGTATAGTCGATCGGATAGGTCTAAAAAACGAGGACATTGTGCACGTAAAAGAATCCACCACTATTGGAATTGGTTAAGAGCAGATGGTATCGCCGCCTGTCTGACAAAGCTGCCCCCCCCCCCCCCGCCATAGCACACATCGATGGTCTTGGGTGGCCGAATTGTTAGCGCGTGTGCGTTGTATCATAAGGTCAACTAGTGTAGTTTCGATTCCCCGGCTGTTCGTGACAAGGAATAAGATCGCCTGTCCAACCTCGTTGATTTTCTACGGGTCCTCCGGTTTCCTCCCACTGCTAAAGAGCCCTACGCGCAAGCGAATTATTGAAATAAGAATGAACCATGTTAGTCCCGATTAACTTGGTTTGTGTCGAGTGGTCGTTAAACCACATCTCTCTCTCTCTCTCCCTCCATCTCTCTCTCTCATATTACAAACATTGTTCATTACATGTAAACACGTCAAGTAAAGACAGTCATGTAAAATGAATGCCGTACCAATTATTTATATATACTATTCAAAAAAAGTAGGGGATATTTGATTTTTAAGTGTTATTAAAGTCACCTAATGAAACTGACGAAGAAACAAATGACAAAATGAAATGAAGTTCACATTCATCGATTTATTCCAAATGATCGTTAGACTAAGTAAGGCACAGACTGACCATTATAAGGGTAAAATGATACCCGGGGTCAAACAGCAAAGTTACCACAGCATCACAACCAAGTCAGTAACGGGTAAATCCTCCTCTGTTTGCCAAACAAGCATTGATCCGACGTGGCATACTCCTAATGAGACATCTAAGGTCATTTTGGTCCAGATTGTCCCATTCCTGTTGCAACGCAGCAGCAAGTTCTTGGACATTGGCAGGACGTTGTTGACGTTGACGTAACCTCTGTCCAAGCATGTCCCAGACATGCTCGATGGGGGAGAGGTCGGGACTCAGTGCTGGCCAAGGTAATGTGGTGATGTTCTGTTGTTGGAGGTAACCTGTAACGATCCTGGCCCTGTGACATCTTGCGTTGTCATCCTGGAAGATAAAACGGCGGCCATGACGTCGTGCGAACGGCACAACATGGACTGCCAAGATGTTGTCCCGGTAGTACTGGCCTGTAACACGCCCTGCAACAACATGTAAAGCCGTTCTTCCAGCAACAGTGATGCCTCCCCACACCATAACAGAACCACCCCCAAATCGATCATGTCTGATGACGTTAACGTCTTGGAAGCACTCGTTTCGACGACGCCACACCCTCCTTCGTCTGTCCAAAAAATCAACAGTGAACCTTGACTCATCTGAAAACATCACATTGCTCCAGCGTCGATTATCCCGGTGTTGACGATCCCTACACCAACGACGTCTTGCCTGAATGTGATGATCTCTCAAACAAGGGATCACGCGAGGACGTCGGGCGCGAAGGTGACCCCTATGCAGTCGATTCCGAATCGTCTGGCCACTCACTCTCACACCAGTGTCTGTTTGAAGACGAGCGCTGATCTGATTTGCTGTGATGACACGATTTCTCAAGGTCAAGGTACGGATAAATCGATCCTGGGCTTGAGTTGTCGTCCTTGGTCGACCTGAGCGTGGTCTGTCCTGTACAGATTGTGTATCACGGTATCTGGACCATAGCCTGCTTATGACAGACTGAGAAACATTCATCGTCCGCGCCACAACCGCCTGTGTTGTGCCGATCTGTAGCATGCCAAGGGCATGTAACCTTTCATTTTGGGTAAGCCGACGCATATCAAAATTTGTTTTCTGGTCACTAAAACAATTAAACTGATGTTTCCACCCTGGAATTCAATGCCACAATGACTGTAACATTCAAAGTCAGAGTCGTGCAAATCTTGGGTTGGACCCCCATGATGATCCCAAGCATCACCTGCATTCCATGCGGTAGCTATTGGTGCGTTTGGACGTCACATGTAACTGGAAATGTTTCTTCTGTTAGGTTCTATAGTGACTTTTTTCGTAGTCATTTGCATATTTTAGTATTATGCCCCCAAAATCAAATATCCCCTACTTTTTTTGAATAGTATACAACACGAACAAAGTGAGTAAAATAGTAAAGACTTCCCTATTACAACCACTATATCAATCATTACAGTCACGAATATTCAGTTGTGCGACATCATCGCACTAGGTGTAAGCGGACGTTAACGACACACACACACACACACACACACAACAGTAGAATCCGGTGTTAAGCAGCAGTTTATAGTGAAAAACTGTTTTCGTGTCCAAATCGTTTAGAACATTATTACAGAGAGATTTAAAGTATTAAAATTCTTCAAGGTGTATGGATAAGTTGAGTGGGAGAACGACGGTAGCTACTCATTAGTATCTGTGAAAGATATCGGCGAGTCTACGAAGGTGGATAGGCCTACACCTTACAGAACAGGAGATAAAGCTAAGGTTAGAGGTCACAAGAAGATTTACAGCCGTAAGCTAGCTACAGTACCTGGTGGGTCTAATTGTTAAAGTAGCTAAGTCGGTTTATAGACATAACGGCGCTAAACCATAACGGTCAAAATAAGTCAATATCATCCAAAGTCTTCAACTTTCAAAACACGAATTATTTGTTAATTTAAATCAACATTGATATTGTGATCTTACCGGGAAAAGATGGGCTTCTGATATCCAAAATAATCATTTTAACATTGGTACACGAATCGTGTACCATAATGCGTTTCATGCCCATTTTTAACAAAGGACTCGACGAACGAGGCTAGACATATTCCACAAGTCATATCAAACGGCGACCCATATTCTTATCTGGAGAGCATGCGCCATAAATACTATGTAGACTGGAATAACCAGACACTAGAGATTGCCATGCAATTGAGACTTCCCCGAACATAACTGATTTGAAATTAGAGTCTCGGTTATTCATTTTTGCATTTAATTAGTTTTCAAAAATTGTATCCCAATCCGCTAAATATCGCAGGCTAGCGATGATATCGAGAGTTGATTATGGTCTGGATAAGTTAATTAATGTCTAATTAATAATTTATATAACATTTCAGGCCTAAAGAAAGACATGCAATAATCCGATTTAGCTCTTGTATAATGTCTGTTTAAGCCACGTTGATATATACCCAGATTCGTTATTTGACACATAATTAAGAAAACAAAATCATAATACAAACGCTGGATAATCTCCCTGACTGGATTCAGTCGGATTTAAAACGTGTTTGTCATTAAATTGTCGCGACAACAAAATGACCGCAGGCGTACTTCATATAGCGAGTAACATAGATCGATGGAATTTCTATATTGTATATATCTTTGTAAATACTGGGCAAAATTGAACCAACTTATAACTGATATTACAATTAGATATTTGTCTTCCGCCAGCGAGCCACGGTGGCTGAGTGGGTAAGACGTTGGCTCGCTGACCTGGTGGTCCCGTGTTCAATCTCTGCGTTGACAGAGAAAGTACCCCAATGTAGTTCCTCCTTGTCAGTGGTGCAGGACTGCAGACCTGACAAGGGACAACGTATACTGGCTCGGGTGGGACGAAAAACCGAGGTCCCATGTATGTGGCGTGCACGTTAACGATCCCATAAGAGTATAGGCTGTAGAGCCACTGTCCGGTCTAAATGTCGCTCATAGCACACTGGCAATGAATCTGGATTATCTAGTTTAGGTAGCGTAACATAATTAAACCGACTGCTCAAAGAAACAGCAGTGGCACCTGAATTAAATGGAGGTATGGTCTTAATCATCTAAATTTCACATATAAAAAAATATGGAGTCGTTTTTAATTTTAAATCATTGAAGTAACTTTCTACACAAAATACAATTTATGATCCAATGTTCCTCTGATTTTTTAGCAATCCTGGCTGATAACGATTAAGTGTCCACCTTTCCGGAATTTGAACATATGGCACTACACGTGATGAGATTCCACTTGAATCGGACGAATCGGAAGAGGGACCTAAACGAGAGGAGCCTGCCTGTAGTTAGTATTTAAAAATGGAAATCATCGAAATTATATTTTCTACAGGGGCTCGCTGTGGCTAAGTGGATAAGACGCTGCCTTAACAGGTTTACAATAGCCCCTTTTCAATGTTAAATTTTAAGAGCACTGGAAGAACTGGACTTATATGATGTATGGTGATAAAAAAGAACTGGAAAGTAGAGTCTTGTATAGCTGACACAGATTGAGTGTGTATAGTAGGTCAGTAATTGGGACGCGCCGCGCAGGCGGCAGAAATCTCGTCTGCTAGATACTGTGTAAAATCTTATCAGCTCGTAAATATAAGCTAAGATTTGTAATTGTCGTGACACCTTAAATACACTAATTAATATAAATGATTAGAAAACGATGAAGTAATTAATATTTAATTTTAAACTATAAATTATACTATTCGTATTGACTTAGATTACCATTACTGAATATCAAAATAGCCAAAACATCTTTAACATTATATGTACATACTATGTAACTTTGTGTAATTATATCTTGATTGAAGTTTCAAATTGAATGGCACCTTCTTTTAATACATATTGTAATTAACCTAATTTAAATATATTTATGAATTAATGTATGGATCCATTGATTTATTGATGTATTATTTCATCAATGTGTTAATGTGTCAATGGTTTTGTATTTTGATTCAGGAATGTATTTCTTTTCTTTTCATTTTTCTTGTTTTTTTAAAAAAAAAAAAAAATAAAATAAAAAAAAAAAATAATGCTTTTAATTGATTAAGAATATTTTGTGCTGTTCCATGATTAAAATGTATGATTATATATTTATTGAATAAACATATTTACAAAAAAAAAACGCTGGCTCGCTAGTCTGGAGGTCGGGTGTTCGATCCCTGCATTGGCCGAGAAAGTTCATCCAGATTTTCCGGCGTGGTTTCCCCTTGTCAGTGATGCAGGACAGCAGTCTAGTCGTTCGGATTGGACGAAAAACCGAGGTCCCGTGTACACATTGGCGTTCACGTAAAAGATCCCTTGACAGTTGGAATTAATATAAGAGTAGGCCGTATTGCCGCTGTCCGGGCAAAATTTCCCTCATAGCACACTGTATGGCGCATGCCAGTCTTCATTAGCCCAGTTCAGAGCAGAACAGTAGGACGTTAAACCCCATTTCATTTCATTTCATTTATATTTTGTACAGGTCATTTATAAACCGGGGCCACGGGGGCTCGGTGATTAAGTCGCTGACTCATTAACCAGCAGGTCCGGGTTCGATCCCGGTGTTGACCGAGAAATGTCCATATAGGATTTATAAGTGGTGTAGCATGGATAGTGTGACAAAGAAGACTCGCTCCCGGTGTTGGGTGAGAAATGTCCATATAGGATTTATAAGTGGTGTAGCACGGATAGTGTGACAAAGAAGACTCGCTCCCGGTGTTGGTCGAGAACGTTCGTCGAGATTTTCCGATGTGGTTTTCCCTTGTCATTGCAGGACGTAAAAGATCCCATGGCAGTTGCAATTAGATATTAAAGTAGACCGTAGCGCCGCTGTCCGGGCAAAATTGCTTCATACCACATTGCATGACGTATGCCCGTTTTCATTAGCTCTGTCAGAGCAGAACATTTTTATTTGGTTAACCGCGGTGGCAAACAAACTCATTTCATTTCCTTGATAAGTTTGGAAAATGATTCTTAGAATTGAAAAGTTCATGAATAAATGTATACGTCAATATTTGATGGGTCGTCGCAAAAACACAAGTCCAAACCCAAATAATATGATACATTAAGGGCATGGCTTATAAACATTAAGATGGGATTGCTTCCATGGACGACTTTGTTGTAAAACGACCCAGACACGTAATTTTAAATCTGATTATAACAAGGTCCTATTCGTTTCGTTTTTTATAGTTAAAAATTTCGTTTTACTTGTCTTCATAACACTATGATCTGGAAGAGTTGTTATATAACAGGCGCTCTGCTTCATTTGTGGAATTAACCAATGAACCGGCCTGTTACGGCGTTCCGTGCATGGAACTGTGGGTAAAGCACTAGAAACCGCAACGCTGCTTGATTAATCAATGTCTGACGTCATAGGGTGAAAAGACGCTCGTGTGACCCTTGAAACGACCTCGCACTACAGTCAGATCTTCGAATAGTAGAGGCCGTCGAAAGTATAAAACACGAAACGAAATATAGATCTGTATTTTAATCGGATTGGAGTGAGATGTTTGTATTCTATAAACGTAATGTCTAACACATTCGAACCATGTATGTTTTTTGATTAAATTTTCGACAGCTTTGAGATAGCAATAATGTAGAATAAATGTTCGCATTGTTTAAACAGAACATTTTGTTAAACTAAACATACATTATTACGTCACATTAATAATGATGTCATAGGAGTGAAATGTTATATATTATATAAACTATTGAATAGACATTTATTAACAAAACAAGACCATTAATCGACTCTCGATGGCATTGGATACTCGAGATTTTAACTAGATTAAAACGGTTCCCCATTTAAAAATTTAATTTAAAAATCCCGATTAGGCTATATCACTATCAGTGCCCTGGTTAACACTGTGCATACATCTTGTCAAAACTACAAACAATGATAACTTGGCTGAGAATGAAGTAAATCAAGGGGTTTCCACATGTTGCTCCATCTGTCTAAGATACGAGAATTAACATTGTCAATGGGGAAATCTTTAGTGGTTTGTGACCAAATAAATAAAACTGTGCTAACAAAATGAAACTAGATTTGCCACGGCTAGATCTTATTCTTAAGGTCAACTCAATTCTCGTCGATGTCGCTGGGATGTAATAAGTAGAGCGCGTGATTGTTGACGAGATTGTAGGTTAGGGTTAGACTAAGTATTAGGGCTATGTCCAGGGTTCGGGTTAGGGTTGGGATTATAGTGTTAACCCTGTTTACATCTCGTGACCTTTGGCCAAACTTGAAGTTGGCCTTATCAATTAGATTTAACCCTTTGTGCCTATCTTCCTATAAATTTTACTCGAAACGAAATATAATTTTATATAATTAATGTTGCAGTGTTTTCGGCACTATGTCCTTCCGGCACATTTAACCAAATGTGAATATTTTTGGGCATGGTAGGCCAACATTAGATAACTACAATGACTTAATATTGAAAATAACTGAAAAATAGATAAATTTCGTTTCGTGTGAAATTCTGTGTTTCAAATTTGAATTTGCTAGAGTTCGCCAAGGGAATAATACTAGATCATTGTGTCATCTGGAGAATATCTTCTCGAGGGTTAGGGTTAGGTTTATAAATTACATGTCAAACGTACAAATTGAAGCTGTAACAACGGTGGATTGTGGCTAAAACTATTCTGAAGGGTTAGGGTTAGATTTGTGGGTATAAATGTAACCGGGGGGTGTAAATTCTCAATAAAAACTAAGGTGGTTAGTTTTTAAACCTTTATTAAAAACCCTGAAATATATATACGTTAAAATTAATATACATATCACAGTAACAGTTGAGTACAATAAAATAATAGTAAGGCATGCATATTGGTACTCAATGAAATATATCAATAATTTATACACTAAAATACATCACTAATTAAATTAAACATATTAAACAGGCCTTAAGTTTATACTAAATATAATATAAGTAATTGATAACATACCCAAAGAAGGGGTTTTTAAATAAGACTATCAAGATGGTGAACAAAATCTTCAGATAACTATATTCTGGAAAATAACATTATTCTGATTATACATACAATATACTTTCAAAACGGTACCTTATAATCTACTATATATATGTATATATGAAAAACTAATGATCTTTACATGTTATTTTCTATCTATTTAAATAAAATGGTTGCTTAATATTACAATTTCTATCATTCCTACATCCGCTCCATCTAAACCCCAATTACCCAAAATAAGAGAATTAGCACACATACCTGTAATACTGAAGTAGTATAACTGGAACAATTCTCTGAAAATAACCTAACTAGATTTGGAAAATAAAGTTAAACAATTTGATTGAAGATATCAAATTGTCCTTACACTTCGAAATCTATCTAATGTCTGATGTCTAAAGTGAGGTTCAGATAAAAAGAAAACTTGCTTGTAACCAAGGGAGTAGAATTGTACTCACCCCAAGATTTGGGCTCTAAGAAAACAGTACAGGTTAACAAGCCAAGTTAAAGGAGAGATATTATTATAGACCAGTTGCAATTAAAATTAGTGTCAGTTTGTTAGTTTAAAGGTGCACTCACTCAATACACTATATTACTTGACATAATAAAACCTATAAACATATTAAAATTCCGCTTCGCTACATAAACACTGACAGATATTCTACAGATCGGTCAAGATCCAGTTATCGGTTTGCAGTAGAGGTTTTGGAAATCTCGTTAAAAAATCAACAGTAAAAAAATATTTTGAGAAAAAAAAATGGATATGATATGTAAGTTTAACGTGTTAGCAGTGCAGGTAACTGAAAATTGTGAATTTTGCTGTCAGCTGAAAGAAGCAAACAAGTTGTCAACATTTGGCTGCGTCGAGTTGTTTTGTTTAGATTTTGAGCGGATACTAAATCACCGGAATTCACCGGAATTCACTTTGCAAATATCAAAATTTGACTCCAAGGCCTACCTCTTTACATATATTTTGCATTAATATTAATAATAAATAATTGAAAAACACCGATGATCACCGGAATTCACTTTTAAAAACATATAAACACCGGAAATCACTTTAAAAAAATGGGGGGTTGGATGGCCGAATGGTTAGCACGTGCGCGCTGCGCTGTATCATACAGTCTGTCATTGAGTCAACTGGTGGGATTTCGATTCCCCGGTTGTACGTGACAAGGAGTAGGGTCGCCTGGCCTACCTCGTGGGGTTTCTCCGGGTCCTCCGGTTTCCTCCCACTGCTAAAGACCCCTACGCGCAAGTGAATTATTGAAATAAAATTGAACCATGTGTTAGTCCCGAAATGACCTAGTTTGAGTCGAGTTGAGGTTAAACCCTATTTCTCTCTCTCTCTCTCTCTCTTTCAGGGGGGTTGGATGGCACGTGCGTGCTGTATCATTAAGTCTGTCATTGAGTCATCTGGCGTGGTTTCGAATCCCCGGTTGTACGTGACAAGGAGTAGGGTCGCCTGTCCAACCTCATGGGTTTTGTCCGGGTCCTCCGGTTTCCTCCCACTGCTAAAGACCCCTACGCGCAAGCGAATTATGGAAATAAAATTGAATCATGTGTTAGGCCCGAAATGACCTAGTTTGTGTCAGTGGACGTTTAAACCCCATTCTCTATCTCTCTCTCTCTCTCTCTCTCTCTCTCTCTCTCTCTCTCTCTCACTTTCAAAATATGAGAATTCGCCCACAAGCCCTTGCTGCTTACATATATTTTGCATTAATATTAATAATGAATTTCCTTAAATACACCAAAAATGACTACTACATACGCCTTTTAGATTTAACTTGTCTCTTTGTAAATTTCACATAAATGGTCATTTCGAGACTTACACATGGTTCAATTATATTTCAATAATTCACATGCGCGTATGGGTTTTTTGGGGAGGGGGCAGAGGAATCGGCTTACACTACATGAAGATCTGACCAGTTGTACTGGGAGGTCATGTCAGGTGTCATACGGGCGGCTTTTGACCCTATGAAAGATATTGATTAATCAATCAGCTTTAACGTTTCTAGGGGTTTACCCACAGTTCCGTGAAGATCACGCCAAGAACTCGCCGTAACAGACCGTTTCATTAGCTAATTTCTCACATCAACTAGAACGCCTGTTACATAACAACTCTTCCAGTGTAGTAAAGAAAAGAAAACAAAATTTTGTACTATTAAAAAACATGAAATGAAATAGGATTTATAAAGAGCCGTTACCTTCAATGTGCCTACATATTTCTTGTAGCATATAGTCGATCATGACTCGTACTGGCTTTATATAACTTTTGGGAAATATTCCCCCTTATTTTTAGTTTGTTTTATATACGCCTACATTGAAATGTAGTCATATATTCAATTGTGTCACCCCCATTCGTCAATTCGTTGGTCCGGCGTCCACAATTGTTTGTGGACACTCTAGAGGCCAAAGTGAATATCCGATTGACATTAAATTTATACACAGTGTTTAAGGTCATGAGACGAAGAAGCCTATTGATTTTCAGCAATTTCTGATAATTACTGCCAGAGTTATGGCCTTTGATCACTTCAAAATATCTTGTGGATGCTCTAGAAGCTAAAGATGATATCCGATTGACTTCAAATTTACACTCAGTGTTCGAGGTCATGCGACGAAGAATCATATTGATTTTCAACATTTCTGATAATTACTGCCAAAGTTATGACCCTTGATCACTTTGAAAAATCTTGTGACGTCTAGAGGCTAAAGTTATCATCGGATTGGCTTCAGTTTAAGGTCTTGAGATGAACAAGTATATTGATTTTCAATGAATTTTGATAACTTGAACAGCTAAATCCATGATATTAAATGTTTCGTATACTAAACGTTAGCATGGGGCAGAACTTTATACAAACAAATCAAATTCTAATGATTTTCTGATAATTACATGAATTGATGAGTTGTTGTTACTCTTAATTGGTTATTAGTGTATTATAATTGTTTCATTACTAAAAAATGTAAAAATATGCGACAACACTTGTTGACTGCCCGGATGATTTAGCTGCTGTGGGTTGCCTAGGGGGTTGGATTGCTGAATGGTTAGCGTGCGCGTGCTGTATCATAAGGTCTGTCATTGAGTCAACTGGCGTGGTTTCGAGTCCCCAGTTGTACGTGACAAGGAGTAGGGTCGCCCGCCAACCTCGTGGGTTTTCTCCGTGTTCTCCTATTTCCTCCCACTGCTAAATACCCCTACGCGCAAGCCAATTATTGACATAAAATTAAACCATATGTTAGACACACCTAGTTTGTGTCGAGTAGAAGTTAAACCCCAATTCTCTCTCTCTCTGTCTCTCTCTCCTCTCTGGACTTTCGGGGATCACATGGGTAAGACGCTGTCTCGTTAGCCTGGAGGTCGGGTGTTCAATCCCTGCATTGGCCGAGAAAGTTCCCCCTTGTCAGTGATGCAGGACGGAGGGCCTGACAAGGACGACTGTCTAGTCATGCGGATGGGACGAAAAACCGAGGTCCTGTGTATACATTGGAATGCACGTAAAAGATCCCTTGGCAGTTGGAATTCGATATAAAAGTAGGCGATAGTGCCGCTGCCCGGGCAAAATTTCCCTCATAGCACACTGTATGGTGTATGCCCGTCTTCATTAGCTCAGCATAGGAGCAAAACAGTAGGACGTTAAACCCCATTTCATTTCATTTCTCTGGACTTTTACGGTCGACCTCCTGGATCCATTCACTCGATCTGATATGCACAGTTGTTGTGTGGTGCAGTAGCAGATATTGGACAGGTCAGTCGATTTGCACAGGCCAAGACAGTTAACATGGATTTTCCACAGGGTTCCCCCTAGTCACTGGTGCAGAGTAGGCCGCTGTCCGGACATAATTTCCTACATAGCACACCGTATGACATATGCCCATTTTAATTAGCCCAGTCGGAACAGAACAGTAGGACATTAATCTTGATTTCATTTCAAACATTTAGAAATATTTTTTTCTCTATTTTAGATAAAACAAACTGAACAAGTTGGATCAGGAAAGACTATCACAATGCCTAGAAGAAAAAGGTGCAAATGGATTAAAAATTTACAACAACATTGGTGTAAATGGCGTGATAGCATTGCAAATGAACCCCTTCCTGATTCAACAAATGAACCCCTTCCTGATTCAACAAATGAACCCCTTCCTGGATCACAAGATCAACCTGGATCACGAGTTGAACCCCTTCCGGGATCAATAGATGAACCCTTTCCTGGATCACGAGATGAACCCCTTCCGGGATCACCGGATCAACCCCGTCCTGCTTCAAGAGATCAACTGGTATGTTTGATATCTACATGTAAGCTTATCTACAAAAAAAGAAAAGCAGTTCATGTTTTTTTTTTTGTTGTATATTTTTTTTTTTGGCTGAGAAATTTCATCAGCTGTTTCCGACGTGGTTTCGCCTTGTGAGTGGTGCAGGATGGGGATAAAAGACTGAGGTCCTGTGTACACATTGGTGCACACATAAAAGATCCCTTGGCAGTTGGAATTCGATATAAGAGTAGGCTTTTGCGCTGCTGTCCGGGCAAAATTGCCCTCATGGCACACTGTATGACATATGCCCATCATCGTTAGCCCAGTCGAAGCAGAAAAGTAGGACGTTAAACCCCATTTTATTTCATCAGTATTTTTTCAGACAATCCTTCCCTTATAGAAGATTGTATGGCTTATGCCCGTCTTCATAAGCCCAGTTGAAGCAGGCTTGTAACAATCTATACCCCGACGCCCGGGCCTACCAAAATTAACTTACAGGCTAGTGATCTATTTAACCGTACTAGTCCTGGGCTAGTGGCCTTTTACTGGTTTGTAAATTAATCTAGAGATATAGATAAATAAACTGTAAAAACATCCTACATTTATTTCTCCAATTCCACACAAAACTCTATTATAACAATAGATTTTCTGTATAAAACTTAGGGCAGTATGGACATTTTTAGTACCTCGTCGATTCATTCATTCTTGACATTTTTCTCCACCTTGCACTCTTTGACAAGTCACGTATTCACCAGTTGAAATCAGGTTGATTTTTTTTAAAAAAAGCCTACATAATATTTTATAAGATTGGTTTTGACATAAATATTTGAAAGCATGCCATTGGATTTTCAAATACAAAATAATTTTGATTATTTAATATGTCCGGTATTTCCAAAGAATTTACTACACGTGTTCGTTGCACATGGCATGCTCAATGGTACCCTATCGACACACAGCATCGTGCTCGAGTGATAATGTAAACAATTTTACTATCCTGTCTATTTTAATATTATATCATTAATTATATTAATTTTATTGAAATAAAATTAAACCATATGTTTTTGTCGAGTGGGCATTAAACCCAGTTTCCCTCTCTCTCTAAAGTCTTGTTTCCATTATTGTACAGGAATAGTGCATCCTACTGACAAAGGTTGTAGAAGAATCGAAGAGAGAGAAATGAAATGAAATGGGGTTTAACGTCCTACTGTTCTGCTCCTAAACTGGGCTAATGAAGATGGGCATACGCCATACAGTGTACTATGAGGGGAAATTTTGCCCTACAGCCTACTCTTATATCGAATTCCAACTGCCAAGGGATCTTTTATGTGCATGCCAATGTGTACACGGGACCTCGGTTTTTAGTCCCATCCGAACGACTAGACAGCTGTCCTTGTCAGGCCCTCTGTCCTGCATCATTGACAAGGGGAAACCACGCTGGAAAATATGGATGAACTTTCTCGGCCAATGCAGGGATCGAACACCCGACCTCCAGGCTAGCAAGCCAGCGTCTTACCCACTTAGCCACGTGATCCCTGAAGAGAGAGAAATAGGGTTTAGCACTTGACATGGAATGACCCACAGGGGACTTTACTCCTTTTCACGTACAAGCAGGGATTCAAAACCACATCATGACTCAATGAACCATTCAGCCAGTTCGCTCCTACTGCTCAAGGAATGACCTAGTTTGTTTTGAGTGGATGTTAAAACCACTTTCTCTCAATACATAACATTGTTATAACTTTTATATATTACAGGAAACTAATAATATAACTTATCACAGGAAACTAATGATGTTATAACTTTTATATATTACAGGATACTAATAATATAACTTATCACAGGAAACTAATGATGTTATAACTTTTATATATTACAGGATACTAATAATATAACTTATCACAGGAAACTAATGATGTTATAACTTTTATACATTACAGGAAGCTAATAATATAACTTTTATATATTACAGTAAACTAATGATTTTATAGCTTTGATGTTATAACTTTTATATATTACAGGAAACTAATGATGTTATAGCTTTTATATATACTATTCAAAAAAAGTAGGGGATGTTTGATTTTGGGGGCATAATACTAAAATATGCAAATGACTACGAAAAAAGTCACTATAGAACCTAACAGAAGAAACATTTCCAGTTACATGTGACGCCCAAACGCACCAATAGCTACCGCATGGAATGCAGGTGATGCTTGGGATCATCATGGGGGTCCAACCCAAGATTTGCACGACTCTGACTTTGAATGTTACAGTCATTGTGGCATTGAATTCCAGGGTGGAAACATCAGTTTAATTGTTTTAGTGACCAGAAAACAAATTTTGATATGCGTCGGCTTACCCAAAATGAAAGGTTACGTGCCCTTGGCATGCTACAGATCGGCACAACACAGGCGGTTGTGGCGCGGACGATGAATGTTTCTCAGTCTGTCATAAGCAGGCTATGGTCCAGATACCGTGATACACAATCTGTACAGAACAGACCACGCTCAGGTCGACCAAGGGCGACAACTCAAGCCCAGGATCGATTTATCCGTACCTTGGCCTTGAGAAATCGTGTCATCACAGCAAATCAGATCAGCGCTCGTCTTCAAACAGACACTGGTGTGAGAGTGAGTGGCCAGACGTTTCGGAATCGACTGCATAGGGGTCACCTTCGCGCCCGACGTCCTCGCGTGATCCCTTGTTTGAGAGATCATCACATTCAGGCAAGACGTCGTTGGTGTAGGGATCGTCAACACTTGGATAATCGACGCTGGAGCAATGTGATGTTTTCAGATGAGTCAAGGTTCACTGTTGATTTTTTGGACAGACGTAGGAGGGTGTGGCGTCGTCGAAACGAGCGCTTCCAAGACGTTAACGTCATCAGACATGATCGATTTGGGGGTGGTTCTGTTATGGTGTGG
This sequence comes from Patella vulgata, assembly GCF_932274485.2. Taxonomy (NCBI): domain Eukaryota; kingdom Metazoa; phylum Mollusca; class Gastropoda; family Patellidae; genus Patella; species Patella vulgata. The sequence continues at coordinate 2,900,334 of NC_065881.2, forward strand.
GGAGGCATCACTGTTGCTGGAAGAACGGCTTTACATGTTGTTGCAGGGCGTGTTACAGGCCAGTACTACCGGGACAACATCTTGGCAGTCCATGTTGTGCCGTTCGCACGACGTCATGGCCGCCGTTTCATCTTCCAGGATGACAACGCAAGATGTCACAGGGCCAGGATCGTTACAGGTTACCTCCAACAACAGAACATCACCACATTACCTTGGCCAGCACTGAGTCCCGACCTCTCCCCCATTGAGCATGTCTGGGACATGCTTGGACAGAGGTTACGTCAACGTCAACAACGTCCTGCCAATGTCCAAGAACTTGCTGCTGCGTTGCAACAGGAATGGGACAATCTGGACCAAAATGACCTTAGACGTCTCATTAGGAGTATGCCACGTCGGATCAATGCTTGTTTGGCAAACAGAGGAGGATTTACCCGTTACTGACTTGGTTGTGATGCTGTGGTAACTTTGCTGTTTGACCCCGGGTATCATTTTACCCTTATAATGGTCAGTCTGTGCCTTACTTAGTCTAACGATCATTTGGAAAAAATCGATGAAAGTGAACTTCATTTCATTTTGTCATTTGTTTCTTCGTCAGTTTCATTAGGTGACTTTAATAACACTTAAAAATCAAATATCCCCTACTTTTTTTGAATAGTATAGATAAAACACGTAATTTGAAGAAATAATTCATACTATTAACACAATTTCTCCAAAAAAGTCATCAATTGACAAAAAAAGGTGCTAAACTACTGAATTCGCTCACATTAAAAATGGATATTTTTTACAGTGTGGGGTTACCCAGCCCATACCTAATACATATTAGCCAACTAGACTGAAACAATGGCCATTTTATAATGTATGTTAATCATTTCAGATTACTGTGTAGCAATGTCAAAGGACAAGAACGTGGCCATTAATCAAGCTCTTCACAACAAATTAACCACGTACAGATATAAGGCGAGGTGTAGGGCAACAAGTCCTGAATACTGATCATTGACAGTGCTTATCTAGATGAAATTATGGATGACGAAACCCCCGTGCTTATTGAAGGAGTCAAGTCGCTAACTAACTCAATATCATCCAGTCTTCGACAATGCAAACAGAAACGATTGATGTTTCAGTCAAAATGAAAATATTAACATTGGCACTTGAATTGCGTGTAGAATGCTTCGGGTACCATTTGCATTAAGGGACTCGATGAAGGAGACTTAATATATCCCACGTAGAAGAATATCACCTTTTAAATTCAGACCCTTCGCGTAATTCGTCAAACATAACTGATTATAAATTACAGTATGATAGAAACGATTGAATGTAAATCAGGTTATATATATTCATAATACATTATTATGTGTTGCGACCTATTTGTGTCCATTACTGGGTGCCACAGAATAGAGATTTAGCTCTTTCTGGGTTGATTGCATATTATATTCAAATACTAGATTGGTGGGGAAAACCCGTTCTTATTTAATCAAGATGCTGAGTTGGTGGAGAGATTTAAGGCCAAGAGTAGCGGAAAGATATCAGTAGAATAAACCACAAGTTCCAAATACCGATTATTGATAGTGCTTTTATTGCTGGGTTTGTGGGGGAAACACCGGATTGTTTAGTTAAAGTGCTGGATGGTGGGGGATACCCTGTGATTATTTAATAAATATACTGGGTTGGCGGGGAACCCCGGGCTTGTTTAGTTAAAATATTGGGTTGGTGGGGAAATCCCGGGCCTGTTTAGTTAAAATACTGGGTTGTTGAGGAAAATAAATTTATCTTTAAATTGAATCCGACTTCTGTTTTATTGTCTCTGAAACATTTCCACCGCGGCGCCCTAACCTAACCAGGCGGTGTGGCGTGTTTCATTGACTTGAAGACCATGATAAAAGTGACCGTAAATATAAAAGTAAATATAAAAGTAAACATAATCAATCGCTGTTTTAATGAAATGCAAATATGCTTGTTTTTGTTCAGTTAATATCGATGTGATTCATGATGTCATAAATCAACCTCTTCTATGTACCAGTTTGCATACATGAAATTAAAGGGAGTAAAATGAGATTTAACCTGTTACGAGTTTGGTCCAACTGGGATAATGAAGACGGACATACGCCGCTACGCCCTCCTCTTATATCGAATTCCAACTGTCAAATGTACGTCAAAGTGTTCACCGGAAAATCACAGAGAACTTTCGAAATCAACAACGGGATTGGACCACTTGCCCCTAGTCAACGAATAACTGAGCCACGGCGGCTCCCATTTGTTAAAGTATCAAATATATCAAGTATCATCAAGTCTATAATACCCGCCCTTGTCTTCTGCCCCGATTGGGTTAACAAAGACGGACATACACCACACACAAGGCGCTATGAGGGGAAATTTAACCAGTCAACGACGCTACGGCCTACTTTTATGTCAAGGGTTCTGCACGGGACCTCAGTTTTCTGTACCATCCGAATGACTACACCTTTTTTCTTGCCAGGTCTGAAGGCCTACACCAGTGCCAACCCAGGATGAGTCAATAGGGGGACGATTAGGTTAACGTCCGCTTTAATTGAATCAAGTGGTGTGGGTTCGATCCCGGCTGATTACTGGCCACCGTCGTGCTAAAGACCTGTACACGTGCAGGCTAATTAATTGATGGATTAGAGAAATATCATATGTCGACGGTGTTAAAAAAAACGCAACTAGAACGCCCAGGGTCACATCCCACTTGTCCGGGATCCCTGTCAGCGAGAGGCGTGGGGGGTCGATGAATGTTAGAAGGAGGCCATTCCCGCAAATGCGTTTTCTTGCTGTTCCAGCCCATGAATGCAGCAACTTCAAAGTGATCTAATGTACCCTTACTTAGGTAGATGACTCGAATACCAACCAATCATTCAGAGTCCACGGAGACGGGAAAGTCGGGAGAAAATTTTGAAACTTTAACTGCCGCAAACCCGTTTTCCTGGCTGGTACACCTATGAGAGAGAGAGAGAGAGAGAGAGAGGGAGATTTCGGGACTAACATGGTTTAATTTTATGTAAAGGATTCGCTTAAGGATCTTTAGAAGTGGGAGGTAACCGCAAAACCAGGGGAAAACTTATGAGGTTGGACACTACGTCTTGTCACGTACAAGCGGGGAATCGAAACCATGCCATTTGACTCAATGACAGACCTTATGATCTAACGCGCTCGCGTTAACCATTCAGTCACGCAACCCCAAGCAATATTTGGAGAATTAATCTCTCAACTAAATATCCGCTTCAACCACAAGGATATTAAAGATACATTGTCACAAATGTATTTATCAGGTGGTTATTTCCAGTAACAGTATGACATGATATATGAAAAGTTTAGACGCCCAATCTTACTAGGAAACTACTCGATTACCGTATCATCTCAATGGAAGCGGACGTAAATTAACCTTGATATTATATCAAGTATTATAATATCAAGGGAGTCGCGGTGGCTCAGTGAGTAACGTCTATCATAGAGTCAATTGGCGTGGATTAGGTTCACGCATGTACGTGACTAATACCCCGTTCAGACGCTTATTTTTAAACCAGTTCAAAATCGCCGGGGTTTTTAAGACAGCGTCGTGTTGCGTTCACACGTACTATAAGTCAAACCTGTTTAACTATTCTGACCTCTTCGGTCGGAGGTTAGAGTTAACTATGCATGCGTACATACCATTTCCTGGTAGAATATGTAAACATCCTGTGAAAAAAAAATCCGCGAAATTTGTTTCTCTTACTCTCGGATAGTTTATACACATTTCCTAGAAATGAATACTAATGCTTTGAGACATAGAATTAAACAGTTTAGACAACGACAGAGTCAACAAAGGTACTTCTTTCTGATGCTAATGAGTGTCACTTCTGTGATATTCATGCCAACCAACAGGAGAATATGGTCACGGTATCACAGTGGCAATTGGTGGAATCACGCATACAGGTTTGGTTTGATATATTCATATATATTGTTTTAAAATTTATAATCATTATAATGTAGTCAAATATGTACACGGACAAGGGGTCATCAATTAAATATTTATAGAAAATATAACGTCCCCCCCCCCCCCCCCAAAAAAAAAACAACCTAAAAAAACAAAACAATCTTCACACAAATAGGCCTGTGCTATTATATGTGCCATATAGACAATTTTTAATTTCGAATAATAATAGTTGCATGCTTAAAAGAGATAAATTGTTAATATTTGGGATCTAGAAATTGACACAAATGGGTCGCAACACATAATTTCTAATTAGTTATATTTGTCGAAATACTCTAGATGTCTAAATCGAATGGCAATGTCTAGCAACTGGTTATTCCAGTCTACACTGATAGTATTTATTGTGCATGCTCTCCAGATAAGAATATGACTTGTGGGAATATGTCTAGCCTCGTTCTTCTAGTCCCTTGTTACAAATGACACTGAAATGCATTACACAATTCGTGTACCAATGGTTAAATGTTTGTTTTGTCTCAAATATTGGATATCAGAAACCCATCTTTTCCCCGTTAAGATCACAAGATCAATGTTGATTGAAATTGACAAATACTTTGTGTTTTCAATGTCGCAGATTTTGGATGATATTGACTACTTTAAGTTTAATTATTTACCTAATCTAATTCCTTTACATTTTATTTTCAGCTTTTATGATGATATACAGTATTTGGAAAACTTCAGAATGTCAAAATGTACATTTGAATATCTGTGCAGAATTTTGAGACCATTTCTTGAGAAACAAGTAACAAGTATGAGGGAACCAATATCTGTTGAGCGACAGGTAGGCTATTTTGCATTTTATGATCGCTGTATTGGTTGAGATATTCACTTCTGCTTGAGAATATAAGAACATGCAACACATACTATTATTTTCTATGTTGGCCGCCTACTGATTTGGATTGGAAGTAGATATTTGTTTGTACATGTAGATGGCCTTAGTAAAAAACAAATCTAGTTTTGTCAATTTAATACTAGACTGAATAATAGATTTTATCACTGAACTAAAATGATTGGAAATATTGAGAACAATCTTCTACCCCTCCCATTTTAAGTATGGTAACCCTTTTTTTTTAGGTTGGCATAAGTTTATGGGTTTTAGGGACCAATGCTGAGTACAGAACTGTGGCTGCATTATTTGGGGTTGGCCGGTCAACCGTGTCTTCAATTATACACATATTTTGTGAGTCCCTGATTTCGATCAAGGACAAATTCATTAAATTTCCATCAGGTGAAGAACTGAATAGAGTTGTAAATGGGTATCGGTCGAAATGGGGATTTCCAAATGCAGGTGGAGCAATAGATGGCAGTCATATTCCTATATTAGGACCGAGCATGAACCATGCTGACTTCCATAACAGAAAAGGGTGGTATTCCATCATTGTTCAAGCAGTTGTGAATGATCGTTATGAATTCACAGACCTAAATATCGGGTGGCCAGGAAGTGTTCATGATGCACGAGTCTATGCAAACTCCAAAATATATGCAAAAGGGCTGTCTGGGACATTATTTGCTGGCAAGATGATTGATGTCAATAATGTGCGCCTGCCTATCATCTTGTTTGGTGATCCGGCTTATCCATTATCCAACTTTCTAATGGAACCATACACAGACAATGGACACCTGACCCAAAATCAAAAGACATTTAATTATAAGCTAAGTAGTTCACGCATGACGGTAGAAAATTCCTTTGGTCGCCTAAAAGGTCGCTGGCGCTGCTTATTAAAGCGATTGGATATGAATGTTGACAAGGTCCCCAATATTATTATGACCTGTTGCATACTTCATAACATATGCGAACAAGCAAAAGACCCATTTAGGGTTGAATGGCTAGAGGATGTAGCAAAGGGAGAAAACTAAATGCCTCAGCCAAATCAAAGTAACGAAGAGGCAATCAATGCAGACTGCACTAACATTAGAAATATCCTGGCTGAATACTTCCAGGAATAATTTAACCTTACAAAACAAATAATTAAGAAAGTAATAATTGACCATACTGTTACATACACTCACTACAAAGAATTTCTATGTGTATATGCCATCTTTTGTTTACTTTTATTGTTTCATTTTGTGTGTTTGCAGAAAACTAAAAAATGGTCAAACTAAATTGGTTTATTTTCATAATAAAAATCATACAACAGAAAAATAACTGATAATCTTATAACACAGTGGGTCTATTATAACTATATATGTGATCAGCTCTGGCCAAATGGTTGCTATGGAGTTCAATTTGTTTCCAAAATTTTCAATATCTTCTTTCTTAAAAGTAATATTATGGTACATTCAAATTTAAATATTCCAAGCATATTTCTAAGTCACATACTAATTTAAAGGTATTTGGATACAGAATTTAAATTGACACCTTTTGGCATCTTGATTTTTGATCCATGCATCTCATTAAGCCAGAGTTGGATTATATAATAAGAGGTCCAATTGTCATCTTTGTTGTCCATCACTGAAGAAGTGTATGTAATTAAAAATATACAGTGGACTCTTTCACTTTCAACATTGTACAGGACCGATACAATGCCGGATTATACACCATGACGGAATACTTAATTGTCTCAAAACCGCAAGTATTATTGTACCTCGAATACCAAAGTATTATTTTAATGCACCTTCGAATACCCAGAACTTAAAAATATGATAAACCTTTCTGTACATTTGAAACTTTATTATATAAAATTATTATGTTTTTACTTTGGGTGCGTACAAAACACTTGTGCGTCGTTATGAACAAAATATTATAATGATAGTGATTCTTCATCTCAGCAATTTATATTTAATGTTGCTGTATTTGACGTGAAAAAATCAAATGAAATACCAAGCACTCTCTTACAAGAAATTATAAAATTATCAAGGTTTTATTAACAAAGACTGACACATACTTTAAGCTCACCGATAATTGATTGCTTGTCGGTTAACACCCACTGATTGAAGGCCGGATTATCCAATGTTAATTCAACAGAAATCGTTTAACGGGGGTCCCCAGATTGGTCTAATAATTCAGAATATTCCGAGTCCACTGTACAAGCCTACACTATAAAGTTATTGATCAATTTTTAATTTATGTCTTTCAATTAATGTATTAAATAAAAGAGAATTTACCATTTTTGAAAACATAACAGACTGTTTTGTTCTTATTAGGGGCTTATCAATTGACTTACAAAGAAGAAAACACCCACCTCATACCGTTTCGCATTATTTGATAACGATAAGAAGCCAAGTCAAAACTTTGCTTTAGATATAAACAAGGATTGTCCTGTGTATTCCCAGTTCAATTGCTAAATGCCATTGAAACAATTAATCTCATACTGGTAATTTAAATTCATAAAAACTGAAATCACATAAAACGTGTTACAACTACAGTTAACTTTCACAACCAAGTACATATATCAGCTTCATGACACATTTGATAATGATATGGATATTAATAATTAAAACATGGAAATAAATTTATTAAAACTTGAGCCATGGTAAAATGGAATGACAAATAAAATTCATGTATTTGTAGAAACAAAAATAAACTGTTATCAATGACAATAATTGCGCTACATGTCAGATATTTTGGCACAAAATGGTATATCTTGAAAATAATATGATTCAGCTTCATGATACATTAAGTTAAATGATATGGATATTAATAATTAAAACATGGAAATTAATTTATTAAAACTCTAGCCTTGGCACAATGGAATGATAAATAAAACTATGTATTTCTACAAACAAAAATTAACTGTTATCAATGAAAATAAATGCTCTACATAGCAGAACTTTTGGCACAAAATGATAGGTCTTGAAAATAATATGGTTTTATAAATTTGTATATGTGTGTCCATTAGCTCCTTGTAAAAATTGTGGCTGCGGAACATGTCCATTTTGTTTTTGAGAAAATTGATGCTGCTGAAATCCCTGATTGGCAAACAAACTCCATAATCTTAATTCATGTTGCCTATCTCTTTCCCTATCCTCGCGTCGTTGTTCCTCAGCTCTAAGTCGATCCTCCCGTCTCTGATCTTTTCTAAGTCTCTAAAATCTGCCTCCATTCTCATTCTTTTTTCTTCGAATTCAAAATATGATCTTTCTTGTTCTCTTTGATAATTTATAAAGCTGGTTGTTGTCTCATTCAGAACACGTTGAATTATATCCTCTCTGTTTCTTTTTTTCTTTTCTGGTCCTGTAAGTAAATAAAATAACTCTTTAATGTTTAAATAAATGAACAATGATTGACAATTCGGGCCTCGAAATATCCCTTCAGTAACTAACCTGTCACTCTTAATTATCCAAAAACAACCACAATATTTACCATGGTGCCGTTACACATGTACTTCTGTGTAGATACTTCAAAATGCTATAGATGAAAACTTGTGTGGATGGTGTGTTAAAGTTCTTATACAATAATTGGGCGTGGTTCTGTCCCTGGAGGTCAGGCATGTACCAAAAATAACCATATTGTAAAGGAATAATTAAATAAATGTGACATCATAATGAGTAGGCCTATTGTGGTCTGGAGTCAATTTCCTGAACATTAGTAAATTTAGTCCACCTACTTACTACCTGTCAGACCTGTCAGAGAACATTTCAAGTCCTGCATTTTATTTCCATATAGGTATACACCTTATTAAGTCACTCTTCTGTTTTGTTTTACCTATTCATGGCTACACTATTTTGAATCCGATCTTATTATGTATTAAAATCATAAACAAAATTCTTTAGGTAAATAATAGCTATATAAAGTAGTTAAGGGCGTTGTCACAGGTATGACTTTTTTGAACACCTATAATTTCTAATTTGATTGGGGGGATCACGTGGCTAAGTGGGTAAGACGCTGGCTCGCTAGCCTGGAGGTCGGGTGTTCGATCCCTGCATTGGCCGAGAAAGTTCATCTCGATTTTCCGGCATGGTTTCCCTTTGTCAGTGATGCAGAACGGAGGGCCTGACAAGGACAGCTGCCTAGTCATTCGGATGGGACGAAAAACCAAGGTCCAGTGTACACATTGGCGTGCACTTAAAAGATCCCTTGGCAGTTGGAATTCGATATAAGAGTAGGCCGTAGCGCTGCTGCCCGGGCAAAATTTCCCTCATAGCACACTGTATGGCGTATGCCCGTCTTCAATTAGCCCAGGTTAGGTGCAGAAGAGTAGGACGTTAAACCCCATTTCATTTCATTTTCTAATTTGATTGGGATACAAAATCAAATGTTCCGTGTACTTTATAACCAGTAAACATACCATTTGTCCTGCACAACACTCATCTATACGTACAGCTAGTTTTCAGTGGGATGTTATTCTAGCATTTTTTAAAATTTATATTGAATCACAGAAGGAATTAGTGACCGGTTTACCACGTTCTTAGACAGAAAGCAGCTCCAGTGTTGTACTTTTTCAAATATTGATAACCATTTAGAATAAATAGCAACTGAACCTTTTTTTTCTGGCTGTTTACGGAGGACGGTTTCTGTAGGCTCATTTTCTTCATTTTCCAAATTGACTCTTGTTGGTTCCTCATCATTATCATCATCATCAAAATCATCCAAATCTTGTGTTTCTATAAAAAATTAAAAAAAATACCATTATATAATTTCCATAAGTTTTGATTTTAAAACACTAATTCTCCAATGGCTATTATGCAAAAAAATTTGATTTAATTTGTTTTGTGTGTATATGTGAGTTTGATCCCATGTTTGTAGGCTTATATTGCCTGCCAACTATCGCATCGATTTAGTCTTGCTCCTGACAATATAATAACAATAACATGTTCGCTTACCTGAATTAATACTTGTCTCCAGAATATGTGTTGGACGGGTAGCGGGTCTGGTTCCTAATATTTTATCCATAGCGTCAAAAAACTTGCTAGTTTTCTTGCCACTCCCACTTTTATTGTTGTGGTCCTTTATTTTTTTTATAAGAATGCTTCATATTCTTTATGCGATTCTTGCAGGCGTCTGCAGATTTTCTGTACCCATTTTCCTGATAGATAGAAAATATAAAATAAATTTACTACTAGAATATGAGAAAACCGGGATTTATGAAAAATGCTTACGCTGTTATAAATAGTATTACTAAAAGAGAACTAAATTTTATTAACTTGTAATATACACAACTAAAAACAGTTGTTTATGTAACTGTAACTCGTGGCTTACTGTACTCCAAACAATAGAGGGTATGAGTCTTCAGATTTCTATTTAATTGCCTAACTATAGACACTCTGAATTTAAATTCGCTGTTAAATTGGACACATTGAAGAACACACTATTTTTTATACAACTTTTACAAAGTACAATTGTGTGCCCAAATTTTCCCAGCATTTGGTGCCCAAAATGGGGGGGGGGCGCCCCCCCCCCCAGGTCGTACGCCTATGGACAAACAATGATAATTTGGCTGAGAATGAAGTAAATCAAGGGGTTTCCACATTTTGCTCCATCTGTCTAAGATACAAGAATTAACATTGTGAATGGGGAAATCTTTAGTGGTCTGTGACCAAATAAATAAAACTGTGCTAACAAAATGAAACTAGATTTGCCATGGCTAGATCTTATTCTTAAGGTCAACTCAATTCTCGTCGATGTCGCTGAGATGTAATAAGTAGAGCGTGTGATTGTTGGTTAGGGTTAGATTAAGTATTAGGGCTAGGTCCAGGGTAAGGGTTAGGGTTGAGATTAGCGTTAACCCTGTTTACATCTCGTGACCTTTTGCCAAACTTGAAGTTGTCCTTATTAATTAGATTTAACCCTTTGTGCCTATCTTCCTATAAATTTTACTCGAAACGAAATATAATTTTATATACTTAATGTTGCAGTGTTTTCGGCAATATGTCCTTCCGGCACATTTAACCAAATGTGAATATTTTTGGGCATGGTAGGCCAACATTAGATAACTACAATGACTTAATATTGAAAATAACTGAAAAATAGATAAATTTCGTTTCGTGTGAAATTCTGTGTTTCAAATTTGAATTTGCTAGAGTTCAAAAGGTCAATTTCTGTTTATCGGTTTGCAGTAGAGTTTTTGGAAATTTCGTTAATAAAAAAATAACAGTAAAAAAATATTTTGAGAAAAAAAAATAAATATGATATGTAAGTTTAACGTGTTACTAGTGCAGGTAACTGAAAATTACGAATTTTGCCGTCAACTGAAAGAAGCAAAGCAGTTGTCAACATTTGGCTGCGTCGAGTTGTTTTGTTTAGATTTTGAGCGGATACTAAATCACCGGAATTCACTTTGCAAATATCAAAATTTGACCCCAAGGCCTACCTCTGTACATATATTTTGCATTAATATTAATAATAAATAACTTAAAAACACCGATGATCACCGGAATTTACTTTTAAAAACATATAAACACCGGAATTCACTTTCAAAATATCAGAATTCGCCCGCAATCCCTTCCCTGTTTACATATATTTTGCATAATTAATATTAATAATGAATTTCCTTAAATACACCAAAAATGACTACTACATACGCCTTTTAGATTTAATTTGGCTCTTTGTAAATTTCACATAATTGTTCATTTCGGGACTAACACTTGGTTCAATTATATTTCAATAATTCACATGCGCGTATGGATTTTTTGGAGAGGGGGCAGAGGAATCGGCTTACACTACATGAAGATCTGACCAGTTGTACTGGGAGGTCATGTCAGGTGTCATACAAACGGCTTTTGACCCTATGAAAGACATTGATTAATCAATCAGCTTTAACCTTTCTAGGGGTTTACCCACAGTTCCGTGAAGATCACGCCAAGAACTCGCCGTAACAGACCGTTTCATTAGCTAATTTCTCACATCAACTAGAACGCCTGTTACATAACAACTCTTCCAGTGTAGTAAAGAAAAGAAAACAAAATTTTGTACTATTAAAAAACATGAAACGAAATATGATTTATAAAGAGCCGTTAATACCTTCAATGTGCCTAAATATTTCATGTAGCATATAGTCGATCATGACTCGTACTGGCTTTATATAACTTTTGGGAAATATTCCCCCTTATTCTTAGTTTGTTTTTTAAACGCCTACATTGAAATGTGGTCATATATTCAATTGTGTCACCCCGTCCGTCCGCCCATTCGTCGGTCCGGCGTCCACAATTGCTTATGAACGCTCTAGAGGCCAAAGTAAATATCCGATTGACATTAAATTTATACACATTGTTTAAGGTCATGAGACAAAGAAGCCTATTGATTTTCAGCAATTTCTGATAATTATTGCCAGAGTTATGGCCCTTGATCACTTCAAAATATCTTGTAGATGCTCTAGAAGCTAAAGATGATATCGGATTGACTTCAAATTTACGCGCATTATTTGAGGTCATGAGACGAAGAATCCTATTGATTTTCAACATTTCTGATAATTACTGCCAAAGTTATGACCCTTGATCACTTTGAAAAATCTTGTGACTTTCTAGAGGCTAAAGTTATCATCGGATTGGCTTCAGTTTAAGGTCTTGAGATGAACAAGTATATTGATTTTCAATGAATTTTGATAACTTGAACAGCTAAATCCATGATATTAAATGTTTCGTATACTAATCGTTAGCATGGGGCAGAACTTCATTCAAACCAAACAAATTTTAATGATTTTCTAATAATTAATTGATGAGTTGTTACTCTTAATCGGATATTAGTGTATTATAATTGTTTCATTACTAAAAAAAGTAAAAATATGTGACTGCCCGGATGATTTAGCTGCTGTGGGCGTATCTTTCGTTGCCTGGTAACCTATCTTTTTCATTTTGAGTAAATCTGTTGTCTGCATCACTACAGTCCAGGGACTGTACAGGGGAGCTGGATGGCCGAACAGTTAACGTGTGCATGTTGTATCATAAGGTCTGTCATTGAGTCAACTGGCGTGGTTTCGAGTCCCCAGTTGTACGTGACAAGGAGTAGGGTCGCTCGCCAACCTCGTGGGTTTTCTCCGGGTCCTCAGATTTCCTCCCACTACTAAAGACCCCTACGCGCAAGCGAATTATTGACATAAAATTAAACCATATATGTTTGTCCCGAAATTACCTAGTTTGTGTCGAGTGGATGTTAAACCTCATTTCTCTCTCTCTCTGTCTCTCTCTCATTTATATTATGAGATAAAAAAGTTCATTGTTGGTGGCACAGAGATAAACTGTTCTAATGATTACCATGGGAACTGCCAGATCCAAGTTATAAACCATAAAACTACACTGTTTTTTAATTTTAAATGTAAATATGTTTAGATGATTTATATAGAGGGGGTGGGTGGAGCTGCAATTTTAAGGCCCTTCTGACTTGGGGAAAGCCCCACATAATTGGTTAGATTTTCGAAAAATACATTTTCCATGCATGGAACAATATTTCTGGTAAGTTGCAGCCATTTAACTGATGACCATATAAAAAGTCACATTTTTAGGGCGTGGCCAGGTGGGCTTTAGGACCATCTGACTTGAGGAAAGCCCCAACATTTTTGGTTAGATTTTTGAAAAATATGTTTTCCAAGTATGGATCTTTGTTTCCAGTAAGTTTCAGCCATGTAACTTGTGACCATATAAAAAGCCCCATTTTTAGGGTGTGGTCGGACATACTTTAGAGCGATCTGACTTGGGGAAAGCCCCCAAATTTTTGGTTAGATTTTTGAAAATTGTATTTACCAAGTGTGGATCTTTGTTTCTGGTAAGTTTCAGCCATGTAACTGATGACCATATTATTAGCCCCACGAGGCGATATTGGGTGTGGTCTGATTTGGGGAAAGCCCTGGAAATTTTGGTTAGATTTGTGAAATATTTACTCCGACTATGGATACCATTGTCCCTACAAAGTTTCAGCCATGTAACTTATGACTTAATTTTAGGCCTACTTTAAGGTGCTGCTGCGGCTATACGCCCCACCAGTGCCCGATCTGACCAACTGATTTTTACTCGTACGGACACCTGCTACGAATTTGGGTGTTCAAACCTTTTGTAACTGATGACCATATTATTTTGTCATTAGCTCCTGGACTATAAGGCACCTGTCACTGACAATATCAGGCACTGATTCAGGCTTTGTCAGACACTAAACCTCTGATGCCTGTCATTTTGTCTGGCACTGATTTGTCTTTTTTATTGATATTATTAATACATGTCCGGCGGTAAGTTGAAAATGTCAGGTACATATACTCTTTCATTAGTGCAAGACATTTTGTCAGGTACACGTAAAACCGTTATTTCCAGGCAGGCCTGTGTACATTTGTTGTAAATTGTGATTTCTGTGTCTTGTGTGTGGTGCAGTAGCAGATATTGGACAAGACCAGTCGATTTACACTGGCCGAGAAAGTTCACATGGATTTTCCACAGGGTTTCCCCTAGTCACTGGTGCAGAATGGGGACGGGGGGAGCCTATAAAAGAACACTTGTCAGTTTGATTCCAAATCAGAGTAGGCCGCTGTCCGGACATAATTTCCTGCATAGCACACCGTATGACATATGCCCATTTTAATTAGCCCAGTCGGAACAGAACAGTAGGACATTAATCTTGATTTCGTTTCGAACGTTTAGAAATATTTTTTCTCTATTTCAGATAAAACAAATTGAACAAGTTTGATCAGGAAAAACAATGAAATGAAATGGGGTTTAACGTGCTACTGTTTTGCTCCTTAACTGAGCTAATGAAGACGGGCATACTTCATACAGTGTGATATGAGGGAAATTGTGCCCAGACAGCGGCGCTACAGCCTACTCTTATATCGAATTCCAACTGCCAGGGGATCTTTTACGTGCACGCCAATTTGTACACGGCACCTCGGTTTTTCGTCCCATCCGAACGACTAGACAGCTGTCCTTGTCAGCACTCCCCCCCCTCCCCCCGTCCTGCGCCACTGACAAGGGGAAACCACACCGGAAAATCTGGATGAATGTTCTCGGCCAATGCAGGGGTGGTGAAGTTGAAGGTAGACAAGTGAAATGATATGAAATAAGGTTTAACGTCCTACTGTTCTGCACCGACTGGGATAATGAAGATGGGGATATACGACAAACAGTGTGTTATAAGTGAAATTTTGCCCGTACAGCGGAGTTGACACTTATTTCGAATTCCAATTGTCAAGGTTTCTTTAAGGTCCCCGCCAATGTGTACACGGGTCCTCGGATAGTCGTCCAATCAGAACGACTATACGTTGCCACTTGTCTGTACCACTGACAAGATGGAAATACGTCGGAAAAAAACGATGAACTTTCTCGGTCAACAATAATGAGACCTCCAGGTAACCAAGACAACGTCCTACCAACTGAACAACCGTGGTGTCCTTTTGAAACTTGACAAAGTGAAATGAAATGAAATTTCACGTCTTACTTATCACCACCGACTGCAATGAGGGGCCTACTTTTATTTCGAATTCCAGTTGCCATGGATTCTTTTACGTGCCCGACAACGTGAAGACTGCAAAATGTCCCTCATAGTACACTGTATGGCGCATGCCCGTCTTTATCAGCCCAGTCGGAGAAGAAAAGTAGGACGTTAAACCCCATTTCATTTCATTTCTTTTCTAAATATTGAGCTGGAGATTTTGATCGCGACTTTTTTTTAGTTTTTCCACCGGTAAATCGAGACTATACTATACCCTCAGTCAACCAGTCCCCTCTTACTTTATGACTCATTCCAAAATAAAACGAAACGCGACATTTTGTGTAGGTTTATGAGCCGGATGAGTGGGAGGGGCAGAAATGATGAACCCGAAAAAAAAAAATCCTTTGGTTTTGCAACCGAAATCCCATGTTATTTCCACCCGAATTCCAATCAACCAATCAATCAGACGTTGGCATTGACCTGACACCAGAAATTTCACATCCCGGGAAACAAAGCTCATGCCCAATAAAATGTGGCGCATAAAGCAGAGTGACAAGTCTACAATGGCTTTAAACACTGTGTATTTTACTGATTTAAGATTTGTACCCATAGATCAATTTTAAATAATTTGGATTCCCGAAAACTTGATAATAAACAAAATGGTGGATATCTGAAAGTGTCACACACAATCCACTTAAAAGACAGATCCTATTTCGTTTCATTTTTTATAGTTCAAAATTTTGTTTTACTTGTCTTTACTACACTAGGATCTGGAAGAGTTGTTATATTTTTTTATTTTAAATGTTAAGTGTGGTACTTGAGCTTTATCTCCGAAAGGAATGTTTCTTAAGAGCTGAAAATGTCATATAAATTAAATTGTGGTAAATCTCTCGACATTGCATCAACACATCAACACATAGTGTACAGGAGCATGGGAATATACTCTCTCTCTCTCTCTCTCTCTCTCGTTAACAAACAGACAGTGCTAGATTCACATGTGGGCTTGGCAGGCTGAAACCTACGAGGGTCTCAAGATATGAGGGTCATCGGCTCGATATGGGTGAGTGGAGGGTGGGAAGGCTCATCGGGCCATGATAGGGGTCGGGGGTCATCGGGCCAAGAGGTTGGACGGGGGGCGGGGCATCGGGCCATGGTGTATAATATTTTAACTCTAGTCTTAAACATTCGACACTATCCTCAATAGTGTTTAACAGACACTTTGATCTTCCTGTTGTCGTGAGGGTGGGGGTGGGGAGGGGGGCTTCATCTAAACCTGGCAATGCCAACAGAAAGACAGACAGAGCTAACATGTAATGTGTCTGATTTAATTCAAAAATTTAGTTGCCAGTTTGTTTTGGATTTTTTGGGGGGGAAAACTAGAAACGGAAGATTCGTATGAAAACCGGGGAGCCACAGTGGCTAAGTGAGAAAGACGCTGGCTCGCATGGATGTAGCGGGTTTGATCCCGGTGTTGTCCAATGTCCCGTGAACTCATTGGCGTGCACGTAAAAGACCCTTGGCAGTTGGAATTCGATCGATACTAGAGTAGGCCGTAGCACCAAATGGCGTATGCCCGTCGTCATTAGTCCAGTTGTAGCAGAACAGTAGGACGCGTCCGGATAAGCGGTTTTGACGTTCACGTCCAAACGACTCAATATCGCGAGACACGGTACATACATTGCATACAAACACAGACTTTTATTTCGGAGACTTTGTTAAAATCGGGATGGTCTCTTTAAACCCGATTTCATTTCCGGATGAAACCCAAAAGATTGAACAGGTAAACCTTTGTCAGGTACAAATGTGATATCGAACCCTGTATGGGTGGTAAATTTATGATATAGTTAGTTCACTTTCCTTCAAATGCAAAAATTAAATAGAACAGTTAGCTCCCTTCTTTTCGGCAGTAATCGATTTAATGGCGACGGGCATAAGCCATGATTGAATTTTTGCACGGACTCTTCATCAAGTCCAAATTTCAAGAATTTGCGAACGACTGGACGTTTTTATGAGAACTTGGACCAGTAACTGGGGTGGCGCTCTTCGAAGAACCCTAAGGCCCAGTTTTATACTACTGGGGGATACTTGGCACCCATCCATTCTAGTCACGGCTAGTTGCATATTGGGATCCCGAATATAAAGTTGAGTAACGAATAACGAGGTAGCTTCATGGATATGGTGATTCAGTTCCTTGTCCATAGGAAGCTTATTTTTTTTATCAGACTCTCGGTAAACACGAGGCTTTCCATTGATAAATATTAGATAGAGCTCTTAACAAATCACGGACATCAACGTATAGTCGTTCGGATGGGACGAAAAAAACGAGTCCCATGTACAAATTGGCATGCTCTTTAAAGATCCCTTGGCAGTTGGAATTCGATATTAGAATAGGCCGTAGCGCTGCTGTCCAGGTTACATTTCCCTCATAGCACTCTGCATGGCGTATGGCCGTTTTCATTTGCTCAGTCGAAGCAGTAGGGCGTTAAACCCCATTTCATTTATCATATCGTAAGATACGTTCCTCCCACAGCTAAAGACCCCTTTATGGAGATTATGGAAATAAAATTGAATCATATGTTAGTCCCGAAATGACCAAGTTTGTTTCGAGTGGACATAAATCCGAACTTGACTAATGAAGACGGGCATGCGCCATACAGTGTGATATGAGGAAAATATTGCCCAGACAGCGGCACTACGGTCTTTTTTCATATAGAATTCCAACTGTCAAGGGATCTTTTACGTGCACGCCAATGACTAGACAGCTGTGCTTGTCAGGCCCTCTGTCCTGCATCACTCTCAAAGGAGAACCACACCGGACAATCTGGATGAACTTTCTCTACCAATGCAGGGATCGAAAACCGACCTCCAGACTAGCGAGCCAGCGTCTTACCCACCTAGCCACCGTGATCCCCTTCGAAGAGCTTCGAAGTCATTCATCTATTTCAATCAAATATAGAACAAATCTACTTTGTTTAAGAAATAACTTTAGATTTGAAATAAGCCTAAAAGATAATTGTCATACTTAGAAATCACAATAAACAAACTCAATCCTAAATATAACATCTAAAGTTACTAAATTAGATACCCTTAATGATGATATAATTGACAACTTAAATTGTTTATGAAAATATCTCTCTAGAATAGCAGACGAATTGCCGTCTGCCAGCATTCGACCCATCTTTTAACCCCCAACATAAACACCAGTGATACAAGTCCCTATTATCCAGCACTATCTAAACTATACAAATCATTTTAGTCTTGCTCATCAAGTCATCTCAAAAAATTAACATTGAAATTGGCTATTGTAAACCTTTTCACAAGATATTCTTTTAACCCCTAACATAAACACCCAATGTTTGTCAGTGATACAAGCCCCTACTATGCAGCTCTTTCTAAACTATACAAATCATATTAGTCGTGCTCATCCAGTCATCTCAAAAAATTACCATGGAAATTGGTTATTGTAAACCTTTTCACAAGATATTCTCAGCCACCTCTGAATTATAAAGTCATCAAATATTGCAATAATTGAAACATGGAAATTTATAATTAGTATTTAAAACCAGGTTTTCTCATTGACACTAAATGTACTTAAAATCTGTATCGCTCTATTGTATATAGGTGTGCAAAATACAGGCAATGATTTTATTTATATATATCATATTTTACTTTTTACTCTTTTATACATACTCAACTCTTACACTATACACATTATAAATAATTTTACTGTTCACTCTTTTATATCTACTCAACTATTAGACTATACATATTATAAATAATCAAAAATATTTGTTTTAATTATTGTATATTATTGTATTTTACTTTGCCTGTGTGTCATATATACATGTAGTAACAGGGAATACTTTGCCCGTGTGTGTCTTATATAGTAACAGCGAATACTTTGCCTGTGTGTGTTTTATATAGTAACAGGGAATAAGTAAAAAAATAAATTAAAGGTGTGGAAATTATAAAATACTGTAAATATTATAATGTATAATTATATTCTGTGAATAAATATATTACAAGCTAAAATAAATATCATTAGTATATCATGTATTATATAGCTGACTGATATAATTACAATACCATTAGTATATCATGTATTATATACCTGAATGATATCATTACAATATTATTAGACCTCTACTATTGATCAATCAATTATATGTTATGATACTTCGTTTAGTCATAAAATACTATATTACTCGTCTAATGATAGCAGTTGTTTTAATGTTGATTCATTTCACTTGAATAGATGTTCGTTATACCCATTATAAATAATTACATCACTTGTACAAAATAGCTTAGGTTAACCTTTGTTACAATTCTGATTCATTCCACATGGGAGCCACGGTGGCTCAGTGAGTAAGACGTTAACTCGCTAACCTGTCAGTGATGTAGGACAACGTATAGTCCTTTGGATGGGATGAAACACCAAGGTGAGGTCCATTGTACATATTGGCGTGCACATAAAAGAACCCTTGAGAGTTGGAATTGGAAATAAGAGTAGGCCGTAGAGCCTCTGTCCGAACAAAATTTATCTCATAGCACACTGCATTAGCCCAGTCGGAGCTGAACAGTAGGACGTTAAAATCCATTTCATTTCATTTCACTTGAAATATACTGATTATAGACATTAATAATTCCCATCATATCTTGTAATACAGTAAACTTTGATGTTAATTATTCTCCACTATAAACCAATGATATGCTTGGTTTAGTATTAATTGGTTATCTATTATAGTTCATATAATATTAATAGTACATCATACTATGATATGCTTGGTTTAGTATTAATTGGTTATCTATTATAGTTCATATAATATTAATAGTACATCATACTATGATATGCTTGGTTTAGTAGTAATTGGCCATCTATAATAGTTCATATAATATAAATAATATAGGATGTAGGTAATAGTTAACATGTACAGAAATTATTGACCTTAATAAGAGAGAGAGAGAGAGAGAGAGAGAGAGAGAGAGTTTCGTTATTAACATATTTTTCAATTTTATGTAAATGATTCGCTTATGCGTATGGGTCTTTAGAAGTGGGAGCAAAATTAAGAGGATGGGCCCTACTTCTTGTCCCGTACAAGCGGGGAATCGAAACCACACCACTTGACTCATTGCAGACCTTATGATCCAACGCGCATGCGTTAACCTTTCAGTCACGCAACCTCCCGCAATATTTGGAGAATTAATCTCTCAACTAAATATCCGCTTCAACCACATGGATATTAAAGATACATTGTCACAAATATATTTATCAGGTGGTTATTCCCAGTAAAAGTATGACATGATATATATGAAAAGCTTAGACGCCCAATCTTACTAGAAAAATACTGGATTACGCGAAAAACAGGAACTGTACAAAAATGTCAGGGTATCACTAACTGCCAACCCGACGGCTCATTGTATGCTAGTTTAACTGAGGGAGCCAACACGACGGCTTATTGTATGCTAGTTTAACTGAGGGAGAGGTTGTTATTTCTTGATCGAACGGTTTGTATACGGTGAAGTATCTTTAAAATATTCTGGCTTATCTTGATATAACTGACGTTTTAGTCATATAACCACAAAATAAAATAGGAATGTAATTTAACATTTCGTTAACACAACACAATACTACCGGCTTTTTATTCTGTTATTAAGGGATGTTATGCTAATGAGAAGAATTTTGCCCTGACAGCGGCGTTTCATCGAATGTATTTTATGTGCACGCCAATGTATACACGTAGGAACCATCCGAAGGACTAGTCAGCCCAATAGACGTTATACCCCTGACAGGTGAAACTCAGGCTTGACAAACCTCAAGGTTCTTCTCGAGAATCGAACTTAATTCCCTGACATCAATATGTTATTATCAGAATACTTAGACATTGATTTATTGTCTACACTGTTAGAAAAAATCTGGTAAATTTACATGAAAATTACTGGCAGCAAAAGTTGCCAGTAAATTTACTGTAAATAAACATTCAGCTGTAATATTACAGAGTTTCTGTAATTTGACTTTGTGAGTAAATTTACCTTAAAACAGTAAATGGAAAATAACATGAGTTTGTTTTTTAACTTTGAACTGTAAATTCACCGCAACACAGTAAATGAACGGTTACAGTAAGTTTGTTTTTAGATTCCCCAATGTAAATTTACCTAAAAGCAGTAAATGAAAAATTACAGACAAATGTTAAAATAAAACACAATGATTTTAACTTCCGTTCCAGGATTTTAGATGTAAGCTTGTGGTACTGTCTACTGCAGGCATTGTAACTCTCCTCTAGAGACAGTCAAGCTAACACTGGCCAATCGGTTTAATTAACCGTCTTCAATTGACCTTGGTTACGAGATAATACAATCTATGACAAGTAAGCAAAACATTTTTTTTATACGTTAATGAACATACTTACAATCTGATCAACGTACGATGAATAATAATACACGTTTTAGATCGTATAAATAAAGAAAATTAAATATATATAACATGCAATATACCAAATTGCACAAAATGTGATAGTCCATATTATGGTTAATAAATTAGAATGAATACTATAAGACAATAATTATTAGGAATGGTTCGTTGCTATTGAATACTAAAATAAAATAAGAGACAGTAAATTTACATAAGAGACAGTAAATTTACCAATAAGTAAATTTACAAAATAATGTGAATAAACGTAAATCTGTAAAATTACCTACTGGCTTTGCTATTTTCATTTCAATATTGAAATATTACGCATGTATTTTTACCGGGGTTTAATGTGCCTTTGGTTTCATCAAAGTTTATTGTAAAAAAGAATGAAACTTGGTAAATATACATCATTTTGGTAAACATTCCGAACATTTTTGGTAAAAATTTAATTGCTGTAAATTTACTTATATTTCTAACCTGAAAGTTTACAAAATAATGTGAGTAAACGTAAAATCTCTAAAATTGCATGCTAAGAGACAATAAATTTACCGAATACGATAACTACCAATAAGTTAAACATACATTATGCAAGAGCTAAATCTGCCTATTGCAGGTCTTTCTTTAGGCCTGATATGTTCTATAAACTATGAATTAGACATTTATTAACATGAAAAGACCATAATCAACTCATGGATGCCATCTTATGTGTTGGATTTTCACTGGATTTGAGTCCGATCTGGGGCTCAACGCTCATTAATGATTAAATTCAAAAATAGATAATCAAGACTATGTTTTTTTTATCGTACTGACTTAATAAGTAATGATGATCGAGGCTAGGCCTAACATCCAGTCTCTAATATCTCGGTTCCGAGAGGATCAATTTGACAGAAATTTTCAGCATATTCCCATTACATTATCTAGTTTTTAACTATTATAGTGAGAACTGCTGTAATTTTATTTATATTTCTAACCTAAAAGTAAATTTACAAAATAATGTGAATAAACGTAAGATCTGTAAAATTACATGCATGATTGTTTATTTTGAGTTCAGTTTGGAAATATTACATATGTAAGAATGTATTTTTACTGATTTTGAATGTGTCTTTGATTTCATCACCGTGTATTGTAAAAAAAGACACGAAACTCTGTAAACATACACGAAACTCCGTTAAAATACGCCAGACTTGGTAAAACTACTACATTGTGGTGAACATACCGATAATTAATGTACAAAAACTGCTTGTACTACTGTAATTTTACAAAAATTTCTAACAGTGTACGGTATCAACTCAATGGAAGCGGACGTAAATTAACCTTGGTATTATGTCAAGTATTATATTATCAAGGGAGTCGCGATGGCTCAGTGAGTAACGT
Organism: Patella vulgata; assembly: GCF_932274485.2. NCBI lineage: Eukaryota > Metazoa > Mollusca > Gastropoda > Patellidae > Patella > Patella vulgata. Next base: position 2,923,386 of record NC_065881.2, read on the forward strand.
CTATCATAGAGTCAATTGGCGTGGACTCGGTTCCCCGCATGTACGTGACACAGAATAGGGTAGCCTGTCCACCCTCGTAGGTTTTTTCCTGGTCTATCATATACATAGAGTCAATCTGCATGGAGTAGGTTCCCCGCATATACGTGTCAACGAATCTCGTGGGTTTTTCCGGGTCCTGAACTGCGGTTTCCCTCCACTTAACCCCATATCTATCTATCTTTCTCTCTAAATATAATCTAAACGTGACATGTTAATACTATTATAAAGATAGATCTAGGAGTAGCCCGTGTCACCAACACTAACAATATCCGTCGTCCTTTAATATAACATACATTCATAATACACCGCTAGATATGCATAGTGCTAGATATGCATTCATATATATAACATAAATATAGTCTCAATATATATCACACTATAAGTTGATCTACTTCCATACTACCTATGAATACTAACTCAATGCATGAAATTCAAACAAAAATCGAAATAATAGAACAAAATACAATACAAGGTTACGATATTCTAAAATATATAAATTAGCTGAGGTCAAAAACAGTGCTAAAAAGCAAATTAAACAATTAATCAATCAAAATAATACAGTATTTGATAATGAACAAGATATTCTAGACACAATTCACCAATATTACCAACAACTATATACTACCCAAAACATTGTCGAAAACCTAATAAACTCCTATATTGAAAACAGTAACATAAATACCCTAACTAACACGGAAAGAGATTCCCTGTCTCATTTCATATCTAAAGATGAAGATCTGAAGGCGTTACAAAGTTTCAGATCAAACCGTAGCCCAGGCATCGACGGTATTCCAGGAGATTTCTATATCAAATTCTTTGACACAATAGGAACCGACCTGACAGAAGTAATAAACAACATCTATCTACAGGGTGAATTATCTAACCCAATGAGAACCGGTATAATAATAATCTTTCAGATAATACCAATTCCAACATATTTGAAATAGTGCAAAAATACATAAAAGACAGCAAGAGATTTTAAAACTTTAACATTTAAAACTTAAAATTACACTTCAAAATGTATATATGTTTGTTACTCACTGTCTGTACATATGTCACCACTGTATTGTAAACATAAGAGTTAACTATTTTATATGTTTGGAGAGAACTTATATAGGCCTTGCCTGTTGTTCAATCCAATTCAGTTTATTGAATAAAATATTGTTTAAACTAATAATAATTAATTATAAGAATAAATTGTTTGTCTATAAGAATAGAGGCGACCACCGATTATTTAAGAACTATAGACCAATAAGCCTGTTATGTGTCGACTATAAAATCATCACAAAAATATTAAGTATATGAATGAACACAGTTATTAACAAATTGATCTCTAAAACACAAACGGGAGCCGGACCAAATAAAAGCATCTTCGATAACCTGTATTTAATTGATTCAATCCTAAATTATTTAGACACACATGAAACTAATGCCTATATCTTATCGTTTGATTAGGAAAAAAGCCTTTGACCGTATTGAACACAATTATATAAAAACCCTACTAAAACATATGAATTTTCCAAATGACATTGTAAATTGGGTTACAATACTGTTTAAAAATTTGAAAAGTAAAGTTCAAGTAAATGGATCCTTCTCTCAAAATATCAAAAATAATCGTTCGATCCGTCAAGGTTGTCCACGATTCTTTATTCCTTACGTATAAATGTTGGCTCCGTATATAGCTCTCAACTAAATTAAGATAAAACCGAAATCCACCATGTTGGTGTTCGTAAACCATCCCATGACTCATTTCCTGAAAATATAAACATAAACATTAAAACAGACACAATTAAATTACTGGGCTTTTGTTTTGAGATCAATAAAATGGAAAAAAATCTGGTTACCCCTCATCATGACGATTAAATCAACTATTAGTCACTGGTCTACTTACAACCTATCGATTAAAGAAAAAGTCTGTACTTGTACTGGTCACTCATTGATAGTAAGAACGTACAACCAAAAATAAACAAACACCTACCTCATATAAATTTTGAAAAAGTTTGGCATAATTTATATAAATGTCCAACACTATCTGAAATAGAAAAAGAATTTATGCACAAAATAATACACAATGCATTTCCCACAAAAGATATTCTCCACACTCCAAATATTTACGTAGATGACTATATATGTCAATACTGCAAGAAAAATAATGAAACCTACAGTCACTTATTTCTACACTGCCCTAAATTACAGCACTTTAAATCCTTTGCTGCTACACATATAAACAATATACATTCCACAAAATCCTTCCATATCATGTATCTCTACCTCTGGATCATATGGTCCAACAGAATGCATCCCTATATCAACAACATCTCCAACCATCTGATATATCAATTCTATACAAAAAGAAAAGAAAAGAAAATATAAATAAAATCACCAAGCTTCACCCTACTCTGCCTTACTAAATTCTCTGGTGTAAGGCAAATTATCGTTCTGTGTGAAGCTTCTAAATTAATTACTCTATTATGTGACTGAGCAGATCGTGCTATTTACTTTTAAGTTGCCATAACTTGGCATCTTAATCATCTTTCGTTTTCGTTAAATGGCACTTTCATACTGTGTCGTATAAACAAAATACCCAGGCACCCACCGAAATAATTGTATGTTCAAAAGAAAAAAAAGAAGCAGGTGCAGGTTCGAAGGCATGGCAAGAGGAATATCAGTTAAGTCGTCCACGAGCAAAGTCGTCCACACGAAAAATCTGGTGAAGTCGTCCACACTCGTTGGTGCAGTCGTCCACATAGGCGTACGGGGAAATTTTTGACTGGGGGGGGGGGGGGGCGGTGGTGGTTGGTGCCCAAAAAATGTAGTTAGGTTCTTAGTATGTTACATAATAATAATAAATTCGCTGTTAAATTGGACACATTCAAGAACACAATATTTTTTTTATACAATTTTTACAAAGTACAATTGTGTGCCCAAATACGTTGGTTAAGTCGTCCACACGACATAGTTTACTTTCGGGACACATTCGCTTTATCATTTCGGAACATCTCCACGCTAGAGCGGGCCCGTTTATTAATAAACAACAAAGTAAATTGTACACTAAAATATATTAACAATCAAATATTTATTTTTTCAGTTACAACAAAAAAGCATTAACGAAGGATTTTTCAGGCGGGATATCCGTGTGGGGAAGAATCGCCATGGAATTGTTGCCACAGAGAATCATTGAATTTGTTATATTTATGAAATTGTTATGTATTGAAATTTTATTGTACACTTTATATTGAATTTTATTGTAAATTTTGTTGTACACGTATCATCTGCGGGCACTGGATCATCTATTAACCTAAAAAATCAAATAATACAAAATACTAATTAACCAGGGACGAAATGGCTCGGATGGGACAAAAAACCGAAGTCTCGTGTATGTGGCGTGCACGTTGAAGATTCCTTGAGAGTAGGCCGCAGCGCCGCTGTCCGCTCTAAGTGTCCCTCATAGCACACTGTATGGCGTATGCCCGTTTTCGTTAGCACAGTGGGAGCAGAACAGTAGTTTGCTGTAGTTTACAAGTGATTCCAATCGCTTAAAGTGGCAGATCGAGACATTAACCTAATTCCGTTCTAAACAGGGAGCCAAAGGGTGCTAGCTTACTAAGTGAGTAAGACGTTGGCTTGTAAGCATGGAGGTCGCGGTTCATCTGGATTTTCCGATGTGGTTTACCTTTGTCAGTGGTGCAGGACGGAGGGCCTGCCAAGGACAGCTATCTAGTCGTTCGGATGGGACGAAAAACCGAGGTCTCGTGTATACATTGGCATGCACGTATGCCTTGGCAGTTGGAATTATTGGGTATTATTAATTGGGTGTTATTGGGTAATTCAATACGCCCGGTCGGGGCATATTAGAAAAAATGTTATAGGCCAAGGCATGTCATAGATTTAACATTAAAATCACCTGGGGAAAGAATTACTAATTACTAATTACTGACATCATAATTATGAACATGCTTAGAGTTATAGCCCTTGATTTCACATAAAACGTATCAAAGCTATATACAGGGCTGAGTTATTGCCCGAATTTCATGAAATTTGCTAAAATCCATATCAGCGTGAATTTGACCATCTTTCTTTTATTTAAATTTGGTTTTGGTGTTCAATAGGAGAATGTCTCAGTCACGAATACGGAAGGACTCCTCACTTTTTTTTCTATTTGCAATTTTTCTATATACACCCACGCGTAATATAGGCGTATAGAGTTGTCGGCTGTCGGTCAGCTGTTTCGTTACACAAATTTACAAACCTTGACAGGATGATCCATATCCATTTATCCTGCATTGTTGCAGTTTTATAGTAAAATAGATAGGGTGACTAATGTCGTCCAAGTTTATAAAACAATCAATTATTGTACCAGGTGAGAATATATAATAAAAATACATCACCTATTGATATATAATTATATATAAATAATCTTGTCTTGGAGAGCGGCGCGACAGCTTACTCTTACACGGAATTCCAATACCTGCACGCCTGAGTAGACAAGAACTGTCGGAACAACTAGGTGTTATCTATTGCCAGGCCCAAAGTCCTGCACAATGGAAAACGGGGGAACCACGCCAGTTCATGACAGTACATTTAACCCCGTATTTATCACAGTCACACCCAATATATATAATACTAGAATGGGGTTTAACGTCTCCTCAATTTAAGACTAATTAATGTATTTTTCTTTTCAATCGCCAGGCGTGCAATACGATGGTGAACTTTGCCTGGAATGCCGCTTTTTACCCTATCCGATGGATTAGGCACATTTCCTTTGTCAATTCCGCCGGGGCCACCCTGAAAAGCGAGAACGAGTTCTTCTCGGGCCCATGGCGTGATTCGAACTCTAAAACGCAATTTAAAGTAATATTTAACTGTAAATGATGTTACATCAAAACAGCTGTTATACCTTCTTTTAATTTTCTCTACCTTAATTATGGGGGGTTGGATGGCGGAATGGTTAGCACGCGCGCTGTACCATACGTGTCGGAGCGGCCCCTTTTACTGATCGCGGAGCCCGGATGGGGGAGTCCGGGTGCTCTCCCCCGGGAAAATTTTGAAAAATGGGAGGCCATTTCACGCAATTTGAGACCATTCCCGACATCCCAATTCTGTAATTTCATCTCTGTAAATAACGAGTTAATAAAAATGTTAAGGAATGTTTAACACCAGTCTCAGGAAATCGTCTCGCACTCATATTCAGCAAGCAGACTAGCTATCATCAAATTTTGCTGAGGCCTTAAAATTGAAATTTTTTTTTGAGTTACAAACGATCGGCAGACGTTTCTGACGTATCCCCAGAAACAGGGTGCATGGGACTTAATAATTAGTAAATTTGCCGGTGAAAGTGTCTGGTGAATCCGGTGAAATTTTCGGATTCCGAATTCCGGCCCACACCCAGCACACCCGGCCCAGAAAGTCTATTATACCAGCCCATTCCAAACTCCAGTGATGGCGTGGTGGCCCGTTAAAGCTACCGGCCACATACAACATGATCATCATCGCTGCATGACCGGTTCAATACACCCCCCCCCCCCGCCCCATATAATGTTCAGAAGAAAAAGGTTTTATTAGACGAATTGCACCAAATTATTTTTTTCATTTTTTGTCTGACCGGCCGATGGTTGTATGTGACAAGGAGTAGGGTCGCCTGTCCAGCCTCTTGGGTTATCTCCTTGTCCCCCGGTCCCAGCCCTACGTGCAAGCGTATTATTGAAAAAATTGAAATACACTGTATATGTTAGTCCCGAAATTACCTAGTTTGTTTCGAGTGAACGTTTAACCCTATCTTCTCCTTCTCCATTGTAAAATACTGATTATTTGTTTGTTCTCAAATCCCCCCCCCCCCCCGCATCAACAATTGTAATAAAATAAGTTTATTTTAAACAATAAACCACAGCACATAATTATGGAAATAATAATTTATTTTGACATTAGGAAGTAATCGCTCTTTCCACCGTAAGAATATAAAAAAATGTCCGCCTAGTATCCGGTATCAATTTTGGCCTATCTTGATATTACTGATAACCACAAAAAACACAACACACTACTCCCGCTTTTTTCTGAAATGACATGAAATGAAATGAAATGGGGTTTAACGTCCTACTGTTCTGCTCCTAACCTGGGCTAATGAAGACGGGCATACGCCATACAGTATGCTATGAGGGAAATTTTGCCCGGACAGCGGCACTACGGCCTACTCTTATATCGAATTCCAACTGCCAAGGGATCTTTTACGTGCACGCCAATGTGTACACGGGACCTCGGTTTTTCGTCCCATCCGAACGACTAGACAGCTTTCCTTGTCAGCCCCTCCGTCCTGCATCACTGACAAGGGAGAACCACGCCCGCTTTTTTATGTTGTCAAGGGTGTGATACTAAAGAGAAGAATCTTGTTCGGTCATGGGCATTTCATCGAATTTCTTTTAAGAGCACGCCAATGTATACACGGGTGGACCTCTGTTTATCGTTACATCCGAAGGACTAGTCAGCTTAACGAACGCTGTCCCTGGCAGACGAAAATCAGGATCGACAAATCCTTCTCAAGATTCGAAATGAAATAAAATGAAATGAAGTTTAACGTCCTACTGTTCTGCCCCGAAATGGGCTAATGAAGACGGATATCCATACAGTGTACTTTCAGGGAAATTCTGTCCGGGCAGCGACACTACGGCCTACTCTTATATCGAATTCCAACTGTCAAGGGATCTTTTACGTACACGCCAATGTGTACACGGAACCTCGGATTTTCGGACCCTCCGAACGACTAGACAGCGGTCCTTGTCAGGCCCTCCGTCCTCAATCACTGACAAGGGGGAATCACGACGGAAAATCTGGATGAATTTAACTTTCTCGACCAATACAGAGATCGAACACCCAACCTCCAGGGTAGCGAGCCAGCCTCGAGATTCGAACTCAATCCCCTGACTCGTTGACTACCACGACCATCAATATGTTAATATCAGAATACTTAGACATTGATTTATTGTCTACGGTATCATCTCAATGGAAGCGGACGTAAATTAACCTTGATATTACGTCAAGTATTATATTATCAAGCGAGTCGCGGTGGCTCAGTGAGTAAGACACTCGTTCGTTAACCAGGGGGTTATGGGTTTGATGCCAGTGTTGGTTGAGAAAGCTATTCGGGATTTTCCGGCTTGGTGTCCCTCTGTCAGTCCTGCAGGAACACCGTCTAGTCGTTCGGATGGAGCATGGGATTAAAATCGGAGAGTCCCGATGAACTTTCTAAGTAAGGATATAGCGCCATGTGGACCCAGCCGTGTATATTATACTATTCAAAAAAAGTAGGGGATATTTGATTTTTAAGTGTTATTAAAGTCACCTAATGAAACTGACGAAGAAACAAATGACAAAATGAAATGAAGTTCACATTCATCGATTTATTCCAAATGATCGTTAGACTAAGTAAGGCACAGACTGACCATTATAAGGGTAAAATGATAGCCGGGGTCAAACAGCAAAGTTACCACAGCATCACAACCAAGTCAGTAACGGGTAAATCCTCCTCTGTTTGCCAAACAAGCATTGATCCGACGTGGCATACTCCTAATGAGACGTCTAAGGTCATTTTGGTCCAGATTGTCCCATTCCTGTTGCAACGCAGCAGCAAGTTCTTGGACATTGGCAGGACTTTGTTGACGTTGACGTAACCTCTGTCCAAGCATGTCCCAGACATGCTCGATGGGGGAGAGGTCGGGACTCAGTGCTGGCCAAGGTAATGTGGTGATGTTCTGTTGTTGGAGGTAACCTGTAACGATCCTGGCCCTGTGACATCTTGCGTTGTCATCCTGGAAGATGAAACGGCGGCCATGACGTCGTGCGAACGGCACAACATGGACTGCCAAGATGTTGTCCCGGTAGTACTGGCCTGTAACACGCCCTGCAACAACATGTAAAGCCGTTCTTCCAGCAACAGTGATGCCTCCCCACACCATAACAGAACCACCCCCAAATCGATCATGTCTGATGACGTTAACGTCTTGGAAGCGCTCGTTTCGACGACGCCACACCCTCCTACGTCTGTCCAAAAAATCAACAGTGAACCTTGACTCATCTGAAAACATCACATTGCTCCAGCGTCGATTATCCCAGTGTTGACGATCCCTACACCAACGACGTCTTGCCTGAATGTGATGATCTCTCAAACAAGGGATGACGCGAGGACGTCGGGCGCGAAGGTGACCCCTATGCAGTCGATTCCGAATCGTCTGGCCACTCACTCTCACACCAGTGTCTGTTTGAAGACGAGCGCTGATCTGATTTGCTGTGATGACACGATTTCTCAAGGCCAAGGTACGGATAAATCGATCCTGGGCTTGAGTTGTCGCCCTTGGTCGACCTGAGCGTGGTCTGTCCTGTACAGATTGTGTATCACGGTATCTGGACCATAGCCTGCTTATGACAGACTGAGAAACATTCATCGTCCGCGCCACAACCGCCTGTGTTGTGCCGATCTGTAGCATGCCAAGGGCACGTAACCTTTCATTTTGGGTAAGCCGACGCATATAAAAATTTGTTTTCTGGTCACTAAAACAATTAAACTGATGTTTCCACCCTGGAATTCAATGCCACAATGACTGTAACATTCAAAGTCAGAGTCGTGCAAATCTTGGGTTGGGCCCCCATGATGATCCCAAGCATCACCTGCATTCCATGCGGTAGCTATTGGTGCGTTTGGGCGTCACATGTAACTGGAAATGTTTCTTCTGTTAGGTTCTATAGTGACTTTTTTCGTAGTCATTTGCATATTTTAGTATTATGCCCCCAAAATCAAATATCCCCTACTTTTTTTGAATAGTATATATCTAGAGGTTTATAATTAACTAGTTGATATATTACTACATTGTTAAAGATACCAAGTTGATATATTACTACATTGTTGAATTGACCAAGTTGGAGACATACAGAGGAACACGTGGAATTATAGCTGTGTAAACGTATAAACATTATACATTATATTATATCTCACTATAAGTTGACCTACTTTCATACTACATACATTCATAATATTATAATTATAGACGTACACCGCTAGATATAGTGTCAATATGATATAGCGTGATAGTGGTAGACTCTGTTACCCACGCTAACAATATCAGTTGTACTTGACATGCATACATAACATACATTCATAATATTATATCAGTGGTGGTTGACGTACACCGTTATCGTCTGGGTGACAAAGGCAAATGCCGAAGGTCATTATATCAAAACGAAAATAAAAATAGAATTTCCGAGAAACTGCAGCAAGTTTACGCATGTTCAGTCTACGGCATAAGGAAGACAAACTGTGCAAGACGATGAAAGACGTGGATTTTTATGTGATTTAGACGTTTTCGATAGAATTTCCGAGAAACTGTAGCAAATTTTCACTTGTACAGTCTACAGTCCGAGGAAGATAAATTGTGTAAGACGATGGTATTATAGACGTACACCGCTAAATATAGTGTCAACATGACATGGCGTGCTAGTGGTAGACTCTGTTACCCACACTAACAATATCCGTGGTAGTTGATACACACAGTGATAGTCTGGGTGACAAAGGCTAATGTCGAAGGTCATTATATCAAAACGAAAATAAAAATAGAATTTCCGAGAAACTGTAGCAAGTTTACGCATGTTCAGTCTACAGTATAAGAAAGACAAACTTTGCAAGACGATGAAAGACGTGGATTTCTATGGGATTTAGACGTTTTGGTTGAATTAAATACTTTTGATTTTTAGTTCATCTGTCTCGATATCAAGTACCATATTGGGCTAATTGTTTGATTTTGTATTTTCATCCAGTTTGAACTCGTATTGTCTACAGATATGTGACTTAGACGTTTTGGTGAGCATTTATAAGAAACTATAGCAAGTTTATGCAGGTTCAGTGTACAGTCCAAGGAAGATAAACTGTGCGAGAAGATGGCAGGCGTGGTTTGCTATGGGATTTAGACGATTTGGCTAAATTTAATACTTTTGATTTCTAGGATATCGTATATTATATTAGCCTAATTGTTTGTTGTTGTTTTGTCCAGTTTCAACTCGTATTTTATACAACCAGTGCAACATACATCTATTCAAAATGGCGGAGAAGGAAGTGTGTAGTATTTGTTTGAACGATTTTCAACAACGCGTGGTACTCGATTGTAAACACCCCTTTTGTTTTATCTGTTTAGAAGATTATGTGAACAAAACCTCCACTAAAGATCAGTTCCAATGTCCATTATGCCGTAGCTTTATAAATCTTAGTGACGGAGGTCTGGATCGATTTAAACCTAAACCAATTAATATTCCTCAATGTGATGTATGTACGGAAGATACATGTCAATATTTCTGTCGAGACTGTGATCAATATTTATGTAAATCATGTAAAACCACGCATGATAAGATGAAAATTTGTAAAGACCACGTTGTGTCTCGATATGATGAAACACAGGTCTATCAAGCGCCTACTTCACACGAAACAATAAAGGAAAAAGCTTCGGCTTCGTCTATCCCAAATCCTAAAGATTTCTGTCTGCGCCATGAAAAGGAGCCCGTAAAAGTATACTGTAAAGATTGTACTGTAGCCGTTTGTTTGAAATGTTTCTTGGTCGATCATAATGGACACAATTATTTAGATTTACAGGAGGATGAAGTCAGACAAAGTATCAGACACGACTTACAATCACTGAATGATGAATTAAAAAAACAAATCACTAATTTTCAGAAACATTATGATAATTTAAATAGCAAATTAACTGAAGTCAAAAACTGCACAAAAACTGAATGTGACAAAGTAGATGCACAAGTTGAGAAAATCTGCTCAGAATTTCATAAAATCGGAGAAAATATTAAAAAGGAAATGCAAGAAACTAGTGAAGAGGAAGAATACAAATTCAGGAAATTAATGGAGGACATTAAAAGACTAACGGAAGATTTAAAAGCTAGTGTTAAATATTCAGTGAATGTTTTAGAAGATTCATCCGTTGTTCAAGTTTTACAAAGAATACCTAAAGTTAGACAGGAAAAAGATGAAAGTTGTTGTAGAAAATTGGATATACCTGATGTAAGATATTCAACATTTCAAGTAGCAGAGATAGATAAAACTTTGTTAACTAATCAACTTGGTAAAATTGTAAGTTGTCATCAGAATATGATTGGTAAAGTTGTAAGTTGTCATCAGAATATGTTTGAAGATGTTTTTAATGTGGATACTGTGCAAGGTTATCTGGTTGGTTGGTATTGTGGTAAACAACATGTAGTTTCAGGTTTTACATGGCGTATTGATGTGTATAAACTAGGATCATCATCATTACATGTTGGATTATACCTGAATGACGTAGAAGATAAAAGTATTACGTCATGTAAAGTTGACGTCACATATAAAGTTATAAATAAAACAGATGATAGACAATCTGTAGTTAAACAATGTAATGGGACTGGTAGACATGGTTGTTGTGTGTCAGGCTGTTGTACTGATCTTACTGACTTGGAGAGAAGACTCAGTAATCCTGGCAGTGGATTTATTGATGATCATAGAAACTTTACAATTCAAGCAACAATTAATAATATAACTGACATTAAAAGACGTTAATAATTAGACTACTGTTATGGCTGAATGATTGTTAAATAATGTTTTGTTTACGGTGTAAGGGAGATAACATTATTTCTATCCGATATGGAATAAATTATGGTCAATCGCTGGAAGAAGTAGTTGATAGTTTTTTTCAGATGGAACTTTAATACATGTATAATATCATTCCATATTATAATAAAAAATGATTCCAGATGGAGCTAAAATACATGTATATAATATCTTTCCATATTAGAATAATAATTGTAAACTCTTTGTATTGTTGTTTTATTATGAAGCACTGGTAGTAACCAACAGGTCAAGGGAAACAAAACAAGTTACTGAACACAGGCATTCCAACCCATTCTTGTTCGACACCGGCTTTGACTGAGAAAGTTGAACAATTTCCAGCCTGTTTTCCACTTTGTTAGGAAAAACGTGTAGTTACCATTTTTAAAACAGTTCTTGATCTTGAAGTCTGTTAACTTACATTAATGCAATAAGAAAAAAACCTGTGCGCCGTTAATATAGAGGTAGCAGTTTACTGTTAAAGGTACACCAGTGGGAGGAAACCGGTGGACCCAGGGAAAACCCAAGAGGTTGGACAGGCGATCCTACTCATTGTCATGAACAAGCGGGGAATCGAAACCACGCCACTTCACTCAATGAGAGACCTTATGATGCCACGCGCACGCATTAACCATTAGGCAACCCAACCACCTCTCACTAGAAGATAGGATAGAGGGTTACAAATCTGATCACAAATTTGTATTAATACCTACTTTAAATTAATAGCTGACTTAATTGGGTAGAAAAGCCATTGTAGGGACTAAATTCTCCCCTGTGCATTGCATTGTGAATCGTTATGTAAAAAAGTGAAGCAAAGTCTCTATATATTGGTGAGATTACAAGATTGTACCAAGGGTTAAGTAATTATCAGGAATTGTTCTTCTTATATAAAATATTCTTCGAAATGTCGCCTAAATATGGTACCTATTAACCATAAGCATGGTTAATACTGGTTTAGTCTATCCAATTAGTAAAACAAGCCAAAATATGGTAGCTGTTTACCTTAAGCATGGGTAATAGCATGTTAGTCTATCCAATTAGTAGATATCACTAACAGATTATTGCTCTGTCTTACTAGCTATCCTTGTATAACCCACCATACAAGTTGTACTGATGTCGTCATGTCACGTTATATAACACAGCTAGCAATATATATCTGATATGAACTGTAAGAAACTATACAGCTGCTATATAAGACTCTGACACATAAAAAAAACATGTTAAAAAGCCAAAATTAGTATAGAGCCCCCCCCCCCCCCTCAAATACACCCGCTTATAATTCTAAACTAGTTTATGATAACACATCCACTCGAGTTGGTGAAGTTGAAGGTAGACAAGTGAAATGATATGAAATAAGGTTTAACGTCCTACTGTTCTGCACCAACTGGGCTAATGAAGACGGGAATATACGACAAACAGTGTGTTATAAGTGAAATTTTGCCCGGATAGCGGAGCTGACTCTTATTTCGAATTCCAATTGTTAAGGTTTTTTTAAGGTCCCCGCCAATGTGTCTACGGGTCCCCGTATAGTCGTCCTATCCGAACGCCTACACATGTTGCCCCGTGGCCGTACCACTGACAAGGAGGAAATATGCCGGAAAAAAAACGATGAACTTTCTCGGCCAACGATATGAGACCTCCAGGTTAGCGAGCCGACGTCCTACCCACTGAGCAACCGTGGCTTCCTTTTGAAACTTGACAAAGTGAAATGAAATGAAATTTAACGTCCTATCAACACCGACTGGGCTAATGAATGCGGACATACGCCATACAGTGTGCTATGAGGGTCTACTCTTATTTCGAATTCCAACTGTCATGGATTCTTTTACGTGTCCGACAACATTTAACGTCTTACTAATCACCACCGACTGCAATGAGGGGCCTTCTTTTATTTCGAATTCCAGTTGCCATGGATTCTTTTACGTGCCCGACAACGTGAAGACTGCAAAATGTCCCTCATAGTACACTGTATGGCGCATGCCCGTCTTTATCAGCCCAGTCGGAGAAGAAAAGTAGGACGTTAAACCCCATTTCATTTCTTTTCTTTTCTAAATATTGAGTTGGAGATTTTGATCGCGACTTTTTTGGAGTTTTTCCACCGGTAATTCGAGACTATACTATACGCTCAGTCAACCAGTCCCCTCTTACTTTATGACTCATTGGAAAATTAAACGAAACGCGACATTTTGCGTAGGTTTATGAGCCGGATGAGTGGGAGGGGCAGAAATGATGCGCCCGAAAAAAAAATCCTTTGGTTTTGCAACCGAAATCCCATGCTATGTCCACCCGAATTCCAATCAACCAATCAATCAGACGTCGGCATTGACCCGATGCCTGAAATTTCACACCCCGGGAAACAAGGCTCATGCCATGTAAAATGTGGCGCATAAAGCAGAGTGACAACTCTACTATTGCGCTTAACACTGTTTATTACACTGATTTAAAATGTGTAAATGTTAAGAGTGGTACTTGAGCTTTATCTCCGATAGGAATGTTTCTTAAGAGCTGAAAATGTCATATAGATTAAATTGTCGTACATCTCTGGACACTGTATCGGCACATGGTGTACAGGAGCATGAGAATATACACTCTGTCTCTGTCTCCCCCTCTCTCTCTCTCTCGCTAACAAACAGACAGTGCTAGATTGACCTGTGGGCTTGACAGGATGAAACCTAGGAGGGTCTCAAGATATGAGGGTCATCGGGCCAAGATATGGGTGAGTGGAGGGTGGTGTGGGGGCTCATCGGGCCATGATTGGGGGGGGGGGTCATCGGGCCAAGATGAGGTATGGGAGGAGGGGGTGGGGCATCAACTAAACATTCGTCAATATCTTCAATAGTGTTTAATAGTCACTTTGATCTTCCTGTTGTCGTGAGGATGGGGAGGGGCTTCAACTAAATCTGGCAATGCCAACAGAAAGACAGACAGAGCTAACATGTAATGTGTCTGATTTAATTAAAAAATTTAGTTGCCAGTTTGTTTTTGGTATAATCGTTCGGATGGGTCCCATGTACAAATTGGCATGCTCTTTAAAGATCCCTAGTTAGTTAGAATTCGATATTAGAATAGGCAGTAGCGCCGCTCTTCGGGCTAAATTTCCCTTATAGCACAGTGCATGACCTATGATCGTTTTCATTTTCACAGTCGAAGCAGTAGGGCGTTAAACTCCATGTCATTTATCATATCGTAAAATACGTTCTAAAAGAAACCCACAAACAGTTGTAATAATACATATCATTCATTTTAAACATATAAATTGAAATAAAATGACGTTTAACGTTCTACTGTTTTAAACATATAAATTGAATTAAAATGGGGTTTAACGTTCTACTGTTTGTCACCAACCGGAATAATACAGATGAAGATGAGGGACTTACTGGTTTGTGAGCCAGCGTCTTACTCTCGAGACACTGTGGCTAAGGCCGAGATTAGTCAAAAGGGGGACGATTATGTAAACGTCCACTTTAATTGAATCAAATGGCGTGGGTTCGATCCATGACTGAATTGTTGCACGGACTCTTCATTAAGTCCAAATTTCGAGTATTTGTGAACGACTGGACGTTTTTACGAGAACTTGGACCAGTAAATGGGGTGGCGCTCTTCGAGTTTTATACTACTGGGGGATTCTTGGCACCCATCATTCTAGTCACGGCTATCTGCATATTGGAATCCCGAATATAAAGTTGAATAATGAATAACGAGGTAGCTTCATGGATATGGTGAATTAGATTTTTGAATTTCATCCAACAGTATAGTCAGTTCCTTGTCCATAGTAATATCGTGTTTGTTTTTTATCAGACTCTCGGTAAACACGAGGCTTTCCATTGATAAATATTAGATAGAGCTCTTAACAAATCACGGACATCAACGACGAAAAAACGAGTCCCATGTACAAATTGGCATGCTCTTTAAAGATCCCTTGGCAGTTGGAATTCGATATTAGAATAGGCAGTAGCGCTGCTGTCCAGGTTACATTTCCCTCATAGCACTCTGCTTGGCGTATGTCCGTTTTTATTTGCCCAGTCAAAGAAGTAGGGCGTTTAACTCCATTTCATTTATCATATCGTAAAATACGTTCTAAAAGAAACCCACAAACAGTTGCAATAATACATATCATTCATTTTAAACATATAAATTGAAATAAAATGACGTTTAACGTTCTACTGTTTTAAACATATAAATTTGTCACCAACCCGGGATAATACGGATGAGGATGAGGGACTTACTGGTTTGTGAGCCCACGGGGGACGATTATTTAAACTACCCAGGGTCACATCCGACATCACCCACTTTGAAGTTCGATAGCCATGAATTCAATTATTTTTCAATCATATATCAATTATATGGTATGTTGCGTCGTTTAGTTATAAATAAATATGATTATATCACGACTGATTTATTTATTTTGACTTCGTTTATTCAAGATGTCATAACATATATTTTACCTGTACCTTTAAATGATATTGTATTAAATTCCTTTATTTTATTTTATTATTATATGTGTAACAATCCACCTGTTTATTTAATCAGTGCAAGACAATGATAGATACGGTACATTATAATATTGATATTATTAAATATTTTCATAGAATGCTTCAATAAAACCTATATTACATTAGCAAGTATTATAAAAATAACCAAACAACATTTAGAGAAATATTCATCCCTATTTGTTAAATATAATTATAATGGAGAAATTGAACTCGACTTCTCCTAACCAGCACAGAATTCTATTTGACTTGTACCATTAAAATAAAAGTGAGAAAAGTGATTGGATGAATGATATGTCTCTTTGTTTAAGAAATAACCTTTGGGTATGAAAGTTGATTTTATCACACTAAAATACATTTGTCGTATTTAGGTATGAAAGTTGCCATACTTAAATATATTTGTCATATTTAGAATACACATTGAACAAGCTCAATCCTAAAAATATATTTAAAAATAAATAATTCCCATACCCTATACCCTATAATAATTTATGTGTATATTATTCTTAAATCAGTCTGAATTTAATCAATCAAGTGGAAGTTCAGTTTACTTTTATTACAAATATTATTCGGGACACTTTATTACCTCGAAACTTTTAGATCTTTCGAACTTCGAGGTCGGGTATTCCCGAACTTAGTTTAAAATTACTTTTTAAAAGTATGTTGATATACTGTCTGAAGAGCTTGGAATCCATTTCTCAACTCTGAATGTAATATAGACAAAACATTCAAAAGCTTTTGCGTAATCTTAATAATTTTTTCAAAACAATTCATTTCACTCTGAATCTCTTCATATTTTACACTTTTGCCGAAGAGCATCTAATTCTTCTATCGTTGAACCTATTAAAGTCAAAATCTCCATACCTGAGAAATCTTTTTGGTTTCTAATTTATTTAGAATCTCATATTATTTCTCACTTGTTAGCACGCGCGCGCTGTATCACACGGTCTGTCATTGAGTCAACTGGTGGGGTTTCGATTCCCCGTTTGTACGTGACAAGGGGTAGGGTCGCCTGTCCAACCTCGTGGGTTTTCTCCGGGTCCTCCGGTTTCCTCTCACAGCTAAAGACCCCGTTATGGAAATTATGGAAATAAAATTCAACCATATGTTAGTCCCGAAATGACCTAGTTTGTGTCGAGTGGACGTTAAATCCTATCTCTCTCTCTCTCTCTCTCTCTCACTTTGATAACTATTCAATGATTATGCCCTCGAACACATCTTCCGAAGAACTTGTAATTAAATATTATATTGTTAAATATAATATAATAAGATCAAAACCTTCAAACATCCCTATTAGATTTCTTTAAGGTAGAAAAATTTATTGATGAGAATGCTTGAATATTCCAGAACATCCCTAAATATTCCTTCTAACACCTTCTCCGAAGAGCTTCGAAATGAAATGAAATGCTCCGAACTCGACTAATGAAGACGGGCATACGCCATACAGTGTGCTATGGGGGAAATTTATCCCGGATAGCGGCACAACGGCCTACTTTCATATAGAATTCCAATGTGTACACGGGACCTAGTTTTTTCGTCCCATCCGAATGACTAGACAGCTGTGCTTGTCAGGCCCTCTGTCCTGCATTACTGACAAGGGGAAACCACGCCGGAAAATCTGGATGAACATTCTCGGCCAATGCAGGGATCGAAAACCGACTTCCAGGATAGCGAGCCAGCGTCTTTCATCTATTTCAATCTAATATAGAACAAATCTACTTTGTTTAAGAAATAACTTTAGATATGAAATAAGCCTAAAGGGTAATTGTCATACTTAGAAATCACAATAAAAAAACTCAATCCTAAATATAACATCTAAAGTTACTAAATTAAATACCCTTAAAGTTGATATAACTGACAACTTAAATCCTTTATGAAAATATCTCTCTAGAATAGCAGACGAATTGCCGTCTGCAAGCATTCGACCCATCTTTTAACCCCTAACATAAACACCCAATGTTTGTCAGTGATACAAGCCCCTACTATCCAGCTCTTTCTAAACTATACAAATCATATTAGTCTTGCTCATCCAGTCATCTCAAAAAATTAACATGGAAATTGGTTATTGTAAACCTTTTCACAAGATATTCTCAGCCAACTCTGAATTATAAACAATTTTCTTGCTTACATTATCTTTATTTGCTATTGAAGTCACCAAATATAGTAAGTTTTGAAACATTAAGAGCCATATTTTAAAATTTGAAGCATATTTTCAGATAGACACTATGTACTCAACAGCCAAAAAACTCTACACTCCAAAATCCCACTGCCAACCTGTTTAATTAGAAAATATCTGCAAATTATTTATTTAATGTAATTCTTTTTCTCTATATAATCTTCATTTAGACGTAAAGTCATCAAATATTGCAATAATTGAAACATTGAAATTTATAATTAGTATTTAAAACCAGGTTTTCTCATTGACACTAAATGTACTTAAAATCTGTATCGCTCTATTGTATATAGGTGTGCAAGATACAGGCAATGATTTTATTTGTATATATTATATTTTACTTTTTAATCTTTTATACATACTCAACTCTTATCCTATACATATTATAAATAATCAAAAATACCTGTTTTTATTATTGTATATTACTGTATTTTACTTTGCCTGTGTGTCTTATATAGTAACAGTGAAAAAGTAAAAAATAAATTAAAGGTGTGGAAATTATAAAATACTATAAATATTATAATGTATAATTATATTCTGTGAATAAATATATTACAAGCTAAAATAAATATTAATAAATCATGTATTATATACCTGACTGATATCATTATAATATCATTAGACCTCTACTACTAATCAATCAAATTATATGTTATGATACCTCGTTTAGTCATAAAATACTAAATTACTCGTCTTATGATAGCAGGTGTTTTAATGTTGATTCATTTCACTTGAATAGAAGTTCATTATACCCATTATAAATAATTACATCACTAGTACATTATAGCTTAGATTAACATTTGTTACAATTGTGATTCATTCCACATGGGAGCCACATTGGATCAGTGAGTAAGACATTAACTCGCTAACCTGGAGGCCCCATGTTTGACCAATGCGTTGATCGAGAAAGTCCGTCCATGTCAGTGGTGTAAGACGGAGGGCCTAGCAATGGACACCGTAAAGTCTTATGGATGGGACGAAAAACCGAGGTGAGGTTCCGCGAACACAGTGGCGTGTACGTAAAAGAACCCTTGACATTTGGAATTGGAAATAAGAGTAGGCTGTAGAGTCACTGTCCGTGCAAAATTTCCCTCATAGCACACTGTATGGCGTATGTCAGGTATATAATACATGATTTATTAATATTTATTTTAGCTTGTAATATATTTAGTATACTAATGAGAACAATTTTGCCCGGACAGCGGCGTTCATCGAATGTATTTTACGTGCACGCCGATGTATGAATTGAAAAGTAGTGTGGTAGTAAGCACCGTGATATTAAGGGTATATCTTTTTTTTCTACCTAAACTTCATCTCCGCAAACACGTTCAATCTAGAAAAGTCTACAAACTGTTACTTTAGTGACGTGTGTTGAGAGATCCGGCTCCTACTTGACAAATAGGTAAGACGATATGAACATCAATATATAAGATATATAACGTGATTTAACTGGAAGGTGATATATATGCAACATAGATAATAATCTTCATTCAAGTTAAACCAACTGTATCTATTTATTGTTAAGTCTTACGCCAAGCTGAATAAACTATATGATTTATTGTCATTAACAAATCATTGTGTGGTTAACAGTGTCTAATTAAAAACTATAATTATATTAATTTATTTAAGGTGACAAACGGTTGCACATACCCTCCAAGTAGCACAATAAACCCTAAAATCAATAACGTAAGGATATCGACCTATGAAATCAAAGACAATCAAACATTCTGGAATTACAATAATCAGTAGGGGAGATTATAATCTATTGTTTAATACTGTGATTATATTCAAGACAATAAATCATATTCTAAACCACAAACAAGCCATAGCACGAAATACCTTCTAGTGCCAACATTTTAATGTATCTAGAATTTTCTACATCTAGTCTACTGCATCCAGATTTTTAAAGCGCGTTAACAATATGTCATTTTGGGATTAACATATCGTGCAATTCATATTCATTTGACAATCAGACTAAAAATGTTGATTAACTTAAAATCGACCATTTTATAATGCTGCCATTTTGGATTTCGAAATTTACATATAGCTTTAAATTAAAGGTCTGACTATTTATTTGATTCGTTCAAACCAGTGATGTGTTAAGATAGATATAGAATATGTTAATACAGCCGTCGTAATGCTAGGCTCTACTCGATAAGTCTCGAACCTTCGTCTCGTATGATCTTAATACGAATTCTAGATATCATGTTAGGTATCACTGAAACGCACGTTCATTTCTATTTTCAAATATTTAAATAATTTTCTGGCACATTTATATTTACATACTTTGAAAAAAATGAAATGAAATGGTGTTTAAGGTCCTACTGTTCCAGTCCGACCGGGATAATGAAGACGGGCATACAGTGTGCTAAAAGGGAATGTTTGCCCGGGCTGCGGCACTATGGCCTACTCTAATATCGAATTCCAACTGCAAAAGGATCTTTTACGTACACGACAATGTGTACATCCGAATGATTAGACAGTTTTCCTTGTCAGGCCCTGGTCCTGCAACCACTGACAAGGCGAAAGCACGAAGGAAAATCCCGACATACTTTCTCGGCCAGTGCAGGGATCGAACACGCGACATACAGGATAGCGAGCCAGCGTCTCGCCCACTTAGCCACCCTGGCTCCTTACTTTGAAAAAAAGATAAAAAAAAATCTAATCTGTATCTTTTAACAACGGACATGACAATGAATAGGGTCCGTCGGATACACCACTGGCAAATAAGAATGTACGTTTCCAACGTCTTCCAAAGTCCTACTCAATGAGCCAACGTGGCTCCAGAACAGTGTATAGTCGATCGGATAGGTCTAAAAAACGAGGACATTGTGCATGTAAAAGAATCCACCACTATTGGAATTGGTTAAGAGCAGATGGTATCGCCGCCTGTCTGACAAAGCTGCCCCCCCCCCCATAGCACACATGGTCTTGGGTGGCCGAATTGTTAGCGCGTGTGCGTTGTATCATAAGGTCAACTAGTGTAGTTTCGATTCCCCGGCTGTTCGTGACAAGGAATAGGATCGCCTGTCCAACCTCGTTGATTTTCTACGGGTCCTCGGGTTTCCTCCCACTGCTAAAGAACCCTACGCGCAAGCGAATTATTGAAATAAGATTGAACCATGTTAGTCCCGAATAACTTGGTTTGTGTCGAGTGGTCGTTAAACCACATGTAAACACGTCAAGTAAAGACAGTCATGTAAAATGAATGCCGTACCAATTATTATATAAAACACGAACAAAGTGAGTAAAATAGTAAAGACTTCCCTATTACAACCACTATATCAATACTATACAGTTATATGGGACAACAATCACTGGTTTATTATACACAAGCACGACGTTTCGATAAGTATTCTCTTATCGTTATCAAGCACAATGACATTTAGTAAACTTGAGGGTCTATATATATATATATATATATATACTAATCATTCTCATAAGAAAGGTTAAGTTGTTACACACTTGAATATATTTCCCTTCTAGTTTACTAAGCTGGCGTACACACTTAACTGCCTCATCCCCATACTGATGATGAATATAATCCTTTAGTGGCATTTAGCAATTGGAAACATAACAAAACTATACAGTTATATGGGACAACAATCACTGGTTTATTATACACAAGCACGACGTTATGTGCTTGATAACGATAAGAGAATACTTATCGAAACGTCGTGCTTGTGTATAATAAACCAGTGATTGTTGTCCCATATAACTGTATAGTTTTGTTATGTTTCCAATTGCTAAATGCCACTAAAGGATTACACTATATCAATCATTACAGTCACGAATATTCAGTTGAACTACAAAAAATAATTTGAGTTCAGCGGACTCTCTCTAACTCAACAGTCAATTCCCGGTTCTGCTATGAATTGCGAGATCGCTTCATCAATCTGATATGACATATTCCGAGAAAGTATGTTATATTTGGGAAGGTATATTTATGTTTAGCATGTTCTGTTATATTTATTACAGGGACTCCCTTCTCTTCCAAGTTAATGCACTAGTGACGACATGATTAACGGTTAGAGTGTAGCCGCATTCACACTTCACAGGTTATTAAATCTTTAGTTCTCTGTCTTGTGATTACACGCCCAGTGATTGAGTCCTTTAAAAACAACAGGTGACGTTTTGTTTTGACAGAACAGATTCATTGTAACAGCATATCAATGGTTTTGTTGGCGTGTATATGTATACATGTACACCTGCGTGTAATAAAATTGTTTCATGTTCAATGGTAGACCGCTGATTGAGTTGGATTCCAATCTATTAGAAACAAAAACGGGTTTGGTATTAAATATTGTCAACCAAAACATATCATCTATAAAATCAGATATAACAGAGATCAGATGCGAGAAGTTGTCTACGATATCACCTTAGGTGGAAGTGGACGTAAAACCCCAGAAACGAACGAACGAGAAGTTGATCTTGTATACGAAGCGTGTGGTAGCCGAGCTGACAAGACGTGTCTTGATAGCTCTCCCTCTACTGGCGTTTATAAAGAGCTATTTATTTAGTGTCCGACAATGGCCATCTTATCTTTTGTATAGATACGACCCAGATACCCTGTAATGGATTAATATCTCAGAGTTGATAATTGTATAAACTATTCGAGTTCTACTGTGACAAGACATTTGAATTCTCAGTGTTGGTGTCAGCCATATTGTCATGGCCGGTCTATGGCCACCGTGATTCACCACCTTTAAACTCTAATTAAGACCACATACAAGCTGTTGAAGTGTTTTATTGACAATGAGTTACATAAAATCGACAAAGATGACAATTAACCCTAATGGGGAGATGAGTGTAACAAACCGTATAATTCGTGACAATACTGTTGAACTGATTCCCGACGATGATAACCCCTCCACTGGTATTGCCTCAGTAGACATATTATATTTCCTACAAGCTAAGGATTTTGACATCAGCAATATAAAATGTCTCCAAAATGTAGGTAAGGGCAAGTTTTGCCTAACTCTTAAGGATATACTTGCCAAGGAGTTATTTCTTGAGAATCTCAAGACCTTCTCAGTGAAGAATTGCAATTATACAGTAGAGTCGGCTGGAAACATCACATGGGACTACCCTGTTGATTCAATTCCTGTTGCGGTCTTCGGCCTACCATTCGAAATGGACAATAATTATCTGGTTAACAAATTGACGAACTATTGTGAATTGGTTAAATATGACAGATCCTGCTTCAAACCATTTCCAACGGGAAAGCGGTGTTAGAATTGTTTATGTAAAAAAAATGTTTAAACCTATTCCATCGCACATTTATATAAAAGGGATACATGTATCCATTAAATATGAGGGCCAAACTAGGGGCAAAATTTGTTACAACTGCGGCCTGCATGGGCATCTTGGCCGTGAATGTACAAAACCAGACAAAAGATATAGTCTGCCAACCAACCCCAATGCACCAAATCCTGATGATCAAATGGAATTTCCTGCCCTTCAACCCCAAACTAGTCCAAACAGTGCTATAGTATCTGCTGATATAGCCACTGAACCCACCCATAATATTGATGATATTTATGAACCTAATCATGAGCACCTAAATATCAATAACCATGTCTTAGGTTATGACCCTAGTGAAGACAATAACCCTGGTGTCAATAATATTATCCCCTCAAAAATAATACGACAAAAACAAATGTCAAACCCAGGAAGTCTAAACCAGGACTTAGCTACTCTAGACTCCATAAAAACAACAGTAGTCAACAATGACATTCCTATCACTACCGATACAACAAATGTTATCCTCAGCCCTGATAGCCATTTTATCAATGATGTTAATAAGTCTATTATTGATACATCTAGTGGTCATGTTTCTTCCACCCCCATTAACACAGGATCCTCAGTGGGTCAAAGTTATTTAGAGGATAACAGTATCATTGACAACTCATCCCATGATATCCCTGAAACATCGCAGTCAAATCTTAACTATGACGCTGATGTCTCATTGTTAAATAACTCTACAGTCACTAAGTGTGACACAGTAAGTAAAAGGGAAAGAAGCCTTGATAGTTTATCCGAAACAGAAATAGATGATAAAAGGGCGCGAGCGGAATCCCCGCTTACCGAAACAGAAGTTTAGAGATCAAACAAATTAAGACGTTATAAGTTCTTGAAACCATATTAGTTAACAATGAAGCCTTCTATCCCTATTATTTACCTAATTATTATGTTAATTTACTCCATAAACGCTCTACAAGGAAATCTTCAAAAGATTAAACAAATTAGCAATATATTTAACAAACTAGATATTGTTTGTATACAAGAAATTCTAAAATCCAATGTCCATCAAATAAAAAATGTTGAAAACGAAACTGGCTATAACTTATACACTGCATATAATGAAACAAAGATTGGCATTGCCCTATTATTAAGCCCAAACATTATACATAAACTCTACAAAACACCTGATGAATTAGCAGGTAGGCTCCAACATCTGGAGGTAAATGCAAATAATGAAACTATTCAAATATTCAATATATATGGTCCCTGCAAGAGAGAATTGAAAACTTATTACTACAAGAGACTTCTTGAATATGTCAAAACTATTCATAATCCACAACATTCTTATATTATTACTGGTGATTTTAACCTTATTGAAAACAGTAAAGATAACAAACATGGCAACATGAATAGCCATCCAAAAGATGCTATAAGATATCTACTTCAGGGCTTGCCACGAGACGCGAGCAGTTGCTCGCGCTCGCGCTGTGCTCGCGCAAATCTACATTTACGCGAGCGGTTCGTTGCTCGCGCAAAATTTTAAGAAAACCCTGTAAAAATAATCAAAATATTGACAAGTTTATTGCCGAAACTAAACCAACAATGTCAATAACTTCATAAATTCGTCTGTCAAACTGAGATTCACCCAGCTGCACGCGGCTTTTCCTCCTTAAATTTGATTGGCTAAAAAGTTACTCAGCACTCTTGTTACTAAAAATACACTTTAGACCTGAACGTTATGACTGGTTTTCCTACGAACACCAGTAACGAACGCGTGATAATCGAGTCTAAAGTAAAGAATGTTTACATCCGGCATTAGGCATTCACGCTAAATGAACACGTTTCAAACTAATATTTATCGGTATTTCCTATTTTATCAGAACTTCGGTTTTTATTCCATTGTGCAGTCGTATAATTTTCAATCTAAGCGTAATAATGGCCAAAGGCAACCTGATTGCCCTATCCACATTTATTTCGTGGGGTGAAGAAATCCATACGGAAATTGGTTTTAATAAAGAAGAGTACGTATGACTGTCAAAAACAGAAAGCGATGGTCACACATGTTTACTGCAAACTTTGTGCCAGGAATAGTAATTCTCTTATGATTTTAAATTGAAACAATGTTACAAAATGTGTGCTCACATAGTTTGCGTGAGCAATTTTTATATATAGTTGTAACCATCAATTTATTCGTGGCCAGCCCTGTACTTGATATACAAAATCTACTTAATATAAGTGATGGTTACAGAATTATCTCCCCTGACACTCCCCTTTTTACCTATCACAACTCACAAGGACATGCTAGCAGATTAGACCGCATTTACATAAGTAATAAATATGCAACTTACATCAAATCAATTAAACATATACCACTTCATTTCACTGACCATAAAGCAGTGGAACTAAATATCAACCTTAACAATCTTAAATGGGGTAAATGATATTGGAAACTTAACAATTCTATTCTAGATGATAAAAACTACCAAATTCAAATTAAAACCTTCTGGTCAAGTTGGCAAAACAAAAAATACCAAATCATTGACAACATACAATGGTGGGAAAAAGGTAAAGCCGCTATTAGAAATATTACACAAAATTACTGTCAAGCCTTAGCAGTTGAGAACAAACATATCCTCAGTAACCTTTATCAACAACTGGAATCCCTAGAAAATGAAATACCTAGTAAGAATAACTCTATAAACGAGATTAAATCAAAAATTGAGCTTATAGAATATAATACCAAACAAGGCTACGTTATACGTTCAAAATTAGAAATACCCCAAATTGATGTATCTACTAATTCTAAAATATATAAATTAGCAGAAGTTAAAAAGGGTGCAAAAAAACAAATTAAACAACTGATCAATCAAAATAATACAATCTGTGACAATAAACAAGATATATTAGACACAATTCACCAATTCTACCAACAACTATATATACTTCTCAAAATATTAATGATAACTTAATGAAGTCCTATATCGAAAACAGTGACATAAACACACTAACAAACACGGAAAGAGATTCAATATCACATTTTATATCTAGAGATGAAGTCCTTAAGGCGTTTCAAAAATTTAGAACAAACCGTAGCCCGGGTATAGATGGTATTCCAGGAGATTTCTACATAAAATTCTTTGACATTATAGGAAACGATTTAACAGAAGTATTAAACAACATCTATCTACAGGGGGAATTATCTAACACAATGAGAACTGGTATCATAACAATTAACTACAAGAATAAAGGCGACCATCGATTACTCAAGAACTATAGACCGATAAGCCTGTTATGTGTGGACTATAAAATCATAACAAAAATTCTAAGCACAAGAATAAATTCTGTTATTAACAAATTAATCTCTAATACACAAACAGGAGCTGGACCAAATAAAAGCATTTTTGATAACCTATATTCAATAGATACAATACTAAATTATATAAACACAAATGAGTCCAGTGCCTATATATTATCATTTGACCAAGAAAAAGCCTTCGATCGCATTGAACACAACTATATCATAAATCTACTTAAACATATTAATTTCCCAAATTACATCCTTAACTGGGTTACAATAATGTTTAAAAACTTGATTAGTAAAGTCCAAGTAAATGGATCCTTTTCCCAAAATATTAAAATTAACCGATCGATTCGTCAAGGATGTCCACTATCCATGATTCTATACTCATTGTGTATCAACCCCCTTGCTTCATACATAAACAAAAACATCCTCATAAAAGGCATCAGGATCCCTAACCACCCTTCAGAGATTAAGTTATTTCAGCATGCAGATGACTGTTCTGCTATAATATCTAGACTTTCTTCATACAGCACCCTCCTCGAACAATTCAAAACATTTGGCTCTATATCTGGCTCCAAACTAAACCATGATAAAACTGAAATCCTTTCTGTTGGAAAACCATCACACTACTCCTATCCTGTAAATATAAATATTAATATTAAAACAGACGCTATAAAATTACAAGGCATTTGGTTTGGCTCAAATAAAATGGAAAAGAACTGGCTACCCCTTGTTCAAATAATCAATTCAACCATCCAGACATGGGAAAATCACTCTCTTTCATATAAAGAAAAAGTATGCATCTTAAACACCTATATACTCAGCAAACTATGGTTTGTTGCTAGGATAGTTCCTCCCTCAAACTCAATTATTAAAAACATAAATAAAATAATCTATAATTTCATCTGGGAAAATAAAAGTGAAACAATTAATCGAAACACCTTGAACCTAGAGCATAAAAATGGTGGCCTTAAAGTGCCAAACATTCGACTAAAAATCCAGGCAATGCAACAACAACTTATAGTAAAAGCAATCAAAGACAACAACAGTCCCTGGTTAGGCCTATACATATACTGGCTAGGATTTACTACAAGGGATACTCTGCCAAGATATGCATCCAATAATTATACCCACTCGGAAAAACTCCCCCAATCATATATAGATATAAAAGAAACTTACAATAGCCTCAAATCATCCATCAAATATACATACAATACAAAACTTAAAGACATATACTGGTCCCTAATTGACTTATTACAGACACAACCAAAAATAAATAAACAATTACCTCATGTTGACTTTTCAAAAGTCTGGACAAACCTCTATAAATGCTCCTCCTTATCTGAAAAAGAAAAGGATTTCATGTATACAATCATCAATAATGCAGTACTAACAAAAGATATTATGCTATACAGAAATATATATACTATCAACTATAAATGCCACTATTGTAACCGAGCAACTGAATCTTACCATCATTTATTTCTGAATTGCCCCAAATTAAAATTCTATAAATGTTTCATTACTACACATATAAACAACATTCATCTCACCAAAGAATTCAAAATCAACAACAATACAATCCATCTACACAATATAAAATCTAAATACATTCATGATATATACCTATACCTGTCGATCATATGGTCTAACCGAACACACCCTCTATCCACCAATATTTCACAAGAGCTTATATAACAATTCTATACAAAAAGAAAACAAAAATAAGATTACTCTCTTAAGCTCGAGTCTTCACTACCTTATGACCCTCCTTAAGCCTAGGTTTGTGTCGTCATGTCTGAATTTATACTCTGCAACTTCTCCCATGAAATATTGACTTTGCTACTATAATAAGTAGCTACAACCATAGACATCTTCTTATATTTCTTTCGTATATGAGCACTCATTGCAATTTTTAGTAAGAATGTAGGCCTACAAGCGAAAATAACCAAACACCTGTAGGCCTACCCCATATAAATTCTGGAAAATTTTGGCTTAATTGATAAACCAATATTATACAAAAGGAAATAAAATCGAAATCACCAAGCTTCAGCCTACTCTGCCTTACCGAATTCTCCTGTATAAGGCAAGTTATCGTCCTGTATGAAGCTTCCATATTAATTACTCTACTATATGACTAAACAGACCGTGCTATTTACTTTAAGTTGTCACAACTTGACATCTTAGTCATCTTTCGTTTTCGTTAAATGGCACTATCTCACTGTCATATAAATAAAATACCTATACACCCACTGAAATATGTCCAACAGTAAAATAGAAATCCATTAAAAACATTTAAACACTAACTCAAGTTTTACCCGTTTGTTTTATCGCTATTCATTCACTGTAATCAACACTCACCTCTAACATTAACATGGCCATCATAACATCCCACAATTCCCTATGCACGTTCTTTTTGTGCTGGGAAACATCACACTCTCTTTCAACCAGACGCTTTTCCACTACAGACTTCAAATATATTTTTAGCTGTATATAGGAAAGTAGCTATAATATAGGAACTTTAATTGTATTTTGTATTATATTACCGTTTGTATATATCATCTCATATTGACTTTGTATATAACAATTGTAAATAAATAAATAATTCTACTGTATTAAATTATAAATTATCTATTGCATTGTTAATATAATTATGCATAACTGAATGTAATTATATGAATTTTATAAATAAACTATATTTAAAAAAAAAAAAAAAAAAATGCTACAAGTTGATCTTGTATGAGATATCAGATCAGATGATAGAAGTTGATCTTGATGGTCTTAATCATCTAAATTTAACATAAATTTCACATTTAATTTTAAATCATTGAAGTAACTTTCTACAGAAAATACAATTTATGATCTAATGTTCCTCTGATTTTTAAGCATTCCGGCTGATAATGAAGTGTGCACCTTTCCGCGATGAGATTTCAGTTGAATCGGACGAATCGGTAGAGGAATCTAAACGAGAGGAGTCTGCTTGTAGTAAGTATTTAAAAATGGAAATCATCGAAATTATATTTTGTACAGACCATTTATAAACCGGGGCCACGGGGGCTCGGTGATTAAGTCGCTGACTCATTAACCAGCAGATCCGGGTTCGATCCCGGTGTTGGGTGAGAAATTTCCATGTAGGATTTATAAGTGGTGTAGCATGGATAGTGTGACAAAGAAGACTCGCTCCCGGTGTTGGTCGAGAACGTTCGTCGAGATTTTCCGGTGGGGTTTCCCCTTGTCATTGCAGGACGTAAAAGATCCCATGGCAGTTTGAATTCGATATAAAAATAGACCGTAGCGCCGCTGTCCGGGCAAAATTGCTTATAGCATATTGCATGACGTATGCCCGTTTTCATTAGCCCAGTCAGAGCAGAACATTTTATTTGGTTAATCGCGGTGGCGAACAAATTGGTTATTAGTATTGAAAAGTTCATGAATAAATGTATACGTCAATGTTTGATGGGTCGTCCAAACCCAAATAATATGACACATGGTGGGGCTTATAAACATTAAGATGGGATTGTTTCCATGGACGACTTTGATGTAAAAGGACCAAGACACGTACTTTTAAATCTGATAAAACACAGATCCTATTCGTTCCGTTTTTTTATAGTTCAAAATTTCGTTTTACTTGTCTTCACAGCACTAGAATCTGGAAGAGTTGTTATATAACAGGCGTTCTGTCTGATGTGAGGAATTAGTCAATGAACCGGCCTGTTACGGTGACTTCTTGGCGCGCCGTGCATGGAACTGTTGTTAAACCACTAGAAACGTCAACGCTGGTTGATTAATCAATGCCTGACGTCATAGGGTGAAAAGACGTTCGTATGACTCCTGAAACGAACTCGCACTACAGTCAGATCTTCGTGTGGTAGAGGCCGTCAAAAGTACAAAAAACGAAACGAAATATAGATCTGTATTTTAATCGGATCGGGGTGAGATGTTTGTAATCTATAAACGTAATGTCTAACACATTCGAACCATGTATGTTTTTTGATTAAATATTGGACCGCTTTGAGAGGATCACGGTGGCTAAGTGGGTAAGGCGCTGGCTCGCTAGCCTGGAGGTCGGGTGTTCGATCACTGCATTGGCCGAGAAAGTTCATCCAGATTTTCCGGCGTGGTTCTCCCTTGTCAGTGATGCAGGACGGAGGGGCTGACAAGGACAGCTGTCTAGTCGTTCGGATGGGACGGAAAACCGAGGTCCCGTGTACACATTGGCGTGCACGTAAAAGATCCCTTGACAGTTGGAATTCGATATAAGAGTAGGCCGTAGTGCCGCTGTCCGGGCAAAATTTCCCTCATAGCACACTGTATGGCGTATGCCCGTCTTCATTAGCCCAGTTCGGAGCAAAACAGAAGGACGTTAAACCCCATTTCATTTCATTTCATTTTTGAACAGCTTTGAGATAGCAATAATGTAGAATAAATGTTCGCATTGTTTTAAAAACAGTACATTTGTTAAACTAAACATACATTATGACGTCACATTAATAATGATGTCATAGGCCTGAAATGTTATATATTATATATAAACTATTGATTAGACATTATTAACAAATCAAGAGCATATAATCGACTCTCGATGGCATCGGATACTCGAGATTTTAACTTGATTAAAACGGTTCGCCATTTAACAATTTAATTTAAAAATGGGAAAGCGAGGCTTAGCCCCGATTATATCAGTGCCCTGGTTATCACTGTGCATACATCTTGTCAAAACCATTTGACTGGGGGGGGGGGGGGGCGGTGGTGGTTGGTGCCCCCAAAATGTAGTTAGGTTCTTAGTATGTTACATAATAATAATAATATCTCTTTTGCGATGAATAAGTTCTTAATTTCTAAATCATCAATAAAAGAGAACTAAATTTTATTAACTTGTAATATACACAACTAAAAACAGTTGTTTATGTAACTGTAACTCGTGGCTTACTGTACTCCAAACAATAGAGGGTATGAGTCTTCAGATTTCTATTTAATTGCCTAACTATAGACACTCTGAATTTAAATTCGATGTTAAATTGGACACATTCAAGAACACACTATTTTTTATACAACTTTTACAAAGTACAATTGTGTGCCCAAATTTTCCCAGCATTTGGTGCCCAAAATGGGGGGGGGGGGGCGCCCCCCCCCCCCCAGGTCGTACGCCTATGGACAAACAATGATAATTTGGCTGAGAATGAAGTAAATCAAGGGGTTTCCACATTTTGCTCCATCTGTCTAAGATACAAGAATTAACATTGTGAATGGGGAAATCTTTAGTGGTCTGTGACCAAATAAATAAAACTGTGCTAACAAAATGAAACTAGATTTGCCATGGCTAGATCTTATTCTTAAGGTCAACTCAATTCTCGTCGATGTCGCTGAGATGTAATAAGTAGAGCGTGTGATTGTTGGTTAGGGTTAGATTAAGTATTAGGGCTAGGTCCAGGGTAAGGGTTAGGGTTGAGATTAGCGTTAACCCTGTTTACATCTCGTGACCTTTGGCCAAACTTGAAGTTGTCCTTATTAATTAGATTTAACCCTTTGTGCCTATCTTCCTATAAATTTTACTCGAAACGAAATATAGTTTTATATACTTAATGTTGCAGTGTTTTCGGCAATATGTCCTTCCGGCACATTTAACCAAATGTGAATATTTTTGGGCATGGTAGGCCAACATTAGATAACTACAATGACTTAATATTGAAAATAACTGAAAAATAGATAAATTTCGTTTCGTGTGAAATTCTGTGTTTCAAATTTGAATTTGCTAGAGTTCGCCAAGGGAATAATACTAGATCATTGTGTCATCTGGAGAATATCTTCTCGAGGGTTAGGGTTAGGTTTATAAATTACATGTCAAACGTACAAATTGAAGCTGTAACAACGGTGGATTGTGGCTAAAACTATTCTGAAGGGTTAGGGTTAGATTTGTGGGTATAAATGTAACCGGGGGGTGTAAATTCTCAATAAAAACTAAGGTGGTTAGTTTTTAAACCTTTATTAAAAACCCTGAAATATATATACGTTAAAATTAATATACATATCACAGTAACAGTTGAGTACAATAAAATAATAGTAAGGCATGCATATTGGTACTCAATGAAATATATCAATAATTTATACACTAAAATACATCACTAATTAAATTAAACATATTAAAAAGGCCTTAAGTTTATACTAAATATAATATAAGTAATTGATAACATACCCAAAGAAGGGGTTTTTAAATAAGACTATCAAGATGGTGAACAAAATCTTCAGATAACTATATTCTGGAAAATAACATTATTCTGATTATACATACAATATACTTTCAAAACGGTACCTTATAATCTACTATATATATGTATATATGAAAAACTAATGATCTTTACATGTTATTTTCTATCTATTTAAATAAAATGGTTGCTTAATATTACAATTTCTATCATTCCTACATCCGCTCCATCTAAACCCCAATTACCCAAAATAAGAGAATTAGCACACATACCTGTAATACTGAAGTAGTATAACTGGAACAATTCTCTGAAAATATCCTAACTAGATTTGGAAAATAAAGTTAAACAATTTGATTGAAGATATCAAATTGTCCTTACACTTCGAAATCTATCTAATGTCTGATGTCTAAAGTGAGGTTCAGATAAAAAGAAAACTTGCTTGTAACCAAGGGAGTAGAATTGTACTCACCCCAAGATTTGGGCTCTAAGAAAACAGTACAGGTTAACAAGCCAAGTAAAAGGAGAGATGTTATTATAGACCAGTTGCAATTAAAATTAGTGTCAGTTTGTTAGTTTAAAGGTGCACTCACTCAATACACTATATTACTTGACATAATAAAACCTATAAACATATTAAAATTCCGCTTCGCTACATAAACACTGACAGATATTCTACAGATCGGTCAAGATCCAGTTATCGGTTTGCAGTAGAGGTTTTGGAAATCTCGTTAAAAAATCAACAGTAAAAAAATATTTTGAGAAAAAAAAATGGATATGATATGTAAGTTTAACGTGTTAGCAGTGCAGGTAACTGAAAATTGTGAATTTTGCTGTCAGCTGAAAGAAGCAAACAAGTTGTCAACATTTAGCTGCGTCGAGTTGTTTTGTTTAGATTTTGAGCGGATACTAAATCACCGGAATTCACCGGAATTCACTTTGCAAATATCAAAATTTGACTCCAAGGCCTACCTCTTTACATATATTTTGCATTAATATTAATAATAAATAATTGAAAAACACCGATGATCACCGGAATTCACTTTTAAAAACATATAAACACCGGAATTCACTTTAAAAAAATGGGGGGTTGGATGGCCGAATGGTTAGCACGTGCGCGCTGCGCTGTATCATACAGTCTGTCATTGAGTCAACTGGTGGGATTTCGATTCCCCGGTTGTACGTGACAAGGAGTAGGGTCGCCTGGCCTACCTCGTGGGGTTTCTCCGGGTCCTCCGGTTTCCTCCCACTGCTAAAGACCCCTACGCGCAAGTGAATTATTGAAATAAAATTGAACCATGTGTTAGTCCCGAAATGACCTAGTTTGAGTCGAGTTGAGGTTAAACCCCATTTCTCTCTCTCTCTCTCTCTCTTTCAGGGGGGTTGGATGGCACGTGCGTGCTGTATCATTAAGTCTGTCATTGAGTCATCTGGCGTGGTTTCGAATCCCCGGTTGTACGTGACAAGGAGTAGGGTCGCCTGTCCAACCTCATGGGTTTTGTCCGGGTCCTCCGGTTTCCTCCCACTGCTAAAGACCCCTACGCGCAAGCGAATTATGGAAATAAAATTGAATCATGTGTTAGGCCCGAAATGACCTAGTTTGTGTCAGTGGACGTTTAAACCCCATTCTCTATCTCTCTCTCTCTCTCTCTCTCTCTCTCTCACTTTCAAAATATGAGAATTCGCCCACAAGCCCTTCCTGCTTACATATATTTTGCATTAATATTAATAATGAATTTCCTTAAATACACCAAAAATGACTACTACATACGCCTTTTAGATTTAACTTGTCTCTTTGTAAATTTCACATAAATGGTCATTTCGAGACTTACACATGGTTCAATTATATTTCAATAATTCACATGCGCGTATGGGTTTTTTGGGGAGGGGGCAGAGGAATCGGCTTACACTACATGAAGATCTGACCAGTTGTACTGGGAGGTCATGTCAGGTGTCATACGGGCGGCTTTTGACCCTATGAAAGATATTGATTAATCAATCAGCTTTAACGTTTCTAGGGGTTTACCCACAGTTCCGTGAAGATCACGCCAAGAACTCGCCGTAACAGACCGTTTCATTAGCTAATTTCTCACATCAACTAGAACGCCTGTTACATAACAACTCTTCCAGTGTAGTTAAGAAAAGAAAACAAAATTTTGTACTATTAAAAAACATGAAACGAAATAGGATTTATAAAGAGCCGTTACCTTCAATGTGCCTACATATTTCTTGTAGCATATAGTCGATCATGACTCGTACTGGCTTTATATAACTTTTGGGAAATATTCCCCCTTATTTTTAGTTTGTTTTTTATACGCCTACATTGAAATGTAGTCATATATTCAATTGTGTCACCCCCATTCGTCAATTCGTTGGTCCGGCGTCCACAATTGTTTGTGGACACTCTAGAGGCCAAAGTGAATATCCGATTGACATTAAATTTATACACAGTGTTTAAGGTCATGAGACGAAGAAGCCTATTGATTTTCAGCAATTTCTGATAATTACTGCCAGAGTTATGGCCTTTGAACACTTCAAAATATCTTGTGGATGCTCTAGAAGCTAAAGATGATATCCGATTGACTTCAAATTTACACTCAGTGTTCGAGGTCATGCGACGAAGAATCATATTGATTTTCAACATTTCTGATAATTACTGCCAAAGTTATGACCCTTGATCACTTTGAAAAATCTTGTGACGTCTAGAGGCTAAAGTTATCATCGGATTGGCTTCAGTTTAAGGTCTTGAGATGAACAAGTATATTGATTTTCAATGAATTTTGATAACTTGAACAGCTAAATCCATGATATTAAATGTTTCGTATACTAAACGTTAGCATGGGGCAGAACTTTATACAAACAAATCAAATTCTAATGATTTTCTGATAATTACATGAATTGATGAGTTGTTGTTACTCTTAATTGGTTATTAGTGTATTATAATTGTTTCATTACTAAAAAATGTAAAAATATGCGACAACACTTGTTGACTGCCCGGATGATTTAGCTGCTGTGGGTTGCCTAGGGGGTTGGATTGCTGAATGGTTAGCGTGCGCGTTCTGTATCATAAGGTCTGTCATTGAGTCAACTGGCGTGGTTTCGAGTCCCCAGTTGTACGTGACAAGGAGTAGGGTCGCCCGCCAACCTCGTGGGTTTTCTCCGTGTTCTCCTATTTCCTCCCACTGCTAAATACCCCTACGCGCAAGCCAATTATTGACATAAAATTAAACCATATGTTAGACACACCTAGTTTGTGTCGAGTAGAAGTTAAACCCCAATTCTCTCTCTCTCTGTCTCTCTCTCCTCTCTGGACTTTCGGGGATCACATGGGTAAGACGCTGTCTCGTTAGCCTGGAGGTCGGGTGTTCAATCCCTGCATTGGCCGAGAAAGTTCCCCCTTGTCAGTGATGCAGGACGGAGGGCCTGACAAGGACGACTGTCTAGTCATGCGGATGGGACGAAAAACCGAGGTCCTGTGTATACATTGGAATGCACGTAAAAGATCCCTTGGCAGTTGGAATTCGATATAAAAGTAGGCGATAGTGCCGCTGCCCGGGCAAAATTTCCCTCATAGCACACTGTATGGTGTATGCCCGTCTTCATTAGCTCAGCATAGGAGCAAAACAGTAGGACGTTAAACCCCATTTCATTTCATTTCTCTGGACTTTTACGGTCGACCTCCTGGATCCATTCACTCGATCTGATATGTACAGTTGTTGTGTGGTGCAGTAGCAGATATTGGACAGGTCAGTCGATTTGCACAGGCCAAGACAGTTAACATGGATTTTCCACAGGGTTCCCCCTAGTCACTGGTGCAGAATGGGACACTTGTCAGTCTGATTCCAAATCAGAGTAGGCCGCTGTCCGGACATAATTTCCTACATAGCACACCGTATGACATATGCCCATTTTAATTAGCCCAGTCGGAACAGAACAGTAGGACATTAATCTTGATTTCATTTCAAACATTTAGAAATATTTTTTTCTCTATTTTAGATAAAACAAACTGAACAAGTTGGATCAGGAAAGACTATCACAATGCCTAGAAGAAAAAGGAGCAAATGGATTAAAAATTTACAACAACATTGGTGTAAATGGCGTGATAGCATTGCAAATGAACCCCTTCCTGATTCAACAAATGAACCCCTTCCTGATTCAACAAATGAACCCCTTCCTGGATCACAAGATCAACCTGGATCACGAGTTGAACCCCTTCCGGGATCAATAGATGAACCCTTTCCTGGATCACGAGATGAACCCCTTCCGGGATCACCGGATCAACCCCGTCCTGCTTCAAGAGATCAACTGGTATGTTTGATATCTACATGTAAGCTTATCTACAAAAAAAGAAAAGCAGTTCATGTTTTTTTTTTGTTGTATATTTTTTTTTTTGGCTGAGAAATTTCATGAGCTGTTTCCGACGTGGTTTCGCCTTGTGAGTGGTGCAGGATGGGGATAAAAGACTGAGGTCCTGTGTACACATTGGTGCACACATAAAAGATCCCTTGGCAGTTGGAATTCGATATAAGAGTAGGCTTTTGCGCTGCTGTCCGGGCAAAATTGCCCTCATGGCACACTGTATGACATATGCCCATCATCGTTAGCCCAGTCGAAGCAGAAAAGTAGGACGTTAAACCCCATTTTATTTCATCAGTATTTTTTCAGACAATCCTTCCCTTATAGAAGATTGTATGGCTTATGCCCGTCTTCATAAGCCCAGTTGAAGCAGGCTTGTAACAATCTATACCCCGACGCCCGGGCCTACCAAAATTAACTTACAGGCTAGTGATCTATTTAACCGTACTAGTCCTGGGCTAGTGCCCTTTTACTGGTTTGTAAATTAATCTAGAGATATAGATAAATAAACTGTAAAAACATCCTACATTTATTTCTCCAATTCCACACAAAACTCTATTATAACAATAGATTTTCTGTATAAAACTTAGGGCAGTATGGACATTTTTAGTACCTCGTCGATTCATTCATTCTTGACATTTTTCTCCACCTTGCACTCTTTGACAAGTCACGTATTCAGCAGTTAAAATCAGGTTGATTTTTTTTAAAAAAAGCCTACATAATATTTTATAAGATTGGTTTTGACATAAATATTTGAAAGCATGCCATTGGATTTTCAAATACAAAATAATTTTGATTATTTAATATGTCCGGTATTTCCAAAGAATTTACTACACGTGTTCGTTGCACATGGCATGCTCAATGGTACCCTATCGACACACAGCATCGTGCTCGAGTGATAATGTAAACAATTTTACTATCCTGTCTATTTTAATATTATATCATTAATTATATTAATTTTATTGAAATAAAATTAAACCATATGTTTTTGTCGAGTGGGCATTAAACCCAGTTTCCCTCTCTCTCTAAAGTCTTGTTTCCATTATTGTACAGGAATAGTGCATCCTACTGACAAAGGTTGTAGAAGAATCGAAGAGAGAGAAATGAAATGAAATGGGGTTTAACGTCCTACTGTTCTGCTCCTAAACTGGGCTAATGAAGATGGGCATACGCCATACAGTGTACTATGAGGGGAAATTTTGCCCTACAGCCTACTCTTATATCGAATTCCAACTGCCAAGGGATCTTTTATGTGCATGCCAATGTGTACACGGGACCTCGGTTTTTAGTCCCATCCGAACGACTAGACAGCTGTCCTTGTCAGGCCCTCTGTCCTGCATCATTGACAAGGGGAAACCACGCTGGAAAATATGGATGAACTTTCTCGGCCAATGCAGGGATCGAACACCCGACCTCCAGGCTAGCAAGCCAGCGTCTTACCCACTTAGCCACGTGATCCCTGAAGAGAGAGAAATAGGGTTTAGCACTTGACATGGAATGACCCACAGGGGACTTTACTCCTTTTCACGTACAAGCAGGGATTCAAAACCACATCATGACTCAATGAACCATTCAGCCAGTTCGCTCCAATTGCTCAAGGAATGACCTAGTTTGTTTTGAGTGGATGTTAAAACCACTTTCTCTCAATACATAACATTGTTATAACTTTTTTATATTACAGGAAACTAATAATATAACTTATCACAGGAAACTAATGATGTTATAACTTTTATATATTACAGGATACTAATAATATAACTTATCACAGGAAACTAATGATGTTATAACTTTTATATATTACAGGATACTAATAATATAACTTATCACAGGAAACTAATGATGTTATAACTTTTATACATTACAGGAAGCTAATAATATAACTTTTATATATTACAGTAAACTAATGATGTTATAGCTTTGATGTTATAACTTTTATATATTACAGGAAACTAATGATGTTATAGCTTTTATATATACTATTCAAAAAAAGTAGGGGATATTTGATTTTGGGGGCATAATACTAAAATATGCAAATGACTACGAAAAAAGTCACTATAGAACCTAACAGAAGAAACATTTCCAGTTACATGTGACGCCCAAACGCACCAATAGCTACCGCATGGAATGCAGGTGATGCTTGGGATCATCATGGGGGTCCAACCCAAGATTTGCACGACTCTGACTTTGAATGTTACAGTCATTGTGGCATTGAATTCCAGGGTGGAAACATCAGTTTAATTGTTTTAGTGACCAGAAAACAAATTTTGATATGCGTCGGCTTACCCAAAATGAAAGGTTACGTGCCCTTGGCATGCTACAGATCGGCACAACACAGGCGGTTGTGGCGCGGACGATGAATGTTTCTCAGTCTGTCATAAGCAGGCTATGGTCCAGATACCGTGATACACAATCTGTACAGAACAGACCACGCTCAGGTCGACCAAGGGCGACAACTCAAGCCCAGGATCGATTTATCCGTACCTTGGCCTTGAGAAATCGTGTCATCACAGCAAATCAGATCAGCGCTCGTCTTCAAACAGACACTGGTGTGAGAGTGAGTGGCCAGACGATTCGGAATCGACTGCATAGGGGTCACCTTCGCGCCGACGTCCAGTGATGCCTTGTTTGAGAGATCAACACATTCAGGCAAGACGTCGTTGGTGTAGGGATCGTCAACACTGGGATAATCGACGCTGGAGCAATGTGATGTTTTCAGATGAGTCAAGGTTCACTGTTGATTTTTTGGACAGACGTAGGAGGGTGTGGCGTCGTCGAAACGAGCGCTTCCAAGACGTTAACGTCATCAGACATGATCGATTTGGGGGTGGTTCTGTTATGGTGTGGGGAGGCATCACTGTTGCTGGAAGAACGGCTTTACATGTTGTTGCAGGGCGTGTTACAGGCCAGTACTACCGGGACAACATCTTGGCAGTCCATGTTGTGCCGTTCGCACGACGTCATGGCCGCCGTTTCATCTTCCAGGATGACAACGCAAGATGTCACAGGGCCAGGATCGTTACAGGTTACCTCCAACAACAGAACATCACCACATTACCTTGGCCAGCACTGAGTCCCGACCTCTCCCCCATCGAGCATGTCTGGGACATGCTTGGACAGAGGTTACGTCAACGTCAACAACGTCCTGCCAATGTCCAAGAACTTGCTGCTGCGTTGCAACAGGAATGGGACAATCTGGACCAAAATGACCTTAGACGTCTCATTAGGAGTATGCCACGTCGGATCAATGCTTGTTTGGCAAACAGAGGAGGATTTACCCGTTACTGACTTGGTTGTGATGCTGTGGTAACTTTGCTGTTTGACCCCGGGTATCATTTTACCCTTATAATGGTCAGTCTATGCCTTACTTAGTCTACGATCATTTGGAATAAATCGATGAATGTGAACTTCATTTCATTTTGTCATTTGTTTCTTCGTCAGTTTCATTAGGTGACTTTAATAACACTTAAAAATCAAATATCCCCTACTTTTTTTCAATAGTATATTACAGGAAACTAATGATGTTATAACTTACATATTTCAGGAAACTAATGATATTATAACCTTCGTATATTTCAGGAAACTAATAATGTTAAAACATTCCATCATTGTGTTTTTTGTGATGAGATTTTTAAAGAGTACAGTGATCTAGATCTTCACTATGAACTACACGTGAACAAGAAGATCCATGTTGAAGGAGAAAAAATTGACAGTATCGTAAAACACTGCAAAAGACATGTTAAAACGGGGCAAATTGCTAATGTTGTAAAACACCGCAAAAGACATGTTAAAACGGGGCAAATTGCTAATGTTGTAAAACTCCGCAAAAGACATGTTAAAAAAGACGATATTGATAATGCGGTAAAACTCTGCAAAAGACATGTTCAAGAAGAAAAAATTGATGTGGAAAAACTTCACAAGAAACATGTTAAAGGAAAAAAAAATTGATGTGGAAAAACTTCACAAGAAACATGTTAAAGAAGAGGAAATTGATAACTTGAATTATTTTCAGTGTAACTTGTGTGAAAGAAAATTTGATTTATACCCTGATTTAGAAGAACATTGTAAAATACATATGGAATATGAAGAATCTCCTATCATAGGACAAAATGTTAAAGAAAGCGAATCTATTGCAAGTACTTTATATCAATGTACATTATGTCAAATTTGCTTTGAGCAATATTTTCACCTGGAAGAACATTGTAAACTTCATGGATATCAATGTACAGGCAGAGTTAGGTCTTCCATTAGGTACATGTATATTTAATGTATATTCTATGTTATAGGAAACTAACGATGTTAAACCTTTCCATCAGTGTATTGTTTCTACCTTTAGACAAACCTTTTAGGAGCTGCGGTGGCTAAGTGGGTAAGCTGCTGGAGGTTGCGTGTGGTTTCCCTTTGTCAGTGGTGCAGGACGGAGTGTCTGACAAGGACAGCCGTCTAGTCATTCGGATGGTACGGAAAACTGAGGTCCCGTGTACACATTGGCGTGCACGTACAAGATCCCATGACAGTTGGTATTCGATATAAGAGTAGGCCGTAACCCCGCTGTCCGGGCAATATTTCCCTCATAGGACACTGTATGGCGAATGCCCGTCTTCATTAGCCCAGTTCGGAGCGGGACAGTAGGACGTTAAACCCCATTTCATTTCTTTTGTATTTTGTACAGGTCATTTATAAATCGGGGGCTCGGTGATTTAAGTCGCTGAAGCATTAACAAGCAGGTCCGGGTTCGATCCAGACGTTGGCCGAGAAATGTTCTCTTGTCATTGGAGGACGTAAAAGATTCCATGGCAGTTGGAATTCGATATAAGAGTAGACCGTAGCGCCGCTGTCCGGGTAAAATTGCCTTCA
Organism: Patella vulgata; assembly: GCF_932274485.2. Lineage (NCBI taxonomy): Eukaryota > Metazoa > Mollusca > Gastropoda > Patellidae > Patella > Patella vulgata. The sequence continues at coordinate 2,965,663 of NC_065881.2, forward strand.
TAGCACATTGCATGACGTAAACTCGTTTTCATTAGCCCTGTCAGAGCAGAACATTTTATTTGGTTAACCGCGGTGGCGAACTAACTCATTTCATTTCCTTGACAAGTTTAGAAAATGGTTCTTAGTATTGAAAAGTTCACAAATAAATGTATTTGCTTGATGGGTCGTCGCAAAAATACAAGTCTAAACCCAAATAATATGACACATTAAGGGCAGGGCTTATAAAAATTAGGATGGGATTGCTTCCTTGTACGACTTTGATGTAAAAGGACCCAGACACATACTTTTAAATCTGATTAAAACACGGTCCTATTCGTTTCGTTTTTTATAGTTCAAAATTTCGTTCTACTTGTCTTCACAACACTACGATCTGGAAGAGTTGTTATATAACAGGTGGTCTGCTTGATGTGAGGAATTAGCCAATGAACCGGCCTGTTACAGCGACTTCTTGGCATGTTGTGAATGGAACACTATAGAAACGTCAACGCTGATTGATTAATCAATGTCTGACGTAAAGGGTGAAAAGACACTCATATAACCCCTAAAGCGACCTCCCACTACCGTCAGATCTTCGAATAGTAGAGGCCGTCGAAAGTATCAAAAACGAAACGAAATATAGATCTGTATTTTAATCGGATTGGAGTGAAATGTTTGTATTCTATAAACGTAATGTCTAACACATTATTTGAACCATGTATGTTTTTTGATTAAATATTGGACAGCTTTGAGATAGCAATAATGTAGAATAAATGCTGGAGTTGTTTAAACTACATTTGTTAAACTAAACATACATTATGACGTCACATTAATAATGATGTCATTGTAATAATCATATTAAACATAGATTATGCAAGAGCTAAATCTGTCTATTGCAGGTTTTTCTTTAGGCCTAAAATGTTATCTAAATTATTAATTACACATTTATTAACAAAACAAGACCATAATCGACTCTCGATGGCATCGGATACTCGAGATTTTAACTAGATTAGAACGGTTCGCCATTTAAAAATTTAATGTAAAATTGGGAAAGCGAGGCTAAGTCCCGATTTCAATATTTCTTTTTTCATCATCTAATTTTGAATTATTATAGCAAGAATGGCCAACTCTTTATTAAACTCTTAACTAATGTATCTTTAACTATTCCCCAGATTCAAAAGAAAATACATCCAAAACAGTTTTCTGTGAACACTGTGGGATTCTTCAGAAGCAGATAACAGAATTAGAAGCGAAGCTGGATAAAGCCAACAATAAATTGGAAGATAGTCGATATGTTGATATACCTGTCAATACCTACACAGGTATGTACATTTATATATACCTACAGTGTTTTATCAAAATTCAGATTTTTCACTCAAATTTTAAAAAAACACCCTTGAACATGTGTAACACTTTGGTCCTTAAGACAATTTTGGTTCTTTGAAAAATTGTTACTTTACTCTGTCTATAGAGTCAAATCACACGTACTTAATGAACGTGAATAGATAGTTATACATAAAAAAAAACAGTGATATTTTGGTAAAATCATAACCATTGTCAAGATATCCATCAAGTTCTGTCTGTTAATTGACCTATGGTTGGTAGGCTAAATAATGTAATGTCTCCTCCTTTAATCCTGTGAAATAAAGAGATTTATTCCATATTTGGGATGGAAATTAACGTCAAGGCTATCTAAGACGTACAGAAATTAGAGGGTATAAATTAGGGTGTAGAGCGAAATGGATCAAAGCTCATTCAGATATTCCTAGCAGCTATTATTATTGAGGACGAGGAACATTTAAAGCCATTACAGCTTAGCAATAAAGTTGTAAAATCATTGATTCTGTAGTGTTATTACGATCATGAAGAAACAAGTCCGATAGCTTGTTAAGCCATGGTCTGGCTAAAGCTAGATTTGTCTCGAATGAAAGCAATACTGATGGTTTGCTCCACTGATGTAAATCTTGTTGACCATTTAGGGAGCAATGGTGCCTTAGTAAGACGTTGGCTCGCTAATCTGGGGTCCCATGTTCGATCCCTGTGTTGGCCGAGAAAGTTCATCGCGTCTTTCCGGCGTGGTTCCTCCTCGTCAGTAGTGCAGGACAACGGAACAACGTATGGCCGGTCGGATTTTGACGAAACGCCGCGGTCCCGTGTACACATTGGTGTGTACATAAAAGATCCCTTGACAGTTGGAATTCGATACAAGAGTAGGCTGTAGAGCCACTGTCATGGCAAAAATCCCCTCATACTACACTGTATGGCGTATGCCAGTCTTCATAAGACCAATCGTAGCAGAACAGTAGGACGTTAAACCACGTTTCATTTGGAGACAATCCTTACAATCCTATAATCCTCTAAGTCAGTTTTCAAAACTAAAATGTTTAAATTTTGAATGTTTGCTGGGACAGGTAGAGGCACCTCAAAACAAGGAAAGTAATATGCCTCGACCAAGTAGACCTCCACACTTCCATTATGTAGCTTTTATTTTCAAGTGAAATATAATACAATTTCTAAGTATTATTGTGTAGAAAATATAAACCATTATTCAGAAAATATGAAACTATCGTTAAAACATGTAAATTCTGATGAACGAGTCGTTATTATATTTTTTACAGACACCGTATTGCCCTGAGCCTGTAGAGTTAATAAAAGAGCAGCAGAGAAATATAAAGTAAGCAGGCCTATTTATAAATCGGGGGGTTGGATGGCCGAATGGTTAGCACGTGCGCGCTGTATCATAAGGCCTGTCATTGAGTCAACTGGCGTGGGTTCGAATACAAGGAGTATGGTCGCCTGTCCAAACTCGTGGGTTTTTGCCGAGTCCTCTGGTTTCCTCCCACTGCTAAAGACCCCTACGAGCAACACCCCCCAGTCTATTTATAATTCATTCATTGTTAATTTGTTGTTTCAGTTTGAGTAAAGTCCCCCACCCCCACCCCAATAAGCAGGCCTATTTATAATTCATTTGTAGTAACGCCCCCTAGTTCCCCCCCCCCCACTTTTGTTTCATTTTGAGTGATGCCTGTATCATTACAATCCCAGGACTATACAACACAGTTGGAGGTTACGGTTGGGTTAGAACCCCGAACCCATTCACTTATAAAGATGTGACGTCATACTTTGATTTGGTTGTCGAGTGGTTTTGAATCCCCGCCTGTACGTGACAAGGGGTAGGATCGCGAGCGAATTATTGAAGTAGTACTGAATCATATGTTAGTCACGAAATGACCTAGGTTTGACACCCCCCCCCTCTCTCTCTCTCTCTCTCCCCGCCCACCGCCCCCACATCTATTTGTATACATAGCTATATTATTTTGTTTCAGATGATTGAACTCTGTCATGGGTATGGTGTGTTCATATATCCATCAGATCTCGTCCACGTCAAGAAATTATTCGAGAAAACAAAGAGTGGACAATCCGTGACTCGTCACCTTCTGAGCGTCATGTTTACAAAAGAAAAGCTATGTTTCGGTTCAGTATCAAAAGATCCTAAACCTGGTCTGATGTCATTGGATGCAACCGTAGTTCAAGCCATTAGAGGTAAAGTCTTGTTTTCACAGTGTGGCATGGTTACTATGGTGCCGGCATATTAACACCACGTTCGATCGCGGTGTAGGTCGAGAATATTTCTCGGAATTTTCCATTCCGGTTTCTTCTTGTCAATGGTGCTGGGCGGTGTGTCTGACAAGGACAAGATCTAGCTCTTGTCAATGGTGCTATGGGCGGGGTGTCTGACAAGGTCATAATCTAGCTCTTGTTAATGGTGCTAGCCGGGATGTCTGACAAGGTCATAATCTAGCTCTTGTTAATGGTGCTAGCAGGGATGTTTGACAAGGACACGCCTCTAGCTCAAATGGTTAACAGAAAATCGGGATTTATCCGTGCTAAAAAAGGCGCTTGACAGTTGGTTTAGACCCTGCACTGTAACAAACATATCCATGTAAAAACGTAAAAAAATTACGGAAACAAAAATTACCATGAAAATTTTATCCGTATTTATTTATCCTTTAATTTACAGAAATTCCTTCAATTAACATAAATTCCATTTGGTAAATTTTGTTTCCTGAGCATGAAGGTGATAAAAATTTCATTGAACGAACCATTGACTTTATACGTGTGCATTAATGACTTTATTTACTGTCCGCTTCCACCGAAGTGATATCGAAGGAAATCTTTAAACGTAACCTCTGTTCGCTAATATAAGAATCGAGAGCAAGGTATCACAAACCGCTACTCGACGGTGGTTGGAGGCTTTCAGATGTGAGTTTGCGGTATTATCAATTTGCAGGTATGTAGACGCTGTCATAGAGACAAACCGACTTACACTGGCCAACCGGTTATACTATCCAGATTCAAGCGTGCTTGATTACCAGATACTACCTTTTCACACACGCAGCGTTAAAACATATTTTTACACATTTATGAAAATACTTACAATCTGATTACCGTATGATGAATAACAATAAACTTTATAGATCTTATAAATAATGGAAATTAGATATACATGTCAATTAATATACCAAACGGTACAAAATATGATTCTTCATATTATGGTTAATATATTGAAATGAGTACTTTAACATGATAATTATTAGGAATGATTATATATGTATACGATTACTTATCGGTACCGATAACAGAATTACAGAAGGGAATAAAACATTATATCCCTAATATTCACGAAACCTCCTGGTCATTCCACCATTTATTCCGTAAAATAACAGAATTAAGTCCATTATAGAAGGGAATAAAACATTGTTCCCTAAATGTCACGGAAATTTCCTGTTTAATATTGAATATTCCACTGAAATAGATAAAACACTTAATTTGAAGAAATAATTTATACTATTAACACAATTTCTCCAAAAAAGTCATCAATTGACAAAAAAAGGTGCTAAACTACTGAATTCGCTCACATTAAAAATGGATATTTTTTACAGTGTGGGGTTACCCAGCCCATACCTAATACATATTAGCCAACTAGACTGAAACAATGGCCATTTTATAATGTATGTTAATCATTTCAGATTACTGTGTAGCAATGTCAAAGGACAAGAACGTGGCCATTAATCAAGCTCTTCACAACAAATTAACCACGTACAGATATAAGGCGAGGTGTAGGGCAACAAGTCCTGAATACTGATCATTGACAGTGCTTATCTAGATGAAATTATGGATGACGAAACCCCCGTGCTTATTGAAGGAGTCAAGTCGCTAACTAACTCAATATCATCCAGTCTTCGACAATGCAAACAGAAACGATTGATGTTTCAGTCAAAATGAAAATATTAACATTGGCACTTGAATCGCGTGTAGAATGCTTCGGGTACCATTTGCATTAAGGGACTCGATGAAGGAGACTAAATATATCCCACGTAGAAGATTATCACCTTTTAAATTCAGACCCTTCGCGTATTTTGCCAAACATAACTGATTATAAATTACAGTATGATAGAAACGATTGAATGTAAATCAGGTTATATATATTCATAATACATTATTATGTGTTGCGACCTATTTGTGTCCATTACTGGGTGCCACAGAATAGAGATTTAGCTCTTTCTGGGTTGATTGCTTATTATATTCAAATACTAGATTGGTGGGGAAAACCCGTTCTTATTTAATCAAGATGCTGAGTTGGTGGAGAGATTTAAGGCCAAGAGTAGCGGAAAGATATCAGTAGAATATACCACAAGTTCCAAATACCGATTATTGATAGTACTTTTATTGCTGGGTTTGTGGGGGAAACACCGGATTGTTTAGTTAAAGTGCTGGATGGTGGGGGATACCCCGTGATTATTTAATAAATATACTGGGTTGGCGGGGAACCCCGGGCTTGTTTAGTTAAAATATTGGGTTGGTGGGGAAATCCCGGGCCTGTTTAGTTAAAATACTGGGTTGTTGAGGAAAATAAATTTATCTTTAAATTGAATCCGACCTCTGTTTTATTGTCTCTGAAACATTCCCACCGCGGCGCCCTAACCTAACCAGGCGGTGTGGCGTGTTTCATTGACTTGAAGACCATGATAAAAGTGACCGTAAATATAAAAGTAAATATAAAAGTAAACATAATCAATCGCTGTTTTAATGAAATGCAAATATGCTTGTTTTTGTTCAGTTAATATCGATGTGATTCATGATGTCATAAATCAACCTCTTCTATGTACCAGTTTGCATACATGAAATAAAAGGGAGTAAAATGAGATTTAACCTGTTACGAGTTTGCTCCAACTGGGCTAATGAAGACGGACATACGCCGCTACGCCCTCCTCTTATATCGAATTCCAACTGTCAAATGTACGTCAAAGTGTTCACCGGAAAATCACAGAGAACTTTCGAAATCAACAACGGGATTGGACCACTTGCCCCTAGTCAACGAATAACTTAGCCACGGCCACGGCGGCTCCCATTTTTTAAAGTATCAAATATATCAAGTATCATCAAGTCTATAATACCCGCCCTTGTCTTCTGCCCCGATTGGGTTAACAAAGACGGACATACGCCACACACAAGGCGCTATGAGGGGAAATTTAACCAGTCAACGACGCTACGGCCTACTTTTATGTCAAGGGTTCTGCACGGGACCTCAGTTTTCTGTACCATCCGAATGACTACACCTTTTTTCTTGCCAGGTCTGAAGGCCTACACCAGTGCCAACCCAGGATGAGTCAATAGGGGGACGATTAGGTTAACGTCCGCTTTAATTGAATCAAGTGGTGTGGGTTCGATCCCGGCTGATTACTGGCCACCGTCGTGCTAAAGACCTGTACACGTGCAGGCTAATTAATTGATGGATTAGAGAAATATCATATGTCGACGGTGTTAAAAAAAACTCAACTAGAACGCCCAGGGTCACATCCCACTTGTCCGGGATCCCTGTCGGCGAGAGGCGTGGGGGGTCGATGAATGTTAGAAGGGCAGAATCTGAAATGCCCGAAAACATTTCGGTTTACAGAAAGTAGTTCCGGTCGTCTGCGAGCGGCGAAGGAGGCCATTCCCGCAAATGCGTTTTCTTGCTGTTCCAGCCCATGAATGCAGCAACTTCAAAGTGATCTAATGTACCCTTACTTAGGCAGATGACTCGAATACCAACCAATCATTCAGAGTCCACGGAGACGGGAAAGTCGGGAGAAAATTTTGAAACTTTAACTGCCGCAAACCCGTTTTCCTGGCTGGTACACCTATGAGAGAGAGAGAGAGAGAGGGAGATTTCGGGACTAACATGGTTTAATTTTATGTAAAGGATTCGCTTAAGGATCTTTAGAAGTGGGAGGAAACCGCAAAACCCGGGGAAAACTTATGAGGTTGGACACTACGTCTTGTCACGTACAAGCGGGGAATCAAAACCATGCCATTTGACTCAATGACAGACCTTATGATCTAACGCGCTCGCGTTAACCATTCGGTCACGCAACCCCAAGCAATATTTGGAGAATTAATCTCTCAACTAAATATCCGCTTCAACCACAAGGATATTAAAGATACATTGTCACAAATGTATTTATCAGGTGGTTATTTCCAGTAACAGTATGACATGATATATGAAAAGTTTAGACGCCCAATCTTACTAGGAAACTACTCGATTACCGTATCATCTCAATGGAAGCGGACGTAAATTAACCTTGATATTATATCAAGTATTATAATATCAAGGGAGTCGTGGTGGCTCAGTGAGTAACGTCTATCATAGAGTCAATTGGCGTGGATTCGGTTCACGCATGTACGTGACTAATACCCCGTTCAGACGCTTATTTTTAAACCAGTTCAAAATCGCCGGGGTTTTTAAGACAGCGTCGTGTTGCGTTCACACGTACTATAAGTCAAACCTGTTTAACTATTCTGACCTCTTCGGTCGGAGGTTAGAGTTAACTATGCATGCGTACATACCATTTCCTGGTAGAATATGTAAACATCCTGTGAAAAAAAAATCCGCGAAATTTGTTTCTCTTACTCTCGGATAGTTTATACACATTTCCTAGAAATGAATACTAATGCTTTGAGACATAGAATTAAACAGTTTAGACAACGACAGAGTCAACAAAGGTACTTCTTTCTGATGCTAATGAGTGTCACTTCTGTGATATTCATGCCAACCAACAGGAGAATATGGTCACAGTGACAATTGGTGGAATCACGCATACAGGTTTGGTTTGATATATTCATATATATTGTTTTAAAATTTATAATCATTATAATGTAGTCAAATATGTACACAGACAAGGTGTATAAAACAAATATTAACCAAGGGGTCATCAATTAAATATTTATAGAAAATATAACGTCCCCCCCCCCCAAAAAAAAAAAAACAACCTAAAAAAACAAAACAATCTTCACACAAATAGGCCTGTGCTATTATATGTGCCATATAGACAATTTTTAATTTCGAATAATAATAGTTGCATGCTTAAAAGAGCTAAATTGTTAATATTTGGGATCTAGAAATTGACACAAATGGGTCGCAACACATAATTTCTAATTAGTTATATTCGTCGAAATACTCTAGATGTCTAAATCGAATGGCAATGTCTAGCAACTGGTTATTCCAGTCTACACTGATAGTATTTATTGTGCATGCTCTCCAGATAAGAATATGACTTGTGGGAATATATGTCTAGCCTCGTTCTTCTAGTCCCTTGTTACAAATGACACTGAAATGCATTACACAATTCGTGTACCAATGGTTAAATGTTTGTTTTGTCTCAAATATTGGATATCAGAAACCCATCTTTTCCCCGTTAAGATCACAAGATCAATGTTGATTGAAATTGACAAATACTTTGTGTTTTCAATGTCGCAGATTTTGGATGATATTGACTACTTTAAGTTTAATTATTTACCTAATCTAATTCCTTTACATTTTATTTTCAGCTTTTATGATGATATACAGTATTTGGAAAACTTCAGAATGTCAAAATGTACATTTGAATATCTGTGTAGAATTTTGAGACCATTTCTTGAGAAACAAGTAACAAGTATGAGGGAACCAATATCTGTTGAGCGACAGGTAGGCTATTTTGCATTTTATGATCGCTGTATTGGTTGAGATATTCACTTCTGCTTGGAGAATATAAGAACATGCAACACATACTATTATTTTCTATGTTGGCCGCCTATTGATTTGGATTGGAAGTAGATATTTGTTTGTACATGTAGATGGCCTTAGTAAAAAACAAATCTAGTTTTGTCAATTTAATACTAGACTGAATAATAGATTTTATCACTGAACTAAAATGATTGGAAATATTGAGAACAATCTTCTACCCCTCCCATTTAAAGTATGGTAACCCTTTTTTTTTAGGTTGGCATAAGTTTATGGGTTTTAGGGACCAATGCTGAGTACAGAACTGTTGCTGCATTATTTGGGGTTGGCCGGTCAACCGTGTCTTCAATTATACACATATTTTGTGAGTCCCTGATTTCGATCAAGGACAAATTCATTAAATTTCCATCAGGTGAAGAACTGAATAGAGTTGTAAATGGGTATCGGTCGAAATGGGGATTTCCTAATGCAGGTGGAGCAATAGATGGCAGTCATATTCCTATATTAGGACCGAGCATGAACCATGCTGACTTCCATAACAGAAAAGGGTGGTATTCCATCATTGTTCAAGCAGTTGTGAATGATCGTTATGAATTCACAGACCTAAATATCGGGTGGCCAGGAAGTGTTCATGATGCACGAGTCTATGCAAACTCCAAAATATATGCAAAAGGGCTGTCTGGGACATTATTTGCCGGCAAGATGATTGATGTCAATAATGTGCGCCTGCCTATCGTCTTGTTAGGTGATCCGGCTTATCCATTATCCAACTTTCTAATGGAACCATACACAGACAATGGTCACCTGACCCAAAAACAAAAGACATTTAATTATAAGCTAAGTAGTTCACGCATGACGGTAGAAAATTCCTTTGGTCGCCTAAAAGGTCGCTGGCGCTGCTTATTAAAGCGATTGGATATGAATGTTGACAAGGTCCCCAATATTATTATGACCTGTTGCATACTTCATAACATATGCGAACAAGCAAAAGACCCATTTAGGGTTGAATGGCTAGAGGATGTAGCAAAGGGAGAAAACTAAATGCCTCAGCCAAATCAAAGTAACGAAGAGGCAATCAATGCAGACTGCACTAACATTAGAAATATCCTGGCTGAATACTTCCAGGAATAATTTAACCTTACAAAACAAATAATTAAGAAAGTAATAATTGGCCATACTGTTACATACACTCACTACAAAGAATTTCTATGTGTATATGCCATCTTTTGTTTACTTTTATTGTTTCATTTTGTGTGTTTGCAGAAAACTAAAAAATGGTCAAACTAAATTGGTTTATTTTCATAATAAAAATCATACAACAGAAAAATAACTGATAATCTTATAACACAGTGGGTCTATTATAACTATATATGTGATCAGCTCTGGCCAAATGGTTGCTATGGAGTTCAATTTGTTTCCAAAATTTTCAATATCTTCTTTCTTAAAAGTAATATTATGGTACATTCAAATTTAAATATTCCAAGCATATTTCTAAGTCACATACTAATTTAAAGGTATTTGGATACAGAATTTAAATTGACACCTTTTGGCATCTTGATTTTTGATCCATGCATCTCATTAAGCCAGAGTTGGATTATATAATAAGAGGTCCAATTGTCATCTTTGTTGTCCATCATTGAAGAAGTGTATGTAATTAAAAATATACAGTGGACTCTTTCACTTTCAACATTGTACAGGACCGATACAATGCTGGATTATACACCATGACGGAATACTTAATTGTCTCAAAACCGCAAGTATTATTGTACCTCGAATACCAAAGTATTATTTTAATGCACCTTTGAATACCCAGAACTTAAAAATATGATAAACCTTTCTGTACATTTGAAACTTTATTATATAAAATTATTATGTTTTTACTTTGGGTGCGTACAAAACACTTGTGCGTCGTTATGAACAAAATATTATAATGATAGTGATTCTTCATCTCAGCAATTTATATTTAATGTTGCTGTATTTGACGTGAAAAAATCAAATGAAATACCAAGCACTCTCTTACAAGAAATTATAAAATTATCAAGGTTTTATTAACAAAGACTGACACATACTTTAAGCTCACCGATAATTGATTGCTTGTCGGTTAACACCCACTGATTGAAGGCAGGATTATCCAATGTTAATTCAACAGAAATCGTTTAACGGGGGTCCCCAGATTGGTCTAATAATTCGGAATATTCCGAGTCCACTGTACAAGCCTACACTATAAAGTTATTGATCAATTTTTAATTTATGTCTTTCAATTAATGTATTAAATAAAAGAGAATTTACCATTTTTGAAAACATAACAGACTGTTTTGTTCTTTTTAGGGGCTTATCAATTGACTTACAAAGAAGAAAACACCCACCTCATACCGTTTCGCATTATTTGATAACGATAAGAAGCCAAGTCAAAACTTTGCTTTAGATATAAACAAGGATTGTCCTGTGTATTCCCAGTTCAATTGCTAAATGCCATTGAAACAATTAATCTCATACTGGTAATTTAAATTCATAAAAACTGAAATCACATAAAACGTGTTACAACTACAGTTAACTTTCACAACCAAGTACATATATCAGCTTCATGACACATTTGATAATGATATGGATATTAATAATTAAAACATGGAAATAAATTTATTAAAACTTGAGCCATGGTAAAATGGAATGACAAATAAAATTCATGTATTTGTAGAAACAAAAATAAACTGTTATCAATGACAATAATTGCGCTACATGTCAGATATTTTGGCACAAAATGGTATATCTTGAAAATAATATGATTCAGCTTCATGATACATTAAGTTAAATGATATGGATATTAATAATTAAAACATGGAAATTAATTTATTAAAACTCTAGCCTTGGCACAATGGAATGATAAATAAAACTATGTATTTCTACAAACAAAAATTAACTGTTATCAATGAAAATAAATGCTCTACATAGCAGAACTTTTGGCACAAAATGATAGGTCTTGAAAATAATATGGTTTTATAAATTTGTATATGTGTGTCCATTAGCTCCTTGTAAAAATTGTGGCTGCGGAACATGTCCATTTTGTTGTTGAGAAAATTGATGCTGCTGAAATCCCTGATTGGCAAACAAACTCCATAATCTTAATTCATGTTGCCTATCTCTTTCCCTATCCTCGCGTCGTTGTTCCTCAGCTCTAAGTCGATCCTCCCGTCTCTGATCTTCTCTAAGTCTCTATGAATCTGCCTCCATTCTCATTCTTTTTTCTTCGAATTCAAAATATGATCTTTCTTGTTCTCTTTGATAATTTATAAAGCTGGTTGTTGTCTCATTCAGAACACGTTGAATTATATCCTCTCTGTTTCTTTTTTTCTTTTCTGGTCCTGTAAGTAAATAAAATAACTCTTTAATGTTTAAATAAATGAACAATGATTGACAATTCGGGCCTCGAAATATCCCTTCAGTAACTAACCTGTCACTCTTAATTATCCAAAAACAACCACAATATTTACCATGGTGCCGTTACACATGTACTTCTGTGTAGATACTTCAAAATGCTATAGATGAAAACTTGTGTGGATGGTGTGTTAAAGTTCTTATACAATAATTGGGCGTGGTTCTGTCCCTGGAGGTCAGGCATGTACCAAAAATAACCATATTGTAAAGGAATAATTAAATAAATGTGACATCATAATGAGTAGGCCTATTGTGGTCTGGAGTCAATTTCCTGAACATTAGTAAATTTAGTCCACCTACTTACTACCTGTCAGACCTTTCAGAGAACATTTCAAGTCCTGCATTTCATTTCCATATAGGTATACACCTTATTAAGTCACTCTTCTGTTTTGTTTTACCTATTCATGGCTACACTATTTTGAATCCGATCTTATTATGTATTAAAATCATAAACTAGTAAAGAAAAGAAAACAAAATTTTGTACTATTAAAAAACATGAAACGAAATATGATTTATAAAGAGCCATTAATACCTTCAATGTGCCTAAATATTTCATGTAGCATATAGTCGATCATGACTCGTACTGGCTTTATATAACTTTTGGGAAATATTCCCCCTTATTCTTAGTTTGTTTTTTAAACTCCTACATTAAAATGTGGTCATATATTCAATTGTGTCACCCCGTCCGTCCGCCCATTCGTCGGTCCGGCGTCCACAATTGCTTATGGACGCTCTAGAGGCCAAAGTAAATATCCGATTGACATTAAATTTATACACATTGTTTAAGGTCATGAGACAAAGAAGCCTATTGATTTTCAGCAATTTCTGATAATTATTGCCAGAGTTATGGCCCTTTATCACTTCAAAATATCTTGTAGATGCTCTAGAAGCTAAAGATGATATCGGATTGACTTCAAATTTACGCGCATTATTTGAGGTCATGAGACGAAGAATCCTATTGATTTTCAACATTTCTGATAATTACTGCCAAAGTTATGACCCTTGATCACTTTGAAAAATCTTGTGACTGTCTAGAGGCTAAAGTTATCATCGGATTGGCTTCAGTTTAAGGTCTTGAGATGAACAAGTATATTGATTTTCAATGAATTTTGATAACTTGAACAGCTAAATCCATGATATTAAATGTTTCGTATACTAAACGTTAGCATGGGGCAGAACTTCATTCAAACCAAACAAAGTTTAATGATTTTCTAATAATTAATTGATGAGTTGTTACTCTTAATCGGATATTAGTGTATTATAATTGTTTCATTACTAAAAAAAGTAAAAATATGTGACTGCCCGGATGATTTAGCTGCTGTGGGCGTATCTTTCGTTGCCTGGTAACCTATCTTTTTCATTTTGAGTAAATCTGTTGTCTGCATCACTACAGTCCAGGAACTGTACAGGGGAGCTGGATGGCCGAACAGTTAACGTGTGCGTGTTGTATCATAAGGTCTGTCATTGAGTCAACTGGCGTGGTTTCGAGTCCCCAGTTGTACGTGACAAGGAGTAGGGTCGCTCGCCAACCTCGTGGGTTTTCTCCGGGTCCTCAGATTTCCTCCCACTACTAAAGACCCCTACGCGCAAGCGAATTATTGACATAAAATTAAACCATATATGTTTGTCCCGAAATTACCTAGTTTGTTTCGAGTGGATGTTAAACCTCATTTCTCTCTCTCTCTGTCTCTCTCTCATTTATATTATGAGATAAAAAAGTTCATTGTTGGTGGCACAGAGATAAACCGTTCTAATGATTACCATGGGAACTGCCAGATCCAAGTTATAAACCATAAAACTACACTGTTTTTTAATTTTAAATGTAAATATGTTTAGATGATTTATATAGAGGGGGTGGGTGGAGCTGCAATTTTAAGGCCCTTCTGACTTGGGGAAAGCCCCACATTAATGGTTAGATTTTCGAAAAATACATTTTCCATGCATGGAACAATATTTCTGGTAAGTTGCAGCCATTTAACTGATGACCATATAAAAAGTCCCATTTTTAGGGCGTGGCCAGGTGGGCTTTAGGACCATCTGACTTGAGGAAAGCCCCAACATTTTTGGTTAGATTTTTGAAAAATATGTTTTCCAAGTATGGATCTTTGTTTCCGGTAAGTTTCAGCCATGTAACTTATGACCATATAAAAAGCCCCATTTTTAGGGTGTGGTCGGACATACTTTAGAGCGATCTGACTTGGGGAAAGCCCCCAAATTTTTGGTTAGATTTTTGAAAATTGTATTTACCAAGTGTGGATCTTTGTTTCTGGTAAGTTTCAGCCATGTAACTGATGACCATATTATTAGCCCCACGAGGCGATATTGGGTGTGGTCTGACTTGGGGAAAGCCCTGGAAATTTTGGTTAGATTTGTGAAATATTTACTCCGACTATGGATACCATTGTCCCTACAAAGTTTCAGCCATGTAACTTATGACTTAATTTTAGGCCCCCTGGGGCCTACTTTAAGGTGCTGCTGCGGCTATACGCCCCAGCAGTGCCCGATCTGACCAACTGATTTTTACTTGTACGGACACCTGCTACGAATTTGGGTGTTCAAACCTTTTGTAACTGATGACCATATTATTTTGTCATTAGCTCCTGGACTATAAGGCACCTGTCACTGATAATATCAGGCACCGATTCAGGCTTTGTCAGACACTAAACCTCTGATGCCTGTCATTTTGTCTGGCACTGATTTGTCTTTTTTATTGATATTATTAATACATGTCCGGCGCTAAGTTGAAAATGTCAGGTACATGTACTCTTTCATTAGTGCCTGACATTTTGTCAGGTACATGTAAAACCGTTATTTCCAGGCAGGCCTGTGTACATTTGTTGTAAATTGTGATTTCTGTGTCTTGTGTGTGGTGCAGTAGCAGATATTGGACAAGACCAGTCGATTTACACTGGCCGAGAAAGTTCACATGGATTTTCCACAGGGTTCCCCCTAGTCACTGGTGCAGAATGGGGACGGGGAGCCTATAAAAGAACACTTGTCAGTTTGATTCTAAATCAGAGTAGGCCGCTGTCCGGACATAATTTCCTGCATAGCACACCGTATGACATATGCCCATTTTAATTAGCCCAGTCGGAACAGAACAGTAGGACATTAATCTTGATTTCGTTTCAAACATTTAGAAATATTTTTTTCTCTATTTCAGATAAAACAAATTGAACAAGTTTGATCAGGAAAAACAATGAAATGAAATTGGGTTTAATGTGCTATTGTTTTGCTCCTTAACTGAGCTAATGAAGACGGGCATACGTCATACAGTGTGCTATGTGGGAAATTGTGCCCGGACAGCGGCGCTACGGCCTACTCTTAAATCGAATTCCAACTGCCAGGGGATCTTTTACGTGCACGCCAATTTGTACACGGGACCTCGGTTTTTCGTCCCCTCCGATCCATACAGTGTGCTATGAGGGGCCTACTCTTTCGAATTCCAATTGTCATGGAATCTTTTACATGCCCGACAACGTGAACACGGGGCCTAGGTGTTTTCCTCCCATCCGAAAGACTAGACACTGTTCCTTGTCAGGTCACCTGTCCTGGACCACTGACAACGGATGGGGGGCACATCAGACACTTTATGAAAATGCACTAAAATTCCACCCGAGAAGGCATGTGTTGATCTAAGGGCTATAACAGTCCGTTCAGGAGGACTATACTACACACAATTACAACCAATAAGACAAACCTGTTGACAAGGACTATAACAGTCCGTTCAGGAGGACTATACTACACACAATTACAACCAATAAGACAAACCTGTTGACAAGGACTATAACAGTCCATCCAGGAATACAACACTACACACAATTACAACCGATAAGACAAACCTGTTGACAAGGACTATAACAGTACGTTCAGGAGGACTATACTACACACAATTACAACCAATAAGACAAACCTGTTGACAAGGGCTATAACAGTCCATCCAGGAGGACCACACTACACACAATTACAACCAATAAGACAAACCTGTTGACAAGGACTATAACAGTCCGTCCAGGAGGACTATACTACACACAATTACAACCAATAAGACAAACCTGTTGACAAGGACTATAACAGTCTGTCCAGGAGGACTACACTACACACAATTACAACCCATAAGACAAACCTGTTGACAAGGGCTATAACAGTCCGTTAAGGAGGACTGTACTACACACAATTACAACCAATAAGACAAACCTGTTGACAAGGACTATAACAGTCCGTTCAGGAGGTAAATACTACACACAATTACAACCGATAAGACAAACCTGTTGACAAGACAAAAACACACAGACATTGGAAGAAATAAACAACAAAATGAATACAAGAAAGACGTAATAGAAATAATGCCACCCAATGAGGATATGATAATATTGTTGTCCATCCCGCTGGTATTAAATTGAATACAAGAAAGACGGTATAGAAATAATACCACCCAAACCCCCCCATGACATTTGGGAGAATAATCTCTCAACTAAACGTCCACTTCCACGGTGAGGATATGATAATATTGTTGTCCATCCCGCTGGTATTAACTTTGATCTGTCTTGATAGAACCACAAAAATGATTGGAATGTAATTTAGCGCTTTGTCAACACAACACAATAATTTTTCTGTTGGCAACGTTGTTATACTAATGAGAAGAATTTTGCCCGGACCCATTGACTACCACGACCATCAATATTTTATTATCAGAATACTTAGGCAATGTTTATGGTATCATCGCAATGGAGGCGGACGTAAATGAACCTAGTTATTGTGTCAAGTATTATATTATCAAGAAAGCTGTAGTAACTAGGAGATCGAGGCTTTGATCAGTGACTATGACACTCGTTCACCAGGAGATCGAGGCTTTGATCAGTGACTATGACACTCGTTCACCAGGAGATCGAGGCTTTGATCAGTGACTATGACGTCACACTCGTTCGCTAACCAGGAGGTCTTGGGTTTCCTCCCGGTGTTGTTTGAGAAATTTACTCGGGAACCAATCCGGAACATCCCGATGAACTTTGGCCGCTGGGATATACCGCCATGTGGACTCAGTCATGTGTATTTATATCTGTGGGTATGGTTTATTACCTAATTGATAATTACTACATTGTTGACGATACCACCGTCGAGTCACCAGACAATGATAGATACGGTACATTATAATATTGATATTATTAAATATTTTCATAGAATGCTTCAATAAAACCTATATTACATTAACAAGTATTATAAAAATAACCAAAC
Source organism: Patella vulgata (assembly GCF_932274485.2). NCBI lineage: Eukaryota > Metazoa > Mollusca > Gastropoda > Patellidae > Patella > Patella vulgata. Next base: position 2,983,349 of record NC_065881.2, read on the forward strand.
AACATTTAGAGAAAGATTCATCCCTATTTTTTAAATATAATTATAATGGGGAAACTGAACACGACTTTTCCTAACCAGCCCAAAACTCGACTTGAATTTATCCATTAAAATAAAAGTGAGAAAAGTGATTTGATGAATGATAGGTCTCTTTGTTTAAGAAATAACCTTTAGGTATGAAAGTTGATTTTATATTTGTTTATTAGAATACACATTGAACAAGCTCAATCCTATAAATATATCTAAAAATAAGTAATTCACATACCCTATTCCTCTCTCTCTCTCTCTCTCTCTCTCTCTCTCTCTCTCTCTCTCTTTCTCACTTTGATAACTATTCAATGATTATTCCCTCGAACACCTCTTCCGAAGAACTTCTAATTAAATATTATATTGTTAAATATTATATAACAAGGTCTAAAGCTTCAAACATCCCTATTTGATTTCTTTAAGGTTGAAAAATTTATTGTTGAGAATGCTCGAATATTCTAGAACACCCCTAAATATTCCTTCTAACACCTTCTCCGAAGAGCTTCGAAATGAAATGAAATGAAAAGAAATGGTCCTACGGTTCTGCTCCGAACTCGACTAATGAAGACGGGCATGCGCCATACAGTGTGATATGAGGAAAATATTGCCCAGACAGCGGCACTACGGTCTTTTTTCATATAGAATTCCAACTGTCAAGGGATCTTTTACATGCACGCCAATGACTAGACAGCTGTGCTTGTCAGGCCCTCCGTCCTGCATCACTCTCAAGGGAGAACCACCCTGGACAATCTGGATGAACTTTCTCTACCAATGCAGGGATCGAAAACCGACCTCCAGGCTAGCGAGCCAGGGTCTTACCCACCTAGCCACCGTGATCCCCTTCGAAGAGCATCGAAGTCATTCATCTATTTCAATCAAATATAGAACAAATCTACTTTGTTTAAGAAATAACTTTAGATTTGAAATAAGCCTAAAGGGTAATTGTCATACTTAGAAATCACAATAAAAAAACTCAATCCTAAATATAACATCTAAAGTTACTAAATTAGATACCCTTAAAGATGATATAACTGACAACTTAAATCCTTTATGAAAATATCTCTCTAGAATAGCAGACGAATTGCCGTCTGCCAGCATTCGACCCATCTTTTAACCCCCAACATAAACACCAGTGATACAAGTCCCTATTATCCAGCTCTATCTAAACTATACAAATCATATTAGTCTTGCTCATCAAGTCATCTCAAAAAATTAACATTGAAATTGGTTATTGTAAATCTTTTCACAAGATATTCTCAGCCAACTCTGAATTATAACCAATTTTCTTGCTTACATTATCTTTATTTGCTATTGAAGTCACCAAATATAGTAACTTTTGAAACATTAAGAGCCATATTTTAAAATTTGAAGCATATTTTCAGATAGACACTATGTACTCGACAGCCAAAAACTTCTACACTCTAAAATCCCACTGCCAACCTGTTTATTAGAAAATATCTGCAAATTATTTATTTAATGCAATTCTTTTTCTCTGTATAATCTTCATTTAGACGTAAAGTCATCAAATATTGCAATAATTGAAACACTGAAATTTATAATTAGTATTTAAAACCAGGTTTTCTTATTGACACTAAAGGTTTTATTTGTAAATATTATATTTTACTTTTTAATCTTTTATATCTACTCAACTCTTATCCTATACATATTATAAATAATCACAAATACCTGTTTTTATTATTGTATATTATTGTATTATACTTTGCCTGTGTGTCTTATATAGTAACAGTGAATACTTTGCCTGTATATTATATATAGTAACAGCAATAAGTAAAAACTAAATTAAAGGTGTGGAAATTATAAAATACTGTAAATATTATAATGTATAATTGTATTCTGTGAATAAATACGAGAGAGAGAGAAAAGGGGTTTAATGTCCACTCGACATAAACTAGGTCATTTCGGGACTAACATATGGTTTTAATTTTATTTCAATAATTCGCTTGCGCGTAGGGGTCTTTAGCAGTGGGAGGAAACCGGAGGACCCAGAGAAAACCCACGAGGTTGGACAGGCAACCCTACTCCTTGTCACGTACAACAGGGGATTCGAAACCACGCCAGTTTACTCAATGACAGACTTTATGATACAGCACGGGCAGCTATCCATTCAGCCATCCACCCCCCCCCCCCCCAGTGAATAAATATATTACAATCTAAAATAAATATCATTAGTATATCATGTATTATATTGGAATACGTTGTCAACACAACTGATATCATTACAATATAATTAGACCTCTACTATTGATTAATCAATTGTTATGATACTTCTTTAGTCATAAATGACTATATTACTTGTCTTATGATAGTAATTGTTTTAATGTTGATTCATTTCACTTGAATAGAAGTTCGTTATACCCATTATAAATAAATACATCACTTGTACATTATAGCTCAGGTTAATATTTGTTACAATTCTGATTCATTCCAGGTGAGAGCCACGTTGGCTCAGTGAGTAAGACGTTAACTCGCTAACCTGTCAGTGATGTAGGACAACGTATAGTCCTTTGGATGGGATGAAAAACCAATTTGAGGTCCATTGTACATATTGGCGTGCAGGTAAAAGAACCCTTGAGAGTTGAAATTCGAAATAAGAGTAGGCCGTAGAGCCTCTGTCCGAACAAAATTTATCTCATAGCACACTGCATTAGCCCAGTCGGAGCTGGACAGTAGGACGTTAAAATCCATTTCATTTCATTTCACTTGAAATATACTGATTATAGACATTAATAATTCCCATCATATCTTGTAATACAGTAAACTTTGATGTTAATTATTCTCCACTATAAACCAATGATATGCTTGGTTTAGTATTAATTGGCCATCTATTATAGTTCATATAATATTAATAGTACATCATACTATGATATGCTTGGTTTAGTATTAATTGGTTATCTATTATAGTTCATATAATATTAATAGTACATCATACTATGATATGCTGTGTTTAGTATTAATTGGCCATCTATTATAGTTCATATAATATTAATAGTACATCATACTATGATATGCTTGGTTTAGTAGTAATTGGCCATCTATTATAGTTCATATAATATTAATAGTACATTATACTATGATATGCTTGGTTTAGTAGTAATTGGCCATCTATAATAGTTCATATAATATTAATAATATAGGATGTAGGTAATAGTTAACATGTACAGAAATTATTCACCTTAATAAGAGAGAGAGAAAGAGAGAGAGAGTTTCGTTTTTAAAATATTTTTCAATTTTATGTAAATGATTCGCTTATGCGTATGGGTCTTTAGAAGTGGGAGCAAAATTAAGAGGATGGGCCCTACTTCTTGTCCCGTACAAGCGGGGAATCGAAACCACACCACTTGACTCATTGCAGACCTTATGATCCAACGCGCATGCGTTAACCTTTCGGTCACGCAACCTCCCGCAATATTTGGAAGATTAATCTCTCAAATAAATATCGGCTTCAACCATAAGGATATTAAAGATACATTGTCACAAATATATTTATCAGGTGGTTATTCCCAGTAACAGTATGACATGATATATATGTATTTATCAGGTGGTTATTTCCAGTAAAAGTATGACATGATATATATGAAAAGTTTAGACGCCCAATCTTACTAGAAAAATACCGGATTACGCGAAAAACAGGAACTGAGCAAAAATGTCAGGGTATCACTAACAGCCAACCCGACGGCTTATTGTATGCTAGTTTAACTGAGGGAGAGGTTGTTATTTCTTGATCGAACGGTTTGTTTTCGGTGAAGTATCTTTAAAATATTCTGGCTTATCTTGATATAACTGACGTTTTAGTCATATAACCACAAAATAAAATAGGAATGTAATTTAACATTTCGTTAACACAACACAATACTACCGGCTTTTTATTCTGTTATTAAGGGATGTTATGCTAATGAGAAGAATTTTGCCCTGACAGCGGCGTTTCATCGAATGTATTTTATGTGCACGCCAATGTATACACGTAGGAACCATCCGAAGGACTAGTCAGGCCAATAGACGTTATACCCCTGACAGGTGAAACTCAGGCTTGACAAACCTCAAGGTTCTTCTCGAGAATCGAACTTAATTCCCTGACATCAATATGTTATTATCAGAATACTTAGACATTGATTTATTGTCTACGGTATCAACTCAATGGAAGCCGACGTAAATTAACCTTGGTATTATGTCAAGTATTATATTATCAAGGGAGTCGCGATGGCTCAGTGAGTAACGTCTATCATAGAGTCAATTGGCGTGGACTCGGTTCCCCGCATGTATACGTGACACAGAATAGGGTGGCCTGTCCACCCTCGTGGGTTTTTTCCTGGTCTATCATATACATAGAGTCAATCTGCATGGAGTAGGTTCCCCGCATATACGTGTCAACGAATCTCGTGGGTTTTTCCGGGTCCTGAACTGCGGTTTCCCTCCACTTAACCCCATATCTATCTATCTTTCTCTCTAAATATAATCTAAACGTGACATGTTAATACTATTATAAAGATAGATCTAGGAGTAGCCCGTGTCACCAACACTAACAATATCCGTCGTCCTTTAATATAACATACATTCATAATACACCGCTAGATATGCATAGTGCTAGATATGCATTCATATATATAACATAAATATAGTCTCAATATATATCACACTATAAGTTGATCTACTTCCATACTACCTATGAATACTAACTCAATGCATGAAATTCAAACAAAAATCGAAATAATAGAACAAAATACAATACAAGGTTACGATATTCTAAAATATATAAATTAGCTGAGGTCAAAAACAGTGCTAAAAAGCAAATTAAACAATTAATCAATCAAAATAATACAGTATTTGATAATGAACAAGATATTCTAGACACAATTCACCAATATTACCAACAACTATATACTACCCAAAACATTGTCGAAAACCTAATAAACTCCTATATTGAAAACAGTAACATAAATACCCTAACTAACACGGAAAGAGATTCCCTGTCTCATTTCATATCTAAAGATGAAGATCTGAAGGCGTTACAAAGTTTCAGATCAAACCGTAGCCCAGGCATCGACGGTATTCCAGGAGATTTCTATATCAAATTCTTTGACACAATAGGAACCGACCTGACAGAAGTAATAAACAACATCTATCTACAGGGTGAATTATCTAACCCAATGAGAACCGGTATAATAATAATTAATTATAAGAATAAATTGTTTGTCTATAAGAATAGAGGCGACCACCGATTATTTAAGAACTATAGACCAATAAGCCTGTTATGTGTCGACTATAAAATCATCACAAAAATATTAAGTATATGAATGAACACAGTTATTAACAAATTGATCTCTAAAACACAAACGGGAGCCGGACCAAATAAAAGCACCTTCGATAACCTGTATTTAATTGATTCAATCCTAAATTATTTAGACACACATGAAACTAATGCCTATATCTTATCGTTTGATTAGGAAAAAAGCCTTTGACCGTATTGAACACAATTATATAAAAACCCTACTAAAACATATGAATTTTCCAAATGACATTGTAAATTGGGTTACAATACTGTTTAAAAATTTGAAAAGTAAAGTTCAAGTAAATGGATCCTTCTCTCAAAATATCAAAAATAATCGTTCGATCCGTCAAGGTTGTCCACGATTCTTTATTCCTTACGTATAAATGTTGGCTCCGTATATAGCTCTCAACTAAATTAAGATAAAACCGAAATCCACCATGTTGGTGTTCGTAAACCATCCCATGACTCATTTCCTGAAAATATAAACATAAACATTAAAACAGACACAATTAAATTACTGGGCTTTTGTTTTGAGATCAATAAAATGGAAAAAAATCTGGTTACCCTTCATCATGACGATTAAATTATTATTATTATTATTGTTCGATTTATATAGCGCTTCATTACACGTGAAGTGTTTCTAAGCGCATAAATCAACTAATAGTCACTGGTCTACTTACAACCTATCGATTAAAGAAAAAGTCTGTACTTGTACTGGTCACTCATTGATAGTAAGAACGTACAACCAAAAATAAACAAACACCTACCTCATATAAATTTTGAAAAAGTTTGGCATAATTTATATAAATGTCCAACACTATCTGAAATAGAAAAAGAATTTATGCACAAAATAATACACAATGCATTTCCCACAAAAGATATTCTCCACACTCGAAATATTTACGTAGATGACTATAAATGTCAATACTGCAAGAAAACTAATGAAACCTACAGTCACTTATTTCTACACTGCCCTAAATTACAGCACTTTAAATCCTTTGCTACTACACATATAAACAATATACATTCCACAAAATCCTTCCATATCATGTATCTCTACCTCTGGATCATATGGTCCAACAGAATGCATCCCTATATCAACAACATCTCCAACCATCTGATATACCAATTCTATACAAAAAGAAAAGAAAAGAAAATATAAATAAAATCACCAAGCTTCACCCTACTCTGCCTTACTAAATTCTCTGGTGTAAGGCAAATTATCGTTCTGTGTGAAGCTTCTAAATTAATTACTCTATTATGTGACTAAGCAGATCGTGCTATTTACTTTTAAGTTGCCATAACTTGGCATCTTAATCATCTTTCGTTTTCGTTAAATGGCACTTTCATACTGTGTCGTATAAACAAAATACCCAGGCACCCACCGAAATAATTGTATGTTCAAAAGAAAAAAAAGAAGCAGGTGCAGGTTCGAAGGCATGGCAAGAGGAATATCAGTTAAGTCGTCCACGAGCAAAGTCGTCCACACGAAAAATCTGGTGAAGTCGTCCACACTCGTTGGTGCAGTCGTCCACATAGGCGTACGGGGAAATTTTTGACTGGGGGGGGGGGGGGCGGGCGGTGGTGGTTGGTGCCCAAAAAATGTAGTTAGGTTCGTAGTATGTTACATAATAATAATAAATTCGCTGTTAAATTGGACACATTCAAGAACACAATATTTTTTTTATACAATTTTTACAAAGTACAATTGTGTGCCCAAATACGTTGGTTAAGTCGTCCACACGACATAGTTTACTTTCGGGACACATTCGCTTTATCATTTCGGAACATCTCCACGCTAGAGCGGGCCCGTTTATTAATAAACAACAAAGTAAATTGTACACTAAAATATATTAACAATCAAATATTTATTTTTTCAGTTACAACAAAAAAGCATTAACGAAGGATTTTTCAGGCGGGATATCCGTGTGGGGAAGAATCGCCATGGAATTGTTGCCACAGAGAATCATTGAATTTGTTATATTTATGAAATTGTTATGTATTGAAATTTTATTGTACACTATATATTGAATTTTATTGTAAATTTTGTTGTACACGTATCATCTGCGGGCACTGGATCATCTATTAACCTAAAAAATCAAATAATACAAAATACTAATTAACCAGGGACGAAATGGCTCGGATGGGACAAAAAACCGAAGTCTCGTGTATGTGGCGTGCACGTTGAAGATTCCTTGAGAGTAGGCCGCAGCGCCGCTGTCCGCTCTAAGTGTCCCTCATAGCACACTGTATGGCGTATGCCCGTTTTCGTTAGCACAGTGGGAGCAGAACAGTAGTTTGCTGTAGTTTACAAGTGATTCCAATCGCTTAAAGTGGCAGATCGAGACATTAACCTAATTCCGTTCTAAACAGGGAGCCAAAAGGTGCTAGCTTACTAAGTGAGTAAGACGTTGGCTTGTAAGTATGGAGGTCGCGGTTCATCTGGATTTTCCGATGTGGTTTACCTTTGTCAGTGGTGCAGGACGGAGGGCCTGCCAAGGACAGCTATCTAGTCGTTCGGATGGGACGAAAAACCGAGGTCTCGTGTATACATTGGCATGCACGTATGCCTTGGCAGTTGGAATTATTGGGTATTATTAATTGGGTGTTATTGGGTAATTCAATACGCCCGGTCGGGGCATATTAGAAAAAATGTTATAGGCCAAGGCATGTCATAGATTTAACATTAAAATCACCTGGGGAAAGAATTACTAATTACTAATTACTGACATCATAATTATGAACATGCTTAGAGTTATAGCCCTTGATTTCACATAAAACGTATCAAAGCTATATACAGGGCTGAGTTATTGCCCGAATTTCATGAAATTTGCTAAAATCCATATCAGCGTGAATTTGACCATCTTTCTTTTATTTAAATTTGGTTTTGGTGTTCAATAGGAGAATGTCTCAGTCACGAATACGGAAGGACTCCTCACTTTTTTTTCTATTTGCAATTTTTCTATATACACCCACGCGTAATATAGGCGTATAGAGTTGTCGGCTGTCGGTCAGCTGTTTCGTTACACAAATTTACAAACCTTGACAGGATGATCCATATCCATTTATCCTGCATTGTTGCAGTTTTATAGTAAAATAGATAGGGTGACTAATGTCGTCCAAGTTTATAAAACAATCAATTATTGTACCAGGTGAGAATATATAATAAAAATACATCACCTATTGATATATAATTATATATAAATAATCTTGTCTTGGAGAGCGGCGCGACAGTTTACTCTTACACGGAATTCCAATACCTGCACACCTGAGTAGACAAGAACTGTCGGAACAACTAGGTGTTATCTATTGCCAGGCCCAAAGTCCTGCACAATGGAAAACGGGGGAACCACGCCAGTTCATGACAGTACATTTAACCCCGTATTTATCACAGTCACACCCAATATATATAATACTAGAATGGGGTTTTACGTCTCCTCAATTTAAGACTAATTAATGTATTTTTCTTTTCAATCGCCAGGCGTGCAATACGATGGTGAACTTTGCCTGGAATGCCGCTTTTTACCCTATCCGATGGATTAGGCACATTTCCTTTGTCAATTCCGCCGGGGCCACCCTGAAAAGCGAGAACGAGTTCTTCTCGGGCCCATGGCGTGATTCGAACTCTAAAACGCAATTTTAAGTAATATTTAACTGTAAATGATGTTACATCAAAACAGCTGTTATACCTTCTTTTAATTTTCTCGACCTTAATTATGGGGGGTTGGATGGCGGAATGGTTAGCATTTTGAAAAATGGGAGGCCATTTCCCGCAATTTGAGACCATTCCCGACATCCCAATTCTGTAATTTCATCTCTGTAAATAACGAGTTAATAAAAATGTTAAGGAATGTTTAACACCAGTCTCAGGAAATCGTCTCGCACTCATATTCAGCAAGCAGACTAGCTATCATCAAATTTTGCTGAGGCCTTAAAATTGAAATTTTCTTTGGAGTTACAAACGATCGGCAGACGTTTCTGACGTATCCCCAGAAACAGGGTGCAGGGGACTTAATAATTAGTAAATTTGCCGGTGAAAGTGTCTGATGAATCCGGTGAAATTTTCGGATTCCGAATTCCGGCCCACACCCAGCACACCCGGCCCAGAAAGTCTATTATACCAGCCCATTCAAAACTCCAGTGATGGCGTGGTGGCCCGTTAAAGCTACCGGCCACATACAACATGATCATCATCGCTGCATGACCGGTTCAATACACCCCCCCCCCCATATAATGTTCAGAAGAAAAAGGTTTTTTAGACGAATTGCACCAAATTATTTTTTTCATTTTTTGTCTGACCGGCCGATGGCCCAATCCAGCCCTGGGTGTTTCATAAGATCTGTCATGTCATTGAGTCAACTGGCGTGGTTTCGATTCCCCGGTTGTATGTGACAAGGAGTAGGGTCGCCTGTCCAGCCTCTTGGGTTATCTCCTTGTCCCCCGGTGCCAGCCCTACGTGCAAGCGTATTATTGAAAAAATTGAAATACACTGTATATGTTAGTCCCGAAATTACCTAGTTTGTTTCGAGTGAACGTTTAACCCTATCTTCTCCCTCTCCATTGTAAAATACTGATTATTTGTTTGTTCTCAAATACCCCCCCCCCCCCGCACCAACAGTTGTAATAAAATAAGTTTATTTTAAACAATAAACCACAGCACATAATTATGGAAATAATAATTTATTTTGACATTAGGAAGTAATCGCTCTTTCCACCGTAAGAATATAAAAAAAAATGTCCGCCTAGTATCCGGTATCAATTTTGGCCTATCTTGATTTTACTGATAACCACAAAAAACACAACACACTACTCCCGCTTTTTTCTGAAATGAAATGAAATGAAATGGGGTTTAACGTCCTACTGTTCTGCTCCTAACCTGGGCTAATGAAGACGGGCATACGCCATACAGTATGCTATGAGGGAAATTTTGCCCGGACAGCGGCACTACGGCCTACTCTTATATCGAATTCCAACTGCCAAGGGATCTTTTACGTGCACGCCAATGTGTACACGGGACCTCGGTTTTTCGTCCCATCCGAACGACTAGACAGCTTTCCTTGTCAGCCCCTTCGTCCTGCATCACTGACAAGGGAGAACCACGCCCGCTTTTTTCTGTTGTCAAGGGTGTGATACTAAAGAGAAGAATCTTGTCGGGTCATGGGCATTTCATCGAATTTCTTTTAAGAGCACGCCAATGTATACACGGGTGGACCTCTGTTTATCGTCACATCCGAAGGACTAGTCAGCTTAACGGACGCTGTCCCTGGCAGACGAAAATCAGGATCGACAAATCCTTCTCAAGATTCGAAATGAAATAAAATGAAATGAAGTTTAACGTCCTACTGTTCTGCCCCGAAATGGGCTAATGAAGACGGATATCCATACAGTGTACTTTCAGGGAAATTCTGTCCGGGCAGCGACACTACGGCCTACTCTTATATCGAATTCCAACTGTCAAGGGATCTTTTACGTACACGCCAATGTGTACACGGAACCTCGGATTTTCGGACCCTCCGAACGACTAGACAGCGGTCCTTGTCAGGCCCTCCGTCCTCAATCACTGACAAGGGGGAATCACGACGGAAAATCTGGATGAATTTAACTTTCTCGACCAATACAGAGATCGAACACCCAACCTCCAGGGTAGCGAGCCAGCCTCGAGATTCGAACTCAATCCCCTGACTCGTTGACTACCACGACCATCAATATGTTAATATCAGAATACTTAGACATTGATTTATTGTCTACGGTATCATCTCAATGGAAGCGGACGTAAATTAACCTTGATATTACGTCAAGTATTATATTATCAAGCGAGTCGCGGTGGCTCAGTGAGTAAGACACTCGTTCGTTAACCAGGGGGTTATGGGTTTGATGCCAGTGTTGGTTGAGAAAGCTATTCGGGATTTTCCGGCTTGGTGTCCCTCTGTCAGTCCTGCAGGAACACCGTCTAGTCGTTCGGATGGAGCATGGGATTAAAATCGGAGAGTCCCGATGAACTTTCTAAGTAAGGATATAGCGCCATGTGGACCCAGCCGTGTATATTATATCTAGAGGTTTATTAACTAGTTGATATATTACTACATTGTTAAAGATACCAAGTTGATATATTACTACATTGTTGAATATACCAAGTTGGAGACATACAGAGGAACACGTGGAATTATAGCTGTGTAAACGTATAAACATTATACATTATATTATATCTCACTATAAGTTGACCTACTTTCATACTACATACATTCATAATATTATAATTATAGACGTACACCGCTAGATATAGTGTCAATATGATATAGCGTGATAGTGGTAGACTCTGTTACCCACGCTAACAATATCAGTTGTACTTGACATGCATACATAACATACATTCATAATATTATATCAGTGGTGGTTGACGTACACCGTTATCGTCTGGGTGACAAAGGCAAATGCCGAAGGTCATTATATCAAAACGAAAATAAAAATAGAATTTCCGAGAAACTGCAGCAAGTTTACGCATGTTCAGTCTACGGCATAAGGAAGACAAACTGTGCAAGACGATGAAAGACGTGGATTTCTATGTGATTTAGACGTTTTCGATAGAATTTCCGAGAAACTGTAGCAAATTTTCACTTGTACAGTCTACAGTCCGAGGAAGATAAATTGTGTAAGACGATGGTATTATAGACGTACACCGCTAAATATAGTGTCAACATGACATGGCGTGCTAGTGGTAGACTCTGTTACCCACACTAACAATATCCGTGGTAGTTGATACACACAGTGATAGTCTGGGTGACAAAGGCTAATGTCGAAGGTCATTATATCAAAACGAAAATAAAAATAGAATTTCCGAGAAACTGTGGCAAGTTTACGCATGTTCAGTCTACAGCATATAGCGTGACAGTGGTAGCCTCTGTTACCCACACGCTAACAATATCAGTGGTAGTAGATATACAACAGTTATAGCCTGGGTGACAAAGGCTAATGTCGAAGGTCATTATATTAAAAAGAAAATAAAAATAGAATTTCCAAGAAACTGTAGCAAGTTTACGTATGTTCAGTCTACAGCATAAGAAGAACAAACTGCGAAAGACGAAGAAAGACGTGAATTTCTATGTGATTTACATGTTTTGTTTGAATTTAATACTTTTGATTTTTAGTTCATCTATCTCGATATCAAGTATTATATTGTTTGATTTTGTATTTTCATCCAGTTTGAACTCGTATTGTCTACAATTATGTGACTTAGACGTTTCTAAGAAACTATATCAAGTTTATGCATGTTCAGTGTACAGTCCAAGGAAGATAAACTGCTCGAGAAGATGTCAGGCGAGGTTAGACGATTTGGCTAAATTTAGCAGTTTTGATTTCTAGGATATCGTATATATTATATTTAGCCTAATTGTTTGTTGTTGTTTTGTCCAGTTTATACAACCAGTGCAACAAACAGTTATTTAAAATGGCAGAGAAGGAAGTGTGTAGTATTTGTTTGAACGAATTTCAACAACGCGTGGTACTCGATTGTGCACACCCCTTTTGTTTTATCTGTTTAGAAGATTATGTGAACAAAACCTCCACTAAAGATCAGTTCCAATGCCCATTATGCCGTATTTTTATAAATCTCAGTGACGGAGGTCTGGATCGATTTAAACCTAAACCAATTAATATTCATCAATGTGATGTATGTACGGAAGATACATGTCAATATTGCTGTCGAGAGTGTGATCAATATTTATGTAAATCATGTAAAACCACGCATGATAAGATGAAAATTTGTAAAGACCACGTTGTGTCTCGATATGATGAAACACAGATCTATCAAGCGCCTACTTCACACGAAACAATAAAGGAAAAAGCTTCGGCTTCGTCTATCACAAATCCTAAAGATTTCTGTCTGCGCCATGAAAAGGAGACCGTAAACGTATACTGTAAAGATTGTACTGTAGCCGTTTGTTGGAAATGTTTCGTGGCCGATCATAATGGACATAAATGTTTAGATTTACAGGAGGATGAAGTCAGACAAAGTATCAGACACGATTTAAAATCAATGAATGATGAATTAGAAAAACAAATCACTAATTTTCAGAAACATTATGATAATTTAAATAGTAAATTAATTGAAGTCAAAAACTGCACAAAAACTGAATGTGACAAAGTAGATGCGCAGGTTGAGAAAATCTGCTCAGAATTTCACAAAATCGGAGAAAATATTAAAAAGGAAATGCAGAAAACTGGTGAAGAGGAAGAATCCAAATTCAGGAAATTAATGGAGGACATTAAAAGACTAACAGAAGATTTAAAAGCAAGTGTTAAATATTCAGTGAATGTTTTAGAAGATTCATCCGTTGTTCAAGTTTTACAAAGAATACCTAAAGTTAGACAGGAAAAAGATGAAAGTTGTTGTAGAAAATTGGATATACCTGATGTAAGATATTCAACATTTCAAGTAGCAGAGATAGATAAAACTTTGTTAACTAATCAACTTGGTAAAATTGTAAGTTGTCATCAGAATATGATTGGTAAAGTTGTAAGTTGTCATCAGAATATGTTTGAAGATGTTTTTAATGTGGATACTATAGGGTATGGTTGGTGTTATGGTAAACAACATGTAGTTTCAGGTTTTACATGGAGTATCTATGTGTATAAACTAGGACCATCATCATTACTTGTTAGATTAAACCTGGATGACGTAGAAGATAAAAGTATTACGTCATGTAATGTTGACGTCACATATAAAGTTATAAATAAAACAGATGATAGACAATCTGTAGTTAAACAATGTAATTGGACTGTTAGACCTGGTAGGTCATACTGTTTTACTGATCCTATTGACTGGGAGAGCAGACTCAGTAATCCTGGCCGTGGATTTATTGATGATCATAGAAACTTTACAATTCAAGCAACAATTAATGACATAACTGACATTAAAAGACGTTAATAATTAGACTACTGTTATGGCTGAATTATTGTTAAATAATGTTTTGTTTACGGTGTAAGGGAGATAACATTATTTCTATCCGAAATGGAATAAATTATGGTCAATCGCTGGAAGAAGTAGTTGATAGTTTTTTTCAGATGGAACTTTAATACATGTATAATATCATTCCATATTATAATAAAAAATGATTCCAGATGGAGCTAAAATACGTGTATAATATCTTTCCATATTAGAATAATAATTGTAAACTCTTTGTATTGTTGTTTTATTATGAAGCACTGGTAGTAACCAACAGGTCAAGGGAAACAAAACAAGTTACTGAACACAGGCATTCCAACCCATTCTTGTTCGACACCGGCTTTGACTGAGAAAGTTGAACAATTTCCAGCCTGTTTTCCACTTTGTTAGGAAAAACGTGTAGTTACCATTTTTAAAACAGTTCTTGATCTTGAAGTCTGTTAACTTACATTAATGCAATAAGAAAAAAACCTGTGCGCCGTTAATATAGAGGTAGCAGTTTACTGTTAAAGGTACACCAGTGGGAGGAAACCGGTGGACCCAGGGAAAACCCAAGAGGTTGGACAGACGATCCTACTCATTGTCATGAACAAGCGGGGAATCGAAACCACGCCACTTCACTCAATGATAGACCTTATGATGCCACGCGCACGCATTAACCATTAGGCAACCCAACCACCTCTCACTAGAAGATAGGATAGAGGGTTACAAATCTGATCACAAATTTGTATTAATACCTACTTTAAATTAATAGCTGACTTAATTGAGTAGAAACGCCATTGTACGGACTAAATTCTCCCCTGTGCATTGCATTGTGAATCGTTATGTAAAAAAGTGAAGAAAGGCCCTATATATTGGTGAGATTACAAGATTGTACCAAGGGTTAAGTAATTATCAGGAATTGTTCTTCTTATATAAAATATTCTTCGAAATGTCGCCTAAATATGGTACCTATTAACCATAAGCATGGTTAATACTGGTTTAGTCTATCCAATTAGTAAAACAAGCCAAAATATGGTAGCTGTTTACCTTAAGCATGGGTAATAGCATGTTAGTCTATCCAATTAGTAGATATCACTAACAGATTATTGCTCTGTCTTACTAGCTATCCTTGTATAACCCACCATACAAGTTGTACTGATGTCGTCATGTCACGTTATATAACACAGCTAGCAATATATATCTGATATGAACTGTAAGAAACTATACAGCTGCTATATAAGACTCTGACACATAAAAAAAACATGTTAAAAAGCCAAAATTAGTATAGAGCCCCCCCCCCCTCAAATACACCCGCTTATAATTCTAAACTAGTTTATGATAACACATCCACTCGAGTTGGTGAAGTTGAAGGTAGACAAGTGAAATGATATGAAATAAGGTTTAACGTCCTACTGTTCTGCACCGACTGGGCTAATGAAGACGGGAATATACGACAAACAGTGTGTTATAAGTGAAATTTTGCCCGGATAGCGGAGCTGACTCTTATTTCGAATTCCAATTGTTAAGGTTTTTTTAAGGTCCCCGCCAATGTGTCTACGGGTCCCCGTATAGTCGTCCTATCCGAACGCCTACACATGTTGCCCCGTGGCCGTACCACTGACAAGGAGGAAATATGCCGGAAAAAAAACGATGAACTTTCTTGGCCAACGATATGAGACCTCCAGGTTAGCGAGCCGACGTCCTACCCACTGAGCAACCGTGGCTGTCATGGGTTCTTTTACGTGTCCGACAACATTTAACGTCTTACTAATCACCACCGACTGCAATGAGGGGCCTTCTTTTATTTCGAATTCCAGTTGCCATGGATTCTTTTACGTGCCCGACAACGTGAAGACTGCAAAATGTCCCTCATAGTACACTGTATGGCGCATGCCCGTCTTTATCATGTCCACCCGAATTCCAATCAACCAATCAATCAGACGTCGGCATTGACCCGATGCCTGAAATTTCACACCCCGGGAAACAAGGCTCATGCCATGTAAAATGTGGCGCATAAAGCAGAGTGACAACTCTACTATTGCGCTAAACACTGTTTATTACACTGATTTAAAATGTGTAAATGTTAAGAGTGGTACTTGAGCTTTATCTCCGATAGGAATGTTTCTTAAGAGCTGAAAATGTCATATAGATTAAATTGTCGTACATCTCTGGACACTGTATCGGCACATAGTGTACAGGAGCATGGGAATATACACTCTGTCTCTGTCTCCCCCCTCTCTCACCCTCTCTCTCTCTCTCGCTAACAAACAGACAGTGCTAGATTGACCTGTGGGCTTGACAGGATGAAACCTAGGAGGGTCTCAAGATATGAGGGTCATCGGGCCAAGATATGGGTGAGTGGAGGGTGGTGTGGGGGCTTATCGGGCCATGATTGGGGGGGGGGGTCATCGGGCCAAGATGAGGTATGGGAGGAGGGGGGGGGGCATCAACTAAACATTCGTCAATATCAACTAAATCTGGCAATGCCAACAGAAAGACAGACAGAGCTAACATGCAATGTGTCTGATTTAATTAAAAAATTTAGTTGCCAGTTTGTTTTTGGTATAATCGTTCGGATGGGACGAAAAAACGAGTCCCATGTACAAATTGGCATGCTCTTTAAAGATCCCTAGATAGTTAGAATTCGATATTAGAATAGGCAGTAGCGCCGCTCTTCGGACTAAATTTCCCTTATAGCACAGTGCATGACGTATGATCGTTTTCATTTTCACAGTCGAAGCAGTAGGGCGTTAAACTCCATGTCATTTATCATATCGTAAAATACGTTCTAAAAGAAACCCACAAACAGTTGTAATAATACATATCATTCATTTTAAACATATAAATTGAAATAAAATGACGTTTAACGTTCTACTGTTTTAAACATATAAATTGAATTAAAATGGGGTTTAACGTTCTACTGTTTGTCACCAACCGGAATAATACAGATGAAGATGAGGGACTTACTGGTTTGTGAGCCAGCGTCTTACTCTCGAGACACTGTGGCTAAGCCCGAGATTAGTCAAAAGGGGGACGATTATGTAAACGTCCACTTTAATTGAAACAAATGGCGTGGGTTCGATCCCGGCTTATTAGTGGCTACCATCGTGCTAAAAACCAGTACATGTGCAAGCTAAATGATATATTAAAAACATATCATATGTGGACGGTTAAAAACAACTCATCTAGACTGCCCAGGGTCACATCCGACATCACCCACTTTGAATTTCATATCTTTCTTTAACCGTATATCAATTATATGGTATGGTGCGTCGTTTAGTTATATATATAACATCAGATATTTTGATTTCATTTATTCAAGATGTCATAACATATATTTTACCTGTACCTTTAAATGATATTGTATTAAATTCCTTTATTTTATTTTATTATTATATGTGTAACAATCCACCTGTTTATTTAATCAGTGCAAGACAATGATAGATACGGTACATTATAATATTGATATTATTAAATATTTTCATAGAATGCTTCAATAAAACCTATATTACATTAGCAAGTATTATAAAAATAACCAAACAACATTTAGAGGAATATTCACCCCTATTTGTTAAATATAATTATAATGGAGAAATTGAACTCGACTTCTCCTAACCAGCACAGAATTCTATTTGACTTGTACCATTAAAATAAAAGTCAGAAAAGTGATTGGATGAATGATATGTCTATTTGTTTAAGAAATAACCTTTGGGTATGAAAGTTGATTTTATCACACTAAAATACATTTGACGTATTTAGGTATGAAAGTTGCCATACTTAAATATATTTGTCATATTTAGAATACACATTGAACAAGCTCAATCCTAAAAATATATCTAAAAATAAATAATTCCCATACCCTATTCCTCTCTCTCTCTCTCTCTCTCTCTGTTGAATGCAGTCTGAATCTAATCAATTAAGTGGAATCTAATCATTAGTCAATATTGCAAGGGAGTTAAATCTTTGTTAATTTTTAGAATATAATAATTTATGTGTATATTATTCTTAAATCAGTCTGAATTTAATCAATCAAGTGGAAGTTCAGTTTACTTTTATTACAAATATTATTCGGGACACTTTATTACCTCGAAACTTTTAGATCTTTCGAACTTCGAGGTCGGGTATTCCCGAACTTAGTTTAAAATTACTTTTTAAAAGTATGTTGATATACTGTCTGAAGAGCTTGGAATCCATTTCTGAACTCTGAATGTAATATAGACAAAACATTCAAAAGCTTTTGCGTAATCTTAATAATTTTTTCAAAACAATTCATTTCACTCTGAATCTCTTCATATTTTACACTTTTGCCGAAGAGCATCTAATTCTTCTATCGTTGAACCTATTAAAGTCAAAATCTCCATACCTGAGAAATCTTTTTGGTTTCTAATTTATTTAGAATCTCATATTATTTCTCACTTGTTAGCACGCGCGCGCTGTATCACACGGTCTGTCATTGAGTCAACTGGTGGGGTTTCGATTCCCCGGTTGTACGTGACAAGGGGTAGGGTCGCCTGTCCAACCTCGTGGGTTTTCTCCGGGTCCTCCGGTTTCCTCTCACAGCTAAAGACCCCGTTATGGAAATTATGGAAATAAAATTCAACCATATGTTAGTCCCGAAATGACCTAGTTTGTGTCAAGTGGACGTTAAATCCCATCTCTCTCTCTCTCTCTCTCTCACTTTGATAACTATTCAATGATTATTCCCTCGAACACCTCTTCCGAAGAACTTGTAATTAAATATTATATTGTTAAATATAATATAATAAGATCAAAACCTTCAAACATCCCTATTAGATTTCTTTAAGTTAGAAAAATTTATTGATGAGAATGCTTGAATATTCCAGAACATCCCTAAATATTCCTTCTAACACCTTCCCCGAAGAGCTTCGAAATGAAATGAAATGCTCCGAACTCGACTAATGAAGACGGGCATACGCCATACAGTGTGCTATGGGGGAAATTTATCCCGGATAGCGGCACTACGGCCTACTTTCATATAGAATTCCAACTGTCAAGGGATCTTTTACGTGCACGCCAATGTGTACACGGGACCTCGTTTTTTCGTCCCATCCGAATGACTAGACAGCTGTGCTTGTCAGGCCCTCTGTCCTGCATTACTGACAAGGGGAAACCACGCCGGAAAATCTGGATGAACATTCTCGGCCAATGCAGGGATCGAAAACCGACTTCCAGGATAGCGAGCCAGCGTCTTTCATCTATTTCAATCTAATATAGAACAAATCTACTTTGTTTAAGAAATAACTTTAGATATGAAATAAGCCTAAAGGGTAATTGTCATACTTAGAAATCACAATAAAAAAACTCAATCCTAAATATAACATCTAAAGTTACTAAATTAAATACCCTTAAAGTTGATATAATTGACAACTTAAATCGTTTATGAAAATATCTCTCTAGAATAGCAGACGAATTGCCGTCGGCAAGCATTCGGCCCATCTTTTAACCCCTAACATAAACACCCAATGTTTGTCAGTGATACAAGCCCCTACTATCCAGCTCTTTCTAAACTATACAAATCATATTAGTCTTGTTCATCCAGTCATCTCAAAAAATTAACATGGAAATTGGTTATTGTAAACCTTTTCACAAGATATTCTCAGCCAACTCTGAATTATAAACAATTTTCTTGCTTACATTATCTTTATTTGCTATTGAAGTCACCAAATATAGTAACTTTTGAAACATTAAGAGCCATATTTTAAAATTTGAAGCATATTTTCAGATAGACACTATGTACTCAACAGCCAAAAAACTCTACACTCCAAAATCCCACTGCCAACCTGTTTAATTAGAAAATATCTGCAAATTATTTATTTAATGTAATTCTTTTTCTCTATATAATCTTCATTTAGACGTAAAGTCATCAAATATTGCAATAATTGAAACATTGAAATCTATAATTAGTATTTAAAACCAGATTTTCTTATTGACACTAAATGTACTTAAAATCTGTATGCTCTATTGTATATAGGTGTGCAAGATACAGGCAATGTTTTTATTTGTATATATTATATTTTACTTTTTAATCTTTTATACATACTCAACTCTTATCCTATACATATTATAAATAATCAAAAATACCTGTTTTTATTATTGTATATTACTGTATTTTACTTTGCCTGTGTGTCTTATATAGTAACAGTGAATAAGTAAAAAATAAATTAAAGGTGTGGAAATTATAAAATACTATCAATATTATAATGTATAATTATATTCTGTGAATAAATATATTACAAGCTAAAATAAATATTAATAAATCATGTATTATATACCTGACTGATATCATTACAATATCATTAGACCTCTACTACTAATCAATGAAATTATATGTTATGATGCCTCGTTTAGTCATAAAATACTATATTACTCGTCTTATGATAGCAGGTGTTTTAATGTTGATTCATTTCACTTGAATAGAAGTTCATTATACCCATTATAAATAATTACATCACTAGTACATTATAGCTTAGATTAACATTTGTTACAATTCTGATTCATTCCACATGGGAGCCACATTGGATCAGTGAGTAAGACATTAACTCGCTAACCTGGAGGCCCCGTGTTTAACCAATGCGTTGATCGAGAAAGTCCGCCCACATCAGTGGTGTAAGACGGAGGGCCTAGCAATGGACACCGTAAAGTCTTATGGATGGGACGAAAAACCGAGGTGAGGTTCTGCGAACACAGTGGCGTGCACGTAAAAGAACCCTTGACATTTGGAATTGGAAATAAGAGTAGGCTGTAGAGTCACTGTCCGTGCAAAATTTCCCTCATAGCACACTGTATGGCGTATGTCAGGTATATAATACATGATTTATTAATATTTATTTTAGCTTGTAATATATTTAGTATACTAATGAGAACAATTTTGCCCGGACAGCGGCGTTCATCGAATGTATTTTACGTGCACGCCGATGTATGAATTGAAAAGTAATGTGGTAGTAAGCACCGTGATATTAAGGGTATATCTTTTTTTTCTACCTAAACTTCATCTCCGCAAACACGTTCAATCTAGAAAAGTCTACAAACTGTTACTTTAGTGAAGTGTGTTGAGAGATCCGGCTCCTACTTGACAAATAGGTAAGACGATATGAACATCAATATATAAGATATATAACGTGATTTAACTGACAGATGATATATATGCAACATAGATAATAATCTTCATTCAAGTTAAACCAACTGTATCTATTTATTGTTAAGTCTTACGCCAAGCTGAATAAACTATATGATTTATTGTCATTAACAAATCATTGTGTGGTTAACAGTGTCTAATTAAAAACTATAATTATATTAATTCATTTAAGGTGACAAACGGTTGCACATACCCTCCAAGTAGCACAATAAACCCTAAAATCAATAACGTAACATTCTGGAATTACAATAATCAGTAGGGGAGATTATAATCTATTGTTTAATACTGTGATTATATTCAAGACAATAAATCATATTCTAAACCACAAACAAGCCATAGCACGAAATACCTTCTAGTGCCAACATTTTAATGTATCTAGAATTTTCTACATCTAGTCTACTGCATCCAGATTTTTAAAGCGCGTTAACAATATGTCATTTTGGGATTAACATATCGTGCAATTCATATTCATTTGACAATCGGACTAAAAATGTTGATTAACTTAAAATCGACCGTTTTATAATGCTGTCATTTTGGGTTTCGAAATTTACATATAGCTTTAAATTAAAGGTCTGACTATTTATTTGATTCGTTCAAACCAGTGATGTGTTAAGATAGATATAGAATATGTTAATACAGCCGTCGTAATGCTAGGCTCTACTCGATAAGTCTCGATCCTTCGTCTCGTATGATCTTAATACGAATTCTAGATATCATGTTAGGTATCACTGAAACGCACGTTCATTTCTATTTCAAATATTTAAATAATTTTCTGGCACATTTATATTTACATACTTTGAAAAAATGAAATGAAATGGTGTTTAATGTCCTACTGTTCCAGTCCGACCGGGATAATGAAGACGGGCATACAGTGTGCTAAAAGGGAATGTTTGCCCGGGCTGCGACACTATGGCCTACTCTTATATCGAATTCCAACTGCAAAAGGATCTTTTACGTACACGACAATGTGTACACCCGAATGATTAGACAGTTTTCCTTGTCAGGCCCTGGTCCTGCAACCACTGACAAGGCGAAAGCACGAAGGAAAATCACCGACATACTTTCTCGGCCAGTGTAGGGATCGAACACGCGACATACAGGATAGCGAGCCAGCGTCTCGCCCACTTAGCTGCCCTGGCTCCTTACTTTGAAAAAAAGATAAAAAAAAATCTAATCTGTATCTTTTAACAACGGACGTGACAATGAATAGGGTCCGTCGGATACACCACTGGCAAATAAGAATGTACGTTTCCAACGTCTTCCAAAGTCCTACTCAATGAGCCAACGTGGCTCCAGAACAGTGTATAGTCTAAAAAACGAGGACATTGTGCATGTAAAAGAATCCACCACTATTGGAATTGGTTAAGAGCAGATGGTATCGCCGCCTGTCTGACAAAGCTGCCCCCCCCCCCCACATAGCACACATCGATGGTCTTGGGTGGCCGAATTGTTAGCGCGTGTGCGTTGTATCATAAGGTCAACTAGTGTAGTTTCGATTCCCCGGCTGTTCGTGACAAGGAATAGGATCGCCTGTCCAACCTCGTTGATTTTCTATGGTTCCTCCGGTTTCCTCCCACTGCTAAAGAGCTCTACGCGCAAGCGAATTATTGAAATAAGATTGAACCATGTTAGTCCCGAATAACTTGGTTTGTGTCGAGTGGTCGTTAAACACACTCTCTATCTTCCCCCTCTCTCTATCTCTCTCCATCTCTCTCTCTCTCCCTCCATATCTCCCTCTCTCTCTCTCTCTCTATCTCTCTCCCTCTCTCTTTCTATCTCTCTCCCTCTCTCTCTCTATCTCCCCCTCTCTATCTCTCTCTCCCTCTATCTCTCTCTCCCTCTATCTCTCTCTCTCTCTCTCTCTCTCTCCCTCTAATGTATCTTTAACTATTCCCCAGATTAACAAAGGACTCCACGAACGAGGCTAGACATATTCCACAAGTCATATCAAACGGCGACCCATATTCTTATCTGGAGAGCATGCGCCATAAATACTATGTAGACTGGAATAACCAGACACTAGAGATTGCCATTCAATTGAGACTTCCCCGAACAGAACTGATTTGAAATTAGAGTCTCGGTTATTCATTTTTGCATTTAATTAGTTTTCAAAAATTGTATCCCAATCCGCTAAATATCGCAGGCTAGCGATGATATCGAGAGTTGATTATGGTCTGGACAAGTTAATTAATGTCTAATTAATAATTTATATAACATTTCAGGCCTAAAGAAAGACATGCAATAATCCGATTTAGCTCTTGTATAATGTCTGTTTAAGCCACGTTGATATATACCCAGATTCGTTATTTGACACATAATTAAGAAAACAAAATCATAATACAAACGCTGGATAATCTCCCTGACTGGATTCAGTCGGATTTAAAACGGGTTTGTCATTAAATTGTCGCGACAACAAAATGGCCGCAGGCGTACTTCATAGCGAGTAACATAGATCGATGGAATTTCTATATTGTATATATCTTTGTAAATACTGGGCAAAATTGAACCAACTTATAACTGATATTACAATTAGATATTTGTCTTCCACCAGCGAGCCACGGTGGCTGAGTGGGTAAGACGTTGACTCACTGACCTAGTGGTCCCGTGTTCTATCTCTGTGTTGACAGAGAAAGTACCCCAATGTAGTTCCTCCTTGTCAGTGGTACAGGACTGCAGACCTGACAAGGGACAACGTATACTGGCTCGGGTGGGACGAAAAACCGAGGTCCCATGTATGTGGCGTGTACGTTAACGATCCCATGAGAGTAGGCTGTAGAGCCACTGTCCAGTCTAAATGTCGCTCATAGCACACTGGTAATGAATCTGGATTATCTAGTTTAGGTAGCGTAAACAGAATTAAACCGGTAGCTGAAAGAAACGGCAGTGGCACCTGAATTAAATGGAGGTATGGTCTTAACCCAGCGGGCACGCAACGTTGTTACAACATTGTGACAACGTCAATATTGGTCGTGACGTTGTACAACGTGTTTTCGACCAATATTCGACGTTGTATTTACGTCATATACAGGTTGTTGACACAACGTTGTGACAACGTTGTCACAACGTCATCAAAACGTTATCAAAACGTCATATACAGGTTGTTGTCACAACGTTGTCACAACATCATCAAAACGTTATTCTAACGTCATATACAGGTTGTTGTCACAACGTTGTCACAACGTTATCGAAACGTCATATACAGGTTGTTGTCACGGCGTTGTTACAACGTTGTTACAACGTTGCCACAGCGTTGTAACAACGTCTTCAAAACGTTATCAAAACGTCATATACAGGTTGTTAGCACAACGTTGTCACAACGTCATCAAAACGTTATTCAAACGTCATATACAGGTTGTTTTCACAACGTTGTCACAACGTTATCAAAACGTCATATACAGGTTGTTGTCACGGCGTTTTTACAACGTTGTCACAACGTTGTCACAACGTCTTCAAAACGATATCAAAACGTCATTATTATACAGGTTGTTGTCACAACGTTATCAAAACGTCATATATATGTTGTTGTCACAGCGTTGTTACAACGTTGTCACAACGTTGTCACAGCGTTGTAACAACGTCTTCAAAACGTTATCAAAACGTCATACACAGGTTGTTGTCACAACGTCATCAAAACGTTATTCAAACGTCATATACAGGTTGTTTTCACAACGTTGTCACAACGTTATCAAAACGTCATATACAGGTTGTTGTCACGGCGTTTTTACAACGTTGTCACAACGTTGTCACAACGTCTTCAAAACGATATCAAAACGTCATTATTATACAGGTTGTTGTCACAACGTTATCAAAACGTCATATATATGTTGTTGTCACGGCGTTGTTACAACGTTGTCACAACGTTGTCACAGCGTTGTAACAACGTCTTCAAAACGTTATCAAAACGTCATACACAGGTTGTTGTCACAACGTCATCAAAACGTTATTCAAACGTCATATACAGGTTGTTTTCACAACGTTGTCACAACGTTATCAAAACGTCATATACAGGTTGTTGTCACGGCGTTTTTACAACGTTGTCACAACGTTGTCACAACGTCTTCAAAACGATATCAAAACGTCATTATTATACAGGTTGTTGTCACAACGTTATCAAAACGTCATATATATGTTGTTGTCACGGCGTTGTTACAACGTTGTCACAACGTTGTCACAGCGTCGTAACAACGTCTTCAAAACGTTATCAAAACGTCATACACAGGTTGTTGTCACAACGTCATCAAAACGTTATTCAAACGTCATATACAGGTTGTTTTCACAACGTTGTCACAACGTTATCAAAACGTCATATACAGGTTGTTTTCACAACGTTGTCACAACGTTATCAAAACGTTGTCACAACGTCTTCAAAACGATATCAAAACGTCATTATTATACAGGTTGTTGTCACAACGTTGTCAAAACGTCATATACAGGTTGTTGTCACAACGTTGTTAAAACGTTGTCACAACGTTGTCATAACGTTATCGAAACGCCATATATAGCAGTTCGAACCTTGACCTCTGATTGTCAAACCAAGGTCACCACGAGACTCCCAGGGGTCAATTTACTTTAAATAGTCACGACCTCAAGATCGTCAGATCCGAATTGGGATGGGCGAGTTATCTGCCCTTAGACCACACCGCTTCAATGCTCAGCTATTTCACTTTCTAGGGAAATTTGCCCAAAAAATGTCTTCCGATCGCCCCGAGATTTAGTGACCCGGTAGACTGACCCAACATTTGTTCTTCATTTTTTAAAATCGCCAACCAAAAGTCGTGACCTTGACCCGCTAGGGGCCCGGGAAGTATTTTGGTTTTTGAACCCTAGGGGCCCATCTAATAAAGTCAGGACCACTGGACCTTGACCTTCCAAAATGTCATCTCGGTCCACATGACCCCGGTAGGTCAAGGTCATCTGAAAGGGTCAAGGTCACCAAAATATCTACTGAGTCGGATGCTCGCGGGCACATGGTGGGGCCCCGGGTCTGCGCGGGAAATCAAAGGTCATGACCATGGATAGGCAACTCACAGACCTTTCGAATGGGGCCTTGACCTTTGACCTGACCCTTGACCTTGGGATCGAAAAAGTCCCAAACTTCATGTACCACCCAGACTTTCGCTAATAAATGTCAAGGTCAAAGTCGTGACCCGCTCCCGCAAGGTCAGTTTTGGGGTTGAACCCTGAGTCAAGGTCATGACATTGCCTGACATTCCCTGTTCCCGGCAGCAATTTAGGTAAAAAGTAACATTCAAAATCCCGAGAGAAAGTGAAAGCGGAACTTTCACAATGTTATTTGGAAGAAAATATTTTGCTTGTCAGTAAAATAAAGGGCCCGAAATTCGATGACTTTTAAGTATAATAAAACATTTTCACTTTCTTGTCATTGAACACGGCGAATTTGTACTGCATTGATTGCGGATTAAAACATTTCGTCGGATCCCAATCGGCGGTGTTCGACATCGATCATTTATTTGTTTTATAATTGGTGTAATAAATAGGCAATACTGGTCTACTTTCATGTTGCTGAACACACGGGTTGGGAAAGCAAGAGAAGGCGTTTGCGTCCGTCAAGTACTATACAAAATGTATAATGGACTGTAAACGAGATGTCTGTCCCGCGCCTAAATGTCACGGTTTTTACATCCCGTGTTTTTCAATCGAAATAATAAAACAAAGCACAGAAAATAGTGATTAAAGTATATTGTGTAGTGTGCAGCGTTTGCTACACAAATTCAGTGCATAATACGGGCCTAAAACAGGAATTGCAATGCGCTTATCTATAGAAATTGACGTATGATCTCGGGTACAGTTGTATTGGTTAACGACGTAGATCGAGATTTAATAACACAATACAAACTATAATACATTTTAATTAAGATGCTTCTGATGCTTCTGGGACTCCATATTGGTTTTTTGGTTCGTGCCGAAGGTAAGTTCTATTATTATTTTAACTCGCAACTGTGTATGTGGAAATGAAATGGGGTTTAACGTCCTACTGTTCTGCTCCTAACCTGGGCTAATGAAGACGGGCATAGAACACTAGAGTTTCAGCTTACTTGTATATACAAAACCGTCTTCCCGAGTTGTTAGCCTTTTTATTTTGCTGTGTGCTTCATTATTTTCTTGGTCGGTTTCTGTTAATATGTGCTCTTGACACTCGACGATGTCATCTGCTCGTATAAAATTATAATATGTTAAATGAAATGGTTACAAAATGAAATAAAATGAAATGGATTTAACGCCCTACTGTTTGTCTATTGAATACGGGACATATTCCACATTGTACATCGAATTCAAACTGCAAAGGAATCGTTCACGTTCACGTGCACGTCCATGTATACAAAGGACCTCGGTTTTTCGTCCCATCCGAACGACTATACGTTGCCCCGATAAACTTTCTCGGCAAACACAGCGATCGAACACGGGGGGGAGATACAGGAATCACATTTTTGACAGATTCTGCGTTAAAACCTGGGATATAATTGTTACTTAGGTAATTTTTATCATGGTACCTGATGAATATTTAATTTTAGTAAGTGGGAATCTGTACCAAGATTGCCCAGGGTTCTGTCTCTCTTTAATAAGACGGCTACTGTTCGAACTGCGCGGCCACAATACCTCTTTCCCCTGAATCCATGTACTGGGCATCACGTCCTCCATCGCCTCTCCCTTCTCCATCCACACAGCTCTCACCCAAGCCATAGTGTGGCCTGAATAACAAATAGGTAAAGATCAAAGTTAATCTTAAATGCAGAAGTGATATAAGTTTGTATTGCAATCAAGATAAAAGACAGACCAAAAGGACAAATGATTATATTTTCTGAAACATGATTATTCTTTACGATACACTTCTATTTTTATTCCTTAAGTAGTTATAGATTCTGGAGTAATTCAGGGGCGTGTCCAACAACAATATTTGCAGGAGGGGATTTGCCAGGTTCCTTAGACAATGTATCCCTCCCTTGAAATCTTTTAAGAAGTACATCGTGATTATCGTCATGATACACACACATTCAGCTTTTTAAACAGAGAAATGCAACATCAGGTTTGACGTCAATTTTTATTATAAATTAATGCGATGACCTTGTGATTCAATTTTATTGATGCAAAGAATTAATTGTGATATCACACATGTCTATATCATTATCTCGCGCTTTGAGTGTCCATTCTGTCGCACCATCTGACGATAAAGGCTAAAGAACACGGCCGAGACACATTTCTCATAAAAAGTTGTTTTTTTTTTAAAAAAAAAAAATGTGTAGCTTGAGCACCACCGCCCACTGGATCCGCTCATGAAATTTCAAAATATGTTTTAGTTTACTCGGAAGGGAGATACTGAAATTACGTCGCGTCTCCGTCAGTACGACTACCTGTACATGTCGTGTCCGGCCATAACTTTCTCATGCCTTGAAGGATTTGAATGAACTTGGTATTTTTGGTTCCTGTATGAAATTTATAAAAGTCATAAAAAATGGCCTTCAAAAAATTAGTTCCCACCTTCCGTAGAAAAGTCAACTTTTTTCAGGACCATGAAGCAGTGGTATTAAAACAAAGCCATCATTGTGGGGTAGGCATAAAACTTTCCTCTCCAGCTCATCATATTCCACTAGGCGTCTTTTAGTACCATTGACATTTCGCACAAACACAATATTTAATAATTTTGAAGAACATGGCGAATCGAAAAATGCCTCTGTGTGTGTGTGTGTGTAAGGTTTAAAATGTCTGCAAATAAATGTTGTCAGCTCTGATTTCCCGAATGATGCAGAATGCCGAAGAAGTCAGTAGAAAATATTTGTTTTTCTCAGTTGTATTAATTTTGAATTTGGGGTTACATGTACTGAATTCCATCTCTGTGTCAGCTGACTCTAATTCTCGCTGCCGTTTAACGACTTGTGCAATAGGATTGTTTGAATTCCGAATTGATTTTTTAATAGATTGTAAATGATTCTCAAAAGGGAAAGCAGAAATTTCATTTAATGAACAGTCAAATGTTCGCACATCATCGGCAAGATGAACCAGGTTATGAATGTTGTAAACATTAAAAGTACCACCGTATATTTTGTAACAGTTTTTAACGAAAAATAATAATAATTGTTCCGCGTAATCAACATTGGTATTTCTGGTCGCTGGATCATCCGATAATAAAATAGACATGCCACTGTCAATGTTAAAAAATGCGTATATGCCCTATCGGATAAAACTTTTTTTAAAACTACTGGACCAGTATACAAAAGAAATTGTCTATATTCGGTAACCTTCCAGCGTTCTAGTTCATTTAGTCCTCTAGGTTGCCGCGCAAATTCACTTGGCAACAATCCTTGAAACAATTTTAAGTTGGCCGATATGGCAGATATCTGATGACCTCCTAGCTTACATCGTCTTGGTCCATTTTTTAAATAGTGCAATACACGTTTAACTACACCCAGACAAACCAAATGCATGTAGTCCAGTACAAAATTTGAAATGCATTTTATCCCATATACGCCTAATGCAGAAATGTTGTTTTGATGACCATCTGCTTGGTAACCCATTTCCAAAAATATTTCATCAGTACGAGGCACAATATCCTGCTCCGCCGTGTCATAAACCACCCCCCCATTCCAGCTACCCCGTACAATGCATCGTTCACAAGCATAATACCCCGTATGACCCTTAATACATTTCAAAAAACACCTAGCAGGGGCATCACATATAAAACATGAAATAAATAGATTAAAATGTTGGTCGCCCCAGCGTATTCCACACTGTCTAAGGTTATCCCATTCTTCCAGAAAGTCACTAATAAAGTTAGTTACCGAATCTGGTTTTTCCTTCCCATAATATAAAGCTACAATAAATAGACTAATATTTTTATCAAAAGACGCAAGGATTGGCCATAGGCTATCAGAAGTTGACTTAAATAGGGGTAGGCTATCAACATTAATTTTTAAATCTATATTTTTAATATTTTTCACACAATTCTGATTACGTGCGAAAACATTTCTTAAACCGTTCTCAATGCCGAGATAGTGTATTTGCCCCCACATTTATTCTCAATGTCGATTTTTTTAGGTGTTTGTAGTTTTGTTCGCGCATCTTTGGGCAAATCAGCATGACCGGCTCCTCTGAGTATACCAAGTAGCTCCGTGAGACTGCTTCTCGTTATTTTATTTTTAATAGCCCAAGTGGCAAGGTTGGAATTTAGATTAAACTTTTCATTTTCTGACTCATCGCTAGACTCTGACTCTACACTTTGTTGAAATAAGAAATTTGAATCGACATCACTAACATCACTCAATTCAGCATTATCTTGTTGAATGGTTTCGACTCTTTCCTCCCAGTCTGACTGGGAGTGGGGTGAATCGATTTGGTAATTGATATAAGATGTTCCCCCATCGTCGCTATCACTTTGTGTTGCAATCAAGTCAGCGTCCGCCTTATCCTTTCTCCACTTTTGCCAGCGTGACATTGAAGCTTAAAGAAGAAGGGGAAAAAATCAATGTTTTTTTTCTCTTTTAGATCTAATTCTAAGAGACGGAGACAATTGGAAAACGAATGTACGATTATTTTATCAATTTGTTTTCAAAAGAAAGAATACGACTTTAAACTGGGAATCACCTTAAGACTCATCAGATGGGTTACTATAGCTATAACGGGAAATAAATGAAACACATCTAGTATATTATTATATTTCAATCACTGTAATATTTATAATCAATGTCAGTTCAATTATGCAGGTGTATGCTCAGGAATATTGATGTTGTACATTTACTAATAAAATTACCCTAAAACCCACACATGCAATTAAAGAGCTGTGGTGTTAACAGTCGCACTAGCCTGGCATTAATATCAATTGTCCGTAGTTCGACAAAGCACAAGATTTAATTTTCAGGGCATATTAGTGTCATAAGCAGAGGAACCCTATTTATTTTCGGCGGAACAATGAATCTTATTGATTTGCAGCACTCCCTGAAGTTTTGTTATGGCGTTATTCCTATTTTCCGGTAGAGCCCCGAGTTTTTCAAGATTTATTTAAAATCTGCTCCGAAGCATCTGTGCCACAAGACAATAAACTCTGTGTCTAGCTTTATTCTAAAACAAAATATGGTCCGAAAACCATGCAAAAAATGATATTTTCAATTAAACGTCGCCCACGCATTAAATTGAAATAATTTAACAAAGGCTAACGTGGTACGGTTTAGAATTTCATATTTGGTGTGAAGTATTGGGGCTATAAGACGATGAACTCTATCGATTTTAATCATATTTCAAATTGAGTGTAAATCGTGGGTACCCTATCATTAGTTGGCAGTTTCCTTTGTAACAACTGTTAGAGTATTTTTTTGGTGCGAAGTATTGGGCCAATGGTTACTTCACAACGTGGAGACATCATACAAGGTTTCATATAAATTCGGGATCTCGAGAAAATTTACATAGGATGTCAATATCTCGAGAACAGTATTTCGAATTCTCGAGAAAATTTACACAGGATGTCGATATCTCAGGAAAATTATCAGGGGTTTTCGAGAACATTAAATTGAGATCTCGAGAAAATTATCAGGTGATCACGGGATTTCGAGAAAGTATCACAGGATCGCAGGATCTCTAGACCTTCTATAAAAGTTTGCATGACTCCTATACGCTTCCGTATGTTTAAATAACGTTCATAATTGATGTTTTCTTACAAATTTTTCCATTAAAACGTAGTACCGTAAATATGATTTTTTTTAACGTTTATGAAACGTTTATAAAGAACCCGCAATAAATAGGTAAAAATTACCCGACACGCCATTTAAAAAAAACCAAACAAATTTTAAAACCATTTATTAAACGTTTAATACACTTTTAAAACTTAATTGCAAAATATTTAATGCATATTAAAAAACATACGCTTCCGTATGTTTAAATAACGTTCATAATTGATGTTTTTTTTACAAATTTTTCCATTAATACGTAGTACCGTAAATATGATTTTTTTTTTTAACGTTTATGAAACGTTTATAAAGAACCCG
The DNA here is from genome assembly GCF_932274485.2 of Patella vulgata. Lineage (NCBI taxonomy): Eukaryota > Metazoa > Mollusca > Gastropoda > Patellidae > Patella > Patella vulgata. Next base: position 3,015,730 of record NC_065881.2, read on the forward strand.
CAATAAATAGGTAAAAATTACCCTACACGCCATTTGAAAAAAACCAAACAAATTTTAAAACCATTTAATAAACGTTTAATACACCTTTAAAACTAATTACGTTGATAACTTAATTGAAAAATATCTATATTTAATGCATATTAAAAAAAAAAACCAATGGTCAAGATTAATTATCTTATACATATTTTATTTTAAAACACACCCAAGGTTGACACTTGGCCCAATCAAATTTAAACATCTTTCCGCCAAAAAGGAATCCCAGCCAAACCTGAATGGCTGCTTTTGTTTAGACCTGTGATAAACTATTCAGTTTTATAGTTTGCTAAGGCGTAAAAGTTGAAAATTAGGTATGTTACAATTAATTAATATTTTGTGTTCATTTAGAAATAATTATGATATAAAAGAATTAATTGTTTCGGTAATTGTAGACTATTTTCTACATGGTGCCATTTAATCCATGTAGCCGAACTTCTAGTATCATTTCATTATTGAACCATCCTTGCAAAGTAAATTGAGTATTTTAAATATGTTTTATTACCTCTTAAATGCTTTATTTTAGTTCTGAAACTTTAGTGTTTTTATTTTATAATTGTAATGCATTTTAATAATTTAGTTTTTGGTTAATTGCTTTGTCTGGATTTGGAAATAGCTATTTCAATCTATGTCTGGAATTGGAAGTGGCCATTTCAATAATTATAGTATTGTACATTGGACTTTCCCATTATCTATCATCTTTAAATTTATAGGGTTTCGAATTTCATGAATTGTTTAGACAACTTCATACTATCCCAAGCTTTGCAGTTAGTGCTATTGATAATGTAACGTATACAAAACTTCGAGTAGGAATTAATAAGACATTAATTTTCCGTGATTTATTACAAATGACAAGTGCATGAACTTGTGCTGTATGAACTATTTACATCGTCTTTAGTGAATGAAAACATTTTTGGCTACAATTCCTGGTTTTGAAGGTCAAATATGATATGAAAACGAATATCGGTTTGTAATTTTTTTAACCGTTTCACCAGTAGAGTAACCGAACCGTGAACGGTTAACCACGTCGCGGTATACATCTTAATTATTAGGCAACCAAGTCTACGATCTTAATTAAAAAGATGGGATGACACGCAACAAAACATATATGCCCTGAAAATTAAATCTTGTACTTTGTCGAACTACGGACAATTGATATTAATGTCGAACTACGGACAATTGATATTAATGCCAGGCTAGTGCGACTGTTAACACCACAGCTCTTTAATTGCATGTGTTGGTTTTAGATTTAATTCAAGTGAAGGGTAATTTTATTAGTAAATGTATAACATCAATATTCCTGAGCATACACCTGCATAATTGAACTGACATTGATTGTAAATATTACAGTGATTGAAATATAATAATATACTAGATGTGTTTCATTTATTTCCCGTTATAGCTATAGTAACCCATCTGATGAGTCTTAAGGTGGTTCCCAGTTTAAAGTCGTATTCTTTCTTTTGAAAACAAATTGATAAAATAATCGTACATTCGTTTTCCAATTGTCCCCGTCTCTTAGAATTAGATCTAAAAGAGAAAAAAAACATTGATTTTTTTCCCTTCTTCTTTAAGCTTCAATGTCACGCTGGCAAAAGTGGAGAAAGGATAAGGCGGACGCTGACTTGATTGCAACACAAAGTGATAGCGACGATGGGGGAACATCTTATATCAATTACCAAATCGATTCACCCCACTCCCAGTCAGACTGGGAGGAAAGAGTCGAAACCATTCAACAAGATAATGCTGAATTGAGTGATGTTAGTGATGTCGATTCAAATTTCTTATTTCAACAAAGTGTAGAGTCAGAGTCTAGCGATGAGTCAGAAAATGAAAAGTTTAATCTAAATTCCAACCTTGCCACTTGGGCTATTAAAAATAAAATAACGAGAAGCAGTCTCACGGAGCTACTTGGTATACTCAGAGGAGCCGGTCATACTGATTTGCCCAAAGATGCGCGAACATTACTACAAACACCTAAAAAAATCGACATTGAGAATAAATGTGGGGGCAAATACACTTATCTCGGCATTGAGAATGGTTTAAGAAATGTTTTCTCGCGTAATCAGAATTGTGTGAAAAATATTAAAAATATAGATTTAAAAATTAATGTTGATGGCCTACCCCTATTTAAGTCAACTTCTGATAGCCTATGGCCAATCCTTGCGTCTTTTGATAAAAATATTAGTCCATTTATTGTAGCTTTATATTATGGGAAGGAAAAACCGGATTCGGTAACTAACTTTATTAGTGACTTTCTGGAAGAATGGGATAACCTTAGACAGTGTGGAATACGCTGGGGCGACCAACATTTTAATCTATTTATTTCATGTTTTATATGTGATGCCCCTGCTAGGTGTTTTTTGAAATGTATTAAGGGTCATACGGGGTATTATGCTTGTGAACGATGCACTGTACGGGGTAGCTGGAATGGGAGGGTGGTTTATGACACGGTGGAGCAGGATATTGTGCCTCGTACTGATGAAATATTTTTAGAAATGGGTTACCAGGCAGATGGTCATCAAAACAACATTTCTGCATTAGGCGTATATGGGATAAAATGCATTTCAAATTTTGTACTGGACTACATGCATTTGGTTTGTCTGGGTGTAGTTAAACGTGTATTGCACTATTTAAAAAATGGACCAAGACGATGTAAGCTAGGAGGTCATCAGATATCTGCCATATCGGCCAACTTAAAATTGTTTCAAGGATTGTTGCCAAGTGAATTTGCGCGGCAACCTAGAGGACTAAATGAACTAGAACGCTGGAAGGCTACCGAATATAGACAATTTCTTTTGTATACTGGTCCAGTAGTTTTAAAAAAAGTTTTATCCGATAGGGCATATACGCATTTTTTAACATTGACAGTGGCCATGTCTATTTTATTATCGGATGATCCAGCGACCAGAAATACCAATGTTGATTACGCGGAACAATTATTATTATTTTTCGTTAAAAACTGTTACAAAATATACGGTGGTACTTTTAATGTTTACAACATTCATAACCTGGTTCATCTTGCCGATGATGTGCGAACATTTGACTGTTCATTAAATGAAATTTCTGCTTTCCCTTTTGAGAATCATTTACAATCTATTAAAAAATCAATTCGGAATTCAAACAATCCTATTGCACAAGTCGTTAAACGGCAGCGAGAATTAGAGTCAGCTGACACAGAGATGGAATTCAGTACATGTAACCCCAAATTCAAAATTAATACAACTGAGAAAAACAAATATTTTCTACTGACTTCTTCGGCATTCTGCATCATTCGAGAAATCAGAGCTGACAACTTTTATTTGGCAGACATTTTAAACCTGACACACACAGAGGCATTTTTCGATTCACCGTGTTCTTCAAAATTATTAAATATTGTGTTTGTGCGAAATTTCAATGGTACTAAAAGACGCCTAGTGGAATATGATGAGCTGGAGAGGAAAGTTGTATGCCTACCCCACAATGATGGCTTTGTTTTAATACCACTGCTTCATGGTCCTGAAAAAAGTTGACTTTTCTACGGAAGGTGGGAACTAATTTTTTGAAGGCCATTTTTTATGATTTTTATAAATTTCATGCAGGAACCAAAAATACCAAGTTCATTCAAATCCTTCAAGGCATGAGAAAGTTATGGCCGGACACGACATGTACAGGTAGTCGTACTGACGGAGACGTGACGTAATTTCAGTATCTCCCTTCCGAGTAAACTAAAACATATTTTGAAATTTCATGAGCGGATCCAGTGGGCGGTGGTGCTCAAGCTACACATTTCATTTTATAAAACAACACTTTTTATGAGAAATGTGTCTCGGCCGTGTTCTTTAGCCTTTATCGTCAGATGGTGCGACAGAATGGACACTCAAAGCGCGAGATAATGATATAGACATGTGTGATATCACAATTAATTCTTTGCATCAATAAAATTGAATCACAAGGTCATCGCATTAATTTATAATAAAAATTGACGTCAAACCTGATGTTGCATTTCTCTGTTTAAAAAGCTGAATGTGTGTGTATCATGTTGATAATCACGATGTACTTCTTAAAAGATTTCAAGGGAGGGATACATTGTCTAAGGAACCTGGCAAATCCCCTCCTGCAAATATTGTTGTTGGACACGCCCCTGAATTACTCCAGAATCTATAACTACTTAAGGAATAAAAATAGAAGTGTATCGTAAAGAATAATCATGTTTCAGAAAATATAATCATTTGTCCTTTTGGTCTGTCTTTTATCTTGATTGCAATACAAACTTATATCACTTCTGCATTTAAGATTAACTTTGATCTTTACCTATTTGTTATTCAGGTCACACTATGGCTTGGGTGAGAGCTGTGTGGATGGAGAAGGGAGAGGAGATGGAGGAAGTGATGCCCAGTACATGGATTCAGGGGAAAGAGGTATTGTGGCCGCGCAGTTCGAACAGTAGCCGTCTTATTAAAGATAGACAGAACCCTGGGCAATCTTGGTACAGATTCCCACTTACTAAAATTAAATATTCATCAGGTACCATGATAAAAATTACCTAAGTAACAATTATATCCCAGGTTTTAACGCAGAATCTGTCAAAAATGTGATTCCTGTGTCTCCCTCCCGTGTTCGATCGCTGTGTTTGCCAAGAAAGTTTATCGGGGCAACGTATAGTCGTTCGGATGGGACGAAAAACCGAGGTCCTTTGTATACATGGACGTGCACTTGAACGTGAACGATTCCTTTGCAGTTTGAATTCGATGTACAATGTGGAATATGTCCCGTATTCAATAGCCAAACAGTAGGGCGTTAAATCCATTTCATTTCATTTCATTTTGTAACCATTTCATTTAACATATTATAATTTTATACGAGCAGATGACATCGTCGAGTGTCAAGAGCACATATTAACAGAAACCGACCAAGAAAATAATGAAGCACACGGCAAAAGAAAAAGGCTAACAACTCGGGAAGACGGTTTTGTATATACAAGTAAGCTGAAACTCTAGTGTTCTATGTCCGTCTTCATTAGCCCAGGTTAGGAGCAGAACAGTAGGACGTTAAACCCCATTTCATTTCATTTCTTACTTTTACAACATTTCTTACAACTCGCATAGTTCACATGATGTAACCCGATTTATTATCGGCTACAGCCATAAATTTTAAACATTTTACAACATCACACAAAAGATTGACCTCCTAGGTTCTAGGTTACAATTGTTGATTCTTTTGACTTCCATATTGCGTATATATACCATACCATATATATACCATTTGGTGAAGTTCCAATAATTTTTATTTTCATTTTGTGGAAATACAATGGAATACTGAATATACGATCCTCTGTCGAATTTTGAATACTTTTCTACGAGATAAAACTGCTTTATTTCAATGCTGTGCGTGACTTTATTTTTTTAAAATATGGATCTGATTATTCTTTTTTTTCTATTAAGTTAGTTAACTTTATTGTGTTTTAGGTGATGTGACCGATGACAGTCCTGATGAATCGGGTGGTAAGTCATAGATAGAACACAGATATATGTATAGTCGCTATTTCTGTACCGATATCTGGCTAGCCTCTATAGGTTACCGAGCCAGTGTATCCCAACGTATTATAATGTGGCAGTCCTTATCGTTCGAAATGAATTCGTATTATACTTTGTTCGTTTAGAAATAAACTTGCTTGATTTCTTTACCTATAATTCTAGACTGGAAACCAGGAAATAAAAATAAAACGTCCTATCGTGGATGGATAAATGTCATTATATTTACAATAGTTTTGTAGCCATCGACACATGTATGATTAATGGTAAAATAAACGAATATAGGTAAAATATCTAATACTGCCATTTGCTGTATTCAACCCTAATTTTTTTCAAATATTTGTCGCTCTTATATTTCCAGAGGAAAACTTCATAAAGCCAATAAAAAAGATCAGACGGAAAATTATTGAAAGTTCACCATCTGGTATGTATAGTACGCTTCAGACAATTTCATTTGAAGCTCTAGGTCCGACAGTGCCCTTTTATAACCAATAAGCCCAGATTAATCTATGTGGAAAACCTGGGACCCAAGTGTTACGGATCCAGATGGTAACCGATTTGTGACAAAAGTCAATATATGGGACCCTATTTGTCCCATCTTGTCTGTGCTAATTGCCATGAAACCTAAAGCAATCGCTCACCGTTATCTGCCATTAAACTGTCTTTGATTTCTGGGTTTTGATATTTTGTGTGTGTATCTTTTCTCCATTGTAGACACTGAAGATCGGATGATTCATGACTTGCCGACTCCTTCATATATCTGCCCACCGTCAGCTTCAACTCCACTGCGACAACAGACTCCAACTTCTTCTCAATACACTCGTCCACAGAGTCGTCCTGAGTCAGCCCAGACTCCTTTACATCCACAGCCCGCCAAGACACATCTACAGACTGCAGGTATACAGCCAGCCCAGACTCGTCCACAGTCAAAACTCCAGACTCCTGTTCGACAACAAGCCCAGGGGAGTCCAGTACCATCACAATCTGCACCGAATACAGTATATCCAATGCCACATGCCAGTAAGTAGAAGTATTTGTTATAACAGTATGTAAAAATCGGCAGGAACTATATAGTGAAAAAAGTTACCCCCCCCCCCTCCATTATCACACACTCTCTTATTTAAATAAAGGATATACCTCTAGACTATTCATTCGATGTAACCGCAAAGAAAGACGGACCCTCGTCTTGTCATACAATTTTCCTAGAGGTATGTGTAGCCTATATTAAGCCGACAATAGCCCTTATAACCAATAAGCCCAGATTAATCTATAGTGGAAAACCTGGGACCCAAGCGTTGAGGGTGCAGATGGTAGCCAATTTGTGACAAAAGCCAACATATGGGACCCTATCTTTCTGCGACACAACTACTGTGCTAACTGTCGTGGTACTTAAAGCAACCGCTCACCGTTATCTGCCATTAAACTGTCTTTGATTTCTGGGTTTTGATATTTTGTGTGTGTATCTTTTCTCCATTGTACTGCAGACGCTGAAGATCCGATGATTCATGACTTGCCGACTACTTCATATATCTGCCCACCGTCAGCCTCAACTCCACTGCGACAACAGACTCCAACGTCTTCTCAATATACTCGTCCACAGAGTCGTCCCCAGTCAGCCGAGACTCCTTTACATCCACAGCCCGCCAAGACACATCTACAGACTGCAGGTATACAGCCAGCCCAGACTCGTCCACAGTCAAGACTCCAGACTCCAGTTCGACAGCAAGCCCAGAGGAGTCAAGTAGCATCACAATCTGCACCGAATTTAGTATATCCAATGCCACATGCCAGTAAGTAGAAGTGTACCTCTAAACTATTCATCCTATGTAGCCGCAAAGAAAGAGGGGCCCTCCTCTTGTCATTATGCAATTTTCCTACAGGGGTTTATGTAGTCTCTATTAAGCCGACAAGAAGTGTGGACGGACCATAATAATTTGAGTTCTGTTTTGTTTACATTTAAACATGCTTGATTTTACTTTAGCTAATACTAGAAATCTTATTGTGTCTGATTTTTGTATTGCAGTTTTTAATAAAAAAAATCACCTTAATATTAACAAGGAATGTTCTTTGTTCATAAACCATATCATATACATTACAGAATTCCAGAAAAAGGTGATCAACCTGTTGGTACAGATTCGTAATTCTGTAAATAATTTAGTGCCACCCACAACGAAAACATCTCCGCAGACGGAAGGGTCACCAGTGTTTTTGGAGATCTGCGACTGTCTTTCTGATTTGGAAGAGTTTGAAAGGCAGCTCGAAAACAGATCTGTGCGTCGAAATGTGGTATGGAATTATTAGTATTTCAAATAATACACTTGTTATTAATATTCAAATTACCTGTATTAATTAACTCTAAATGCGAAACAAGAGGTGTTTATCTCCTAATTCGATGTTACTTATATACTCAATAATTCATGCTGCAACTTGTTTGTTGTGACAATGCACCCATAATGTAATTAATGCACCCATAATGTAATTACATTTAATTACAGATTCAACAGCTGGCTCGAGTTGGGGGGACGAAAGTCAGCAGTAACGTTCAAAATGTTTTGAACAGGTGAGACTATCAACAATTTACTTGTGTGATGAATTTGGTTCGATATTTAGTAAGCTTTTCAATCAGTCTTTAAAGGAGTCAAGTCTCTAACTCAATATCATCCACAGTCTTCGATAATGCAACCACGGGACTCATTGTTTAATTAAACTCAACATCGGTGTTGTAACCGTGAAAAGATGGGCTTCTAATGTCCATTATTTAACACAAAGTGAAAGTTTTAAAATTGGCACACGAATCGCGTACAAGAATGGTTTCGGGTTTCGTTTGTAATAGACAGACTCGAAGAATGAAGTTAAATATACCCAAGAGAATACTATATGCGGGTGTAAACTTGAATAACCAGACGCCAAAGACTGCCATTAAATTTGGACTCTTCGTGTATTTCGCCGAACATAACTGATTAGACATTACAGTAAAAACAGAAACGATTGAATGTAAATCAGTTAATATATACATTCATATTACATTATTATATGCGTTGCAACCCATTTATGTCCATTTCTAGGTGTCAAGGATAAACAGTATTTCTTTTTATTTTGACAGGTTGATGTCTAATTCTCTAATGGCGCAATTCAATTTAAAGGGAAATAAAGGCAAGAGGTCCATAATGGACTTGGAAATTTATAAAGTTGTCCGAGGTTTGTTTTTATCATACTCAATTTACGAACATATCCTTACATATTTGATAATCAAACATGGTATGGGCATACACGAGTTTTTTATACGCCCACATTGATCACTTCAAAAAATCTTGTGGACGCTCTAGAGGCTAAAGTTAATATCCAATTGACTTTAAATTTATATACAGTGTTTAAGGCCATGAAACGAAGAAGCCTATTGATTTTCAGCGATTTCCGATAATTACTGCCAGAGTTATGGCCCTTGATCACTTTGAAAAATCTTGTGGACGCTTTAGAGGCTAAAGTTAATATTCGATTGACTTTAAATTTATACACAGTGTTTAAGGTCATGAGACAAAAAAGTCTATTTATTTTCAGCAATTTTCAATAATTACTGCCAGAGTTATGGCCCTTGATCACTTCAAAAAATCTTGTGGACGCTCTAAAGGCCAAAGTTAATATCCGATTGACTTTAAATTTATACAGTGTTAAAGGTCATGAGACGAAGAAGCCTATTGATTTTCAGCGATTTTCGATATTTACTGCCAGAGTTATGGCCCTTGATCACTTTGAAAAATCTTGTGGACGCTCTAGAGGCTAAAGTCAATATCCGATTGACTTTAAATTTATACACAGTGTTTAAGGTCATGAGACAAAGCAGTCTATTCATTTTCAGTGACTTTCGATAATTACTGTCACAGTTATGGCCCTTGATCACTTTGAAAAATCTTGTGACGCTCTAGAGGCTAAAGTTATCATCCGATTGACTTCGGATTGATACACAGAGTTTAAGAGATTGAGACGAACAAGTATTATTGATTTTCAATGAATTTTTATGACTTGAACAGCTAAATCCATGATATTAAAAACCAAACAAGTTCTAATGGTTTTCTGATAATTACTTCATGAGTGTATTATAAAAGTTTCATTACCGAAAGAAGTAAAAATATGCGACAACACTTGTTGACTACCCGGACGATTTAGCTGCTGTGGGCGTATGTTTCGTTGCCCGGCAACCTATCTTATTACTTCATCGATGAGTGTTGGGTTTTTTTTTGTAATTTAACACCCAAGCCTTTCGTACACGTACAAATTCATGGAAAATATGAAAGTTATAACACAAGCGATGTCTCATATAGAATGTGTTATTGGGTCATATATAATATAATTCATTGGAAATGAAATGAAATGAAATGGGGTTTAACGTCCTACTGTTCTGCTCCGACTAGGCTAATGAAGACGGGCAAACGCCATACCGCGTGCTATGAGGGAAATTTTGCCCGGGCAGCGGCACTATGGCCTACTCTTATATCGAATTCCAACTGCCAAGGGATCTTTTACTTGCACGTTAATGTGTACACAAGACCTCGGTTTTTCATACCATCCAAACGACTAGACAGCTTTCCTTGTCAGGCCCACTGAACTTTCTCGGCAAATGTAGGGATCGAAAATGCGACCTCCAGACAAGCGAGCCAGCGTTTTACCCACTTAGCCACCTTTGCTCCATAATTCATTTGATGCAGAATTATCTGTTACAGCTTCAAGACGACCTTTTTGATTGGACTGAATTATATAATTTACAAAATTTGACAGAGTAAATATACAGATTTTTTATTCTTCAGATAGTGTAATGATAAGCCAGCCGAGCTGCAATGAAGCCGAGATAACAACAGCAGTTTCGGCTCATCTAAAATATGCGCCCGACAGAAGAGGGGTTGGCGGAAGGGGCGGGTCTGGGACCAATTAAGTACAATGTACATATGTACAGTTTTTATTTGTTTATTACATGCCATATTTTATTATAATCTTTATATCCCATTTTAATTTCTTTTATCATCCATTTGTTTTTATTTTATTTTCTATGTGTGATGTCCACAAAATGTTAACTGTGCCATTGAGCAGTATTTTATATTGGTAATAGGCGCATTATAAATAAATAAATTATTATTATTATTATTATTACAGTACCAATTGCATTAAAATTACTTTCTCATTTTTAGCAATATCATTCATTACGATTACCCATTACATTGAAAGTAAATAATTACATTTTATTACTATTTAAAGATTGGTGCTAATTTAGCATTTAATCAATCAGATTTAAAGACAATAGTTTTACCATCTGATTGATTAAATGCTAAATTAGCACTAATCTTTAAATAGTAATAAAATTTAATAACATTAAATATGTTTCCTTGTTATATGCTTTTAAAACTCAAGTTATCACTGAATGCATAAGAGTATGGTTTTAATATATTTCTGTAAATCCTCTGTTTGATCTTTTATGAATGTATATTTAGTTAATCATAGTATATAGATCTATGCCTTATTTTATTTTAAACATGTTTCATTTATATAGTATAATGTGTATGGCTCTTGATCACTTCAAAAAATCTTGTGGACGCTCTAGAGGCCAAAGTTAATATGTAATTGACTTTAAATTTATACACAGTGTTTAATGTCATGAGACGAGGACGCCTATTGATTTTCAGCGATTTCCGATAATTACTGCCAGAGTTATGGCCCTTGATCACTTCAAAAAATCTTGTGGACGCTCTAGGGCCAAAGTTAATATCCGATTGACTTTAAATTTATATACTGTGTTTAAGGTCATGAGACGAAGAATCCTATTGATTTTCAGTGATTTCCTATAATTACTGCCAGAGTTATGGTACTTGATCACTTCAAAATATCTTGTGGATGCTCTAGAGGACAAAGTTAATATACGATTGACTTTAAATTTATACAGTGTTTAAGGTCTTGAGACAAACAAGTATACTGATTTTCAATGAATTTTGATAACTTTAACAGCTATATTCCATGATATTAAATGTTTCGTATACTAAACATTAGCATGAACAGAACTTTATAAAAACCAAACAAATTCTAATGATTTTCTGATAATTACTTCATGAGTTGTTACTCTTAATCAGATTTTAGTGTATTATAAATTTTTCATCACTGAAAGAAAGTAAAAATATGCGACAACTCTTGTTGACTGCTCGGACGATTTAGCTGCTGTGAGCGTATGTTTCGTTGCCTGGCAACCTATCTTATTTATTTGTGTATATATGCTTGATAACGACTTGTGAAATCTTGTTGAAACGTTGCAGTGAAATAAACCATAGTAATTGTTATTCCATAAAAGTGTGTTATTTGATCAGGTTCCAATTACTAAATGTCATTCAAAGAATGCACCATTAAATGTAATTGAAATGTAATTGACCATTACATGATTTTCGGAATGTAATTAATTACATTTCCATTACTCATTACTTTTGAAATCTTCCATTACTCATTACATGACCGTTACTTAAAATCTAATGATCAGATTCTATTACCTTTACCCATTACTGCAAAGTTATATGACTAGCATTAATATTGACTGCAATATAGTCGTTTGAATTGAATGTTTTGAAACTACGTACTGTTCTATGACTCACTGTTCTATCAATCGATACTGATTTTATATATCAGAAAGAAGCAATTAGTTTGGTTGTGATGGGGCACGATGACTTTGATTCTAATTGAGTCGGGCATTTAAGCCCCCACCCTTCCCCGCACACACACCTAATTTAACTTCCATCGTGCCCGTCCGCATATTCCCGTCTTCATTAGTCCAGTGGGGGCAGAACTGTAGGGAGTTCGGGTGGGACTTATACTGGGTTTTATACAACCTCAAAACAACAAATTCTGACGTCGTGACAACTTTTCGCCAACCACCACACAACGTTGCAAAACAAATTCTGACGTCGTGACAACTTTTCGTCAACCACCACTCAACGTTGCAAAACAAATTCTGACGTCGTGACAACTTTTCGTCAACCACCACACAACGTTGTGACAATGTTGCTTTGACGTCCGTACCACGTTGTCACAACTTTTCGTCAACCACCACACAACGTTGTGACAATGTTGCTTTGACGTCCGTACCACGTTGTCACAACTTTTCGTCAACCACCACACAACGTTGTGACAATGTTGCTTTGACGTCCGTACCACGTTGTCACAACTTTTCGTCAACCACCACACAACGTTGTGACAATGTTGCTTTGACGTCCGTACCACGTTGTCACAACTTTTCGTCAACCACCACACAACGTTGTGACAATGTTGCTTTGACGTCCGTACAACGTTGTCACAACTTTTCGTCAACCACCACACAACGTTGTGACAATGTTGCTTTGACGTCCGTACAACGTTGTCACAACGTAAGAGTTTGTTGCAAAACAACCTACAGCTGACTTATTTCAGACGTTGTGATACAACCTCTGAAAAACGTTGTCACAACGTTCTGTGCCCGCTGGGAATCATCTAAATTTCACATATAAAAAAATAATATAAAGTAGTTTTTAATTTTAAATCATTGAAGTAACTTTCTACACAAAATACAATTGATGATCCAATGTTCCTCTGATTTTTGAGCAATCCTGGCTGATAACGAAGTGTCCACCTTTCCGGAATTTGAACAGGGCACTACACGTGATGAGATTCCACTTGAATCGGACGAATCGGAAGAGGGACCTAAACGAGAGGAGCCTGCCTGTAGTTAGTATTTAAAAATGGAAATCATCGAAATTATATTTTCTACAGGGGCTCGCTGTGGCTAAGTGGGTAAGACGCTGCCTTAACAGGTTTACAATAGCCCTTTTCAATGTTAAATTTTAAGAGCACTGGAAGAACTGGACTTATATGATGTATAGTGTTAAAAAAGAACTGGAAAGTAGAGTCTTGTATAGCTGACACAGATTGAGTGTGTATAGTAGGTCAGTAATTGGGACGCGCCGCGCAGGCGGCAGAAATCTCGTCTGCTAGATACTGTGTAAAATCTTATCAGCTCGTAAATATAAGCTAAGATTTGTAATTGTCGTGACACCTTAAATACACTAATTAATATAAATGATTAGAAAACGATGAAGTAATTAATATTTGATTTTAAACTATACATTATACTATTCGTATTGACTTAAATTACCATTACTGAATATCAAAATAGCCAAAACATCTTTAACATTATGTACATACTATGTAACTTTGTGTAATTATATCTCGATTGAAGTTTCAAATTGAATGGCACCTTCTTTTAATACATATTTTAATTAACCTAATATAAATATATTTATGAATTAATGTATGGATCCATTGAATTATTGATTTATTATTTCATCAATGTGTTAATGTGTCAATGGTTTTGTATTTGGATTTTAAAAAATAAAATAAAAAAATAATGCTTTTAATTAATTAAGAATATTTTGTGCTTTTCCATCATTAAAATGTATGTACAGTGTATTATGATTATATTTTTATTGAATAAACATATTTACAAGAAAAAAAAAAGACCCTGGCTCGCTAGCATGGAGGTCGGGTGTTCGATCCCTGCATTGGCCGAGAAAGTTCATCCAGATTTTCCGGCGTGATTCTCCCTTGTCTGTGATGCAGGACAGCAGTCTAGTCGTTCGGATTGGACGAAAAACCAAGGTCCCATATACGAGTATGGCGTAGTGCCGCTGTCCGGGCAAAATTTCCCTCATAGCACACTGTATGGCGTATGTCCGTCTTCATTAGCCCAGTTCGGAGCAGAACAGTAGGACGTTAAACCCCATTTCATTTCATTTATATTTTGTACAGGTCATTTATAAACCGGGTCCACGAGTTCTTAAGTCGCTGACTCATTAACCAGCAGGTCCGGGTTCGATCTCGGTGTTGGGTGAGAAATGTCCATATAGGATTTATAAGTGGTGTAGCACGGATAGTGTGACAAACACGACTCGCTCCCGGTGTTGGTCGAGAACGTTCATCGAGATTTTCCGATGTGGTTTCCTTTCCCCTTGTCATTGCAGGACGTAAAAGATCCCATGACAGTTGGAATTCGATATAAAACTAGACCGTAGCGCCGCTGTCCGGGCAAAATTGCTTCATAGGACATTGCATGACGTATACCCGTTTTATTAGCCCTGTCAGAGCAGAACATTTTACTTGGTTAACCGCGGTGGCGAACAAACCCATTTAATTTCCTTGATAAGTTTGGAAAATGGTTCTTATTATTGAAAAGTTCATGAATAAATATATACGTCAATGTTTGATGGGTCGTCGCAAAAATACAAGTCCAAACCCAAATAATATGACACATTAAGGGCGTGGCTTATAAACATTCCATGGACGACTTTGATGTAAAAGGACCCAGACACGTACTTTTCAGTCTGATTCAAACACAAATCCTATTTCGTTTCGTTTTTTATAGTTCAAAATTTCCTTTTACTTGTCTTCACAACACTAGGATCTGGATGAGTTGTTATATTTAATCTCTATTTTAATCGGAATGTCTAACACATTCGAACCATGTATGTTTTTTGATTAAATATTGGACAGTTTTGAGATATCAATAAAGAAGAATAAATGCTTGCATTGTTTTAAAATATTGGACAGATTTGAGATATCAATAATGCAGAATAAGTATTTGCATTGTGTAAACAGTACATTTGTTAAACTAAACATACATCATGACGTCACATTAATAATGATGTCATGGTTTAAACAGTACATATTTTGTTAACTATTCCCCAGATTCAAAAGAAAATACATCCAAAACAGTTTTCTGTTAACACTGTGGGGTTCTTCAGAAGCAGATACGAGAATTAGAAGAGAAGCTGGATAAAGCCAACCATAAACTGGAAGCTAACCGAAACATTGATATACACGTCAATACCTACACAGGTATGTAGATATACCTACAGTGTTTTATCAAAATTCAGATTTTTCACTCAAAATTTAAAACACACCCTTGAACGCTAAGACCTTGAACAGGATCAACTGTTTGTTGCTAGTTAAGCTATGGTCCTGCTTAAGCTAGTTTTGTCCCGAATGAAAGCAATACTGATGTTTTGCTCCCCTGATGTAAATCTTGTTCCCCATTTAGGGAGCAATGGTGCCTCAGTAAAACATTGGCTCGCTAACCTGTGGGTCCCATGTTCGATCCCTGCGTTGTCCGAGAATGTTTATCGCGACTTTCCGGCGTGGTTCCTCCTTGCCAGTGGTGCAGGACAAAGGGACAACATATGGCCGGTCGGATTTTGACGAAACGCCGCGGTCCCGTGTACACATTGATGTGTACATGAAAGATCTCTTGGCAGTTGGAATTCGATATAAGAGTAGGCTGTAGAGCCAATGTCCGGGTAAAATTTCCCTCATACTACATGTGGCGTATGCCCGTCTTCATAAATCCAATCGTAGCAGAACAGTAGGACGTTAAACCACATTTCATTTTCGTTCTCCAGTTAAAGCGATACTTGTCAAATGTTTAACATGTTGAAATCTGGAGAGAGTCCTATAATCCTATATATAAACAAACATGTTTTGATTTTTTAGACAAGGTATTGCCACGAGCCGGTAGAGTTAATAAAAGAACAGCAGAGAAATATAAAGTAAGCAGGCCTATTTATAATTCGGCCGAATGGTTAGCTTGTTTCATTTGCAGTAAGCCCCCCCCCCCTCTAAAATCAATCATAAAAAAAACCTTTGTATACAATTTACAGGTTCAGCCATGTCGGACTAGATTACGCGACTCATAGTCATGGAAATATTTTTATGACGCGTTTAATCAATGACGTCACATATTTCTGACGTCAATGAAAATAATTCTCACACTTTTTTTTTTGTTAACAAAATAAATCATACAATTTAGATCTAAATTAAATTCAATTCGGAAAAACGAAATTATTTAACATTATTTGTATCACTTGAGAAACTTAATTATGAAGGTTTTATATTTAATTACAGGTAAGAAAATCTTTGGGGAAATCCAATCACGGGGAGTCAATGCACACCGTGTCGATAACGGTGTGAGCTGACTCCTTCAACTGCGCATGTGCTAAACGGTGATCATAGCCTACACCAATGCCCTGTTTCTCGAAATCTTAACTAAAGATAAAGTCCAAATATTAGTAGATACTTCAATTTTGATTGGCTAAGTACTCAAATCGATCTAATATTATCCAATCAAATTACTAAAATTTGGATTTTATCTTAGTTAAAATTTCGTGAAACAGGCCCCAGGAACTAACTCACACTGTACCGGTCTAAGAGACGAGAATTAAAATTAAAGTCAGTGGGTGAATCATTGGTGATCTGTGGCTGTTTAACTACAGTGACCTAAATCTAATTATAGCTGTTATAAGCTCCGACAGTTTAGGCGCCTACAGACTATAATTTAAGTAAATAAAATTGTACTAACAAAATGAAACTAGATTTGCCACGGCTAGATCTTTTTCTTAAGGCCAACTCAATTCTCGTCGAGGTCGCGGAGATGTAATAAGTAGAGCGCGTGAGATTGTAGGTTAGGGTTAGATTAAGTATTAGGGCTATGTCCAGGGTTCGGGTTAGGGTTGGGTTTAGCGTTAACCCTGTTTACATCTCGTGACCTTTGACCAAACTTGAAGTTGGCCTTATCAATTAGATTTAACTCTCTGTGCCTATCTTCCTATAAATTTTACTCGAAACGAAACATACTTTTATATAATTAATGTTGCAGTGTTTTCGGCACTATATCCTTCCGGTACATTTAACCAAATGTGAATATTTTTGGACATGGTAGGCCAACATTAGATAAATTCAATGACTTAATATTGAAAATGACTGAAAAGTAGATAAATTTCGTTTCGTGTGAAATTCTGTGATTCAAATTTGAATTTGCTAGAGTTCAACAAGGTCATTTCCTGATCGGTTTGCCGTGGAGTTTTTGGAAATCTCGTTAATAAATCAACAGTAAAAAAATATTTTGAAGAACAAAAATGGATATGATATGTAAGTTTAACGTGTTAGCAGAGTAGGTAACTGAAAATTATGAATTTTACTGTCAGCTGAAAGAAGCAAACCAGTTGTCAACATTTGGCTGCGTCGAGTTGTTTTGTTTAGATTTTGAGCGGATACCAAATCACCGGAATTCACTTTGCAAATATCAAAATTTGACCCCAAGGCCTACCTCTGTACATATATTTTGCATTAATATTAATAATAAATAATTGAAAAACACCGATGATCACCGGAATTCACTTTTAAAAACATATAAACACCGGAATTCACTTTTAAAAAATGGGGGGTTGGATGGCCGAATGGTTAGCACGTGCGCGCTGCGCTGTATCATACGGTCTGTCATTGAGTCAACTGGTGGGATTTCGATTCCCCGGTTGTACGTGACAAGGAGTAGGGTTGCTGTCCTACCTCGTGGGTTTTCTCCGGGTCCTCCGGTTTCCTCCCACTGCTAAAGACCCCTACGTGCAAGTGAATTATTGAAATAAAATTGAACCATGTGTTAGTCCCGAAATGACCTAGTTTGTGTCGAGTTGAGGTTAAACCCCATTTCTCTCTCTCTCTCTCTCTCTCTCTCTCTCACTTTCAGGGGGGTTGGATGGCTTAGTGGTTAGCACGTGCGCGCTGTATCATTAAGTCTGTCATTGAGTCATCTGGCGTGGTTTCGAATCCCCGGTTGTACGTGACAAGGAGTAGGGTCGCCTGTCCAACCTCATGGGTTTTGTCCGGGTCCTCTGGTTTCCTCCCACTGCTAATGACCCCTACGCGCAAGCGAATTATGGAAATAAAATTGAATCATGTGTTAGGCCCGAAATGACCTAGTTTGTGTCGAGTGGACGTTTAAACCCCATTCTCTCTCTCTCTCTCTCTCTCTCTCTCTCTCTCACTTTCAAAATATGAGAATTCGCCCACAAGCCCTTCCTGCTTACATATATTTTGCATTAATATTAATAATGAATTTCCTTAAATACACCAAAAATGACTACTACATACGCCTTTTAGATTTAACTTGTCTCTTTGTAAATTTCACATGAATGGTCAATTCGAGACTTACACATGGTTCAATTATATTTCAATAATTCACATGCGCGTATGGGTTTTTTGGGGAGGGGGCAGAGGAATCGGCTTACACTACATAAAGATCTGACCAGTTGTACTGGGAGGTCATGTCAGGTGTCATACGGGCGGCTTTTGACCCTATGAAAGATATTGATTAATCAATCAGCTTTAACGTTTCTAGGGGTTTACCCACAGTTCCGTGAAGATCACGCCAAGAACTCGCCGTAACAGACCGTTTCATTAGCTAATTTCTCACATCAACTAGAACGCCTGTTACATAACAACTCTTCCAGTGTAGTAAAGAAAAGAAAACAAAATTTTGTACTATTAAAAAACATGAAACAAAATATGATTTATAAAGAGCCGTTACCTTCAATGTGCCTACATATTTCTTGTAGCATATAGTCGATCATGACTCGTACTGGCTTTATATAACTTTTGGGAAATATTCCCCCTTATTTTTATTTTGTTTTTTATACGCCTACATTGAAATGTAGTCATATATTCAATTGTGTCACCCCCATTCGTCAATTCGTTGGTCCGGCGTCCACAATTGTTTGTGGACACTCTAGAGGCCAAAGTGAATATCCGATTGACATTAAATTTATACACAGTGTTTAAGGTCATGAGACGAAGAAGCCTATTGATTTTCAGCAATTTCTGATAATTACTGCCAGAGTTATGGCCTTTGATCACTTCAAAATATCTTGTGGATGCTCTAGAAGCTAAAGATGATATCCGATTGACTTCAAATTTACACTCAGTGTTCGAGGTCATGCGACGAAGAATCATATTGATTTTCAACATTTCTGATAATTACTGCCAAAGTTATGACCCTTGATCACTTTGAAAAATCTTGTGACTTTCTAGAGGCTAAAGTTATCATCGGATTGGCTTCAGTTTAAGGTCTTGAGATGAACAAGTATATTGATTTTCAATGAATTTTGATAACTTGAACAGCTAAATCCATGATATTAAATGTTTCGTATACTAAACGTTAGCATGGGGCAGAACTTTATACAAACAAATCAAATTCTAATGATTTTCTGATAATTACATGAATTGATGAGTTGTTGTTACTCTTAATTGGTTATTAGTGTATTATAATTGTTTCATTACTAAAAAATGTAAAAATATGCGACAACAATTGTTGACTGCCCGGATGATTTAGCTGCTGTGGGTTGCCTAGGGGGTTGGATCGCTGAATGGTTAGCGTGCGCGTGCTGTATCATAAGGTCTGTCATTGAGTCAGCTGGCGTGGTTTCGAGTCCCCAGTTGTACGTGACAAGGAGTAGGGTCGCCCGCCAACCTCGTGGGTTTTCTCCGTGTTCTCCTATTTCCTCCCACTGCTAAATACCCCTACGCGCAAGCCAATTATTGACATAAAATTAAACCATATGTTAGTCCCGAAATGACCTAGTTTGTGTCGAGTAGTAGTTAAACCCCAATTCTCTCTCTCTCTGTCTCTCTCTCCTCTCTGGACTTTCGGGGATCACGTGGGTAAGACGCTGTCTCGTTAGCCTGGAGGTCGGGTGTTCAATCCCTGCATTGGCCGAGAAAGTTCCCCCTTGTCAGTGATGCAGGACGGAGGGCCTGACAAAGACGGCTGTCTAGTCATGCGGATGGGACGAAAAACCGAGGTCCTGTGTATACATTGGAATGCACGTAAAAGATCCCTTGGCAGTTGGAATTCGATATAAAAGTAGGCGATAGTGCCACTGCCCGGGCAAAATTTCCCTCATAGCACACTGTATAGTGTATGCCCGTCTTCATTAGCCCAGCATAGGAGCAAAACAGTAGGACGTTAAACCCCATTTCATTTCATTTCTCTGGACTTTTACGGTCGACCTCCTGGATCCATTCACTCGATCTGACATGTACAGTTGTTGTGTGGTGCAGTAGCAGATATTGGACAGGTCAGTCGATTTGCACTGGCCAAGACAGTTAACATGGATTTTCCACAGGGTTCCCCCTAGTCACTGGTGCAGAATGGGACACTTGTCAGTCTGATTCCAAATCAGAGTAGGCCGCTGTCCGGACATAATTTCCTACATAGCACACCGTATGACATATGCCCATTTTAATTAGCCCAGTCGGAACAGAACAGTAGGACATTAATCTTGATTTCATTTCAAACATTTAGAAATATTTTTTTCTCTATTTTAGATAAAACAAACTGAACAAGTTGGATCAGGAAAGACTACCACAATGCCTAGAAGAAAAAGGAGCAAATGGATTAAAAATTTACAACAACATTGGCGTAAATGGCGTGATAGCATTGCAGATAAGTCCCTACTTGATTCACCAAATGAACCCCTTCCTGATTCAACAAATGAACCCCTTCCTGGATCACAAGATCAACCTGGATCACGAGTTGAACCCCTTCCGGGATCAATAGATGAACCCTTTCCTGGATCACGAGATGAACCCCTTCCGGGATCACCGGATCAACCCCGTCCTGCTTCAAGAGATCAACTGGTATGTTTGATATCTACATGTAAGCTTATCTACAAAAAAAGAAAAGCAGTTCATGTTTTTTTTTTGTTGTATATTTTTTTTTTTGGCTGAGAAATTTCATCAGCTGTTTCCGACGTGGTTTCGCCTTGTGAGTGGTGCAGGATGGGGATAAAAGACTGAGGTCCTGTGTACACATTGGTGCACACATAAAAGATCCCTTGGCAGTTGGAATTCGATATAAGAGTAGGCTTTTGCGCTGCTGTCCGGGCAAAATTGCCCTCATGGCACACTGTATGACATATGCCCATCATCGTTAGCCCAGTCGAAGCAGAAAAGTAGGACGTTAAACCCCATTTTATTTCATCAGTATTTTTTCAGACAATCCTTCCCTTATAGAAGATTGTATGGCTTATGCCCGTCTTCATAAGCCCAGTTGAAGCAGGCTTGTAACAATCTATACCCCGACGCCCGGGCCTACCAAAATTAACTTACAGGCTAGTGATCTATTTAACCGTACTAGTCCTGGGCTAGTGGCCTTTTACTGGTTTGTAAATTAATCTAGAGATATAGATAAATAAACTGTAAAAACATCCTACATTTATTTCTCCAATTCCACACAAAACTCTATTATAACAATAGATTTTCTGTATAAAACTTAGGGCAGTATGGACATTTTTAGTACCTCGTCGATTCATTCATTCTTGACATTTTTCTCCACCTTGCACTCTTTGACAAGTCACGTATTCAGCAGTTGAAATCAGGTTGATTTTTTTTAAAAAAAGCCTACATAATATTTTATAAGATTGGTTTTGACATAAATATTTGAAAGCATGCCATTGGATTTTCAAATACAAAATAATTTTGATTATTTAATATGTCCGGTATTTCCAAAGAATTTACTACACGTGTTCGTTGCACATGGCATGCTCAATGGTACCCTATCGACACACAGCATCGTGCTCGAGTGATAATGTAAACAATTTTACTATCCTGTCTATTTTAATATTATATCATTAATTATATTAATTTTATTGAAATAAAATTAAACCATATGTTTTTGTCGAGTGGACATTAAACCCAGTTTCCCTCTCTCTCTAAAGTCTTGTTTCCATTATTGTACAGGAATAGTGCATCCTACTGACAAAGGTTGTAGAAGAATCGAAGAGAGAGAAATGAAATGAAATGGGGTTTAACGTCCTACTGTTCTGCTCCTAAACTGGGCTAATGAAGATGGGCATACGCCATACAGTGTACTATGAGGGGAAATTTTGCCCTACAGCCTACTCTTATATCGAATTCCAACTGCCAAGGGATCTTTTATGTGCATGCCAATGTGTACACGGGACCTCGGTTTTTAGTCCCATCCGAACGACTAGACAGCTGTCCTTGTCAGGCCCTCTGTCCTGCATCATTGACAAGGGGAAACCACGCTGGAAAATATGGATGAACTTTCTCGGCCAATGCAGGGATCGAACACCCGACCTCCAGGCTAGCAAGCCAGCGTCTTACCCACTTAGCCACGTGATCCCTGAAGAGAGAGAAATAGGGTTTAGCACTTGACATGGAATGACCCACAGGGGACTTTACTCCTTTTCACGTACAAGCAGGGATTCAAAACCACATCATGACTCAATGAACCATTCAGCCAGTTCGCTCCAATTGCTCAAGGAATGACCTAGTTTGTTTTGAGTGGATGTTAAAACCACTTTCTCTCAATACATAACATTGTTATAACTTTTATATATTACAGGAAACTAATAATATAACTTATCACAGGAAACTAATGATGTTATAACTTTTATATATTACAGGATACTAATAATATAACTTATCACAGGAAACTAATGATGTTATAACTTTTATATATTACAGGATACTAATAATATAACTTATCACAGGAAACTAATGATGTTATAACTTTTATACATTACAGGAAGCTAATAATATAACTTTTATATATTACAGTAAACTAATGATTTTATAGCTTTGATGTTATAACTTTTATATATTACAGGAAACTAATGATGTTATAGCTTTTATATATACTATTCAAAAAAAGTAGGGGATATTTGATTTTGGGGGCATAATACTAAAATATGCAAATGACTACGAAAAAAGTCACTATAGAACCTAACAGAAGAAACATTTCCAGTTACATGTGACGCCCAAACGCACCAATAGCTACCGCATGGAATGCAGGTGATGCTTGTGATCATCATGGGGGTCCAACCCAAGATTTGCACGACTCTGACTTTGAATGTTACAGTCATTGTGGCATTGAATTCCAGGGTGGAAACATCAGTTTAATTGTTTTAGTGACCAGAAAACAAATTTTGATATGCGTCGGCTTACCCAAAATGAAAGGTTACGTGCCCTTGGCATGCTACAGATCGGCACAACACAGGCGGTTGTGGCACGGACGATGAATGTTTCTCAGTCTGTCATAAGCAGGCTATGGTCCAGATACCGTGATACACAATCTGTACAGAACAGACCACGCTCAGGTCGACCAAGGGCGACAACTCAAGCCCAGGATCGATTTATCCGTACCTTGGCCTTGAGAAATCGTGTCATCACAGCAAATCAGATCAGCGCTCGTCTTCAAACAGACACTGGTGTGAGAGTGAGTGGCCAGACGATTCGGAATCGACTGCATAGGGGTCACCTTCGCGCCGACGTCCAGTGATGCCTTGTTTGAGAGATCAACACATTCAGGCAAGACGTCGTTGGTGTAGGGATCGTCAACACTGGGATAATCGACGCTGGAGCAATGTGATGTTTTCAGATGAGTCAAGGTTCACTGTTGATTTTTTGGACAGACGTAGGAGGGTGTGGCGTCGTCGAAACGAGCGCTTCCAAGACGTTAACGTCATCAGACATGATCGATTTGGGGGTGGTTCTGTTATGGTGTGGGGAGGCATCACTGTTGCTGGAAGAACGGCTTTACATGTTGTTGCAGGGCGTGTTACAGGCCAGTACTACCGGGACAACATCTTGGCAGTCCATGTTGTGCCGTTCGCACGACGTCATGGCCGCCGTTTCATCTTCCAGGATGACAACGCAAGATGTCACAGGGGCAGGATCGTTACATGTTACCTCCAACAACATAACATCACCACATTACCTTGGCCAGCACTGAGTCCCGACCTCTCCCCCATCGAGCATGTCTGGGACATGCTTGGACAGAGGTTACGTCAACGTCAACAACGTCCTGCCAATGTCCAAGAACTTGCTGCTGCGTTGCAACAGGAATGGGACAATCTGGACCAAAATGACCTTAGACGTCTCATTAGGAGTATGCCACGTCGGATCAATGCTTGTTTGGCAAACAGAGGAGGATTTACCCGTTACTGACTTGGTTGTGATGCTGTGGTAACTTTGCTGTTTGACCCCGGGTATCATTTTACCCTTATAATGGTCAGTCTATGCCTTACTTAGTCTACGATCATTTGGAATAAATCGATGAATGTGAACTTCATTTCATTTTGTCATTTGTTTCTTCGTCAGTTTCATTAGGTGACTTTAATAACACTTAAAAATCAAATATCCCCTACTTTTTTTCAATAGTATATTACAGGAAACTAATGATGTTATAACTTACATATTTCAGGAAACTAATGATATTATAACCTTCGTATATTTCAGGAAACTAATAATGTTAAAACATTCCATCATTGTGTTTTTTGTGATGAGATTTTTAAAGAGTACAGTGATCTAGATCTTCACTATGAACTACACGTGAACAAGAAGATCCATGTTGAAGGAGAAAAAATTGACAGTATCGTAAAACACTGCAAAAGACATGTTAAAACGGGGCAAATTGCTAATGTTGTAAAACACCGCAAAAGACATGTTAAAAAGGGGCAAATTGCTAATGTTGTAAAACACCGCAAAAGACATGTTAAAACGGGGCAAATTGCTAATGTTGTAAAACACCGCAAAAGACATGTTAAAACGGGGCAAATTGCTAATGTTGTAAAACTCCGCAAAAGACATGTTAAAAAAGACGATATTGATAATGCGGTAAAACTCTGCAAAAGACATGTTCAAGAAGAAAAAATTGATGTGGAAAAACTTCACAAGAAACATGTTAAAGGAAAAAAAAATTGATGTGGAAAAACTTCACAAGAAACATGTTAAAGAAGAGGAAATTGATAACTTGAATTATTTTCAGTGTAACTTGTGTGAAAGAAAATTTGATTTATACCCTGATTTAGAAGAACATTGTAAAATACATATGGAATATGAAGAATCTCCTATCATAGGACAAAATGTTAAAGAAAGCGAATCTATTGCAAGTACTTTATATCAATGTACATTATGTCAAATTTGCTTTGAGCAATATTTTCACCTGGAAGAACATTGTAAACTTCATGGATATCAATGTACAGGCAGAGTTAGGTCTTCCATTAGGTACATGTATATTTAATGTATATTCTATGTTATAGGAAACTAACGATGTTAAACCTTTCCATCAGTGTATTGTTTCTACCTTTAGACAAACCTTTTAGGAGCTGCGGTGGCTAAGTGGGTAAGCTGCTGGAGGTTGCGTGTGGTTTCCCTTTGTCAGTGGTGCAGGACGGAGTGTCTGACAAGGACAGCCGTCTAGTCATTCGGATGGTACGGAAAACTGAGGTCCCGTGTACACATTGGCGTGCACGTACAAGATCCCATGACAGTTGGTATTCGATATAAGAGTAGGCCGTAACCCCGCTGTCCGGGCAATATTTCCCTCATAGGACACTGTATGGCGAATGCCCGTCTTCATTAGCCCAGTTCGGAGCGGGACAGTAGGACGTTAAACCCCATTTCATTTCTTTTGTATTTTGTACAGGTCATTTATAAATCGGGGCCACGGGGTCTCGGTGATTTAAGTCGCTGAAGCATTAACAAGCAGGTCCGGGTTCGATCCAGGCGTTGGCCGAGAAATGTTCTCTTGTCATTGGAGGACGTAAAAGATTCCATGGCAGTTGGAATTCGATATAAGAGTAGACCGTAGCGCCGCTGTCCGGGTAAAATTGCCTTCATAGCACATTGCATGACGTAAACTCGTTTTCATTAGCCCTGTCAGAGCAGAACATTTTATTTGGTTAACCGCGGTGGCGAACTAACTCATTTCATTTCCTTGACAAGTTTAGAAAATGGTTCTTAGTATTGAAAAGTTCACAAATAAATGTATTTGCTTGATGGGTCGTCGCAAAAATACAAGTCTAAACCCAAATAATATGACACATTAAGGGCAGGGCTTATAAAAATTAGGATGGGATTGCTTCCTTGTACGACTTTGATGTAAAAGGACCCAGACACATACTTTTAAATCTGATTAAAACACGGTCCTATTCGTTTCGTTTTTTATAGTTCAAAATTTCGTTCTACTTGTCTTCACAACACTACGATCTGGAAGAGTTGTTATATAACAGGTGGTCTGCTTGATGTGAGGAATTAGCCAATGAACCGGCCTGTTACAGCGACTTCTTGGCATGTTGTATATGGAACACTATAGAAACGTCAACGCTGATTGATTAATCAATGTCTGACGTAAAGGGTGAAAAGACACTCATATAACCCCTAAAGCGACCTCCCACTACCGTCAGATCTTCGAATAGTAGAGGCCGTCGAAAGTATCAAAAACGAAACGAAATATAGATCTGTATTTTAATCGGATTGGAGTGAAATGTTTGTATTCTATAAACGTAATGTCTAAACACATTATTTGAACCATGTATGTTTTTTGATTAAATATTGGACAGCTTTGAGATAGCAATAATGTAGAATAAATGCTTGCATTGTTTAAACTACATTTGTTAAACTAAACATACATTATGACGTCACATTAATAATGATGTCATTGTAATAATCATATTAAACATAGATTATGCAAGAGCTAAATCTGTCTATTGCAGGTTTTTCTTTAGGCCTAAAATGTTATCTAAATTATTAATTACACATTTATTAACAAAACAAGACCATAATCGACTCTCGATGGCATCGGATACTCGAGATTTTAACTAGATTAGAACGGTTCGCCATTTAAAAATTTAATGTAAAATTGGGAAAGCGAGGCTAAGTCCCGATTTCAATATTTCTTTTTTCATCATCTAATTTTGAATTATTATAGCAAGAATGGCCAACTCTTTATTAAACTCTTAACTAATGTATCTTTAACTATTCCCCAGATTCAAAAGAAAATACATCCAAAACAGTTTTCTGTGAACACTGTGGGATTCTTCAGAAGCAGATAAGAGAATTAGAAGCGAAGCTGGATAAAGCCAACAATAAATTGGAAGATAGTCGATATGTTGATATACCTGTCAATACCTACACAGGTATGTACATTTATATATACCTACAGTGTTTTATCAAAATTCAGATTTTTCACTCAAATTTTAAAAAAAACGCCCTTGAACATGTGTAACACTTTGGTCCTTAAGACAATTTTGGTTCTTTGAAAAATTGTTACTTTACTCTGTCTATAGAGTCAAATCACACGTACTTAATGAACGTGAATAGATAGTTATACATAAAAAAACCCAGTGATATTTTGGTAAAATCATAACCATTGTCAAGATATCCATCAAGTTCTGTCTGTTAATTGACCTATGGTTGGTAGACTAAATAATATAATGTCTCCTCCTTTAGTCCTGTGAAATAAAGAGATTTATTCCATATTTGGGATGGAAATTAACGTCAAGGCTATCTAAGACGTACAGAAATTAGGGGGTATAAATTAGGGTGTAGAGCGAAATGGATCAAAGCTCATTCAGATATTCCTAGCAGCTATTATTATTGAGGACGAGGAACATTTAAAGCCATTACAGCTTAGCAATAAAGTTGTAAAATCATTGATTCTGTAGTGTTATTACGATCATGAAGAAACAAGTCCGATAGCTTGTTAAGCCATGGTCTGGCTAAAGCTAGATTTGTCTGGAATGAAAGCAATACTGATGGTTTGCTCCACTGATGTAAATCTTGTTGACCATTTAGGGAGCAATGGTGCCTTAGTAAGACGTTGGCTCGCTAATCTGGGGTCCCATGTTCGATCCCTGTGTTGGCCGAGAAAGTTCATCGCGTCTTTCCGGCGTGGTTCCTCCTTGTCAGTAGTGCAGGACAACAGAACAACGTATGGCCGGTCGGATTTTGACGAAACGCCGCGGTCCCGTGTACACATTGGTGTGTACATAAAAGATCCCTTGACATGTGGAATTCGATACAAGAGTAGGCTGTAGAGCGACTGTCAGGCAAAAATCCCCTCATACTACACTGTATGGCGTATGCCCGTCTTCATAAGACCAATCGTAGCAGAACAGTAGGACGTTAAACAACGTTTCATTTGGAGACAGTCCTTACAATCCTATAATCCTCTAAGTCAGTTTTCAAAACTAAAATGTTTAAATTTTGAATGTTTGCTGGGACAGGTAGAGGCACCTCAAAACAAGGAAAGTAATATGCCTCGACCAAGTAGACCTCCCCACTTCCATTATGTAGCTTTTATTTTCAAGCGAAATATAATACAATTTCTAAGTATTATTGTGTAGGAAATATAAACCATTATTCAGAAAATATGAAACTATCGTTAAAACATGTAAATTCTGATGAACGAGTCGTTATTATATTTTTTACAGACACCGTATTGCCCTGAGCCGGTAGATTTAATAAAAGAACATCAGAGAAATATAAAGTAAGCAGGCCTATTTATAATTCAAGGGTGGGGGGTGGATGACTGAATGGTTAGCATGTGCGCGTTGTATCATAAGACCTGTCATTGAGTCAACTGGCGTGGTTTCGAATACAAGGAGTATGGTCGCCTGTCCAACCTCGTGGGTTTTTTCCGAGTCCTCTGGTTTCCTCCCACTGCTAAAGACCCCTACGAGCAACACCCGCAGTCTATTTATAATTCATTCATTTCATTGTTATTTTGTTGTTTTAGTTTGAGTAAAGTCCCCTCCCCCCCTGGCCTATTTCAGATTCATTGTTAGTTTTGTTGTTTCATTTGGAGTGTAGTCTGTATCATAACAATCCCAGGACTGTACAACACAGTTGGAGGTTACGGTTGGGTTAGAACCCCGAACCCATTCACTTATAAAGATGTGACGTCATACTTTGATTTGGTTGTCGAGTGGTTTTGAATCCCCGCCTGTACGTGACAAGGGGTAGGATCGCGAGCGAATTATTGAAGTAGTACTGAATCATATGTTAGTCACGAAATGACCTAGGTTTGACACACCCCCCTCTCTCTCTCTCTCTCCCCGCCCACCGCCCACACATCTATTTGTATACATAGCTATATTATTTTGTTTCAGATGATTGAACTCTGTCATGGGTATGGTGTGTTCATATATCCATCAGATCTCGTCCACGTCAAGAAATTATTCGAGAAAACAAAGAGTGGACAATCCGTGACTCGTCACCTTCTGAGCGTCATGTTTACAAAAGAAGAGCTATGTTTTGGTTCAGTATCAAAAGATCCTAAACCTGGTCTGATGTCATTGGATGCAACCGTAGTTCAAGCCATTAGAGGTAAAGTCTTGTTTTCACAGTGTGGCATGGTTACTATGGTGCCGGCATATTAACACCACGTTCGATCGCGGTGTAGGTCGAGAATATTTCTCGGAATTTTCCATTCCGGTTTCTTCTTGTCAATGGTGCTGGGCGGTGTGTCTGACAAGGACAAGATCTAGCTCTTGTCAATGGTGCTATGGGCGGGGTGTCTGACAAGGTCATAATCTAGCTCTTGTTAATGGTGCTAGCCGGGATGTCTGACAAGGTCATAATCTAGCTCTTGTTAATGGTGCTAGCCGGGATGTCTGACAAGGACACGCCTCTAGCTCAAATGGTTAACAGAAAATCAGGATTTATCCGTGTCGTGCTAAAAAAGGCGCTTGACAGTTGGTTTAGACCCTGCACTGTAACAAACATATCCATGTAAAAACGTAAAAAAATTACGGAAACAAAAATTACCATGAAAATTTTATCCGTATTTATTTATCCTTTAATTTACAGAAATTCCTTCAATTAACATAAATTCCATTTGGTAAATTTTGTTTCCTGAGCATGAAGGTGATAAAAATTTCATTGAACGAACCATTGACTTTATACGTGTGCATTAATGACTTTATTTACTGTCCGCTTCCACCGAAGTGATATCGCAGGAAATCTTTAAACGTAACCTCTGTTCGCTAATATAAGAATCGAGAGCAAGGTATCACAAACCGCTACTCGACGGTGGTTGGAGGCTTTCAGATGTGAGTTTGCGGTATTATCAATTTGCAGGTATGTAGACGCTGTCATAGAGACAAACCGACTTACACTGGCCAACCGGTTATACTATCCAGATTCAAGCGTGCTTGATTACCAGATACTACCTTTTCACACACCCAGCGTTAAAACATATTTTTACACATTTATGAAAATACTTACAATCTGATTACCGTATGATGAATAACAATAAACTTTATAGATCTTATAAATAATGGAAATTAGATATACATGTCAAATTAATATACCAAACGGTACAAAATATGATTCTTCATATTATGGTTAATATATTGAAATGAGTACTTTAACATGATAATTATTAGGAATGATTATATATGTATACGATTACTTATCGGTACCGATAACAGAATTACAGAAGGGAATAAAACATTATATCCCTAATATTCACGAAACCTCCTGGTCATTCCACCATTTATTCCGTAAAATAACAGAATTAAGTCCATTATAGAAGGGAATAAAACATTGTTCCCTAAATGTCACGGAAATTTCCTGTTTAATATTGAATATTCCACTGAAATAGATAAAACACGTAATTTGAAGAAATAATTCATACTATTAACACAATTTCTCCAAAAAAGTTATCAATTGACAAAAAAAGGTGCTAAACTACTGAATTCGCTCACATTAAAAATGGATATTTTTTACAGTGTGGGGTTACCCAGCCCATACCTAATACATATTAGCCAACTAGACTGAAACAATGGCCATTTTATAATGTATGTTAATCATTTCAGATTACTGTGTAGCAATGTCAAAGGACAAGAATGTGGCCATTAATCAAGCTCTTCACAACAAATTAACCACGTACAGATATAAGGCGAGGTGTAGGGCAACAAGTCCTGAATACTGATCATTGACAGTGCTTATCTAGATGAAATTATGGATGACGAAACCCCCGTGCTTATTGAAGGAGTCAAGTCGCTAACTAACTCAATATCATCCAGTCTTCGACAATGCAAACAGAAACGATTGATGTTTCAGTCAAAATGAAAATATTAACATTGGCACTTGAATTGCGTGTAGAATGCTTCGGGTACCATTTGCATTAAGGGACTCGATGAAGGAGACTTAATATATCCCACGTAGAAGAATATCACCTTTTAAATTCAGACCCTTCGCGTATTTCGCCAAACATAACTGATTATAAATTACAGTATAATAGAAACGATTGAATGTAAATCAGGTTATATATATTCATAATACATTATTATTTGTTGCGATCTATTTGTGTCCATTACTGGGTGCCACAGAATAGAGATTTAGCTCTTTCTGGGTTGATTGCTTATTATATTCAAATACTAGATTGGTGGGGAAAACCCGTTCTTATTTAATCAAGATGCTGAGTTGGTGGAGAGATTTAAGGCCAAGAGTAGCGGAAAGATATCAGTAGAATATACCACAAGTTCCAAATACCGATTATTGATAGTGCTTTTATTGCTGGGTTTGTGGGGGAAACACCGGATTGTTTAGTTAAAGTGCTGGATGGTGGGGGATACCCTGTGATTATTTAATAAATATACTGGGTTGGCGGGGAACCCCAGGCTTGTTTAGTTAAAATATTGGGTTGGTGGGGAAATCCCGGGCCTGTTTAGTTAAAATACTGGGTTGTTGAGGAAAATAAATTTATCTTTAAATTGAATCCGACCTCTGTTTTATTGTCTCTGAAACATTTCCACCGCGGCGCCCTAACCTAACCAGGCGGTGTGGCGTGTTTCATTGACTTGAAGACCATGATAAAAGTGACCGTAAATATAAAAGTAAATATAAAAGTAAACATAATCAATCGCTGTTTTAATGAAATGCAAATATGCTTGTTTTTGTTCAGTTAATATCGATGTGATTCATGATGTCATAAATCAACCTCTTCTATGTACCAGTTTGCATACATGAAATTAAAGGGAGTAAAATGAGATTTAACCTGTTACGAGTTTGCTCCAACTGGGATAATGAAGACGGGCATAAGCCGCTACGCCCTCCTCTTATATCGAATTCCAACTGTCAAATGTACGTCAAAGTGTTCACCGGAAAATCACAGAGAACTTTCGAAATCAACAACGGGATTGGACCACTTGCCCCTAGTCAACGAATAACTGAGCCACGGCGGCTCCCATTTTTTAAAGTATCAAATATATCAAGTATCATCAAGTCTATAATACCCGCCCTTGTCTTCTGCCCCGATTGGGTTAACAAAGACGGACATACGCCACACACAAGGCGCTATGAGGGGAAATTTAACCAGTCAACGACGCTACGGCCTACTTTTATGTCAAGGGTTCTGCACGGGACCTCAGTTTTCTGTACCATCCGAATGACTACACCTTTTTTCTTGCCAGGTCTGAAGGCCTACACCACTGCCAACCCAGGATGAGTCAATAGGGGGACGATTAGGTTAACGTCCGCTTTAATTGAATCAATTGGTGTGGGTTCGATCCCGGCTTATTACTGGCCACCGTCGTGCTAAAGACCTGTACACGTGCAGGCTAATTAATTGATGGATTAGAGAAATATCATATGTCGACGGTGTTAAAAAAAACTCAACTAGAACGCCCAGGGTCACATCCCACTTGTCCGGGATCCCTGTCAGCGAGAGGCGTGGGGGGTCGATGAATGTTAGAAGGGCAGAATCTGAAATACCCGAAAACATTTCGGTTTACAGAAAGGGAGATTTCGGGACTAACATGGTTTGTTTTATGTAAAGGATTCGCTTAAGGATCTTTAGAAGTGGGAGGTAACCGCAAAACCCGGTGAAAACTTATGAGGTTGGACACTACGTCTTGTCACGTACAAGTGGGGAATCGAAACCATGCCATTTGACTCAATGACAGACCTTATGATCTAACGCGCTCGCGTTAACCATTCGGTCACGCAACCCCAAGCAATATTTGGAGAATTAATCTCTCAACTAAATATTCGCTTCAACCACAAGGATATTAAAGATACATTGTCACAAATGTATTTATCAGGTGGTTATTTCCAGTAAAAGTATGACATGATATATATGAAAAGTTTAGACGCCCAATCTTACTAGGAAACTACTCGATTACCGTATCATCTCAATGGAAGCGGACGTAAATTAACCTTGATATTATATCAAGTATTATAATATCAAGGGAGTCGCGGTGGCTCAGTGAGTAACGTCTACCATAGAGTCAATTGGCGTGGATTCGGTTCACGCATGTACTTGACTAATACCCCGTTCAGACGCTTATTTTTAAACCAGTTCAAAATCGCCGGGGTTTTTAAGACAGCGTCGTGTTGCGTTCACACGTACTATAAGTCAAACCTGTTTAACTATTCTGACCTCTTCGGTCGGAGGTTAGAGTTAACTATGCATGCGTACATACCATTTCCTGGTAGAATATGTAAACATCCTGTGAAAAAAAATCCGCGAAATTTGTTTCTCTTACTCTCGGATAGTTTATACACATTTCCTAGAAATGAATACTAATGCTTTGAGACATAGAATTAAACAATTTAGACAACGACAGAGTCAACAAAGGTACTTCTTTCTGATGCTAATGAGTGTCACTTCTGTGATATTCATGCCAACCAACAGGAGAATATGGTCACGGTATCACAGTGGCAATTGGTGGAATCACGCATACAGGTTTGGTTTGATATATTCATATATATTGTTTTAAAATTTATAATCATTATAATGTAGCCAAATATGTACACGGACAAGGTGTATAAAACAAATATTAACCAAGGGGTCATCAATTAAATATTTATAGAAAATATAACGTCCCCCCCCCCCCCCAAAAAAAAAAACAACCTAAAAAAACAAAACAATCTTCACACAAATAGGCCTGTGCTATTATATGTGCCATATAGACAATTTTTAATTTCGAATAATAATAGTTGCATGCTTAAAAGAGCTAAATTGTTAATATTTGGGATCTAGAAATTGACACAAATGGGTCGCAACACATAATTTCTAATTAGTTATATTCGTTGAAATACTCTAGATGTCTAAATCGAATGGCAATGTCTAGCAACTGGTAATTCCAGTCTACACTGATAGTATTTATTGTGCATGCTCTCCAGATAAGAATATGACTTGTGGGAATATGTCTAGCCTCGTTCTTCTAGTCCCTTGTTACAAATGACACTGAAATGCATTACACAATTCGTGTACCAATGGTTAAATGTTTGTTTTGTCTCAAATATTGGATATCAGAAACCCATCTTTTCCCCGTTAAGATCACAAGATCAATGTTGATTGAAATTGACAAATACTTTGTGTTTTCAATGTCGCAGATTTTGGATGATATTGACTACTTTAAGTTTAATTATTTACCTAATCTTATTCCTTTACATTTTATTTTCAGCTTTTATGATGATATACAGTATTTAGAAAACTTCAGAATGTCAAAATGTACATTTGAATATCTGTGCAGAATTTTGAGACCATTTCTTGAGAAACAGGTAACAAGTATGAGGGAACCAATATCTGTTGAGCGACAGGTAGGCTATTTTGCATTTTATGATCGCTGTATCATACACAGACAATGGATACCTGACCCAAAAACAAAAGACATTTAATTATAAGCTAAGTAGTTCACGCATGACGGTAGAAAATTCCTTTGGTCGCCTAAAAGGTCGCTGGCGCTGCTTATTAATATGATATGAATGTTGACAAGGTCCCCAATATTATTATGACCTGTTGCATACTTCATAACATATGCGAACAAGCAAAAGACCCATTTAGGGTTGAATGGCTAGAGGATGTAGCAAAGGGAGAAAACTAAATGCCTCAGCCAAATCAAAGTAACGAAGAGGCAATTAATGCAGACTGCACTAACATTAGAAATATCCTGGCTGAATACTTCCAGGAATAATTTAACCTTACAAAACAAATAATTAAGAAAGTAATAATTGGCCATACTGTTACATACACTCACTACAAAGAATTTCTATGTGTATATGCCATCTTTTGTTTACTTTTATTGTTTCATTTTGTGTGTTTGCAGAAAACTAAAAAATGGTCAAACTAAATTGGTTTATTTTCATAATAAAAATCATACAACAGAAAAATAACTGATAATCTTATAACACAGTGGGTCTATTATAACTATATATGTGATCAGCTCTGGCCAAATGGTTGCTATGGAGTTCAATTTGTTTCCAAAATTTTCAATATCTTCTTTCTTAAAAGTAATATTATGGTACATTCAAATTTAAATATTCCAAGCATATTTCTAAGTCACATACTAATTTAAAGGTATTTGGATACAGAATTTAAATTGACACCTTTTGGCATCTTGATTTTTGATCCATGCATCTCATTAAGCCAGAGTTGGATTATATAATAAGAGGTCCAATTGTCATCTTTGTTGTCCATCATTGAAGAAGTGTATGTAATTAAAAATATACAGTGGACTCTTTCACTTTCAACATTGTACAGGACCGATACAATGCCGGATTATACACCATGACGGAATACTTAATTGTCTCAAAACCGCAAGTATTATTGTACCTCGAATACCAAAGTATTATTTTAATGCACCTTCGAATACCCAGAACTTAAAAATATGATAAACCTTTCTGTACATTTGAAACTTTATTATATAAAATTATTATGTTTTTACTTTGGGTGCGTACAAAACACTTGTGCGTCGTTATGAACAAAATATTATAATGATAGTGATTCTTCATCTCAGCAATTTATATTTAATGTTGCTGTATTTGACGTGAAAAAATCAAATGAAATACCAAGCACTCTCTTACAAGAAATTATAAAATTATCAAGGTTTTATTAACAAAGACTGACACATACTTTAAGCTCACCGATAATTGATTGCTTGTCGGTTAACACCCACTGATTGAAGGCAGGATTATCCAATGTTAATTCAACAGAAATCGTTTAACGGGGGTCCCCAGATTGGTCTAATAATTCGGAATATTCCGAGTCCACTGTACAAGCCTACACTATAAAGTTATTGATCAATTTAAATAAAAGAGAATTTACCATTTTTGAAAACATAACAGACTGTTTTGTTCTTATTAGGGGCTTATCAATTGACTTACAAAGAAGAAAACACCCACCTCATACCGTTTCGCATTATTTGATAACGATAAGAAGCCAAGTCAAAACTTTGCTTTAGATATAAACAAGGATTGTCCTGTGTATTCCCAGTTCAATTGCTAAATGCCATTGAAACAATTAATCTCATACTGGTAATTTAAATTCATAAAAACTGAAATCACATAAAACGTGTTACAACTACAGTTAACTTTCACAACCAAGTACATATATCAGCTTCATGACACATTTGATAATGATATGGATATTAATAATTAAAACATGGAAATAAATTTATTAAAACTTGAGCCATGGTAAAATGGAATGACAAATAAAATTCATGTATTTGTAGAAACAAAAATAAACTGTTATCAATGACAATAATTGCGCTACATGTCAGATATTTTGGCACAAAATGGTATATCTTGAAAATAATATGATTCAGCTTCATGATACATTAAGTTAAATGATATGGATATTAATAATTAAAACATGGAAATTAATTTATTAAAACTCTAGCCTTGGCACAATGGAATGATAAATAAAACTATGTATTTCTACAAACAAAAATTAACTGTTATCAATGAAAATAAATGCTCTACATAGCAGAACTTTTGGCACAAAATGATAGGTCTTGAAAATAATATGGTTTTATAAATTTGTATATGTGTGTCCATTAGCTCCTTGTAAAAATTGTGGCTGCGGAACATGTCCATTTTGTTGTTGAGAAAATTGATGCTGCTGAAATCCCTGATTGGCAAACAAACTCCATAATCTTAATTCATGTTGCCTATCTCTTTCCCTATCCTCGCGTCGTTGTTCCTCAGCTCTAAGTCGATCCTCCCGTCTCTGCTCTTTTCTAAGTCTCTATGAATCTGCCTCCATTCTCATTCTTTTTTCTTCGAATTCAAAATATGATCTTTCTTGTTCTCTTTGACAATTTATAAAGCTGGTTGTTGTCTCATTCAGAACACGTTGAATTATATCCTCTCTGTTTCTTTTTTTCTTTTCTGGTCCTGTAAGTAAATAAAATAACTCTTTAATGTTTAAATAAATGAACAATGATTGACAATTCGGGCCTCGAAATATCCCTTCAGTAACTAACCTGTCACTCTTAATTATCCAAAAACAACCACAATATTTACCATGGTGCCGTTACACATGTACTTCTGTGTAGATACTTCAAAATGCTATAGATGAAAACTTGTGTGGATGGTGTGTTAAAGTTCTTATACAATAATTGGGCGTGGTTCTGTCCCTGGAGGTCAGGCATGTACCAAAAATAACCATATTGTAAAGGAATAATGAAATAAATGTGACATCATAATGAGTAGGCCTATTGTGGTCTGGAGTCAATTTCCTGAACATTAGTAAATTTAGTCCACCTACTTACTACCTGTCAGAGAACATTTCAAGTCCTGCATTTTATTTCCATATAGGTATACACCTTATTAAGTCACTCTTCTGTTTTGTTTTACCTATTCATGGCTACACTATTTTGAATTCGATCTTATTATGTATTAAAATCATAAACAAAATTCTTTAGGTAAATAATAGCTATATAAAGTAGTTAAGGGCGTTGTCACAGGTATGACTTTTTTGAACACCTATAATTTCTAATTTGATTGGGGGGATCACGTGGCTAAGTGGGTAAGACGCTGGCTCGCTAGCCTGGAGGTCGGGTGTTCGATCCCTGCATTGGCCGAGAAAGTTCATCTCGATTTTCCGGCGTGGTTTCCCTTTGTCAGTGATGCAGAACGGAGGGCCTGACAAGGACAGCTGCCTAGTCATTCGGATGGGACGAAAAACCGAGGTCCAGTGTACACATTGGCATGCACTTAAAAGATCCCTTGGCAGTTGGAATTCGATATAAGAGTAGGCCGTAGCGCCGCTGCCCGGGCAAAATTTCCCTCATAGCACACTGTATGGCGTATGCCCGTCTTCAATTAGCCCAGGTTAGGTGCAGAAGAGTAGGACGTTAAACCCCATTTCATTTCATTTTCTAATTTGATTGGGATACAAAATCAAATGTTCCGTGTACTTTATAACCAGTAAACATACCATTTGTCCTGCACAACACTCATCTATACGTACAGCTAGTTTTCAGTGGGATGTTATTCTAGCATTTTTTAAAATTTATATTGAATCACAGAAGGAATTAGTGACCGGTTTACCACGTTCTTAGACAGAAAGCAGCTCCAGTGTTGTACTCTTTTCAAATATTGATAACCATTTAGAATAAATAGCAACTGAACCTTTTTTTTCTGGCTGTTTACGGAGGACGGTTTCTGTAGGCTCATTTTCTTCATTTTCCAAATTGACTCTTGTTGGTTCCTCATCATTATCATCATCATCAAAATCATCCAAATCTTGTGTTTCTATAAAAAAAAAAAAAAATACCATTATATAATTTCCATAAGTTTTGATTTTAAAACACTAATTCTCCAATGGCTATTATGCAAAAAAATTTGATTTAATTTGTTTTGTGTGTATATGTGAGTTTGATCCCATGTTTGTAGGCTTATATTGCCTGCCAACTATCGCATCGATTTAGTCTTGCTCCTGACAATATAATAACAATAACATGTTCGCTTACCTGAATTAATACTTGTCTCCAGAATATGTGTTGGACGGGTAGCGGGTCTGGTTCCTAATATTTTATCCATAGCGTCAAAAAACTTGCTAGTTTTCTTGCCACTCCCACTTTTATTGTTGTGGTCCTTTATTTTTTTTATAAGAATGCTTCATATTCTTTATGCGATTCTTGCAGGCGTCTGCAGATTTTCTGTACCCATTTTCCTGATAGATAGAAAATATAAAATAAATTTACTACTAGAATATGAGAAAACCGGGATTTATGAAAAATGCTTACGCTGTTATAAATAGTATTACTAAAAGAGAACTAAATTTTATTAACTTGTAATATACACAACTAAAAACAGTTGTTTATGTAACTGTAACTCGTGGCTTACTGTACTCCAAACAATAGAGGGTATGAGTCTTCAGATTTCTATTTAATTGCCTAACTATAGACACTCTGAATTTAAATTCGCTGTTAAATTGGACACATTGAAGAACACACTATTTTTTATACAACTTTTACAAAGTACAATTGTGTGCCCAAATTTTCCCAGCATTTGGTGCCCAAAATGGGGGGGGGGGGCGCCTATGGACAAACAATGATAACTTGGCTGAGAATGAAGTAAATCAAGGGGTTTCCACATTTTGCTCCATCTGTCTAAGATACGATCGAGAATTAACATTGTGAATGGGGAAATCTTTAGTGGTCTGTGACCAAATAAATAAAACTGTGCTAACAAAATGAAACTAGATTTGCCATGGCTAGATCTTATTCTTAAGGTCAACTCAATTCTCGTCGATGTCGCTGAGATGTAATAAGTAGAGCGTGTGATTGTTGGTTAGGGTTAGATTAAGTATTAGGGCTAGGTCCAGGGTAAGGGTTAGGGTTGAGATTAGCGTTAACCCTGTTTACATCTCGTGACCTTTGGCCAAACTTGAAGTTGTCCTTATTAATTAGATTTAACCCTTTGTGCCTATCTTCCTATAAATTTTACTCGAAACGAAATATAATTTTATATACTTAATGTTGCAGTGTTTTCGGCAATATGTCCTTCCGGCACATTTAACCAAATGTGAATATTTTTGGGCATGGTAGGCCAACATTAGATAACTACAATGACTTAATATTGAAAATAACTGAAAAATAGATAACTTTCGTTTCGTGTGAAATTCTGTGTTTCAAATTTGAATTTGCTAGAGTTCAAAAGGTCAGTTTGCAGTAGAGTTTTTGGAAATTTCATTAATAAAAAATCAACAGTAAAAAAATATTTTGAGAAAAAAAAAAT
Organism: Patella vulgata; assembly: GCF_932274485.2. Lineage (NCBI taxonomy): Eukaryota > Metazoa > Mollusca > Gastropoda > Patellidae > Patella > Patella vulgata. The sequence continues at coordinate 3,055,944 of NC_065881.2, forward strand.
TAATATGATATGTAAGTTTAACGTGTTACTAGTGCAGGTAACTGAAAATTACGAATTTTGCCGTCAGCTGAAAGAAGCAAAGCAGTTGTCAACATTTGGCTGCGTCGAGTTGTTTTGTTTAGATTTTGAGCGGATACTAAATCACCGGAATTCACTTTGCAAATATCAAAATTTGACCCCAAGGCCTACCTCTGTACATATATTTTGCATTAATATTAATAATAAATAACTTAAAAACACCGATGATCACCGGAATTTACTTTTAAAAACATATAAACACCGGAATTCACTTTCAAAATATCAGAATTCGCCCGCAATCCCTTCCCTGTTTACATATATTTTGCATAATTAATATTAATAATGAATTTCCTTAAATACACCAAAAATGACTACTACATACGCCTTTTAGATTTAATTTGGCTCTTTGTAAATTTCACATAATTGTTCATTTCGGGACTAACACTTGGTTCAATTATATTTCAATAATTCACATGCGCGTATGGATTTTTTGGAGAGGGGGCAGAGGAATCGGCTTACACTACATGAAGATCTGACCAGTTGTACTGGGAGGTCATGTCAGGTGTCATACAAACGGCTTTTGACCCTATGAAAGACATTGATTAATCAATCAGCTTTAACCTTTCTAGGGGTTTACCCACAGTTCCGTGAAGATCACGCCAAGAACTCGCCGTAACAGACCGTTTCATTAGCTAATTTCTCACATCAACTAGAACGCCTGTTACATAACAACTCTTCCAGTGTAGTAAAGAAAAGAAAACAAAATTTTGTACTATTAAAAAACATGAAACGAAATATGATTTATAAAGAGCCGTTAATACCTTCAATGTGCCTACATATTTCTTGTAGCATATAGTCGATCATGACTCGTACTGGCTTTATATAACTTTTGGGAAATATTCCCCCTTATTCTTAGTTTGTTTTTTAAACGCCTACATTGAAATGTGGTCATATATTCAATTGTGTCACCCCGTCCGTCCGCCCATTCGTCGGTCCGGCGTCCACAATTGCTTATGGACGCTCTAGAGGCCAAAGTAAATATCCGATTAACATTAAATTTATACACATTGTTTAAGGTCATGAGACAAAGAAGCCTATTGATTTTCAGCAATTTCTGATAATTATTGCCAGAGTTATGGCCCTTGATCACTTCAAAATATCTTGTAGATGCTCTAGAAGCTAAAGATGATATCGAATTGACTTCAAATTTACGCGCATTATTTGAGGTCATGAGACGAAGAATCCTATTGATTTTCAACATTTCTGATAATTACTGCCAAAGTTATGACCCTTGATCACTTTGAAAAATCTTGTGACTTTCTAGAGGCTAAAGTTATCATCGGATTGGCTTCAGTTTAAGGTCTTGAGATGAACAAGTATATTGATTTTCAATGAATTTTGATAACTTGAACAGCTAAATCCATGATATTAAATGTTTCGTATACTAAACGTTAGCATGGGGCAGAACTTCATTCAAACCAAACAAATTTTAATGATTTTCTAATAATTAATTGATGAGTTGTTACTCTTAATCGGATATTAGTGTATTATAATTGTTTCATTACTAAAAAAAAGTAAAAATATGTGACTGCCCGGATGATTTAGCTGCTGTGGGCGTATCTTTCGTTGCCTGGTAACCTATCTTTTTCATTTGAGTAAATCTGTTGTCTGCATCACTACAGTCCAGGGACTGTACAGGGGAGCTGGATGGCCGAACAGTTAACGTGTGCGTGTTGTATCATAAGGAGTAGGGTCGCTCGCCAACCTCGTGGGTTTTCTCCGGGTCCTCAGATTTCCTCCCACTACTAAAGACCCCTACGCGCAAGCGAATTATTGACATAAAATTAAACCATATATGTTTGTCCCGAAATTACCTAGTTTGTGTCGAGTGGATGTTAAACCTCATTTCTCTCTCTCTCTGTCTCTCTCTCATTTATATTATGAGATAAAAAAGTTCATTGTTGGTGGCACAGAGATAAACTGTTCTAATGATTACCATGGGAACTGCCAGATCCAAGTTATAAACCATAAAACTACACTGTTTTTTAATTTTAAATGTAAATATGTTTAGATGATTTATATAGAGGGGGTGGGTGGAGCTGCAATTTTAAGGCCCTTCTGACTTGGGGAAAGCCCCACATTAATGGTTAGATTTTCGAAAAATACATTTTCCATGCATGGAACAATATTTCTGGTAAGTTGCAGCCATTTAACTGATGACCATATAAAAAGTCCCATTTTTAGGCCGTGGCCAGGTGGGCTTTAGGACCATCTGACTTGACGAAAGCCCCAACATTTTTGGTTAGATTTTTGAAAAATATGTTTTCCAAGTATGGATCTTTGTTTCCAGTAAGTTTCAGCCATGTAACTTGTGACCATATAAAAAGCCCCATTTTTAGGGTGTGGTCGGACATACTTTAGAGCGATCTGTCTTGGGGAAAGCCCCCAAATTTTTGGTTAGATTTTTGAAAAATATGTTTTCCAAGTATGGATCTTTGTTTCCAGTAAGTTTCAGCCATGTAACTTGTGACCATATAAAAAGCCCCATTTTTAGGGTGTGGTCGGACATACTTTAGAGCGATCTGTCTTGGGGAAAGCCCCCAAATTTTTGGTTAGATTTTTGAAAATTGTATTTACCAAGTGTGGATCTTTGTTTCTGGTAAGTTTCAGCCATGTAACTGATGACCATATTATTAGCCCCACGAGGCGATATTGGGTGTGGTCTGACTTGGGGAAAGCCCCGGAAATTTTGGTAAGATTTGTGAAATATTTACTCCGACTATGGATACCATTGTCCCTACAAAGTTTCAGCCATGTAACTTATGACTTAATTTTAGGCCTACTTTAAGGTGCTGCTGCAGCTATACGCCCCACCAGTGCCCGATCTGACCAACTGATTTTTACTCGTACGGACACCTGCTACGAATTTGGGTGTTCAAACCTTTTGTAACTGATGACCATATTATTTTGTCATTAGCTCCTGGACTATAAGGCACCTGTCACTGACAATATCAGGCACCGATTCAGGCTTTTTCAGACACTAAACCTCTGATGCCTGTCATTTTGTCTGGCACTGATTTGTCTTTTTTATTGATATTATTAATACATGTGTTAGTCCCGAAATGACCTAGTTTGTGTCGAGTGGACGTTAAATCCCATCTCTCTCTCACTTTGATAACTATTCAATGATTATTCCCTCGAACACCTCTTCCGAAGAACTTGTAATTAAATATTATATTGTTAATATAATATAATAAGATCAAAACCTTCAAACATCCTTATTAGATTTCTTTAAGGTAGAAAAATTTATTGATGAGAATGCTTGAATATTCCAGAACATCCCTAAATATTCCTTCTAACACCTTATCCGAAGAGCTTCGAAATGAAATGAAATGCTCCGAACTCGACTAATGAAGACGGGCATACGCCATACAGTGTGCTATGGGGGAAATTTATCCCGGATAGCGGCACTACGGCCTACTTTCATATAGAATTCCAACTGTCAAGGGATATTTTACGTGCACGCCAATGACTAGACAGCCGTGCTTGTCAGGCCCTCTGTCCTGCATTACTGACAAGGGGAAACCACGCTGGAAAATCTGGATGAACATTCTCGGCCAATGCAGGGATCGAAAACCGACTTCCAGGATAGCGAGCCAGCGTCTTACCCACCTAGCCACCGTGATCCACTCCGAAGAGCTTCGAAGTCTTTCATCTATTTCAATCTAATATAGAACAAATCTACTTTGTTTAAGAAATAACTTTAGATATGAAATAAGGCTAAAGGGTAATTGTCATACTTAGAAATCACAATAAAAAAACTCAATCCCAAATATAACATCTAAAGTTACTAAATTAGATACCCTTAAAGTTGATATAACTGACAACTTAAATCCTTTATGAAAATATCTCTCTAGAATAGCAGACGAATTGCCGTCTGCAAGCATTCGACCCATCTTTTAACCCCTAACATAAACACCCAATGTTTGTCAGTGATACAAGCCCCTACTATCCAGCTCTTTCTAAACTATACAAATCATATTAGTCTTGCTCATCCAGTCATCTCAAAAAATTACCATGGAAATTGGTTATTGTAAACCTTTTCACAAGATATTCTCAGCCACCTCTGAATTATAAACAATTTTCTTGCTTACATTATCTTTATTTGCTATTGAAGTCACCAAATATATTAACTTTTGAAACATTAAGAGCCATATTTTAAAATTTGAAGCATATTTTCAGATAGACACTATGTACTCAACAGCCAAAAAACTCTACACTCCAAAATCCCACTGCCAACCTGTTTAATTAGAAAATATCTGCAAATTATTTATTTAATGTAATTCTTTTTCTCTATATAATCTTCATTTAGACGTAAAGTCATCAAATATTGCAATAATTGAAACATTGAAATCTATAATTAGTATTTAAAACCAGATTTTCTTATTGACACTAAATGTACTTAAAATCTGTATGCTCTATTGTATATAGGTGTGCAAGATACAGGCAATGTTTTTATTTGTATATATTATATTTTACTTTTTAATCTTTTATACATACTCAACTCTTATCCTATACATATTATAAATAATCAAAAATACCTGTTTTTATTATTGTATATTACTGTATTTTACTTTGCCTGTGTGTCTTATATAGTAACAGTGAATAAGTAAAAAATAAATTAAAGGTGTGGAAATTATAAAATACTATCAATATTATAATGTATAATTATATTCTGTGAATAAATATATTACAAGCTAAAATAAATATTAATAAATCATGTATTATATACCTGACTGATATCATTACAATATCATTAGACCTCTACTACTAATCAATGAAATTATATGTTATGATGCCTCGTTTAGTCATAAAATACTATATTACTCGTCTTATGATAGCAGGTGTTTTAATGTTGATTCATTTCACTTGAATAGAAGTTCATTATACCCATTATAAATAATTACATCACTAGTACATTATAGCTTAGATTAACATTTGTTACAATTCTGATTCATTCCACATGGGAGCCACGTTGGATCAGTGAGTAAGACATTAACTCGCTAACCTGGAGGCCCCGTGTTTAACCAATGCGTTGATCGAGAAAGTCCGCCCATGTCAGTGGTGTAAGACGGAGGGCCTAGCAATGGACACCGTAAAGTCTTATGGATGGGACGAAAAACCGAGGTGAGGTTCCGCGAACACAGTGGCGTGTACGTAAAAGAACCCTTGGAATTGGAAATAAGAGTAGGCTGTAGAGTCACTGTCCGTGCAAAATTTCCCTCATAGCACACTGTATGGCGTATGTCAGGTATATAATACATGATTTATTAATATTTATTTTAGCTTGTAATATATTTAGTATACTAATGAGAACAATTTTGCCCGGACAGCGGCGTTCATCGAATGTATTTTACGTGCACGCCGATGTATGAATTGAAAAGTAGTGTGGTAGTAAGCACCGTGATATTAAGGGTATATCTTTTTTTTCTACCTAAACTTCATCTCCGCAAACACGTTCAATCTAGAAAAGTCTACAAACTGTTACTTTAATGAAGTGTGTTGAGAGATCCGGCTCCTACTTGACAAATAGGTAAGACGATATGAACATCAATATATAAGATATATAACGTGATTTAACTGACAGATGATATATATGCAACATAGATAATAATCTTCATTCAAGTTAAACCAACTGTATCTATTTATTGTTAAGTCTTATGTCAAGCTGAATAAACTATATGATTTATTGTCATTAACAAATCATTGTGTGGTTAACAGTGTCTAATTAAAAACTATAATTATATTAATTTATTTAAGGTGACAAACGGTTGCACATACCCTCCAAGTAGCACAATAAACCCTAAAATCAATAACGTAAGGATATCGACCTATGAAATCAAAGACAATCAAACATTCTGGAATTACAATAATCAGTATATAGGGGAGATTATAATCTATTGTTTAATACTGTGATTATATTCAAGACAATAAATCATATTCTAAACCACAAACAAGCCATAGCACGAAATACCTTCTAGTGCCAACATTTTAATGTATCTAGGTGATATACGAGGTGATATGGGTTGGACGGCGCCCTCAACCCGACACAAGATTGAATCCATTAAACCCTGGCGTAAACTATCCGGTATAGACTCTAACAGAATGGCCTATAAAATCAACCAATGGTCAAGTAAATTCCGTAAATCATGGCATAACAGAATCAAACACTTCATAATTTCCCATTTTGCATTTATTGACATTTATGATATTACAGATACTGATTATCTTTATATCAAAGACTGGCTTATATTGAAAGATCACAACGATTGGCTTGCCGGTTTGTGGAACGACCGTAATCTACAAAATGGAAACAAACTCCGCACTTACCGCCTTTTCAAGGATACTTTATCGCCTGAACATTATGTTAGATCTATTCTTAATCGAACTCATCGAAGTATTTTCAGCAAGCTATGCTGCGGATCACTACCTCTTGAAGTTGAAGTTGGACGTTATACACGTCCTGTGACCCCACTATAGAAAACCGAGTATGCAAGTACTGTAACAGTAATTCTATAGAGGACGAGGTTCATTTTCTTGTTGAGTGCAGTCTCTATAAAGAATTACGGTCTGAGCTCTTTTATAAACTTAATGTATGTACCCAGTACTTTCACAATTTATCTTCTCTTGATAAGGCCATTTATCTGCTGTCCAATAAACACCATGTCAGATCCATCGCCGCAACAGTGTATTGCATGTATAGCAAAAGATATAACTCAACCAATTAATATTGTATTTTATATAAATATAACCTAACAGTGTTATTTCCATGTATTATAAGCTAGGTTTTATAATGTCGGATTTTAATATATATCACTCTTATTTATATCTGTATTATAATGATCTTAGTGTCTCATAGGTCACTTTTGGCCGGACACTTTTATGTGTGTGACACTTAAATAAAAACAAACTTACTTTACTATCTAGAATTTTCTACATCTAGTCTACTGCATCCAGATTTTTAAAGCGCGTTAACAATATGTCATTTTGGGATTAACATATCGTGCAATTCATATTCATTTGACAATCGGCCTAAAAATGTTGATTAACTTAAAATCGACCGTTTTATAATGCTGCCATTTTGGATTTCGAAATTTACATATAGCTTTAAATAAAAGGTCTGACTATTTATTTGATTCGTTCAAACCAGTGATGTGTTAAGATAGATATAGAATATGTTAATACAGCCGTCGTAATGCTAGGCTCTACTCGATAAGTCTCGATCCTTCGTCTCGTATGATCTTAATACGAATTCTAGATATCATGTTAGGTATCACTGAAACGCACGTTCATTTCTATTTTCAAATATTTAAATAATTTTCTGGCACATTTATATTTACATACTTTGAAAAAATGAAATGAAATGGTGTTCCAGTCCGACCGGGATAATGAAGACGGGCATACAGTGTGCTAAAAGGGAATGTTTGCCTGGGCTGCGACACTATGGCCTACTCTTATATCGAATTCCAACTGCAAAAGGATCTTTTACGTACACGACAATGTGTACACCCGAATGATTAGACTGTTTTCCTTGTCAGGCCCTGGTCCTGCAACCACTGACAAGGCGAAAGCACGAAGGAAAATCCCGACATACTTTCTCGGCCAGTACAGGGATCGAACACGCGACATACGGGATAGCGAGCCAGCGTCTCGCCCACTTAGCTACCCTGGCTCCTTACTTTGAAAAAAAGATAAAAAAAAATCTAATCTGTATCTTTTAACAACGGACGTGACAATGAATAGGGTCCGTCGGATACACCACTGGCAAATAAGAATGTACGTTTCCAACGTCTTCCAAAGTCCTACTCAATGAGCCAACGTGGCTCCAGAACAGTGTATAGTCGATCGGATAGGTCTAAAAAACGAGGACATTGTGCACGTAAAAGAATCCACCACTATTGGTATTGGTTAAGAGCAGATGGTATCGCCGCCTGTCTGACAAAGCTGCCCTCCCCCCCCCCCCCCCCCATAGCACACATCGATGGTCTTGGGTGGCCGAATTGTTAGCGCGTGTGCATTGTATCATAAGGTCAACTAGTGTAGTTTCGATTCCCCGGCTGTTCGTGACAAGGAATAAGATCGCCTGTCCAACCTCGTTGATTTTCTACGGGTCCTCCGGTTTATTGAAATAAGATTGAACCATGTTAGTCCCGAATAACTTGGTTTGTGTCGAGTGGTCGTTAAACCACATCTCTCTCTCTCTCTCTCTCCCTCCATCTCTCCCTCTCTCTCTCTCTCTCATATTATAAACATTGATCATTACATGTAAACACGTCAAGTAAAGACAGTCATGTAAAATGAATGCCGTACCAATTATTTATATACAACACGAACAAAGTGAGTAAAATAGTAAAGACTTCCCTATTACAACCACTATATCAATCATTACAGTCACGAACATTCAGTTGTGCGACATCATCGCACTAGGTGTAAGCGGACTTTAACAACGACACACACACACACACACAACAGTAGAATCCGGTGTTAAGCAGCAGTTTATAGTGAAAAACTGTTTTCGTGTCCAAATCGTTTAGAACATTATTACAGAGAGATTTAAAGTATTAAAATTCTTCAAGGTGTAAGGATAAGTTGAGTGGGAGAACGACGGTAGCTACTCAGTAGTATCTGTGAAAGATATCGACGAGTCTACGAAGGTGGATAGGCCTACACCTTACAGAACAGGAGATAAAGCTAAGGTTAGAGGTCACAAGAAGATTTACAGCCGTAAGCAAGCTACAGTACCTGGTGGGTCTAATTGTTAAAGTAGCTAAGTCGGTTAGAGGTCACAAGATAGCGATGATATCGAGAGTTGATTATGATCTGGATAAGTTAATTAATGTCTAATTAATAATTTATATAACATTTCAGGCCTAAAGAAAGACATGCAATAATCCGATTTAGCTCTTGTATAATGTCTGTTTAAGCCACGTTGATATATACCCAGATTCGTTATTTGACACATAATTAAGAAAACAAAATCATAATACAAACGCTGGATAATCTCCCTGACTGGATTCAGTCGGATTTAAAACGGGTTTGTCATTAAATTGTCGCGACAACAAAATGGCCGCAGGCGTACTTCATAGCGATTAACATAGATCGATGGGGTTTCTATATTGTATATATCTTTATAAATACTGAGCAAAATTGAACCAACTTATAACTGATATTACAATTAGATATTTGTCTTCCACCAGCGAGCCACGGTGGCTGAGTGGGTAAGACGTTGACTCACTGACCTAGTGGTCCCGTGTTCTATCTCTGTGTTGACAGAGAAAGTACCCCAATGTAGTTCCTCCTTGTCAGTGGTGCAGGACTGCAGACCTGACAAGGGACAACGTATACTGGCTCGGGTGGGACGAAAAACCGAGGTCCCATGTATGTGGCGTGCACGTTAACGATCCCATAAGAGTATAGGCTGTAGAGCCACTGTCCGGTCTAAATGTCGCTCATAGCACACTGGCAATGAATCTGGATTATCTAGTTTAGGTAGCGTAACATAATTAAACCGACTGCTCAAAGAAACAGCAGTGGCACCTGAATTAAATGGAGGTATGGTCTTAATCATCTAAATTTCACATATAAAAAAATATGGAGTAGTTTTTAATTTTAAATCATTGAAGTAACTTTCTACACAAAATACAATTTATGATCCAATGTTCCTCTGATTTTTTAGCAATCCTGGCTGATAACGATTAAGTGTCCACCTTTCCGGAATTTGAACATATGGCACTACACGTGATGAGATTCCACTTGAATCGGACGAATCGGAAGAGGGACCTAAACGAGAGGAGCCTGCCTGTAGTTAGTATTTAAAAATGGAAATCATCGAAATTATATTTTCTACAGGGGCTCGCTGTGGCTAAGTGGATAAGACGCTGCCTTAACAGGTTTACAATAGCCCCTTTTCAATGTTAAATTTTAAGAGCACTGGAAGAACTGGACTTATATGATGTATGGTGATAAAAAAGAACTGGAAAGTAGAGTCTTGTATAGCTGACACAGATTGAGTGTGTATAGTAGGTCAGTAATTGGGACGCGCCGCGCAGGCGGCAGAAATCTCGTCTGCTAGATACTGTGTAAAATCTTATCAGCTCGTAAATATAAGCTAAGATTTGTAATTGTCGTGACACCTTAAATACACTAATTAATATAAATGATTAGAAAACGATGAAGTAATTAATATTTAATTTTAAACTATAAATTATACTATTCGTATTGACTTAGATTACCATTACTGAATATCAAAATAGCCAAAACATCTTTAACATTATATGTACATACTATGTAACTTTGTGTAATTATATCTTGATTGAAGTTTCAAATTGAATGGCACCTTCTTTTAATACATATTGTAATCAACCTAATTTAAATATATTTATGAATTAATGTATGGATCCATTGATTTATTGATGTATTATTTCATCAATGTGTTAATGTGTCAATGGTTTTGTATTTTGATTCAGGAATGTATTTCTTTTCTTTTCATTTTTCTTGTTTTTTTAAAAAAAAAAAAAATAAAATAAAAAAAAAAAATAATGCTTTTAATTGATTAAGAATATTTTGTGCTGTTCCATGATTAAAATGTATGATTATATATTTATTGAATAAACATATTTACAAAAAAAAACCGCTGGCTCGCTAGTCTGGAGGTCGGGTGTTCGATCCCTGCATTGGCCGAGAAAGTTCATCCAGATTTTCCGGCGTGGTTTCCCCTTGTCAGTGATGCAGGACAGCAGTCTAGTCGTTCGGATTGGACGAAAAACCGAGGTCCCGTGTACACATTGGCGTTCACGTAAAAGATCCCTTGACAGTTGGAATTAATATAAGAGTAGGCCGTATTGCCGCTGTCCGGGCAAAATTTCCCTCATAGCACACTGTATGGCGCATGCCAGTCTTCATTAGCCCAGTTCAGAGCAGAACAGTAGGACGTTAAACCCCATTTCATTTCATTTCATTTATATTTTGTACAGGTCATTTATAAACCGGGGCCACGGGGGCTCGGTGATTAAGTCGCTGACTCATTAACCAGCAGGTCCGGGTTCGATCCCGGTGTTGACCGAGAAATGTCCATATAGGATTTATAAGTGGTGTAGCATGGATAGTGTGACAAAGAAGACTCGCTCCCGGTGTTGGGTGAGAAATGTCCATATAGGATTTATAAGTGGTGTAGCACGGATAGTGTGACAAAGAAGACTCGCTCCCGGTGTTGGTCGAGAACGTTCGTCGAGATTTTCCGATGTGGTTTTCCCTTGTCATTGCAGGACGTAAAAGATCCCATGGCAGTTGCAATTAGATATTAAAGTAGACCGTAGCGCCGCTGTCCGGGCAAAATTGCTTCATACCACATTGCATGACGTATGCCCGTTTTCATTAGCTCTGTCAGAGCAGAACATTTTTATTTGGTTAACCGCGGTGGCAAACAAACTCATTTCATTTCCTTGATAAGTTTGGAAAATGATTCTTAGAATTGAAAAGTTCATGAATAAATGTATACGTCAATATTTGATGGGTCGTCGCAAAAACACAAGTCCAAACCCAAATAATATGATACATTAAGGGCATGGCTTATAAACATTAAGATGGGATTGCTTCCATGGACGACTTTGTTGTAAAACGACCCAGACACGTAATTTTAAATCTGATTATAACAAGGTCCTATTCGTTTCGTTTTTTATAGTTAAAAATTTCGTTTTACTTGTCTTCATAACACTATGATCTGGAAGAGTTGTTATATAACAGGCGCTCTGCTTCATTTGTGGAATTAACCAATGAACCGGCCTGTTACGGCGTTCCGTGCATGGAACTGTGGGTAAAGCACTAGAAACCGCAACGCTGCTTGATTAATCAATGTCTGACGTCATAGGGTGAAAAGACGCTCGTGTGACCCTTGAAACGACCTCGCACTACAGTCAGATCTTCGAATAGTAGAGGCCGTCGAAAGTATCAAAAACGAAACGAAATATAGATCTGTATTTTAATCGGATTGGAGTGAAATGTTTGTATTCTATAAACGTAATGTCTAACACATTATTTGAACCATGTATGTTTTTTGATTAAATATTAGACAGCTTTGAGATAGCAATAATGTAGAATAAATGCTTGCATTGTTTAAACTACATTTGTTAAACTAAACATACATTATGACGTCACATTAATAATGATGTCATTGTAATAATCATATTAAACATAGATTATGCAAGAGCTAAATCTGTCTATTGCAGGTTTTTCTTTAGGCCTAAAATGTTATCTAAATTATTAATTACACATTTATTAACAAAACAAGACCATAATCGACTCTCGATGGCATCGGATACTCGAGATTTTAACTAGATTAGAACGGTTCGCCATTTAAAAATTTAATGTAAAATTGGGAAAGCGAGGCTAAGTCCCGATTTCAATATTTCTTTTTTCATCATCTAATTTTGAATTATTATAGCAAGAATGGCCAACTCTTTATTAAAACTCTTAACTAATGTATCTTTAACTATTCCCCAGATTCAAAAGAAAATACATCCAAAACAGTTTTCTGTGAACACTGTGGGGTTCTTCAGAAGCAGATAAGAGAATTAGAAGCGAAGCTGGATAAAGCCAACAATAAATTGGAAGATAGTCGATATGTTGATATACCTGTCAATACCTACACAGGTATGTACATTTATATATACCTACAGTGTTTTATCAAAATTCAGATTTTTCACTCAAATTTTAAAAAAACGCCCTTGAACATGTGTAACAGTTTGGTCCTTAAAACAATTTTGGTTCTTTGAAAAATTGTTACTTTACTCTGTCTATAGAGTCAAATCACACACACTTGATAAACGTGAATAGATAGTTATACATAAAAAAAAAACCCAGTGATATTTTGGTAAAATCATAACCATTGTCAAGATATCCATCAAGTTCTGTCTGTTAATTGACCTATGGTTGGTAGGCTAAATAAGGTAATGTCTCCTCCTTTAGTCCTGTGAAATAAAGAGATTTATTCCACATTTGGGATGGAAATTAACGTCAAGGCTATCTAAGACGTACAGAAATTAGGGGGTATAAATTAGGGTGTAGAGCGAAATGGATCAAAGCTCATTCAGATATTCCTAGCAGCTATTATTATTGAGGACGAGGAACATTTAAAGCCATTACAGCTTAGCAATAAAGTTGTAAAATCATTGATTCTGTAGTGTTATTACGATCATGAAGAAACAAGTCCGATAGCTTGTTAAGCCATGGTCTGGCTAAAGCTAGATTTGTCTGGAATGAAAGCAATACTGATGGTTTGCTCCACTGATGTAAATCTTGTTGACCATTTAGGGAGCAATGGTGCCTTAGTAAGACGTTGGCTCGCTAATCTGGGGTCCCATGTTCGATCCCTGTGTTGGCCGAGAAAGTTCATCGCGTCTTTCCGGCGTGGTTCCTCCTTGTCAGTAGTGCAGGACAACAGAACAACGTATGGCCGGTCGGATTTTGACGAAACGCCGCAGTCCCGTGTACACATTGGTGTGTACATAAAAGATCCCTTGACAGTTGGAATTCGATACAAGAGTAGGCTGTAGAGCCACTGTCAGGCAAAAATCCCCTCATACTACACTGTATGGCGTATGCCCGTCTTCATAAGACCAATCGTAGCAGAACAGTAGGACGTTAAACCACGTTTCATTTGGAGACAGTCCTTACAATCCTATAATCCTCTAAGTCAGTTTTCAAAACTAAAATGTTTAAATTTTGAATGTTTGCTGGGACAGGTAGAGGCACCTCAAAACAAGGAAAGTAATATGCCTCGACCAAGTAGACCTCCCCACTTCCATTATGTAGCTTTTATTTTCAAGTGAAATATAATACAATTTCTAAGTATTATTGTGTAGAAAATATAAACCATTATTCAGAAAATATGAAACTATCGTTAAAACATGTAAATTCTGATGAACGAGTCGTTATTATATTTTTTACAGACACCGTATTGCCCTGAGCCTGTAGAGTTAATAAAAGAGCAGCAGAGAAATATAAAGTAAGCAGGCCTATTTATAAATCGGGGGGTTGGATGGCCGAATGGTTACCACGTGCGCGCTGTATCATAAGGCCTGTCATTGAGTCAACTGGCGTGGTTTCGAATACAAGGAGTATGGTCGCCTGTCCAACCTCGTGGGTTTTTTCCGAGTCCTCTGGTTTCCTCCCACTGCTAAAGACCCCTACGAGCTACGAGCAACACCCCCCAGTCTATTTATAATTCATTCATTGTTAATTTGTTGTTTCAGTTTCAGTAAAGTCCCCCACCCCCACCCCAATAAGCAGGCCTATTTATAATTCATTTGTAGTTCCCCCCCCCACCTTTGTTTCATTTTGAGTGATGCCTGTATCATTACAATCCCAGGACTATACAACACAGTTGGAGGTTACGGTTGGGTTGGAACCCCGAACCCATTCACTTATACAGATGTGACGTCATCCTTTGATTGGGTTGTCGAATGGTTTAAAGCATGCTCGTTGGATCATAATGTCTGCCATTAAGTCACGTGGCGCGGTTTTGAATCCCCGCCTGTACGTGACAAGGAGTGGGATCGCGAGCGAATTATTGAAGTAGTACTGAATCATATGTTAGTTACGAAATGACCTAGGTTTGACACACCCCCCCTCTCTCTCTCTCTCTCTCTCCCCGCCCACCGCCCCCACATCTATTTGTATACATAGCTATATTATTTTGTTTCAGATGATTGAACTCTGTCATGGGTATGGTGTGTTCATATATCCATCAGATCTCGTCCACGTCAAGAAATTATTCGAGAAAACAAAGAGTGGACAATCCGTGACTCGTCACCTTCTGAGCGTCATGTTTACAAAAGAAGAGCTATGTTTTGGTTCAGTATCAAAAGATCCTAAACCTGGTCTGGCGTCATTGGATGCAACCGTAGTTCAAGCCATTAGAGGTAAAATTTTGTTTTCACAGTGTGGCATGGTTACTATGGTGCCAGCATATTAACACCACGTTCGATCTCGGTGTAGGCCGAGAATATTTTTCGAAATTTTCCATTCCGGTTTCTTCTTGTCAATGGTGCTGGGCGGTGTGTCTGACAAGGACAAGATCTAGCTCTTGTCAATGGTGCTATGGGCGGGGTGTCTGACAAGGTCATAATCTAGCTCTTGTCAATGGTGCTGGGCGGTGTGTCTGACAAGGTCATAATCTAGCTCTTGTCAATGGTGCTAGCCGGGATGTCTGACAAGGACACGCCTCTAGCTCAAATGGTTAACAGAAAATCGGGATTTATCCGTGTCATGCTAAAAAAGGCGCTTGACAGTTGGTTCAGACCCTGCACTGTAACAAACATATCCATGTAAAAACGTAAAAAAATTACGGAAACAAAAATTACCATGAAAATTTTATCCGTATTTATTTATCCTTTAATTTACAGAAATTCCTTCAATTAACATAAATTCCATTTGGTAAATTTTGTTTCCTGAGCATGAAGGTGATAAAAATTTCATTGAACGAACCATTGACTTTATACGTGTGCATTAATGACTTTATTTACTGTCCGCTTCCACCGAAGTGATATCGAAGGAAATCTTTAAACGTAACCTCTGTTCGCTAATATAAGAATCGAGAGCAAGGTATCACAGACCGCTACTCGACGGTGGTTGGAGGCTTTCAGATGTGAGTTTGCGGTATTATCAATTTGCAGGTATGTAGACGCTGTCATAGAGACAAACCGACTTACACTGGCCAACCGGTTATACTATCCAGATTCAAGCGTGCTTGATTACCAGATGCTACCTTTTCACACACGCAGCGTTAAAACATATTTTTACACATTTATGAAAATACTTACAATCTGATTACCGTATGATGAATAACAATAAACTTTATAGATCTTATAAATAATGGAAATTAGATATACATGTCAATTAATATACCAAACGGTACAAAATATGATTCTTCATATTATGGTTAATATATTGAAATGAGTACTTTAACATGATAATTATTAGGAATGATTATATATGTATACGATTACTTATCGGTACCGATAACAGAATTACAGAAGGGAATAAAACATTATATCCCTAATATTCACGAAACCTCCTGGTCATTCCACCATTTATTCCGTAAAATAACAGAATTAAGTCCATTATAGAAGGGAATAAAACATTGTTCCCTAAATGTCACGGAAATTTCCTGTTTAATATTGAATATTCCACTGAAATAGATAAAACACGTAATTTGAAGAAATAATTCATACTATTAACACAATGTCATCAATTGACACAAAAAAGGTGCTAAACTACTGAATTCGCTCACATTAAAAATGGATATTTTTTACAGTGTGGGGTTACCCAGCCCATACCTAATACATATTAGCCAACTAGACTGAAACAATGGCCATTTTATAATGTATGTTAATCATTTCAGATTACTGTGTAGCAATGTCAAAGGACAAGAACGTGGCCATTAATCAAGCTCTTCACAACAAATTAACCACGTACAGATATAAGGCGAGGTGTAGGGCAACAAGTCCTGAATACTGATCATTGACAGTGCTTATCTAGATGAAATTATGGATGACGAAACCCCCGTGCTTATTGAAGGAGTCAAGTCGCTAACTAACTCAATATCATCCAGTCTTCGACAATGCAAACAGAAACGATTGATGTTTCAGTCAAAATGAAAATATTAACATTGGCACTTGAATCGCGTGTAGAATGCTTCGGGTACCATTTGCATTAAGGGACTCGATGAAGGAGACTTAATATATCCCACGTAGAAGAATATCACCTTTTAAATTCAGACCCTTCGCGTATTTCGTCAAACATAACTGATTATAAATTACAGTATAATAGAAACGATTGAATGTAAATCAGGTTATATATATTCATAATACATTATTATTTGTTGCGATCTATTTGTGTCCATTACTGGGTGCCACAGAATAGAGATTTAGCTCTTTCTGGGTTGATTGCTTATTATATTCAAATACTAGATTGGTGGGGAAAACCCGTTCTTATTTAATCAAGATGCTGAGTTGGTGGAGAGATTTAAGGCCAAGAGTAGCAGAAAGATATCAGTAGAATATACCACAAGTTCCAAAATACCGATTATTGATAGTGCTTTTATTGCTGGGTTTGTGGGGGAAACACCGGATTGTTTAGTTAAAGTGCTGGGTGGTGGGGGATACCCTGTGATTATTTAATAAATATACTGGGTTGGCGGGGAACCCCGGGCTTGTTTAGTTAAAATATTGGGTTGGTGGGGAAATCCCGGGCCTGTTTAGTTAAAATACTGGGTTGTTGAGGAAAATAAATTTATCTTTAAATTGAATCCGACCTCTGTTTTATTGTCTCTGAAACATTTCCACCGCGGCGCCCTAACCTAACCAGGCGGTGTGGCGTGTTTCATTGACTTGAAGACCATGATGAAAATGACCGTAAATATAAAAGTAAATATAATCAATCGCTGTTTTAATGAAATGCAAATATGCTTGTTTTTGTTCAGTTAATATCGATGTGATTCATGATGTCATAAATCAACCTCTTCTATGTACCAGTTTGCATACATGAAATAAAAGGGAGTAAAATGAGATTTAACCTGTTACGAGTTTGCTCCAACTGGGCTAATGAAGACGGACATACGCCGCTACGCCCTCCTCTTATATCGAATTCCAACTGTCAAATGTACGTCAAAGTGTTCACCGGAAAATCACAGAGAACTTTCGAAATCAACAACGGGATTGGACCACTTGCCCCTAGTCAACGAATAACTTAGCCACGGCCACGGCGGCTCCCATTTTTTAAAGTATCAAATATATCAAGTATCATCAAGTCTATAATACCCGCCCTTG
This sequence comes from Patella vulgata, assembly GCF_932274485.2. NCBI lineage: Eukaryota > Metazoa > Mollusca > Gastropoda > Patellidae > Patella > Patella vulgata. The sequence goes on from NC_065881.2 coordinate 3,073,847, forward strand.
TCTTCTGCCCCGATTGGGTTAACAAAGACGGACATACGCCACACACAAGGCGCTATGAGGGGAAATTTAACCAGTCAACGACGCTACGGCCTACTTTTATGTCAAGGGTTCTGCACGGGACCTCAGTTTTCTGTACCATCCGAATGACTACACCTTTTTTCTTGCCAGGTCTGAAGGCCTACACCAGTGCCAACCCAGGATGAGTCAATAGGGGGACGATTAGGTTAACGTCCGCTTTAATTGAATCAAGTGGTGTGGGTTCGATCCCGGCTGATTACTGGCCACCGTCGTGCTAAAGACCTGTACACGTGCAGGCTAATTAATTGATGGATTAGAGAAATATCATATGTCGACGGTGTTAAAAAAAACTCAACTAGAACGCCCAGGGTCACATCCCACTTGTCCGGGATCCCTGTCGGCGAGAGGCGTGGGGGGTCGATGAATGTTAGAAGGGCAGAATCTGAAATGCCCGAAAACATTTCGGTTTACAGAAAGTAGTTCCGGTCGTCTGCGAGCGGCGAAGGAGGCCATTCCCGCAAATGCGTTTTCTTGCTGTTCCAGCCCATGAATGCAGCAACTTCAAAGTGATCTAATGTACCCTTACTTAGGCAGATGACTCGAATACCAACCAATCATTCAGAGTCCACGGAGACGGGAAAGTCGGGAGAAAATTTTGAAACTTTAACTGCCGCAAACCCGTTTTCCTGGCTGGTACACCTATGAGAGAGAGAGAGAGAGAGGGAGATTTCGGGACTAACATGGTTTAATTTTATGTAAAGGATTCGCTTAAGGATCTTTAGAAGTGGGAGGAAACCGCAAAACCCGGGGAAAACTTATGAGGTTGGACACTACGTCTTGTCACGTACAAGCGGGGAATCGAAACCATGCCATTTGACTCAATGACAGACCTTATGATCTAACGCGCTCGCGTTAACCATTCGGTCACGCAACCCCAAGCAATATTTGGAGAATTAATCTCTCAACTAAATATCCGCTTCAACCACAAGGATATTAAAGATACATTGTCACAAATGTATTTATCAGGTGGTTATTTCCAGTAACAGTATGACATGATATATGAAAAGTTTAGACGCCCAATCTTACTAGGAAACTACTCGATTACCGTATCATCTCAATGGAAGCGGACGTAAATTAACCTTGATATTATATCAAGTATTATAATATCAAGGGAGTCGCGGTGGCTCAGTGAGTAACGTCTATCATAGAGTCAATTGGCGTGGATTCGGTTCACGCATGTACGTGACTAATACCCCGTTCAGACACTTATTTTTAAACCAGTTCAAAATCGCCGGGGTTTTCAAGACAGCGTCGTGTTGCGTTCACACGTACTATAAGTCAAACCTGTTTAACTATTCTGACCTCTTCGGTCGGAGGTTAGAGTTAACTATGCATGCGTACATACCATTTCCTGGTAGAATATGTAAACATCCTGTGAAAAAAAAATCCGCGAAATTTGTTTCTCTTACTCTCGGATAGTTTATACACATTTCCTAGAAATGAATACTAATGCTTTGAGACATAGAATTAAACAGTTTAGACAACGACAGAGTCAACAAAGGTACTTCTTTCTGATGCTAATGAGTGTCACTTCTGTGATATTCATGCCAACCAACAGGAGAATATGGTCACGGTATCACAGTGACAATTGGTGGAATCACGCATACAGGTTTGGTTTGATATATTCATATATATTGTTTTAAAATTTATAATCATTATAATGTAGTCAAATATGTACACGGACAAGGTGTATAAAACAAATATTAACCAAGGGGTCATCAATTAAATATTTATAGAAAATATAACGTCCCCCCCCCCCCCAAAAAAAAAAAAACAACCTAAAAAAACAAAACAATCTTCACACAAATAGGCCTGTGCTATTATATGTGCCATATAGACAATTTTTAATTTCAAATAATAATAGTTGCATGCTTAAAAGAGCTAAATTGTTAATATTTGGGATCTAGAAATTGACACAAATGGGTCGCAACACATAATTTCTAATTAGTTATATTCGTCGAAATACTCTAGATGTCTAAATCGAATGGCAATGTCTAGCAACTGGTTATTCCAGTCTACACTGATAGTATTTATTGTGCATGCTCTCCAGATAAGAATATGACTTGTGGGAATATGTCTAGCCTCGTTCTTCTAGTCCCTTGTTACAAATGACACTGAAATGCATTACACAATTCGTGTACCAATGGTTAAATGTTTGTTTTGTCTCAAATATTGGATATCAGAAACCCATCTTTTCCCCGTTAAGATCACAAGATCAATGTTGATTGAAATTGACAAATACTTTGTGTTTTCAATGTCACAGATTTTGGATGATATTGACTACTTTAAGTTTAATTATTTACCTAATCTAATTCCTTTACATTTTATTTTCAGCTTTTATGATGATATACAGTATTTGGAAACCTCAGAATGTCAAAATGTACATTTGAATATCTGTGCAGAATTTTGAGACCATTTCTTGAGTAACAAGTATGAGGGAACCAATATCTGTTGAGCGACAGGTAGGCTATTTTGGATTTTATGATCGCTGTATTGGTTGAGATATTCACTTCTGCTTGGAGAATATAAGAACATGCAACACATACTATTATTTTCTATGTTGGCCGCCTACTGATTTGGATTGGAAGTAGATATTTGTTTGTACATGTAGATGGCCTTAGTAAAAAACAAATCTAGTTTTGTCAATTTAATACTAGACTGAATAATAGATTTTATCACTGAACTAAAATGATTGGAAATATTGAGAACAATCTTCTACCCCTCCCATTTAAAGTATGGTAACCCTTTTTTTTTTAGGTTGGCATAAGTTTATGGGTTTTAGGGACCAATGCTGAGTACAGAACTGTGGCTGCATTATTTGGGGTTGGCCGGTCAACCGTGTCTTCAATTATACACATATTTTGTGAGTCCCTGATTTCGATCAAGGACAAATTCATTAAATTTCCATCAGGTGAAGAACTGAATAGAGTTGTAAATGGGTATCGGTCGAAATGGGGATTTCCAAATGCAGGTGGAGCAATAGATGGCAGTCATATTCCTATATTAGGACCGAGCATGAACCATGCTGACTTCCATAACAGAAAAGGGTGGTATTCCATCATTGTTCAAGCAGTTGTGAATGATCGTTATGAATTCACAGACCTAAATATCGGGTGGCCAGGAAGTGTTCATGATGCACGAGTCTATGCAAACTCCAAAATATATGCAAAAGGGCTGTCTGGGACATTATTTGCCGGCAAGATGATTGATGTCAATAATGTGCGCCTGCCTATCGTCTTGTTAGGTGATCCGGCTTATCCATTATCCAACTTTCTAATGGAACCATACACAGACAATGGACACCTGACCCAAAAACAAAAGACATTTAATTATAAGCTAAGTAGTTCACGCATGACGGTAGAAAATTCCTTTGGTCGCCTAAAAGGTCGCTGGCGCTGCTTATTAAAGCGATTGGATATGAATGTTGACAAGGTCCCCAATATTATTATGACCTGTTGCATACTTCATAACATATGCGAACAAGCAAAAGACCCATTTAGGGTTGAATGGCTAGAGGATGTAGCAAAGGGAGAAAACTAAATGCCTCAGCCAAATCAAAGTAATGAAGAGGCAATCAATGCAGACTGCACTAACATTAGAAATATCCTGGCTGAATACTTCCAGGAATAATTTAACCTTACAAAACAAATAATTAAGAAAGTAATAATTGACCATACTGTTACATACACTCACTACAAAGAATTTCTATGTGTATATGCCATCTTTTGTTTACTTTTATTGTTTCATTTTGTGTGTTTGCAGAAAACTAAAAAATGGTCAAACTAAATTGGTTTATTTTCATAATAAAAATCATACAACAGAAAAATAACTGATAATCTTATAACACAGTGGGTCTATTATAACTATATATGTGATCAGCTCTGGCCAAATGGTTGCTATGGAGTTCAATTTGTTTCCAAAATTTTCAATATCTTCTTTCTTAAAAGTAATATTATGGTACATTCAAATTTAAATATTCCAAGCATATTTCTAAGTCACATACTAATTTAAAGGTATTTGGATACAGAATTTAAATTGACACCTTTTGGCATCTTGATTTTTGATCCATGCATCTCATTAAGCCAGAGTTGGATTATATAATAAGAGGTCCAATTGTCATCCATCATTGAAGAAGTGTATGTAACTAAAAATATACAGTGGACTCTTTCACTTTCAACATTGTACAGGACCGATACAATGCCAGATTATACACCATGACGGAATACTTAATTGTCTCAAAACCGCAAGTATTATTGTACCTCGAATACCAAAGTATTATTTTAATGCACCTTCGAATACCCAGAACTTAAAAATATGATAAACCTTTTTGTACATTTGAAACTTTATTATATAAAATTATTATGTTTTTACTTTGGGTGCGTACAAAACACTTGTGCGTCGTTATGAACAAAATATTATAATGATAGTGATTCTTCATCTCAGCAATTTATATTTAATGTTGCTGTATTTGAAGTGAAAAAATCAAATGAAATACCAAGCACTCTCTTACAAGAAATTATAAAATTATCAAGGTTTTATTAACAAAGACTGACACATACTTTAAGCTCACCGATAATTGATTGCTTGTGGGTTAACACCCACTGATTGAAGGCCGGATTATCCAATGTTAATTCAACAGAAATCGTTTAACGGGGTCCCCAGATTGGTCTAATAATTCGGAATATTCCGAGTCCACTGTACAAGCCTACACTATAAAGTTATTGATCAATTTTTAATTTATGTCTTTCAATTAATGTATTAAATAAAAGAGAATTTACCATTTTTGAAAACATAACAAACTGTTTTGTTCTTATTAGGGGCTTATCAATTGACTTACAAAGAAGAAAACACCCACCTCATACCGTTTCGCATTATTTGATAACGATAAGAAGCCAAGTCAAAACTTTGCTTTAGATATAAACAAGGATTGTCCTGTGTATTCCCAGTTCAATTGCTAAATGCCATTGAAACAATTAATCTCATACTGGTAATTTAAATTCATAAAAACTGAAATCACATAAAACGTGTTACAACTACAGTTAACTTTCACAACCAAGTACATATATCAGCTTCATGACACATTTGATAATGATATGGATATTAATAATTAAAACATGGAAATAAATTTATTAAAACTTGAGCCATGGTAAAATGGAATGACAAATAAAATTCATGTATTTGTAGAAACAAAAATAAACTGTTATCAATGACAATAATTGCGCTACATGTCAGATATTTTGGCACAAAATGGTATATCTTGAAAATAATATGATTCAGCTTCATGATACATTAAGTTAAATGATATGGATATTAATAATTAAAACATGGAAATTAATTTATTAAAACTCTAGCCTGGGCACAATGGAATGATAAATAAAACTATGTATTTCTACAAACAAAAATTAACTGTTATCAATGAAAATAAATGCTCTACATAGCAGAACTTTTGGCACAAAATGATAGGTCTTGAAAATAATATGGTTTTATAAATTTGTATATGTGTGTCCATTAGCTCCTTGTAAAAATTGTGGCTGCGGAACATGTCCATTTTGTTGTTGAGAAAATTGATGCTGCTGAAATCCCTGATTGGCAAACAAACTCCATAATCTTAATTCATGTTGCCTATCTCTTTCCCTATCCTCGCGTCGTTGTTCCTCAGCTCTAAGTCGATCCTCCCGTCTCTGCTCTTCTCTAAGTCTCTCTGAATCTGCCTCCATTCTCATTCTTTTTTCTTCGAATTCAAAATATGATCTTTCTTGTTCTCTTTGATAATTTATAAAGCTGGTTGTTGTCTCATTCAGAACACGTTGAATTATATCCTCTGTTTCTTTTTTTCTTTTCTGGTCCTGTAAGTAAATAAAATAACTCTTTAATGTTTAAATAAATGAACAATGATTGACAATTCGGGCCTCGAAATATCCCTTCAGTAACTAACCTGTCACTCTTAATTATCCAAAAACAACCACAATATTTACCATGGTGCCGTTACACATGTACTTCTGTGTAGATACTTCAAAATGCTATAGATGAAAACTTGTGTGGATGGTGTGTTAAAGTTCTTATACAATAATTGGGCGTGGTTCTGTCCCTGGAGGTCATAACACAGGAGCGTAATTAAAATTGTCACTCGCAGACTGTTGATAAAAACAAATCAGACTGGAACCGGATACACAGGGAAAACCGGCAATGCGCATGTCAACTTACCAAATCTCGCCCAAGACGTCATACATTTTGACGTCAATGAATATAATTCTCCTACTTTTTAATTCTTTTTTTTAAACAAAATTAATCAAACAATTTAGATCTAAATTAAAATCAATTCGGAAAAACGAGATTATTTAACATTACTTGTATCAGTTGAGAAACTGAATTATGAAAGTTTTATATTTAACAAAAACCACACCAACTTTGTTCTACTCAGTCGACGCCTTTTACATATTATATGTAGGCCTATATTTACAGAAACTGGTTTAATTCTTAATTTACAAACAAACCATGTCCATTTTTGATGAAATCCATAATTAAAATTTTAAACTACAATTTCCGCTTTAACCAAGCCTTTAACTCTGTCAACATCCGGTGGCTTGTTTGGGAGCATTTCAACCCCGGTAACTCACAATTATATTCATGCTGTATTTATTGTGTTTAAAAGAATACATTTGATACCATGTATGGTTCTCGGGGGGCGCGGATTTAAGGATGGGCAGAGTCAAGTAAGCACCCACAAATTTCACTAAAGGATATTAACAAAATCAATAATCATAATATGATTTGAACTTGAATGAAACTGCTTTCCGGTTAGATAACGATCGGCGAACAATAATATATAGGCAATAGGATCTATATTCTACTCAGTGTTATGGGAATTATTTTGTTGACATCCATTGTAGGGTGGGAGATTGTGGATGGCACCCTAGTATCATATCAAATATAGATACAAATTATTATTATATGAGTTGGATTTTATACATATTTTGTTTTCTAGTGAGTTTAGTGCGTTATATATTTGCGTACAAGCGACATGAGAACTTTTTACGAACTGTTTTGGGTCGGATGTTTAACTAAGGGGCTACTGTAATTATTTTTTCTTTTGACCAATTTCGGGACCTTATATACGGACGACACACACAAGGACTAAGCTTATCAAATATATTTGTAGCCCGTTTATTTCCAATTATATACTATTTTTTTTTGTTCTGTGAAAGTTCTCTTAATTGAGAAATAGAAGAAAAAAAACGATCGAGTTCTAACGAAATTGTTAAATTTAAAAGCAGATTTTTAGAACTCTATCTTAAAATCAACGTCAATTACTTATTCAACGCAACGCCGTATGTAGATATAGTTGCGACAACTGTGAAGCCAGAAATTTCATATGACGTCATGAAAATATAACGTCAAGTGTACAAAGACGCCACCTTGGGTCCCAAGTATTTGTACCTACTCACTTTCTATTTTATGTCCTATCATACTGCTGTGTCGAAGTTGGCTGCCAATGACAGGGATGTGGATGGATATCTCATAGAATTCCACGAAAAAGAGATAAAATATACATATTTTACACGAAAAGTATAGCTGAACAAACTATTATTATTATTATTATACAACAAAATGCGCACATTATTGTTATAATAATATAGTCTAATTCATAAGAAAATGAAATGAAAGATACACCAGATAAAAGCGCTATTAAATATATTGCACTATTTAGTGCGTCGGTCGTGTCTATTTCAGATATACACAATCAATTCTGTTGATGTTTTTAGCGTTGGGATTGACTAATAGTTAATGTGTTTCAGTTCTAAATCAAATATTTTAAACTTTAACGTCAATTTAGAAAATAGCCAAATTCTGGCTGGAATTACTGGGCAAAATGGCCATTCACTGTATACGTGCGAAAAAAAAAGCTAGCCACCAATTAATTTTCGTACGTTAGTTACGTACGTCTCAAAGCATGTCTAGTGTCCATGACTATTTGTCATATTACAACCTGCATAGGTATTTGCATTTTAATATCCCCTACTTTTTTGAAGAGTATATCGTGCCTGAGATTTGTTACAAATCGCCTCGAGCATGTTCCACACATCTCAACATTTATCAGCTTTTTGTTTAATCTATAAAAGCCTACATTCCTACACAATGTTAAGTCAAGTGAAACAAGAAAATGTGTAGGCTAAATAGAACTATAGAACACGTACACCTTAATGTCGACAAATACGTAAAACTATGCAAATAAGACATTCCTATGATATGATTCAACCGAAAGGTCCTATATATCCATGATATAATATCTACATTCAAGTTAAACGAACCGCATCTATTCATTTTAAATCTTGCCTCGAGCTGAATAAATTATGTGATTTATAACATCTACGGGTGGTTAACAGTTTATAACTAAACTCTATGATTAGATTTGTATTGCCAACATTTGAATGTAGCTTGAATTTTCTACACCTTGTCTATTGCATCTAGATGTTTAAAGCGCGTTAACAATATATTCATTTAAGAGCAACTATGTCATTTCGGGATTAATGTACCACATATTACAAGTCATACCCAACGGAAAGAAATGACGATTAATGAAAATTCCACCAATTTTAATTTCTACCATCAAGAATTCTCGAAATTAAATTTTTGAGATTATGGCTGCTTTTTTATCGCTTCCACGTTGCTGCCAGTTCCAGGAATAAGATAACACTCAGCATCTTGAATTACGGTCATTATAGAAGGTCGACTCAGCAGATTAGAAATGAAATTGGTGATGGTGATACAAAACCCCTTCATGGAGATGTCAACACAAGGATGATTGGTGATGGTGATATCAAAACCATTCATGGAGATGTGAACACAAGGGTGACTGATGATGGTGATACGAAAACCCTTCATGGAGATGTCAACACAAGGATGATTGGTGATGGTGATATCAAAACCATTCATGGAGATGTGAACACAAGGGTGACTGATAATGGTGATACGAAAACCCTTCATGGAGATGTGAACCCAAGGGTGATTGATGATGGTTATACCAAAAACCTTCTTGGAGATATGAACCCAAGCGTGGTTGTTGACGGTGATATCAAAACCCTGCGTGGAGATGTGAACCCAAGGATGATTGGTGATGGTGATATGAAACCCCTTCATGGCGATGTGAACACAAGAATGATTGGTGATGGTTATATCAAAACCATTCATGGAGATGTGAACACAAGGGTGACTGGTGATGGTGATACGAAAACCCTTCATGGAGATGTGAACCCAAGGGTGATTGGTGATGGTTATACCAAAACCCTTCTTGGAGTTATGAACACAAGGGTGGTTGTTGACGGTGATATCAGAACCCTGCGTGGAGATGTGAACCCAAAGGTGATTTTTTTTAAATCCTGCTACAGATTGCACTATATCTGTAAAGTCGTCCGCTGTTGTAAAAATTCCGTAACAGTTTTAACTCCATATGCCGTAAAGTCGTCTGATGATGGAACCTTTCTGAAAAATTTGAATGGAGCTATTTCTGTCAAAGCAACACATAAAGAAAACATTAACACCGGAGATGCCAAGAAAGCTGACGAAATTATGTCTGAAAGTCTAATTAAAACGTCATCAAGCGGAAATAAACGCCATCTAGCGGAAATTCTGTTTGTACTCAATTTTCCCGCTATTTAGTCAATATAGCTCATGCTGTAGGTCATGCTTATTAAAAGAGAAATCCACTGAAGCTTCGGTAACACTTCAATTAATTCTCCCGACTTGTTATTACACCATGCGGGTTCTTATCAGCGCTCGCCATCCACCGTCCATGGCGAAGCCTGCTTTAAACGTCTAGAAGGAGGAAATACAATATAATGGTACTTAATACTCTCCGCTTATTGTCGTTATTCTTCCATTTTTGATCCTGTCCTGTGTTGATCAGGATCAGGACTTTATATACTGCAGGTGAACCAAGGCCGTGTTTCAGGCGGTTGATAATACTTTCTGTCTAGGATGAAACACAATCATGTTTTAGATTATTAATATTAATTACAATGGTCTGACACCTTGCTGAATTGAATTTTAGTCAGAAATATATTTTTATCGATTTCAGAAATTATGGAAACAAATCACAAATAAATCCATCAAAAAGAAGGAAAGTCATAAACGTATTTTTTTTTATTTTTTACAAAATGGACACGACAATAAGCTAGGGAATAATGGCGACTATTTGAAGTTGATATTTGGACGGTGCCCAATTGTGGAAACGTAAAAAACTATGATTTCCTATAATTTGGAGGCGCGGTTTACCCAACGAGGGCCTGGCAAGAACAGTGTCCAGTCGTTCAGATGGGATGAAAACCCGAGGTCCCGTGTAAAAGATTCCTTGACAGTTGAAATTCAAAACAAGACATGGCTCCCGTCCATATTATCGCAGTCGGTGTAGATAAATAGAACGTTAAACCCCAGTCAGTTAAACTTCAGTCGGTTATATAGAAGGATAACTCGTGTTTTCCTTTTGTGCTCGTCACTTCCTTTTGTAGAAACCTTCATTACACATCTACTGTAACATTGATCTCTGTGTTAAAATTATATTTGAAATGTGTTTAACTAGTTCTGTCACATATGTAATAATAACTGACACCAATATTGTCCTTTAAAGATGAGAAAAGCAAACGAAACGAATCGAAATTGTAATAAAATAATTTATTGGATGAGAAGATCATTATAGAAATGTACATGGAAGCCAGTACGATATGCTGAATATGACGTCATCAGTGGTGTTGTTATAGACGTTAGCGTCGTTCGCAACGTTATTGTTATGGAGCCATCCAACGTCGTTAGCAAAGTTGCTTTAAATCATTTAATGTTCATACCAGGGACTAAGGTCCAACCCTGTCAGTTTCTTACATCTGACTTTCTTGCCCCTGTAAAACATAAAAATATAATAAATTTAAATCTTGTTAAATTATATCCATGTTTTTTTTTTATAAAACACGCAAGATACGCCAGAAATTTGCAACAGATGCATGAGGACACGCGAAGAAAGCAATTTTTCGTAGGCCTCCAATAAGGGGACGTAATCCAGGATGTTACGGTCCGACATGCAATCAATATCGAAAGTAACCGAGATGATGTGACCCTATACTGCACGTGAACTTAAAACTTGTATAGATTTAAAAGTTGGCGTTTGCATTTGCAGCTGTGAAACAGATTACACTAGGCCATCTCAACCCTTCTATGGAGGTAGGATGTAACATCACACGTTCACCGATGCTGCACGTGAAGTTAAAGATCAGGCATCATGTGTAGATTTAAAAGAAGGAATTTACCACTATTGAATAGATTGCACACTCCACCACCAACTAACTATCTCGGTATAACTTTAAAAACTTACTTGTGCAGGAAAGGATTTTTTTTGATTTTAGCCAAGTTAAAAACTTGACACAGGATCTTAGACAAAGAAACTTTCTTAATGGCCTTAAGTTGATCTGGAAATTAAAATGAAGAAACCATATTTCTCTTTAACGTTTCTTTTCACCAATTAAAGAAGAATTATGCAAGAGTTAAATCTTTATATTGTAGGTAATTATTTTGGCTTTAATTATTATTTAGGCATTTATTTACATGACTAGGCTATAATCCACTCTCAACCACATCTAAGCACGATTCGAGTCCACTTTGCATGAACACGGTTAAAATAAATGAAGTATCTCATTACAAACATTTGGGGCTTATTTTTCAAAACAATCTTAAATGGAACATACATATAGAAAAGTTTCAAAATTTATCAACTGCTTAAGATCACTCAAGTATCGACTAGGAAGGAAATCACTCAAAACAATATATACTTCCTATATTTTACCACACTTTGACTATGCTGACATTATTTGGGATGGGTGCACGGATTACTTAGCTAACCAGTTAGAACAATTACAATTAGATGCTTTACGCACAATATGTGGCGCTGTGAAGGGAACTAGCCATGATCTACTATATAAAGAAGTCGGTATTTTGCCTCTAAAACAACGTCGTGAAAGACATAAGTTGATATTTTTATATAAAATAATAAACCACTTAACCCCCGATTACCTTTATGATAATTTAAACAAAAAACAAAGTAAATACTTATTAAGAAATGACAAAAACCTTCCATACTGTTTTTGTAAAACCAGTCTATTTTATAATTCTTTCTTTCCTTCAACTACACGACTTTGGAACAATCTAGATCCTTCTATACGTAATTCAGATACGTTATTCATTTTTAAACAAAATCCCTCAAAACATGATCACTTGGTACCTTCTTATTACAATATTGTTAAAAGTTCAAATCATCCATTCAAGAATTCGTTTATCTAACAGCGATCTAAATGGACATACATTTTTGAGACATATAACCGACTCTCCAACCTGCCGATGTGGACAAAATTTTGAAGATCCTTATCACTTTTTGCTGATATGTCCCTTATATTCAGATGCACGAAATAAAACCATAAAAACATTACCAACAGAATACATCAACACAAAGTTTCTATTGTACGGCTCTACAGATATTTCACTTGAGCAAAATAAATTAATATTTTCTGAGGTGCAAAACTTTTTAGAATTAAGTAATAGATTTTAAATACTGTAATCGTCATTTATCATTACCATCTCTAGATTCTGTTTACATATTGACATATTTGTACACTTTCAGGCCTTAAACCAAAATAGTCATTATGTATATCAATTAACCTTTTATTTGTAAAATATTATTGTATACTTGCACAATTGTATTAATTAATAACACAATATGAATAGTTTGGACTATATACATGTTTATAAGTAAACTAATTGTAATTATATTGTTTTGTTGAAAGGAGAGGGATGATATAGGCCTAGCCTGTTCCCCAATCCCATTCTTATTGAATAAAATATAGTTTAAAAAAAAAATCCATTCTCTAGAACATCGGAATGCCAAGATTTATATGGATTTAAACATCCGCGAGATTTAAAAAACTAACTGACGATAAAATGAACAATCGAAGTGTTGGAACGATAATGAACGATCTACGCTATATTTTCAAACAGTCCTCTATCTACGATCAGAATAAATTATTTCAATGAAATTTTCAATATATTCATTTTTCAATATCCATTTTGAACTTATATAGCAGAAACCACCCGGCCACGAGTTCACAAAGCATTGCCAGGCTTAATTTAAGAATTTACTCAAAATTGTTAGCCTTATTTTGACTAAAATATAGTCCTTTATAAAACTTTTGTTGTCGGGAACAAGGTCTAATCTTAGATCCCCGACATACATAGGTTTTTCTATGCATAATTTTATTCGAATACGATCAAACTAGAGCTCCATATAAAGACTGAATAATAATATATTTGTGGTATCAACATCGTTAAAATCGGTACAGCCATGTTTTCCGGTATACTATTTTTACCTCTCTAAGAATCGAGGATGTCACGTCTAATAATATTTTGAGCTCTCTATGAATCCAGGATATGTCTAATACTATTTCGACCTTTCTAAGAATCGAGATACCATTTGTAAATGAAATGGGGTTAACGTCCTATATCGCTGCACCGTCTTGACAAATGAAGACGGGCATACGCCATACAGTGTGCTATGAGGGAAACTTTGACCGGACAGCGGCGCTACGGTCCACCGTTCTATCGAATTCTGTTGCGTGCACACGTTTTTCTTCCCATCCGAAGGACTCTACGCTGTCCCTTCCCAGACCCGCCATCCATCTACACCAACAAGGGGGAAACCTTTCCCGGAAAATTTCGATGAACTTTCTCGGCCAACACCAGGATCGAAAACGGAACCTCCAGATAAGCGAGGCAGAGTTGACTCACTGAGACACCGCGGCTCCAGAGGCAGGTGGCATAGAGGGGAGAAAAATTACTCACTTTTCGAGAATCCTCGTTTCTGGTCTGTTGTTTCATACCAGAAACTGTCTCCACATTTCAAATCGCTGAATTGTCTGCCCAAGATACAATTGAAGAGCGGGCCAAGAACCGACCCATTTTCATTTTGTTCTGCCATACCACCGACGAATACATCAATATCATCAACACTTCTACAAAATAAATGTGCTTTTCATTAAAGGCTGTTGGTGGATACTCCATAGTACAAGCTAGTGGACTGTAAGAAACAAGGGAGTCGCGGGGAGTTCATCCCCATTGTCCGACGTGGTCCATGAAGGAGGGCCTGGCTAGGGCAGTGTCTAGTGGTTCGGATCGGACGAAAAACCGAGGCACTGTGTAAACATTGGCATGCAATTCGAATTAAAAGTTGGATGTAACCCCGCTGTCCGGGCACCCCCCCCCCCCCCCCCCCCAGAGCACATTGTATAGCGTATCTCGTCTTCATTAGCCCAGTCGGCGCAGAAAAGTTGGACGCAAATCCCATTTCATTTCATATATTAGAAAGAATCAGTGAGCTAGAAAAATAACGGTGTTTAACGTCCACTCAGCACAAACTATGTCATTTAGGTCTAACATGTGGTATTGAACACATGACACTTGCATCGATGACGGTACCTATTGAATACAGGTAATGTTCTTTGACAATAGGAGGGGTGGGATGGCCAAATGGTTAGCACGTGCGTGCTGTATCATAAGGTATGTCATTGAGTCAACCGGTGGGTGTGGTTTCGATTCCCCGGTTGTACGTGACAGGGAGTTGTCCAACCTCGTGGGTTTTCTCCGAGTCCTCCGGTTTCCTCCCACTGCTAAAGACCCCTACTCTCAAGCAATTTATAGAAATTTGTGTCGAGTGGACGATACCCCTCCCCCCTCTCTCTCTCTCTCTCTCTCTCTCTCTCTCTCTTTGACAATAGGTTCCTTTAAACATGCATTATGAAATGAAATGGGGTTTAAGGAAATGGAATCGATAGGTCTCTTAATCAATCACCCGTCTCCAACCTACACGAGACAACAATCTTATTTGGAAACAGTTGTCTGCGATACCACTTCAGGTGGACGTGGGCGTTAAGGCCCAGGGGAGAAGAAGGGGAAGAAGACGAAGAAGAAGTTGTCCAACTTACTTGTATGTCTTTTTAAGAGGTTTTCGAGCCGTTTTCTCGAATTGTTCACTGTTGAAGTTGTTGGCTTCAGGTAAATTGCAGAATTTTCTAAAGGTGTTGTAAGGTGGTAGACCGTGATCTCGACCTCGTTGGATATTAAAGGCACCCAAATCAAACGATCCCATGGCAGATTCAAACAGGTGATCTGTGATTTGTTCGGACAGGAAACGATCTCTGAGCTGAGCTGGGTCGGATAGAATATTTTCAACAACTGACTTCAAACTGGTGAAAATAAACTGTGGATCATTGAAGAGTTTTCGAGTTGGAACTACCTTATCGTCTATAACTAGAGCATCGGGAATTTTAGAGTGTCCATATCTAAACGCTGCCGCGGCAAAAACGTTTGCGATACTTGGATTAACGTTGATGTTGTACTGGTAGTTGTCGTTTCCCTCCTTTAGATTGTAGTGATTCATGGTGGCATCGGATAAAACTTCAGGTAAAAATTCCGTGTAGGTGATTCTCTATTTAAAACAATATATGATAAATGAATATAAGAGAGGGAGAGAGAGAGAGGGAGAGGGAGAGAGAGAGAGAGAGAGGGAGATAGAGAGAGAGAGAGAGAGAGAGAGAGAGAGGGAGATAGAGAGAGAGAGGGGGAGAGGGAGAGAGAGAGAGAGAGAGATTCTTTACACTGTACAATAACGCGCTTAAGCTGTGGAAGGAAATCGGAGGACCCAGAGGTAACATACGAGGTTTGACATGCGAACCTACTCCTTACCTCGTACAGACATAGAACAAAAAGCATACCACTTCACTCAATGCCATACCTTACGATGTAACGCACATGCGTTAAACCATGCACTCCACCTCCAGTGGCGGCGTCAGTCGTCGGTGGTTGGAGGGGCAAAGCTGGGGCAAAGTCCAAGTTTAAGGGGGCAAAGGGACGAGCTTCAACCAGAACATTTTGAAAAACAAATTGCCGGAAATGCAGCCTGACAGTATTTCAGGCACTGATCGTTGAGGTAAAGTGTCAAACGAACGGACTTGCGAACCTCTTGTGGCCTACTCTTATATCAAATTCCAACGGGACCGCGGGGTTTCGTCCCATTCGAACGACTATAAGCTATCGCTTGCCAGGCCCTCGGTCCTGCATCACAGACAAAGATGAACCACACCGGAATATCTCGATGAAATTTCTTATTAAACCTTTCAATATTCTAAAATAATAAAATAACTCCCCTCACCTGTAGAAGGGCACTGATGATTTTTCTGGTTTCCTGGAACAATCTGTCCCCATCCCACCCTGTATTGTGTTGTTTTAAATCATCAACAATATAATTATGGTATCGGACGAAAGCTGTGTGTAAAACTGTTAATCCGGGATACACATGTACCCTTTCGTCACCTAGAAAATAGAAAACCTGTCTGTTAAGAGAGAGAGAGAGAGAGAGGGAGAGAGAGAGAGAGAGAGGGAGAGAGAGAGAGAGAGAGAGGGATAGAGAGAGACGTTTATAAATACCAAATAATTAAAGATAAATTATGGGAGATTAAATAAAAGAGCTGGCAGTTCTAATGATAATAGTTAAAAACTAGATAAGGTAAAGGGAATTTGCTTAAAATTTCAGTCAAATTGATCCACTCTGAACCGAGATTGTAGCGATTGAATTTTAGGCTTAGCCTCGATCATCATTACTAAAGTCGTTACGATAAAAACATAGTCTCGATTATCCATGTCATGATTAAATCATGAATGGAAGTCGAACAGCAAATCGGAACCTAATCCAATAAACATCACAGGCTAGCGATGACATCGAGAGTTGATTATGGATCTGGGAATGATGTTGGAAAGGTGACTTACCAGCATCGAAACAGAATGGTGCATTCTTTCTGATACAGTCTCCATTTCTACCTTTTGGTAATAAATCACCTTTCGATGTCTTCATACGACCTGGGAAATAAAGACCATAATAAATATAGTTATTTATCTTTTAATTCGTGGGGTTATTGTTGTCAAGTGGTCGACCGTCTAACACCTAACATGTCATCTCTACCTGTTGGTAATAAATCATTAGTGGATGTCTTCATACGACCTGGAAAAACAAAACGTAATAAATATAGAGTTATTTATCTTTTAATTCGTGGGGTTATTTTTGTCAAGTAGTCGACCGTCTAAAACCTAACACGTCATCTCTACCTTTTGGTAATAAATCACCTGTCGATGTCTTCATACGACCTGGGAAATAAAAACCATAATAAATAGACAGTTATTTATCTTTTAATTCGTGGGGTTATTGTGGTCGAATGGACCAGATCCCGGTTTTGATTCTTACGCTTTTACAGACGGATGGGACAAGACAAACCCAGACGTGTGGGGGGGGGGGGACAGGACAGGTACTGGCAAGCAATGAACGTCTTGCCGTTCAAACAAAACCCGTCTATTCACTGACGGGTACATTTAACATGTAATCTGGAATTCTAAAACAGTGGAGATTACAAACGTTGGATGTTTAACCCTAGTTCAGTCCATTTCTTACCGTTAGGTAATCGTAGACGATCTTGTGTTTCCTGGTCACTGCCATAAACATTGGAACCATCCACAAAAGGTGTCAATAGATTCTGTTGTTCTCGTGGATTCCTACGGTCTGAAATAAGAAATAAAGCTCAATATTATCCAAAGTCTTCGACATTGAAAACACGATTATTTGTTAATTTAAATCAAGATGTTGTGATCTTACCGGGAAAAGATGGGCTTCTGATATCCAATATTTAAGACAAAATACAAATTTTACCATTGGTACATGAATCATGTCCCATAATGCGTTTCAGCACCATTTGCAACAAGGGATTCGAAGAACGAGGCTAGACATATTCCCCAAGTTAAGTCACTCGGTGACGTCATATTCTTATCTGGAGCGCATGCGAAATAAATACTATCGGTGTAGACTGGAATAACCAGACACTAGAGACTGCTATTCGATTTAGACTTCTGGAGTATTTCGCCAAACATAACTGATTTGAAAATAGAGTAAAAACTGAAACGATTGAATGTAAATCAGAGATATTCCCATACTGGGACGAACGTTTATAAATACCAAATAATTAAAGTTTGATTATTGTTCGGAACTAACATATGTTTCAATTTTATTTCAATAATTCAATTGCGATTAGAAGTCTTTAGCTGTGGTAGGAAACCAGAGGCTGGGCAGACGACACTACTCATTGGTAAGTACAAGCTGACATACCTTATGATTCAACACGCATGCGTGAAGCCATTCGGCCACCCTATTTAATTCCTGAATCTAGGAAAATGAAATGAAATGAAATGAAATAGGGATTAAAGTCCTACTGTTCTGCCTCGACTGGGTTGATAAAGATGGCCTATATGCCTACTCTTATATCGAATTCCAACTGTCAATGGATCTTTTACGTGTACACGGGACCTCGGTGTTTCGTCCCATCCGAACAACTACATGTTGTCCCTTGTCAGGCCCCTTGTCATACATGACTGACAAGTAGAAACCACACCCTACAATCCCAATGAACTTTCTCGGCCAACGCAGGGATCGAACACCGAACCTCCCTCCTGGTTAGCGAGCTAATGTCGTACTCACTGAGCCACCGCGGCTACTGAATCTAGGGTCAACAAAGTCTGATTATAATAATAATAATAATTCAATAAACATATATAGCGCCAAAATCCAGCTGGAAAAAGCTGCTCTATGGTGCTTTTACAATGATACAATTCGAAAAAGCGAATAGATTCTTTAGAAAATAAAAAAAAATAAGGTCTAGCAAAGAAACCATTACATTTAATAGACATGTAAAGGTATATTAGTAAACTTATAAGATACCATAACGTATAAAAGACAAATAAAAGTATTTCAGTAAACTTATAAAGAAACAACAAATAAAGTCTAATTAGTTATACATACTTACTTATTCTGGGGTTAATTGAGCGAGATCGGATAAAGTCTAAACATTTAGACTTAAAAAAGCGATCAGCAGGTTTTTGAACGATAGGTATTGGAAAGCATCTTTTATTTCTGAAAAATATAATAATAATAAGTTATGGTAGAGCTAGAGTTTGGGTAGGGGCCAACAAAAGTCTAGAGTTGGGATAAAGGGTAAATACTCTAGAGATGGGGTAGAGGGTAAATATTCTAGATTTGGGATAGAGGGTAAATACGCTAGATTTGGGATAGAGGGTAAATACGCTAGATTTGGGATAGAGGGTAAATACGCTAGAGTTTGGGATAGAGGGTAAATACGCTAGCGTTTGGGTAGATGGTAAATATTCTAAAGTTTGGTTAGATGGTAAATGTTCTACAGAGAGAGAGAGAGAGAGAGAGAGAGAGAGAGAGAAGAGAAAGACAGACAGACACTCGAGAGAGTGAGAGACTGAGGGAGAAAGAGATGGGAGAGAGAGAGAGGGTGAGAGAAAGAGAGAGAGAGAGAAGAGAAAGAGAGAGAAGAGAAAGACAGACAGACAGACACTCGAGAGAGTGAGAGACAGAGGGAGAAAGAGATGGGAGAGAGAGAGAGAGGGTGAGAGAAAGAGAGAGAGAGAGAAGAGAAAGAGAGAGAAGAGAAAGACAGACAGACAACAGACAGACAGACACTCGAGAGAGAGTGAGAGACAGAGGGAGAAAGAGATGAGAGAGAGAGAGAGAGAGAGGGTGAGAGAAAGAGAGAGAGAGAAAAAAGAGAGAGAGAGGGGGAGGGCGGTGGTGTAACGTGTGCTCGACACAAATCTCGTTCAATATTATTTCAGTAATTCGTTTGTGTGTAGGCGTCTTTTGGCAGTTGTGGAGCGGGCGGAGAAAATCCACGAGGTTCAACAGGCAGTGGGAAGAGCCACCAGTTGGTTTACCAGCCAACCAGTTTAAATTACAACAATAAATGTTTTACTTTTTAAAGGAGTGTCGGTGAAGTTTTCCTTTTTTAGCCCTTCTATTATCACAGCACGGTGAAGCATTTTCTTCGGCTGAAAGAAGAATAGAAAGAGATTTTAACCGTTTCTAGGATGACTTCACTACACACAAAAACAACAAGACAAACATGTGGACAAGAGAGAGAGAGAGAGTCATTTCGGGACTAACATATGGTTCAATTTTAATTCAATAACTCGCTTGTGCGTAGGGGTCTTTAGCAGTGGGCGGAGAAAAAGCACGAGGTTGGATAAGCGACCATACTACTTGTCACTTACAACCGGGGAATCGAAACCACGCCAGTTGACTGAATGACATACCTTACGATACATGCTAACCATTCGGCCATTGAACCCACCAATAACAATACCTTATGATGCAACGCGGACGGGTCAAACACCGGGGATGAGACAAGCTACATAGACCCCCTACGCGCAAGCGAGTTATTGAAATTAAATTGAACCATATGTTAGTCCCGAAATGACCTAGTATGTGTCGAGTGGACGTCACACCCACTGGATAATGTATTGGATAATGAGCTGGCAATGCAATTGGCATTTCTGAAATGTCAATTTTTAAATGAATTTCATAGGCGTCGACATCTTGTTTTAGGGCTAGTTACCTCCCTTTGTTTATGACACCCTAGCCGATATTGACAACCAATCTAGACTAATATTCGTAGAACATTTGCTTGAATAAGAGAGACTAAAATGCTTAAAGAGCTCTACCATTTAAAAAAAGCTACATAACAAAAAAGGGATTATCTTTAAAGATTTAGTTAACGGAGCTGAATCGCTAATATTTGGGACCTAGAAATTGACACAAATGGATCACAACGCATATAATAATGTATGAATGTATATAAACTGATTTATATTCAATCGTTTCTGTTTTTACTCTAATTTCAAATCAGTTATGTTCGGCGAAATACGCCAGAAGTGTCAATCGAATGGTAATCTCTAACGTCTGGTGTTTCCAGTATACATCGGTAGTACTTATTGCGCATGCTCTCCAGATAAGAATATGACGTCAACGATTGACGTGACTTGTGTGATATATCTAACCTCGTTCTTCGAGTCCCCTGTTACAAATGACGCAGAACGCATTCTGGTACACGATTCGTGTACCAATGGTAAAACGTTTATTTTGTCTTAAAAATATTGGATATCAGAATCACATCTTTTCTCGGTAAGATCACAAACATATGTTTTAAATGTCGAAGACAGTGGATGATAATGAGTTAAAAACTTAGCCACTTAAAATTACTTCATTCTGAGAGACGTTAGGATCGTTTGGAGAATGGCGGAGTCTCGCATGTCATTGCTACCGTTGTTACGACAGTGAACAAAGTCTCGGTTATCCATTTTTTAATTAAATCACTAACCGTCCATCGTGTTTAAATCTGTTGAAATCTAGAACATCCAAGACTTGATTATGACCTCGGCAAGTTAATAAATGTCTAATTAATAACTTAAGGCCTAACGAAAGGCCTACTGGTGGTTTGTTTTACTTACGTTGTTGAATGGCTGATGCAGTTAAATCATGGTCCAGAAATTGTCCCCATTGCATGAGCATCACCGAGTGTTGTGACATGTGGGTAACTGGCGTGTGAACTTTGATACTGACTGTTCTAGCACTAGGTAATAGACATCTTCGACGCCTAGGCCATTTACAACGTCCAGAACTGGAATAAATTCTTGGGGCCCCAATTCCTGGAAAAGAAACCAAAAGAACAAATGATAAGTAAGGATATGATTTTGACAAAATTTCTAGTATCCCCGATTTCTGCAACACGAAGAAACAAAATGAAATGGGGGCTAGTGGTGTAGGTTGTCGCGCTTGTCATTGTGGTTTTGGTTCCTGGTGTGAGCGTATGTACTCCCGTTTCCTCCCACACGGAAGACCCCTGCGCGTGCGCTAAG
The DNA here is from genome assembly GCF_932274485.2 of Patella vulgata. Lineage (NCBI taxonomy): Eukaryota > Metazoa > Mollusca > Gastropoda > Patellidae > Patella > Patella vulgata. Next base: position 3,095,768 of record NC_065881.2, read on the forward strand.
ATAATAAAAATGAAAATAAAGGCAACTTGTCTGCAATATCAATTTCGGTGGAAGCGGACGTTAAACACTAAGAAAAAAATATGTACAACATGTACATATGTTTAAAAATGAAATTAAATGGGGTTTAACGTCCTACTGTTCTGCTCCAACTGAGATAATGAATACAGGTATATACACCAATCAGTTGTTCTATGATGGAAATTGTATCCAGACAGCGGTTTTCGACTGACAAGGCTTCTGCTACGTGTATCTCAAAGAGTACATCCGACTTTGGTTTCTTGTTCTGCCCCACTGCCAGGACATTATTAGCGCCCACGTAAATGATCCCTTAGGCAGATGAAATTCGATATAAGAGTAGGCCATGGCGCCGCCGCCGTGAAAAATCTCCAAACTATATTGTATGAAGTATATTCAGTCTGTGCAGAACGGTAGGCCGTTAAACCCTATTTCATTTCATTTCATTACATGTATTACCATCAGCATACTCTGCATCCACATAACGTTTAAATCGCTCCAATGATTGTCCCCATGAGGGTCGTTGGATGTTGTTACAGGAGCCATCAGCTGTACGGAACAAACGACCAGAGTTCGGACAAGACGACATGTGTACAGCTGGTCGAATCAATCTAAAAATAAACATATGACATTTACTAAAAGCGAGAGAGAGAGAGAGAGAGAGAGAGATATCATTACATCGGTGATACTCTAATGGTGTGATAATCTGCCAATCGCTAGTAAGTCGTTAACCTGTCATCACTTTAGTGCCATCTATTGTTTCTCTGTTGCTCGATTGTTTAATTTTAGTCCTTGCTTGAACTTATAACTTTAGGAATACAATATTTAATATTATTTATTATTGATTTCATCATTCAACAAATAATATATATCATTTCTTTCGTATGCGTCTTTTCTAAAACAGAGGAAAGTATAATGATGTTCTTATCTGCCAATCGCTAAGATAATTAATGTTTCTTAAATTAACCACTTTAAGATCAACCGGCTAGTAAGTCGTTGGGTAACGACGTTAATACCATCTATTGTTTTTGTTGATTTATTATATTGTTTAATCTTTTATGCATTGTTCATCTATCGACACGTCAGTTTTAATTACAACATTTACTTTTAACCAATTATCTGATTTTCCTTAAATATAACATTGAAGGCGAGAAAAATAATAACAAAAGGAATAAGGAACCTTAACAATCAATTTAATTTAATTTATGTCTAAAAATTTAATGCCATGTATTATTTCTATAAATGTTTTAATTTGTTTTAATTGCTTTGTTCTGTGTTGCTGCTGGCTCTTCCTTTTCTTTTCTTTACTTTTCAGGTAACATTTATCTGGAGAGAGGCATTAGCAAGAAAACACTAATGGCATGCCTTTAACTTTAACTTTTAAATGCTTAAGTGTAAATAATTGAATTAAATCAACTTGTCCATAATATCATATGTATTGTATTGGACGTTAAATCTGTAATAAACAACAACAACTACATTGAAGGCAGTCACTAGTTAAGATCTCTTACTAAGTGCAGTAACTGGCCAGTCAGTACTGTATGAAGATATATGTATATATATGTTCCGGTATATTAAAGAATCATTCTGTTATATCGAAGAGAGAATTTACACCTTTAAAATACTGGGATAATAAATACAAGTTTAACTTACCTTGATTCCGGTTCTAAACGTACTGGTGAAACGTCTCGTAGAGTATACCTGTCGTTCATACAAGATAGTTGAGCTAAGCACATAGTCAAAGACATAATATGTGTGCCATCATCGATATTGATTTTGTCACCGGCCTGGGAAGAAGGTATTTCTGATAAAAAAACACATTTCATTGTTTTATTTGCAACATGTATACAACAATGTCATCAATTTCATATCATCTTAAGCGGCTGTTCCATCGGTTTTTAGTGATGGCCGGGAAACGTCCGCGGGTTTGTCAGTGATGTAGAACAGGGGGCCTGGCATGGACAGCGTCTAGTCTTACGGATCGGACGAACAGTCGAATTCCCGCATTGGTGTGCCCGTAAAACAACCCTTAACATTCCGATAGACGATTTGATTGTTGTTCCGCTGTCCAGGCAAAATTTTCTCATAGCAGACTGTATGACTTATGCCCATCTTCATTAGCCCCTCTCCTACCACTGACAGCAACACCAGGGTCGACGCAGGACCACTAGGTTATCGAGCCAATGTATGTCCTGCATCAATGACAAGGGGGAATCGCGTCGGAAAATCCAGATGAACTTTCTCGACAAACACCGGAATGAAACACGGGACCCCCAAGTTAGCAAGCTTGTGTCTTAGTCACTGAGTCCAAATAACAATACATCTTGAAGAATGTGGAGCAATTTTCCTCTGCCAAAAAAGTAATTTTTATAAATTTACCACTGACTGGAGACAATTGTCCTGGGGCTCGAGATATCAGACAGAATAGTCCGAAAAGCACCCCGCCTCGCCACATGATGTAATCTGAAAAATAGGGAAATAGATAAAAAAACCCAACATTATTTGTTTATTGAAAGAAAATAAAATATAGGGGATTCACACGGAACAATTAAATACATTCAACATAAACACTATGTTATGATGGTCTAAAACGTTGCGCTATGGGTCATACGGTATTTCCCCGGTTATTTAGTATATTCTCGAAGCAATGGCCAGAGAAAACCCTCCAGTTCTATTCAAACGAAACGGGTGGGGGGAGGTGGGGGGTCATCCAGTCCAAGAGTGTAATGAGAATTAATTTTATTTTTAGAAATTGAAAATTATGGCTATTAATAATAAGCTGGTTGTTCAAGTTGCCCTCAATAATACAATAATACGAATGGCAAAGTCTTTATCTCTCGAATTTCTGAGTACTGAGTCCTATCCGTGAGAGAGAGAGAGAGAGGGAGAGGGAGAGAGAGAGGGGAGGGGTAACGTGTGCTCGACACAAATCTTCTTTAAATCATTGTTAAAGATCAACAATTTTTATAGCGAGTTATACAGGTCATCCCGTCGAATTAATTAGAAATAAAATGAAGTGAAATGGAATTTAACGTCCTACTGTTGTGCTGCGACTGGGCTAATGAAGAAGGACATACGTCATACACTGTGCTATGAGGGCATTTCTGCCTAGACAGCGGCCCTTCAGACTACCCTTATACTAAATTCCATCTGCCAATGTATACGAGATTTCGTGGATGAATATTCGACTGCATATCTTTAACTGCATATATACGTCATAAATCTGTCTCTGGTCATCAATTTGTCTGAAGTATTTTAATCACTTATATATATTATCACGTCGTTTGTTGGCTCAGTGATTAAGGTGCTTGTTCACTAACCAGTAGATCCCAGGTTCGATAAGATTCCCGTTTCAAGTTTGCAGAGCGGAGAGCGTCTTCGAGTTGGGGTGAACTATGGAGGTCCTGTACACAACGAATCAATAGAAGTAGTCTCATCCTTTAAACTTTTAGATGTCGTTTTAAATCATAATTTAACTTAGAAACACTATATTCAATATATCTCCAAAAAATTAAATCAGAAACTTTTCCTTCTCCGTAAGATTAAACAATATCCCCCTCTCTCCTACCGCACTCCTTTTGATAATGCTTATATTCAGACACATTGTGGTTAATGTTCTGCAATCTGGGACTCCCGTGACTCCAAATTTCTTGAATGTTTTTTTCTAGACGACAAATCGTGGCTTTTAAACTACTGCTTAATGTCGATCATACCGCTAAACTGCTGCTTAATGTCGATCATACCGCTAAACTGTACCATACCCAACAATAAATACCTTAATACTTTTAACAATAGAAAACCGTCATGCCTACAATTTATGTAACTTTATTTCCAAAATTTTATCTAAGCAACGTCCTGATTACCTGTTCAATCTTTTGTCTTTCTATGAAACTTCCTATACCAACATTCATAACAAACTAATCACTCTGCGGCCAAAGTTTAATAATGTAAACAAAAACAGCATCCGTTTTAATGGCACAAACCTATGGAATTCTATACAAATAATGTATAAGTAAGTTATATGTTTTATTATGTGTTATTATTTCTCGAATCCCGCAGTTGGTGCTGTCATCTTTTGTATTATAATTTCATCCTGATTATGTTATACTCTTGTTCAACCTTCTGCAGCCTAATCCTTTACCTAATATCAAGATCAAATGTATTCTACGTGTGATGTCACATCACATAACACGGCTTTGGTACTTGGCTCAATGGAGCGTGAATAATAAGACGTAGTAATTTAAACTGGTTCGGTTCGTTCATTCGTTCGTTCGTGGAGTTTTACGTCCACTTCCACCAAGTGTCGATAAGCGTTACCTAAGAAAATTGTCAGGGGAAGCCACAAAATAGACTTGATCCAGCTTATTTGGATAAGACACGTTGTCTTTGCAGGGAAGCGCCCAAGGTAAATTTCATCCACAGGAGAGGCTCCGGGTGTAAGATGACGATATTGCACAGCCTGGCACGCTTTGCCATAAATGCTACGGTCTTAGGTGTGGTAGGTAAATTTAGGTTTGACTATCAGCCGGGCGCTAGGGCCCGCCGCCTGTTCGACCTAGGTTCTGGTATCTGGTGTGTGTGAAATGGCTTTATTTAACGCCCGCTGCCACCGAGGTGATATCGCAGACAATGTTCTGGTCTAGACAGAATGGCGCCTTTTATAGTTATTTTATATACCCATTTACACTAAATATGAAATATGAAATCCAGATATACCTCAAACACCTTTATTTATTTTTCTTATATGTACAAATATGATTTAGAATTTGAATTACCGAAGGAAAAAGGTTAATATTGTGAGCTAATTAACCCGCAGCTACGTCATCCCTATGTCAATGTGTCATGGCGAATCCTCGTCTTTTGACTATTTGCGTCACTTCTCAATTCACCAATGCTTTGTTTTGCTACGGTTATCGCTTCAAATCAATTTTGCCTACTTTTATTTTAATCCCAACTACCAAGGGATCTTCTACGTGCACACTAATTTGTGTACGGGACCTTGGTGTTTGATCTCATCCGAATGACTAGACACTATTCCTGGTCAGGTCCTGCGCCACTGACAAGGGGGAAGACATCGGAAAATCCTGGTGAACCCTCCCGGCCACCACCAGCATCGAACCCGGAATATGCCAAAGAGGCTATAAAGATGCTAGAAAAGAACTTATATCGGGTGGCACAGAAAAACTAAGTACACATATATCATGATGGTCAACATGAATGTAAGACAACTTCACGCCAACTTAACTTGCACGAGTCTTTTTTTAAAAAAACCTTGGGGGGTTGGATCGCCGAATGGTTAGCACGTGCCCGCTGCGCTGTATCATACCGTCTGTCATTGAATCAACTGTCGGGGTTTCGATTCCCCGGTTGTACGTGACAAGGAGTCGGGTCGCCTGTCCAACCTCGTGGGTTTTCTCCGGGTCCTCCGGTTTCCTCCCACTGCTAAAGACCCTTACGCGCAAGCGAATTGTTGAAATAAAATTGAACCATGTGTTAGTGTCGAAATGACCTAGTGTCGAGTGGACGTTAAACCCCATTTCTCTCTCTCTCTCTCTCTCGCTCTCTCTCTCTCTCTCTTTAAAAACTTGCAAGAGTCCTTTTTTTTGAAAAAAAAAAATGTCAAATTACGTATTGCCGGAATGAGACGTTACACTTCGCTCGTCCCAGTTTCCATTTAAGGGGTCTTATTCAGGATTAGATAAAGAGCTGACAATTCTGCTTATAATAGTTAAACAAATAGATAAAAAAAACCAGGATATGCTGCAAATTTCAGTCAAATTGTTTCTCCCTGAACCGAGATATTATTGATTCAATTTTAGCATAGCATCGAATGTCATTACTACCGTCGGTACGATATTAAACAAAAGTCTCGGTTATCCATTTTACGTTAAATCATCCGTCGTCAAAGGTATATAAATCTACTAAATATCGGAGACTGGCGATGCCATCAAGAGTTGAGTGTGGTCTGGATAAGTTAATTAATGTCTAATTAATAGTTTAGATAACATTTCAGGCATAAATAGGTAGATTTAGCTCTTGCATAATGTATGTTTAACAATATATTTTTGCTACATGTATAATTGTTCAAAAATAAATATATTGACAATTTCAGTCATATAACTTTATCCTGAGCACTGTTTGAAGATATATGTAATACTATGGTCCTTGCGATCATATTGTATCTTGAATTAAATATTTGGTTCACACATTCTATTGAGTCAAATCCCACGGACTAATGAAAGTAAATGAATTATTTATATATAAAAAACAATGATATTTTTTTGTAAAATCCTTACCATTGTAAACATATCCATCACACATTGTTAAATTTTATTTCAATAATTTGCTTGCGCGTAGGGGTCTTTAGCAGTGGCAGGAAACCGGAGGACCCGGAGAAAACCAACGAGGTTGAACAGGCGACCCTACTCCTTGTCACGTACAACCGGGGAATCGAAACCACGCCAGCTGACTCAATGAAACAACAAGGAAGTCCGATATTACTACATATAGCGTAGATACTTTATTATCGTAGCAACGGTACTTGATGGTCAAGAGTTAGCCTCGATTGTCCATTTTATCGTTAAATATTCAAATCTCGTACTTTTTAATTCCTAGAGCTGGCTTTGGATTTGGGCAAATTTATGTCTCTTGGTGATTAAGATTCCTATTAAATACTTGGATGATATGGTGATTTTCGATCATTTGTTGTCAATTGGTGAATAACATTCAGTCAACATAAATTCATAGAATCTTTAACACCGTTAATTGGGTCCTAATAACAACATGCCTCTCTTCAAATAAAAGCCGACAAGTCCATATCTGCGTCTTCGGGGGAAGGATTGATTTTGGTCACGCTCTGTAACGGCGCCGTCGTGGGAATACACCAAGTTTATTTGTCTAGAGAGTTAATTATAGGTTTGTCATATGAATAAATGTATAATTAATAATTTATAAAACATTGGGAACCAAACCAAAAGAAAAACATGCAATGCTCTTGAAACATGCATTTTGCAAGAACTAAATCTGCCTATTGCAGATGTTTCTTTAGCCCTTAACTGGTATAGAAATGATTAATTATCAATTAGACATTAATTAACTTACCAAGACCATAATCAACTAATTTTCCTTTAATGAATTAAAATAACATTAAAATTTACGTACCTTTGATGTGTGCGTTAAATCCCGGGTCAATGTGTGCGCTATATCCGTGGTTATTTATCGCGCACTGGTCCGATTTAAAATTTAAACCATTTATATAACAAGACAAAAGAATCTGGTGCGTAAGAAGATGACACGAAAACACAACTTTTGATTGGTGAAAATCCGTCTATTAATATTCAGATAGGGTGTAATCGATGTGTATATTTCGAGTGTTTGGGATATATTTATTTATATTGTTAATTTACCCAACAGCAACCGTTTCGTTATCATCAAAATCAATATTATTTATAAGAAAAAAACAACAGAAAAAAAATTCACGATAGATATAAACGATATATTATGTCATTTAAAAGAGTAATTTCCAAGATTTTCAAAACCTGTTGGAGACATAATAGGCATATATATATATATGCACGTTTTTTTAAAATTATTATTGTGTCATTTGTGAATCGACCTTTACTAAGTACTTCCATATTGTGTTGTAGGATATTTATTTGTTCATTACAAAATGGCACTCGTATACGGATTATAAAATGTTAATAGTGTCTTAAATATTGGATATTAGTACCCTATATAGTTTCACGGCAGGATAACAACATCAGTATTGATTGAAATTGATCAATACTGAATTCTAATTCTTGTTTTTAACTTCGAATATTATGGAAAATATTGAGTTAGAGTAAAAAATCTCTATACGGTCAATATTCATATCTTAAACATAAATTTAGAGACGTTCACTGAATATGACTGGGTTTTAAGGACATCAAGATATTCAGTCGATGTGACTCTGCCGAAAGTACACCCCGCCGCCGGTGATGAGGTTTAACATCCTACTTTTCCAAGAGCCAACTACACCCCGCAGGCTACGCCAAATCAAAGCGACATCTGCACGTTTAACTAAAAAATATGATACAACTTTAATATATTTTTGGTGATAATTGAGTCGTTCCGCTTTGTTTGCTTCACGATTATATATTCCTCTGTTAATATATATAATTATATACACCTTTCGTTTAGCGCAGCTGTTGTCTGTCATATCTGATGCATATTTTACCTGATTCTAGGCATATGACGTCGAGGGGGAATAATGGGATAATTTATTAAAAGATACAAAAAATTGAATGAAATGGAGGCTCTCCGATAATCCTCTTTTAAAAAAATATTTAGAAATCGATACTCAAAATTGTTTGGGTTTTTTTTGTTTGTTTTTTTTTTTGGGGGGGGGGGGGCGTTTCATATTATAAGTTCTGTCATTGAGTCAGGCGCCTTTGTTTCGACCCCACACTTGACAAGGGGGAATTCTAGAGCCAAAACAGATGCTAGTACTTCCGCATTTAAGCTGTTGCGTCGGGCCATCTGGGCATGCGGTGCGGTTCAAGAAATGTTCCATTTTCGACATAACTCCACCCGGCACCGATCCACTGGAGAAGAGATCACGCCAGTTACAGAGGACGGACATTTCCAGGTGCGTGCTAGGCAAGGCAGACCAATATCAGGCCACTTCCGCTGTCCTGCAGGCGTCGAAAAGTGTTTGGGTGTAATATGACACATGTTGGGGTCGATTTGGCGTTGAAGAGGAAAATGTAGCGCTTATTGTGACATCTAGCTGGACGTGTAGGAATTTCCGACAATAGACCGTCTTCATTCCCTTTCTACTCCACCATACCCTGGATTCATCCATGGGGTATACACGTATTCAAATTATCTTCCCTGGATCGTAGCTTAATTGTACGGACCAATTAAAAAAACAGTTTACAAACCAGTCCTAGCCTTCCATTTACAAGATGAGAGCTACTTCCCTTCACCAACTTCCTTTTCATTTAACGCTTTTTTTATTGGTCAATAAAAATAGCACAGTCACCAAGGGCAGATAATTTGAATACGTGTTCCCCCCGCCATTGGATGGACGCAAGGGTTAGTTGTGTGGGGTGGAATGAGACCACTGAGAATATCGAGGGTGGCATAAAATGGGGTTTAACGCCCTACTGTTCAGCTCTGAAGATGGACATACGCTATACGGTGGAAATGAAATGACATGAAATGAAGAGGTTTTAACGTCCTACTATTCTGCTCCGATCTGGGCTAATGAAGTCAGACATAAGCCATACAACGTGCTATGAGGGAAATATTGCTTGGGCAGCGGCACTACTCTTATATCGAATTTCAACTGTCAAGGGATCGTTTACGTGCACGCCAATGTGTTCACGGGGCCTCGGTTTGTGCCCCATCCGAACGTATAGACAGGCACCTCCGTCCTGCATCACTGACAAGAGGGAATCATGCCGGAAAATATGGATGGACTTTCTCGGCCAATGCATGGATCGAACACCCGATCTCCAGGCTAGCGAGCCAGCGTCTTACACACTTAGCCACCGTGACCCCCGCTATACGGCCTACTCTTATAGGGAATTCGAGCTATCAGAGGTTCACGCCAATATTTAAATTGAACCTCGGTTTTTCGTTCCACCCAAAAGACTAAAGGTTATCCCTTGCCAGACCCTAGGTGCTACACCATTGTCAAAGAGGGATCATTGGACTTCTTACTCACTGAGTCAACGTGCCTGCCAAAAAAGTAGGACGTGTTGTCAGGTACAGTATTGTTGTTATTAGGGTTATCGCTACCTGTACAGGTTTGGGCTGTACATTGCTAGAGGCTTCAATCATAGCTTTCGTCTAACCAATCTAATATTCACAAAAAGCATAGAAACTCATAATATGAGATCAAATATATAGACAAGAATTATATCCCCTGCAGCTGTATAATAAAACATTACTTATATCCCCTGCAGCTGTATAATAAAACATTAATTATATCCCCTGCAGCTGTATAATAAAACATTAATTTTATCCCCTGAAGCTGTATAATAAAACATTACTTATGGAGCAACATGTAGCAACTTCGTACTCAAACACCTGAATAGTAAGTACAGGCGAACATCACTATACACTCATGATAAACCTACGGGCAAGACAAACTACTATAGACATTGCATTGCAAGAAAGAAACAACAAACATCAAATCAAGTGAATAGATCTAGGGGCCACGGCGGGCTTAACGGTGAAAATTGAACCCAATGAAGCTGGACTTAAAACAGCCTTTGTTACATCGTGATCGGTGGTAATGCTAGGTTTCGACTATCATGACCCGTGCTACGATTGAAATCTTGGTTTTAATCGTGGCGTAATCTTTGTGATCCTATCATGTCTAATCATATATTGAGGTGAGGCGTAGCCACCTGGTTAACCATATCGAAACGTATCCGATCGTATCTGAACGTAACAGAGTCATTAGGAGCAATCCTATGTAACGCATCACATGGCAGTGAGAACCTAGCATAAGGCGCTGTTGGTCCGAGCGCAATTTCTTCAGAAATGGGGCACCACATTCGATACGTGATAAATACACTGGCTCACTAGCCTTGAGGTTTCGGGATTAACAGGCTTTACTCCCGTTGTTCGCCTTCGGATGGGTCAAAAAACTTAGGTCTCGTGTACACATCGGCATGTAAAAGAACTCTTGCAATTTGGAGTACGATATAAAAGTAGACCGTAGCGTCGCTGTCCGGGCAAAACTCCTCTCATAGTACAATGTACGGCGTATGTCCGTCTTCATTATCCCGGTCGGTGCAATACAGAACAGCGTGTGTACAGGGGTGGAGAATCTTCAACAGAAGGCATGGTTCCGCTAGATGTTGTAAAACCCGAGATCATTGCTTTAGGAACATTTCCTGATCTACCACCGGAGGGAGTTTTACTGTAAAATGGACAACCGATTGTGGACCAAATGAGGGTCCGGAAAATGCCCTTCATGTTGTCAAATCTAAATTAGAATCTCTCGATCATCCAATTGATCTTTTGAGCTTTTACTCAACCCAAAATGAGTGCACCTCCACCCTCTCCCCCAAACACATCTTCCCACTCGCAAATGTGGGAGACCACGGACATTTGACCCACTTTGTGCTCTCTAGATCCGGTACTGTAGGGTGAATAATACGAACACGGATTATGATATTATTTTTTTTAGAAATTAGAAAGTTAGTTTAATCTGGGTTAAATTATTTTAAGAAGAGAGTTCAGCCATGCGATACGCCTTACATGGATCTCGGCGAATTCTGCCATGACTTGTGGTACCCCTTAAATTTTTTTAAAGAGGTGTGCACAGATAGCAACACGACAGTTTATTTAGTTCAAATCCGTGTAGTAATATGGAGGGAAAGAATTTGAGCTTTGAAACATCTTTGTAAAATAATATTAGAGTTTTGATTAATTATTCTCCATTGGCAAAATATTAGCTATGGTATAAGTTAATTCTGAAACGCAAATTAAAAATGTTTATGAATATTGTGACAATAACAAGACATGTGGCCTACAGTCAAGAATGTGGAAATATGATGACTGGAACAATATTATTGATTCTAACTTCATAACCACAAATATAGAAAGTATATGCTGGTTATTTTGATACGTTAACTAAGCTATAGATTAATGAAAATGTTGGTCGTTTACATTTTTCTTTGTTATAAAACATATATCACATTTGTTGACTAAATTAGGAAACAATCCCTGTCGATATACAGGTTTGGGGTGAATGTCCATTCCATATTTGGAATTTAGCTGTTATCAGTTGTTTACGTAATTAACAGAGACAAAAGAATATGCACCTATAAGGGAGTGGGACTAGAATAATGGGGAGAGATCGTATGTTTTCCTGGGTCTAGCCATGCTGGCTAGATTTTTACAGGACTGGGGTTGGAGAGAAAGAGATGTTAACTTTAAGTAGTGTAATGTAGACTACTGTGTAACTGTTGTGACATAAAATGTTTAGCAAAAACACTATCGTTGTTCCTGTTACTTATTTGAGTCGGTATGTGGGAAAACACAATGGCGAAGTCCTTAAGAAGAGAGATACAGTAGCAGTCCAGAGCCAACCAACCCGTATTAGACGATCAGGCCAAAAACTAAGATGTGTAGTTTGATAGTACTACATCCGCCGGGGGGGGGGGGGGGGGAGGGGGGGTTGGATGGCTGAATGGTTAGCGTGCGCGCGCTGTATCATAAAGTCTGTCATTGAGTCGACTGGCGAGGTTTCGAATCCCCGGTTGTATGTGACAAGGAGTAGGGTCGCCTGTCCAACCTCGTGGGTTTTCTCCGGGTCCTCCGGTTTCCCCCCACTGCTAAAGACCCCTACGCACAAGCGAATTATTGAAATAAAATTAAACCATATGTTAGTCCCGAAATGACCTAGTTTGTGTCGAGTGGACGTTAAACCCCATTTCTCTCTCTCTCTCACTACATCCGCCGCCTAACTTATTTTAATCTTAAGTAAACTGCCGAAATTAAAACGGGGGAAAAATATTAACTTCACAAGTTTCTTCTCTTCTGGAGCTACGATGGCTCGCTAATCTGACGGTCCCGTGTTCGATCCCTGCGTTGGCCGAGAATGTTCATCGGGATTTCCGTCATGGTTTCCCCTGTCATCCTGTCTAGACGTTCGGAGGGGAAGAAAAAGAAAAACTTAGATCTCGTTTATAAATTGGCATGCATGTAAAAGAACTCTTGACATTTGGAACCCGATATCAGAGTAGACCGTATCGTTGCTGGCTGGGCAGAATTATCATCATGGCGCTATGTATGGCATATGTCCTTCTACATTAGCCCGGTCAATGCAATACAGTAGGATGTCAAACACCATTGTATATTCCGTTCTTCTTTTGTTAGTTAAGATATAGGGCGGACGCGTGTATGTATTTATTACGAGATGACTGTTGATAGTTACCTGGTCTTCTCCCCAACTAACCTGGTCTTCTCGACAACCGACCTGACCTCCTCCCGAACTAACATGTTCTACCCAAACGACTCTACTCTTCAAATAACCTGATCTGTCCAATCGACTTGATCTTCTCGACAACCCACCTGATCTCCTCCCGAACTAACATGATCTCCCCAATCGACCTGATTGCCTCCCCAACTGGTCGGATCTCCTCCTTAGTCTGCTTGACACCCATACCCCACCTCCCCTACACATACACAACGACCAAAGATCTCCTCAATCTGAAATATTGATAAACACTACATCCAGGTTATCATTTTGCTGTATTTTGATAAGCTTGTTTACGATTTAAATGGTTTATCATTCGTATCGAAATCGATAAACAGTTCATCAACAAAAAAAAAACATTTAATATCGACACATTTTGATTTATTGTCAAACAATATACCGGAATAAATTCAACTTATATCTTCGCCATGTTACAGTGGACGTATCATACTCTTCAATTAAATGCAATTGATTTTTTTTATTATGCTGAAAATCAACAGTTTATTAAAGGCTATATGCACCATATAGTCGTATAGGAATGTCTTGTAATATTGTTGAAGGTTAATACCTAAAAGGAATATCAGTCCAAAAATGGTTCAATTTCATCGATATGAAGCCCGAGCGTAACATGACGCTGCCATATATTATCGATATATGAAGCCCGAGCGTAATATGACGCTGCCATATTTTATCGATATATGAAGCCCGAGCGTAATATGACGCTGCCATATTTTATCGATATATGAAGCCCGAGCGTAATATGACGCTGCCATATTTCATCGATATATGAAGCCCGAGCGTAACATGACGCTGCCATATTTCATCGATATGAAGCCCGAGCGTAATATGACGCTGCCATATTTCATCGATATATGAAGCCCGAGCGTAATATGACGCTGCCATATTTCATCGATATATGAAGCCCGAGCGTTATATGACGCTGCCATATTTTATCGGGTGCAGATAAATCTGATGGGCCTGCTTTATGTCCCAATAAATCCATACCGGGGATTATCTAGTTGTTATTTTGATTTCGCCATTAAATGTTAAATAATCAATCTGAATATAGAGAGAGAGAGAAATGGGGTTTAACGTCCACTCGACACAAACTAGGTCATTTCGGGACTAACATATGGTTTACTTTTATTTACACAATTCGCTTGCGCGTAGGGGTCTTTAGCAGTGGGAGGAAACCGGAGGACCCGGAGAAAACCCACGAGGCTGGACAGGCGACCCTACTCCTTGCCACGTACAACCGGGGATTTGAAACCACGCCAGTCGACTCAATGACAGACTTTATGATACAGCGCGCGCACGCGAACCATTCAGCCATCCAACCCCCCAATCTGAATATATATTTAGCATGTATTAAGCCGAGGGACATTTGATAATTTAGCCAAAATGTAAATGACGTATCGAGACTTTAAATAGATCAAGGATATTTATTTCGAGGATGTGTACAGAAGGTTTCACGAGGTATAAATATTCTTCCACAACATTACGAAACTATTATTTAGGGGAGCACCTGCTTCGAAATTGCTTTCTATTGCTGAAATTACACCGCAAGCTGTATAACCCGAGTTGGGGGTCACTGCAGTGGCCCAGTTGTTAAAGTGGTAGGGTTCGAGAACGTGCCTCGTGTAGCCTCGGTTTTTACAATCTGATCTATATTTCGTTTCATTTTTTATACTCTCGGTGGCCTCTCGTACATTAAGGTCTGAGCGGTTGTAGTGGAAGGTCGCGTCAGGGGACATCCGAGCGGCTTTTGACCTATGACGTCAGAGATTGATTAATGAATCATTGTTGACGTTTCTAGTCGTTTACACACAGTTCCGTGTATCGCACGCCCAGAAGTCACCGTCGCCGTAACAGATGGTTTCATTGGCTAATCCCTCAGAACGCGGGTTATGTAACAACACTTCGAGATCCCAGTATAGTACAGACAAATAAAACGAAATTTTGAACTATTAAAAACGAAACGAAATCGGGTCTGTGTTTTAATCAGATTGACTACAGGTCGATAAAAATGAAATCAACTGAAATGATGTTTAACGTCCTCTTTGCTGCTTTGACTGGGGTAATGAAGATGGACGGTTATACGTCATAGAGTGTGCATACGTCATAGTGTGTGCTAGGAGGACATGTTTGTCCTGGCAGCGGCGATGCGAACTACTACCAATATGTACACTCGACATCTGCTTTCATCCCATCCCAACCATTACATGTTGTCCTTTGTCAGGCCCTCTGTTCTGCACTACGCCGGAAAATCCCTCCAAAACTGTCTCAACCAACATCACTGAAAATGATAATGACAACCAATATCACAGACTAGCAAAATAATACATGAGTATCTAGAAAAAAAATGATTCAAAATAATTAAAATGAATTCAAAACAATGACTAAAATGAATTCAAAACAATGACTAAAATGAATTCAAACGATAACAAAATTTAGAATATTAATTTAAAACTTAAAGTAAAACTGTGTCTCGTTTACAAAGTCTAGTGTTTCTCAAACAAAGATAGACCATTGATGTAACGAGGCGGTTTTACATCAGAGAGAGAGAGAGAGAGAGAGAGGGGAGAGAGAGAATAAAATTGTAATAAAATTGAACCATGTGTTAGTCTGGAAATGACCTAGTTTGTGTATAGTGGACGTTACTCTCTCTCTCTCTCTCTCTCTCCCTCTACCCTCTCAATATTGAAATAGAAATTAAACCATATGTTAGTCCCGAAATGACCTAGTGTTTGTCGAGTGGACGTTAAACAGCATCTCTCTCGTGTTTAGCCCTGTTCATCGAGTCGCTTCATTACAAATGGCACTCATGTGCCAGTTTTAAAATTTTCATTTTGTCTTAAATATTAGATATCAGAAACGAGTTATGTATACTGTATATGATGAAACCTATAAAATAGTTCTTAAAGCTAGTAAGCATGTCAGACAATAGGCTACATAAATACTGTGTTAAATGTGTTAAAATCTTATACAATCTCGAGGTATTTGGGAGAACCACCTAATCTCCGGTGAATGATTTTTGGGATTCCAGATTGAACTATAATACATGTATAGTATCATCCCATGGTGTACCCATATAAAAAGTATTCGATATAGCTGTGGATATGCAGTTGTATGGGGGAAGTCGGGAATGTAAAACTATATAGCAAGAGTATGAAGTTAAGATTTAGGGACATGGACCTACGGGATTGGAAATCAAATATAAACAGTTCTTATAAGTAAAACTTGTATATAACAAATAAAGATTATTATTATTATATTATTATTATCAGAAAACAATCTTTTTACAATAAGATAAAAACACCAATTTTGATTTAAGGTAGCCAATAAGTATTGTTCGTATTGCCTCCTTTAATATGGTCTAGCGAGGCAGCGATAGCAATATCAGTTGTAGCGATAACAATATCAACAATATCAGTTGTAGCGATAACAATATCAACAATATCAGTAATCGATATAGTCTGGGTGACAGCGATTTATTTCGAAGGTCGTTATAAAAATTAGGTTACTGAGATACTGTAGCAAGATTATGTATGTACAGTCCACAGTCCGAGGAAGATAAACTGTACGAGACGATGACAGATCTGGTTTTCTATATGATTTAGACGTCTCGATGTCGAATATTATATTGTCCTGACTATTTTATTCTGTAGTTTTTTTCCGGTTTCAACTCGTGTTTTATACAACCAGTGCAACACACAGTTATTCAAGATGGCAGAGAAGGAAGTGTGTAGTATTTGTTTGAACGAATTTCAACAACGTGTGGTACTCGATTGTAAACACGCCTTTTGTTTCATCTGTTTAGAAGATTATGTGAACAAAACCTCCACTAAAGATCAGCTTCAATGCCCATTGTGCCGTAGCTATATAAATCTCACTAACGGAGGTCTGGATCGATTTAAACCTAAATCAATTAACATTCCTCAATGCGATATATGTACTGAAGATACGTGTCAATATTTCTGTCGAGACTGTGATCAATATTTATGTAAATCATGTAAAATCATGCATGATAAGATGAAAATTTGTAAAGACCACGTTGTGTCTCGATATGATGAAACACAAATCTATCAAGCGCATACTTCAAACGAAACAATAAAGGAAAAAGCTTCGGCTTCGTCTATCACAAATCCTAAAGATTTCTGTCTGCGCCATGAAGAAGAGACTGTAAAAGTCTATTGTAAAGATTGTACCGTAGCCGTTTGTTGGAAATGTTTCGTGGCCGATCATAATGGACATAAATTTTTAGATTTACAGGAGGATGAAGTCAGACAAAGTATCAGACACGATTTAAAATCAATGAATGATGAATTAGAAAAACAAATCACTAACTTTCAGAAACATTATGATAATTTAAATAGCAAATTAACTGAAGTCAAAAACTCCACACAAACTGAATGTGACAAAGTAGATGCGCAGGTTGAGAAAATCTGCTCAGAATTTCGTAAAATCGGAGAAAATATTAAAAAGGAAATGCAGAAAACTGGTGAAGAGGAAGAATCCAAATTCAGGAAATTAATGGAGGGCATTAAAAGACTAACAGAAGATTTAAAAGCTAGTGTTAAATATTCAGTGAATGTTTTAGAAGATTCATCCGTTGTTCAAGTTTTACAAAGAATACCTAAAGTTAGACAGGAAAAAGATGAAAGTTGTTGTAGAAAATTGGATATACCTGATGTAAGATATTCAACATTTCAAGTAGCAGAGATAGATAAAACTTTGTTAACTAATCAACTTGGTAAAATTGTAAGTTGTCATCAGAATATGATTGGTAAAGTTGTAAGTTGTCATCAGAATATGTTTGAAGATGTTTTTAATGTGGATACTGTGCCAGGTTATCTGGGTGGGTATGGTGGTGGTAAACAACATGTAGTTTCAGGTTTTACATGGAGTATTGTTGTGTGTAAAGGATTCTCATCATCATTCTGTTTTGGATTATACCTGAATGACGTAGAAGATAAAAGTATTACGTCATGTAAAGTTGACGTCACATGTAAACTTATAAATAAAACAGATGATAGACAATCTGTAGTTAAACAACGTAATGAGACTGTTAGACCTGGTGATTATATTTATGTTATTGTTCCTATTATTATCTGGGAGAGACTCAGTAATCCTCGCTGTGGATTTATTGATGACCATAGAAACTTTACAATTCAAGCAACAATTAATGACATAACTGCCATTAAAAGACGTTAATAATTAGACTACTGTTATGGCTGAATTATTGTTAAATAATGTTTTGTTTACGGTGTAAGGGAGATAACATTATTTCTATCCGAAATGGAATAAATTATGGTCAATCGCTGGAAGAAGTAGTTGATAGTTTTTTTCAGATGGAACTTTAATACATGTATAATATCATTCCATATTATAATAAAAAATGATTCCAGATGGAGCTAAAATACATGTATATAATATCTTTCCATATTAGAATAATAATTGTAAACTCTTTGTATTGTTGTTTTATTATGAAGCACTGGTAGTAACCAACAGGTCAAGGGAAACAAAACAAGTTACTGAACACAGGCATTCCAACCCATTCTTGTTCGACACCGGCTTTGACTGAGAAAGTTGAACAATTTCCAGCCTGTTTTCCACTTTGTTAGGAAAAACGTGTAGTTACCATTTTTAAAACAGTTCTTGATCTTGAAGTCTGTTAACTTACATTAATGCAATAAGAAAAAAACCTGTGCGCCGTTAATATAGAGGTAGCAGTTTACTGTTAAAGGTACACCAGTGAGAGGAAACCGGTGGACCCAGGGAAAACCCAAGAGGTTGGACAGGCGATCCTACTCATTGTCATGAACAAGCGGGGAATCGAAACCACGCCACTTCACTCAATGAGAGAATTTATGATGCCACGCGCACGCATTAACCATTAGGCAACCCAACCACCTCTCACTAGCTATCCTTGTATAACCCACCATACAAGTTGTACTGATGTCGTCATGTCACGTTATATAACACAGCTAGCAATATATACTATTCAAAAAAAGTAGGGGATATTTGATTTTTAAGTGTTATTAAAGTCACCTAATGAAACTGACGAAGAAACAAATGACAAAATGAAATGAAGTTCACATTCATCGATTTATTCCAAATGTTCGTTAGACTAAGTAAGGCACAGACTGACCATTATAAGGGTAAAATGATACCCGGGGTCAAACAGCAAAGTTACCACAGCATCACAACCAAGTCAGTAAAGGGTAAATCCTCCTCTGTTTGCCAAACAAGCATTGATCCGACGTGGCATACTCCTAATGAGACGTCTAAGGTCATTTTGGTCCAGATTGTCCCATTCCTGTTGCAACGCAGCAGCAAGTTCTTGGACATTGGCAGGACGTTGTTGACGTTGACGTAACCTCTGTCCAAGCATGTCCCAGACATGCTCGATGGGGGAGAGGTCGGGACTCAGTGCTGGCCATGGTAATGTGGTGATGTTCTGTTGTTGGAGGTAACCTGTAACGATCCTGGCCCTGTGACATCTTGCGTTGTCATCCTGGAAGATGAAACGGCGGCCATGACGTCGTGCGAACGGCACAACATGGACTGCCAAGATGTTGTCCCGGTAGTACTGGCCTGTAACACGCCCTGCAACAACATGTAAAGCCGTTCTTCCAGCAACAGTGATGCCTCCCCACACCATAACAGAACCACCCCCAAATCGATCATGTCTGATGACGTTAACGTCTTGGAAGCGCTCGTTTCGACGACGCCACACCCTCCTACGTCTGTCCAAAAAATCAACAGTGAACCTTGACTCATCTGAAAACATCACATTGCTCCAGCGTCGATTATCCCAGTGTTGACGATCCCTACACCAACGACGTATTGCCTGAATGTGATGATCTCTCAAACAAGGGATCACGCGAGGACGTCGGGCGCGAAGGTGACCCCTATGCAGTCGATTCCGAATCGTCTGGCCACTCACTCTCACTCCAGTGTCTGTTTGAAGACAAGCGCTGATCTGATTTGCTGTGATGACACGATTTCTCAAGGCCAAGGTACGGATAAATCGATCCTGGGCTTGAGTTGTCGCCCTTGGTCGACCTGGGCGTGGTCTGTCCTGTACAGATTGTGTATCACGGTATCTGGACCATAGCCTGCTTATGACAGACTGAGAAACATTCATCGTCCGCGCCACAACCGCATGTGTTGTGCCGATCTGTAGCATGCCAAGGGCACGTAACCTTTCATTTTGGGTAAGCCGACGCATATCAAAATTTGTTTTCTGGTCACTAAAACAATTAAACTGATGTTTCCACCCTGGAATTCAATGCCACAATGACTGTAACATTCAAAGTCAGAGTCGTGCAAATCTTGGGTTGGACCCCCATGATGATCCCAAGCATCACCTGCATTCCATGCGGTAGCTATTGGTGCGTTTGGGCGTCACATGTAACTGGAAATGTTTCTTCTGTTAGGTTCTATAGTGACTTTTTTCGTAGTCATTTGCATATTTTAGTATTATGCCCCCAAAATCAAATATCCCCTACTTTTTTTGAATAGTATATATCTGATATGAACTGTAAGAAACTATACAGCTGCTATATAAGACTCTGACACATAAAAAAAACATGTTAAAAAGCCAAAATTAGTATAGAGCCCCCCCCCCCCCTCAAATACACCCGCTTATAATTCTAAACTAGTTTATGATAACACATCCACTCGAGTTGGTGAAGTTGAAGGTAGACAAGTGAAATGATATGAAATAAGGTTTAACGTCCTACTGTTCTGCACCGACTGGGCTAATGAAGACGGGAATATACGACAAACAGTGTGTTATAAGTGAAATTTTGCCCGAATAGCGGAGCTGACTCTTATTTCGAATTCCAATTGTTAAGGTTTTTTTAAGGTCCCCGCCAATGTGTCTACGGGTCCCCGTATAGTCGTCCTATCCGAACGCCTACACATGTTGCCCCGTGGCCGTACCACTGACAAGGAGGAAATATGCCGGAAAAAAAACGATGAACTTTCTTGGCCAACGATATGAGACCTCCAGGTTAGCGAGCCGACGTCCTACCCACTGAGCAACCGTGGCTGTCATGGGTTCTTTTACGTGTCCGACAACATTTAACGTCTTACTAATCATCACCGACTGCAATGAGGGGCCTTCTTTTATTTCGAATTCCAGTTGCCATGGATTCTTTTACGTGCCCGACAACGTGAAGACTGCAAAATGTCCCTCATAGTACACTGTATGGCGCATGCCCGTCTTTATCATGTCCACCCGAATTCCAATCAACCAATCAATCAGACGTCGGCATTGACCCGATGCCTGAAATTTCACACCCCGGGAAACAAGGCTCATGCCATGTAAAATGTGGCGCATAAAGCAGAGTGACAACTCTACTATTGCGCTAAACACTGTTTATTACACTGATTTAAAATGTGTAAATGTTAAGAGTGGTACTTGAGCTTTATCTCCGATAGGAATGTTTCTTAAGAGCTGAAAATGTCATATAGATTAAATTGTCGTACATCTCTGGACACTGTATCGGCACATAGTGTACAGGAGCATGGGAATATACACTCTGTCTCTGTCTCCCCCTCTCTCACCCTCTCTCTCTCTCTCGCTAACAAACAGACAGTGCTAGATTGACCTGTGGGCTTGACAGGATGAAACCTAGGAGGGTCTCAAGATATGAGGGTCATCGGGCCAAGATAGTGGTGAGGGGAGGGGGGGGGGGGGGCTCATCGGACCAAGATAGGGGTGGGGTCATCGGGCCATGGTGTATAATATTTTGACTGTAGTCTTAAACATTCGTCACCATCGTCAATAGTGTTTAACAGATACTTTGATCTTCCTGTTGTCGTGAGGGTGGGTGGGGAGGGGGCTTCATCTAAATCCGGCAATCCCAACAGCAAGGCAGACAGAGCAAACATGTAATGTGTCTGATTTAATTCAAAAATTTAGTTGCCAGTTTGTTTTTGTTTTTGTGTTTTTTAAACTAGAAACGGAAGTTTCGTATGAAAACCTGGGAGCCACAGTGGCTAAGTGAGTAAGATGCTGGCTCACATGAACATATTGGCGTGCACGTAAAAGAACCTTGGCAGTTGGAATTCGATATTAGAGTAGGCCGTAGCACCAAATGGCGTATGCCCAGTTGTAGCAGAACAGTAGGACGCGTCCGGATAAGCGGTTTTAACGTTCACGTCCAAACGATTCAATATCTTTAGACAAGGTAAATACATTGCATAAAAACACGGACATTTATTTCTGAGACTTTTTTTTCAAATCGGAATGGTCCCTTTCAACCAGATTTCATTTCGGATGAAACCCAACAGATTGAACAGATGACATTATCAAAACTTTATCACGTACAAATGTGATATCGAACCCTGTATCGGTGGTTAAGTTATGATAAAATTAGTATAGTCAGTTCCTTGTCCATAGTAATATCGTGTTTGTTTTTTATCAGATTCTCGGTAAACACGAGGCTTTCCATTGATAAATATTAGATAGAGCTCTTAACAAATCACGGACATCAACGAATAGTCGTTTGGATGGGACGAAAAAACGAGTCACATGTACAAATTGGCATGCTCTTTAACGATCCCTTGGCAGTTTGAATTCGATATTAGAATAGGCAGTAGCGCTGCTGTCCAGGTTACATTTCCCTCATAGCACTCTGCTTGGCGTATGTCCGTTTTTATTTGCCCAGTCAAAGAAGTAGGGCGTTAAACTCCATTTCATTTATCATATCGTAAGATACGTTCTAAAAGAAACCCACAAACAGTTGCAATAATACATATCATTCATTTTAAACATATAAATTGAAATAAAATGGGGTTTAAGGGTCTACTGTTTTAAACATATCAATTGCAATAAAATGGGGTTTAACGTTCTACTGTTTGTCACCAACCCGGGATAATACGGATGAGGATGAGGGACTTACTGGTTTGTGAGCCCACGGGGGACGATTATTTAAACTACCCAGGGTCACATCCGACATCACCCACTTTGAAGTTCGATAGCCATGAATTCCATTATTTTTCAATCCTATATCAATTATATGGTATGTTGCGTTGTTTAGTTATAAATAAATATGATTATATCACGACTGATTTATTTATTTTGATTTCGTTTATTCAAGATGTCATAACATATATTTTACCTGTACCTTTAAATGATATTGTATTAAATTCCTTTATTTTATTTTATTATTATATGTGTAACAATCCACCTGTTTATTTAATCAGTGCAAGACAATGATAGATACGGTACATTATAATATTGATATTATTAAATATTTTCATAGAATGCTTCAATAAAACCTATATTACATTAGCAAGTATTATAAAAATAACCAAACAACATTTAGAGAAATATTCATCCCTATTTGTTAAATATAATTATAATGGAGAAATTGAACTCGACTTCTCCTAACCAGCACAGAATTCTATTTGACTTGTACCATTAAAATAAAAATGAGAAAAGTGATTGGATGAATGATATGTCTCTTTGTTTAAGAAATAACCTTTGGGTATGAAAGTTGATTTTATCACACTAAAATACATTTGACGTATTTAGGTATGAAAGTTGCCATACTTAAATATATTTGTCATATTTAGAATACACATTGAACAAGCTCAATCCTAAAAATATATCTAAAAATAAATAATTCCCATACCCTCTCTCTCTCTCTCTCTCTCTCTCTCTGTTGAATGCAGTCTGAATCTAATCAATTAAGTGGAATCTAATCATTAGTCAATATTGCAAGGGAGTTAAATCTTTGTTAATTTTTAGAATATAATAATTTATGTGTATATTATTCTTAAATCAGTCTGAATTTAATCAATCAAGTGGAAGTTCAGTTTACTTTTATTACAAATATTATTCGGGACACTTTATTACCTCGAAACTTTTAGATCTTTCGAACTTCGAGGTCGGGTATTCCCGAACTTAGTTTAAAATTACTTTTTAAAAGTATGTTGATATACTGTCTGAAGAGCTTGGAATCCATTTCTCAACTCTGAATGTAATATAGACAAAACATTCAAAAGCTTTTGCGTAATCTTAATAATTTTTTCAAAACAATTCATTTCACTCTGAATCTCTTCATATTTTACACTTTTGCCGAAGAGCATCTAATTCTTCTATCGTTGAACCTATTAAAGTCAAAATCTCCATACCTGAGAAATCTTTTTGGTTTCTAATTTATTTAGAATCTCATATTATTTCTCACTTGTTAGCACGCGCGCGCTGTATCACACGGTCTGTCATTGAGTCAACTGGTGGGGTTTCGATTCCCCGGTTGTACGTGACAAGGGGTAGGGTCGCCTGTCCAACCTCGTGGGTTTTCTCCGGGTCCTCCGGTTTCCTCTCACAGCTAAAGACCCCGTTATGGAAATTATGGAAATAAAATTCAACCATATGTTAGTCCCGAAATGACCTAGTTTGTGTCGAGTGGACGTTAAATCCCATCTCTCTCTCTCTCTCTCTCTCACTTTGATAACTATTCAATGATTATTCCCTCGAACACCTCTTCCGAAGAACTTGTAATTAAATATTATATTGTTAAATATAATATAATAAGATCAAAACCTTCAAACATCCCTATTAGATTTCTTTAAGTTACAAAATTTATTGATGAGAATGCTTGAATATTCCAGAACATCCCTAAATATTCCTTCTAACACCTTCCCCGAAGAGCTTCGAAATGAAATGAAATGCTCCGAACTCGACTAATGAAGACGGGCATACGCCATACAGTGTGCTATGGGGGAAATTTATCCCGGATAGCGGCACTACGGCCTACTTTCATATAGAATTCCAACTGTCAAGGGATCTTTTACGTGCACGCCAATGTGTACACGGGACCTCGTTTTTTCGTCCCATCCGAATGACTAGACAGCTGTGCTTGTCAGGCCCTCTGTCCTGCATTACTGACAAGGGGAAACCACGCCGGAAAATCTGGATGAATATTCTCGGCCAATGCAGGGATCGAAAACCGACTTCCAGGATAGCGAGCCAGCGTCTTACCCACCTAGCCACCGTGATCCCCTCCGAAGAGCTTCGAAGTCTTTCATCTATTTCAATCTAATATAGAACAAATCTACTTTGTTTAAGAAATAACTTTAGATATGAAATAAGCCTAAAGGGTAATTGTCATACTTAGAAATCACAATAAAAAAAACTCAATCCTAAATATAACATCTAAAGTTACTAAATTAAATACCCTTAAAGTTGATATAACTGACAACTTAAATCCTTTATTAAATATCTCTATAGAATAGCAGACGAATTGCCGTCTGCAAGCATTCGACCCATCTTTTAACCCCTAACATAAACACCCAATGTTTGTCAGTGATACAAGCCCCTACTATCCAGCTCTTTCTAAACTATACAAATCATATTAGTCTTGCTCATCCAGTCATCTCAAAAATTACCATGGAAATTGGTTATTGTAAACCTTTTCACAAGATATTCTCAGCCAACTCTGAATTATAAACAATTTTCTTGCTTACATTATCTTTATTTGCTATTGAAGTCACCAAATATAGTAACTTTTGAAACATTAAGAGCCATATTTTAAAATTTGAAGCATATTTTCAGATAGACACTATGTACTCAACAGCCAAAAACCTTTACACTCCAAAATCCCACTGCCAACCTGTTTAATTAGAAAATATCTGCAAATTATTTATTTAATGTAATTCTTTTTCTCTATATAATCTTCATTTAGACGTAAAGTCATCAAATATTGCAATAATTGAAACACTGAAATTTATAATTAGTATTTAAAACCAGATTTTCTTATTGACACTAAATGTACTTAAAATCTGTATCGCTCTATTGTATATAGGTGTGCAAGATACAGGCACTGATTTTATTTGTATATATTATATTTTACTTTTTAATCTTTTATACATACTCAACTCTTATCCTATACATATTATAAATAATCAAAAATACCTGTTTTTATTATTGTATATTACTGTATTTTACTTTGCCTGTGTGTCTTATATAGTAACAGTGAATAAGTAAAAAATAAATTAAAGGTGTGGAAATTATAAAATACTATAAATATTATAATGTATAATTATATTCTGTGAATAAATATATTACAAGCTAAAATAAATATTAATAAATCATGTATTATATACCTGACTGATATCATTACAATATCATTAGACATCTACTACTAATCAATCAAATTATATGTTATGATACCTCGTTTAGTCATAAAATACTATATTACTCGTCTTATCATAGCAGGTGTTTTAATGTTGATTCATTTCACTTGAATAGAAGTTCATTATACCCATTATAAATAATTACATCACTAGTACATTATAGCTTAGATTAACATTTGTTACAATTCTGATTCATTCCACATGGGAGCCACATTGGATCAGTGAGTAAGACATTAACTCTCTAACCTGGAGGCCCCGTGTTTAACCAATGCGTTGATCGAGAAAGTCCGCCCATGTCAGTGGTGTAAGACGGAGGGCCTAGCAATGGACACCGTAAAGTCTTATGGATGGGACGAAAAACCGAGGTGAGGTTCCGCGAACACAGTGGCGTGTACGTAAAAGAACCCTTGACAGTTGGAATTGGAAATAAGAGTAGGCTGTAGAGTCACTGTCCGTGCAAAATTTCCCTCATAGCACACTGCATGGCGTATGTCAGGTATATAATACATGATTTATTAATATTTATTTTAGCTTGTAATATATTTAGTATACTAATGAGAACAATTTTGCCCGGACAGCGGCGTTCATCGAATGTATTTTACGTGCACGCCGATGTATGAATTGAAAAGTAGTGTGGTAGTAAGCACCGTGATATTAAGGGTATATCTTTTTTTTTCTACTGAAACTTCATCTCCGCAAACACGTTCAATCTAGAAAAGTCTACAAACTGTTACTTTAGTGAAGTGTGTTGAGAGATCCGGCTCCTACTTGACAAATAGGTAAGACGATATGAACATCAATATATAAGATATATAAAGGGATTTAACTGACAGATGATATATATGCAACATAGATAATAATCTTCATTCAAGTTAAACCAACTGTATATATTTATTGTTAAGTCTTATGTCAAGCTGAATAAACTATATGATTTATTGTCATTAACAAATCATTGTGTGGTTAACAGTGTCTAATTAAAAACTATAATTATATTAATTTATTTAAGGTGACAAACGGTTGCACATACCCTCCAAGTAGCACAATAAACCCTAAAATCAATAACGTAACATTCTGGAATTACAATAATCAGTAGGGGAGATTATAATCTATTGTTTAATACTGTGATTATATTCAAGACAATAAATCATATTCTAAACCACAAACAAGCCATAGCACGAAATACCTTCTAGTGCCAACATTTTAATGTATCTAGAATTTTCTACATCTAGTCTACTGCATCCAGATTTTTAAAGCGCGTTAACAATATGTCATTTTGGGATTAACATATCGTGCAATTCATATTCATTTGACAATCGGACTAAAAATGTTGATTAACTTAAAATCGACCGTTTTATAATGCTGTCATTTTGGGTTTCGAAATTTACATATAGCTTTAAATTAAAGGTCTGACTATTTATTTGATTCGTTCAAACCAGTGATGTGTTAAGATAGATATAGAATATATTAATACAGCCGTCGTAATGCTAGGCTCTACTCGATAAGTCTCGATCCTTCGTCTCGTATGATCTTAATACGAATTCTAGATATCATGTTAGGTATCACTGAAACGCACGTTCATTTCTATTTTCAAATATTTAAATAATTTTCTGGCACATTTATATTTACATACTTTGAAAAAATGAAATGAAATGGTGTTTAAGGTCCTACTGTTCCAGTCCGACCGGGATAATGAAGACGGGCATACAGTGTGCTAAAAGGGAATGTTTGCCCGGGCTGCGGCACTATGGCCTACTCTTATATCGAATTCCAACTGCAAAAAGATCTTTTACGTACACGACAATGTGTACACCCGAATGATTAGACAGTTTTCCTTGTCAGGCCCTGGTCCTGCAACCACTGACAAGGCGAAAGCACGAAGGAAAATCCCGACATACTTTCTCGGCCAGTGCAGGGACATACAGGATAGCGAGCCAGCGTCTCGCCCACTTAGCTACCCTGGCTCCTTACTTTGAAAAAAAGATAAAAAAAAATCTAATCTGTATCTTTTAACAACGGACGTGACAAGGAGTAGTGTCCGTCGGATACACCACTGGCAAATAAGAATGTACGTTTCCAACGTCTTCCAAAGTCCTACTCAATGAGCCAACGTGGCTCCAGAACAGTGTATAGTCGATCGGATAGGTAAAAAAAACGAGGACATTGTGCACGTAAAAGAATCCACCACTATTGGAATTGGTTAAGAGCAGATGGTATCGCCGCCTGTCTGACAAAGCTGCCCCCCATAGCACACATCGATGGTCTTGGGTGGCCGAATTGTTAGCGCGTGTGCGTTGTATCATAAGGTCAACTAGTGTAGTTTCGATTCCCCGGCTGTTCGTGACAAGGAATAGGATCGCCTGTCCAACCTCGTTGATTTTCTACGGTTCCTCCGGTTTCCTCCCACTGCTAAAGAGCCCTACGCGCAAGCGAATTATTGAAATAAGATTGAACCATGTTAGTCCCAAATAACTTGGTTTGTGTCGAGTGGTCGTTAAACACACTCTCTATCTCCCCTCCCCCCCTCTCTCTCTCCATCTCTCTCTCACTCCCTCTCTCTCTCTCCCTCCATCTCTACCTCCCTGTCTCTCTCTCCCTCCATCTCTCCCTCCCTCTCTCTCTCCCTCTCCCCTCTCTCTCTCCCTCCATCTCTCCCTCTCTCTCTCCCTCCATCTCTCTCCCTCTCTCTCCCTCCATCTCTCTCTCTCCCTCTCTCTCTCTCTCTCCCTGTTCTGTTATATTTATTACAGGGACTCCCTTCTCTCCCAAGTTAATGCAATAGTGACGACATGATTAACGGTTAGAGTGTAGCCGCATTCACACTTCACAGGTTATTAAATCTTTAGTTCTCTGTCTTGTGATTACACGCCGAGTGATTGAGTCCTTTAAAAACAACAGGTGACGTTTTGTTTTGACAGAACAGATTTATTGTAACAGCATATCAATGGTTTTGTTGGCGTGTATATGTATACATGTACACCTGCGTGTAATAAAATTGTTTCATGTTCAATGGTAGACCTCTCACTCACTCACTTGTTAATTAGCGTTTGCCCTGTTAACATCTATTCTTGTGCTTAGTGGATTATTGGATTATTAGGATCACTCTATACTGTAAGTTATTCTTATTCTCTTTGCTTTTATTTGTTATCTGTTCTTAAGTATCTAGCCAAATTCGTCATCTGAACAACTCAAGTTAGCGGGCGGGCTAATCTTAGTTGTTCAACAAAAGTCAGGCTTCAGACTTTCGTCTCCTTTCGACTCCTTCCCAATCTCCC
This sequence comes from Patella vulgata, assembly GCF_932274485.2. NCBI lineage: Eukaryota > Metazoa > Mollusca > Gastropoda > Patellidae > Patella > Patella vulgata. The sequence goes on from NC_065881.2 coordinate 3,125,192, forward strand.
ACCTTCTATTTTGAAATTGACTTGTCTTGTCATTATCACTCCGTTTTATTCTCCATTTTATTTTTATTTGTTTCTAAATAATTTCTCCTTTCTACATTTTATAATCATGGCAATGAACTTCGCCAAAGCCTTGGTTTTAACTCACCAAGAATACCCCAACCAGCTCTCGCATCAAAATCGGTGCCGGAGTATAAATTTATCGTATTATGTACTCCCAAAAATGGGAAATCCTTTAAGGGCACCAAGGTGTCCAAAATAGGAGATGAAATCCGTATGAAATGGGGGACAGCAGCTCTCCCAGACATACGGATCCTTGCCAATGGAAATATTAGGATTGCATTTCAAAACATGGAAGATGCCCAACTGGCCACCACGGTCAAAATCCTAGGGAGCCTAAACGTAGAGATCTCCATGTCGGAGCACAACCAAACGGACAGGGTAATTGTTTACAACATTCCTAAGGACTATTCGGACGAGGAAATAAAAGAAAATTTAAAACTAGGGGGCTATAATCCATTAGCCGTCTACCAATACCCAGTAAGGCAGGGAAAAAATATAAGAACCGTTCAAATCACCTTCAATAAAAATGAAACACCACAGGGAATAATCTATATGTTGTACGAGAGACGTCCCGTACACCCATACATCCCCATGGTTAAAAGATGCACAAAGTGTCAAAGGATAGGTCACGTTGAAAAATTTTGTAGGAGTGAGGCCATATGCGGGAAATGTGGAAACTCCCACAACACCAAAGACTGCAGGGCCTCACAGTTAAAATGTGTCAATTGCAGAGGCAACCACGGTGCCGACTCACCGACATGTTCAAAATATCTAAGCACCAAATCCGTACTAAACCTACAATATACGCATGGCATCAGCCACAGAGAAGCAACGGCACACGTTGCAAATAAAACAATGCCTAAAAAAACGACAGCACCATCAATTAATAATAAGGAAGTCCCCCAAAAATTGAGCAACACCGAATCCGATAAATCGTTTACGCCCCAATTCAAAGGTATAAAAGAGTTTGTCAGCTTCTGCAAAGAGTTGACAAAACTCGGCTCAATTAAAAATGAGGAGGAAAGGAACATTCTAATAGGGAAAGTAATATTAAACAATGTAATAAACACATCCAATGTGATTACAATAACTAAAACCCCCAAAAATAAGGGAAAACCTTCCCAAACAGAGAAAACGGCAATAAACACTGACATGCCCCCACCCTCCGAAACTAAAATTAAAGATCGCAGAAGCCGAAGCCACTCAAGGCTGTCGGCAAAAAGAAACATAGATTTAGTTGCTACAGAAGACGAAGACAACTCAATTAGATATGGGGATAATCCCATGATCACTGAGACCGAAATTCCTAATCAAAACAAACGTACATGCAGTACAAGCAATAAGGAAGACGGATTGTAAACATACTAATAACTTAAATAAACAAATCATTATCATTTACAATGGAGAAGCCAATCACAATCTTTCAACTCAATGTGAATGGGCTGCGATTGACATTGCTATAGGAAATAACCAAACGTTAAGCATAGTAAATGTCTACAACCCACCAGCTACTAAAACAAAAAACAAAGACTACGATAGGATTTTCAAACAAATTCCGGGAGACAATCTAATCATTTGTGGGGACTTCAACTGCCATCATAAGGCATGGGGCTCACCAGCGAGCGACACAGATGGGAAGGAACTGTACGAGTACATAGAAGGCAGCAGTCTTCTACTACTCAATGAAAACAATAGCGAGCCAACTTTCATAGGGAAAAACTCTAAAAAAGGAACCCATATTGATCTGACACTAGCCTCAACAAAACTATTCCCTCATTGCAATTGGGGAGTAGGAGACGAAACTTTAGGCAGCGATCACATAGCAATCCACACCGCCATAGCCTACACCGCCAACTCAGAAAACATCAAATGTCAGGCTAAATGGAAAATGGACAAGGCAAACTGGGAACTATACAAAAAATTATGCAATGGCTGGGACTTCGAGTCAATAAGACATGACAATATCGATACCTTTTCAAATAATCTAACTAAGGCAATAATTGGCTCAGCAGAGCAAGCTATCCCCCGAACTAAAGAAACCAATAGGAAATCCCCCAAACCTTGGTGGTCAGAAAATCTTCAGACTCTAGTCAACAACCGAAAATCGGCGCTACGAAAATACAAACGTAGGCCGAATGAGGAAACAAAAAATGACTACCATGAGGCAAAACTGTCCGCAGAAACAGAAATCAAACAAGCCAAAGAAGAAAACTGGCAAAAGTTTTGCAGCTCGCTTAATGATCGAACAAAAAGTAAAACAGTATGGAACAAAATATCAGGAATCACCGGTAAAAAAGTAAGACAAAATATACCTCTATTAAACTATAAAACAGAAACAGCCCTAAATAATACGCACAAAGCAAACCTGTTAGGCCAGACTTACGCGGATGGCTCAAGCAACAGCCAACACAACGAAACTTTTAAGGCCATTAAAAACAAATTTTTAAAAACCCAACCGCCAATAATACACCAAGATGCGGATAACGAAACAGATCTCAATAATCCCATTAATATAGATGAGTTAAAAAAAGCTTTACGGACGAAAACCGACAGTGCAGAAGGGCTAGACTGTAAAATACACAATGCTGAAAAATCTACCCGAGAAAGCACTGGCCCTAGTCCTTGATATATTTAACCTCTCATGGACGAAGGGAAAAACTCCACAAGAATGGAAAACTGCCTCAGTAATTCCCCTACATAAGCCAAATAAAGACAACAACGTCGTATCGCCCAGTCAGTCTAACATCCACTTTATGTAAAACACTAGAAACAATAATTACAAACAGACTAAAATTCCACTGTGAAAGCAACAACATCTTCACAAAACAACAAAGTGGCTATCGTTCCGACAGGTCGACAGCAGACCATATCATTAGATTACAACATGACATATCAAAAGCTTTCACAGCTAAACAATATCTATGCGCGATTTTCGTTGATTTAACAAAGGCCTTTGACCTTGTATGGGTGGATGGTCTCTTGCACAAACTCCATAACGCTAAAATCAAAGGAAGAATGTACAAGTGGATAGAAGACTTTCTAAACGATAGGCACATTAGAGTACGTGTAGGTAATTGCTTAAGTGACAAATTCAAAATGGAAAACGGAACGCCGCAAGGATCCGTTATCAGCCCAATATTATTTAACATAATGATAAATGACCTTCCCAGCTACGGGGGGAAGGGCACTGAATCCGCACTATTTGCTGACGACAGCTCGTTCTGGAAAGCCTCAAATAACATAGGCATAATCAAAAAATCGCTTCAATATACCCTAAAACAAATCTCAAAATGGGCAAACGATTGGGGTTTTAAAATCTCAGAAGGGAAAACAGTAGCAATGCTGTTTCACCCGACTGACACTAACAGGAAAATCGACTTAAACCTTAACGGCTCAAAAATTGAATTTAAATCAGAAGCCAAATTTTTAGGAATGATATTTGATTCAAAACTTTCCTGGAAAGCACATATAGATAGCGTAGTAAGTCGCACATCAAAAACACTCAATTTAATGAAATACATCAGAGGAATGGAATGTGGCGCAAGCAGAAGTACTCTTATGCTAATATACAGAGCATTCATCCGCTCGGTAATCGACTACGGATGTCTAGCTTATGTAAATGCAAGTGATGCACAGCTCAATAAATTAAACATAATACAAGGAAAGGCATTAAGACTAGCCACAAGAGCCGCAATAGGAACAAAAACAGTTGCCCTTCTACAAGAGATGGGAGAACTCCCGCTTGATCTTAGACGAGAGGAACTGTCACTCAAGTATTGGGGCAAACTGCAAATGCTAAAAGAAAAATGTCCGACATATAAGTGCCTCCAACAATTCAAACGAATAGGCTATAGGAAAAATACGCGCCCTATGACATTCGGGCAAATGTCAAACGATGTCTTAAATAAACACGGTTTAAAAGGGACAATAATAGAAACAAAAACTTATCCCGTCACCCCACCCTGGCAATTAAGCAATCCAATCATCAATACGCACCTAATCAACGTTACAAACAAACACGCTAATCCCATAGAGGCTAGAGCACTAACACTAGACACAAAATGGGCAGACTATATTAAAATCTATACAGATGGGTCAAAAATAATACACAGGGACTAACAGGGTACGGCATTTTCATCCCCAAAGCAAAGCTAAACATCAAGAAAAGGATACCAGAACATTGCTCTGTGTACACCGCAGAATTGATAGCCATTAAAACTGCAATAGAATGGCTTGCCACCCAAAAACACCAAAAAGCCGTTATCCTATCAGACTCACTAAGTAGCATTAAATCCATCGAATCAGACTATTCCAAAAGCAGACAGGACATAATCCACCAAATTAGGTATATTATTCAAACAATAAAGAATAACGGAAGAGAGGTAGTCCTTGCATGGATCCCCTCCCACATCAATATCTTCGGCAATGAACAGGCTGACAAGCTAGCCAAGGAAGGGTTGGCATTAACTGATATAGAAAATTTAGAATACAGCACTCAAGAATTCACAAGCATAGCCAAAGATAAAATCAAACATGCATGGAAAACCCGTCTAAAACAAGAGAATACTCATCGCTATCAAATTGATAGCAATCTTGTAGACAAGGTTTACACCAATCATCCATCAATCAAAATATGCAAACTCATCACGAGGCTTAAAACGATAAACGTAATAAAAGACTTCACCTTCAATCCAATTAAATGCCCATGTGGACAAATCGCGACCACGTCTCACCTGCTAATTGACTGCAATCAATTGAGCAAAGAACGTCAATCTGTAATTAAGAATCTAGCAGAGAGGGGAAACACCCTCTGTCTCAAATCACTCCTTTCTCCACAACCCGACGATAGACACTGGACATCACAACTTGTCTGGGATTTTATTGAGAACATAGGGATGACCAAATATATAAAATAATGAATGTAATCAATTAAAGAGTAGGGTGGAGCGCAAAAATGTCCTCTAGAAGGAAGCGTAAACCGCCCCACACAACTAATATAACTCCGATATATATAAAATACTGAATTTAATCAGTTAACAGTAGGGTGGAGCGCAAAAATGTCCTCTAGAAGGAAGCGTAAACCGCCCTACATAACTAATATAACTCCGATATATATAAAATAATGAATTTAATCATTTAACAGTAGGGTGGAGCGCAAAAATGTCCTCTAGAAGGAAGCGTAAACCGCCCTACACAACTAATATAACTCCGATATAATTAATAAATCAACTAATAAAACCAACTAACAGTAGGATGGAGCGCAAAAATGTCCTCTAGAAGGAAGCGTAAACCGCCTTACACAACTAATATAACTCCGATAAAATTAATAAACCAACTAAAACCAATCAATTAACAGTAGGGTGGAGCGCAAAAATGTCCTCTAGAAGGAAGCGTAAACCTCCCTACATCTATAATACAACCACTAATCTACCAACTAATAAAACCAATCAATTAACAGTAGGGTGGAGCGCAAAAATGTCCTCTAGAAGGAAGCGTAAACCTCCCTACATCTATAATTAAACCATTAATCTACCAACTAATAAAACCAATTAATCAACAGTAGGATGGAGCGCAAAAATGTCCTCTAGAAGGAAGCGTAAACCTCCCTACATTTATAATAAAACCACTAATCTACCATTAACATAATTCATGAGTAATTTATTATTCTCATTATTACCATTAATATCTATTTATTATTCTTATTATTTATCTGCAATTCAGTTAACACTCTATTTTCTTTTACTCTCACTTATTATTTTTATTATTAGTTTAAAATGATTCCCCGCCCCCCCCCCCCCCCCCACGAAGCCTTACCAGACGAAATAACCAAAAAATCACAGTAAGATCAGATACTCTCTTTTCTCTAGCTTTCTTTTTCAGGTGCTGGATTCTTCCTTCAGAGAACCAACAATAAAAGGAATGAATAACATAAATAAAGATGTAAAAACGCTACCATACCGGACAACATACCCAAATGGAAGGAAGAATGGACCAGGACTCAAACTCACCAACAAAGCCCCAAGGTAGAGTTGCACCGCCCTGCCATTCTACCGGACAGAACGACCAGACCAACCCAAACGACCCAAAATATATATATATGTACATAATATGTCTATGTCTGTGAAAATGTCCGTCTTTGTCCATGTCTGTTCCGTCAAATCGCATGCTTGTAAATGTCTACTGGCACCTGTTTCGTCCTTTGCACATGTTATCCTACTGTTGTTTATTGTCCTATGTACATATATATGAAATCCTAACCATCCTAATATTTCTCACTAATCACATCGTAAATTAATGCACCTTGTACACATAACACGTCATTGTCTGCGATATCACCTCGGTGGAAGCGGACGTAAAATACAACTAACACTAACTAACTAACATATCATCTATAAAATCAGATATAAAAGAGATCAGATGCGAGAAGTTGATCTTGTATACGATATCAGATCAGATGCTACAAGTTGATCGTGTATGAGATATCAGATCAGATGATAGAAGTTGATCTTGTATACGATGTGGAAGTAGACGTAAAACTCCAGGAACGAACAAACGAGGCAGTTGTGCGACATCATCGCACTAGGTGTAAGCGGACGTTAACAACGACACACACACACACACACACCCACACACACATACACACGACAGTAGAATCCGGTGTTAAGAAGCAGTTTATAGTGAAAAACTGTTTTCGTGTCCAAATCGTTTAGAACATTATTACAGAGAGATTTAAAGTATTAAAATTCTTCAAGGTGTATGGATAAGTTGAGTGGGAGAACGACGGTAACTACTTGGTAGTATCTGCCCACATAACAATATGATGTTAATTTTACATTACATTTACGTAAAAATGGTCAGTCAGTTTACCATCATTTTGCTCATCTTTTTAACGATAATTTTACGTCAGGAAATGACGTTAATCTAACGTAAACTTTACGTCATTTTTACGTTATATTTACGTCATTTTCTGACGTAAATCTAACGTAAACTTTACGTCATTTTCTGACGTAAATCTAACGTAAAATTTGCGTAAAGTTTACGTCATTTTCGTTAGATTTACGTCAGAAAATGACGTAAACTTTACGTTAGATTTACGTCAGAAAATGATGTAAATATAACATAAAAATGACGTAAACTTTACGCTAGATTAACGTCATTTCCTGACGTTAAATTGTCGTTAAAAGGATGAGCAAAATGATGGATATCTAACCGACCATTATAACGTAAATCTAACATTAAATTAACATCATTTACGGATGCAATTCTAATGTCAAATTTTGATGAGCATTAAAACCTTCAAAATTATTCATTATTCGCCGCAGTAAATGGGAAGTACATTCAACCAATAATCAAATTTTCCTGACCCGTGGGTGAGGCTAAAAGTTGAGTGGTCCAACGTGTGCGCTTTAGATCATAAGGTCTGTCATTGAGTCAAGTGGTTTCTTTCCACACCCAACTTGAACATGGGTTTTCTCTGGGTCCTCCTACTACTAAAGATTCCTGGTGCGGATGAATTATTCAACTTGAATTGAATCACTTAGTCCCAAAGGACAGTTTATGTCTATTGGATGTTTTACCCCACTGCTCTCTATCTACCCATAACCAGTCAGAATTCTAAATGTATTGCACAGAAAAGTTAAAAATCTAGCAGAATTATATGACAAAATATACTACAAGTATGTATACATATACTTTATTTAAAAGACAAAAATATAATGTTATAAAATACAAAATACACATTTAAATATTAACAGTTTTTATCCACAGCTGTTTGAGAAATGAAGACGGGCATATGCCACACAGTGTGCAGAGCTATGGCGTACTCTTATATAAAATTCCAACTGCCAAGGGATCTTTCACACACACACACTTGAGTATACACTGTACCTTGGTTTTTATTTGTCCCTTCCGTATGACTAGTCAGCCATCCATGTCAGGTCCTCTGTCCGGCATCACTGACAAGGGAAAATGTTCAAGAAAAAGGTCTACATTAGCGCTATGAAAGTGTTGATATGCATATAAGAAAGAAAAAACTGGGATATTGACCAAATTGGGCCAAAACCTATAGCCTCTATCTTATTTGCTCAAGGTATTGATGGAATAGGAGTTAACTTTGGAATGAGTGAAATGAAATGGGGTTTAATGTCCTATTCCGACAGGGCTAATGACATGGAAATATGCTATACAGTGTCCTATTATGGAATTTTATCCAGACAGCGGCGCTAAAGCCTACTCTTATATCGAATTCAAACTGCCAAGGGATCTTTCACGTGCGAACCAATGTGTGCACAGGACCTCGGTCATTCGTACCTTCCAAACGACTAGACAGCTGTCCCTCCTTGTCAGGCCCTCTGTCCTGCACCTCTGACAAGGGGAGGAAACCAAGTCTGGAAATCACGAAGAATTTTCTCGGCCGACACTGGAATGGAATGTTGTGGAATACTGAATATTGATAGGTTTCGTCCTCTCATGATTCCAGTGTGTAACACAAATTTGAAAAAGATCAATTAAGAATAAAGACAGCATCTATTGCATTTGAAAAAAGGAGAATTAACCAAGGAAGGCAAAGTCCTGAAAAGCTGTATATTGATAATGCTTGTCCTCTCACAATCGGAATGATTCACATTTCACACCCAGTGTACGGACAAACAGGGCCAAAATTGATATGTGGGTGTATAAACAAAGATATATACTACACCAATATTACATGTGTTGCAGAATTGGTTTAACACATTTCAAATATAATTGTAACACGGATATTTGCAATGGTTGATCCATGACAAAAGATTTGAAATATTTTGAAGAGACGCAAAAGGTTACGCCATACAGTGTGCTATGAGGGAAATTTTGCCCAGGCAGCAGTGCTATGGCCTACTCTTGTATCGAATTCCAACTGCCAATGTGTACACTGGACCTTGTTTTTTTTTTCCCATCCAAACGACTAGACAGCTGTCCTCGTCAGGCCCTCCGTCCTGCATCACTGACAATGAGAAACCACACCGGAAAATCAGGATGAACTTTCTCGGCCAATGCAGGGATCGAACACCCGACCTCAAGGCTAGCGAGTCAGTGTCTTACCCACTTAGCCACATGATCCCCCCTTGGCCTATGTATATGTAGAGATGAATTTTGAGCTACCTTTATATATATCTTTCTATTTTTAAAACCTGCGACAAGTATATTTATATCAAGGATGTAACCCTCTATCAGTTAACCCGTCACAGATTGGTTGCATTGGTTCAAAATATTCGTTTCATATCATACCTGACCTTCAAATCCAGGAATTGTAGCCACAACGGGGATCACGTTGGTTAAGTCCGTAAGACACTGGCTATCTAGTCTGGAGGTCGGGTGTTCGATCCTTGCATTGGCCGAGAAAGTTACTCCAGATTTTCCAGCGTGGTTCTCCCTTGTCAGTGATGCAGGACAGAGGGCTAGACAAGACAGCTATCTAGTCATTAAAATGGGACAAAAAAATGAGGTCCCATGTACACATTGGCGTGCACGTACAAGAGCCCTTGAAATTAGAATTCGATATAAGAGAAGGCCGTAGTGCCACTGTCCGGGCAAAATTTCCCACATAGCACACTGTATGGCGTATGCCCATCTTCATTAGCCCAGTTCAGAGCAAAACAGTAGGACGTTAAACTTTCATTTCACTAGCCACAGCTCTGTTTTCTTTCACCAAAGGGGGGGGGGGGTGGATGGCTGAATGGTTAGCGTGCGCGCGCTGTATCATAAAGTCTGTCATTGAGTTGACTGGCGCGGTTTCGAATCCCCGGTTGTACGTGGCAAGGAGTAGGGTCGCCTGTCCAACCTCGTGGGTTTTCTCCGGGTCATCCGGTTTCCTCCCCCTGCTAAAGACCCCTACGCGCAAGCGAATTATGTAAATGAAAAATTAAACCATGTTAGTCCCGAAATGACCTAGTTTGTGTCCAGTGGACAGTAAACCCCATTTCTCTCTCTCTCTCTCTTTCACCAAAGGGGGGGATCAAGTGGCTAAGTGGGTAAGACGCTGGCTCGCTAGCCTGGAGGACGGGTGTTTGATCCCTGTATTGGCCGAGAAAGTTCATCCTGATTTTCCGGCGTGGTTTCCCTTGTCAGTGATGCAGGACAGAGGGACTGACAAGGACAGCTGTCTAGTCGTTATGGGACAAAAAAACGGGGTCCCGTGTAGACATTGGCGTGCACGTAAAAGATCCCTTGGCAGTTGGAATTCGATATAAGAGTAGGCCGTAGCCCCGCTGCCCAGGCAAAATTTCCCTCATAGCACACTGTATGGCATATGCTCGTCTTCATTAGCCCAGGTTAGGAGCAGAACAGTAGGACGTTAAACCCCATTTCATTTCATTTCTTTCACCAAAGACCACATAAATACTTCATTTAGCACTTGTCATTTGAAACAGTTATAGCATAAGTCGATGTTGAGTATAAGTCAAATTGCCAAATTTTACATTTTTCCGACCTACATCCATAATTAAGTAGAGGCGGTATATAAGACTAATGTTTATCCTAGTCTAATACCGTGCCGGTGTACCCCGAAGAAAAGTTGGGCCATATAAATAATGAGGGTCTGGGACAGTTGTCAATAACACTTGCATTTATAAACAAACATGAATAGTGATGACGAATTAGGATTCAATAAAAAAAACAACATAGATATGGCCCATGAAGAGAGAAATTTTACAATAAAAAAAATTAAGAGTGTTGGATATTGAACTGACAATGCAATCAAATGGATTTTCGGAAATGGCATTCTTATATAAATTTCATGGGCGTCAACATCTTGTTTTAGGACTAGTTACCTCCCTTAGACTTTGTTTATGATAATGTAAAAGACCGGATAATCTAGCCTATGACCGATTATTCTCAAATGTTGACAACGCAACCACACTAATATTCGTAGAATATAGAATATTTTTTTCTAGATGATAGAGACTAATAATATGCCAATATTGAAATGTGTGCATAAATATGGTATATACTTAACTACACCAATATTATACCTATGTCATAGAATTTGTTACACACATTACAAATATAATCTTAATAGAGATCTTTGCTATGGTTGATCTATCAGTAAAAATTGGAAGATTTGTAAGGAACGCAAAAGGTTATTGTTTACTGGCTGCAGCAGGGAGCAATAACAGGAACACAGATGATTTTCAACTCACTGATACAACTCAGTTTAAATTTTAAGCCAAAGAGCTGTTATATAATACTGTGACAGGATATCTGCTCTAAACTAACTAGTCATCAAAGAATTGACTGTCAAAAGTTCAGACAGAAAGTATTTTAGGCCTACAATGCTTGTAAAGCTTTGGCCTACATTCTGATGATATTTGTGCTACCATAGATACATATATATTTATATCATTACATTATGTGACAAGTAGTAGTGTTTGGCAAGTAGTAGTGTTGTCTAACTTTCATTATAAAGCCCATATAAATCTTTTTAGAACTTCTTTGTCATTACTGCCACCACGGGTGCTCAAATATACATGTAGGATCTGTAAAAAAAAAAATAAATAAATAAAAAGCAACTTTATACTCCCCAAAAAACCGATATTGGGTTAAACGGCCTACTGTTCAGCTCCAACTGGGCTGACAGCCAACCTACTGTGGATCTGTAATGAAATGGGGTTCAACATCATACTGTGCTGCTCAAACTGGGCTAAAGAAGTTGGACAAATGCTTGAAAGTGTGCTATGATGAAAATTTTGACTGGACCGTGTGTACAAAAGAGCTTGGTTTTTTGTCCTATCCGAACAACTGTACATTAGCCCTTACCAGCCCCTCTGTCTTGCACCAGTTAAAAGAGGAACCATGCCAGAAAATCCTGATGAACTTTCTTGGCCACCACAAGAATAAATAAGCAGGGGAGTAGGACTGAAACCTTTATGTACAAGTATGTACGGGCAAACTTGTTATTTAATGTTATATCATTATAAATAGGCCTATGTATATGAGCTTAAAGTCTTGATTATCCATTTTTCAATTAAATTAAATCATTAACATTAACCGCCAGTGTTTGAATCTGTGAACATCTCGAGCACCCGATGGCATTGAGACTTGATTATAGACTTAGCAAGTTAATACATTAAAATGTCTTATAAAAAAATTTAACATTTACAGTCTCAAGAAATACCTACTTAACCTACGTACAATATATAGATTTAGCTCTTGCATTATGCATTATTAAATTTGCAAAAATATCAGTACAATAACAACAAAAAAAACCCAACCTGAAACACCCATAAAAATGTTTAGAAAATACTACATGTACTTATATTATAATTAGCACAGCCTGAATTTTAACAGTCTACATCATTAATAAATTCGTTATGTGTTTGATAATTTTTGGATCCAGATTTTTTAAAAACAATTTTGGAACCAGTATTACTTTCGATAACTTAAAGCAATGTTGATTTTGTTTATGAATAGTATGGTTTACGGACAATGTAACTGCATCGTGTTAAAAACAAATACTGACTGTCTGATATACAATAACAAAGTTGCGTGCAAACTTTTTCCACGGCCAGATTATTTTTTTATGAACATTAGATCTATCGGTATACTGTCAACGGAAGTTCGCATAAAAAGTGCACTTACCTTCAACTTTACTTTGCTGAATCCAAAATCGTGTGTGTATGTGTGGAATAGCTTTATTTAACTTTAAATCACGGCATCATTTCTTCTTTGGGAAAAATAATAAGCTATGCCGCCATTTTAAATCCCAGAATTCCGTACGTTCCGGTCAAACGAACAAACAAAAAATATTTAATAAATAATTGAAGCAATTTTGATAAATAACAACAATAACCGTAACCTATAAAAAAAATATTGTAATGTGAATAGAAATAATATGATATAAACCGATTTAAACACAATCATCAACCGTGAACAGATCGTGACCTTGACCTTGCCCGAGACGATAAAAATATATTTGTACATCTACATGTATTTAGGTCTAAAAATGGCGACTGTTCGTTTGAAAGGCCTGTAATATTTCTGATAATGAATCTATTCATATTATTTGTTTGTATACGCTCTACCATATTTTATATGAGGTTACATGATTACGTTATATTAAAAGAATAATCAAATCGGGTAATTTTAATTTATATTTACTGGTGAAAGGATCATTAATTTTATATTTACTGATGCAAGGTACTATATTTAATAAATTTAATTATAAAAACACTTCATGCATAGTCGGCCTAGGTGTGGACTACTCCTAACATTTGGACAGTGATAACCTTTTAGTAGAGAACAACTTTGCTTTATGAAACAGTTTCCGACAATCAATCATTATTTGTTTTGTCAAATTTTTGGGTATCAAAATTGAGAGAGAGAGAAATGGGGTTTAACGTTCACTTGACTCGATGATACAACAAAAAACACAATTACTATTTTAATTAAAGCGACATTTCGTTGAGGGTTCTCTCAACGTTTTCAAGTAAATGATGCTCAATAGTCAATGGGTGCACTCGTCCGCTTGCCAGCCTATCTTTTATAGTCCCATTGGTGCAGAAAAGTAGGAAAATTAAATAAAATTAAATGAGATTAAACATCCTACTGTTTTGCTCTGAGTGAGCTAATGAAGACAGGCATACACTATATACAGTGTACTATGACGGAAACTTTGCACGGATAGCGGCACTATGGCCTACTCTGATATTGAATTACAACTGTCGGAGTGTCTTTTACGTGTATGCCAATATGTACACGAGGACTTGATTTTTCGTATGACCCGAACAACTATACCTTATCCCTTGCCAGATCCTCCGCCCTGCCACAGTCCATAGAAAATTTCCGTCATAGCACTCTGCATTGCGTATGACTATCTTCAATAGTCCGATTGGTTCAGAAAAGTATAAAAATGAATTTTAAATGGGGTGAACATCCTACTATTTTGTTCCAAGTGGGCTAATGAAGAAGGGCATATGCTATAATGGTTAAAATGTTGTGATTTCGGGTTAAAATGCCGTGATGTTGGGTTATCGCCTTACGAAGGGTGATATCAGTCACCATATCTACTGGGTTTCTTTAATACTCATATTTATAGTATTTTATAGAGTCAGACTAGTGGACTAGTGAATGCACGGATTAGTGCACCCACAGACTAGTGAACCCGCAGACTAGTAATTGGTAATGATGGAAAAGTGTGTAAAGACATGTTTTACAGGTTGGCGTGCACTTAGAACTATTGGTAATGACTATATGTGGAAATGCTGCTCTCCAGGCAAAATGTCTTTCCTAGCACTTCTTCATTAGTAAGTGCGGTAATGCTGCTGTCCAGGCAAAATTTCTGTCATAGCACATCTTCATTACTAATTTTGATAAAGCCATGGTGGCTAAGTGCGTAAGATGCTGGCTCGGTAATCCGGAGGGCACGTGTTCGATCCCTGCATTGGTGGAGAAAGTTCATCAGGATTTTCCGACATGGTTTCCCCTTTTCAGAGGTGCAGGAACAAGGACAGTAGTCTAGTCACTCAGATGGGACAAAAAACCGAGGTACCATGTATACATTGGCTTGCACGAAAAGATCCCTTGGCAGTTGGATTCGATATTAGTAGGCAAAATTTCCCTCATAGCACATTGTATGGTATGTACCTGTCTTCATTAGCCCAGTCGGAGCAGAACAGTAGGACAATAAACCGATTTCATCAGGACAAACCTACATGAGGAAAAACCTACATTTCACAAACTTAGTAATTAGTAACGGGGGGTTGGATGGCTGAATGGTTAGCGTGCGGGCGCTGTATCATAAAGTCTGTCATTGAGTTGACTGGCGTGGTTTCGAATCCCCGGTTGTACGTGACAAGGAGTAGGGTCGCCTGTCCAACCTCCGGTTTTCTCCCACTGCTAAAGACCCCTACGCGCAAGCGAATTATGTAAATAAAAATTAAACCATATGTTAGTCCCGAAATGACCTAGTTTGTGTCGAGTAGACGTTAAACCCCATTTCTCTCTCTCTCTCTCTCTAGTAATTAGTAACACACTGGCTAGCAAATGAGGGGTTCTGCTCCTAAACTGAGCTAATGAAGATGAGCATACGCCATACAGTATGCTATGAAGGAAATTTTGCCCAGGCAGCGGCGCTATGGCCTACTCTTATATCAAGTTCCAACTACCAAGGGATCTTTCATGTGCACTCCTATTTGTACACGTGACCTCAGTTTTTCATCCCTGACGAGACAGCTGTTCTTGTCAGGCCCTCCGTCCTGTATCACTGACAAGGGGAAAACACGCAGAAAAATCTGGATGAACTTTCTCAGCCAATGCAGGGATCGAACACCCGACCTCCAGGCTAGCGAGTCAGCGTCTTACCCACTTAGCCAACGTGATCCCCATGTTGGTCGAGAAAGTTCCCTTTGTTAGTAGTGGTGTAGGACAGAGGACCTCAAAAAAACAGTGTCTAGTCCATCACGTGGGTGTGCACGTAAAAGAACCCTTGACATTTGGAATTTGAAATGAGAGTAGATCATTCATTCATTCGTTTTCTCTTTGTGTGTCACCTAGAGACCGCAACTATTAAAGGAGCTAGATCTCTAATCTTGGGCACTTAGAAATGGATACAAAATGTAATGAAATGAAATGGGGTTTAACGTCCAACTGTTCTGCTCCGAACTGGGCTAATGAAGATGGCCATACACCATACAGTGTGTTATGAGGGAAATTTTGCCCCGACAGTGGCACTACGGCCTACTCTTATATCGAATTCCAACTGTCAAGGGATCTTTTACATGCATGCCAATGTGTACACAGGACCTCGTTTTTTTTTTTTATCCCATCTGAACAACTAGACAGCTGTCCTTGTCAGGCTCTCCGTCCTGCATCACTGACAAGGGGAAACCACGCCGGAAATCTGGATGAACTTTCTCGGCCAATGCAGGGATCGAACACCCGACCTCCAGGCTAGCGAGCCAGGGTCTTACCCATTTTAATGACTAGACAGCTGTCTTGTCAGGCCCTTAATTGTTAGTATCATGACATTAAACTGACATTTGTTTTACAACTAATATCAGGTTTATGTTAGAAAACTAACGTTAGATTTATGTTAGAAAACTAAAGTTAGATTTATGTTATAAAATTAACATTAGATTTACGTTAGAAAACTAACGTTAAATTAACGGTTAAAATTATGACATAAAACTAACATTACATTAACGTTAGAAAACTAACATTATATTAACGTTAGAAAACTAACGTTAGATTTACGTCAGAAAACTAACGTTAGATTTACGTCAGAAAACTAACGTTAGATTTACGTCAGAAAACTAACCATAAACTAACGGTTAGAAACCTGATGTAAAATTTACGTTAGATTAACGTTAGAATTATAACCAATAATACATATATAATTATTATGTCTGAATTCCGACTATATATCAATTGTTAGAATGTGCACACACTTGTAATGTTATTTAATCAAGAAGTATTCAAAGGGAAAAAAATTGGTTAGTAATCCGTCATAAAGTTTACGTTACATTTACGTCATTTTCTGACGTAAAAGTAACCATAACCATTATGACGTAAAAGTAACGTAAATTTAACCAAAGAATTTTACCATTATTGGACGCTAACCATAATCTAACCATAATGACGTAAACTTTACGTAAATCTAACCATCAATGTTAACTGGGTGTGAAAGATATCGGCGAGTCTACGAAGTTGGATAGGCCTACACCTTACAGAACAGGAGATAAAGCTAAGGTTAGAGGTCACAAGAAGATTTACAGCCGTAAGCTAGCTACAGTACCTGGTGGGTCTAATTGGTAAAGTAGCTAAGTCGGTTTATAGACATAACGGCGCTAAACCATAAGGGCCAAAATAAGTCAATATCATCCAAAGTCTTCAACTTTCAAAACACGAATTATTTGTTAATTTAAATCAACATTGATGTTGTTATCTTACCGGGAAAAGATGGGCTTCTGATATCCAAAATAAACATTTTAACATTGGTACACGAATCGTGTACCATAATGCGTTTCATGCCCATTTTTAACAAAGGACTCGACGAACGAGGCTAGACATATTCCACAAGTCATATCAAACGGCGACCCATATTCTTATCTGGAGAGCATGCGCCATAAATACTATGTAGACTGGAATAACCAGACACTAGAGATTGCCATTCAATTGAGACTTCCCCGAACATAACTGATTTGAAATTAGAGTCTCGGTTATTCATTTTTGCATTTAATTAGTTTTCAAAAATTGTATCCCAATCCGCTAAATATCGCAGGCTAGCGATGATATCGAGAGTTGATTATGGTCTGGACAAGTTAATTAATGTCTAATTAATAATTTATATAACATTTCAGGCCTAAAGAAAGACCTGCAATAATCCGATTTAGCTCTTGTATAATGTCTGTTTAAGCCACGTTGATATATACCCAGATTCGTTATTTGACACATAATTAAGAAAACAAAATCATAATACAAACGCTGGATAATCTCCCTGACTGGATTCAGTCGGATTTAAAACGGGTTTGTCATTAAATTGTCGCGACAACAAAATGGCCGCAGGCGTACTTCATAGCGAGTAACATAGATCGATGGGGTTTCTATATTGTATATATCTTTATAAATACTGGGCAAAATTGAACCAACTTATAACTGATATTACAATTAGATATTTGTCTTCCACCAGCGAGCCACGGTGGCGGAGTGGGTAAGACGTTGACTCACTGACCTAGTGGTCCCGTGTTCTATCTCTGTGTTGACAGAGAAAGTACCCCAATGTAGTTCCTCCTTGTCAGTGGTGCAGGACTGCAGACCTGACAAGGGACAACGTATACTGGCTCGGGTGGGACGAAAAACCGAGGTCCCAGGTATTTGGCGTGCACGTTAACGATCCCATGAGAATAGGCCGTAGCGCCACTGTCCGGTCTAAATGTCCCTCATAGCACACTGGTAATGAATCTGGATTATCTATTTTAGGTAGCGTAACAGAATTAAACCTGTTGCTTAAAGAAACGGCAGTAGCACCTGAATTAAATGGAGGTATGGTCTTAATCATCTAAATTTAACATAAATTTCACATTTAATTTGAAATCATTGAAGTAACTTTCTACAGAAAATACAATTGATGATCTAATGTTCCTCTGATTTTTAAGCATTCCGGCTGATAATGAAGTGTGCACCTTTCCGCGATGAGATTTCAGTTGAATCGGACGAATCGGAAGAGGAATCTAAACGAGAGGAGTCTGCTTGTAGTAAGTATTTAAAAATGGAAATCATCGAAATTATATTTTGTACAGACCATTTATAAACCGGGGCCACGGGGGCTCGGTGATTAAGTCGCTGACTCATTAACCAGCAGGTCCGGGTTCGATCCCGGTGTTGGGTGAGAAATTTCCATGTAGGATTTATAAGTGGTGTAGCATGGATAGTGTGACAAAGAAGACTTGCTCCCGGTGTTGGTCGAGAACGTTCGTCGAGATTTTCCGGTGGGGTTTCCCCTTGTCATTGCAGGACGTAAAAGATCCCATGGCACTTTGAATTCGATATAAAAATAGACCGTAGCGCCGCTGTCCGGGCAAAATTGCTTCATAGCATATTGCATGACGTATGCCCGTTTTCATTAGCCCAGTCAGAGCAGAACATTTTATTTGGTTAATCGCGGTGGCGAACAAATTGGTTATTAGTATTGAAAAGTTCATGAATAAATGTATACGTCAATGTTTGATGGGTCGTCCAAACCCAAATAATATGACACATGGCGGGGCTTATAAACATTAAGATGGGATTGTTTCCATGGACGACTTTGATGTAAAAGGACCCAGACACGTACTTTTAAATCTGATATAGTTCAAAATTTCGTTTTACTTGTCTTCACAGCACTAGAATCTGGAAGAGTTGTTATATAACAGGCGTTCTGTCTGATGTGAGGAATTAGTCAATGAACCGGCCTGTTACGGTGACTTCTTGGCGCGCCGTGCATGGAACTGTTGTTAAACCACTAGAAACGTCAACGCTGGTTGATTAATCAATGCCTGACGTCATAGGGTGAAAAGACGCTCGTATGACTCCTGAAACGAACTCGCACTACAGTCAGATCTTCGTGTGGTAGAGGCCGTCAAAAGTATAAAAAACGAAACGAAATATAGATCTGTATTTTAATCGGATCGGAGTGAGATGTTTGTAATCTATAAACGTAATGTCTAACACATTCGAACCATGTATGTTTTTTGATTAAATATTGGACAGCTTTGAGAGGATCACGGTGGCTAAGTGGGTAAGGCGCTGGCTCGCTAGCCTTGAGGGTCGGGTGTTCGATCACTGCATTGGCCGAGAAAGTTCATCCAGATTTTCCGGCGTGGTTCTCCCTTGTCAGTGATGCAGGACGGAGGGGCTGACAAGGACAGCTGTCTAGTCGTTCGGATGGGACGAAAAACCGAGGTCCCGTGTACACATTGGCGTGCACGTAAAAGATCCCTTGACAGTTGGAATTCGATATAAGAGTAGGCCGTAGTGTCGCTGTCCGGGCAAAATTTCCCTCATAGCACACTGTATGGCGTATGCCCGTCTTCATTAGCCCAGTTCGGAGCAAAACAGTAGGACGTTAAACCCCATTTCATTTCATTTCATTTTTGAACAGCTTTGAGATAGCAATAATGTAGAATAAATGTTTGCATTGTTTTAAAAACAGTACATTTGTTAAACTAAACATACATTATGACGTCACATTAATAATGATGTCAAAGGCCTGAAATGTTATATATTATATATAAACTATTGATTAGACATTATTAACAAATCAAGACCATAATCGACTCTCGATGGCATCGGATACTCGAGATTTTAACTAGATTAAAACGGTTCGCCATTTAAAAATTTAATTTAAAAATGGGAAAGCGAGGCTAAGCCCCGATTATATCAGTGCCCTGGTTATCACTGTGCATACATCTTGTCAAAACCATAGGCGTACGGGGAAATTTTTGACTGGGGGGGGGGGGGTGGTGGTTGGTGCCCCCAAAATGTAGTTAGGTTCTTAGTATGTTACATAATAATAATAATATCTCTTTTGCGATGAATAAGTTCTTAATTTCTAAATCATCAATAAAAGAGAACTAAATTTTATTAACTTGTAATATACACAACTAAAAACAGTTGTTTATGTAACTGTAACTCGTGGCTTACTGTACTCCAAACAATAGAGGGTATGAGTCGTACGCCTATGGACAAACAATGATAAATTGGCTGAGAATGAAGTAAATCAAGGGGTTTCCACATTTTGCTCCATCTGTCTAAGATACGATCGAGAATTAACATTGTGAATGGGGAAATCTTTAGTGGTCTGTGACCAAATAAATAAAACTGTGCTAACAAAATGAAACTAGATTTGCCATGGCTAGATCTTATTCTTAAGGTCAACTCAATTCTCGTCGATGTCGCTGAGATGTAATAAGTAGAGCGTGTGATTGTTGGTTAGGGTTAGATTAAGTATTATGGCTAGGTCCAGGGTAAGGGTTAGGGTTGAGATTAGCGTTAACCCTGTTTACATCTCGTGACCTTTTGCCAAACTTGAAGTTGTCCTTATTAATTAGATTTAACCCTTTGTGCCTATCTTCCTATAAATTTTACTCGAAACGAAATATAGTTTTATATACTTAATGTTGCAGTGTTTTCGGCAATATGTCCTTCCGGCACATTTAACCAAATGTTAATAATTTTGGGCATGGTAGGCCAACATTAGATAACTACAATGACTTAATATTGAAAATAACTGAAAAATAGATAAATTTCGTTTCGTGTGAAATTCTGTGTTTCAAATTTGAATTTGCTAGAGTTCAAAAGGTCAATTTCTGTTTATCGGTTTGCAGTAGAGTTTTTGGAAATTTCGTTAATAAAAAATCAACAGTAAAAAAATATTTTGAGAAAAAAAAATAAATATGATATGTAAGTTTAACGTGTTACTAGTGCAGGTAACTGAAAATTACGAATTTTGCCGTCAACTGAAAGAAGCAAAGCAGTTGTCAACATTTGGCTGCGTCGAGTTGTTTTGTTTAGATTTTGAGCGGATACTAAATCACCGGAATTCACTTTGCAAATATCAAAATTTGACCCCAAGGCCTACCTCTGTACATATATTTTGCATTAATATTAATAATAAAAAACTTAAAAACACCGATGATCACCGGAATTTACTTTTAAAAACATATAAACACCGGAATTCACTTTCAAAATATCAGAATTCGCCCGCAATCCCTTCCCTGTTTACATATATTTTGCATAATTAATATTAATAATGAATTTCCTTAAATACACCAAAAATGACTACTACATACGCCTTTTAGATTTAATTTGGCTCTTTGTAAATTTCACATAATTGTTCATTTCGGGACTAACACTTGGTTCAATTATATTTCAATAATTCACATGCGCGTATGGATTTTTTGGAGAGGGGGCAGAGGAATCGGCTTACACTACATGAAGATCTGACCAGTTGTACTGGGAGGTCATGTCAGGTGTCATACAAACGGCTTTTGACCCTATGAAAGACATTGATTAATCAATCAGCTTTAACCTTTCTAGGGGTTTACCCACAGTTCCGTGAAGATCACGCCAAGAACTCGCCGTAACAGACCGTTTCATTAGCTAATTTCTCACATCAACTAGAACGCCTGTTACATAACAACTCTTCCAGTGTAGTAAAGAAAAGAAAACAAAATTTTGTACTATTAAAAAACATGAAACGAAATATGATTTATAAAGAGCCGTTACCTTCAATGTGCCTAAATATTTCATGTACCATATAGTCGATCATGACTCGTACTGGCTTTATATAACTTTTGGGAAATATTCCCCCTTATTCTTAGTTTGTTTTTTAAACGCCTACATTGAAATGTGGTCATATATTCAATTGTGTCACCCCGTCTGTCCGCCCATTCGTCGGTCCGGCGTCCACAATTGCTTATGGACGCTCTAGAGGCCAAAGTAAATATCCGATTGACATTAAATTTATACACATTGTTTAAGGTCATGAGACAAAGAAGCCTATTTATTTTCAGCAATTTCTGATAATTATTGCCAGAGTTATGGCCCTTTATCACTTCAAAATATCTTGTAGATGCTCTAGAAGCTAAAGATGATATCGGATTGACTTCAAATTTACGCGCATTATTTGAGGTCATGAGACGAAGAATCCTATTGATTTTCAACATTTCTGATAATTACTGCCAAAGTTATGACCCTTGATCACTTTGAAAAATCTTGTGACTTTCTAGAGGCTAAAGTTATCATCGGATTGGCTTCAGTTTAAGGTCTTGAGATGAACAAGTATATTGATTTTCAATGAATTTTGATAACTTGAACAGCTAAATCCATGATATTAAATGTTTCGTATACTAAACGTTAGCATGGGGCAGAACTTCATTCAAACCAAACAAATTTTAATGATTTTCTAATAATTAATTGATGAGTTGTTACTCTTAATCGGATATTAGTGTATTATAATTGTTTCATTACTAAAAAAAGTAAAAATATGTGACTGCCCGGATGATTTAGCTGCTGTGGGCGTATCTTTCGTTGCCTGGTAACCTATCTTTTTCATTTTGAGTAAATCTGTTGTCTGCATCACTACAGTCCAGGGACTGTACAGGGGAGCTGGATGGCCGAACAGTTAACGTGTGCGTGTTGTATCATAAGGTCTGTCATTGAGTCAACTGGCGTGGTTTCGAGTCCCCAGTTGTACGTGACAAGGAGTAGGGTCGCTCGCCAACCTCGTGGGTTTTCTCCGGGTCCTCAGATTTCCTCCCACTACTAAAGACCCCTATGCGCAAGCGAATTATTGACATAAAATTAAACCATATATGTTTGTCCCGAAATTACCTAGTTTGTGTCGAGTGGATGTTAAACCTCATTTCTCTCTCTCTCTGTCTCTCTCTCATTTATATTATGAGATAAAAAAGTTCATTGTTGGTGGCACAGAGATAAACTGTTCTAATGATTACCATGGGAACTGCCAGATCCAAGTTATAAACCATAAAACTACACTGTTTTTTAATTTTAAATGTAAATATGTTTAGATGATTTATATAGAGGGGGTGGGTGGAGCTGCAATTTTAAGGCCCTTCTGACTTGGGGAAAGCCCCACATTAATGGTTAGATTTTCAAAAAATACATTTTCCATGCATGGAACAATATTTCTGGTAAGTTGCAGCCATTTAACTGATGACCATATAAAAAGTCCCATTTTTAGGGCGTGGCCAGGTGGGCTTTAGGACCATCTGACTTGAGGAAAGCCCCAACATTTTTGGTTAGATTTTTGAAAATTGTATTTACCAAGTGTGGATCTTTGTTTCTGGTAAGTTTCAGCCATGTAACTGATGACCATATTATTAGCCCCACGAGGCGATATTGGGTGTGGTCTGACTTGGGGAAAGCCCCGGAAATTTTGGTTAGATTTGTGAAATATTTACTCCGACTATGGATACCATTGTCCCTACAAAGTTTCAGCCATGTAACTTATGACTTAATTTTAGGCCTACTTTAAGGTGCTGCTGCGGCTATACGCCCCACCAGTGCCCGATCTGACCAACTGATTTTTACTCGTACGGACACCTGCTACGAATTTGGGTGTTCAAACCTTTTGTAACTGATGACCATATTATTTTGTCATTAGCTCCTGGACTATAAGGCACCTGTCACTGACAATATCAGGCACCGATTCAGGCTTTGTCAGACACTAAACCTCTGATGCCTGTCATTTTGTCTGGCACTGATTTGTCTTTTTTATTGATATTATTAATACATGTCCGGCGCTAAGTTGAAAATGTCAGGTACATGTACTCTTTCATTAGTGCCTGACATTTTGTCAGGTACACGTAAAACCGTTATTTCCAGGCAGGCCTGTGTACATTTGTTGTAAATTGTGATTTCTGTGTCTTGTGTGTGGTGCAGTAGCAGATATTGGACAAGACCAGTCGATTTACACTGGCCGAGAAAGTTCACATGGATTTTCCACAGGGTTCCCCCTAGTCACTGGTGCAGAATGGGGATGGGGAGCCTATAAAAGAACACTTGTCAGTTTGATTCCAAATCAGAGTAGGCCGCTGTCCGGACATAATTTCCTGCATAGCACACCGTATGACATATGCCCATTTTAATTAGCCCAGTCGGAACAGAACAGTAGGACATTAATCTTGATTTCATTTCAAACATTTAGAAATATTTTTTCTCTATTTCAGATAAAACAAATTGAACAAGTTTGATCAGGAAAAACAATGAAATGAAATGGGGTTTAACGTGCTACTGTTTTGCTCCTTAACTGAGCTAATGAAGACGGGCATACGTCATACAGTGTGATATGAGGGAAATTGTGCCCAGACAGCGGCGCTATGGCCTACTCTTATATTGAATTCCAACTGCCAGGGGATCTTTTACGTGCACTCCAATTTGTACACGGGACCTCGGTTTTTCGTCACATCCGAATGACTAGACAGCTGTGCTTGTCAGGCCCTCTGTCCTGCATTACTGACAAGGGGAAACCACGCCGGAAAATCTGGATGAACGTTCTCGGCCAATGCAGGGGTGGTGAAGTTCAAGGTAGACAAGTGAAATGATATGAAATAAGGTTTAACGTCCTACTGTTCTGCACCGACTGGGCTAATGAAGATGGGGATATACGACAAACAGTGTGTTATAAGTGAAATTTTGCCCGTACAGCGGAGTTGACACTTATTTCGAATTCCAATTGTCAAGGTTTCTTTAAGGTCCCCGCCAATGTGTACACGGGTCCTCGGATAGTCGTCCAATCAGAACGACTATACGTTGCCACTTGTCTGTACCACTGACAAGGAGGAAATACGTCGGAAAAAACCGATGAACTTTCTCGGTCAACGATAATGAGACCTCCAGGTGAGCGAGCCGACGTCCTACCAACTGAACAACCGTGGTGTCCTTTTGAAACTTGACAAAGTGAAATGAAATGAAATTTAACGTCTTACTTATCACCACCGACTTTTATTTCGAATTCCAGTCCCCTCTTACTTTATGACTCATTGGAAAATAAAACGAAACGCGACATTTTGTGTAGGTTTATCAGCCGGATGAGTGGGAGGGGCAGAAATGATGAGCCCGAAGAAAAAAATCCTTTGGTTTTGCAACCGAAATCCCATGCTATGTCCACCCGAATTCCAATCAACCAATCAATCAGACTTTGGCATTGACCTGACACCAGAAATTTCACATCCCGGGAAACAAGGCTCATGCCCAATAAAATGTGGCGCATAAAGCAGAGTGACAAGTCTACAATGGCTTTAAACACTGTGTATTTTACTGATTTAAGATCTGTACCCATAGATCAATTTTAAATAATTTGGATTCCCGAAAACTTGATAATAAACAAAATGGTGGATATCTGAAAGTGTCACACACAATCCTATTTCGTTTCATTTTTTATAGTTCAAAATTTCGTTTTACTTGTCTTTACTACACTAGGATCTGGAAGAGTTGTAAAAGACAGATCCTATTTCGTTTTGTTTTTTATAGTTCAAAATTTCGTTTTACTTGTCTTTATTACACTAGGATCTGGAAGAGTTGTTATATTTTTTTATTTTAAATGTTAAGTGTGGTACTTGAGCTTTATCTCCGAAAGGAATGTTTCTTAAGAGCTGAAAATGTCATATAAATTAAATTGTGGTAAATCTCTCGACATTGCATCAACACATCAACACATCTGTACAGGAGCATGGGAATATACACTCTCTCTCTCTCTCTCTCTCTCTCTCTCTCTCTCTTAACAAACAGACAGTGCTAGATTCACATGTGGGCTTGGCAGGCTGAAACCTAGGAGGGTCTCAAGATATGAGGGTCATCGGCTCGATATGGGTGAGTGGAGGGTGGGAAGGCTCATCGGGCCATGATTGTGGGGGGGGGCATCGGGCCAAGATGAGGTATGGGAGGAGGGGGGGCATCGGGCCATGATAGGGGTCGGGGGTCATCGGGCCAAGAGGTTGGACGGGGGGGGGGGGGCATCGGGCCATGGTGTATAATATTTTAACTCTAGTCTTAAACATTCGACACTATCCTCAATAGTGTTTAACAGACACTTTGATCTTCCTGTTGTCGTGGGGGTGGGGAGGGGGGCTTCATCTAAACCTGGCAATGCCAACAGAAAGACAGACAGAGCTAACATGTAATGTGTCTGATTTAATTCAAAAATTTAGTTGCCAGTTTGTTTTGGATTTTTATTGGGGGAAAACTAGAAACGGAAGATTCGTATGAAAACCGGGGAGCCACAGTGGCTAAGTGAGAAAGACGCTGGCTCGCATGGATGTAGCGGGTTTGATCCCGGTGTTGTCCAATGTCGTGTGAACACATTGGCGTGCACGTAAAAGACCCTTGGCAGTTGGAATTCGATCGATACTAGAGTAGGCCGTAGCACCAAATGGCGTATGCCCGTCGTCATTAGTCCAGTTGTAGCAGAACAGTAGGACGCGTCCGGATAAGCGGTTTTGACGTTCACGTCCAAACGACTCAATATCGCGAGACACGGTACATACATTGCATACAAACACAGACTTTTATTTCGGAGACTTTGTTAAAATCGGGATGGTCTCTTTAAACCCGATTTCATTTCCGGATGAAACCCAAAAGATTGAACAGGTAACCTTATTAAACCTTTGTCAGGTACAAATGTGATATCGAACCCTGTATGGGTGGTAAATTTATGATATAGTTAGTTCACTTTCCTTCAAATGCAAAAATTAAATAGAACAGTTAGCTCCCTTCTTTTCGGCAGTAATCGATTTAATGGCGACGGGCATAAGCCATGATTGAATTTTTGCACGAACTCTTCATCAAGTCCAAATTTCAAGAATTTGCGAACGACTGGACGTTTTTACGAGAACTTGGACCAGTAACTGGGGTGGCGCTCTTCGAAGAACCCTAAGGCCCAGTTTTATACTACTGGGGGATACTTGGCACCCATCCATTCTAGTCACGGCTAGCTGCATATTGGGATCCCGGATATAAAGTTGAATAACGAATAACGAGGTAGCTTCATGGATATGGTGATTCAGTTCCTTGTCCATAGGAAGCTTATTTTTTTTTATCAGACTCTCGGTAAACACGAGGCTTTCCATTGATAAATATTAGATAGAGCTCTTAACAAATCACAGACATCAACGTATAGTCGTTCGGATGGGACGAAAAAAACGAGTCCCATGTACAAATTGGCATGCTCTTTAAAGATCCCTTGGCAGTTGGAATTCGATATTAGAATAGGCAGTAGCGCTGCTGTCCAGGTTACATTTCCCTCATAGCACTCTGCTTGGCGTATGTCCGTTTTTATTTGCCCAGTCAAAGAAGTAGGGCGTTAAACTCCATTTCATTTATCATATCGTAAGATACGTTCCTCCCACAGCTAAAGACCCCTTTATGGAAATTATGGAAATAAAATTGAACCATATGTTAGTCCCGAAATGACCAAGTTTGTTTCGAGTGGACGTTAAATCCCATTTCTCTCTCTCTCTCTCTCTCTCTCTCTCTCTCTCTCTCTCTTTCTCACTTTGATAACCATTCAATGATTATTCCCTCGAACACCTCTTCCGAAGAACTTCTAATTAAATATTATATTGTTAAATATTATATAACAAGGTCAAAAGCTTCAAACATCCCTATTTGATTTCTTTAAGGTTGAAAAATTTATTGTTGAGAATGCTTGAATATTCCAGAACATCCCTAAATATTCCTTCTAACACCTTCTCCGAAGAGCTTCGAAATGAAATGAAATGAAAAGAAATGGTCCTACTGTTCTGCTCCGAACTCGACTAATGAAGACGGGCATGCGCCATACAGTGTGATATGAGGAAAATATTGCCCAGACAGCGGCACTACGGTCTTTTTTCATATAGAATTCCAACTGTCAAGGGATCTTTTACGTGCACGCCAATGACTAGACAGCTGTGCTTGTCAGGCCCTCTGTCCTGCATCACTCTCAATCAAATATAGAACAAATCTACTTTGTTTAAGAAATAACTTTAGATTTGAAATAAGCCTAAAAGATAATTGTCATACTTAGAAATCACAATAAACAAACTCAATCCTAAATATAACATCTAAAGTTACTAAATTAGATACCCTTAATGATGATATAATTGATAACTTAAATCGTTTATGAAAATATCTCTCTAGAATAGCAGACGAATTGCCGTCTGCCAGCATTCGACCCATCTTTTAACCCCCAACATAAACACCAGTGATACAAGTCCCTATTATCCAGCTCTATCTAAACTATACAAATCATTTTAGTCTTGCTCATCAAGTCATCTCAAAAAATTAACATTGAAATTGGCTATTGTAAACCTTTTCACAAGATATTCTCAGCCAACTCTGAATTATAAACAATTTTCTTGCTTACATTATCTTTATTTGCTATTGAAGTCACCAAATATAGTAACTTTTGAAACATTAATAGCCATATTTTAAAATTTGAAGCATATTTTCAGATAGACACTATGTACTCAACAGCCAAAAACCTCTACACTCCAAAATCCCACTGCCAACCTGTTTATTAGAAAATATCTGCAAATTATTTATTTAATGCAATTCATTTTCTCTTAGACGTAAAGTCATCAAATATTGCAATAATTGAAACATTGAAATTTATAATTAGTATTTAAAACCAGGTTTTCTCATTGACACTAAATGTACTTAAAATCTGTATCGCTCTATTGTATTATAGGTGTGCAAAATACAGGCAATGATTTTATTTATATATATCATATTTTACTTTTTACTCTTTTATACATACTCAACTCTTACACTATACACATTATAAATAATTTTACTGTTCACTCTTTTATATCTACTCAACTATTAGACTATACATATTATAAATAATCAAAAATATTTGTTTTAATTATTGTATATTATTGTATTTTACTTTGCCTGTGTGTCATATATACATGTAGTAACAGGGAATACTTTGCCCGTGTGTGTCTTATATAGTAACAGCCAATACTTTGCCTGTGTGTGTCTTATATAGTAACAGGGAATAAGTAAAAAAATTAATTAAAGGTGTGGAAATTATAAAATACTGTAAATATTATAATGTATAATTATATTCTGTGAATAAATATATTACAAGCTAAAATAAATATCATTAGTATATCATGTATTATATAGCTGACTGATATAATTACAATATCATTAGTATATCATGTATTATATCATTACAATATTATTAGACCTCTACTATTGATCAATCAATTATATGTTATGATACTTCGTTTAGTCATAAAATACTATATTACTCGTCTAATGATAGCAGTTGTTTTAATGTTGATTCATTTCACTTGAATAGATGTTCGTTATACCCATTATAAATAATTACATCACTTGTACAAAATAGCTTAGGTTAACCTTTGTTACAATTCTGATTCATTCCACATGGGAGCCACGGTGGCTCAGTGAGTAAGACGTTAACTCGCTAACCTGTCAGTGATGTAGGACAACGTATAGTCCTTTGGATGGGATGAAACACCAAGGTGAGGTCCATTGTACATATTGGCATGCACATAAAAGAACCCTTGAGAGTTGGAATTGGAAATAAGAGTAGGCCGTAGAGCCTCTGTCCGAACAAAATTTATCTCATAGCACACTGCATTAGCCCAGTCGGAGCTGAACAGTAGGACGTTAAAATCCATTTCATTTCATTTCACTTGAAATATACTGATTATAGACATTAATAATTCCCATCATATCTTGTAATACAGTAAACTTTGATGTTAATTATTCTCCACTATAAACCAATGATATGCTGTGTTTAGTATTAATTGGCCATCTATTATAGTTCATATAATATTAATAGTACATCATACTATGATATGCTTGGTTTAGTATTAATTGGTTATCTATTATAGTTCATATAATATTAATAGTACATCATACTATGATATGCTTGGTTTAGTAGTAATTGGCCATCTATAATAGTTCATATAATATAAATAATATAGGATGTAGGTAATAGTTAACATGTACAGAAATTATTCACCTTAATAAGAGAGAGAGAGAGAGAGAGAGTTTCGTTATTAACATATTTTTCAATTTTATGTAAATGATTCGCTTATGCGTATGGGTCTTTAGAAGTGGGAGCAAAATTAAGAGGATGGGCCCTACTTCTTGTCCCGTACAAGCGGGGAATCGAAACCACACCACTTGACTCATTGCAGACCTTATGATCCAACGCGCATGCG
Organism: Patella vulgata; assembly: GCF_932274485.2. Lineage (NCBI taxonomy): Eukaryota > Metazoa > Mollusca > Gastropoda > Patellidae > Patella > Patella vulgata. The sequence continues at coordinate 3,155,464 of NC_065881.2, forward strand.
TTAACCTTTCGGTCACGCAACCTCCCGCAATATTTGGAAGATTAATCTCTCAACTAAATATCCGCTTCAACCATAAGGATATTAAAGATACATTGTCACAAATATATTTATCAGGTGGTTATTCCCAGTAAAAGTATGACATGATATATATGTATTTATCAGGTGGTTATTCCCAGTAAAAGTATGACATGGATCTTACTGGATTACGCGAAAAACAGGAACTGGGCAAAAATGTCAGGGTATCACTAACTGCCAACCAGACGGCTCATTGTATGCTAGTTTAACTGAGGGAGCCAACACGACGGCTTATTGTATGCTAGTTTAACTGAGGGAGAGGTTGTTATTTCTTGATCGAACGGTTTGTATACGGTGAAGTATCTTTAAAATATTCTGGCTTATCTTGATATAACTGACGTTTTAGTCATATAACCACAAAATAAAATAGGAATGTAATTTATAACATTTCGTTAACACAACACAATACTACCGGCTTTTTATTCTGTTATTAAGGGATGTTATGCTAATGAGAAGAATTTTGCCCTGACAGCGGCGTTTCATCGAATGTATTTTACGTGCACGCCAATGTATACACGTAGGAACCATCCGAAGGACTAGTCAGCCCAATAGACGTTATACCCCTGACAGGTGAAACTCAGGCTTGACAAACCTCAAGGTTCTTCTCGAGAATCGAACTTAATTCCCTGACATCAATATGTTATTATCACAATACTTAGACATTGATTTATTGTCTACGGTATCAACTCAATGGAAGCGGACATAAATTAACCTTGGTATTATGTCAAGTATTATATTATCAAGGGAGTCGCGATGGCTCAGTGAGTAACGTCTATCATAGAGTCAATTGGCGTGGACTCGGTTCCCCGCATGTACGTGACACAGAATAGGGTAGCCTGTCCACCCTCGTGGGTTTTTTCCTGGTCTATCATATACATAGAGTCAATCTGCATGGAGTAGGTTCCCCGCATATACGTGTCAACGAATCTCGTGGGTTTTTCCGGGTCCTGAACTGCGGTTTCCCTCCACTTAACCCCATATCTATCTATCTTTCTCTCTAAATATAATCTAAACGTGACATGTTAATACTATTATAAAGATAGATCTAGGAGTAGCCCGTGTCACCAACACTAACAATATCCGTCGTCCTTTAATATAACATACATTCATAATACACCGCTAGATATGCATAGTGCTAGATATGCATTCATATATATAACATAAATATAGTCTCAATATATATCACACTATAAGTTGATCTACTTCCATACTACCTATGAATACTAACTCAATGCATGAAATTCAAACAAAAATCGAAATAATAGAACAAAATACAATACAAGGTTACGATATTCTAAAATATATAAATTAGCTGAGGTCAAAAACAGTGCTAAAAAGCAAATTAAACAATTAATCAATCAAAATAATACAGTATTGGATAATGAACAAGATATTCTAGACACAATTCACCAATATTACCAACAACTATATACTACCCAAAACATTGTCGAAAACCTAATAAACTCCTATATTGAAAACAGTAACATAAATACCCTAACACGGAAAGAGATTCCCTGTCTCATTTCATATCTAAAGATGAAGATCTGAAGGCGTTACAAAGTTTCAGATCAAACCGTAGCCCAGGCATCGACGGTATTCCAGGAGATTTCTATATCAAATTCTTTGACACAATAGGAACCGACCTGACAGAAGTAATAAACAACATCTATCTACAGGGTGAATTATCTAACCCAATGAGAACCGGTATAATAATAATTAATTATAAGAATAAATTGTTTGTCTATAAGAATAGAGGCGACCACCGATTATTTAAGAACTATAGACCAATAAGCCTGTTATGTGTCGACTATAAAATCATCACAAAAATATTAAGTATATGAATGAACACAGTTATTAACAAATTGATCTCTAAAACACAAACGGGAGCCGGACCAAATAAAAGCACCTTCGATAACCTGTATTTAATTGATTCAATCCTAAATTATTTAGAAACACATGAAACTAATGCCTATATCTTATCGTTTGATTAGGAAAAAAGCCTTTGACCGTATTGAACACAATTATATAAAAACCCTACTAAAACATATGAATTTTCCAAATGACATTGTAAATTGGGTTACAATACTGTTTAAAAATTTGAAAAGTAAAGTTCAAGTAAATGGATCCTTCTCTCAAAATATCAAAAATAATCGTTCGATCCGTCAAGGTTGTCCACGATTCTTTATTCCTTACGTATAAATGTTGGCTCCGTATATAGCTCTCAACTAAATTAAGATAAAACCGAAATCCACCATGTTGGTGTTCGTAAACCATCCCATGACTCATTTCCTGAAAATATAAACATAAACATTAAAACAGACACAATTAAATTACTTGGCTTTTGTTTTGAGATCAATAAAATGGAAAAAAATATGGTTACCCCTCATCATGACGATTAAATCAACTATTAGTCACTGGTCTACTTACAACCTATCGATTAAAGAAAAAGTCTGTACTTGTACTGGTCACTCATTGATAGTAAGAACGTACAACCAAAAATAAACAAACACCTACCTCATATAAATTTTGAAAAAGTTTGGCATAATTTATATAAATGTCCAACACTATCTGAAATAGAAAAAGAATTTATGCACAAAATAATACACAATGCATTTCCCACAAAAGATATTCTCCACACTCGAAATATTTACGTAGATGACTATAAATGTCAATACTGCAAGAAAAATAATGAAACCTACAGTCACTTATTTCTACACTGCCCTAAATTACAGCACTTTAAATCCTTTGATACTACACATATAAACAATATACATTCCACAAAATACTTCCATATCATGTATCTCTACCTCTGGATCATATGGTCCAACAGAATGCATCCCTATATCAACAACATCTCCAACCATCTGATATACCAATTCTATACAAAAAGAAAAGAAAAGAAAATATAAATAAAATCACCAAGCTTCACCCTACTCTGCCTTACTAAATTCTCTGGTGTAAGGCAAATTATCGTTCTGTGTGAAGCTTCTAAATTAATTACTCTATTATGTGACTAAGCAGATCGTGCTATTTACTTTTAAGTTGCCATAACTTGGCATCTTAATCATCTTTCGTTTTCGTTAAATGGCACTTTCATACTGTGTCGTATAAACAAAATACCCATGCACCCACCGAAATAATTGTATGTTCAAAAGAAAAAAAAGAAGCAGGTGCAGGTTCGAAGGCATGGCAAGAGGAATATCAGTTAAGTCGTCCACGAGCAAAGTCGTCCACACGAAAAATCTGGTGAAGTCGTCCACACTCGTTGGTGCAGTCGTCCACATAGGCGTAGGGGGAAATTTTTGACTGGGGGGCGGGGGGCGGGCGGTGGTGGTTGGTGCCAAAAAAATGTAGTTAGGTTCTTAGTATGTTACATAATAATAATAAATTCGCTGTTAAATTGGACACATTCAAGAACACAATATTTTTTTTATACAATTTTTACAAAGTACAATTGTGTGCCCAAATACGTTGGTTAAGTCGTCCACACGACATAGTTTACTTTCGGGACACATTCGCTTTATCATTTCGGAACATCTCCACGCTAGAGCGGGCCCGTTTATTAATAAACAACAAAGTAAATTGTACACTAAAATATATTAACAATCAAATATTTATTTTTTCAGTTACAACAAAAAAGCATTAACGAAGGATTTTTCAGGCGGGATATCCGTGTGGGGAAGAATCGCCATGGAATTGTTGCCACAGAGAATCATTGAATTTGTTATATTTGTGAAATTGTTATGTATTGAAATTTTATTGTACACTTTATATTAAATTTTATTGTAAATTTTATTGTACACTTTATATTGTACACGTATCATCTGCGGGCACTGGATCATCTATTAACCTAAAAAATCAAATAATACAAAATACTAATTAACCAGGGACGAAATGGCTCGGATGGGACAAAAAACCGAAGTCTCGTGTATGTGGCGTGCACGTTGAAGATTCCTTGAGAGTAGGCCGCAGCGCCGCTGTCCGCTCTAAGTGTCCCTCATAGCACACTGTATGGCGTATGCCCGTTTTCGTTAGCACAGTGGGATCAGAACAGTAGTTTGCTGTAGTTTACAAGTGATTCCAATCGCTTAAAGTGGCAGATCGAGACATTAACCTAATTCCGTTCTAAACAGGGAGCCAAAGGGTGCTAGCTTACTAAGTGAGTAAGACGTTGGCTTGTAAGCATGGAGGTCGCGGTTCATCTGGATTTTCCGATGTGGTTTACCTTTGTCAGTGGTGCAGGACGGAGGGCCTGCCAAGGACAGCTATCTAGTCGTTCGGATGGGACGAAAAACCGAGGTCTCGTGTATACATTGGCATGCACGTATGCCTTGGCAGTTGGAATTATTGGGTATTATTAATTGGGTGTTATTGTGTAATTCAATACGCCCGGTCGGGGCATATTAGAAAAAATGTTATAGGCCAAGGCATGTCATAGATTTAACATTAAAATCACCTGGGGAAAGAATTACTAATTACTAATTACTGACATCATAATTATGAACATGCTTAGAGTTATAGCCCTTGATTTCACATAAAACGTATCAAAGCTATATACAGGGCTGAGTTATTGCCCGAATTTCATGAAATTTGCTAAAATCCATATCAGCGTGAATTTGACCATCTTTCTTTTATTTAAATTTGGTTTTGGTGTTCAATAGGAGAATGTCTCAGTCACGAATACGGAAGGACTCCTCACTTTTTTTTCTATTTGCAATTTTTCTATATACACCCACGCGTAATATAGGCGTATAGAGTTGTCGGCTGTCGGTCAGCTGTTTCGTTACACAAATTTACAAACCTTGACAGGATGATCCATATCCATTTATCCTGCATTGTTGTAGTTTTATAGTAAAATAGATAGGGTGACTAATGTCGTCCAAGTTTATAAAACAATCAATTATTGTACCAGGTGAGAATATATAATAAAAATACATCACCTATTGATATATAATTATATATAAATAATCTTGTCTTGGAGAGCGGCGCGACAGCTTACTCTTACACGGAATTCCAATACCTGCACGCCTGAGTAGACAAGAACTGTCGGAACAACTAGGTGTTATCTATTGCCAGGCCCAAAGTCCTGCACAATGGAAAACGGGGGAACCACGCCAGTTCATGACAGTACATTTAACCCCGTATTTATCACAGTCACACCCAATATATATAATACTAGAATGGGGTTTAACGTCTCCTCAATTTAAGACTAATTAATGTATTTTTCTTTTCAATCGCCAGGCGTGCAATACGATGGTGAACTTTGCCTGGAATGCCGCTTTTTACCCTATCCGATGGATTAGGCACATTTCCTTTGTCAATTCCGCCGGGGCCACCCTGAAAAGCGAGAACGAGTTCTTCTCGGGCCCATGGCGTGATTCGAACTCTAAAACGCAATTTAAAGTAATATTTAACTGTAAATGATGTTACATCAAAACCTTCTTTTAATTTTCTCTACCTTAATTATGGGGGGTTGGATGGCGGAATGGTTAGCACGCGCGCTGTACCATACGGCCTGTCATTGAGTGAACTGGCGGGGTTTCGATTCCCCGGTTGTACGTGACAAGGAGTAGGGTCGCCTGTCCAACCTCGTGGCTTTACTCCGGGTCCCCCGGTTTTCTCCCACTGCTAAAGACCCCTACGCACAAGCGAATGATTAAAATAAAATTGAACCATGTGTTAGTCACGAAATGACCTACTTTGTGTCGAGTGGACGTTAAACCCCATTTCTCTCTTTCACCTTAATTATGTTTTATTAGTCGCTACCCACTGTAAAATAGGGTGTTGGATGGCCGAATGGTTAGCGCGTGCGTGTTGTATCCAGGGGCGGATTGGGGCCGGGAAACGGCCCGAGGTCCCGTGTCGGAGCGGCCCCTTTTACTGATCGCGGAGCCCGGATGGGGGAGTCCGGGTGCTCTCCCCCGGGAAAATTTTGAAAAATGGGAGGCCATTTCCCGCAATTTGAGACCATTCCCGACATCCCAATTCTGTAATTTCATCTCTGTAAATAACGAGTTAATAAAAATGTTAAGGAATGTTTAACACCAGTCTCAGGAAATCGTCTCGCACTCATATTCAGCAAGCAGACTAGCTATCATCAAATTTTGCTGAGGCCTTAAAATTGAAATTTTTTTTTGAGTTACAAACGATCGGCAGACGTTTCTGACGTATCCCCAGAAACAGGGTGCAGGGGACTTAATAATTAGTAAATTTGCCGGTGAAAGTGTCTGGTGAATCCGGTGAAATTTTCGGATTCCGAATTCCGGCCCACACCCAGCACACCCGGCCCAGAAAGTCTATTATACCAGCCCATTCCAAACTCCAGTGATGGCGTGGCAGCCCGTTAAAGCTACCGGCCACATACAACATGATCATCATCGCTGCATGACCGGTTCAATACCCCCCCCCATATAATGTTCAGAAGAAAAAGGTTTTATTAGACGAATTGCACAAAATTATTTTTTTCATTTTTTGTCTGACCGGCCGATGGCCCAATCCAGCCCTGGGTGTTTCATAAGGTCTGTCATCCCCGGTTGGATGTGACAAGGAGTAGGGTCGCCTGTCCAGCCTCTTGGGTTATCTCCTTGTCCCCCGGTCCCAGCCCTACGCGCAAGCGTATTATTGAAAAAATTGAAATACACTGTATATGTTAGTCCCGAAATTACCTAGTTTGTTTCGAGTGAACGTTTAACCCTATCTTCTCCCTCTCCATTGTAAAATACTGATTATTTGTTTGTTCTCAAATCCCCCCCCCCCCCCCGCACCAACAGTTGTAATAAAATAAGTTTATTTTAAACAATAAACCACAGCACATAATTATGGAAATAATAATTTATTTTGACATTAGGAAGTAATCGCTCTTTCCACCGTAAGAATATAAAAAAAAATGTCCGCCTAGTATCCGGTATCAATTTTGGCCTATCTTGATATTACTGATAACCACAAAAAACACAACACACTACTCCCGCTTTTTTCTGAAATGAAATGAAATGAAATGGGGTTTAACGTCCTACTGTTCTGCTCCTAACCTGGGCTAATGAAGACGGGCATACGCCATACAGTGTGCTATGAGGGAAATTTTGCCCGGACAGCGGCACTACGGCCTACTCTTATATCGAATTCCAACTGCCAAGGGATCTTTTACGTGCACGCCAATGTGTACACGGGACCTCGGTTTTTCGTCCCATCCGAACGACTAGACAGCTTTCCTTGTCAGCCCCTCCGTCCTGCATCACTGACAAGGGAGAACCACGCCCGCTTTTTCTGTTGTCAAGGATGTGATACTAAAGAGAAGAATCTTGTCGGGTCATGGGCATTTCATCGAATTTCTTTTAAGAGCACGCCAATGTATACACGGGTGGACCTCTGTTTATCGTCACATCCGAAGGACTAGTCAGCTTAACGGACGCTGTCCCTGGCAGACGAAAATCAGGATCGACAAATCTCAAGGTCCTTCTCAAGATTCGAAATGAAATAAAATGAAATGAAGTTTATCGTCCTACTGTTCTGCCCCGAAATGGGCTAATGAAGACGGATATCCACACAGTGTACTTTCAGGGAAATTCTGTCCGGGCAGCGACACTACGGCCTACTCTTATATCGAATTCCAACTGTCAAGGGATCTTTTACGTACACGCCAATGTGTACACGGAACCTCGGATTTTCGGACCCTCCGAACGAATAGACAGCGGTCCTTGTCAGGCCCTCCGTCCTCAATCACTGACAAGGGGGAATCACGACGGAAAATCTGGATGAATTTAACTTTCTCGACCAATACAGAGATCGAACACCCAACCTCCAGGGTAGCGAGCCAGCCTCGAGATTCGAACTCAATCCCCTGACTCGTTGACTACCACGACCATCAATATGTTAATATCAGAATACTTAGACATTGATTTATTGTCTACGGTATCATCTCAATGGAAGCGGACGTAAATTAACCTAGATATTATGTCAAGTATTATATTATCAGACGAGTCGCGGTGGCTCAGTGAGTAAGACACTCGTTCGTTAACCAGAGGGTTATGGGTTTGATCCCAGTGTTGGTTGAGAAAGCTATTCGGGATTTTCCGGCTTGGTTCCCCTCTCTCAGTCCTGCAGGAACACCGTCTAGTCGTTCGGATGGAGCATGATACTAAAATCGGAGAGTCCCGATGAACTTTCTAAGTAAGGATATAGCGCCATGTGGACCCAGCCGTGTATATTATATCTAGAGGTTTATTAACTAGTTGATATATTACTACATTGTTGAAGATACCAAGTTGGAGACATACCTGTGTATAAAATTAAACGTATAAGCATTATAGTATATCTCCCTATAAGGTGACCTATTTTCATACTACATATAGTCATAATATTATAATTATAGACGTACACCGACAGATATAGTGTCAATATGATGTAGCGCGATAGTGGTAGCCTCTGTTACCCACTCAAACAATATCAGTTGTAGTTGATATACACAGTTATAGTCTGGGTGACAAAGGCTAATGTCGAAGTTCATTATATTAAAACGAAAATAGAATTTCAGAGAAACCCGAGCAAACTTACGCATGCTCAGTCTACAGCATATAGCGTGATATTTTTAGCCTCTGTTATCCACACGCTAACAATATCAATGGTAGTTTACGTACACGGTTATAGTCTGGGTGACAAAGCCTAATGTCGAAGATCGTTATATCAAAACGAAAATAAAAATAGAATTTCCAAGAAACTGTAGCAAGTTTACGTATGTTCAGTCTACAGCATAAGAAGAACAAACTGCGAAAGACGAAGAAAGACGTGAATTTCTATGTGATTTACATGTTTTGTTTGAATTTAATACTTTTGATTTTTAGTTCATCTATCTCGATATCAAGTATTATATTGTTTGATTTTGTATTTTCATCCAGTTTGAACTCGTATTGTCCACAATTATGTGACTTAGACGTTTCTAAGAAACTATATCAAGTTTATGCATGTTCAGTGTACAGTCCAAGGAAGATAAACTGCTCGAGAAGATGTCAGGCGAGGTTAGACGATTTGGCTAAATTTAGCAGTTTTGATTTCTAGGATATCGTATATATTATATTTAGCCTAATTGTTTGTTGTTGTTTTGTCTAGTTTATACAACCAGTGCAACAAACAGTTATTTAAAATGGCAGAGAAGGAAGTGTGTAGTATTTGTTTGAACGAATTTCAACAACGCGTGGTACTCGATTGTGCACACCCCTTTTGTTTTATCTGTTTAGAAGATTATGTGAACAAAACCTCCACTAAAGATCAGTTCCAATGCCCATTATGCCGTAGTTTTATAAATCTCAGTGACGGAGGTCTGGATCGATTTAAACCTAAACCAATTAATATTCCTCAATGTGATGTATGTACGGAAGATACATGTCAATATTTCTGTCGAGACTGTGATCAATATTTATGTAAATCATGTAAAACCACGCATGATAAGTTAAAATCTTGCAAAGACCACGTTGTGTCTCGATATGATGAAACACAGATCTATCAAGCGCCTACTTCACACGAAACAATAAAGGAAAAAGCTTCGGCTTCGTCTATCACAAATCCTAAAGATTTCTGTCTGCGCCATGAAAAGGAGACCGTAAAAGTCTACTGTAAAGATTGTACTGTAGCCGTTTGTTGGAAATGTTTCGTGGCCGATCATAATGGACATCATTTTTTAGATTTACAGGAGGATGAAGGCAGACAAAGTATCAGACACGATTTAAAATCACTGAATGATGAATTAGAAAAACAAATCACTAATTTTCAGAAACATTATGATAATTTAAATAGTAAATTAATTGAAGTCAAACAATGTACAAAAACTGAATGTGACAAAATAGATGCACAGGTTGAGAAAATCTGCTCAGAATTTCACAATATCGGAGAAAATATTAAAAAGGAAATGCAGAAAGCTAGTGAAGAGGAAGAATCCAAATTCAGGAAATTGATGGAGGACATTAAAAAAACTAACAGAAGATTTAAAAGCTAGTGTTAAATATTCAGTGAATGTTTTAGAAGATTCATCCGTTGTTCAAGTTTTACAAAGAATACCTAAAGTTAGACAGGAAAAAGATGAAAGTTGTTGTAGAAAATTGGATATACCTGATGTAAGATATTCAACATTTCAAGTAGCAGATATAGATAAAACTTTGTTAACTAATCAACTTGGTAAAATTGTAAGTTGTCATCAGAATATGATTGGTAAAGTTGTAAGTTGTCATCAGAATATGTTTGAAGATGTTTTTAATGTGGATACTGTGAGAGAAGGTTATGATGGTTGGTATTATGGTAAACAACATGTAGTTTCAGGTTTTACATGGAGTATTGATGTGGGTAAACTAGAATCATCTTTATTCTGTTTTGGATTAAACCTGAATGACGTAGAAGATAAAAATATTACGTCATGTAAAGTTGACGTCACATATAAAGTTATAAATAAAACAGATGATAGACAATCTGTAGTTAAACAATGTAATAGGACTGTTGAACCTCGTGGTAGGACATACTGTCGTACTGATATTATTAACTGGAAGAGACTCATTAATCCTGGCAGTGGATTTATTGATGATCATAGAAACTTTACAATTCAAGTAACAATTAATGACATAACTGACATTAAAAGATGTTAATAATTAGACTACTGTTATGGCTGAATGATTGTTAAATAATGTTTTGTTTACGGTGTAAGGGAGATAACATTATTTCTATCCGAAATGGAATAAATTATGGTCAATCGCTGGAAGAAGTAGTTGATAGTTTTTTTCAGATGGAACTTTAATACATGTATAATATCATTCCATATTATAATAAAAAATGATTCCAGATGGAGCTAAAATACGTGTATAATATCTTTCCATATTAGAATAATAATTGTAAACTCTTTGTATTGTTGTTTTATTATGAAGCACTGGTAGTAACCAACAGGTCAAGGGAAACAAAACAAGTTACTGAACACAGGCATTCCAACCCATTCTTGTTCGACACCGGCTTTGACTGAGAAAGTTGAACAATTTCCAGCCTGTTTTCCACTTTGTTAGGAAAAACGTGTAGTTACCATTTTTAAAACAGTTCTTGATCTTGAAGTCTGTTAACTTACATTAATGCAATAAGAAAAAAACCTGTGCGCCGTTAATATAGAGGTAGCAGTTTACTGTTAAAGGTACACCAGTGGGAGGAAACCGGTGGACCCAGGGAAAACCCAAGAGGTTGGACAGGCGATCCTACTCATTGTCATGAACAAGCAGGGAATCGAAACCACGCCACTTCACTCAATGAGAGACCTGATGATGCCACGCGCACGCATTAACCATTAGGCAACCCAACCACCTCTCACTAGAAGATAGGATAGAGGGTTACAAATCTGATCACAAATTTGTATTAATACCTACTTTAAATTAATAGCTGACTTAATTGGGTAGAAACGCCATTGTACGGACTAAATTCTCCCCTGTGCATTGCATTGTGAATCGTTATGTAAAAAAGTGAAGCAAAGTCTCTATATATTGGTGAGATTACAAGATTGTACCAAGGGTTAAGTAATTATCAGGAATTGTTCTTCTTATATAAAATATTCTTCGAAATGTCGCCTAAATATGGTACCTATTAACCATAAGCATGGTTAATACTGGTTTAGTCTATCCAATTAGTAAAACAAGCCAAAATATGGTAGCTGTTTACCTTAAGCATGGGTAATAGCATGTTAGTCTATCCAATTAGTAGATATCACTAACAGATTATTGCTCTGTCTTACTAGCTATCCTTGTATAACCCACCATACAAGTTGTACTGATGTCGTCATGTCACGTTATATAACACAGCTAGCAATATATATCTGATATGAACTGTAAGAAACTATACAGCTGCTATATAAGACTCTGACACATAAAAAAAACATGTTAAAAAGCCAAAATTAGTATAGAGCCCCCCCCCCCCCCCCCCGTCAAATACACCCGCTTATAATTCTAAACTAGTTTATGATAACACATCCACTCGAGTTGGTGAAGTTGAAGGTAGACAAGTGAAATGATATGAAATAAGGTTTAACGTCCTACTGTTCTGCACCGACTGGGCTAATGAAGACGGGAATATACGACAAACTGTGTGTTATAAGTGAAATTTTGCCCGGATAGCGGAGCTGACTCTTATTTCGAATTCCAATTGTTAAGGTTTTTTTAAGGTCCCCGCCAATGTGTCTACGGGTCCCCGGATAGTCGTCCTATCCGAACGCCTACACACGTTGCCCCGTGCCCGTACCACTGACAAGGAGGAAATATGCCGGAAAAAAAACGATGAACTTTCTCGGCCAACGATATGAGACCTCCAGGTTAGCGAGCCGACGTCCTACCCACTGAGCAACCGTGGCTTCCTTTTGAAACTTGACAAAGTGAAATGAAATGAAATTTAACGTCCTATCAACACCGACTGGGCTAATGAATGGGGACATACGCCATACAGTGTGCTATGAGGGGTCTACTCTTATTTCGAATTCCAACTGTCATGGGTTCTTTTACGTGTCCGACAACATTTAACGTCTTACTAATCACCACCGACTGCAATGAGGGGCCTTCTTTTATTTCGAATTCCAGTTGCCATGGATTCTTTTACGTGCCCGACAACGTGAAGACTGCATTTAATGTCCCTCATAGTACACTGTATGGCGCATGCCCGTCTTTATCAGCCCAGTCGGAGAAGAAAAGTAGGACGTTAAACCCCATTTCATTTCTTTTCTTTTCTAAATATTGAGCTGGAGATTTTGATCGCGACTTTTTTGGAGTTTTTCCACCGGTAATTCGAGACTATACTATACGCTCAGTCAACCAGTCCCCTCTTACTTTATGACTCATTGGAAAATTAAACGAAACGCGACATTTTGCGTAGGTTTATGAGCCGGATGAGTGGGAGGGGCAGAAATGATGAGCCCGAAAAAAAAATCCTTTGGTTTTGCAACCGAAATCCCATGCTATGTCCACCCGAATTCCAATCAACCAATCAATCAGACGTCGGCATTGACCCGATGCCTGAAATTTCACACCCCGGGAAACAAGGCTCATGCCATGTAAAATGTGGCGCATAAAGCAGAGTGACAACTCTACTATTGCGCTAAACACTGTTTATTACACTGATTTAAAATGTGTAAATGTTAAGAGTGGTACTTGAGCTTTATCTCCGATAGGAATGTTTCTTAAGAGCTGAAAATGTCATATAGATTAAATTGTCGTACATCTCTGGACACTGTATCGGCACATGATGTACAGGAGCATGGGAATATACACTCTGTCTCTGTCTCCCCCTCTCTCTCTCGCTAACAAACAGACAGTGCTAGATTGACCTGTGGGCTTGACAGGATGAAACCTAGGAGGGTCTCAAGATATGAGGGTCATCGGGCCAAGATATGGGTGAGTGGAGGGTGGTGTGGGGGCTTATCGGGCCATGATTGGGGGGGGGTCATCGGGCCAAGATATGGGTGAGTGGAGGGTGGTGTGGGGGCTTATCGGGCCATGATTGGGGGGGGGGGGTCAACGGGCCAAGATGAGGTATGGTAGGAGGGGGGGGGGGGGGGGCATCAACTAAACATTCGTCAATATCTTCAATAGTGTTTAATAGTCACTTTGATCTTCCTGTTGTCGTGAGGGTGGGGAGGGGCTTCAACTAAATCTGGCAATGCCAACAGAAAAACAGACAGAGTTAACATGTAATGTGTCTGATTTAATTAAAAAATTTAGTTGCCAGTTTGTTTTTGGTATAATCGTTCGGATGGGACGAAAAAACGAGTCCCATGTACAAATTGGCATGCTCTTTAAAGATCCCTAGATAGTTAGAATTCGATATTAGAATAGGCAGTAGCGCCGCTCTTCGGGCTAAATTTCCCTTATAGCACAGTGCATGACGTATGATCGTTTTCATTTTCACAGTCGAAGCAGTAGGGCGTTAAACTCCATGTCATTTATCATATCGTAAAATACGTTCTAAAAGAAACCCACAAACAGTTGTAATAATACATATCATTCATTTTAAACATATAAATTGAAATAAAATGACGTTTAACGTTCTACTGTTTTAAACATATAAATTGAATTAAAATGGGGTTTAACGTTCTACTGTTTGTCACCAACCAGAATAATACAGATGAAGATGAGGGACTTACTGGTTTGTGAGCCAGCGTCTTACTCTCGAGACACTGTGGCTAAGCCCGAGATTAGTCAAAAGGGGGACGATTATGTAAACGTCCACTTTAATTGAATCAAATGGCGTGGGTTCGATCCCGGCTTATTAGTGGCTACCATCGTGCTAAAAACCCGTACACGTGCAAGCTAAATGATATATTAAAAACATATCATATGTGGACGGTTAAAAACAACTCATCTAGACTGCCCAGGGTCACATCCGACATCACCCACTTTGAATTTCATATCTTTCTTTAACCGTATATCAATTATATGGTATGGTGCGTCGTTTAGTTATATATATAACATCAGATATTTTGATTTCATTTATTCAAGATGTCATAACATATATTTTACCTGTACCTTTAAATGATATTGTATTAAATTCCTTTATTTTATTTTATTATTATATGTGTAACAATCCACCTGTTTATTTAATCAGTGCAAGACAATGATAGATACGGTACATTATAATATTGATATTATTAAATATTTTCATAGAATGCTTCAATAAAACCTATATTACATTAGCAAGTATTATAAAAATAACCAAACAACATTTAGAGAAATATTCATCCCTATTTGTTAAATATAATTATAATGGAGAAATTGAACTCGACTTCTCCTAACCAGCACAGAATTCTATTTGACTTGTACCATTAAAATAAAAGTGAGAAAAGTGATTGGATGAATGATATGTCTCTTTGTTTAAGAAATAACCTTTGGGTATGAAAGTTGATTTTATCACACTAAAATACATTTGTCGTATTTAGGTATGAAAGTTGCCATACTTAAATATATTTGTCATATTTAGAATACACATTGAACAAGCTCAATCCTAAAAATATATCTAAAAATAAATAATTCCCATACCCTATTCCTCTCTCTCTCTCTCTCCCTCTCTCTCTCTCTGTTGAATGCAGTCTGAATCTAATCAATTAAGTGGAATCTAATCATTAGTCAATATTGCAAGGGAGTTAAATCTTTGTTAATTTTTAGAATATAATAATTTATGTGTATATTATTCTTAAATCAGTCTGAATTTAATCAATCAAGTGGAAGTTCAGTTTACTTTTATTACAAATATTATTCGGGACACTTTATTACCTCGAAACTTTTAGATCTTTCGAACTTCGAGGTCGGGTATTCCCGAACTTAGTTTAAAATTACTTTTTAAAAGTATGTTGATATACTGTCTGAAGAGCTTGGAATCCATTTCTCAACTCTGAATGTAATATAGACAAAACATTCAAAAGCTTTTGCGTAATCTTAATAATTTTTTCAAAACAATTCATTTCACTCTGAATCTCTTCATATTTTACACTTTTGCCGAAGAGCATCTAATTCTTCTATCGTTGAACCTATTAAAGTCAAAATCTCCATACCTGAGAAATCTTTTTGGTTTCTAATTTATTTAGAATTTCATATTATTTCTCACTTGTTAGCACGCGCGCGCTGTATCACACGGTCTGTCATTGAGTCATCTGGTGGGGTTTTGATTCCCCGTTTGTACGTGACAAGGGGTAGGGTCGCCTGTCCAACCTCGTGGGTTTTCTCCGGGTCCTCCGGTTTCCTCTCACAGCTAAAGACCCTGTTATGGAAATAAAATTCAACCATATGTTAGTCCCGAAATGACCTAGTTTGTGTCGAGTTGACGTTAAATCCCATCTCTCTCTCACTTTGATAACTATTCAATGATTATTCCCTCGAACACCTCTTCCGAAGAACTTGTAATTAAATATTATATTGTTAAATATAATATAATAAGATCAAAACCTTCAAACATCCCTATTAGATTTCTTTAAGGTAGAAAAATTTATTGATGAGAATGCTTGAATATTCCAGAACATCCCTAAATATTCCTTCTAACACATTTTCCGAAGAGCTTCGAAATGAAATGAAATGCTCCGAACTCGACTAATGAAGACGGGCATACGCCATACAGTGTGCTATGGGGGAAATTTATCCCGGATAGCGGCACTACGGCCTACTTTCATATAGAATTCCAACTGTCAAGGGATCTTTTACGTGCACGCCAATGTGTGCTTGTCAGGCCCTCTGTCCTGCATTACTGACATGGGGAAACCACGCCGGAAAATCTGGATGAACATTCTCGGCCAATGCAGGGATCGAAAACCGACTTCCAGGATAGCGAGCCAGCGTCTTTCATCTATTTCAATCTAATATAGAACAAATCTACTTTGTTTAAGAAATAACTTTAGATATGAAATAAGCCTAAAGGGTAATTGTCATACTTAGAAATCACAATAAACAAACTCAATCCTAAATATAACATCTAAAGTTACTAAATTAGATACCCTTAAAGTTGATATAACTGACAACTTAAATCCTTTATGAAAATATCTCTCTAGAATAGCAGACGAATTGCCGTCTGCAAGCATTCGACCCATCTTTTAACCCCTAACATAAACACCCAATGTTTGTCAGTGATACAAGCCCCTACTATCCAGCTCTTTCTAAACTATACAAATCATATTAGTCTTGCTCATCCAGTCATCTCAAAAAATTAACATGGAAATTGGTTATTGTAAACCTTTTCACAAGATATTCTCAGCCAACTCTGAATTATAAACAATTTTCTTGCTTACATTATCTTTATTTGCTATTGAAGTCACCAAATATAGTAACTTTTGAAACATTAAGAGCCATATTTTAAAATTTGAAGCATATTTTCAGATAGACACTATGTACTCAACAGCCAAAAAACTCTACACTCCAAAATCCCACTGCCAACCTGTTTAATTAGAAAATATCTGCAAATTATTTATTTAATGTAATTCTTTTTCTCTATATAATCTTCATTTAGACGTAAAGTCATCAAATATTGCAATAATTGAAACATTGAAATTTATAATTAGTATTTAAAACCAGATTTTCTTATTGACACTAAATGTACTTAAAATCTGTATGCTCTATTGTATATAGGTGTGCAAGATACAGGCAATGATTTTATTTGTATATATTATATTTTACTTTTTAATCTTTTATACATACTCAACTCTTATCCTATACATATTATAAATAATCAAAAATACCTGTTTTTATTATTGTATATTACTGTATTTTACTTTGCCTGTGTGTCTTATATAGTAACAGTGAATAAGTAAAAAATAAATTAAAGGTGTGGAAATTATAAAATACTATAAATATTATAATGTATAATTATATTCTGTGAATAAATATATTACAAGCTAAAATAAATATCATTAGTATATCATGTATAATATATCTGACTGATATCATTATACGATCAGAATTAATTTTTTTTTCTGCCACTTATCAGAGTGAATCGCATGAAGGTACCCAAAAACATTGCCAAAACCAAATATTTATCGATAATGTCTTGCACGCGGTGTCTGGGCCAATCAGCAAAGGAGTTACGTGTGGACAGCATGGCAACAGACAGAGTTTATTTATATTTTTGGAGGGGTTTAAAACTTGATTGTATCCTTCCAAAATCAATTCACCGACAATATTTTGATCATATTTATAAACTAGAGATGCCCCGCTTTACAACGATGCCAATTGTTATGCAAAAGCAATGACCGGTCGTCCTGTGTCGATAGATAGTATATTTATAGACTCATTTTTGTGAAAATCTCAATTTCGTTCAAAATCAATATTTTCACTTATTTTGTCTTTATCTCATTATTGATTCTTGCGCATTTCGACTCATTTAGATGCGACCAGTCACATTTGGCTACGTCGAGTTGTTTTGTTTAGATTTTGAGCGGATACTAATTCACCAGAATTCACTTTACAAATATCAAAATTTGACCCCAAGGCCTACCTCTGTACATATATTTTGCATTAATATTAATAATAAATAACTTAAAAACACCGATGATCACTGGAATTCACTTTTAAAAACATATAAAACTGGAATTCACTTTCAAAAAATGGGGGCTTGGATGGCCGAATGGTTAGCGTGTGCGAGCTGCGCTGTATCATACGGTCTGTCATTGAGTAAACTGGCGTGGTTTCGAATCCACGGTTGTACGTAACAAGGAGTAGGGTCGCCTGTCCAACCTCGTGGGTTTTCTCCGGGTCCTCCGGTTTCCTCCCACTGCTAAAGACCCCTACGCGCAAGGGAATTATGGAAATAAAATTGAACCATGTGTTAGTCCCGAAATGACCTAGTTTGTATCGAGTGGACGTTAAACCCCATTTCTCTCTCTCTCTCTCACTTTCAAAATATCAGAATTCGCCCACAAGCCCTTCCTGCTTACATATATTTTGCATTAATATTAATAATGAATTTCCTTAAATACACCAAAAATGACTACTACATACGCCTTTTAGATTTAACTTGTCTCTTTGTAAATTTCACATAAATGGTCATTTCGGGACGAACACATTGTTCAATTATATTTCAATAATTCACATACGTGTATGGTTTTTTTGGGGAGGGGGCAGAGGAATCGGCTTACACTACATGAAGATCTGACCAGTTGTACTGGGGGGTCATGTCAGGGGTCATACGAGCGGCTTTTGACCCTATGAAAGATATTGATTAATCAGTCAGCTTTAACGTTTCTAGGGGATTACCCACAGTTCCGTGAAGATCACGCCAAGAACTTGCCGCAAGAGACCTAATTCCTCACATCAACTAGAACGCCTGTTACATAACAACTCTTCCAGTGTAGTAAAGAAAACAAAACAAAATTTTGAACTATTAAAAAACATGAAACGAAATAGGATTTATAAAGAGCCGTTCTCTTCAATGTGCCTACATATTTCATGTAGCATATAGTCGATCATGACTTGTATTGGCTTTACATAACTTTTTGGAAATATTCCCCCTTGTTTTTAGTTTCTTTTTTATACGCCTACATTGAAATGTGGTCATAGAACTAGAACGCCTGTTACATTAACAACTCTTCCAGTGTAGTAAAGAAAAGAAAACAAAATTTTGAACTATTAAAAAACATGAAACGAAATAGGATTTATAAAGAGACGTTACCTTCAATGTGCCCACATATTTCATGTAGCATATAGTCGATCATGACTCGTACTGGCTTTATATAACTTTTTGGAAATATTCCCCCTTGTTTTTAGTTTGTTTTTTATATCCGCCTACATTGAAATGTGATCATTAATACATTATATTCAATTGTGTCGCCCCCGTCCGTCCATTTGTCGGTCCAGCAATTTCTGATAATTATTGCCAGAGTTATGGCCCTTGATCACTTCAAAATATCTTGTGGATGCTCTAGAAGCTAAAGATGATATCCGATTGACTTCAAATTTATACAGTGTTTGAGGTCATGAGACAAAGAATCCTATTAATTTTCAATGATTTCTGACAAATACAACCAAAGTTATGACCCTTGATCACTTTGAAAAATCTTGTGACTTTCTAGAGGCTAAAGTTATCATCGGATTGGCTTCAGTTTAAGGTCTTGAGATGAACATGTATATTGATTTTCAATGAATTTTGATAACTTGAACAGCTAAATTCATGATATTAAATGTTTTGCAGAACTTCATACAAACCAAACAAATTCTAATGATTTTCTGATAATTACTTGATGAGTTGTTACTCTTAAAGGCTCAATACCACTCTTGTTGTAACTGAATAATATGTCCCAATCTTTATTCTGGTCAACAAATTGTACTATTTTAGAATATTTCAATTAATTGATGATACAAATTTCATCTTAACACACCTTATTTAAAAATTTTGAAAAATTTCAACATAATGGTTTGAAACGTCTAACGTAAACCTTTTCAAATGAAACTTTGATTTAAAAATATTTTCGAACCCTCTGGACAAGTAAAATAGGATGTAATGGATAATTTACACAACAGGTAGGAAACTTAAACATCTAGTACTTAGATAGAGATATTATTTATTTTCTGGAGCTTTCAAGCCAGCAAGAGTGTTATTGTCCCTTTAATCAGATTTTAGTGTATTACCGAAAAAAGTAAAAATATGTGACAACGCTTGTTGACTGCCCGGATGATTTAGCTGCTGTGGGTTGCCTAGGGGGTTGGATCGCCGAATGGTTAGCGCATGCGTGCTGTATCATAAGGTTTGTCATTGAGTCAAGTGGTGTGGTTTCGAGTCCCCAGTTGTACGTGACAAGGAGTAGGGTCGCCCGCCAACCATCGTTGGTTTTCTCCGAGTCCTCTGATTTACTCCCACTGCTAAAGACCCCTACGCGCAAGCGAATTATTGACATAAAATTAAACCATATATGTTTGTCCCAAAATTACCTAGTTTGTGTCGAGTGGATGTTAAACCTCATTTCTCTCTCTCTCGACAGGCCAGTCGATTTGCACTGGCCGAGAAACTTCACATGGATTTTCCGCAGGGTTCCCCCTAGTCACTGGTGCAGAATGGGGACGGGGAGCCTATAAAAGAACACTTGTCAGTTTGATTCCAAATCAGAGTAGGCCGCTGTCCGGACATAATTTCCTACATAGCACACCGTATGACATATGCCCATTTTAATTAGCCCAGTCGGAACAGAACAGTAGGACATTAATCTTGATTTCATTTCAAACATTTAGAAATATTTTTTTCTCTATTTCAGATAAAACAAACTGAACAAGTTGGATCAGGAAAAACAATGAAATGAAATGGGGTTTAACGTGCTACTGTTTTGCTCCTTAACTGAGCTAATGAAGACGGGCATACGTCATACAGTGTGATATGAGGGAAATTGTGCCCAGACAGCGGCGCTACAGCCTACTCTTATATCGAATTCCAACTGCCAGGGGATCTTTTACGTGCACGCCAATTTGTACACGGCACCTCGGTTTTTCGTCCCATCCGAACGACTAGACAGCTGTCCTTGTCATTACCAGGAGGAAATACGCCGGAAAAAACCGATGAACTTTCTTGGCCAACGATAATGAGACCTCCAGGTGAGCGAGCCAACGTCCTACCAACTGAGCAACCGTGGTGTCCTTTTGAAACTTGACAAAGTGAAATGAAATTTAACGTCTTACTTATCACCACCGACTGCAATGAGGGGCCTACTTTTATTTCGAATTCCAGTTGTCATGGCTTCTTTTACGTGCCCGACAACGTGAAGACTGTACAATTGCCCTCATAGTACACTGTATGGCGCATGTCCGTCTTCATTAGCCCAGTCGGGGCAGAACAGTAGGACGTTAAACCCCAATTCATTTCATTTCTTTTCTAAATATTGAGCTGGAGATTTTGATCGCGACTTTTTTTGAGTTTTTCCACCGGTAAATCGAGACTATACTATACCCTCAGTCAACCAGTCCCCTCTTACTTTATGACTCATTCCAAAATAAAACGAAACGCGACATTTTGTGTAGGTTTATGAGCCGGATGAGTGGGAGGGGCAGAAATGATGAGCCCGAAAAAAAAAAATTCTTTGGTTTTGCAACCGAAATCCCATGTTATTTCCACCCGAATTCCAATCAACCAATCAATCAGACGTTGGCATTGACCTGACACCAGAAATTTCACATCCCGGGAAACAAAGCTCATGCCCAATAAAATGTGGCGCATAAAGCAGAGTGACAAGTCTACAATGGCTTTAAACACTGTGTATTTTACTGATTTAAGATTTGTACCCATAGATCAATTGTAAATAATTTGGATTCCTGAAAACTTGATAATAAACAAAATGGTGGATATCTGAAAGTGTCACACACAATCCAATTAAAAGACAGATCCTATTTCGTTTCATTTTTTATAGTTCAAAATTTCGTTTTACTTGTCTTTACTACACTAGGATCTGGAAGAGTTGTTATATTTTTTTATTTTAAATGTAAAGTGTGGTACTTGAGCTTTATCTCCGAAAGGAATGTTTCTTAAGAGCTGAAAATGTCATATAAATTAAATTGTGGTAAATCTCTCGACATTGCATCAACACATCGTGTACAGTAGCATGGTAATATACACTCTCTCTCTCTCTCTCTCTCTCTCTCTCGTTAACAAACAGACAGTGCTAGATTCACATGTGGGCTTGGCAGGCTGAAACCTAGGAGGGTCTCAAGATATGAGGGTCATCGGCTCGATATGGGTGAGTGGAGGGTGGGAAGGCTCATCAGGCCATGATTGGGGGGGGGGCATCGAGCCAAGATGAGGTATGGGAGGAGGGGGGGCATCGGGCCATGATAGGGGTCGGGGGTCATCGGGCCAAGAGGTTGGACGGGGGGGGGGGGGCCATCGGGCCATGGTGTATAATATTTTAACTCTAGTCTTAAACATTCGACACTATCCTCAATAGTGTTTAACAGACACTTTGATCTTCCTGTTGTCGTGAGGGTGGGGGTGGGGAGGGGGGCTTCATCTAAACCTGGCAATGCCAACAGAAAGACAGACAGAGCTAACATGTAATGTGTCTGATTTAATTCAAAAATTTAGTTGCCAGTTTGTTTTGGATTTTTTGGGGGTGAAAACTAGAAACGGAAGATTCGTATGAAAACCGGGGAGCCACAGTGGCTAAGTGAGAAAGACGCTGGCTCGTAGGATGTAGCGGGTTTGATCCCGGTGTTGTCCAATGTCCTGTGAACACATTGGCGTGCACGTAAAAGACCCTTGGCAGTTGGAATTCGATCGATACTAGAGTAGGCCGTAGCACCAAATGGCGTATGCCCGTCGTCATTAGTCCAGTTGTAGCAGAACAGTAGGACGCGTCCGGATAAGCAGTTTTGACGTTCACGTCCAAACGACTCAATATCGCGAGACACGGTACATACATTGCATACAAACACAGACTTTTATTTCGGAGACTTTGTTAAAATCGGGATGGTCTCTTTAAACCCGATTTCATTTCCGGATGAAACCCAAAAGATTGAACAGGTAACCTTATTAAACCTTTGTCAGGTACAAATGTGATATCGAACCCTGTATCGGTGGTAAATTTATGATATAGTTAGTTCACTTTCCTTCAAATGCAAAAATTAAATAGAACAGTTAGCTCCCTTCTTTTCGGCAGTAATCGATTTAATGGCGACGGGCATAAGCCATGATTGAATTTTTGCACGGACTCTTCATCAAGTCCAAATTTCAAGAATTTGCGAACGACTGGACGTTTTTATGAGAACTTGGACCAGTAACTGGGGTGGCGCTCTTCGAAGAACCCTAAGGCCCAGTTTTATACTACTGGGGGATACTTGGCACTCATCCATTCTAGTCACGGCTAGTTGCATATTGGGATCCCGAATATAAAGTTGAGTAACGAATAAACACGAGGCTTTCCATTGATAAATATTAGATAGAGCTCTTAACAAATCACGGACATAAACGTATAGTCGTTTAGATGGGACGAAAAAACGAGTCCCATGTACAAATTGGCATGCTCTTTAAAGATCCCTTGGCAGTTGGAATTCGATATTAGAATAGGCAGTAGCGCTGCTGTCCAGGTTACATTTCCCTCATAGCACTCTGCTTGGCGTATGTCCGTTTTTATTTGCTCAGTCGAAGCAGTAAGGCGTTAAACCCCATTTCATTTATCATATCGTAAGATACGTTCCTCCCACAGCTAAAGACCCCTTTATGGAGATTATGGAAATAAAATTGAACCATATGTTAGTCCCGAAATGACCAAGTTTGTTTCGAGTGGACGTTAAATCCCATTTCTCTCTCTCACACTTTGATAACTATTCAATGATTATTCCCTCGAACACCTCTTCCGAAGAACTTGTAATTAAATATTATATTGTTAAATATTATATAACAAGGTCAAAAGCTTCAAACATCCGTATTTGATTTCTTTAAGGTTGAAAAATTTATTGTTGTGAATGCTCGAATATTCCAGAACATCCCTAAATATTCCTTTTAACACCTTCTCCGAAGAGCTTCGAAATGAAATGAAATGAAAAGAAATGGTCCTACTGTTCTGCTCCGAACTCGACTAATGAAGACGGGCATGCGCCATACAGTGTGATATGAGGAAAATATTGCCCAGACAGCGGCACTACGGCCTTTTTTCATATAGAATTCCAACTGTCAAGGGATCTTTTACATGCACGCCAATGACTAGACAGCTGTGCTTGTCAGGCCCTCTGTCCTGCATCACTCTCAAGGGAGAACCACGCCGGACAATCTGGATGAACTTTCTCTACCAATGCAGGGATTGAAAACCGACCTCCAGACTAGCGAGCCAGCGTCTTACCCACCTAGCCACCATGATCCCCTTCGAAGAGCTTCGAAGTGATTCATCTATTTCAATCAAATATAGAACAAATCTACTTTGTTTAAGAAATAACTTTCGATTTGAAATAAGCCTAAAAGATAATTGTCATACTTAGAAATCACAATAAACAAACTCAATCCTAAATATAACATCTAAACTTACTAAATTAAATACCCTTAAAGTTGATATAACTGACAACTTAAATCCTTTATGAAAATATCTCTCTAGAATAGCAGACGAATTGCCGTCTGCCAGCATTGGACCCATCTTTTAACCCCTAACATAAACACCAGTGATACAAGTCCCTATTATCCAGCTGTATCTAAACTATACAAATCATATTAGTCTTGCTCATCAAGTCATCTCAAAAAATTAACATTGAAATTGGCTATTGTAAACCTTTTCACAAGATATTCTCAGCCAACTCTGAATTATAACCAATTTTCTTGCTTACATTATCTTTATTTGCTATTGAAGCCACCAAATATATTAACTTTTGATACATTAAGAGCCATATTTTAAAATTTGAAGCATATTTTCAGATAGACACTATGTACTCAACAGCCAAAAACCTCTACACTCCAAAATGCTACTGCAAACCTGTTTATTAGAAAATATCTGCAAATTATTTATTTAATGCAATTCTTTTTCTCTATATAATCTTCATTTAGTCGTAAAGTCATCAAATATTGCAATAATTGAAACATTGAAATTTTATAATTAGTATTTAAAACCAGGTTTTCTCATTGACACTAAATGTACTTAAAATCTGTATGGCTCTATTGTATTATAGGTGTGCAAAATACAGGCAATGATTTTATTTGTATATATTATATTTTACTTTTTACTCTTTTATACATACTCAACTCTTATCCTATACATATTATAAATAATCAAAAATACCTGTTTTTATTATTGTATATTACTGTATTTTACTTTGCCTGTGTGTCTTATATAGTAACAGTGAATAAGTAAAAAATAAATTAAAGGTGTGGAAATTATAAAATACTATAAATATTATAATGTATAATTATATTCTATGAATAAATATATTACAAGATAAAATATTATGATGTATAATTATATTCTGTGAATAAATATACTATTCAAAAAAAGTAGGGGATATTTGATTTTTAAGTGTTATTAAAGTCACCTAATGAAACTGACGAAGAAACAAATGACAAAATGAAATGAAGTTCACATTCATCGATTTATTCCAAATGATCGTTAGACTAAGTAAGGCACAGACTGACCATTATAAGGGTAAAATGATACCCGGGGTCAAACAGCAAAGTTACCACAGCATCACAACCAAGTCAGTAACGGGTAAATCCTCCTCTGTTTGCCAAACAAGCATTGATCCGACGTGGCATACTCCTAATGAGACGTCTAAGGTCATTTTGGTCCAGATTGTCCCATTCCTGTTGCAACGCAGCAGCAAGTTCTTGGACATTGGCAGGACGTTGTTGACGTTGACTTAACCTCTGTCCAAGCATGTCCCAGACATGCTCGATGGGGGAGAGGTCGGGACTCAGTGCTGGCCAAGGTAATGTGGTGATGTTCTGTTGTTTGAGGTAACCTGTAACGATCCTGGCCCTGTGACATCTTGCGTTGTCGTCCTGGAAGATGAAACGGCGGCCATGACGTCGTGCGAACGGCACAACATGGACTGCCAAGATGTTGTCCCGGTAGTACTGGCCTGTAACACGCCCTGCAACAACATGTAAAGCCGTTCTTCCAGCAACAGTGATGCCTCCCCACATCATAACAGAACCACCCCCAAATCGATCATGTCTGATGACGTTAACGTCTTGGAAGCGCTCGTTTCGACGACGCCACACCCTCCTACGTCTGTCCTAAAAATCAACAGTGAACCTTGACTCATCTGAAAACATCACATTGCTCCAGCGTCGATTATCCCAGTGTTGACGATCCCTACACCAACGACGTCTTGCCTGAATGTGATGATCTCTCAAACAAGGACGTCGGGCGCGAAGGTGACCCCTATGCAGTCGATTCCGAATCGTCTGGCCACTCACTCTCACACCAGTGTCTGTTTGAAGACGAGCGCTGATCTGATTTGCTGTGATGACACGATTTCTCAAGGCCAAGGTACGGATAAATCGATCCTGGGCTTGAGTTGTCGCCCTTGGTCGACCTGAGCGTGGTCTGTCCTGTACAGATTGTGTATCACGGTATCTGGACCATAGCCTGCTTATGACAGACTGAGAAACATTCATCGTCCGCGCCACAACCGCCTGTGTTGTGCTGATCTGTAGCATGCCAAGGGCACGTAACCTTTCATTTTGGGTAAGCCGACGCATATCAAAATTTGTTTTCTGGTCACTAAAACAATTAAACTGATGTTTCCACCCTGGAATTCAATGCCACAATGACTGTAACATTCAAAGTCAGAGTCGTGCAAATCTTGGGTTGGACCCCCATGATGATCCCAAGCATCACCTGCATTCCATGCGGTAGCTATTGGTGCGTTTGGGCGTCACATGTAACTGGAAATGTTTCTTCTGTTAGGTTCTATAGTGACTTTTTTCGTAGTCATTTGCATATTTTAGTATTATGCCCCCAAAATCAAATATCCCCTACTTTTTTTGAATAGTATATATTACAAGCTAAAATAAATATCATTAGTATATCATGTATTATATATATGACTGATATCATTACAATATCATTAGACCTCTACTATTGATCAATCAATTATATGTTATGATACTTCGTTTAGTCATAAAATACTATATTACTCGTCTAATGATAGCAGTTGATTTAATGTTGATTCAGTTCACTTGAATAGATGTTCGTTATACCCATTATAAATAATTACATCACTTGTACAATATAGCTTAGGTTAACCTTTGTTACAATTCTGATTCATTCCACATGGGAGCCACGGTGTCTCAGTGAGTAAGACGTTAACTCGCTAACCTGTCAGTGATGTAGGACAACGTATAGTCCTTTGGATGGGATGAAACACCAAGGTGAGGTCCATTGTACATATTGGCATGCACATAAAAGAACCCTTGAGAGTTGGAATTGGAAATAAGAGTAGGCCGTAGAGCCTCTGTCCGAACAAAATTTATCTCATAGCACACTGCATTAGCCCAGTCGGAGCTGAACAGTAGGACGTTAAAATCCATTTCATTTCATTTCACTTGAAATATACTGATTATAGACATTAATAATTCCCATCATATCTTGTAATACAGTAAACTTTGATGTTAATTATTCTCCACTATAAACCAATGATATGCTGGGTTTAGTATTAATTGGCCATCTATTATAGTTCATATAATATTAATAGTACATCATACTATGATATGCTTGGTTTAGTAGTAATTGGTTATCTATTATAGTTCATATAATATTAATAGTACATCATACTATGATATGCTTGGTTTAGTAGTAATTGGCCATCTATAATAGTTCATATAATATAAATAATATAGGATGTAGGTAATAGTTAACATGTACAGAAATTATTGACCTTAATAAGAGAGAGAGAGAGAGAGAGAGAGAGTTTCGTTATTAACATATGTTTCAATTTTATGTAAATGATTCGCTTATGCGTATGGGTCTTTAGAAGTGGGAGCAAAATTAAGAGGATGGGCCCTACTTCTTGTCCCGTACAAGCGGGGAATCGAAACCACACCACTTGACTCATTGCAGACCTTATGATCCAACGCGCATGCGTTAACCTTTCGGTCACGCAACCTCCCGCAATATTTGGAGAATTAATCTCTCAACTAAATATCCGCTTCAACCACATGGATATTAAAGATACATTGTCACAAATATATTTATCAGGTGGTTATTCCCAGTAAAAGTATGACATGATATAAGGGCGTGGCTTATAAACATTCCATGGACTACTTTGATGTAAAAGGACCCAGACACGTACTTTTCAGTCTGATTCAAACACAAATCCTATTTCGTTTCGTTTTTTATAGTTCAAAATTTCCTTTTACTTGTCTTCACAACACTAGGATCTGGATGAGTTGTTATATTTAATCTCTATTTTAATCGGAGTGTCTAACACATTCGAACCATGTATGTTTTTTGATTAAATATTGGACAGTTTTGAGATATCAATAAAGAAGAATAAATGCTTGCATTGTTTTAAAATATTGGACAGATTTGAGATATCAATAATGCAGAATAAGTATTTGCATTGTGTAAACAGTACATTTGTTAAACTAAACATACACCATGACGTCACATTAATAATGATGTCATGGTTTAAACAGTACATTTGTTAACTATTCCCCAGATTCAAAAGAAAATACATCCAAAACAGTTTTCTGTTAACACTGTGGGGTTCTTCAGAAGCAGATACGAGAATTAGAAGAGAAGCTGGATAAAGCCAACCAAAAACTGGAAGCTAACCGAAACATTGATATACACGTCAATACCTACACAGGTATGTAGATATACCTACAGTGTTTTATCAAAATTCAGATTTTTCACTCAAAATTTAAAACACACCCTTGAACGCTAAGACCTTGAACAGGATCAACTGTTTGTTGCTAGTTAAGCTATGGTCCTGCTTAAGCTAGTTTTGTCCCGAATGAAAGCAATACTGATGTTTTGCTCCCCTGATGTAAATCTTGTTCCCCATTTAGGGAGCAATGGTGCCCCAGTAAAACATTGGCTCGCTAACCTGTGGGTCCCATGTTCGATCCCTGCGTTGTCCGAGAATGTTTATCGCGACTTTCCGGCGTGGTTCCTCCTTGCCAGTGGTGCAGGACAAAGGGACAACATATGGTCGGTCGGATTTTGACGAAACGCCGCGGTCCCGTGTACACATTGATGTGTAAATGAAAGATCTCTTGGCAGTTGGAATTCGATATAAGAGTAGGCTGTAGAGCCACTGTCCGGGTAAAATTTCCCTCATACTACATGTGGCGTATGCCCGTCTTCATAAATCCAATCGTAGCAGAACAGTAGGACGTTAAACCCCATTTCATTTTCGTTCTCCAGTTAAAGCGATACTTGTCAAATGTTTAACATGTTGAAATCTGGAGAGAGTCCTATAATCCTATATATAAACAAACATGTTTTGATTTTTTAGACAAGGTATTGCCACGAGCCGGTAGAGTTAATAAAAGAACAGCAGAGAAATATAAAGTAAGCAGGCCTATTTATAATTCGGCCGAATGGTTAGCTTGTTTCATTTGCAGTAAGCCCCCCCCCCCCCCCCTCTAAAATCAATCATAAAAAAACCCTTTGTATACAATTTACAGGTTCAGCCATGTCGGACTAGATTACGCGACTCATAGTCATGGAAATATTTTTATGACGCGTTTAATCAATGACGTCACATATTTCTGACGTCAATGAAAATAATTCTCACACTTTTTTTTTGTTAACAAAATAAATCATACAATTTAGATCTAAATTAAATTCAATTACGACAGTTTAGGCGCCTACAGACTATAATTTAAGTAAATAAAATTGAATTAACAAAATGAAACTAGATTTGCCACGGCTAGATCTTTTTCTTAAGGCCAACTCAATTCTCGTCGAGGTCGCGGAGATGTAATAAGTAGAGCGCGTGAGATTGTAGGTTAGGGTTAGATTAAGTATTAGGGCTATGTCCAGGGTTCGGGTTAGGGTTGGGTTTAGCGTTAACCCTGTTTACATCTCGTGACCTTTGACCAAACTTGAAGTTGGCCTTATCAATTAGATTTAACTCTCTGTGCCTATCTTCCTATAAATTTTACTCGAAACGAAACATACTTTTATATAATTAATGTTGCAGTGTTTTCGGCACTATATCCTTCCGGTACATTTAACCAAATGTGAATATTTTTGGACATGGTAGGCCAACATTAGATAAATTCAATGACTTAATATTGAAAATAACTGAAAAGTAGATAAATTTCGTTTCGTGTGAAATTCTGTGATTCAAATTTGAATTTGCTAGAGTTCAACAAGGTCATTTCCTGATCGGTTTGCCGTGGAGTTTTTGGAAATCTCGTTAATAAATCAACAGTAAAAAAATATTTTGAAGAACAAAAATGGATATGATATGTAAGTTTAACGTGTTAGCAGAGTAGGTAACTGAAAATTATGAATTTTACTGTCAGCTGAAAGAAGCAAACCAGTTGTCAACATTTGGCTGCGTCGAGTTGTTTTGTTTAGATTTTGAGCGGATACCAAATCACCGGAATTCACTTTGCAAATATCAAAATTTGACCCCAAGGCCTTCCTCTGTACATATATTTTGCATTAATATTAATAATAAATAATTGAAAAACACCGATGATCACCGGAATTCACTTTTAAAAACATATAAACACCGGAATTCACTTTAAAAAAATGGGGGGTTGGATGGCCGAATGGTTAGCACGTGCGCGCTGCGCTGTATCATACGGTCTGTCATTGAGTCAACTGGTGGGATTTCGATTCCCCGGTTGTACGTGACAAGGAGTAGGGTTGCTGTCCTACCTCGTGGGTTTTCTCCGGGTCCTCCGGTTTCCTCCCACTGCTAAAGACCCCTACGTGCAAGTGAATTATTGAAATAAAATTGAACCATGTGTTAGTCCCGAAATGACCTAGTTTGTGTCGAGTTGAGGTTAAACCCCATTTCTCTCTCTCTCTCTCTCTCTCTCTCTCTCACTTTCTGTATCATTAAGTCTGTCATTGAGTCATCTGGCGTGGTTTCGAATCCCCGGTTGTACGTGACAAGGAGTAGGGTCGCCTGTCCAACCTCATGGGTTTTGTCCGGGTCCTCCGGTTTCCTCCCACTGCTAAAGACCCCTACGCGCAAGCGAATTATGGAAATAAAATTGAATCATGTGTTAGGCCCGAAATGACCTAGTTTGTGTCGAGTGGACGTTTAAACCCCATTCTCTCTCTCTCTCTCTCTCTCTCTCTCTCACTTTCAAAATATGAGAATTCGCCCACAAGCCCTTCCTGCTTACATATATTTTGCATTAATATTAATAATGAATTTCCTTAAATACACCAAAAATGACTACTACATACGCCTTTTAGATTTAACTTGTCTCTTTGTAAATTTCACATAAATGGTCATTTCGAGACTTACACATGGTTCAATTATCTTTCAATAATTCACATGCGCGTATGGGTTTTTTGGGGAGGGGGCAGAGGAATCGGCTTACACTACATGAAAATCTGACCAGTTGTACTGGGAGGTCATGTCAGGTGTCATACGGGCGGCTTTTGACCCTATGAAAGATATTGATTAATCAATCAGCTTTAACGTTTCTAGGGGTTTACCCACAGTTCCGTGAAGATCACGGCAAGAACTCGCCGTAACAGACCGTTTCATTAGCTAATTTCTCACATCAACTAGAACGCCGGTTACATAACAACTCTTCCAGTGTAGTAAAGAAAAGAAAACAAAATTTTGTACTATTAAAAAACATGAAACGAAATAGGATTTATAAAGAGCCGTTACCTTCAATGTGCCTACATATTTCTTGTAGCATATAGTCGATCATGACTCGTACTGGCTTTATATAACTTTTGGGAAATATTCCCCCTTATTTTTAGTTTGTTTTTTATACGCCTACATTGAAATGTAGTCATATATTCAATTGTGTCACCCCCATTCGTCAATTCGTTGGTCCGGCGTCCACAATTGTTTGTGGACATTCTAGAGGCCAAAGTGAATATCCGATTGACATTAAATTTATACACAGTGTTTAAGGTCATGAGACGAAGAAGCCTATTGATTTTCAGCAATTTCTGATAATTACTGCCAGAGTTATGGCCTTTGATCACTTCAAAATATCTTGTGGATGCTCTAGAAGCTAAAGATGATATCCGATTGACTTCAAATTTACACTCAGTGTTCGAGGTCATGCGACGAAGAATCATATTGATTTTCAACATTTCTGATAATTACTGCCAAAGTTATGACCCTTGATCACTTTGAAAAATCTTGTGACGTCTAGAGGCTAAAGTTATCATCGGATTGGCTTCAGTTTAAGGTCTTGAGATGAACAAGTATATTGATTTTCAATGAATTTTGATAACTTGAACAGCTAAATGTTTCGTATACTAAACGTTAGCATGGGGCAGAACTTTACACAAACAAATCAAATTCTAATGATTTTCTGATAATTACATGAATTGATGAGTTGTTGTTACTCTTAATTGGTTATTAGTGTATTATAATTGTTTCATTACTAAAAAATGTAAAAATATGCGACAACACTTGTTGACTGCCCGGATGATTTAGCTGCTGTGGGTTGCCTAGGGGGTTGGATCGCTGAATGGTTAGCGTGCGCGTGCTGTATCATAAGGTCTGTCATTGAGTCAGCTGGCGTGGTTTCGAGTCCCCAGTTGTACGTGACAAGGAGTAGGGTCGCCCGCCAACCTCGTGGGTTTTCTCCGTGTTCTCCTATTTCCTCCCACTGCTAAATACCCCTACGCGCAAGCCAATTATTGACATAAAATTAAACCATATGTTAGTCCCGAAATGACCTAGTTTGTGTCGAGTAGAAGTTAAACCCCAATTCTCTCTCTCTGTGTCTCTCTCTCCTCTCTGGACTTTCGGGGATCACGTGGGTAAGACGCTGTCTCGTTAGCCTGGAGGTCGGGTGTTCAATCCCTGCATTGGCCGAGAAAGTTCCCCCTTGTCAGTGATGCAGGACGGAGGGCCTGACAAGGACGGCTGTCTAGTCATGCGGATGGGACGAAAAACCGAGGTCCTGTGTATACATTGGAATGCACGTAAAAGATCCCTTGGCAGTTGGAATTCGATATAAAAGTAGGCGATAGTGCCGCTGCCCGGGCAAAATTTCCCTCATAGCACACTGCATAGTGTATGCCCGTCTTCATTAGCCCAGCATAGGAGCAAAACAGTAGGACGTTAAACCCCATTTCATTTCATTTCTCTGGACTTTTACGGTCGACCTCCTGGATCCATTCACTCGATCTGACATGTACAGTTGTTGTGTGGTGCAGTAGCAGATATTGGACAGGTCAGTCGATTTGCACTGGCCAAGACAGTTAACATGGATTTTCCACAGGGTTCCCCCTAGTCACTGGTGCAGAATGGGACACTTGTCAGTCTGATTCCAAATCAGAGTAGGCCGCTGTCCGGACATAATTTCCTGCATAGCACACCGTATGACATATGCCCATTTTAATTAGCCCAGTCGGAACAGAACAGTAGGACATTAATCTTGATTTCATTTCAAACATTTAGAAATATTTTTTTCTCTATTTTAGATAAAACAAACTGAACAAGTTGGATCAGGAAAGACTATCACAATGCCTAGAAGAAAAAGGAGCAAATTGATTAAAAATTTACAACAACATTGGCGTAAATGGCGTGATAGCATTGCAGATAAGCCCCTTCCGGATTCAACAAATGAACCCCTTCCTGATTCAACAAATGAACCTCTTCCTGGGTCACAAGATCAACCTCTTCCTGGATCACAAGATGAACACTTTCCTGGATCACAAGATGAACCCCTTCCGGGATCAATAGATGAACCCTTTCCTGGATCACGAGATGAACCCCTTCCGGGATCACCAGATCAACCCCCTCTTGCTTCAAGAGATCAACTGGTATGTTTGATATCTACATGTAAGCTTATCTACAAAAAAAGAAAAGCAGTTCATGTTTTTTTTTTGTTGTATATTTTTTTTTTTTGGCTGAGAAATTTCATCAGCTGTTTCCGACGTGGTTTCGCCTTGTGAGTGGTGCAGGATGGGGATAAAAGACTGAGGTCCTGTGTACACATTGGTGCACACATAAAAGATCCCTTGGCAGTTGGAATTTGATATAAGAGTAGGCTTTTGCGCTGCTGTCCGGGCAAAATTGCCCTCATGGCACACTGTATGACATATGCCCATCATCGTTAGCCCAGTCGAAGCAGAAAAGTAGATAGTTAAACCCCATTTTATTTCATCAGTATTTTTTCAGACAATCCTTCCCTTATAGAAGATTGTATGGCTTATGCCCGTCTTCATAAGCCCAGTTGAAGCAGGCTTGTAACAATCTATACCCCGACGCCCGGGCCTACCAAAATTAACTTACAGGCTAGTGATCTATTTAACCGTACTAATCCTGGGCTAGTGCCCTTTTACTGGTTTGTAAATTAATCTAGAGATATAGATAAATAAACTGTAAAAACATCCTACATTTATTTCTCCAATTCCACACAAAACTCTATTATAACAATAGATTTTCTGTATAAAACTTAGGGCAGTATGGACATTTTTAGTACCTCGTCGATTCATTCATTCTTGACATTTTTCTCCACCTTGCACTCTTTGACAAGTCACGTATTCACCAGTTGAAATCAGGTTGATTTTTAAAAAAAAAAGCCTACATAATATTTTATAAGATTGGTTTTGACATAAATATTTGAAAGCATGCCATTGGATTTTCAAATACAAAATAATTTTGATTATTTAACATGTCCGGTATTTCCAAAGAATTTACTACACGTGTTCGTTGCACATGGCATGCTCAATGGTACCAGTAACTCATGTGTCGTCAACTTTGACCCTATCGACACACAGCATAGTGCTCGAGTGATAATGTAAACAGTTTTACTATCCTGTCTATTTTAATATTATATCAGCACATCAAACTGATTTCCTTTTGAGACTGTTTATAGAGTGACCAAGTTAATAAATACTGTAAAACAATTAACTTGTTAATCAGTCGAGACTGTCTCATGCTTTGCAGTGAGTACTTACAATAACATAACGCACCGTATTCCGTATACAACAAAACTTCAAGTGGGAATTTATAGACATCAATTTCCCGTGATATATTACAAAAAAACTGAGTAGCCGTTTACATCCTTAATTGTTAGGCAATGAAGTCTACGATCTTTATTCAAAAACATAGGTTGGCAGGTAACAAAACAAAACAGGCGCCCAAATATTGAAGATCAAAGCTTGTACCTTGTCGAACTACGGACTAGTGGAAATTAATGCCGGGCTAGTGTCTGACAGTAGACTAGTAGCCCATCTAGTGGATTCAAAAATTTTTTTACGCCCCTGGTAAGCACGTGGGCGCTGTATCTGATAATGCCTGTCATTGAGTCAACTGGCGTGGTTTCGAAAGGCCAGTTGTACGTGACAAGGAGTAGGGTCTCCTGTCCAACCTCGTGGGTTTTCTCCAGGTCCTCCAGTTTCCTCCCACTGCTAAAGACCCCTACGGGGAATCGAATTATTGAAATAAAATTAAACCATATGTTTTTGTCGAGTGGGCATTAAACCCAGTTTCCCTCTCTCTCTAAAGTCTTGTTTCCATTTTTATACAGGAATAGTGCATCCTACTGACAAAGGTTGTAGAAGAATCGAAGAGAGAGAAATGAAATGAAATGGGGTTTAACGTCCTACTGTTCTGCTCCTAAACTGGGCTAATGAAGACGGGCATACGCCATACAGTGTACTATGAGGGGAAATTTTGCCCTACAGCCTACTCTTGTATCGAATTCCAACTGCCAAGGGATCTTTTATGTGCATGCCAATGTGTACACGGGACCTCGGTTTTTAGTCCCATCCGAACGACTAGACAGCTGTCCTTGTCAGGCCCTCCGTCCTGCATCACTGACAAGGGGAAACCACGCTGGAAAATATGGATGAACTTTCTCGGCCAATGCAGGGATCGAACACCCGACCTCCAGGCTAGAGAGCCAGCGTCTTACCCACTTAGCCACATGATCCCTGAAGAGAGAGAAATAGGGTTTAGCACTTGACATGGAATGACCCATAGGGGACTTTACTCCTTTTCACGTACAAGCAGGGATTCAAAACCACATCATGACTCAATGAACCATTCAGCCAGTTCGCTCCTACTGCTCAAGAAATGACCTAGGAAACTAATGATGTTATAACTTTTATATATTACAGGATACTAATAATATAACTTATCACAGGAAACTAATGATGTTATAACTTTTATATATTACAGGATACTAATAATATAACTTATCACAGGAAACTAATGATGTTATAACTTTTATACATTACAGGAAGCTAATAATATAACTTTTATATATTACAGTAAACTAATGATGTTATAGCTATTATATATTACAGGAAACTAATGATGTTATAACCTTCGTATATTTCAGGAAACTAATAATGTTAAAACATTCCATCATTGTGTTTTTTGTGATGAGATTTTTAAAGAGTACAGTGATCTAGATCTTCACTATGAACTACACGTGAACAAGAAGATCCATGTTGAAGGAGAAAAAATTGACAGTATCGTAAAACACCGCAAAAGACATGTTAAAACGGGGCAAATTGCTAATGTTGTAAAACTCCGCAAAAGACATGTTAAAACGGGGCAAATTGCTAATGTTGTAAAACACCGCAAAAGACATGTTAAAACGGGGCAAATTGCTAATGTTGTAAAACACCGCAAAAGACATGTTAAAAAGGGGCAAATTGCTAATGCTGTAAAACTCTGCAAAAGACATGTTAAAAAAGACGATATTGATAATGCTGTAAAACTCTGCAAAAGACATGTTAAAAAAGACGATATTGATAATGCGGTAAAACTCCGCAAAAGACATGTTCAAGAAGAAAAAATTGATGTGGAAAAACTTCACAAGAAACATGTTAAAGAAGAGGAAATTGATAACTTGAATTATTTTCAGTGTAACTTGTGTGAAAGAAAATTTGATTTATACACTGATTTAGAAGAACATTGTAAAATACATATGGAATATGAAGAATCTCCTATCATAGGACAAAATGTTAAAGAAAGCGAATCTATTGCAAGTACTTTATATCAATGTACATTATGTCAAATTTGCTTTGAGCAATATTTTGACCTGGAAGAACATTGTAAACTTCATGGATATCAATGTACAGGCAGAGTTAGGTCTTCCATTAGGTACATGTATATTTAATGTATATTCTATGTTAGAGGAAACTAACGATGTTAAACCTTTCCATCAGTGTATTGTTTGTACCTTTAGACAAACCTTTTAGGAGCTGCGGTGGCTAAGTGGGTAAGCCGCTGGAGGTCGCGAGTTCGATCCCTGCAGTGGCCGAGAAAGTTCATCAGGATGTTCTGATGTGGTTTCCCGTTGTCAGTGGTGCAGGAATGAGGGTCTGACAAGGACAGCCGTCTAGTGGTTCGGATGGTACGGAAAACTGAGGTCCCGTGTACACATTGGCGTGCACGTACAAGATCCCATGACAGTTGGTATTCGATATAAGAGTAGGCCGTAACCCCGCTGTCCGGGCAATATTTCCCTCATAGCACACTGTATGGCGAATGCCCGTCTTCATTAGCCCAGTTCGGAGCGGGACAGTAGGACGTTAAACCCCATTTCATTTCATTTGTATTTTGTACAGGTCATTTATAAATCGGGGCCACGGGGGCTCGGTGATTTAAGTCGCTGAAGCATTAACAAGCAGGTCCGGGTTCGATCCAGGCGTTGGCCGAGAAATGTTCTCTTGTCATTGGAGGACGTAAAAGATTCCATGGCAGTTGGAATTCGATATAAGAGTAGACCGTAGCGCCGCTGTCCGGGTAAAATTGCCTTCATAGCACATTGCATGACGTAAACCCGTTTTCATTAGCCCTGTCAGAGCAGAACATTTTATTTGGTTAACCGCGGTGGCGAACTAACTCATTTCATTTCCTTGACAAGTTTAGAAAATGGTTCTTAGTATTGAAAAGTTCACAAATAAATGTATTTGCTTGATGGGTCGTCGCAAAAATACAAGTCTAAACCCAAATAATATGACACATTAAGGGTAGGGGTTATAAAAATTAAGATGGGATTGCTTCCTTGTACGACTTTGATGTAAAAGGACCCAGACACATACTTTTAAATCTGATTAAAACACGGTCCTATTCGTTTCGTTTTTTATAGTTCAAAATTTCGTTCTACTTGTCTTCACAACACTACGATCTGGAAGAGTTGTTATATAACAGGTGGTCTGCTTGATGTGAGGAATTAGCCAATGAACCGGCCTGTTACAGCGACTTCTTGGCATGTTGTGAATGGAACACTATAGAAACGTCAACGCTGATTGATTAATCAATGTCTGACGTAAAGGGTGAAAAGACACTCATATAACCCCTAAAGCGACCTCCCACTACCGTCAGATCTTCGAATAGTAGAGGCCGTCGAAAGTATCAAAAACGAAACGAAATATAGATCTGTATTTTAATCGGATTGGAGTGAAATGTTTGTATTCTATAAACGTAATGTCTAACACTTTATTTGAACCATGTATGTTTTTTGATTAAATATTGGACAGCTTTGAGATAGCAATAATGTAGAATAAATGCTTGCATTGTTTAAACTACATTTGTTAAACTAAACATACATTATGACGTCACATTAATAATGATGTCATTGTAATAATCATATTAAACATAGATTATGCAAGAGCTAAATCTGTCTATTGCAGGTTTTTCTTTAGGCCTAAAATGTTATCTAAATTATTAATTACACATTTATTAACAAAACAAGACCATAATCGACTCTCGATGGCATCGGATACTCAAGATTTTAACTAGATTAGAACGGTTCGCCATTTAAAAATTTAATGTAAAATTGGGAAAGCGAGGCTAAGTCCCGATTTCAATATTTCTTTTTTTATCATCTAATTTTGAATTATTATAGCAAGAATGGCCAACTCTTTATTAAACTCTTAACTAATGTATCTTTAACTATTCCCCAGATTCAAAAGAAAATACATCCAAAACAGTTTTCTGTGAACACTGTGGGGTTCTTCAGAAGCAGATAAGAGAATTAGAAGCGAAGCTGGATAAAGCCAACAATAAATTGGAAGATAGTCGATATGTTGATATACCTGTCAATACCTACACAGGTATGTACATTTATATATACCTACAGTGTTTTATCAAAATTCAGATTTTTCACTCAAATTTTAAAAAACGCACTGGAACATGTGTAACACTTTGGTCCTTAAGACAATTTTGGTTCTTTGAAAAATTGTTACTTTACTCTGTCTATAGAGTCAAATCACACGTACTTAATGAACGTGAATAGATAGTTATACATAAAAAAACCCAGTGATATTTTGGTAAAATCATAACCATTGTCAAGATATCCATCAAGTTCTGTCTGTTAATTGACCTATGGTTGGTAGGCTAAATAATGTAATGTCTCCTCCTTTAGTCCTGTGAAATAAAGAGATTTATTCCATATTTGGGATGGAAATTAACGTCAAGGCTATCTAAGACGTACAGAAATTAGAGGGTATAAATTAGGGTGTAGAGTGAAATGGATCAAAGCTCATTCAGATATTCCTAGCAGCTATTATTATTGAGGACGAGGAACATTTAAAGCCATTACAGCTTAGCAATAAAGTTGTAAAATCATTGATTCTGTAGTGTTATTACGATCATGAAGAAACAAGTCCGATAGCTTGTTAAGCCATGGTCTGGCTAAAGCTAGATTTGTCTCGAATGAAAGCAATACTGATGGTTTGCTCCACTGATGTAAATCTTGTTGACCATTTAGGGAGCAATGGTGCCTTAGTAAGACGTTGGCTCGCTAATCTGGGGTCCCATGTTCGATCCCTGTGTTGGCCGAGAAAGTTCATCGCGTCTTTCCGGCGTGGTTCCTCCTCGTCAGTAGTGCAGGACAACGGAACAACGTATGGCCGGTCGGATTTTGACGAAACGCCGCGGTCCCGTGTACACATTGGTGTGTACATAAAAGATCCCTTGACAGTTGGAATTCGATACAAGAGTAGGCTGTAGAGCCACTGTCATGGCAAAAATCCCCTCATACTACACTGTATGGCGTATGCCAGTCTTCATAAGACCAATCGTAGCAGAACAGTAGGACGTTAAACCACGTTTCATTTGGAGACAATCCTTACAATCCTATAATCCTCTAAGTCAGTTTTCAAAACTAAAATGTTTTAATTTTGAATGTTTGCAGGGACAGGTAGAGGCACCTCAAAACAAGGAAAGTAATATGCCTCGACCAAGTAGACCTCCACACTTCCATTATGTAGCTTTTATTTTCAAGTGAAATATAATACAATTTCTAAGTATTATTGTGTAGAAAATATAAACCATTATTCAGAAAATATGAAACTATCGTTAAAACATGTAAATTCTGATGAACGAGTCGTTATTATATTTTTTACAGACACTGTATTGCCCTGAGCCTGTAGAGTTAATAAAAGAGCAGCAGAGAAATATAAAGTAAGCAGGCCTATTTATAAATCGGGGGGTTGGATGGCCGAATGGTTAGCACGTGCGCGCTGTATCATAAGGCCTGTCATTGAGTCAACTGGCGTGGTTTCGAATACAAGGAGTATGGTCGCCTGTCCAACCTCGTGGGTTTTTGCCGAGTCCTCTGGTTTCCTCCCACTGCTAAAGACCCCTACGAGCAACACCCCTCAGTCTATTTATAATTCATTCATTGTTAATTTGTTGTTTCAGTTTGAGTAAAGTCCCCCACCCCCACCCCAATAAGCAGGCCTATTTATAATTCATTTGTAGTAACGCCCCCTAGTTCCCCCCCCCCCCCACTTTTGTTTCATTTTGAGTGATGCCTGTATCATTACAATCCCAGGACTATACAACACAGTTGGAGTTTACGATTGGGTTGGAACCCCGAACCCATTCACTTATACAGATGTGACGTCATCCTTTGATTGGGTTGTCGAATGGTTTAAAGCATGCGCGTTGGATCATAATGTCTGCCATTAAGTCACGTGGCGCGGTTTTGAATCCCCGCCTGTACGTGACAAGGAGTGGGATCGCGAGCGAATTATTGAAGTAGTACTGAATCATATGTTAGTTACGAAGTGACCTAGGTTTGACACCCCCCCCCCTCTCTCTCTCTCTCTCTCCCCGCCCACCGCCCCCACATCTATTTGTATACATAGCTATATTATTTTGTTTCAGATGATTGAACTCTGTCATGGGTATGGTGTGTTCATATATCCATCAGATCTCGTCCACGTCAAGAAATTATTCGAGTGGACAATCCGTGACTCGTCACCTTCTGAGCGTCATGTTTACAAAAGAAGAGCTATGTTTCGGTTCAGTATCAAAAGATCCTAAACCTGGTCTGGCGTCATTGGATGCAACCGTAGTTCAAGCCATTAGAGGTAAAATTTTGTTTTCACAGTGTGGCATGGTTACTATGGTGCCAGCATATTAACACCACGTTCGATCTCGGTGTAGGCCGAGAATATTTTTCGAAATTTTCCATTCCGGTTTCTTCTTGTCAATGGTGCTGGGCGGTGTGTCTGACAAGGACAAGATCTAGCTCTTGTCAATGGTGCTATGGGCGGGGTGTCTGACAAGGTCATAATCTAGCTCTTGTTAATGGTGCTAGCCGGGGTGTCTGACAAGGTCATAATCTAGCTCTTGTTAATGGTGCTAGCCGGGATGTCTGACAAGGACACGCCTCTAGCTCAAATGGTTAACAGAAAATCAGGATTTATCCGTGTCGTGCTAAAAAAGGCGCTTGACAGTTGGTTTAGACCCTGCACTGTAACAAACATATCCATGTAAAAACGTAAAAAAATTACGGAAACAAAAATTACCATGAAAATTTTATCCGTATTTATTTATCCTTTAATTTACAGAAATTCCTTCAATTAACATAAATTCCATTTGGTAAATTTTGTTTCCTGAGCATGAAGGTGATAAAAATTTCATTGAACGAACCATTGACTTTATACGTGTGCATTAATGACTTTATTTACTGTCCGCTTCCACCAAAGTCATATCGAAGGAAATCTTTAAACGTAACCTCTGTTCGCTAATATAAGAATCGAGAGCAAGGTATCACAAACCGCTACTCGACGGTGGTTGGAGGCTTTCAGATGTGAGTTTGCGGTATTATCAATTTGCAGGTATGTAGACGCTGTCATAGAGACAAACCGACTTACACTGGCCAACCGGTTATACTATCCAGATTCAAGCGTGCTTGATTACCAGATACTACCTTTTCACACACGCAGCGTTAAAACATATTTTTACACATTTATGAAAATACTTACAATCTGATTACCGTATGATGAATAACAATAAACTTTATAGATCTTATAAATAATGGAAATTAGATATACATGTCAATTAATATACCAAACGGTACAAAATATGATTCTTCATATTATGGTTAATATATTGAAATGAGTACTTTAACATGATAATTATTAGGAATGATTATATATGTATACGATTACTTATCGGTACCGATAACAGAATTACAGAAGGGAATAAAACATTATATCCCTAATATTCACGAAACCTCCTGGTCATTCCACCATTTATTCCGTAAAATAACAGAATTAAGTCCATTATAGAAGGGAATAAAACATTGTTCCCTAAATGTCACGGAAATTTCCTGTTTAATATTGAATATTCCACTGAAATATACTATTCAAAAAAAGTAGGGGATATTTGATTTTGGGGGCATAATACTAAAATATGCAAATGACTACGAAAAAAGTCACTATAGAACCTAACAGAAGAAACATTTCCAGTTACATGTGACGCCCAAACGCACCAATAGCTACCGCATGGAATGCAGGTGATGCTTGGGATCATCATGGGGGTCCAACCCAAGATTTGCACGACTCTGACTTTGAATGTTACAGTCATTGTGGCATTGAATTCCAGGGTGGAAACATCAGTTTAATTGTTTTAGTGACCAGAAAACAAATTTTGATATGCGTCGGCTTACCCAAAATGAAAGGTTACGTGCCCTTGGCATGCTACAGATCGGCACAACACAGGCGGTTGTGGCGCGGACGATGAATGTTTCTCAGTCTGTCATAAGCAGGCTATGGTCCAGATACCGTGATACACAATCTGTACAGAACAGACCACGCTCAGGTCGACCAAGGGCGACAACTCAAGCCCAGGATCGATTTATCCGTACCTTGGCCTTGAGAAATCGTGTCATCACAGCAAATCAGATCAGCGCTCGTCTTCAAACAGACACTGGTGTGAGAGTGAGTGGCCAGACGATTCGGAATCGACTGCATAGGGGTCACCTTCGCGCCCGACGTCCTCGCGTGATCCCTTGTTTGAGAGATCATCACATTCAGGCAAGACGTCGTTGGTGTAGGGATCGTCAACACTTGGATAATCGACGCTGGAGCAATGTGATGTTTTCAGATGAGTCAAGGTTCACTGTTGATTTTTTGGACAGACGTAGGAGGGTGTGGCGTCGTCGAAACGAGCGCTTCCAAGACGTTAACGTCATCAGACATGATCGATTTGGGGGTGGTTCTGTTATGGTGTGGGGAGGCATCACTGTTGCTGGAAGAACGGCTTTACATGTTGTTGCAGGGCGTGTTACAGGCCAGTACTACCGGGACAACATCTTGGCAGTCCATGTTGTGCCGTTCGCACGACGTCATGGCCGCCGTTTCATCTTCCAGGATGACAACGCAAGATGTCACAGGGCCAGGATTGTTACAGGTTACCTCCAACAACAGAACATCACCACATTACCTTGGCCAGCACTGAGTCCCGACCTCTCCCCCATTGAGCATGTCTGGGACATGCTTGGACAGAGGTTACGTCAACGTCAACAACGTCCTGCCAATGTCCAAGAACTTGCTGCTGCGTTGCAACAGGAATGGGACAATCTG
Source organism: Patella vulgata (assembly GCF_932274485.2). Taxonomy (NCBI): domain Eukaryota; kingdom Metazoa; phylum Mollusca; class Gastropoda; family Patellidae; genus Patella; species Patella vulgata. The sequence continues at coordinate 3,199,433 of NC_065881.2, forward strand.
GACCAAAATGACCTTAGACGTCTCATTAGGAGTATGCCACGTCGGATCAATGCTTGTTTGGCAAACAGAGGAGGATTTACCCGTTACTGACTTGGTTGTGATGCTGTGGTAACTTTGCTGTTTGACCCCGGGTATCATTTTACCCTTATAATGGTCAGTCTGTGCCTTACTTAGTCTAACGATCATTTGGAATAAATCGATGAATGTGAACTTCATTTCATTTTGTCATTTGTTTCTTCGTCAGTTTCATTAGGTGACTTTAATAACACTTAAAAATCAAATATCCCCTACTTTTTTTGAATAGTATAGATAAAACACGTAATTTGAAGAAATAATTCATACTATTAACACAATTTCTCCAAAAAAGTCATCAATTGACAAAAAAAGGTGCTAAACTACTGAATTCGCTCACATTAAAAATGGATATTTTTTACAGTGTGGGGTTACCCAGCCCATACCTAATACATATTAGCCAACTAGACTGAAACAATGGCCATTTTATAATGTATGTTAATCATTTCAGATTACTGTGTAGCAATGTCAAAGGACAAGAACGTGGCCATTAATCAAGCTCTTCACAACAAATTAACCACGTACAGATATAAGGCGAGGTGTAGGGCAACAAGTCCTGAATACTGATCATTGACAGTGCTTATCTAGATGAAATTATGGATGACGAAACCCCCGTGCTTATTGAAGGAGTCAAGTCGCTAACTAACTCAATATCATCCAGTCTTCGACAATGCAAACAGAAACGATTGATGTTTCAGTCAAAATGAAAATATTAACATTGGCACTTGAATTGCGTGTAGAATGCTTCGGGTACCATTTGCATTAAGGGACTCGATGAAGGAGACTAAATATATCCCACGTAGAAGATTATCACCTTTTAAATTCAGACCCTTCGCGTATTTTGCCAAACATAACTGATTATAAATTACAGTATAATAGAAACGATTGAATGTAAATCAGGTTATATATATTCATAATACATTATTATGTGTTGCGACCTATTTGTGTCCATTACTGGGTGCCACAGAATAGAGATTTAGCTCTTTCTGGGTTGATTGCTTATTATATTCAAATACTAGATTGGTGGGGAAAACCCGTTCTTATTTAATCAAGATGCTGAGTTGGTGGAGAGATTTAAGGCCAAGAGTAGCAGAAAGATATTAGTAGAATATACCACAAGTTCCAAATACCGATTATTGATAGTGCTTTTATTGCTGGGTTTGTGGGGGAAACACCGGATTGTTTAGTTAAAGTGCTGGATGGTGGGGGATACCCTGTGATTATTTAATAAATATACTGGGTTGGCGGGGAACCCCGGGCTTGTTTAGTTAAAATATTGGGTTGGTGGGGAAATCCCGGGCCTGTTTAGTTAAAATACTGGGTTGTTGAGGAAAATAAATTTATCTTTAAATTGAATCCGACCTCTGTTTTATTGTCTCTGAAACATTTCCACCGCGGCGCCCTAACCTAACCAGGCGGTGTGGCGTGTTTCATTGACTTGAAGACCATGATGAAAGTGACCGTAAATATAAAAGTAAATATAATCAATCGCTGTTTTAATGAAATGCAAATATGCTTGTTTTTGTTCAGTTAATATCGATGTGATTCATGATGTCATAAATCAACCTCTTCTATGTACCAGTTTGCATACATGAAATAAAAGGGAGTAAAATGAGATTTAACCTGTTACGAGTTTGCTCCAACTGGGCTAATGAAGACGGACATACGCCGCTACGCCCTCCTCTTATATCGAATTCCAACTGTCAAATGTACGTCAAAGTGTTCACCGGAAAATCACAGAGAACTTTCGAAATCAACAACGGGATTGGACCACTTGCCCCTAGTCAACGAATAACTGAGCCACGGCGGCTCCCATTTTTTAAAGTATCAAATATATCAAGTATCATCAAGTCTATAATACCCGCCCTTCTCTTCTGCCCCGATTGGGTTAACAAAGACGGACATACGCCACACACAAGGCGCTATGAGGGGAAATTTAACCAGTCAACGATGCTACGGCCTACTTTTATGTCAAGGTTTCTGCACGGGACCTCAGTTTTCTGTACCATCCGAATGACTACACCTTTTTTCTTGCCAGGTCTGAAGGCCTACACCACTGCCAACCCAGGATGAGTCAATAGGGGGACGATTAGGTTAACGTCCGCTTTAATTGAATCAATTGGTGTGGGTTCGATCCCGGCTGATTACTGGCCACCGTCGTGCTAAAGACCTGTACACGTGCAGGCTAATTAATTGATGGATTAGAGAAATATCATATGTCGACGGTGTTAAAAAAAACTCAACTAGAACGCCCAGGGTCACATCCCACTTGTCCGGGATCCCTGTCAGCGAGAGGCGTGGGGGGTCGATGAATGTTAGAAGGGCAGAATCTGAAATACCCGAAAACATTTCGGTTTACAGAAAGGGAGATTTCGGGACTAACATGGTTTGTTTTATGTAAAGGATTCGCTTAAGGATCTTTAGAAGTGGGAGGTAACCGCAAAACCCGGTGAAAACTTATGAGGTTGGACACTACGTCTTGTCACGTACAAGTGGGGAATCGAAACCATGCCATTTGACTCAATGACAGACCTTATGATCTAACGCGCTCGCGTTAACCATTCGGTCACGCAACCCCAAGCAATATTTGGAGAATTAATCTCTCAACTAAATATTCGCTTCAACCACAAGGATATTAAAGATACATTGTCACAAATGTATTTATCAGGTGGTTATTTCCAGTAAAAGTATGACATGATATATATGAAAAGTTTAGACGCCCAATCTTACTAGGAAACTACTCGATTACCGTATCATCTCAATGGAAGCGGACGTAAATTAACCTTGATATTATATCAAGTATTATAATATCAAGGGAGTCGCGGTGGCTCAGTGAGTAACGTCTACCATAGAGTCAATTGGCGTGGATTCGGTTCACGCATGTACGTGACTAATACCCCGTTCAGACGCTTATTTTTAAACCAGTTCAAAATCGCCGGGGTTTTTAAGACAGCGTCGTGTTGCGTTCACACGTACTATAAGTCAAACCTGTTTAACTATTCTGACCTCTTCGGTCGGAGGTTAGAGTTAACTATGCATGCGTACATACCATTTCCTGGTAGAATATGTAAACATCCTGTGAAAAAAAAATCCGCGAAATTTGTTTCTCTTACTCTCGGATAGTTTATACACATTTCCTAGAAATGAATACTAATGCTTTGAGACATAGAATTAAACAGTTTAGACAACGACAGAGTCAACAAAGGTACTTCTTTCTGATGCTAATGAGTGTCACTTCTGTGATATTCATGCCAACCAACAGGAGAATATGGTCACGGTATCACAGTGGCAATTGGTGGAATCACGCATACAGGTTTGGTTTGATATATTCATATATATTGTTTTAAAATTTATAATCATTATAATGTAGTCAAATATGTACACGGACAAGGTGTATAAAACAAATATTAACCAAGGGGTCATCAATTAAATATTTATAGAAAATATAACGTCCCCCCACCCCCCAAAAAACAACCTAAAAAAACAAAACAATCTTCACACAAATAGGCCTGTGCTATTATATGTGCCATATAGACAATTTTTAATTTCGAATAATAATAGTTGCATGCTTAAAAGAGCTAAATTGTTAATATTTGGGATCTAGAAATTGACACAAATGGGTCGCAACACATAATTTCTAATTAGTTATATTCGTCGAAATACTCTAGATGTCTAAATCGAATGGCAATGTCTAGCAACTGGTTATTCCAGTCTACACTGATAGTATTTATTGTGCATGCTCTCCAGATAAGAATATGACTTGTGGGAATATGTCTAGCCTCGTTCTTCTAGTCCCTTGTTACAAATGACAATGAAATGCATTACACAATTCGTGTACCAATGGTTAAATGTTTGTTTTGTCTCAAATATTGGATATCAGAAACACATCTTTTCCCCGTTAAGATCACAAGATCAATGTTGATTGAAATTGACAAATACTTTGTGTTTTCAATGTCGCAGATTTTGGATGATATTGACTACTTTAAGTTTAATTATTTACCTAATCTTATTCCTTTACATTTTATTTTCAGCTTTTATGATGATATACAGTATTTGGAAAACTTCAGAATGTCAAAATGTACATTTGAATATCTGTGCAGAATTTTGAGACCATTTCTTGAGAAACAAGTAACAAGTATGAGGGAACCAATATCTGTTGAGCGACAGGTAGGCTATTTTGCATTTTATGATCGCTGTATTGGTTGAGATATTCACTTCTGCTTGGAGAATATAAGAACATGCAACACATACTATTATTTTCTATGTTGGCCGCCTACTGATTTGGATTGGAAGTAGATATTTGTTTGTACATGTAGATCGATGGCCTTAGTAAAAAACAAATCTAGTTTTGTCAATTTAATACTAGACTGAATAATAGATTTTATCACTGAACTAAAATGATTGGAAATATTGAGAACAATCTTCTACCCCTCCCATTTAAAGTATGGTAACCCTTTTTTTTTAGGTTGGCATAAGTTTATGGGTTTTAGGGACCAATGCTGAGTACAGAACTGTGGCTGCATTATTTGGGGTTGGCCGGTCAACCGTGTCTTCAATTATACACATATTTTGTGAGTCCCTGATTTCGATCAAGGACAAATTCATTAAATTTCCATCAGGTGAAGAACTGAATAGAGTTGTAAATGGGTATCGGTCGAAATGGGGATTTCCAAATGCAGGTGGAGCAATAGATGGCAGTCATATTCCTATATTAGGACCGAGCATGAACCATGCTGACTTCCATAACAGAAAAGGGTGGTATTCCATCATTGTTCAAGCAGTTGTGAATGATCGTTATGAATTCACAGACCTAAATATCGGGTGGCCAGGAAGTGTTCATGATGCACGAGTCTATGCAAACTCCAAAATATATGCAAAAGGGCTGTCTGGGACATTATTTGCCGGCAAGATGATTGATGTCAATAATGTGCGCCTGCCTATCGTCTTGTTAGGTGATCCGGCTTATCCATTATCCAACTTTCTAATGGAACCATACACAGACAATGGACACCTGACCCCAAAACAAAAGACATTTAATTATAAGCTAAGTAGTTCACGCATGACGGTAGAAAATTCCTTTGGTCGCCTAAAAGGTCGCTGGCGCTGCTTATTAAAGCGATTGGATATGAATGTTGACAAGGTCCCCAATATTATTATGACCTGTTGCATACTTCATAACATATGCGAACAAGCAAAAGACCCATTTAGGGTTGAATGGCTAGAGGATGTAGCAAAGGGAGAAAACTAAATGCCTCAGCCAAATCAAAGAAACGAAGAGGCAATCAATGCAGACTGCACTAACATTAGAAATATCCTGGCTGAATACTTCCAGGAATAATTTAACCTTACAAAACAAATAATTAAGAAAGTAATAATTGACCATACTGTTACATACACTCACTACAAAGAATTTCTATGTGTATATGCCATCTTTTGTTTACTTTTATTGTTTCATTTTGTGTGTTTGCAGAAAACTAAAAAATGGTCAAACTAAATTGGTTTATTTTCATAATAAAAATCATACAACAGAAAAATAACTGATAATCTTATAACACAGTGGGTCTATTATAACTATATATACTATTCAAAAAAAGTAGGGGATATTTGATTTTGGGGGCATAATACTAAAATATGCAAATGACTACGAAAAAAGTCACTATAGAACCTAACAGAAGAAACATTTCCAGTTACATGTGACGCCCAAACGCACCAATAGCTACCGCATGGAATGCAGGTGATGCTTGGGATCATCATGGGGGTCCAACCCAAGATTTGCACGACTCTGACTTTGAATATTACAGTCATTGTGGCATTGAATTCCAGGGTGGAAACATCAGTTTAATTGTTTTAGTGACCAGAAAACAAATTTTGATATGCGTCGGCTTACCCAAAATGAAAGGTTACGTGCCCTTGGCATGCTACAGATCGGCACAACACAGGCGGTTGTGGCGCGGACGATGAATGTTTCTCAGTCTGTCATAAGCAGGCTATGGTCCAGATACCGTGATACACAATCTGTACAGGACAGACCACGCTCAGGTCGACTAAGGGCGACAACTCAAGCCCAGGATCGATTTATCCGTACCTTGGCCTTGAGAAATCGTGTCATCACAGCAAATCAGATCAGCGCTCGTCTTCAAACAGACACTGGTGTGAGAGTGAGTGGCCAGACGATTCGGAATCGACTGCACAGGGGTCACCTTCGCGCCCGACGTCCTCGCGTGATCCCTTGTTTGAGAGATCATCACATTCAGGCAAGACGTCGTTGGTGTAGGGATCGTCAACACTGGGATAATCGACGCTGGAGCAATGTGATGTTTTCAGATAGAGTCAAGGTTCACTGTTGATTTTTTGGACAGACGTAGGAGGGTGTGGCGTCGTCGAAACGAGCGCTTCCAAGACGTTAACGTCATCAGACATGATTGATTTGGGGGTGGTTCTGTTATGGTGTGGGGAGGCATCACTGTTGCTGGAAGAACGGCTTTACATGTTGTTGCAGGGCGTGTTACAGGCCAGTACTACCGGGACAACATCTTGGCAGTCCATGTTGTGCCGTTCGCACGACGTCATGGCCGCCGTTTCATCTTCCAGGATGACAACGCAAGATGTCACAGGGCCAGGATCGTTACAGGTTACCTCCAACAACAGAACATCACCACATTACCTTGGCCAGCACTGAGTCCCGACCTCTCCCCCATCGAGCATGTCTGGGACATGCTTGGACAGAGGTTACGTCAACGTCAACAACGTCCTGCCAATGTCCAAGAACTTGCTGCTGCGTTGCAACAGGAATGGGACAATCTGGACCAAAATGACCTTAGACGTCTCATTAGGAGTATGCCACGTCGGATCAATGCTTGTTTGGCAAACAGAGGAGGATTTACCCGTTACTGACTTGGTTGTGATGCTGTGGTAACTTTGCTGTTTGACCCCGGGTATCATTTTACCCTTATAATGGTCAGTCTGTGCCTTACTTAGTCTAACGATCATTTGGAATAAATCGATGAATGTGAACTTCATTTCATTTTGTCATTTGTTTCTTCGTCAGTTTCATTAGGTGACTTTAATAACACTTAAAAATCAAATATCCCCTACTTTTTTTGAATAGTATATGTGATCAGCTCTGGCCAAATGGTTGCTATGGAGTTCAATTTGTTTCCAAAATTTTCAATATCTTCTTTCTTAAAAGTAATATTATGGTACATTCAAATTTAAATATTCCAAGCATATTTCTAAGTCACATACTAATTTAAAGGTATTTGGATACAGAATTTAAATTGACACCTTTTGGCATCTTGATTTTTGATCCATGCATCTCATTAAGCCAGAGTTGGATTATATAATAAGAGGTCCAATTGTCATCTTTGTTGTCCATCATTGAAGAAGTGTATGTAATTAAAAATATACAGTGGACTCTTTCACTTTCAACATTGTACAGGACCGATACAATGCCGGATTATACACCATGACGGAATACTTAATTGTCTCAAAACCGCAAGTATTATTGTACCTCGAATACCAAAGTATTATTTTAATGCACCTTCGAATACCCAGAACTTAAAAATATGATAAACCTTTCTGTACATTTGAAACTTTATTATATAAAATTATTATGTTTTTACTTTGGGTGCGTACAAAACACTTGTGCGTCGTTATGAACAAAATATTATAATGATAGTGATTCTTCATCTCAGCAATTTATATTTAATGTTGCTGTATTTGACGTGAAAAAATCAAATGAAATACCAAGCACTCTCTTACAAGAAATTATAAAATTATCAAGGTTTTATTAACAAAGACTGACACATACTTTAAGCTCACCGATAATTGATTGCTTGTCGGCTAACACCCACTGATTGAAGGCCGGATTATCCAATGTTAATTCAACAGAAATCATTTAACGGGGGTCCCCAGATTGGTCTAATAATTCGGAATATTCCGAGTCCACTGTACAAGCCTACACTATAAAGTTATTGATCAATTTTTAATTTATGTCTTTCAATTAATGTATTAAATAAAAGAGAATTTACCATTTTTGAAAACATAACAGACTGTTTTGTTCTTATTAGGGGCTTATCAATTGACTTACAAAGAAGAAAACACCCACCTCATACCGTTTCGCATTATTTGATAACGATAAGAAGCCAAGTCAAAACTTTGCTTTAGATATAAACAAGGATTGTCCTGTGTATTCCCAGTTCAATTGCTAAATGCCATTGAAACAATTAATCTCATACTGGTAATTTAAATTCATAAAAACTGAAATCACATAAAACGTGTTACAACTACAGTTAACTTTCACAACCAAGTACATATATCAGCTTCATGACACATTTGATAATGATATGGATATTAATAATTAAAACATGGAAATAAATTTATTAAAACTTGAGCCATGGTAAAATGGAATGACAAATAAAATTCATGTATTTGTAGAAACAAAAATAAACTGTTATCAATGACAATAATTGCGCTACATGTCAGATATTTTGGCACAAAATGGTATATCTTGAAAATAATATGATTCAGCTTCATGATACATTAAGTTAAATGATATGGATATTAATAATTAAAACATGGAAATTAATTTATTAAAACTCTAGCCTTGGCACAATGGAATGATAAATAAAACTATGTATTTCTACAAACAAAAATTAACTGTTATCAATGAAAATAAATGCTCTACATAGCAGAACTTTTGGCACAAAATGATAGGTCTTGAAAATAATATGGTTTTATAAATTTGTATATGTGTGTCCATTAGCTCCTTGTAAAAATTGTGGCTGCGGAACATGTCCATTTTGTTGTTGAGAAAATTGATGCTGCTGAAATCCCTGATTGGCAAACAAACTCCATAATTTTAATTCATGTTGCCTATCTCTTTCCCTATCCTCGCGTCGTTGTTCCTCAGCTCTAAGTCGATCCTCCCGTCTCTGCTCTTTTCTAAGTCTCTATGAATCTGCCTCCATTCTCATTCTTTTTTCTTCGAATTCAAAATATGATCTTTCTTGTTCTCTTTGATAATTTATAAAGCTGGTTGTTGTCTCATTCAGAACACGTTGAATTATATCCTCTCTGTTTCTTTTTTTCTTTTCTGGTCCTGTAAGTAAATAAAATAACTCTTTAATGTTTAAATAAATGAACAATGATTGACAATTCGGGCCTCGAAATATCCCTTCAGTAACTAACCTGTCACTCTTAATTATCCAAAAACAACCACAATATTTACCATGGTGCCGTTACACATGTACTTCTGTGTAGATACTTCAAAATGCTATAGATGAAAACTTGTGTGGATGGTGTGTTAAAGTTCTTATACAATAATTGGGCGTGGTTCTGTCCCTGGAGGTCAGGCATGTACCAAAAGAAACCATATTGTAAAGGAATAATTAAATAAATGTGACATCATAATGAGTAGGCCTATTGTGGTCTGGAGTCAATTTCCTGAACATTAGTAAATTTAGTCCACCTACTTACTACCTGTCAGACCTGTCAGAGAACATTTCAAGTCCTGCATTTTATTTCCATATAGGTATACACCTTATTAAGTCACTCTTCTGTTTTGTTTTACCTATTCATGGCTACACTATTTTGAATCCGATCTTATTATGTATTAAAATCATAAACAAAATTCTTTAGGTAAATAATAGCTATATAAAGTAGTTAAGGGCGTTGTCACAGGTATGACTTTTTTGAACACCTATAATTTCTAATTTGATTGGGGGGATCACGTGGCTAAGTGGGTAAGACGCTGGCTCGCTAGCCTGGAGGTCGGGTGTTCGATCCCTGCATTGGCCGAGAAAGTTCATCTCGATTTTCCGGCGTGGTTTCCCTTTGTCAGTGATGCAGAACGGAGGGCCTGACAAGGACAGCTGCCTAGTCATTCGGATGGGACGAAAAACCGAGGTCCAGTGTACACATTGGCGTGCACTTAAAAGATCCCTTGGCAGTTGGAATTCGATATAAGAGTAGGCCGTAGCGCCGCTGCCCGGGCAAAATTTCCCTCATAGCACACTGTATGGCGTATGCCCGTCTTCAATTAGCCCAGGTTAGGTGCAGAAGAGTAGGACATTAAACCCCATTTCATTTCATTTTCTAATTTGATTGGGATACAAAATCAAATGTTCCGTGTACTTTATAACCAGTAAACATACCATTTGTCCTGCACAACACTCATCTATACGTACAGCTAGTTTTCAGTGGGATGTTATTCTAGCATTTTTTAAAATTTATATTGAATCACAGAAGGAATTAGTGACCGGTTTACCACGTTCTTAGACAGAAAGCAGCTCCAGTGTTGTACTCTTTTCAAATATTGATAACCATTTAGAATAAATAGCAACTGAACCTTTTTTTTCTGGCTGTTTACGGAGGACGGTTTCTGTAGGCTCATTTTCTTCATTTTCCAAATTGACTCTTGTTGGTTCCTCATCATTATCATCATCATCAAAATCATCCAAATCTTGTGTTTCTATAAAAATAAAAAAAAATACCATTATATAATTTCCATAAGTTTTGATTTTAAAACACTAATTCTCCAATGGCTATTATGCAAAAAAATTTGATTTAATTTGTTTTGTGTGTATATGTGAGTTTGATCCCATGTTTGTAGGCTTATATTGCCTGCCAACTATCGCATCGATTTAGTCTTGCTCCTGACAATATAATAACAATAACATGTTCGCTTACCTGAATTAATACTTGTCTCCAGAATATGTGTTGGACGGGTAGCGGGTCTGGTTCCTAATATTTTATCCATAGCGTCAAAAAACTTGCTAGTTTTCTTGCCACTCCCACTTTTATTGTTGTGGTCCTTTATTTTTTTTATAAGAATGCTTCATATTCTTTATGCGATTCTTGCAGGCGTCTGCAGATTTTCTGTACCCATTTTCCTGATAGATAGAAAATATAAAATAAATTTACTACTAGAATATGAGAAAACCGGGATTTATGAAAAATGCTTACGCTGTTATAAATAGTATTACTAAAAGAGAACTAAATTTTATTAACTTGTAATATACACAACTAAAAACAGTTGTTTATGTAACTGTAACTCGTGGCTTACTGTACTCCAAACAATAGAGGGTATGAGTCTTCAGATTTCTATTTAATTGCCTAACTATAGACACTCTGAATTTAAATTCGCTGTTAAATTGGACACATTCAAGAACACACTATTTTTTATACAACTTTTACAAAGTACAATTGTGTGCCCAAATTTTCCCAGCATTTGGTGCCCAAAATGGGGGGGGGGGCGCCCCCCCCCCCCCAGGTCGTACGCCTATGGACAAACAATGATAACTTGGCTGAGAATGAAGTAAATCAAGGGGTTTCCACATTTTGCTCCATCTGTCTAAGATACAAGAATTAACATTGTGAATGTGGAAATCTTTAGTGGTCTGTGACCAAATAAATAAAACTGTGCTAACAAAATGAAACTAGATTTGCCATGGTAATAATAATAATAAATAACTTAAAAACACCGATGATCACCGGAATTTACTTTTAAAAACATATAAACACCAGAATTCACTTTCAAAATATCAGAATTCGCCCGCAATCCCTTCCCTGTTTACATATATTTTGCATAATTAATATTAAAAATGAATTTCCTTAAATACACCAAAAATGACTACTACATACGCCTTTTAGATTTAATTTGGCTCCTTGTAAATTTCACATAATTGTTCATTTCGGGACTAACACTTGGTTCAATTATATTTCAATAATTCACATGCGCGGATGGATTTTTTGGAGAGGGGGCAGAGGAATCGGCTTACACTACATGAAGATCTGACCAGTTGTACTGGGAGGTCATGTCAGGTGTCATACAAACGGCTTTTGACCCTATGAAAGACATTGATTAATCAATCAGCTTTAACCTTTCTAGGGGTTTACCCACAGTTCCGTGAAGATCACGCCAAGAACTCGCCGTAACAGACCGCTTCATTAGCTAATTTCTCACATCAACTAGAACGCCTGTTACATAACAACTCTTCCAGTGTAGTAAAGAAAAGAAAACAAAATTTTGTACTATTAAAAAACATGAAACGAAATATGATTTATAAAGAGCCGTTAATACCTTCAATGTGCCTAAATATTTCATGTAGCATATAGTCGATCATGACTCGTACTGGCTTTATATAACTTTTGGTCATATATTCAATTGTGTCACCCCGTCCGTCCGCCCATTCGTCGGTCCGGCGTCCACAATTGCTTATGGACGCTCTAGAGGCCAAAGTAAATATCCGATTGACATTAAATTTATACACATTGTTTAAGGTCATGAGACAAAGAAGCCTATTGATTTTCAGCAATTTCTGATAATTATTGCCAGAGTTATGGCCCTTTATCACTTCAAAATATCTTGTAGATGCTCTAGAAGCTAAAGATGATATCGGATTGACTTCAAATTTACGCGCATTATTTGAGGTCATGAGACGAAGAATCCTATTGATTTTCAACATTTCTGATAATTACTGCCAAAGTTATGACCCTTGATCACTTTGAAACATCTTGTGACTTTCTAGAGGCTAAAGTTATCATCGGATTGGCTTCAGTTTAAGGCCTTGAGATGAACAAGTATATTGATTTTCAATGAATTTTGATAACTTGAACAGCTAAATCCATGATATTAAATGTTTCGTATACTAAACGTTAGCATGGGGCAGAACTTCATTCAAACCAAACAAATTTTAATGATTTTCTAATAATTAATTGATGAGTTGTTACTCTTAATCGGATATTAGTGTATTATAATTGTTTCATTACTAAAAAAAGTAAAAATATGTGACTGCCCGGATGATTTAGCTGCTGTGGGCGTATCTTTCGTTGCCTGGTAACCTATCTTTTTCATTTTGAGGAAATCTGTTGTCTGCATCACTACAGTCCAGGGACTGTACAGGGGAGCTGGATGGCCGAACAGTTAACGTGTGCGTGTTGTATCATAAGGTCTGTCATTGAGTCAACTGGCGTGGTTTCGAGTCCCCAGTTGTACGTGACAAGGAGTAGGGTCGCTCGCCAACCTCGTGGGTTTTCTCCGGGTCCTCAGATTTCCTCCCACTACTAAAGACCCCTACGCGCAAGCGAATTATTGACATAAAATTAAACCATATATGTTTGTCCCGAAATTACCTAGTTTGTGTCGAGTGGATGTTAAACCTCATTTCTCTCTCTCTCTGTCTCTCTCTCATTTATATTATGAGATAAAAAAGTTCATTGTTGGTGGCACAGAGATAAACTGTTCTAATGATTACCATGGGAACTGCCAGATCCAAGTTATAAACCATAAAACTACACTGTTTTTTAATTTTAAATGTAAATATTTTTAGATGATTTATATAGAGGGGGTGGGTGGAGCTGCAATTTTAAGGCCCTTCTGACTTGGGGAAAGCCCCACATAATTGGTTAGATTTTCGAAAAATACATTTTCCATGCATGGAACAATATTTCTGGTAAGTTGCAGCCATTTAACTAATGACCATATAAAAAGTCCCATTTTTAGGGCGTGGCCAGGTGGGCTTTAGGACCATCTGACTTGAGGAAAGCCCCAACATTTTTGGTTAGATTTTTGAAAAATATGTTTTCCAAGTATGGATCTTTGTTTCCAGTAAGTTTCAGCCATGTAACTTGTGACCATATAAAAAGCCCCATTTTTAGGGTGTGGTCGGACATACTTTAGAGCGATCTGACTTGGGGAAAGCCCCCAAATTTTTGGTTAGATTTTTGAAAATTGTATTTACCAAGTGTGGATCTTTGTTTCTGGTAAGTTTCAGCCATGTAACTGATGACCATATTATTAGCCCCACGAGGCGATATTGGGTGTGGTCTGACTTGGGGAAAGCCCCGGAAATTTGGGTTAGATTTGTGAAATATTTACTCCGACTATGGATACCATTGTCCCTACAAAGTTTCAGCCATGTAACTTATGACTTAATTTTAGGCCTACTTTAAGGTGCTGCTGCGGCTATACGCCCCACCAGTGCCCGATCCGACCAACTGATTTTTACTCGTACGGACACCTGCTACGAATTTGGGTGTTCAAACCTTTTGTAACTGATGACCATATTATTTTGTCATTAGCTCCTGGACTATAAGGCACCTGTCACTGACAATATCAGGCACCGATTCAGGCTTTGTCAGACACTAAACCTCTGATGCCTGTCATTTTGTCTGGCACTGATTTGTCTTTTTTATTGATATTATTAATACATGTCCGGCGCTAAGTTGAAAATGTCAGGTACATGTACTCTTTCATTAGTGCCTGACATTTTGTCAGGTACACGTAAAACCGTTATTTCCAGGCAGGCCTGTGTACATTTGTTGTAAATTGTGATTTCTGTGTCTTGTGTGTGGTGCAGTAGCAGATATTGGACAAGACCAGTCGATTTACACTGGCCGAGAAAGTTCACATGGATTTTCCACAGGGTTCCCCCTAGTCACTGGTGCAGAATGGGGACGGGGGGAGCCTATAAAAGAACACTTGTCAGTTTGATTCCAAATCAGAGTAGGCCGCTGTCCGGACATAATTTCCTGCATAGCACACCGTATGACATATGCCCATTTTAATTAGCCCAGTCAGAACAGAACAGTAGGACATTAATCTTGATTTCATTTCAAACATTTAGAAATATTTTTTCTCTATTTCAGATAAAACAAACTGATCAGGAAAAACAATGAAATGAAATGGGGTTTAACGTGCTACTGTTTTGCTCCTTAACTGAGCTAATGAAGACGGGCATACGTCATAAAGTGTGATATGAGGGAAATTGTGCCCAGACTGCGGCGCTACAGCCTACTCTTATATCGAATTCCAACTGCCAGGGGATCTTTTACGTGCACGCCAATTTGTACACGGCACCTCGGTTTTTCGTCCCATCCGAACGACTAGACAGCTGTCCTTGTCAGCACTCCCCCCCCCCCCCCCCCGTCCTGCGCCACTGACAAGGGGAAACCACGCCGGAAAATCTGGATGAACGTTCTCGGCCAATGCAGGGGTGGTGAAGTTCAAGGTAGACAAGTGAAATGATATGAAATAAGGTTTAACGTCCTACTGTTCTGCACCGACTGGGCTAATGAAGATGGGAATATACGACAAACAGTGTGTTATAAGTGAAATTTTGCCCGTACAGCGGAGTTGACACTTATTTCGAATTCCAATTGTCAAGGTTTCTTTAAGGTCCCCGCCAATGTGTACAAGGGTCCTCGGATAGTCATCCAATCAGAACGACTGTACGTTGCCACTTGTCTGTACCACTGACAAGGAGGAAATACGTCGGAAAAAAACGATGAACTTTCTCGGTCAACGATAATGAGACCTCCAGGTGAGCAAGACAACGTCCTACCAACTGAACAACCGTGGTGTCCTTTTGAAACTTGACAAAGTGAAATGAAATGAAATTTAACGTCTTACTTATCACCACCGACTGCAATGAGGGGCCTACTTTTATTTCGAATTCCAGTTGTCATGGCTTCTTTTACGTGCCCGACAACGTGAAGACTGTACAATTGCCCTCATAGTACACTGTATGGCGCATGTCCGTCTTCATTAGCCCAGTCGGAGCAGAACAGTAGGACGTTAAACCCCATTTCATTTCATTTCTTTTCTAAATATTGAGCTGGAGATTTTGATCGCAACTTTTTTTGAGTTTTTCCACCGGTAAAACGAGACTATACTATACCCTCAGTCAACCAGTCCCCTCTTACTTTATGACTCATTGGAAAATAAAACGAAACGCGACATTTTGTGTAGGTTTATGAGCCGGATGAGTGGGAGGGGCAGAAATGATGAGCCCGAAGAAAAAAATCTTTTGGTTTTGCAACCGAAATCCCATGTTATGTCCACCCGAATTCCAATCAACCAATCAATCAGACTTTGGCATTGACCTGACACCAGAAATTTCACATCCCGGGAAACAAAGCTCATGCCCAATAAAATGTGGCGCATAAAGCAGAGTGACAAGTCTACAATGGCTTTAAACACTGTGTATTTTACTGATTTAAGATTTGTACCCATAGATCAATTGTAAATAATTTGGATTCCCGAAAACTTGATAATAAACAAAATGGTGGATATCTGAAAGTGTCACACACAATCCAATTAAAAGACAGATCCTATTTCGTTTCGTTTTTTTATAGTTCAAAATTTCGTTTTACTTGTCTTTACTACACTAGGATCTGGAAGAGTTGTTATATTTTTTTATTTTAAATGTTAAGTGTGGTACTTGAGCTTTATCTCCGAAAGGAATGTTTCTTAAGAGCTGAAAATGTCATATAAATTAAATTGTGGTAAATCTCTCGACATTGCATCAACACGACATTGCATCAACACATCGTGTACAGGAGCATGGGAATATACACAATGTACACTCCCTCTCTCTCTCTCTCTCTCTCTCCCTCTCTCTCTCTCTCTCTCTCTCTCTTATATTCATTCATCATATAACAAACAGACAGTGCTAGATTCACATGTGGGCTTGGCAGGCTGAAACCTAGGAGGGTCTCAAGATATGAGGGTCATCGGGCCAAGATATGGGTGAGTGGAGGGTGGGGAGGCTCATCGGGCCATGATAGGGGTGGGGGGGGTCATCCGGCCAAGACGGGGGGTGGGGGGTCATCGGACCATGGTGTATAATATTTTGACTGTAGTCTTAAACATTTGTCACTATCCTCGACAGTGTTTAACGGACATTTTGATCTTCCTGTTGTCGTGAGGGTGGGGTGGGGAGGGGCTTCCTCTAAATCCAGCAATGCCAACAGAAAGACAGACAGAGCTAACATGCAATGTGTCTGATTTAATTTAAAAATTAGTTGCCAGTTTGTTTTGGATTTTTTTTGGGGGGGGGGGGAAACTAGAAACGGAAGATTCGTATGAAAACCGGGGAGCCACAGTGGCTAAGTGAGAAAGACGCTGGCTCGCATGGATGTAGCGGGTTTGATCCCGGTGTTGTCCAATGTTCCGTGAACACATTGGCGTGCACGTAAAAGACCCTTGGCAGTTGGAATTCGATCGATACTAGAGTAGGCCGTAGCACCAAATGGCGTATGCCCGTCGTCATTAGTCCAGTTGTAGCAGAACAGTAGGACGCGTCTGGATAAGCGGTTTTGACGTTCACGTCCAAACGACTAAATATCGCGAGACACAGTACATACATTGCATACAAACATGGACTTCTATTTCGGAGACTTTGTTAAAATCGGGATGCTCTCTTTAAACCCGATTTCATTTCCGGATGAAACCCAACAGATTGAACAGGTAACCTTATTAAACCTTTGTCAGGTACAAATGTGATATCGAACCCTGTATTCAAAAATTAAATAGAACAGTTAGCTCCCTTCTTTTCGGCAGTAATCGATTTAATGGCGACGGGCATAAGCCATTATTGAATTTTTGCACGGACTCTTCATCAAGTCCAGATTTCAAGAATTTGCGAACGACTGGACGTTTTTACGAGAACTTGGACCAGTAACTGGGGTGGCGCTCTTCGAAGAACCCTAAGGCCCAGTTTTATACTACTGGGGGATACTTGGCACCCATCCATTCTAGTCACGGCTAGCTGCATATTGGGATCCCGAATATAAAGTTGAATAACGAATAACGAGGTAGCTTCATGGATATGGTGATTCAGTTCCTTGTCCATAGGAAGCTTATTTTTTTTATCAGACTCTCGGTAAACACGAGGCTTTCCATTGATAAATATTAGATAGAGCTCTTAACAAATCACGGACATCAACGTATAGTCGTTCGGATGGGACGATAAAACGAGTCCCATGTACAAATTGGCATGCTCTTTAAAGATCCCTTGGCAGTTGGAATTCGATATTAGAATAGGCCGTAGCGCTGCTGTCCAGGTTACATTTCCCTCATAGCACTCTGCTTGGCGTATGGCCGTTTTTATTTGCTCAGTCGAAGCAGTAGGGCATTAAACCTCATATCATTTATCATATCGTAAGATACGTTCCTCCCACAGCTAAAGACCCCTTTATGGAAATTATGGAAATAAAATTGAACCATATGAGTGGACGTTAAATCCCATTTCTCTCTCTCTCTCTCTCTCTCTCTCTCTCTCTCTTTCTCACTTTGATAACCATTCAATAATTATTCCCTCGAACACCTCTTCCGAAGAACTTCTAATTAAATATTATATTGTTAAATATAATATAATAACATCAAAACCTTCAAACATCCCTATTAGATTTCTTTAAGTTAGAAAAATTTATTGATGAGAATGCTTGAATATTCCAGAACATCCCTAAATATTCCTTCTAACACCTTCTCCGAAGAGCTTCGAAATGAAATGAAATGAAAAGAA
The DNA here is from genome assembly GCF_932274485.2 of Patella vulgata. Taxonomy (NCBI): domain Eukaryota; kingdom Metazoa; phylum Mollusca; class Gastropoda; family Patellidae; genus Patella; species Patella vulgata. The sequence goes on from NC_065881.2 coordinate 3,217,813, forward strand.
ATGGTCCTACTGTTCTGCTCCGAACTCGACTAATGAAGACGGGCATGCGCCATACAGTGTAAAAGATAATTGTCATACTTAGAAATCACAATAAACAAACTCAATCCTAAATATAACATCTAAAGTTACTAAATTAGATACCCTTAATGATGATATAATTGATAACTTAAATCGTTTATGAAAATATCTCTCTAGAATAGCAGACGAATTGCCGTCTGCCAGCATTCGACCCATCTTTTAACCCCCAACATAAACACCAGTGATACAAGTCCCTATTATCCAGCTCTATCTAAACTATACAAATCATTTTAGTCTTGCTCATCAAGTCATCTCAAAAAATTAACATTGAAATTGGCTATTGTAAACCTTTTCACAAGATATTCTCAGCCAACTCTGAATTATAACCAATTTTCTTGCTTACATTATCTTTATTTGCTATTGAAGTCACCAAATATAGTAACTTTTGAAACATTAATAGCCATATTTTAAAATTTGAAGCATATTTTCAGATAGACACTATGTACTCAACAGCCAAAAACCTCTACACTCCAAAATCCCACTGCCAACCTGTTTATTAGAAAATATCTGCAAATTATTTATTTAATGCAATTCATTTTCTCTTAGACGTAAAGTCATCAAATATTGCAATAATTGAAACATGGAAATTTATAATTAGTATTTAAAACCAGGTTTTCTCATTGACACTAAATGTACTTAAAATCTGTATCGCTCTATTGTATATAGGTGTGTAAGATACAGGCAATGATTTTATTTATATATATCATATTTTACTTTTTACTCTTTTATACATACTCAACTCTTACACTATACACATTATAAATAATTTTACTGTTCACTCTTTTATATCTACTCAACTATTAGACTATACATATTATAAATAATCAAAAATATTTGTTTTAATTATTATATATTATTGTATTTTACTTTGCCTGTGTGTCATATATACATGTAGTAACAGGGAATACTTTGCCCGTGTGTGTCTTATATAGTAACAGCGAATACTTTGCCTGTGTGTGTCTTATATAGTAACAGGGAATAAGTAAAAAAATAAATTAAAGGTGTGGAAATTATAAAATACTGTAAATATTATAATGTATAATTATATTCTGTGAATAAATATATTACAAGCTAAAATAAATATCATTAGTATATCATGTATTATATAGCTGACTGATATAATTACAATATCATTAGTATATCATGTATTATATACCTGAATGATATCATTACAATATTATTAGACCTCTACTATTGATCAATCAATTATATGTTATGATACTTCGTTTAGTCATAAAATACTATATTACTCGTCTAATGATAGCAGTTGTTTTAATGTTGATTCATTTCACTTGAATAGATGTTCGTTATACCCATTATAAATAATTACATCACTTGTACAATATAGCTTAGGTTAACCTTTGTTACAATTCTGATTCATTCCACATGGGAGCCACGGTGGCTCAGTGAGTAAGACGTTAACTCGCTAACCTGTCAGTGATGTAGGACAACGTATAGTCCTTTGGATGGGATGAAACACCAAGGTGAGGTCCATTGTACATATTGGCATGCACATAAAAGAACCCTTGAGAGTTGGAATTGGAAATAAGAGTAGGCCGTAGAGCCTCTGTCCGAACAAAATTTATCTCATAGCACACTGCATTAGCCCAGTCGGAGCTGAACAGTAGGACGTTAAAATCCATTTCATTTCATTTCACTTGAAATATACTGATTATAGACATTAATAATTCCCATCATATCTTGTAATACAGTAAACTTTGATGTTAATTATTCTCCACTATAAACCAATGATATGCTGTGTTTAGTATTAACTGGCCATCTATTATAGTTCATATAATATTAATAGTACATCATACTATGATATGCTTGGTTTAGTAGTAATTGGTTATCTATTATAGTTCATATAATATTAATAGTACATCATACTATGATATGCTTGGTTTAGTAGTAATTGGCCATCTATAATAGTTCATATAATATAAATAATATAGGATGTAGGTAATAGTTAACATGTATAGAAATTATTCACCTTAATAAGAGAGAGAGAGAGAGAGAGAGAGAGAGTTTCGTTATTAACATATTTTTCAATTTTATGTAAATGATTCGCTTATGCGTATGGGTCTTTAGAAGTGGGAGCAAAATTAAGAGGATGGGCCCTACTTCTTGTCCCGTACAAGCGGGGAATCGAAACCACACCACTTGACTCATTGCAGACCTTATGATCCAACGCACCTGCGTTAACCTTTCGGTCACGCAACCTCCCGCAATATTTGGAAGATTAATCTCTCAACTAAACATCGGCTTCAACCATAAGGATATTAAAGATACATTGTCACAAATATATTTATCAGGTGGTTATTCCCAGTAACAGTATGACATGATATATATGTATTTATCAGGTGGTTATTCCCAGTAACAGTATGACATGATATATATGAAAAGTTTAGACGCCCAATCTTATTAGAAAAATACTGGATTACGCGAAAAACAGGAACTGAGCAAAAATGTCAGGGTATCACTAACTGCCAACCCGACGGCTCATTGTATGCTAGTTTAACTGAGGGAGCCAACACGACGGCTTATTGTATGCTAGTTTAACTGAGGGAGAGGTTGTTATTTCTTGATCGAACGGTTTGTTTTCGGTGAAGTATCTTTAAAATATTCTGGCTTATCTTGATATAACTGACGTTTTAGTCATATAACCACAAAATAAAATAGGAATGTAATTTAACATTTCGTTAACACAACACAATACTACCGGCTTTTTATTCTGTTATTAAGGGATGTTATGCTAATGAGAAGAATTTTGCCCTGACAGCGGCGTTTCATCGAATGTATTTTACGTGCACGCCAATGTATACACGTAGGAACCATCCGAAGGACTAGTCAGCCCAATAGACGTTATACCCCTGACAGGTGAAACTCAGACTCGACAATCCTCAAGGTTCTTCTCGAGAATCGAACTTAATTCCCTGACATCAATATGTTATTATCACAATACTTAGACATTGATTTATTGTCTACGGTATCAACTCAATGGAAGCGGACGTAAATTAACCTTGGTATTATGTCAAGTATTATATTATCAAGGGAGTCGCGATGGCTCAGTGAGTAACGTCTATCATAGAGTCAATTGGCGTGGACTCGGTTCCCCGCATGTACGTGACACAGAATAGGGTAGCCTGTCCACCCTCGTGGGGTTTTTCCTGGTCTATCATATACATAGAGTCAATCTGCATGGAGTAGGTTCCCCGCATATACGTGTCAACGAATCTCGTGGGTTTTTCCGGGTCCTGAACTGCGGTTTCCCTCCACTTAACCCCATATCTATCTATCTTTCTCTCTAAATATAATCTAAACGTGACATGTTAATACTATTATAAAGATAGATCTAGGAGTAGCCCGTGTCACCAACACTAACAATATCCGTCGTCCTTTAATATAACATACATTCATAATACACCGCTAGATATGCATTCATATATATAACATAAATATAGTCTCAATATATATCACACTATAAGTTGATCTACTTCCATACTACCTATGAATACTAACTCAATGCATGAAATTCAAACAAAAATCGAAATAATAGAACAAAATACAATACAAGGTTACGATATTCTAAAATATATAAATTAGCTGAGGTCAAAAACAGTGCTAAAAAGCAAATTAAACAATTAATCAATCAAAATAATACAGTATTTGATAATGAACAAGATATTCTAGACACAATTCACCAATATTACCAACAACTATATACTACCCAAAACATTGTCGAAAACCTAATAAACTCCTATATTGAAAACAGTAACATAAATACCCTAACTAACACGGAAAGAGATTCCCTGTCTCATTTCATATCTAAAGATGAAGATCTGAAGGCGTTACAAAGTTTCAGATCAAACCGTAGCCCAGGCATCGACGGTATTCCAGGAGATTTCTATATCAAATTCTTTGACACAATAGGAACCGACCTGACAGAAGTAATAAACAACATCTATCTACAGGGTGAATTATCTAACCCAATGAGAACCGGTATAATAATAATTAATTATAAGAATAAATTGTTTGTCTATAAGAATAGAGGCGACCACCGATTATTTAAGAACTATAGACCAATAAGCCTGTTATGTGTCGACTATAAAATCATCACAAAAATATTAAGTATATGAATGAACACAGTTATTAACAAATTGATCTCTAAAACACAAACGGGAGCCGGACCAAATAAAAGCACCTTCGATAACCTGTATTTAATTGATTCAATCCTAAATTATTTAGACACACATGAAACTAATGCCTATATCTTATCGTTTGATTAGGAAAAAAGCCTTTGACCGTATTGAACACAATTATATAAAAACCCTACTAAAACATATGAATTTTCCAAATGACATTGTAAATTGGGTTACAATACTGTTTAAAAATTTGAAAAGTAATGTTCAAGTAAATGGATCCTTCTCTCAAAATATCAAAAATAATCGTTCGATCCGTCAAGGTTGTCCACGATTCTTTATTCCTTACGTATAAATGTTGGCTCCGTATATAGCTCTCAACTAAATTAAGATAAAACCGAAATCCACCATGTTGGTGTTCGTAAACCATCCCATGACTCATTTCCTGAAAATATAAACATAAACATTAAAACAGACACAATTAAATTACTGGGCTTTTGTTCTGAGATCAATAAAATGGAAAAAAATCTGGTTACCCCTCATCATGACGATTAAATCAACTATTAGTCACTGGTCTACTTACAACCTATCGATTAAAGAAAAAGTCTGTACTTGTACTGGTCACTCATTGATAGTAAGAACGTACAACCAAAAATAAACAAACACCTACCTCATATAAATTTTGAAAAAGTTTGACATAATTTATATAAATGTCCAACACTATCTGAAATAGAAAAAGAATTTATGCACAAAATAATACACAATGCATTTCCCACAAAAGATATTCTCCACACTCGAAATATTTACGTAGATGACTATATATGTCAATACTGCAAGAAAAATAATGAAACCTACAGTCACTTATTTCTACACTGCCCTAAATTACAGCACTTTAAATCCTTTGATACTACACATATAAACAATATACATTCCACAAAATACTTCCATATCATGTATCTCTACCTCTGGATCATATGGTCCAACAGAATGCATCCCTATATCAACAACATCTCCAACCATCTGATATACCAATTCTATACAAAAAGAAAAGAAAAGAAAATATAAATAAAATCACCAAGCTTCACCCTACTCTGCCTTACTAAATTCTCTGGTGTAAGGCAAATTATCGTTCTGTGTGAAGCTTCTAAATTAATTACTCTATTATGTGACTAAGCAGATCGTGCTATTTACTTTTAAGTTGCCATAACTTGGCATCTTAATCATCTTTCGTTTTCGTTAAATGGCACTTTCATACTGTGTCGTATAAACAAAATACCCATGCACCCACCGAAATAATTGTATGTTCAAAAGAAAAAAAAGAAGAAGGTGCAGGTTCGAAGGCATGGCAAGAGGAATATCAGTTAAGTCGTCCACGAGCAAAGTCGTCCACACGAAAAATCTGGTGAAGTCGTCCACACTCGTTGGTGCAGTCGTCCACATAGGCGTACGGGGAAATTTTTGACTGGGGGGCGGGGGGCGGGCGGTGGTGGTTGGTGCCAAAAAAATGTAGTTAGGTTCTTAGTATGTTACATAATAATAATAAATTCGCTGTTAAATTGGACACATTCAAGAACACAATATTTTTTTTATACAATTTTTACAAAGTACAATTGTGTGCCCAAATACGTTGGTTAAGTCGTCCACACGACATAGTTTACTTTCGGGACACATTCGCTTTATCATTTCGGAACATCTCCACGCTAGAGCGGGCCCGTTTATTAATAAACAACAAAGTAAATTGTACACTAAAATATATTAACAATCAAATATTTATTTTTTCAGTTACAACAAAAAAGCATTAACGAAGGATTTTTCAGGCGGGATATCCGTGTGGGGAAGAATCGCCATGGAATTGTTGCCACAGAGAATCATTGAATTTGTTATATTTGTGAAATTGTTATGTATTGAAATTTTATTGTACACTTTATATTGAATTTTATTGTAAATTTTGTTGTACACGTATCATCTGCGGGCACTGGATCATCTATTAACCTAAAAAATCAAATAATACAAAATACTAATTAACCAGGGACGAAATGGCTCGGATGGGACAAAAAACCGAAGTCTCGTGTATGTGGCGTGCACGTTGAAGATTCCTTGAGAGTAGGCCGCAGCGCCGCTGTCCGCTCTAAGTGTCCCTCATAGCACACTGTATGGCGTATGCCCGTTTTCGTTAGCACAGTGGGAGCAGAACAGTAGTTTGCTGTAGTTTACAAGTGATTCCAATCGCTTAAAGTGGCAGATCGAGACATTAACCTAATTCCGTTCTAAAAAGGGAGCCAAAGGGTGCTAGCGTACTAAGTGAGTAAGACGTTGGCTTGTAAGCATGGAGGTCGCGGTTCATCTGGATTTTCCGATGTGGTTTACCTTTGTCAGTGGTGCAGGACGGAGGGCCTGCCAAGGACAGCTATCTAGTCGTTCGGATGGGACGAAAAACCGAGGTCTCGTGTATACATTGGCATGCACGTATGCCTTGGCAGTTGGAATTATTGGGTATTATTAATTGGGTGTTATTGGGTAATTCAATACGCCCGGTCGGGGCATATTAGAAAAAATGTTATAGGCCAAGGCATGTCATAGATTTAACATTAAAATCACCTGGGGAAAGAATTACTAATTACTGACATCATAATTATGAACATGCTTAGAGTTATAGCCCTTGATTTCACATAAAACGTATCAAAGCTATATACAGGGCTGAGTTATTGCCCGAATTTCATGAAATTTGCTAAAATCCATATCAGCGTGAATTTGACCATCTTTCTTTTATTTAAATTTGGTTTTGGTGTTCAATAGGAGAATGTCTCAGTCACGAATACGGAAGGACTCCTCACTTTTTTTTCTATTTGCAATTTTTCTATATACACCCACGCGTAATATAGGCGTATAGAGTTGTCGGCTGTCGGTCAGCTGTTTCGTTACACAAATTTACAAACCTTGACAGGATGATCCATATCCATTTATCCTGCATTGTTGCAGTTTTATAGTAAAATAGATAGGGTGACTAATGTCGTCCAAGTTTATAAAACAATCAATTATTGTACCAGGTGAGAATATATAATAAAAATACATCACCTATTGATATATAATTATATATAAATAATCTTGTCTTGGAGAGCGGCGCGACAGCTAACTCTTACACGGAATTCCAATACCTGCACGCCTGAGTAGACAAGAACTGTCGGAACAACTAGGTGTTATCTATTGCCAGGCCCAAAGTCCTGCACAATGGAAAACGGGGGAACCACGCCAGTTCATGACAGTACATTTAACCCCGTATTTATCACAGTCACACCCAATATATATAATACTAGAATGGGGTTTAACGTCTCCTCAATTTAAGACTAATTAATGTATTTTTCTTTTCAATCGCCAGGCGTGCAATACGATGGTGAACTTTGCCTGGAATGCCGCTTTTTACCCTATCCGATGGATTAGGCACATTTCCTTTGTCAATTCCGCCGGGGCCACCCTGAAAAGCGAGAACGAGTTCTTCTCGGGCCCATGGCGTGATTCGAACTCTAAAACGCAATTTAAAGTAATATTTAACTGTAAATGATGTTACATCAAAACCTTCTTTTAATTTTCTCTACCTTAATTATGGGGGGTTGGATGGCGGAATGGTTAGCACGCGCGCTGTACCATACGGCCTGTCATTGAGTGAACTGGCGGGGTTTCGATTCCCCGGTTGTACGTGACAAGGAGTAGGGTCGCCTGTCCAACCTCGTGGCTTTACTCCGGGTCCCCCGGTTTTCTCCCACTGCTAAAGACCCCTACGCACAAGCGAATGATTAAAATAAAATTGAACCATGTGTTAGTCACGAAATGACCTACTTTGTGTCGAGTGGACGTTAAACCCCATTTCTCTCTTTCACCTTAATTATGTTTTATTAGTCGCTACCCACTGTAAAATAGGGTGTTGGATGGCCGAATGGTTAGCGCGTGCGTGTTGTATCCAGGGGCGGATTGGGGCCGGGAAACGGCCCGAGGTCCCGTGTCGGAGCGGCCCCTTTTACTGATCGCGGAGCCCGGATGGGGGAGTCCGGGTGCTCTCCCCAGGGAAAATTTTGAAAAATAGGAGGCCATTTCCCGCAATTTGAGACCATTCCCGACATCCCAATTCTGTAATTTCATCTCTGTAAATAACGAGTTAAAAAAAATGTTAAGGAATGTTTAACACCAGTCTCAGGAAATCGTCTAGCACTCATATTCAGCAAGCAGACTGGCTATCATCAAATTTTGCTGAGGCCTTAAAATTGAAAATTTTTTTTGAGTTACAAACGATCGGCAGACGTTTCTGACGTATCCCCAGAAACAGGGTACAGGGGACTTAATAATTAGTAAATTTGCCGGTGAAAGTGTCTGGTGAATCCGGTGAAATTTTCGGATTCCGAATTCCGGCCCACACCCAGCACACCCGGCCCAGAAAGTCTATTATACCAGCCCATTCCAAACTCCAGTGATGGCGTGGTGGCCCGTTAAAGCTACCGGCCACATACAACATGATCATCATCGCTGCATGACCGGTTCAATACACCCCCCCCCCCCATATAATGTTCAGAAGAAAAAGGTTTTATTAGACGAATTGCACCAAATTATTTTTTTCATTTTTTGTCTGACCGGCCGATGGCCCAATCCAGCCCTGGGTGTTTCATAAGATCTGTCATTGAGTCAACTGGCGTGGTTTCGATTCCCCGGTTGTATGTGACAAGGTGTAGGGTCGCCTGTCCAGCCTCTTGGGTTATCTCCTTGTCCCCCGGTCCCAGCCCTACGTGCAAGCGTATTATTGAAAAAATTGAAATACACTGTATATGTTAGTCCCGAAATTACCTAGTTTGTTTCGAGTGAACGTTTAACCCTATCTTCTCCCTCTCCATTGTAAAATACTGATTATTTGTTTGTTCTCAAATCCCCCCCCCCCCCCGCATCAACAGTTGTAATAAAATAAGTTTATTTTAAACAATAAACCACAGCACATAATTATGGAAATAATAATTTATTTTGACATTAGGAAGTAATCTCTCAACTAAACGTCCGTTTCCACCGTAAGAATATAAAAAAAATGTCCGCCTAGTATACACTGTCCGGGCAGCGACACTACGGCCTACTCTTATATCGAATTCCAACTGTCAAGGGATCTTTTACGTACACGCCAATGTGTACACGGAACCTCGGATTTTCGGACCCTCCGAACGACTAGACAGCGGTCCTTGTCAGGCCCTCCGTCCTCAATCACTGACAAGGGGGAATCACGACGGAAAATCTGGATGAATTTAACTTTCTCGACCAATACAGAGATCGAACACCCAACCTCCAGGGTAGCGAGCCAGCCTCGAGATTCGAACTCAATCCCCTGACTCGTTGACTACCACGACCATCAATATGTTAATATCAGAATACTTAGACATTGATTTATTGTCTACGGTATCATCTCAATGGAAGCGGACGTAAATTAACCTTGATATTACGTCAAGTATTATATTATCAAGCGAGTCGCGGTGGCTCAGTGAGTAAGACACTCGTTCGTTAACCAGGGGGTTATGGGTTTGATGCCAGTGTCGGTTGAGAAAGCTATTCGGGATTTTCCGGCTTGGTGTCCCTCTGTCAGTCCTGCAGGAACACCGTCTAGTCGTTCGGATGGAGCATGGGACTAAAATCGGAGAGTCCCGATGAACTTTCTAAGTAAGGATATAGCGCCATGTGGACCCAGCCGTGTATATTATATCTAGAGGTTTATTAACTAGTTGATATATTACTACATTGTTAAAGATACCAAGTTGATATATTACTACATTGTTGAATATACCAAGTTGGAGACATACAGAGGAACACGTGGAATTATAGCTGTGTAAACGTATAAACATTATACATTATATTATATCTCACTATAAGTTGACCTACTTTCATACTACATACATTCATAATATTATAATTATAGACGTACACCGCTAGATATAGTGTCAATATGATATAGCGTGATAGTGGTAGACTCTGTTACCCACGCTAACAATATCAGTTGTACTTGACATGCATACATAACATACATTCATAATATTATATCAGTGGTGGTTGACGTACACCGTTATCGTCTGGGTGACAAAGGCAAATGCCGAAGGTCATTATATCAAAACGAAAATAAAAATAGAATTTCCGAGAAACTGCAGCAAGTTTACGCATGTTCAGTCTACGGCATAAGGAAGACAAACTGTGCAAGACGATGAAAGACGTGGATTTTTATGTGATTTAGACGTTTTCGATAGAATTTCCGAGAAACTGTAGCAAATTTTCACTTGTACAGTCTACAGTCCGAGGAAGATAAATTGTGTAAGACGATGGTATTATAGACGTACACCGCTAAATATAGTGTCAACATGACATGGCGTGCTAGTGGTAGACTCTGTTACCCACACTAACAATATCCGTGGTAGTTGATACACACAGTGATAGTCTGGGTGACAAAGGCTAATGTCGAAGGTCATTATATCAAAACGAAAATAAAAATAGAATTTCCGAGAAACTGTAGCAAGTTTACCCATGTTCAGTCTACAGTATAAGAAAGACAAACTTTGCAAGACGATGAAAGACGTGGATTTCTATGGGATTTAGACGTTTTGGTTGAATTAAATACTTTTGATTTTTAGTTCATCTGTCTCGATATCAAGTACCATATTGGGCTAATTGTTTGATTTTGTATTTTCATCCAGTTTGAACTCGTATTGTCTACAGATATGTGACTTAGACGTTTTGGTGAGCATTTATAAGAAACTATAGCAAGTTTATGCAGGTTCAGTGTACAGTCCAAGGAAGATAAACTGTGCGAGAAGATGGCAGGCGTGGTTTGCTATGGGATTTAGACGATTTGGCTAAATTTAATACTTTTGATTTCTAGGATATCGTATATTATATTAGCCTAATTGTTTGTTGTTGTTTTGTCCAGTTTCAACTCGTATTTTATACAACCAGTGCAACATACAGCTATTCAAAATGGCGGAGAAGGAAGTGTGTAATATTTGTTTGAACGATTTTCAACAACGCGTGGTACTCGATTGTAAACACCCCTTTTGTTTTATCTGTTTAGAAGATTATGTGAACAAAACCTCCACTAAAGATCAGTTCCAATGTCCATTATGCCGTAGCTTTATAAATCTTAGTGACGGAGGTCTGGATCGATTTAAACCTAAACCAATTAATATTCCTCAATGTGATGTATGTACGGAAGATACATGTCAATATTTCTGTCGAGACTGTGATCAATATTTATGTAAATCATGTAAAATCATGCATGATAAGATGAAAATTTGTAAAGACCACGTTGTGTCTCGATATGATGAAACACAGATCTATCAAGCGCCTACTTCACACGAAACAATAAAGGAAAAAGCTTCGGCTTCGTCTATCACAAATCCTAAAGATTTCTGTCTGCGCCATGAAAAGGAGCCCGTAAAAGTATACTGTAAAGATTGTACTGTAGCCGTTTGTTGGAAATGTTTCTTGGTCGATCATAATGGACACAATTATTTAGATTTACAGGAGGATGAAGTCAGACAAAGTATCAGACACGACTTACAATCACTGAATGATGAATTAAAAAAACAAATCACTAATTTTCAGAAACATTATGATAATTTAAATAGCAAATTAACTGAAGTCAAAAACTGCACAAAAACTGAATGTGACAAAGTAGATGCACAAGTTGAGAAAATCTGCTCAAAATTTCATAAAATCGGAGAAAATATTAAAAAGGAAATGCAAGAAACTAGTGAAGAGGAAGAATACAAATTCAGGAAATTAATGGAGGACATTAAAAGACTAACGGAAGATTTAAAAGCTAGTGTTAAATATTCAGTGAATGTTTTAGAAGATTCATCCGTTGTTCAAGTTTTACAAAGAATACCTAAAGTTAGACAGGAAAAAGATGAAAGTTGTTGTAGAAAATTGGAAATACCTGATGTAAGATATTCAACATTTCAAGTAGCAGAGATAGATAAAACTTTGTTAACTAATCAACTTGGTAAAATTGTAAGTTGTCATCAGAATATGATTGGTAAAGTTGTAAGTTGTCATCAGAATATGTTTGAAGATGTTTTTAATGTGGATACTGTGGGGTATAATGGTAAACGACATGTAGTTTCAGGTTTTACATGGAGTATTGGTGTGTGTAAAGGATCATCTTTATTCTCTTTTGGATTATACCTGGATGACGTAGAAGATAAAAGTATTACGTCATGTAAAGTTGACGTCACATGTAAACTTATAAATAAAACAGATGATAGACAATCTGTAGTTAAACAATGTAATGAGACTGTTAGACCTGGTGGGATATACTGTTATACTGATCTTACTGACTTGGAGAGAAGACTCAGTAATCCTGGCAGTGGATTTATTGATGATCATAGAAACTTTACAATTCAAACAACAATTAATGACATAACTGACATTAAAAGACGTTAATAATTAGACTACTGTTATGGCTGAATTATTGTTAAATAATGTTTTGTTTACGGTGTAAGGGAGATAACATTATTTCTATCCGAAATGGAATAAATTATGGTCAATCGCTGGAAGAAGTAGTTGATAGTTTTTTTCAGATGGAACTTTAATACATGTATAATATCATTCCATATTATAATAAAAAATGATTCCAGATGGAGCTAAAATACGTGTATAATATCTTTCCATATTAGAATAATAATTGTAAACTCTTTGTATTGTTGTTTTATTATGAAGCACTGGTAGTAACCAACAGGTCAAGGGAAACAAAACAAGTTACTGAACACAGGCATTCCAACCCATTCTTGTTCGACACCGGCTTTGACTGAGAAAGTTGAACAATTTCCAGCCTGTTTTCCACTTTGTTAGGAAAAACGTGTAGTTACCATTTTTAAAACAGTTCTTGATCTTGAAGTCTGTTAACTTACATTAATGCAATAAGAAAAAAACCTGTGCGCCGTTAATATAGAGGTAGCAGTTTACTGTTAAAGGTACACCAGTGGGAGGAAACCGGTGGACCCAGGGAAAACCCAAGAGGTTGGACAGGCGATCCTACTCATTGTCATGAACAAGCGGGGAATCGAAACCACGCCACTTCACTCAATGAGAGACCTTATGATGCCACGCGCACGCATTAACCATTAGGCAACCCAACCACCTCTCACTAGAAGATAGGATAGAGGGTTACAAATCTGATCACAAATTTGTATTAATACCTACTTTAAATTAATAGCTGACTTAATTGGGTAGAAACGCCATTGTACGGACTAAATTCTCCCCTGTGCATTGCATTGTGAATCGTTATGTAAAAAAGTGAAGCAAAGTCTCTATATATTGGTGAGATTACAAGATTGTACCAAGGGTTAAGTAATTATCAGGAATTGTTCTTCTTATATAAAATATTCTTCGAAATGTCGCCTAAATATGGTACCTATTAACCATAAGCATGGTTAATACTGGTTTAGTCTATCCAATTAGTAAAACAAGCCAAAATATGGTAGCTGTTTACCTTAAGCATGGGTAATAGCATGTTAGTCTATCCAATTAGTAGATATCACTAACAGATTATTGCTCTGTCTTACTAGCTATCCTTGTATAACCCACCATACAAGTTGTACTGATGTCGTCATGTCACGTTATATAACACAGCTAGCAATATATATCTGATATGAACTGTAAGAAACTATACAGCTGCTATATAAGACTCTGACACATAAAAAAACATGTTAAAAAGCCAAAATTAGTATAGAGCCCCCCCCCCCTCAAATACACCCGCTTATAATTCTAAACTAGTTTATGATAACACATCCACTCGAGTTGGTGAAGTTGAAGGTAGACAAGTGAAATGATATGAAATAAGGTTTAACGTCCTACTGTTCTGCACCGACTGGGCTAATGAAGACGGGAATATACGACAAACAGTGTGTTATAAGTGAAATTTTGCCCGGATAGCGGAGCTGACTCTTATTTCGAATTCCAATTGTTAAGGTTTTTTTAAGGTCCCCGCCAATGTGTCTACGGGTCCCCGTATAGTCGTCCTATCCGAACGCCTACACATGTTGCCCCGTGGCCGTACCACTGACAAGGAGGAAATATGCCGGAAAAAAAACGATGAACTTTCTTGGCCAACGATATGAGACCTCCAGGTTAGCGAGCCGACGTCCTACCCACTGAGCAACCGTGGCTGTCATGGGTTCTTTTACGTGTCCGACAACATTTAACGTCTTACTAATCACCACCGACTGCAATGAGGGGCCTTCTTTTATTTCGAATTCCAGTTGCCATGGATTCTTTTACGTGCCCGACAACGTGAAGACTGCAAAATGTCCCTCATAGTACACTGTATGGCGCATGCCCGTCTTTATCATGTCCACCCGAATTCCAATCAACCAATCAATCAGACGTCGGCATTGACCCGATGCCTGAAATTTCACACCCCGGGAAACAAGGCTCATGCCATGTAAAATGTGGCGCATAAAGCAGAGTGACAACTCTACTATTGCGCTAAACACTGTTTATTACACTGATTTAAAATGTGTAAATGTTAAGAGTGGTACTTGAGCTTTATCTCCGATAGGAATGTTTCTTAAGAGCTGAAAATGTCATATAGATTAAATTGTCGTACATCTCTGGACACTGTATCGGCACATAGTGTACAGGAGCATGGGAATATACACTCTGTCTCTGTCTCCCCCTCTCTCACCCTCTCTCTCTCTCTCGCTAACAAACAGACAGTGCTAGATTGACCTGTGGGCTTGACAGGATGAAACCTAGGAGGGTCTCAAGATATGAGGGTCATCGGGCCAAGATATGGGTGAGTGGAGGGTGGTGTGGGGGCTCATCGGGCCATGATTGGGGGGGGGGGTCATCGGGCCAAGATGAGGTATGGGAGGAGGGGGGGGGGGCATCAACTAAACATTCGTCAATATCTTCAATAGTGTTTAATAGTCACTTTGATCTTCCTGTTGTCGTGAGGATGGGGAGGGGCTTCAACTAAATCTGGCAATGCCAACAGAAAGACAGACAGAGCTAACATGTAATGTGTCTGATTTAATTAAAAAATTTAGTTGCCAGTTTGTTTTTGGTATAATCGTTCGGATGGGACGAAAAAACGAATCTTATGTACAAATTGGCATGATCTTTAAAGATCGCTAGATAGTAAGAATTCGATATTAGAATAGGCAGTAGCGCCGCTCTTCGGGCTAAATTTCCCTTATAGCACAGTGCATGACGTATGATCGTTTTTATTTTCACAGTCGAAGCAGTAGGGCGTTAAACTCCATGTCATTTATCATATCGTAAAATACGTTCTAAAAGAAACCCACAAACAGTTGTAATAATACATATCATTCATTTTAAACATATAAATTGAAATAAAATGACGTTTAACGTATTAAACCTGATTGACGTAGAAGAAATCCAACTGCCAAGGGATCTTTTACGTGTAGGCCAATGTATACGCGGGTTGTTTTAAGGCCCTCGGTCCTGTATCACTTTCAAGGGGAAACCAGGCGACCTCTAGGCTAGCGAGCCAGTGTCTTACCCACTTGACCACCATGGTTCCCTCTCCTATTTATAAGCCAGTACGAACACTATAAAGATATTCGGAGGTTGGTTGACCGAATGCTTAACGCGTGCGCGTTTAATAGATGGCCTGCCATTGATCAAGTAGAGTCGTCTAGCCAAGATCGTGGGTTTTCACCGGATCCTCCATTTTCCTACTATTGCTAAAGACCCCTTCGCTCAAGCGAATTATTGAAATAAAATCAAACCATTTATGTTAGTCCCGAAATGACCTAGTTTGAGTCGAGTGGACGTTAGACCTCATTTCAAAGATTCAAAGAGCCATAGAAACACACTTTCCAGTGATGTATGACACAATAACTGGAACCTCGTATTAAGACCGGTAATTCGACATTTGTTGGACATTCTCCCAAATGGTTAGTGCGCACTGTAATTGAATAAACTGGCGTGGTTTCGATATCCCGGTTGTAGGAGTAGGGTCGCCTGTCTTACCTTGTGGATTTTCTCTGGGCCTCCGGTTTCCTCCCAATGCAAAAGACCCGTACACACCAGAGAATTATTGAAATAATATTGAACCACTGTCCCGAAATGACCTAATTTGTGTCGATTGGACGTCAAACCTCATTTCTCCCTCTCTCTCTCCCCCACCGCCCCCCCTCTCTCTCTCTCTCTCTCTCGTTAACTAACAGAGAGTGCTAGATTTACCTATAGGCTTGGCATGCTGAAACATAGGAGGGCCTCAAGATATGGGGGTCATCGGGCCAAGATAGTGGTGAGGGGAGGGGGGGGGGGCTCATCGGACCAAGATAGGGGTGGGGTCATCGGGCCATGGTGTATAATATTTTGACTGTAGTCTTAAACATTCGTCACCATCGTCAATAGTGTTTAACAGATACTTTGATCTTCCTGTTGTCGTGAGGGTGGGTGGGGAGGGGGCTTCATCTAAATCCGGCAATCCCAACAGCAAGGCAGACAGAGCAAACATGTAATGTGTCTGATTTAATTCAAAAATTTAGTTGCCAGTTTGTTTTTGTTTTTGTGTTTTTTAAACTAGAAACGGAAGTTTCGTATGAAAACCTGGGAGCCACAGTGGCTAAGTGAGTAAGATGCTGGCTCACATGAACATATTGGCGTGCACGTAAAAGAACCTTGGCAGTTGGAATTCGATATTAGAGTAGGCCGTAGCACCAAATGGCGTATGCCCAGTTGTAGCAGAACAGTAGGACGCGTCCGGATAAGCGGTTTTAACGTTCACGTCCAAACGATTCAATATCTTTAGACAAGGTAAATACATTGCATAAAAACACGGACATTTATTTCTGAGACTTTTTTTTCAAATCGGAATGGTCCCTTTCAACCAGATTTCATTTCGGATGAAACCCAACAGATTGAACAGATGACATTATCAAAACTTTATCACGTACAAATGTGATATCGAACCCTGTATCGGTGGTTAAGTTATGATAAAATTAGTATAGTCAGTTCCTTGTCCATAGTAATATCGTGTTTGTTTTTTATCAGATTCTCGGTAAACACGAGGCTTTCCATTGATAAATATTAGATAGAGCTCTTAACAAATCACGGACATCAACGAATAGTCGTTTGGATGGGACGAAAAAACGAGTCACATGTACAAATTGGCATGCTCTTTAACGATCCCTTGGCAGTTTGAATTCGATATTAGAATAGGCAGTAGTGCTGCTGTCCAGGTTACATTTCCCTCATAGCACTCTGCTTGGCGTATGTCCGTTTTTATTTGCCCAGTCAAAGAAGTAGGGCGTTAAACTCCATTTCATTTATCATATCGTAAGATACGTTCTAAAAGAAACCCACAAACAGTTGCAATAATACATATCATTCATTTTAAACATATAAATTGAAATAAAATGGGGTTTAAGGGTCTACTGTTTTAAACATATCAATTGCAATAAAATGGGGTTTAACGTTCTACTGTTTGTCACCAACCCGGGATAATACGGATGAGGATGAGGGACTTACTGGTTTGTGAGCCCACGGGGGACGATTATTTAAACTACCCAGGGTCACATCCGACATCACCCACTTTGAAGTTCGATAGCCATGAATTCCATTATTTTTCAATCCTATATCAATTATATGGTATGTTGCGTCGTTTAGTTATAAATAAATATGATTATATCACGACTGATTTATTTATTTTGATTTCGTTTATTCAAGATGTCATAACATATATTTTACCTGTACCTTTAAATGATATTGTATTAAATTCCTTTATTTTATTTTATTATTATATGTGTAACAATCCACCTGTTTATTTAATCAGTGCAAGACAATGATAGATACGGTACATTATAATATTGATATTATTAAATATTTTCATAGAATGCTTCAATAAAACCTATATTACATTAGCAAGTATTATAAAAATAACCAAACAACATTTAGAGAAATATTCATCCCTATTTGTTAAATATAATTATAATGGAGAAATTGAACTCGACTTCTCCTAACCAGCACAGAATTCTATTTGACTTGTACCATTAAAATAAAAGTGAGAAAAGTGATTTGATGAATGATATGTCTCTTTGTTTAAGAAATAACCTTTGGGTATGAAAGTTGATTTTATCACACTAAAATACATTTGTCGTATTTAGGTATGAAAGTTGCCATACTTAAATATATTTGTCATATTTAGAATACACATTGAACAAGCTCAATCCTAAAAATATATCTAAAAATAAATAATTCCCATACCCTATTCCTCTCTCTCTCTCTCTCTCTCTCTCTCTCTCTCTGTTGAATGCAGTCTGAATCTAATCAATTAAGTGGAATCTAATCATTAGTCAATATTGCAAGGGAGTTAAATCTTTGTTAATTTTTAGAATATAATAATTTATGTGTATATTATTCTTAAATCAGTCTGAATTTAATCAATCAAGTGGAAGTTCAGTTTACTTTTATTACAAATATTATTCGGGACACTTTATTACCTCGAAACTTTTAGATCTTTCGAACTTCGAGGTCGGGTATTCCCGAACTTAGTTTAAAATTACTTTTTAAAAGTATGTTGATATACTGTCTGAAGAGCTTGGAATCCATTTCTCAACTCTGAATGTAATATAGACAAAACATTCAAAAGCTTTTGCGTAATCTTAATAATTTTTTCAAAACAATTCATTTCACTCTGAATCTCTTCATATTTTACACTTTTGCCGAAGAGCATCTAATTCTTCTATCGTTGAACCTATTAAAGTCAAAATCTCCATACCTGAGAAATCTTTTTGGTTTCTAATTTATTTAGAATCTCATATTATTTCTCACTTGTTAGCACGCGCGCGCTGTATCACACGGTCTGTCATTGAGTCAACTGGTGGGGTTTCGATTCCCCGGTTGTACGTGACAAGGGGTAGGGTCGCCTGTCCAACCTCGTGGGTTTTCTCCGGGTCCTCCAGTTTCCTCTCACAGCTAAAGACCCCGTTATGGAAATTATAGAAATAAAATTCAACCATATGTTAGTCCCGAAATGACCTAGTTTGTGTCGAGTGGACGTTAAATCCCATCTCTCTCTTTCTCTCTCACTTTGATAACTATTCAATGATTATTCCCTCGAACACCTCTTCCGAAGAACTTGTAATTAAATATTATATTGTTAAATATAATATAATAAGATCAAAACCTTCAAACATCCCTATTAGATTTCTTTAAGTTAGAAAAATTTATTGATGAGAATGCTTGAATATTCCAGAACATCCCTAAATATTCCTTCTAACACCTTCCCCGAAGAGCTTCGAAATGAAATGAAATGCTCCGAACTCGACTAATGAAGACGGGCATACGCCATACAGTGTGCTATGGGGGAAATTTATCCCGGATAGCGGCACTACGACCTACTTTCATATAGAATTCCAACTGTCAAGGGATCTTTTACGTGCACGCCAATGTGTACACGGGACCTCGTTTTTTCGTCCCATCCGAATGACTAGACAGCTGTGCTTGTCAGGCCCTCTGTCCTGCATTACTGACAAGGGGAAACCACGCCGGAAAATCTGGATGAATATTCTCGGCCAATGCAGGGATCGAAAACCGACTTCCAGGATAGCGAGCCAGCGTCTTACCCACCTAGCCACCGTGATCCCCTCCGAAGAGCTTCGAAGTCTTTCATCTATTTCAATCTAATATAGAACAAATCTACTTTGTTTAAGAAATAACTTTAGATATGAAATAAGCCTAAAGGGTAATTGTCATACTTAGAAATCACAATAAAAAAAACTCAATCCTAAATATAACATCTAAAGTTACTAAATTAAATACCCTTAAAGTTGATATAACTGACAACTTAAATCCTTTATGAAAATATCTCTCTAGAATAGCAGACCCATCTTTTAACCCCTAACATAAACACCCAATGTTTGTCAGTGATACAAGCCCCTACTATCCAGCTCTTTCTAAACTATACAAATCATATTAGTCTTGCTCATCCAGTCATCTCAAAAAATTACCATGGAAATTGGTTATTGTAAACCTTTTCACAAGATATTCTCAGCCACCTCTGAATTATAAACAATTTTCTTGCTTACATTATCTTTATTTGCTATTGAAGTCACCAAATATAGTAACTTTTGAAACATTAAGAGCCATATTTTAAAATTTGAAGCATATTTTCAGATAGACACTATGTACTCAACAGCCAAAAACCTCTACACTCCAAAATCCCACTGCCAACCTGTTTAATTAGAAAATATCTGCAAATTATTTATTTAATGTAATTCTTTTTCTCTATATAATCTTCATTTAGACGTAAAGTCATCAAATATTGCAATAATTGAAACATTGAAATTTATAATTAGTATTTAAAACCAGATTTTCTTATTGACACTAAATGTACTTAAAATCTGTATGCTCTATTGTATATAGGTGTGCAAGATACAGGCAATGATTTTATTTGTATATATTATATTTTACTTTTTAATCTTTTATACATACTCAACTCTTATCCTATACATATTATAAATAATCAAAAATACCTGTTTTTATTATTGTATATTACTGTATTTTACTTTGCCTGTGTGTCTTATATAGTAACAGTGAATAAGTAAAAAATAAATTAAAGGTGTGGAAATTATAAAATACTATAAATATTATAATGTATAATTATATTCTGTGAATAAATATATTACAAGCTAAAATAAATATTAATAAATCATGTATTATATACCTGACTGATATCATTACAATATCATTAGACCTCTACTACTAATCAATCAAATTATATGTTATGATACCTCGTTTAGTCATAAAATACTATATTACTCGTCTTATGATAGCAGGTGTTTTAATGTTGATTCATTTCACTTGAATAGAAGTTCATTATACCCATTATAAATAATTACATCACTAGTACATTATAGCTTAGATTAACATTTGTTACAATTCTGATTCATTCCACATGGGAGCCACATTGGATCAGTGAGTAAGACATTAACTCGCTAACCTGGAGGCCCCGTGTTTAACCAATGCGTTGATCGAGAAAGTCCGCCCATGTCAGTGGTGTAAGACGGAGGGCCTAGCAATGGACACCGTAAAGTCTTATGGATGGGACGAAAAACCGAGGTGAGGTTCCGCGAACACAGTGGCGTGCACGTAAAAGAACCCTTGACATTTGGAATTGGAAATAAGAGTAGGCTGTAGAGTCACTGTCCGTGCTAAATTTCCCTCATAGCACACTGTATGGCGTATGTCAGATATATAATACATGATTTATTAATATTTATTTTAGCTTGTAATATATTTAGTATACTAATGAGAACAATTTTGCCCGGACAGCGGCGTTCATCGAATGTATTTTACGTGCACGCCGATGTATGAATTGAAAAGTAGTGTGGTAGTAAGCACCGTGATATTAAGGGTATATCTTTTTTTTCTACCTAAACTTCATCTCCGCAAACACGTTCAATCTAGAAAAGTCTACAAACTGTTACTTTAGTGAAGTGTGTTGAGAGATCCGGCTCCTACTTGACAAATAGGTAAGACGATATGAACATCAATACATAAGATATATAAAGTGATTTAACTGACAGATGATATATATGCAACATAGATAATAATCTTCATTCAAGTTAAACCAACTGTATCTATTTATTGTTAAGTCTTACGTCAAGCTGAATAAACTATATGATTTATTGTCATTAACAAATCATTGTGTGGTTAACAGTGTCTAATTAAAAACTATAATTATATTAATTTATTTAAGGTGACAAACGGTTGCACATACCCTCCAAGTAGCACAATAAACCCTAAAATCAATAACGTAACATTCTGGAATTACAATAATCAGTAGGGGAGATTATAATCTATTGTTTAATACTGTGATTATATTCAAGACAATAAATCATATTCTAAACCACAAACAAGCCATAGCACGAAATACCTTCTAGTGCCAACATTTTAATGTATCTAGAATTTTCTACATCTAGTCTACTGCATCCAGATTTTTAAAGCGCGTTAACAATATGTCATTTTGGGATTAACATATCGTGCAATTCATATTCATTTGACAATCGGACTAAAAATGTTGATTAACTTAAAATCGACCGTTTTATAATGCTGTCATTTTGGGTTTCGAAATTTACATATAGCTTTAAATTAAAGGTCTGACTATTTATTTGATTCGTTCAAACCAGTGATGTGTTAAGATAGATATAGAATATGTTAATACAGCCGTCGTAATGCTAGGCTCTACTCGATAAGTCTCGATCCTTCGTCTCGTATGATCTTAATACGAATTCTAGATATCATGTTAGGTATCACTGAAACGCACGTTCATTTCTATTTCAAATATTTAAATAATTTTCTGGCACATTTATATTTACATACTTTGAAAAAATGAAATGAAATGGTGTTTAAGGTCCTACTGTTCCAGTCCGACCGGGATAATGAAGACGGGCATACAGTGTGCTAAAAGGGAATGTTTGCCCGGGCTGCGACACTATGGCCTACTCTTATATCGAATTCCAACTGCAAAAGGATCTTTTACGTACACGACAATGTGTACACCCGAATGATTAGACAGTTTTCCTTGTCAGGCCCTGGTCCTGCAACCACTGACAAGGCGAAAGCACGAAGGAAAATCACCGACATACTTTCTCGGCCAGTGTAGGGATCGAACACGCGACATACAGGATAGCGAGCCAGCGTCTCGCCCACTTAGCTGCCCTGGCTCCTTACTTTGAAAAAAAGATAAAAAAAAATCTAATCTGTATCTTTTAACAACGGACGTGACAATGAATAGGGTCCGTCGGATACACCACTGGCAAATAAGAATGTACGTTTCCAACGTCTTCCAAAGTCCTACTCAATGAGCCAACGTGGCTCCAGAACAGTGTATAGTCTAAAAAACGAGGACATTGTGCATGTAAAAGAATCCACCACTATTGGAATTGGTTAAGAGCAGATGGTATCGCCGCCTGTCTGACAAAGCTGCCCCCCCCCCCCCCACATAGCACACATCGATGGTCTTGGGTGGCCGAATTGTTAGCGCGTGTGCGTTGTATCATAAGGTCAACTAGTGTAGTTTCGATTCCCCGGCTGTTCGTGACAAGGAATAGGATCGCCTGTCCAACCTCGTTGATTTTCTATGGTTCCTCCGGTTTCCTCCCACTGCTAAAGAGCTCTACGCGCAAGCGAATTATTGAAATAAGATTGAACCATGTTAGTCCCGAATAACTTGGTTTGTGTCGAGTGGTCGTTAAACACACTCTCTATCTTCCCCCTCTCTCTATCTCTCTCCATCTCTCTCTCTCTCCCTCCATATCTCCCTCTCTCTCTCTCTCTCCCTCTCTCTTTCTATCTCTCTCCCTCTCTCTCTCTATCTCCCCCTCTCTATCTCTCTCTCCCTCTATCTCTCTCTCCCTCTATCTCTCTCTCTCTCTCTCTCTCTCCCTCTAATGTATCTTTAACTATTCCCCAGATTAACAAAGGACTCCACGAACGAGGCTAGACATATTCCACAAGTCATATCAAACGGCGACCCATATACTTATCTGGAGAGCATGCGCCATAAATACTATGTAGACTGGAATAACCAGACACTAGAGATTGCCATTCAATTGAGACTTCCCCGAACAGAACTGATTTGAAATTAGAGTCTCGGTTATTCATTTTTGCATTTAATTAGTTTTCAAAAATTGTATCCCAATCCGCTAAATATCGCAGGCTAGCGATGATATCGAGAGTTGATTATGGTCTGGACAAGTTAATTAATGTCTAATTAATAATTTATATAACATTTCAGGCCTAAAGAAAGACATGCAATAATCCGATTTAGCTCTTGTATAATGTCTGTTTAAGCCATGTTGATATATACCCAGATTCGTTATTTGACACATAATTAAGAAAACAAAATCATAATACAAACGCTGGATAATCTCCCTGACTGGATTCAGTCGGATTTAAAACGGGTTTGTCATTAAATTGTCGCGACAACGATGGAATTTCTATATTGTATATATCTTTATAAATACTGGGCAAAATTGAACCAACTTATAACTGATATTACAATTAGATATTTGTCTTCCACCAGCGAGCCACGGTGGCTGAGTGGGTAAGACGTTGACTCACTGACCTAGTGGTCCCGTGTTCTATCTCTGTGTTGACAGAGAAAGTACCCCAATGTAGTTCCTCCTTGTCAGTGGTACAGGACTGCAGACCTGACAAGGGACAACGTATACTGGCTCGGGTGGGACGAAAAACCGAGGTCCCATGTATGTGGCGTGTACGTTAAAGATCCCATGAGAGTAGGCTGTAGAGCCACTGTCCAGTCTAAATGTCGCTCATAGCACACTGGTAATGAATCTGGATTATCTAGTTTAGGTAGCGTAAACAGAATTAAACCGGTAGCTGAAAGAAACGGCAGTGGCACCTGAATTAAATGGAGGTATGGTCTTAATCATCTAAATTTCACATATAAAAAAATAATATAAAGTAGTTTTTAATTTTAAATCATTGAAGTAACTTTCTACACAAAATACAATTGATGATCCAATGTTCCTCTGATTTTTGAGCAATCCTGGCTGATAACGAAGTGTCCACCTTTCCGGAATTTGAACAGGGCACTACACGTGATGAGATTCCACTTGAATCGGACGAATCGGAAGAGGGACCTAAACGAGAGGAGCCTGCCTGTAGTTAGTATTTAAAAATGGAAATCATCGAAATTATATTTTCTACAGGGGCTCGCTGTGGCTAAGTGGGTAAGACGCTGCCTTAACAGGTTTACAATAGCCCTTTTCAATGTTAAATTTTAAGAGCACTGGAAGAACTGGACTTATATGATGTATAGTGTTAAAAAAGAACTGGAAAGTAGAGTCTTGTATAGCTGACACAGATTGAGTGTGTATAGTAGGTCAGTAATTGGGACGCGCCGCGCAGGCGGCAGAAATCTCGTCTGCTAGATACTGTGTAAAATCTTATCAGCTCGTAAATATAAGCTAAGATTTGTAATTGTCGTGACACCTTAAATACACTAATTAATATAAATGATTAGAAAACGATGAAGTAATTAATATTTGATTTTAAACTATACATTATACTATTCGTATTGACTTAAATTACCATTACTGAATATCAAAATAGCCAAAACATCTTTAACATTATGTACATACTATGTAACTTTGTGTAATTATATCTCGATTGAAGTTTCAAATTGAATGGCACCTTCTTTTAATACATATTTTAATTAACCTAATATAAATATATTTATGAATTAATGTATGGATCCATTGAATTATTGATTTATTATTTCATCAATGTGTTAATGTGTCAATGGTTTTGTATTTGGATTTTAAAAAATAAAATAAAAAAATAATGCTTTTAATTAATTAAGAATATTTTGTGCTTTTCCATCATTAAAATGTATGTACAGTGTATTATGATTATATTTTTATTGAATAAACATATTTACAAGAAAAAAAAAAGACCCTGGCTCGCTAGCATGGAGGTCGGGTGTTCGATCCCTGCATTGGCCGAGAAAGTTCATCCAGATTTTCCGGCGTGATTCTCCCTTGTCTGTGATGCAGGACAGCAGTCTAGTCGTTCGGATTGGACGAAAAACCAAGGTCCCATATACGAGTATGGCGTAGTGCCGCTGTCCGGGCAAAATTTCCCTCATAGCACACTGTATGGCGTATGTCCGTCTTCATTAGCCCAGTTCGGAGCAGAACAGTAGGACGTTAAACCCCATTTCATTTCATTTATATTTTGTACAGGTCATTTATAAACCGGGTCCACGAGTTCTTAAGTCGCTGACTCATTAACCAGCAGGTCCGGGTTCGATCTCGGTGTTGGGTGAGAAATGTCCATATAGGATTTATAAGTGGTGTAGCACGGATAGTGTGACAAACACGACTCGCTCCCGGTGTTGGTCGAGAACGTTCATCGAGATTTTCCGATGTGGTTTCCTTTCCCCTTGTCATTGCAGGACGTAAAAGATCCCATGACAGTTGGAATTCGATATAAAACTAGACCGTAGCGCCGCTGTCCGGGCAAAATTGCTTCATAGGACATTGCATGACGTATACTCGTTTTATTAGCCCTGTCAGAGCAGAACATTTTACTTGGTTAACCGCGGTGGCGAACAAACCCATTTAATTTCCTTGATAAGTTTGGAAAATGGTTCTTATTATTGAAAAGTTCATGAATAAATATATACGTCAATGTTTGATGGGTCGTCGCAAAAATACAAGTCCAAACCCAAATAATATGACACATTAAGGGCGTGGCTTATAAACATTCCATGGACGACTTTGATGTAAAAGGACCCAGACACGTACTTTTCAGTCTGATTCAAACACAAATCCTATTTCGTTTCGTTTTTTATAGTTCAAAATTTCCTTTTACTTGTCTTCACAACACTAGGATCTGGATGAGTTGTTATATTTAATCTCTATTTTAATCGGAATGTCTAACACATTCGAACCGTATGTTTTTTGATTAAATATTGGACAGTTTTGAGATATCAATAAAGAAGAATAAATGCTTGCATTGTTTTAAAATATTGGACAGATTTGAGATATCAATAATGCAGAATAAGTATTTGCATTGTGTAAACAGTACATTTGTTAAACTAAACATACATCATGACGTCACATTAATAATGATGTCATGGTTTAAACAGTACATTTGTTAACTATTCCCCAGATTCAAAAGAAAATACATCCAAAACAGTTTTCTGTTAACACTGTGGGGTTCTTCAGAAGCAGATACGAGAATTAGAAGAGAAGCTGGATAAAGCCAACCATAAACTGGAAGCTAACCGAAACATTGATATACACGTCAATACCTACACAGGTATGTAGATATACCTACAGTGTTTTATCAAAATTCAGATTTTTCACTCAAAATTTAAAACACACCCTTGAACGCTAAGACCTTGAACAGGATCAACTGTTTGTTGCTAGTTAAGCTATGGTCCTGCTTAAGCTAGTTTTGTCCCGAATGAAAGCAATACTGATGTTTTGCTCCCCTGATGTATCACTTGAGAAACTTAATTATGAAGGTTTTATATTTAATTACAGGTAAGAAAATCTTTGGGGAAATCCAATCACGGGGAGTCAATGCACACCGTGTCGATAACGGTGTGAGCTGACTCCTTCAACTGCGCATGTGCTAAACGGTGATCATAGCCTACACCAATGCCCTGTTTCTCGAAATCTTAACTAAAGATAAAGTCCAAATATTAGTAGATACTTCAATTTTGATTGGCTAAGTACTCAAATCGATCTAATATTATCCAATCAAATTACTAAAATTTGGATTTTAGCTTAGTTAAAATTTCGTGAAACAGGCCCCAGGAACTAACTCACACTGTACCGGTCTAAGAGACGAGAATTAAAATTAAAGTCAGTGGGTGAATCATTGGTGATCTGTGGCTGTTTAACTACAGTGACCTAAATCTAATTATAGCTGTTATAAGCTCCGACAGTTTAGGCGCCTACAGACTATAATTTAAGTAAATAAAATTGTACTAACAAAATGAAACTAGATTTGCCACGGCTAGATCTTTTTCTTAAGGCCAACTCAATTCTCGTCGAGGTCGCGGAGATGTAATAAGTAGAGCGCGTGAGATTGTAGGTTAGGGTTAGATTAAGTATTAGGGCTATGTCCAGGGTTCGGGTTAGGGTTGGGTTTAGCGTTAACCCTGTTTACATCTCGTGACCTTTGACCAAACTTGAAGTTGGCCTTATCAATTAGATTTAACTCTCTGTGCCTATCTTCCTATAAATTTTACTCGAAACGAAACATACTTTTATATAATTAATGTTGCAGTGTTTTCGGCACTATATCCTTCCGGTACATTTAACCAAATGTGAATATTTTTGGACATGGTAGGCCAACATTAGATAAATTCAATGACTTAATATTGAAAATGACTGAAAAGTAGATAAATTTCGTTTCGTGTGAAATTCTGTGATTCAAATTTGAATTTGCTAGAGTTCAACAAGGTCATTTCCTGATCGGTTTGCCGTGGAGTTTTTGGAAATCTCGTTAATAAATCAACAGTAAAAAAATATTTTGAAGAACAAAAATGGATATGATATGTAAGTTTAACGTGTTAGCAGAGTAGGTAACTGAAAATTATGAATTTTACTGTCAGCTGAAAGAAGCAAACCAGTTGTCAACATTTGGCTGCGTCGAGTTGTTTTGTTTAGATTTTGAGCGGATACCAAATCACCGGAATTCACTTTGCAAATATCAAAATTTGACCCCAAGGCCTACCTCTGTACATATATTTTGCATTAATATTAATAATAAATAATTGAAAAACACCGATGATCACCGGAATTCACTTTTAAAAACATATAAACACCGGAATTCACTTTAAAAAAATGGGGGGTTGGATGGCCGAATGGTTAGCACGTGCGCGCTGCGCTGTATCATACGGTCTGTCATTGAGTCAACTGGTGGGATTTCGATTCCCCGGTTGTACGTGACAAGGAGTAGGGTTGCTGTCCTACCTCGTGGGTTTTCTCCGGGTCCTCCGGTTTCCTCCCACTGCTAAAGACCCCTACGTGCAAGTGAATTATTGAAATAAAATTGAACCATGTGTTAGTCCCGAAATGACCTAGTTTGTGTCGAGTTGAGGTTAAACCCCATTTCTCTCTCTCTCTCTCTCTCTCTCTCTCTCACTTTCAGGGGGGTTGGATGGCTTAGTGGTTAGCACGTGCGCGCTGTATCATTAAGTCTGTCATTGAGTCATCTGGCGTGGTTTCGAATCCCCGGTTGTACGTGACAAGGAGTAGGGTCGCCTGTCCAACCTCATGGGTTTTGTCCGGGTCCTCTGGTTTCCTCCCACTGCTAATGACCCCTACGCGCAAGCGAATTATGGAAATAAAATTGAATCATGTGTTAGGCCCGAAATGACCTAGTTTGTGTCGAGTGGATGTTTAAACCCCATTCTCTCTCTCTCTCTCTCTCTCTCTCACTCTCACTTTCAAAATATGAGAATTCGCCCACAAGCCCTTCCTGCTTACATATATTTTGCATTAATATTAATAATGAATTTCCTTAAATACACCAAAAATGACTACTACATACGCCTTTTAGATTTAACTTGTCTCTTTGTAAATTTCACATGAATGGTCAATTCGAGACTTACACATGGTTCAATTATATTTCAATAATTCACATGCGCGTATGGGTTTTTTTGGGAGGGGGCAGAGGAATCGGCTTACACTACATAAAGATCTGACCAGTTGTACTGGGAGGTCATGTCAGGTGTCATACGGGCGGCTTTTGACCCTATGAAAGATATTGATTAATCAATCAGCTTTAACGTTTCTAGGGGTTTACCCACAGTTCCGTGAAGATCACGCCAAGAACTCGCCGTAACAGACCGTTTCATTAGCTAATTTCTCACATCAACTAGAACGCCTGTTACATAACAACTCTTCCAGTGTAGTAAAGAAAAGAAAACAAAATTTTGTACTATTAAAAAACATGAAACAAAATATGATTTATAAAGAGCCGTTACCTTCAATGTGCCTACATATTTCTTGTAGCATATAGTCGATCATGACTCGTACTGGCTTTATATAACTTTTGGGAAATATTCCCCCTTATTTTTAGTTTGTTTTTTATACGCCTACATTGAAATGTAGTCATATATTCAATTGTGTCACCCCCATTCGTCAATTTGTTGGTCCGGCGTCCACAATTGTTTGTGGACACTCTAGAGGCCAAAGTGAATATCTGATTGACATTAAATTTATACACAGTGTTTAAGGTCATGAGACGAAGAAGCCTATTGATTTTCAGCAATTTCTGATAATTACTGCCAGAGTTATGGCCTTTGATCACTTCAAAATATCTTGTGGATGCTCTAGAAGCTAAAGATGATATCCGATTGACTTCAAATTTACACTCAGTGTTCGAGGTCATGCGACGAAGAATCATATTGATTTTCAACATTTCTGATAATTACTGCCAAAGTTATGACCCTTGATCACTTTGAAAAATCTTGTGACTTTCTAGAGGCTAAAGTTATCATCGGATTGGCTTCAGTTTAAGGTCTTGAGATGAACAAGTATATTGATTTTCAATGAATTTTGATAACTTGAACAGCTAAATCCATGATATTAAATGTTTCGTATACTAAACGTTAGCATGGGGCAGAACTTTATACAAACAAATCAAATTCTAATGATTTTCTGATAATTACATGAATTGATGAGTTGTTGTTACTCTTAATTGGTTATTAGTGTATTATAATTGTTTCATTACTAAAAAATGTAAAAATATGCGACAACAATTGTTGACTGCCCGGATGATTTAGCTGCTGTGGGTTGCCTAGGGGGTTGGATCGCTGAATGGTTAGCGTGCGCGTGCTGTATCATAAGGTCTGTCATTGAGTCAGCTGGCGTGGTTTCGAGTCCCCAGTTGTACGTGACAAGGAGTAGGGTCGCCCGCCAACCTCGTGGGTTTTCTCCGTGTTCTCCTATTTCCTCCCACTGCTAAATACCCCTACGCGCAAGCCAATTATTGACATAAAATTAAACCATATGTTAGTCCCGAAATGACCTAGTTTGTGTCGAGTAGTAGTTAAACCCCAATTCTCTCTCTCTCTGTCTCTCTCTCCTCTCTGGACTTTCGGGGATCACGTGGGTAAGACGCTGTCTCGTTAGCCTGGAGGTCGGGTGTTCAATCCCTGCATTGGCCGAGAAAGTTCCCCCTTGTCAGTGATGCAGGACGGAGGGCCTGACAAAGACGGCTGTCTAGTCATGCGGATGGGACGAAAAACCGAGGTCCTGTGTATACATTGGAATGCACGTAAAAGATCCCTTGGCAGTTGGAATTCGATATAAAAGTAGGCGATAGTGCCACTGCCCGGGCAAAATTTCCCTCATAGCACACTGTATAGTGTATGCCCGTCTTCATTAGCCCAGCATAGGAGCAAAACAGTAGGACGTTAAACCCCATTTCATTTCATTTCTCTGGACTTTTACGGTCGACCTCCTGGATCCATTCACTCGATCTGACATGTACAGTTGTTGTGTGGTGCAGTAGCAGATATTGGACAGGTCAGTCGATTTGCACTGGCCAAGACAGTTAACATGGATTTTCCACAGGGTTCCCCCTAGTCACTGGTGCAGAATGGGACACTTGTCAGTCTGATTCCAAATCAGAGTAGGCCGCTGTCCGGACATAATTTCCTACATAGCACACCGTATGACATATGCCCATTTTAATTAGCCCAGTCGGAACAGAACAGTAGGACATTAATCTTGATTTCATTTCAAACATTTAGAAATATTTTTTTCTCTATTTTAGATAAAACAAACTGAACAAGTTGGATCAGGAAAGACTACCACAATGCCTAGAAGAAAAAGGAGCAAATGGATTAAAAATTTACAACAACATTGGCGTAAATGGCGTGATAGCATTGCAGATAAGTCCCTACTTGATTCACCAAATGAACCCCTTCCTGATTCAACAAATGAACCCCTTCCTGGATCACAAGATCAACCTGGATCACGAGTTGAACCCCTTCCGGGATCAATAGATGAACCCTTTCCTGGATCACGAGATGAACCCCTTCCGGGATCACCGGATCAACCCCGTCCTGCTTCAAGAGATCAACTGGTATGTTTGATATCTACATGTAAGCTTATCTACAAAAAAAGAAAAGCAGTTCATGGTTTTTTTTTGTTGTATATTTTTTTTTTTGGCTGAGAAATTTCATCAGCTGTTTCCGACGTGGTTTCGCCTTGTGAGTGGTGCAGGATGGGGACAAAAGACTGAGGTCCTGTGTACACATTGGTGCACGCATAAAAGATCCCTTGGCAGTTGGAATTTGATATAAGAGTAGGCTTTTGCGCTGCTGTCCGGGCAAAATTGCCCTCATGGCACACTGTATGACATATGCCCATCATCGTTAGCCCAGTCGAAGCAGAAAAGTAGGACGTTAAACCCCATTTTATTTCATCAGTATTTTTTCAGACAATCCTTCCCTTATAGAAGATTGTATGGCTTATGCCCGTCTTCATAAGCCCAGTTGAAGCAGGCTTGTAACAATCTATACCCCGACGCCCGGGCCTACCAAAATTAACTTACAGGCTAGTGATCTATTTAACCGTACTAGTCCTGGGCTAGTGCCCTTTTACTGGTTTGTAAATTAATCTAGAGATATAGATAAATAAACTGTAAAAACATCCTACATTTATTTCTCCAATTCCACACAAAACTCTATTATAACAATAGATTTTCTGTATAAAACTTAGGGCAGTATGGACATTTTTAGTACCTCGTCGATTCATTCATTCTTGACATTTTTCTCCACCTTGCACTCTTTGACAAGTCACGTATTCACCAGTTGAAATCAGGTTGATTTTTTTAAAAAAAAGCCTACATAATATTTTATAAGATTGGTTTTGACATAAATATTTGAAAGCATGCCATTGGATTTTCAAATACAAAATAATTTTGATTATTTAACATAATCGGTATTTCGTGTTCGTTGCACATGGCATGCTCAATGGTACCAGTAACTAATGTGTCGTCAACTTTGACCCTATCGACACACAGCATCGTGCTCGAGTGATAATGTAAACAATTTTACTATCCTGTCTATTTTAATATTATGTCATCACATCAAACTGATTTCCTTTTGAGACTGTTTATAGAGTGACCAAGTTAATAAATACTGTAAAACAATTAACTTGTCAATCAGTCGAGACTGTCTCATGCTTTGCAGTGAGTACTTACAATAACATAACGCACCGTATTCCTTATACAACAAAACTTCAAGTGGGAATTTATAGACGTCAATTTCCCGTGATATATTACAAAAAACTGAGTAGCCGTTTACATCCTTAATTGTTACGCAATGAAGTCTACGATCTTTATTCAAAAACATAGGTTGGCAGGTAACAAAACAAAACAGGCGCCCAAATATTGAAGATCAAAGCTTGTACCTTGTCGAACTATGGACTAGTGGAAATTAATGCCGGGCTAGTGTCTGACAGTAGACTAGTAGCCCATCTAGTGGATTCCAAAATTTTTTTACGTCCCTGGTAAGCTCGTGGGCGCTGTATCATAATGCCTGTCATTGAGTCAACTGGCGTGGTTTCGAAAGGCCAGTTGTACGTGACAAGGAGTAGGGTCGCCTGTCCAACCTCGTGGGTTTTCTCCGGGTCCTCCAGTTTCCTCCCACTGCTAAAGACCCCTACGGGGAATCGAATTATTGAAATAAAATTAAACCATATGTTTTTGTCGAGTTGGCATTAAACCCAGTTTCCCTCTCTCTCTAAAGTCTTGTTTCCATTATTGTACAGGAATAGTGCATCCTACTGACAAAGGTTGTAGAAGAATCGAAGAGAGAGAAATGAAATGAAATGGGGTTTAACGTCCTACTGTTCTGCTCCTAAACTGGGCTAATGAAGACGGGCATACGCCATACAGTGAGCTATGAGGGGAAATTTTGCCCTACAGCCTACTCTTATATCGAATTCCAACTGCCAAGGGATCTTTTATGTGCATGCCAATGTGTACACGGGACCTCGGTTTTTAGTCCCATCCGAACGACTAGACAGCTGTCCTTGTCAGGCCTTCCGTCCTGCATCACTGACAAGGGGAAACCACGCTGGAAAATATGGATGAACTTTCTCGGCCAATGCAGGGATCGAACACCCGACCTCCAGGCTAGCAAGCCAGCGTCTTACCCACTTAGCCACGTGATCCCTGAAGAGAGAGAAATAGGGTTTAGCACTTGACATGGAATGACCCACAGGGGACTTTACTCCTTTTCACGTACAAGCAGGGATTCAAAACCACATCATGACTCAATGAACCATTCAGCCAGTTCGCTCCTACTGCTCAAGGAATGACCTAGTTTGTTTTGAGTGGATGTTAAAACCACTTTCTCTCAATACATAACATTGTTATAACTTTTATATATTACAGGAAACTAATAATATAACTTATCACAGGAAACTAATGATGTTATAACTTTTATATATTACAGGATACTAATAATATAACTTATCACAGGAAACTAATGATGTTATAACTTTTATATATTACAGGATACTAATAATATAACTTATCACAGGAAACTAATGATGTTATAACTTTTATACATTACAGGAAGCTAATAATATAACTTTTATGTATTACAGTAAACTAATGATGTTATAGCTTTTATATATTACAGGAAACTAATGATGTTATAACTTTTATATATTACAGGAAACTAATGATGTTATAACTTTTATATATTACAGGAAACTAATGATGTTATAGCTTTTATATATTACAGGAAACTAATGATGTTATAACTTACATATTTCAGGAAACTACTGATATTATAACCTTCGTATATTTCAGGAAACTAATAATGTTAAAACATTCCATCATTGTGTTTTTTGTGATGAGATTTTTAAAGAGTACAGTGATCTAGATCTTCACTATGAACTACACGTGAACAAGAAGATCCATGTTGAAGGAGAAAAAATTGACAGTATCGTAAAACACCGCAAAAGACATGTTAAAACGGGGCAAATTGCTAATGTTGTAAAACTCCGCAAAAGACATGTTAAAACGGGGCAAATTGCTAATGTTGTAAAACTCCGCAAAAGACATGTTAAAAAGGGGCAAATTGCTAATGTTGTAAAACACAGCAAAAGACATGTTAAAAAAGACGATATTGATAATGCTGTAAAACTCCGCAAAAGACATGTTAAAAAAGACGATATTGATAATGCGGTAAAACTCCACAAAAGACATGTTCAAGAAGAAAAAATTGATGTGGAAAAACTTCACAAGAAACATGTTAAAGAAGAGGAAATTGATAACTTGAATTATTTTCAGTGTAACTTGTGTGAAAGAAAATTTGATTTATACCCTGATTTAAAAGAACATTGTAAAATACATATGGAATATGAAGAATCTCCTATCATAGGACAAAATGTTAAAGAAGGCGAATCTATTGCAAGTACTTTATATCAATGTACATTATGTCAAATTTGCTTTGAGCAATATTTTGACCTGGAAGAACATTGTAAACTTCATGGATATCAATGTACAGGCAGAGTTAGGTCTTCCATTAGGTACATGTATATTTAATGTATATTCTATGTTATAGGAAACTAACGATGTTAAACCTTTCCATCAGTGTATTGTTTCTACCTTTAGACAAACCTTTTAGGAGCTGCGGTGGCTAAGTGGGTAAGCCGCTGGAGGTTGCGTGTGGTTTCCCTTTGTCAGTGGTGCAGGACAGAGTGTCTGACAAGGACAGCCGTCTAGTCGTTCGGATGGTACGGAAAACTGAGGTCCCGTGTTCACATTGGCGTGCACGTACAAGATCCCATGACAGTTGGTATTCGATATAAGAGTAGGCCGTAACCCCGCTGTCCGGGCAATATTTCCCTCATAGCACACTGTATGGCGAATGCCCGTCTTCATTAGCCCAGTTCGGAGCGGGACAGTAGGACGTTAAACCCCATTTCATTTCATTTGTATTTTGTACAGGTCATTTATAAATAGGGGCCACGGGGGCTCGGTGATTTAAGTCGTTGAAGCATTAACAAGCAGGTCCGGGTTCGATCCAGGCGTTGGCCGAGAAATGTTCTCTTGTCATTGGAGGACGTAAAAGATTCCATGGCAATTGGAGTTCGATATAAGAGTAGACCGTAGCGCCGCTGTCCGGGTAAAATTGCCTTCATAGCACATTGCATGACGTAAACCCGTTTTCATTAGCCCTGTCAGAGCAGAACATTTTATTTGGTTAACCGCGGTGGCGAACTTACTCATTTCATTTCCATGACAAGTTTAGAAAATGGTTCTTAGTATTGAAAAGTTCACAAATAAATGTATTTGCTTGATGGGTCGTCGCAAAAATACAAGTCTAAACCCAAATAATATGACACATTAAGGGCAGGGGTTATAAAAATTAAGATGGGATTGCTTCCTTGTACGACTTTGATGTAAAAGGTCCCAGACACATACTTTTAAATCTGATTAAAACACGGTCCGTTTCGTTTCGTTTTTTATAGTTCAAAATTTCGTTCTACTTGTCTTCACAACACTACGATCTGGAAGAGTTGTTATATAACAGGTGGTCTGCTTGATGTGAGGAATTAGCCAATGAACCGGCCTGTTACAGCGACTTCTTGGCGTGTTGTGAATGGAACACTATAGAAACGTCAACGCTGATTGATTAATCAATGTCTGACGTAAAGGGTGAAAAGACACTCATATAACCCCTAAAGCGACCTCCCACTACCGTCAGATCTTCGAATAGTAGAGGCCGTCGAAAGTATCAAAAACGAAACGAAATATAGATCTGTATTTTAATCGGATTGGAGTGAAATGTTTGTATTCTATAAACGTAATGTCTAACACATTATTTGAACCATGTATGTTTTTTGATTAAATATTGGACAGCTTTGAGATAGCAATAATGTAGAATAAATGCTTGCATTGTTTAAACTACATTTGTTAAACTAAACATACATTATGACGTCACATTAATAATGATATCATTGTAATAATCATATTAAACATAGATTATGCAAGAGCTAAATCTGTCTATTGCAGGTTTTTCTTTAGGCCTAAAATGTTATCTAAATTATTAATTACACATTTATTAACAAAACAAGACCATAATCGACTCTCGATGGCATCGGATACTCGAGATTTTAACTAGATTAGAACGGTTCGCCATTTAAAAATTTGATGTAAAATTGGGAAAGCGAGGCTAAGTCCCGATTTCAATATTTCTTTTTTTATCATCTAATTTTGAATTATTATAGCAAGAATGGCCAACTCTTTATTAAACTCTTAACTAATGTATCTTTAACTATTCCCCAGATTCAAAAGAAAATACATCCAAAACAGTTTTCTGTGAACACTGTGGGGTTCTTCAGAAGCAGATAAGAGAATTAGAAGCGAAGCTGGATAAAGCCAACAATAAATTGGAAGATAGTCGATATGTTGATATACCTGTCAATACCTACACAGGTATGTACATTTATATATACCTACAGTGTTTTATCAAAATTCAGATTTTTCACTCAAATTTTAAAAAAACGCCCTTGAACATGTGTAACACTTTGGTCCTTAAGACAATTTTGGTTCTTTGAAAAATTGTTACTTTACTCTGTCTATAGAGTCAAATCACACGTACTTAATGAACGTGAATAGATAGTTATACATAAAAAAACCCAGTGATATTTTGGTAAAATCATAACCATTGTCAAGATACCCATCAAGTTCTGTCTGTTAATTGACCTATGGTTGGTAGGCTAAATAATATAATGTCTCCTCCTTTAGTCCTGTGAAATAAAGAGATTTATTCCATATTTGGGATGGAAATTAACGTCAAGGCTATCTAAGACGTACAGAAATAGGGGGTATAAATTAGGGTGTAGAGCGAAATGGATCAAAGCTCATTCAGATATTCCTAGCAGCTATTATTATTGAGGACGAGGAACATTTAAAGCCATTACAGCTTAGCAATAAAGTTGTAAAATCATTGATTCTGTAGTGTTATTACGATCATGAAGAAACAAGTCCGATAGCTTGTTAAGCCATGGTCTGGCTAAAGCTAGATTTGTCTCGAATGAAAGCAATACTGATGGTTTGCTCCACTGATGTAAATCTTGTTGACCATTTAGGGAGCAATGGTGCCTTAGTAAGACGTTGGCTCGCTAATCTGGGGTCCCATGTTCGATCCCTGTGTTGGCCGAGAAAGTTCATCGCGTCTTTCCGGCGTGGTTTCTCCTTGTCAGTAGTGCAGGACAACAGAACAACGTATGGCCGGTCGGATTTTGACGAAACGCAGCGGTCCCGTGTACACATTGGTGTGTACATAAAAGATCCCTTGACAGTTGGAATTCGATACAAGAGTAGGCTGTAGAGCGACTGTCAGGCAAAAATCCCCTCATACTACACTGTATGGCGTATGCCCGTCTTCATAAGACCAATCGTAGCAGAACAGTAGGACGTTAAACCACGTTTCATTTGGAGACAGTCCTTACAATCCTATAATCCTCTAAGTCAGTTTTCAAAACTAAAATGTTTAAATTTTGAATGTTTGCTGGGACAGGTAGAGGCACCTCAAAACAAGGAAAGTAATATGCCTCGACCAAGTAGACCTCCCCACTTCCATTATGTAGCTTTTATTTTCAAGCGAAATATAATACAATTTCTAAGTATTATTGTGTAGGAAATATAAACCATTATTCAGAAAATATGAAACTATCGTTAAAACATGTAAATTCTGATGAACGAGTCGTTATTATATTTTTTACAGACACCGTATTGCCCTGAGCCGGTAGATTTAATAAAAGAACATCAGAGAAATATAAAGTAAGCAGGCCTATTTATAATTCAAGGGTGGGGGGTGGATGACTGAATGGTTAGCATGTGCGCGTTGTATCATAAGACCTGTCATTGAGTCAACTGGCGTGGTTTCAAATACAAGGAGTATGGTCGCCTGTCCAACCTCGTGGGTTTTTTCCGGGTCCTGCGGTTTCCTCCCACTGCTAAAGACCCCTACGAGCAACACCCGCAGTCTATTTATAATTCATTCATTTCATTGTTATTTTGTTGTTTCAGTTTGAGTAAAGTCCCCTCCCCCCCTGGCCTATTTCAGATTCATTGTTAGTTTTGTTGTTTCATTTGGAGTGAAGTCTGTATCATAACAATCCCAGGACTGTACAACACAGTTGGAGGTTACGGTTGGGTTAGAACCCCGAACCCATTCACTTATAAAGATGTGACGTCATACTTTGATTTGGTTGTCGAGTGGTTTTGAATCCCCGCCTGTACGTGACAAGGGGTAGGATCGCGAGCGAATTATTGAAGTAGTACTGAATCATATGTTAGTCACGAAATGACCTAGGTTTGACACCCCCCCCCTCTCTCTCTCTCTCTCCCCGCCCACCGCCCACACATCTATTTGTATACATAGCTATATTATTTTGTTTCAGATGATTGAACTCAGTCATGGGTATGGTGTGTTCATATATCCATCAGATCTCGTCCACGTCAAGAAATTATTCGAGAAAACAAAGAGTGGACAATCCGTGACTCGTCACCTTCTGAGCGTCATGTTTACAAAAGAAGAGCTATGTTTCGGTTCAGTATCAAAAGATCCTAAACCTGGTCTGGCGTCATTGGATGCAACCGTAGTTCAAGCCATAAGAGGTAAAATTTTGTTTTCACAGTGTGGCATGGTTACTATGGTGCCAGCATATTAACACCACGTTCGATCTCGGTGTAG
Organism: Patella vulgata; assembly: GCF_932274485.2. Classification (NCBI taxonomy): domain Eukaryota; kingdom Metazoa; phylum Mollusca; class Gastropoda; family Patellidae; genus Patella; species Patella vulgata. Next base: position 3,257,299 of record NC_065881.2, read on the forward strand.
GCCGAGAATATTTTTCGAAATTTTCCATTCCGGTTTCTTCTTGTCAATGGTGCTGGGCGGTGTGTCTGACAAGGACAAGATCTAGCTCTTGTCAATGGTGCTATGGGCGGGGTGTCTGACAAGGTCATAATCTAGCTCTTGTTAATGGTGTTAGCCGGGATGTCTGACAAGGACACGCCTCTAGCTCAAATGGTTAACAGAAAATCGGGATTTATCCGTGTTGTGCTAAAAAAGGCGCTTGACAGTTGGTTCAGACCCTGCACTGTAACAAACATATCCATGTAAAAACGTAAAAAAATTACGGAAACAAAAATTACCATGAAAATTTTATCCGTATTTATTTATCCTTTAATTTACAGAAATTCCTTCAATTAACATAAATTCCATTTGGTAAATTTTGTTTCCTGAGCATGAAGGTGATAAAAATTTCATTGAACGAACCATTGACTTTATACGTGTGCATTAATGACTTTATTTACTGTCCGCTTCCACCGAAGTGATATCGAAGGAAATCTTTAAACGTAACCTCTGTTCGCTAATATAAGAATCGAGAGCAAGGTATCACAAACCGCTACTCGACGGTGGTTGGAGGCTTTCAGATGTGAGTTTGCGGTATTATCAATTTGCAGGTATGTAGACGCTGTCATAGAGACAAACCGACTTACACTGGCCAACCGGTTATACTATCCAGATTCAAGCGTGCTTGATTACCAGATACTACCTTTTCACACACGCAGCGTTAAAACATATTTTTACACATTTATGAAAATACTTACAATCTGATTACCGTATGATGAATAACAATAAACTTTATAGATCTTATAAATAATGGAAATTAGATATACATGTCAATTAATATACCAAACGGTACAAAATATGATTCTTCATATTATGGTTAATATATTGAAATGAGTACTTTAACATGATAATTATTAGGAATGATTATATATGTATACGATTACTTATCGGTACCGATAACAGAATTACAGAAGGGAATAAAACATTATATCCCTAATATTCACGAAACCTCCTGGTCATTCCACCATTTATTCCGTAAAATAACAGAATTAAGTCCATTATAGAAGGGAATAAAACATTGTTCCCTAAATGTCACGGAAATTTCCTGTTTAATATTGAATATTCCACTGAAATAGATAAAACACGTAATTTGAAGAAATAATTCATACTATTAACACAATTTCTCCAAAAAAGTCATCAATTGACAAAAAAAGGTGCTAAACTACTGAATTCGCTCACATTAAAAATGGATATTTTTTACAGTGTGGGGTTACCCAGCCCATACCTAATACATATTAGCCAACTAGACTGAAACAATGGCCATTTTATAATGTATGTTAATCATTTCAGATTACTGTGTAGCAATGTCAAAGGACAAGAACGTGGCCATTAATCAAGCTCTTCACAACAAAGTAACCACGTACAGATATAAGGCGAGGTGTAGGGCAACAAGTCCTGAATACTGATCATTGACAGTGCTTATCTAGATGAAATTATGGATGACGAAACCCCCGTGCTTATTGAAGGAGTCAAGTCGCTAACTAACTCAATATCATCCAGTCTTCGACAATGCAAACAGAAACGATTGATGTTTCAGTCAAAATGAAAATATTAACATTGGCACTTGAATCGCGTGTAGAATGCTTCGGGTTCCATTTGCATTAAGGGACTCGATGAAGGAGACTAAATATATCCCACGTAGAAGATTATCACCTTTTAAATTCAGACCCTTCGCGTATTTTGCCAAACATAACTGATTATAAATTACAGTATAATAGAAACGATTGAATGTAAATCAGGTTATATATATTCATAATACATTATTATGTGTTGCGACCTATTTGTGTCCATTACTGGGTGCCACAGAATAGAGATTTAGCTCTTTCTGGGTTGATTGCTTATTATATTCAAATACTAGATTGGTGGGGAAAACCCGTTCTTATTTAATCAAGATGCTGAGTTGGTGGAGAGATTTAAGGCCAAGAGTAGCGGAAAGATATCAGTAGAATATACCACAAGTTCCAAATACCGATTATTGATAGTGCTTTTATTGCTGGGTTTGTGGGGGAAACACCGGATTGTTTAGTTAAAGTGCTGGATGGTGGGGGATACCCCGTGATTATTTAATAAATATACTGGGTTGGCGGGGAACCCCGGGCTTGTTTAGTTAAAATATTGGGTTGGTGGGGAAATCCCGGGCCTGTTTAGTTAAAATACTGGGTTGTTGAGGAAAATAAATTGATCTTCAAATTGAATCCGACCTCTGTTTTATTGTCTCTGAAACATTTCCATCGCGGCGCCCTAACCTAACCAGGCGGTGTGGTGTGTTTCATTGACTTGAAGACCATGATAAAAGTGACCGTAAATATAAAAGTAAATATAAAAGTAAACATAATCAATCGCTGTTTTAATGAAATGCAAATATGCTTGTTTTTGTTCAGTTAATATCGATGTGATTCATGATGTCATAAATCAACCTCTTCTATGTACCAGTTTGCATACATGAAATTAAAGGGAGTAAAATGAGATTTAACCTGTTACGAGTTTGCTCCAACTGGGCTAATGAAGACGGACATACGCCACTACGCCCTCCTCTTATATCGAATTCCAACTGTCAAATGTACGTCAAAGTGTTCACCGGAAAATCACGGAGAACTTTCGAAATCAACAACGGGATTGGACCACTTGCCCCTAGTCAACGAATAACTGAGCCACAGCGGCTCCCATTTTTTAAAGTATCAAATATATCAAGTATCATCAAGTCTATAATACCCGCCCTTCTCTTCTGCCCCGATTGGGTTAACAAAGACGGACATACGCCACACACAAGGCGCTATGAGGGGAAATTTAACCAGTCAACGACGCTACGGCCTACTTTTATGTCAAGGGTTCTGCACGGGACCTCAGTTTTCTGTACCATCCGAATGACTACACCTTTTTTCTTGCCAGGTCTGAAGGCCTACACCAGTGCCAACCCAGGATGAGTCAATAGGGGGACGATTAGGTTAACGTCCGCTTTAATTGAATCAAGTGGTGTGGGTTTGATCCCGGCTTATTACTGGCCACCGTCGTGCTAAAGACCTGTACACGTGCAGGCTAATGAATTGATGGATTAGAGAAATATCATATGTCGACGGTGTTAAAAAAAACTCAACTAGAACGCCCAGGGTCACATCCCACTTGTCCGGGATCCCTGTCAGCGAGAGGCGTGGGGGGTCGATGAATGTTAGAAGGGCAGAATCTGAAATGCCCGAAAACATTTCGGTTTACAGAAAGTAGTTCCGGTCGTCTGCGAGCGGCGAAGGAGGCCATTCCCGCAAATGCGTTTTCTTGCTGTTCCAGCCCATGAATGCAGCAACTTCAAAGTGATCTAATGTACCCTTACTTAGGTAGATGACTCGAATACCAAATCATTCACATTCCACGGAGACGGGGAAAGTCGGGAGAAAATTTTGAAACTTTAACTGCCGCAAACCCGTTTTCCTGGCTCGTACACCTATGAGAGAGAGAGAGAGAGAGAGAGAGGGAGATTTCGGGACTAACATGGTTTAATTTTATGTAAAGGATTCGCTTAAGGATCTTTAGAAGTGGGAGGTAACCGCAAAACCCGGGGAAAACTTATGAGGTTGGACACTACGTCTTGTCACGTACAAGCGGGTAATCGAAACCATGCCATTTGACTCAATGACAGACCTTATGATCTAACGCGCTCGCGTTAACCATTCGGTCACGCAACCCCAAGCAATATTTGGAGAATTAATCTCTCAACTAAATATCCGCTTCAACCACAAGGATATTAAAGATACATTGTCACAAATGTATTTATCAGGTGGTTATTTCCAGTAACAGTATGACATGATATATGAAAAGTTTAGACGCCCAATCTTACTAGGAAACTACTCGATTACCGTATCATCTCAATGGAAGCGGACGTAAATTAACCTTGATATTATATCAAGTATTATAATATCAAGGGAGTCGCGGTGGCTCAGTGAGTAACGTCTATCATAGAGTCAATTGGCGTGGATTCGGTTCACGCATGTACGTGACTAATACCCCGTTCAGACGCTTATTTTTAAACCAGTTCAAAATCGCCGGGGTTTTTAAGACAGCGTCGTGTTGCGTTCACACGTACTATAAGTCAAACCTGTTTAACTGTTCTGACCTCTTCGGTCGGAGGTTAGAGTTAACTATGCATGCGTACATACCATTTCCTGGTAGAATATGTAAACATCCTGTGAAAAAAAAATCCGCGAAATTTGTTTCTCTTACTCTCGGATAGTTTATACACTTAAATGGGTCGCAACACATAATTTCTAATTAGTTATATTCGTCGAAATACTCTAGATGTCTAAATCGAATGGCAATGTCTAGCAACTGGTTATTCCAGTCTACACTGATAGTATTTATTGTGCATGCTCTCCAGATAAGAATATGACTTGTGGGAATATGTCTAGCCTCATTCTTCTAGTCCCTTGTTACAAATGACACTGAAATGCATTACACAATTCGTGTACCAATGGTTAAATGTTTGTTTTGTCTCAAATATTGGATATCAGAAACCCATCTTTTCCCCGTTAAGATCACAAGATCAATGTTGATTGAAATTGACAAATACTTTGTGTTTTCAATGTCGCAGATTTTGGATGATATTGACTACTTTAAGTTTAATTATTTACCTAATCTAATTCCTTTACATTTTATTTTCAGCTTTTATGATGATATACAGTATTTAGAAAACTTCAGAATGTCAAAATGTACATTTGAATATCTGTGCAGAATTTTGAGACCATTTCTTGAGAAACAAGTAACAAGTATGAGGGAACCAATATCTGTTGAGCGACAGGTAGGCTATTTTGCATTTTATGATCGCTGTATTGGTTGAGATATTCACTTCTGCTTGGAGAATATAAGAACATGCAACACATACTATTATTTTCTATGTTGGCCGCCTACTGATTTGGATTGGAAGTAGATATTTGTTTGTACATGTAGATGGCCTTAGTAAAAAACAAATCTAGTTTTGTCAATTTAATACTAGACTGAATAATAGATTTTATCACTGAACTAAAATGATTGGAAATATTGAGAACAATCTTCTACCCCTCCCATTTAAAGTATGGTAACCCTTTTTTTTTTAGGTTGGCATAAGTTTATGGGTTTTAGGGACCAATGCTGAGTACAGAACTGTGGCTGCATTATTTGGGGTTGGCCGGTCAACCGTGTCTTCAATTATACACATATTTTGTGAGTCCCTGATTTCGATCAAGGACAAATTCATTAAATTTCCATCAGGTGAAGAACTGAATAGAGTTGTAAATGGGTACCGGTCGAAATGGGGATTTCCAAATGCAGGTGGAGCAATAGATGGCAGTCATATTCCTATATTAGGACCGAGCATGAACCATGCTGACTTCCATAACAGAAAAGGGTGGTATTCCATCATTGTTCAAGCAGTTGTGAATGATCGTTATGAATTCACAGACCTAAATATCGGGTGGCCAGGAAGTGTTCATGATGCACGAGTCTATGCAAACTCCAAAATATATGCAAAAGGGCTGTCTGGGACATTATTTGCCGGCAAGATGATTGATGTCAATAATGTGCGCCTGCCTATCGTCTTGTTAGGTGATCCGGCTTATCCATTATCCAACTTTCTAATGGAACCATACACAGACAATGGACACCTGACCCCAAAACAAAAGACATTTAATTATAAGCTAAGTAGTTCACGCATGACGGTAGAAAATTCCTTTGGTCGCCTAAAAGGTCGCTGGCGCTGCTTATTAAAGCGATTGGATATGAATGTTGACAAGGTCCCCAATATTATTATGACCTGTTGCATACTTCATAACATATGCGAACAAGCAAAAGACCCATTTAGGGTTGAATGGCTAGAGGATGTAGCAAAGGAAGAAAACCAAATGCCTCAGCCAAATCAAAGTAACGAAGAGGCAATCAATGCAGACTGCACTAACATTAGAAATATCCTGGCTGAATACTTCCAGGAATAATTTAACCTTACAAAACAAATAATTAAGAAAGTAATAATTGGCCATACTGTTACATACACTCACTACAAAGAATTTCTATGTGTATATGCCATCTTTTGTTTACTTTTATTGTTTCATTTTGTGTGTTTGCAGAAAACTAAAAAATGGTCAAACTAAATTGGTTTATTTTCATAATAAAAATCATACAACAGAAAAATAACTGATAATCTTATAACACAGTGGGTCTATTATAACTATATATGTGATCAGCTCTGGCCAAATGGTTGCTATGGAGTTCAATTTGTTTCCAAAATTTTCAATATCTTCTTTCTTAAAAGTAATATTATGGTACATTCAAATTTAAATATTCCAAGCATATTTCTAAGTCACATACTAATTTAAAGGTATTTGGATACAGAATTTAAATTGACACCTTTTGGCATCTTGATTTTTGATCCATGCATCTCATTAAGCCAGAGTTGGATTATATAATAAGAGGTCCAATTGTCATCTTTGTTGTCCATCACTGAAGAAGTGTATGTAATTAAAAATATACAGTGGACTCTTTCACTTTCAACATTGTACAGGACCGATACAATGCCGGATTATACACCATGACGGAATACTTAATTGTCTCAAAACTGCAAGTATTATTGTACCTCGAATACCAAAGTATTATTTTAATGCACCTTCGAATACCCAGAACTTAAAAATATGATAAACCTTTCTGTACATTTGAAACTTTATTATATAAAATTATTATGTTTTTACTTTGGGTGCGTACAAAACACTTGTGCGTCGTTATGAACAAAATATTATAATGATAGTGATTCTTCATCTCAGCAATTTATATTTAATGTTGCTGTATTTGACGTGAAAAAATCAAATGAAATACCAAGCACTCTCTTACAAGAAATTATAAAATTATCAAGGTTTTATTAACAAAGACTGACACATACTTTAAGCTCACCGATAATTGATTGCTTGTCGGTTAACACCCACTGATTGAAGGCCGGATTATCCAATGTTAATTCAACAGAAATCGTTTAACGGGGGTCCCCAGATTGGTCTAATAATTCGGAATATTCCGAGTCCACTGTACAAGCCTACACTATAAAGTTATTGATCAATTTTTAATTTATGTCTTTCAATTAATGTATTAAATAAAAGAGAATTTACCATTTTTGAAAACATAACAGACTGTTTTGTTCTTATTAGGGGCTTATCAATTGACTTACAAAGAAGAAAACACCCACCTCATACCGTTTCGCATTATTTGATAACGATAAGAAGCCAAGTCAAAACTTTGCTTTAGATATAAACAAGGATTGTCCTGTGTATTCCCAGTTCAATTGCTAAATGCCATTGAAACAATTAATCTCATACTGGTAATTTAAATTCATAAAAACTGAAATCACATAAAACGTGTTACAACTACAGTTAACTTTCACAACCAAGTACATATATCAGCTTCATGACACATTTGATAATGATATGGATATTAATAATTAAAACATGGAAATAAATTTATTAAAACTTGAGCCATGGTAAAATGGAATGACAAATAAAATTCATGTATTTGTAGAAACAAAAATAAACTGTTATCAATGACAATAATTGCGCTACATGTCAGATATTTTGGCACAAAATGGTATATCTTGAAAATAATATGATTCAGCTTCATGATACATTAAGTTAAATGATATGGATATTAATAATTAAAACATGAAAATTAATTTATTAAAACTCTAGCCTTGGCACAATGGAATGATAAATAAAACTATGTATTTCTACAAACAAAAATTAACTGTTATCAATGAAAATAAATGCTCTACATAGCAGAACTTTTGGCACAAAATGATAGGTCTTGAAAATAATATGGTTTTATAAATTTGTATATGTGTGTCCATTAGCTCCTTGTAAAAATTGTGGCTGCGGAACATGTCCATTTTGTTGTTGAGAAAATTGATGCTGCTGAAATCCCTGATTGGCAAACAAACTCCATAATTTTAATTCATGTTGCCTATCTCTTTCCCTATCCTCGCGTCGTTGTTCCTCAGCTCTAAGTCGATCCTCCCGTCTCTGCTCTTTTCTAAGTCTCTATGAATCTGCCTCCATTCTCATTCTTTTTTCTTCGAATTCAAAATATGATCTTTCTTGTTCTCTTTGATAATTTATAAAGCTGGTTGTTGTCTCATTCAGAACACGTTGAATTATATCCTCTCTGTTTCTTTTTTTCTTTTCTGGTCCTGTAAGTAAATAAAATAACTCTTTAATGTTTAAATAAATGAACAATGATTGACAATTCGGGCCTCGAAATATCCCTTCAGTAACTAACCTGTCACTCTTAATTATCCAAAAACAACCACAATATTTACCATGGTGCCGTTACACATGTACTTCTGTGTAGATACTTCAAAATGCTATAGATGAAAACTTGTGTGGATGGTGTGTTAAAGTTCTTATACAATAATTGGGCGTGGTTCTGTCCCTGGAGGTCAGGCATGTACCAAAAGAAACCATATTGTAAAGGAATAATTAAATAAATGTGACATCATAATGAGTAGGCCTATTGTGGTCTGGAGTCAATTTCCTGAACATTAGTAAATTTAGTCCACCTACTTACTACCTGTCAGACCTGTCAGAGAACATTTCAAGTCCTGCATTTCATTTCCATATAGGTATACACCTTATTAAGTCACTCTTCTGTTTTGTTTTACCTATTCATGGCTACACTATTTTGAATCCGATCTTATTATGTATTAAAATCATAAACAAAATTCTTTAGGTAAATAATAGCTATATAAAGTAGTTAAAGGCGTTGTCACAGGTATGACTTTTTTGAACACCTATAATTTCTAATTTGATTGGGGGGATCACGTGGCTAAGTGGGTAAGACGCTGGCTCGCTAGCCTGGAGGTCGGGTGTTCGATCCCTGCATTGGCCGAGAAAGTTCATCTCGATTTTCCGGCGTGGTTTCCCTTTGTCAGTGATGCAGAACGGAGGGCCTGACAAGGACAGCTGCCTAGTCATTCGGATGGGACGAAAAACCGAGGTCCAGTGTACACATTGGCGTGCACTTAAAAGATCCCTTGGCAGTTGGAATTCGATATAAGAGTAGGCCGTAGCGCCGCTGCCCGGGCAAAATTTCCCTCATAGCACACTGTATGGCGTATGCCCGTCTTCAATTAGCCCAGGTTAGGTGCAGAAGAGTAGGACGTTAAACCCCATTTCATTTCATTTTCTAATTTGATTGGGATACAAAATCAAATGTTCCGTGTACTTTATAACCAGTAAACATACCATTTGTCCTGCACAACACTCATCTATACGTACAGCTAGTTTTCAGTGGGATGTTATTCTAGCATTTTTTAAAATTTATATTGAATCACAGAAGGAATTAGTGACCGGTTTACCACGTTCTTAGACAGAAAGCAGCTCCAGTGTTGTACTCTTTTCAAATATTGATAACCATTTAGAATAAATAGCAACTGAACCTTTTTTTTCTGGCTGTTTACGGAGGACGGTTTCTGTAGGCTCATTTTCTTCATTTTCCAAATTGACTCTTGTTGGTTCCTCATCATTATCATCATCATCAAAATCATCCAAATCTTGTGTTTCTATAAAAAAAGAAAGAAAAAATACCATTATATAATTTCCATAAGTTTTGATTTTAAAACACTAATTCTCCAATGGTTATTATGCAAAAAAATTTGATTTAATTTGTTTTGTGTGTATATGTGAGTTTGATCCCATGTTTGTAGGCTTATATTGCCTGCCAACTATCGCATCGATTTAGTCTTGCTCCTGACAATATAATAACAATAACATGTTCGCTTACCTGAATTAATACTTGTCTCCAGAATATGTGTTGGACGGGTAGCGGGTCTGGTTCCTAATATTTTATCCATAGCGTCAAAAAACTTGCTAGTTTTCTTGCCACTCCCACTTTTATTGTTGTGGTCCTTTATTTTTTTTATAAGAATGCTTCATATTCTTTATGCGATTCTTGCAGGCGTCTGCAGATTTTCTGTACCCATTTTCCTGATAGATAGAAAATATAAAATAAATTTACTACTAGAATATGAGAAAACCGGGATTTATGAAAAATGCTTACGCTGTTATAAATAGTATTACTAAAAGAGAACTAAATTTTATTAACTTGTAATATACACAACTAAAAACAGTTGTTTATGTAACTGTAACTCGTGGCTTACTGTACTCCAAACAATAGAGGGTATGAGTCTTCAGATTTCTATTTAATTGCCTAACTATAGACACTCTGAATTTAAATTCGCTGTTAAATTGGACACATTCAAGAACACACTATTTTTTATACAACTTTTACAAAGTACAATTGTGTGCAAAAATTTTCCCAGCATTTGGTGCCCAAAATGGGGGGGCCCCCCCCCCCCCAGGTCGTACGCCTATGGACAAACAATGATAACTTGGCTGAGAATGAAGTAAATCAAGGGGTTTCCACATTTTGCTCCATCTGTCTAACATTGTGAATGGGGAAAACTTTAGTGGTCTGTGACCAAAAAAATAAAACTGTGCTAACAAAATGAAACTAGATTTGCCATGGCTAGATCTTATTCTTAAGGTCAACTCAATTCTCGTCGATGTCGCTGAGATGTAATAAGTAGAGCGTGTGATTGTTGGTTAGGGTTAGATTAAGTATTAGGGCTAGGTCCAGGGTAAGGGTTAGGGTTGAGATTAGCGTTAACCCTGTTTACATCTCGTGACCTTTTGCCAAACTTGAAGTTGTCCTTATTAATTAGATTTAACCCTTTGTGCCTATCTTCCTATAAATTTTTCTCGAAACGAAATATAATTTTATATACTTAATGTTGCAGTGTTTTCGGCAATATGTCCTTCCGGCACATTTAACCAAATGTGAATATTTTTGGGCATGGTAGGCCAACATTAGATAACTACAATGACTTAATATTGAAAATAACTGAAAAATAGATAAATTTCGTTTCGTGTGAAATTCTGTGTTTCAAATTTGAATTTGCTAGAGTTCAAAAGGTCAATTTCTGTTTATCAGTTTGCAGTAGAGTTTTTGGAAATTTCATTAATAAAAAATCAACAGTAAAAAAATATTTTGAGAAAAAAAAAATTAATATGATATGTAAGTTTAACGTGTTACTAGTGCAGGTAACTGAAAATTACGAATTTTGCCGTCAGCTGAAAGGCACAATACTGGATCTTCAATGAGTTACTTTCTATTTTTCACTCGTCAACCGGCTGCAGATTTCACTCGGCCAACTTCGGTTACTCCTCTACACCAAACCATGTTTCCAAACAGAGTTATCTTTCCGTGACCCGCAAATTATATTTTTAACTGGTTTGCTTTTGGCGCAATATTCTGATGTTTAGGCTAACACTGTTTTTAACGGCGTCAGCTTCTTATATTTATTGGGCTACAAACACTAAACAGTTGTCTTTTATTTTCTGAGGAGATTTTCTGACCTGGGTAATGTAAATGAAGTTTGTTACTTTATAGTAGGCTAGTATTTTACTAAAACTGCATAAATCAAATCTTAATCATAGATGTACCGATTGTAAATAATTTTTTTTGCTGACGAAGTCTTTTCTAACTTTTGGGGTAAGACTACTAACTAAGTAGCCTACATTGAAATTAGTGCTAGTACAGTAGAAGTGGTCTTGGCGTCGGGTAATCGATATGAAAACAAGTCTACATTATAATTAGGCCTAGATATCTACCTAGTCCGACTTCATTTCAAGCATTTTATTTATACCCCTTAAGTTGTAGTAGTGACAGTTTTAACTACAAGTAAGTACAACAGCAACCAACAGGGGGTCACAGTATCGTGACTCGTGGACTTGTCAGGAGTATAACTTGAGCCTGAGAATGATCAATGAGATACACACAAATGGATAAGTCTGATAATCAGTTAATAAATCAGATGTAACTTGTAAATAAAGGCACTGTATGACAGTGTATGTAGGCCTACATATGATATATATTCTAAATACTAATAAATAGGCCTAGTAGTATTGTTTTATTAATATTACCTATTTATTAATTAATAGGGTTTCAGGTCAAACTCAAAGTTTCAAATGATCAAAACGCTCTATATACCAGTCAATGCGTGGGATGGCACCAAAATAAGTGCTTTTCTGTCATATTTGAGTGACGTCATGAGTCATAAGCGGTATTTTCCCTTCAGAATCGCTATACTGGCTAGGCCCTATAGTACCAATTTTAAAACTGAATGAAATCCGCACGTTATTGTCAGCTAAGATTTATTAAAATCATAATTATATATTATAGATCTAATTTCAAATATTATACTTAACTAATAGAATCAATTAAGCTTTTACTATCTAATATGTGAATTTAGGGTAGTTACATTATGTTTCTATTTCAGTGTTCATCAATAGTGGTTTTGATTTTTCACTTGGATTGGTGGAAGAAGGTACCATACAATACTATACTACTGTACTGTGTTAGATTGTTCAGCGTAAATTGGTTTCAAAGACCTTTCCAGTACGCCACGGTATTCAGTATAATCTAAGGAAATTAAAACAGGTGAGCAAGTTACATTGTACTCAAATATGGCTTTACAAAATACTAATAGTACTAGTAGAATTAATCTCTCATTGCCTAACAAAATTCTGCCTGTTGTTATATGTAGAAGCTATATTATTAAACGAAACATAACAAATATTAAATTCTCTAGATGTGAAGAGTCAAAATACATGCCTCCAATTAAAGATTTGGATCAGATTATTGGGTCTATAAAAAATGACAAAGACTTTTATATAGATTTGCCATATGGCAATTTCACTTTGGGAGAAATAAAACGTTTTCGTGATTTTTACATTGCAAAAAGAGTAAGACAAGAGTTGGAAAATGAAAACAAATATGTTTTGAATTGGCAACCGATAATTACTACCAGAGTTATGGCCCTTGATCACTTTGAAAAATCTTGTGAACACTCTAGAGGCTAAAGTTAAAATCCAATTGACTTTAAATTTATACACAGTGTTTAAGGTCATGAGACAAGACGCCTATTGATTTTCAGCGAGATCTGATGATTACTGCAAGAGTTATGGCATTGATATGTGAGAGACATCAGTTTAAAGTCGATTCTGGTTATTATAATCTAATGTATGAACTTTGTGTTGATTTTACCAGCCTGTAATTGTGGTATCATAATTAATTGTGATTTTAACATTTTTTTTAGTTAACTATATTAAATGAATTCCAAATGTACGTGTTGGCGAGGGGGTACATTAATAATTATATGTTTTTGTAGTACATGTTCCTTGTTTTATAATAAAACTACGCCCTTTCAGTTTTCAGAAGAAAAGTATAGAAAATATTTCCAATTATCTATCTTGAGGTAAATCAGTTTATTATTTTCATTAACAGTTCTTATTTTTGTAAATTTTTATGTAAATCAACTACTTGTCATTGGAGTGCATCTCAAAATTCACTTTCCTTATCTACATAAAGTTTATGTAATAAGTTATAGTGTGTAAATTTGAAGTAAGTTCATATGTTTTTTTATTAATTATTTACAGATCACAGAGATTGAATGCTGCAGGTCTTGTGTTTAGTGTATAGACTAATTGGTGGATGTTATTAACATTAACCTTTTAGCAAAGGTTAGCTTGATGATGTTACTGACTTTGCAGTGTAGTGGAAGATGTTAACCTAACTTTGGTAGACAACAAGCCTAACCCTGAAGTCAACGATGTACAATATGTCAGTGTCACGGTTCCACTACCAAACGTAACGCGAATATAAACAATACTTACGGGTACATGTATTTACTTTGATTGAAATGAGGTCAACTTAAAAATTTGTGTAGATGTGTTATTTGTTGTAACAGTTATATCCATAAAAGTTATATCCATAAAATGTAAATTGTATTTTCTCTATATTAGTATAACAGATTAAACGAAATAAGATTATTTCACTCATGACTCGTAGTCACCCACCATCGTAGAAGTGTCAACATATCGAGAACACGCATTCATGAACCATGATTAGTTGGGACAAATTAATAATGAGGAATACTGTTTTCAAAGGCCTTAAGACAGGAAAGTGGTTATTGGTCACAACATTCATGTGTCACTGCAGGGGAGGGGGTGGAGTCAAATGATAATGCATTCGTGTTGGATAATAAGGTCTGTCATTTAGTGAAGAGGCTTAGCTTCGTTTCCAAGAGTAGGGTCGACTGCATTCCCACTGTTAAGATTTCGAGAAACAGGGTCCAGATTCTCACATCAGATACTTGAACCACAGAAAAGGTTACCTTTCAGAAAATTGGCTCTGTAGCCTAAAACTGAATCGCCTATATCTCGGTTCAGAGCAAAGCAATCTGACTGAAATTTCAGCATTTTCTGTTTCTATTATTTATTGTTGAACTATTATAGCGAGAACTGTCAGCTCTTATCTAATCTTACCCAATGGCGCCAATGCCCCTTTAAAATGCCCCTTATAAATCTAGTTTAAAATCCAAATATTTGTCTAAACTTTAGACAGACCTTATGATCTACTAGTATTCTCCAGTTGGTCAATTTCACTGCAAGTCAGTCAAAACGGCCAAACATGACTGGCGAAAATAAGACAAATAAGGTTGGAAGTACCTTCAAAACAAACCATGGCACTTGAATCAATGACAGACCTTATGATCTAAAGCATACATCAGACCACTCAACCACACAACTGGTAAAGACTTTAGACAAATATTTGGATTTTAAATTAGAAACAAAACCATACTGTTGAAGATGTAATTGAGACAAGACATTAGACTAGCACTTATATTTATTAGCAAAAAAAAGCCAACAATTTGATTGGTTTTAGTGCTTAGCCAATCAAAATTGAAATTTCTACTAAAATTTGGATTTGATCTTAGTTAAAATTTCCCTACTTTTAAGTTCTGGTAAAATGTCCTTATGTGTCGGAAGTTCTGATTTGTCGACTAAACGAAAGCGACCAGACTGTCCACCGTTGGCTTTGAGAAATGCGACAATTTTGATCGGTGACATACTTTGCGTTACAATGGTGTACATCTGATTTCTAGTGGAATGATTTATAAAGCGAACTGGAACGGGGAGGTTATACAGTAAGCCGTTAATCTGGCGTGTGATATGATGAGGGAAAGCAGGTCCAAACAGTAGATCTTTTAGCATTTTAACTTTTATGAATTCGTCTAGTCGTGCCTGGGCAGCTTTTAAAATAAATCTATCAGCATGACGGTAATGTGGTTTTCTAGGATATTTCTTCTTAGCCTGTGAATCTGTTACTTCTTCCTTCATTTCAACATCCGTGTCACTGGTCTCAGTTTCTGAATCAGTTCCCTCAGCTGTAGTAGCTGTAACGTTTTCTCCTGCATCCTCGGCAGCTTTCTTCAACACCTCCGCTTCTTTAAGCAACGTATCAAAACTGACAGATTCTATCACTTGATCAGGTTTAGTGTAAGCAGAAACCTGGAATGAAAAACGATTTACTAAGACATGATATCTAGGTTAACTTTAAATAATGGCATTCATCAATTAAAGGTCAAATCTGTGCCTAGCCAGGAAGGCATTTTTATGTGCAATACAAGAGCAGAACGAAAACCAAGGTGGCTCAGTACATGAGGTGCCAGCTCTGTGGATAAGCCATCGGCTCAGGGGTTAAGCCACCAGCTCAGTTGGTAAGACAATGTCTCAGTGGGTAAAGACCCACCTCTGTGGGTAAACCGCTGGCTCGGTGGGTTCTGACTCGGTGTGTAGGACACTGGCTCATTGATAAGAATCTATTTTTAATCTGGCCAATGAAGTTCCTCAGGTTTTTCCAGCCTTTTTTCGTCTTGTTGCAAGGGCAAGATGGACTGGACAAGAAAAAAGGTCCCTTGTATAGCCATTGGCAGCATGTTGACGGAACGGGAAAAAAATGCACGATACTGGACATGAGATTCTACTCCTTGTCACATACAAGCTTGGCTCAAATTGATTCAAGGACATATCTTATGATCTAAAGGGCATGCATTAGACCACTAGACCAGCCCACCCATATATCAATCTTCTGGTGTTGTCACAGGATAACCCTGCTCAAGGGACAGGAACGTTGCTTCAGTGAAAGGGTGTAGAAATGCAATGCTTGGCTAAATTGGTTTTTATACGCCCACACTGAAATGTGGACGTATATTGCCGTCGCCCCCGTCCGTCCGTCTGTCGGTCCGTCCGTCCATCGTCCACAATTTCTTATGAACGCTCTAACGCCAAAAGTTATCATCCAATTGTTTTAAAATTGATATATGTTGTTTTCATTAGTGAGATGAAGAAGCCTATTTAATTTCAATAACTTCCGTTTATTACGTCTAGAGTTATGGCCCTTGTTTCACTTTGTTGAACCTTGTGAACGCTCTAATGCCAAAAGTTAACATACGATCTTTGTGAAATTTATATGCAATATTTATGTTAGTGAAACGAAGAAGCCTATTGAATTTCAACAATTTCTGTTTATTACGTCTAGAGTTATGGCCCTTGTTTCACTTTATTGAACCTTGTGAACGCTCTAACTCCAAAAGTTATCATCCGATCTTTCTGAAATTTACATGCATTATTTAAATTAGTGAAACAAAGAAGCCTATTGAATTTCGGCGATTTCCGTTTTTTTACGTCTAGAGTTATGGCTCTTGTTTCACTTTATTGAACCTTGTGAACGCTCTAACTCCAACAGTTATCATCCGATCTTTCTGAAATTTACATGCATTATTTAAATTAGTGAAACGAAGAAGCCTATTGAATTTTAGCAATTTCCGTTTATTACGTCTAGAGTAAATGGCCCTTGTTTCATGTTATTGAACCTTGTGAACGCTCAAACGACAAAAGTTATCAACCGATCTGTATGAAATTTATATGCATCATTTAAATTAGTAAAACAAAGAAGCCTATTGAATTTCAGCAATTTCCGTTAATCATCTAGAGTTATGGCCCTTGTTTCACTTTGTTGAATCTTGTGAATGCTCTAATGACAACAGTTATCATCCGATCTGTTTGAAATTGATATGCATGATTTAAATTAATGAAACGAAGAATCCTATTGAAGTTCAGCAATTTCCTTTAATTACGCCATGAGTTATGGCCCTTGTTTCACTTTGTTGTACCTTGTGGTTGCTTTAACGACAAAAGTTATTATACGATCTGTATGAAATTTAAAGGTATCGTTTAAATTAGTAAAACGAACAAGCCTATTGAGTTTCAGCAAATTTCCGTTAATTACATCTAGAGTTATGGCCCTTGTTTCACATTGTTGAATCTTGTGAACGCTTGAACGACAAAAGTTATCACCCAATCTGTATGAAATTCATATGCATCATTTAAATTAGTGAAATGAAGAAGCCTATTGAATGTCAGCAATTTCTGTCAATTACTTCTAGAGTTATCGCCCTTGTTCTACTTTGTTGAATCTTGTGAACGTTCGAACGACAAAAGTTATCATCCGATCTGTATGAAATTGATATGTATTATTTGAATTAGTAAAACGAAAAAGTCTGTCGAATTTCAATAATTTCTGTAGATTACTTCCTGAGTTACAGCCCTTGTTTTAGTTTTTAGAACCTTGTGAACCCTCAAACGACGAAAATTATAATGTCATCTGTATGAAGTTGTCTATTAAATGCCCCCTAATTACCTACAAAAGAACAAATATACGACAACTCTTGTCGACCGCTCGGACGATTTAGCTGCTGTGGGCGTATGTTTAGTTGCCTGGCAACCTATCTTTATATAATGTAGGCCCTATTTAGCTCAGGAATACATAGCCCTAAAGCTAATTCAAGTATTCAATAGAATAACTTACCTCTATGACTGGTTGTGTTTCGTAGAGCTTAAACAAGATATCAGCTGCTGCAAAATTTCTAGAGCCTATCTTACTAAGAGACACTGCAGGTTCGGTTCCAACATCTTCCTTCTGTATCTTCATCTGACATCTTAAAGTAAAAAAAGAGAGAAATCGGGATTAACACTCACACAAAACAAACCAACATTTTTGGACTGACACCCAGGAGGTTTGACTCAATGAAAGACCTTATGAGCTTGGACCACTCAACCACCCCTAAAAACAAAAGAAGAGTAACAAGCAAACTGAACATTTCAAAATTTTGATCAATGGGACAAGACTAGATCTTAAAGCTACAATTTCATATTTGTTAAGTTATATTTTTAAAATTTATTAAAATAAAGCCTTAAAATAGATGGTATCCATACACAGTCCTACCTTGTTAAAGAATAATCCTATTAATCCTATAATTCACTATTGCCAGCTGCGAAATTGGCAAAATTATCATTTTCGAATTCCAACATTTGAAGATAGCTAATGCATGGAGGCAATAGGAAAACAAGGGAGGTAATTGTGTTATTATTTCCTGTGTCAATGATTTTTAAGGGTGGGAAATAATGCCCATAGTCGTATAATAGTGAGTTGATAACCTATTGAGCAAAAGACATAGAAATAATTATGTTTTGACTTTCATAGAAAATATGAAATTCTGGCTTGAAGGCTAAGGCCAGGAAACACAGCCTAGGTCTTACAGTTAAGGCCGGAAGACGCAAGACTACAGTAGGTCTTAAGAGATTCAAGACTAGGTCTTAAGAGACACAAGACTAGGCCTTACAGTTGAGGCCAGAAGATACAAGACTAAGCCTTACAGTTGAGACCGGAAGACACAAGACTAGGCCTTAAGATTATGGCCGGGAGACCAGACTAGGCCTTAAGGCAACTTACCTGAATACACGATCATCATTGTCAAAAAACTCCCATTCCAACAACATATTGTTGACAAAACATGAATGTTGTAAAATATAGAAACCTTGAACTTTACGATCTACTATCCAACTGACGTCCTCAAAGACAACGATATCCTTGGCTGGTAGTGTTGATATAGGTTTTCGGGTCCATTGTAAGCGATGAAGATTCGAACAGTTATCTTCCAAAATGCAGTTGCCCTTGACACGAAAGTCGATAACATCTGTTGCTGCTTGGTCGTGTGGTTGAAGTTTACTGTGTTGGGGGAGGATGAACTCGGGGTCACAGTTCGTCAAAACCTCTCGGGCTTTAGAGTAAGCGTCTGCTTGGGCATCTGTTCGGTTCTCTGCTTCACCAATCATGATGAGATGACCAGCTAGATAGAGGTTACAGAAAATTTTCTCCTTTTCTATTTCTGTGTTCATGCTACGACGGTACAGACAAATGGGCGTCAATTTTACATCGTTGAAAATTCCATCCAAGACAGTAATGATGGATGCAGGATGCGTGGCACTGCTAAGTTCGTTCATTTTGACAAACTGTTCACGGAGATCAAATGCCCTAGGATTTGGTGCTGCCTTTACCAAAGTGCTCTGAACCTGTGCTTCTGCTTCTGTTATGACAGACTTTTCGACACCATCTAAGATGTTGCCATGTTCAACATTCATGGTGGTCAGTCGTTCAACCACCATATTATAACACAATGACTTAGCAGTTTTTTTGGAAACTGAAACACCTGCACCTTGTAGTATGTTGTCAATAAAGTACATGCCCTAATGATAAACTTTCCCTGATTCAGCTTTACAACTCTCTACATCATATCGACAACGGACTCGACATTTAGCCACAGAGGCCGCCAACTCCATTTTGCTGATTGAATTGGTTGAAGCATATTTAGGATTGGTTAGAATATCTTGGATCTGTTTCAAAATAGATGGTGGGGGTAACTTTGCAATTGTTTCTTTCTCCATCTTAGCAACGGTCGAGTTAAAATTCTCCAGTTTCTCCTTGATAACTTTTAGGGTCATATCATCCTGGTTCAAAATTTAGGTGACAGGAAGGGTACGATAAAGTTCCACCGCCTTCTTGAAACATGACAGTTTGATTTCTTTCTTGTTGATGCCGATAGCTCTGGCTAGGAACACACCACCCATATTAAGTCGGCCAGTGAAAAAGGATCCGTTCTTTCCTTGTACCATGCCATCGATCAAAAAATCTGGTCTAATTCCAACTTTACAACTCATCAGAGAATTCTCAAACAACTAAAATGAAATAAAATAGGGTTTAATGGGAAAGAGAGGAAAATGGGCTTTATTGTTCACTCGACACTAGGTCATTTCGGGACTAACATATAGTTCATTTTATTTCATTAGGGGTCTTTAGCAGTGGAAGGAAACCCTGAGGACATGGAGAAAACGCACGAGGTTGAACAGACGACCCTACTCCTTGTCACGTACAAGCGGGTAATGACGCATTAACGCTTCGACCACCCAAACTCGCCCCACTGGTCTTATGTAGATGGGCAAATAAAAGAATTTTATACGTAATACATGCTTGAATAAAAATAAAAATAAAGCAGAATCTGTGTTTTTAATGAGATTATTGTGAAAAATATTAAACATGCATTATGCAAGAGCTAAACCTGTCAATTTCAGGTCTTTCTTTAGGCCTGAAATCTTATCTAAATTATTAATTAGACATTAATTAACTTATCCAGACCATAATAAACTCCCGATGTCAAGGCTAGCCTTCGATGTCGACTGGATTACAATTCTATATGCTGCTATCGCTCATTGATAATTAAATCACAACAATAGACAATCGAGACTATTAGTTTCGAGGCTAGGCGAAACTTTCATCCGCTTAGTTTTCGGTTCATAGTGGACCAATTTGACTGACATTTTCAGCAAATTCCCTTTACATTATGTAGTTTTTAACTATTATAGTGAGAACTGCTAACTCGTTATCTTATCTCCATCTCCCATAATGTATCTTTAATAAATAAAACCTCACCATAATTTCATTGATTACTTTTTTTTCACTTTGTAAAAACATTGAAAGTCGTCGAATTTTTTCTGCTAGCGGCAATTTTGTGGCATCGATTGGTTCTGGGTTGGGTGTTTTGTGTACAGCGGCAGCAGGCAGACCTTTGTTATCAATGGGGCGTGTCTGGCAGCCTGGTAATGTTTCCCATTTCTTCTCTGTAAATAAACCATTAAAAAATGTAGTTTGTTAAAGCTTCATTTAGTAACTGTATTGAATAAACCATGACTAATATACCGGTGTATTAAATACAAGTTTTTTCACAGTTCATTTCTGACGACGTCTTGAAAAGTGTTCTCTTGTATTTATCAAGCCACAAACAAAATAAACTTCTAAATAACTTGTATTCTGAATATTGTTTAGTGCCCAGGTTCACTTTGCTTATTTCTGTTGATCAGCGGCTGGGGAGGGGGGGGGGGGGAATAGGTTTTACATTTAGATTCAGAACGAACATGATTCTTCTACAGCCATCCTTTTTACAGTGGTTACAACTTAAACATACAGGTTTCAAGTTTAACTGACTACCATGACTAGAGAATAGAATAACGTGATTTATCAACGAATTAACAGAATTTTAAAACAAAATTAAAAGCTTTTGAGCAGTAGTACGGTAAAAATTATGTGTGTCAAAAAGATAAGCACCACCGTTTAAAATGAGGTCTGTTTGATATTTAACCATCAACAATAAATTCAGATGGTTTTTATTTGGAACCATGTAATATCCATCACAAAATACTTCCAGCATAAGTCTTGCCACTCCAAGAAGAATAGTGTCAGGTTCCTTTGGTACCATGGTACTAATCAAACAAGAGGTGTTGAGGACGTGATCCAAGTGAGAGAGGGGGGGGGGTTGGATGGCTGAATGGTTAGCGTGCGCGCGCTGTATCATAAAGTCTGTCATTGAGTCAACTGGCGTGGTTTCGAATCCCCGGTTGTACGTGACAAGGAGTAGGGTCACCTGTCCAACCTCGTGGGTTTCCTCCGGGTCCTCCGGTTTCCTCCCACAGCTAAAGATCCCTACGCGCAAGCGAATTATGGAAATAAAATTGAACCATATGTTAGTCGAGTGGACGTTAAACCCCATTTCTCTCTCTCTCTCCAAGTGAGAGAGGGATACACATGACGATGTTTATCACTACTCTTGTCTGTAATCCTCATCCTTTTCCTGACCAGATCATCTAATGGACTCCTATATTTTTCGAAATCCTCAATTAAAAAATATCTATTACTTAAATGACCAAATATTCCTGTCTTGTTTTACTTTAAGGTGGTCCTTAACCTTTTGTCAGTTGTATTTATTTTTATAACTTACTTGCACCACCGGCACTGTTTGCGGGAGTTCCAACACCTCCTATAGAATTCAACTCATTGTTAAAAATATAATTTGCGGGTCACGGAAAGATAACTCTGTTTGGAAACATGGTTTGGTGTAGAGGAGTAACCGAAGTTGGCCGAGTGAAATCTGCAGCCGGTTGCCGAGTGAAAAATAGAAAGTAACTCATTGAAGATCCAGTATTGTGCAGCTGGAAGAAGCAAACCAGTTGTCAACATTTGGCTGCGTCGAGTTGTTTTGTTTAGATTTTGAGCGGATACTAAATCACCGGAATTCACTTTGCAAATATCAAAATTTGACCCCAAGGCCTACCTCTGTACATATATATTGCATTAATATTAATAATAAATAACTTAAAAACACCGATGATCACCGGAATTTACTTTTAAAAACATATAAACACCGGAATTCACTTTCAAAATATCAGAATTCGCCCGCAATCCCTTCCCTGTTTACATATATTTTGCATAATTAATATTAATAATGAATATCCTTAAATACACCAAAAATGACTACTACATACGCCTTTTAGATTTAATTTGGCTCTTTGTAAATTTCACATAATTGTTCATTTCGGGACTAACACTTGGTTCAATTATATTTCAATAATTCACATGCGCGTATGGATTTTTTGGAGAGGGGGCAGAGGAATCGGCTTACACTACATGAAGATCTGACCAGTTGTACTGGGAGGTCATGTCAGGTGTCATACAAACGGCTTTTGACCCTATGAAAGACATTGATTAATCAATCAGCTTTAACCTTTCTAGGGGTTTACCCACAGTTCCGTGAAGATCACGCCAAGAACTCGCCGTAACAGACCGTTTCATTAGCCTATAAAAGAACACTTGTCAGTTTGATTCCAAATCAGAGTAGGCCGCTGTCCGGACATAATTTCCTACATAGCACACCGTATGACATATGCCCATTTTAATTAGCCCAGACAGAACAGAACAGTAGGACATTAATCTTGATTTCGTTTCAAACATTTAGAAATATTTTTTCTCTATTTCAGATAAAACAAATTGAACAAGTTTGATCAGGAAAAACAATGAAATGAAATGGGGTTTAACGTGCTACTGTTTTGCTCCTTAACTGAGCTAATGAAGACGGGCATACGTCATACAGTGTGATATGAGGGAAATTGTGCCCAGACAGCGGCGCTACAGCCTACTCTTATATCGAATTCCAACTGCCAGGGGATCTTTTACGTGCACGCCAATTTGTACACGGCACCTCGGTTTTTCGTCCCATCCGAACGACTAGACAGCTGTCCTTGTCAGCACCCCCCCCCCCCCGTCCTGTGCCACTGACAAGGGGAAACCACGCCGGAAAATCTGGATGAACGTTCTCGGCCAATGCAGGGGTGGTGAAGTTCAAGGTAGACAAGTGAAATGATATGAAATAAGGTTTAACGTCCTACTGTTCTGCACCGACTGGGCTAATGAAGATGGGGATATACGACAAACAGTGTGTTATAAGTGAAATTTTGCCCGTACAGCGGAGTTGACACTTATTTCGAATTCCAATTGTCAAGGTTTCTTTAAGGTCCCCGCCAATGTGTACAAGGGTCCTCGGATAGTCGTCCAATCAGAACGACTATATGTTGCCACTTGTCTGTACCACTGACAAGGGGGAAATACGTCGGAAAAAAACGATGAACTTTCTCGGTCAACGATAATGAGACCTCCAGGTGAGCAAGACAACGTCCTACCAACTGAACAACCGTGGTGTCCTTTTGAAACTTGACAAAGTGAAATGAAATGAAATTTAACGTCTTACTTATCACCACCGACTGCAATGAGGGGCCTACTTTTATTTCGAATTCCAGTTGTCATGGCTTCTTTTACGTGCCCGACAACGTGAAGACTGTACAATTGCCCTCATAGTACACTGTATGGCGCATGTCCGTCTTCATTAGCCCAGTCGGAGCAGAACAGTAGGACGTTAAACCCCATTTCATTTCATTTCTTTTCTAAATATTGAGCTGGAGATTTTGATCGCAACTTTTTTTGAGTTTTTCCACCGGTAAATCGAGACTATACTATACCCTCAGTCAACCAGTCCCCTCTTACTTTATGACTCATTCCAAAATAAAACGAAACGCGACATTTTGTGTAGGTTTATGAGCCGGATGAGTGGGAGGGGCAGAAATGATGAGCCAGAAAAAAAAATCCTTTGGTTTTGCAACCGAAATCCCATGTTATTTCCACCCGAATTCCAATCAACCAATCAATCAGACGTTGGCATTGACCTGACACCAGAAATTTCACATCCCGGGAAACAAAGCTCATGCCCAATAAAATGTGGCGCATAAAGCAGAGTGACAAGTCTACAATGGCTTTAAACACTGTGTATTTTACTGATTTAAGATTTGTACCCACAGATCAATTTTAAATAATTTGGATTCCCGAAAACTTGATAATAAACAAAATGGTGGATATCTGAAAAGTATCACACACAATCCAATTAAAAGACAGATCCTATTTCGTTTCGTTTTTTATAGTTCAAAATTTCGTTTTACTTGTCTTTATTACACTAGGATCTGGAAGAGTTGTTATATTTTTTTATGTTAAATGTTAAGTGTGGTACTTGAGCTTTATCTCCGAAAGGAATGTTTCTTAAGAGCTGAAAATGACATATAAATTAAATTGTCGTAAATCTCGACATTGCATCAACACATCCTGTACAGGAGCATGGGAATATACACAATGTACACTCCCTCTCTCTCTCTCTCTCTCTCTCTCCCTCACTCTCTCACCCTCTCTCTCTCTCTCTCTCTTATATTCATTCATCATATAACAAACAGACAGTGCTAGATTCACATGTGGGCTTGGCAGGCCGAAACCTAGGAGGGTCTCAAGATATGAGGGTCATCGGGCCAAGATATGGGTGAGTGGAGGGTGGGGAGGCTCATCGGGCCATGATAGGGGTGGGGGGGTCATCCGGCCAAGACGGGGGTGGGGGGTCATCGGACCATGGTGTATAATATTTTGACTGTAGTCTTAAACATTCGTCACTATCCTCGACAGTGTTTAACGGACATTTTGATCTTCCTGTTGTCGTGACGGTGGGGTGGGGAGGGGCTTCATCTAAATCCAGCAATGCCAACAGAAAGACAGACAGAGCTAACATGCAATGTGTCTGATTTAATTTAAAAATTAGTTGCCAGTTTGTTTTGGATTTTTTTTTGGGGGGGGGGGAACTAGAAACGGAAGATTCGTATGAAAACTGGGGAGCCACAGTGGCTAAGTGAGAAAGACGCTGGCTCGCATGGATGTAGCGGGTTTGATCCCGGTGTTGTCCAATGTTCCGTGAACACATTGGCGTGGACGTAAAAGACCCTTGGCAGTTGGAATTCGATCGATACTAGAGTAGACCGTAGCACCAAATGGCGTATGCCCGTCGTCATTAGTCCAGTTGTAGCAGAACAGTAGGACGCGTCCGGATAAGCGGTTTTGACGTTCACGTCCAAACGACTAAATATCGCGAGACACGGTACATACATTGCATACAAACACGGACTTTTATTTCGGAGACTTTGTTAAAATCGGGATGGTCTCTTTAAACCCGATTTCATTTCCGGATGAAACCCAACAGATTGAACAGGTAACCTTATTAAACCTTTGTCAGGTACAAATGTGATATCGAACCCTATATCGGTGGTAAAGTTATGATATAGTATGTTCACTTTCCTTCAAATTCAAAAATTAAATAGAACAGTTAGCTCCCTTCTTTTCGGCAGTAATCGATTTAATGGCGACGGGTATTTTACGAGAACTTGGACCAGTAACTGGGGTGGCGCTCTTCGAAGAACCCTAAGGCCCAGTTTTATACTACTGGGGGATACTTGGTACCCATCCATTCTAGTCACGGCTAGCTGCATATTGGGATCCCGGATATAAAGTTGAATAACGAATAACGAGGTAGCTTCATGGATATGGTGATTCAGTTCCTTGTCCATAGGAAGCTTATTTTTTTTATCAGACTCTCGGTAAACACGAGGCTTTCCATTGATAAATATTAGATAGAGCTCTTAACAAATCACGGACATCAACGACGAAAAAACGAGTCCCATGTTCAAATTGGCATGCTCTTTAAAGATCCCTTGGCAGTTGGAATTCGATATTAGAATAGGCAGTAGCGCTGCTGTCCAGGTTACATTTCCCTCATAGCACTCTGCTTGGCGTATGTCCGTTTTCATTTGCCCAGTCAAAGAAGTAGGGCGTTTAACTCCATTTCATTTATCATATCGTAAGATACGTTCCTCCCACAGCTAAAGACCCCTTTATGGAAATTATGGAAATAAAATTGAACCATATGTTAGTCCCGAAATAACTATTCAATGATTCTTGAACACTTCTTCCGAAGAACTTTTAATTAAATGTTATATTGTTAAATATTATATAACAAGGTCAAAAGCTTCAAACATCCGTATTTGATTTCTTTAAGGTTGAAAAATTTATTGTTGAGAATGCTCGAATATTCCAGAACATCCCTAATTATTCCTTCTAACACCTTCTCCGAAGAGCTTCGAAATGAAATGAAATGAAAAGAAATGGTCCTACTGTTCTGCTCCGAACTCGACTAATGAAGACGGGCATGCGCCATACAGTGTGATATGAGGAAAATATTGCCCAGACAGCGGCACTACGGCCTTTTTTTCATATAGAATTCCAACTGTCAAGGGATCTTTTACATGCACGCCAATGACTAGACAGCTGTGCTTGTCAGGCCCTCCGTCCTGCATCACTCTCAAGGGAGAACCACGCCGGACAATCTGGATGAACTTTCTCTACCAATGCAGGGATCGAAAACCGACCTCCAGGCTAGCGAGCCAGGGTCTTACCCACCTAGCCACCGTAATCCCCTTCGAAGAGCTTCGAAGTCTTTCATCTATTTCAATCAAATATAGAACAAATCTACTTTGTTTAAGAAATAACTTTAGATATGAAATAAGCCTAAAGGGTAATTGTCATACTTAGAAATCACAATAAAAAAACTCAATCCTAAATATAACATCTAAAGTTACTAAATTAGATACCCTTATAGATGATATAACTGACAACTTAAATCCTTTATGAAAATATCTCTCTAGAATAGCAGACGAATTGACGTCTGCCAGCATTCGACCCATCTTCTTACCCTAACATAAACACCAGTGATACAAGTCCCTATTATCCAGCTCTATCTAAACTATACAAATCATATTAGTCTTGCTCATCAAGTCATCTCAAAAAATTACCATGGAAATTGGTTATTGTAAACCTTTTCACAAGATATTCTCAGCCAACTCTGAATTATATACAATTTTCTTGCTTACATTATCTTTATTTGCTATTGAAGTCACCAAATATAGTAACTTTTGAAACATTAAGAGCCATATTTTAAAATTTGAAGCATATTTTCAGATAGACACTATGTACTCAACAGCCAAAAACCTCTACACTCCAAAATCCCACTGCCAACCTGTTTAATTAGAAAATATCTGCAAATTATTTATTTAATGTAATTCTTTTTCTCTATATAATCTTCATTTAGACGTAAAGTCATCAAATATTGCAATAATTGAAACATTGAAATTTATAATTAGTATTTAAAATCAGATTTTCTTATTGACACTTAATGTACTTAAAATCTGTATCGCTTTATTGTATATAGGTGTGCAAGATACAGGCAATGATTTTATTTGTATATATTATATTTTACTTTTTAATCTTTTATACATACTCAACTCTTATCCTATACATATTATAAATAATCAAAAATACCTGTTTTTATTATTGTATATTACTGTATTTTACTTTGCCTGTGTGTCTTATATAGTAACATTGAATAAGTAAAAAATAAATTAAAGGTGTGGAAATTATAAAATACTATAAATATTATAATGTATAATTATATTCTGTGAATAAATATATTACAAGCTAAAATAAATATTAATAAATCATGTATTATATACCTGACTGATATCATTACAATATCATTAGACCTCTACTACTAATCAATCAAATTATATGTTATGATACCTCGTTTAGTCATAAAATACTATATTACTCGTCTTATGATAGCAGGTGTTTTAATGTTGATTCATTTCACTTGAATAGAAGTTCATTATACCCATTATAAATAATTACATCACTAGTACATTATAGCTTAGATTAACATTTGTTACAATTCTGATTCATTCCACATGGGAGCCACGTTGGATCAGTGAGTAAGACATTAACTCGCTAACCTGGAGGTCCTGTGTTTAACCAATGCGTTGATCGAGAAAGTCCGCCCATGTCAGTGGTGTAAGACGGAGGGCCTAGCAATGGACACCGTAAAGTCTTATGGATGGGACGAAAAACCGAGGTGAGGTTCCGCGAACACAGTGGCGTGTACGTAAAAGAACCCTTGACAGTTGGAATTGGAAATAAGAGTAGGCCGTAGAGTCACTGTCCGTGCAAAATGTCCCTCATAGCACACTGTATGGCGTATGTCCGTCTTCATTAGCCCATCCGAATGACTAGACAGCTTTCCTTGTCAGCCACTCCGTCATGCATCACTGACAAGGTAGAACCACGCCGGAAAATCTGGATGAACTTTCTCGGCCAATGCAGGGATCGAACACCCGACCTCCAGGCTAGCGTGGTTATCTATTATAGTTCATATAATATTAATAGTACATCATACTATGATATGCTTGGTTTAGTATTAATTGGTTATCTATTATAGTTCATATAACATTAATAGTACATTATACTATGACATGCTTGGTTTAGTATTAATTGGCCATCTATTATAGTTAATATAATATTAATAGTACATCATACTATGATATGCTGGGTTTAGTATTAATTGGCCATCTATCATAGTTAATATAATATTAATAGTACATCATACTATGATATGCTGGGTTTAGTATTAATTGGCCATCTATTATAGTTCATATAATATTAATAGTACATCATACTATGATATGCTTGGTTTAGTATTAATTGGTTATCTATTATAGTTCATATAACATTAATAGTACATTATACTATGATATGCTTGGTTTAGTATTAATTGGCCATCTATTATAGTTCATATAATATTAATAATATAGGATGTAGGTAATAGTTAACATGTACAGTAATTATTGACTTTAATAAAGTTCAAATATCAATAATACATAGAGGATATTTGTCGTTTTGTCGTGAATAACATATTTTATTTCATCGAGAAGCAAGAAAACTTATATTTTCACGAATGCGTAGCATGAGTGAAAATATAAATGTTTTCTTGCTTAGAGATGAAATAAAATATGTTATTCACGACAAAACGACAAATGTTCTATTTATTTTATGATTTTACAATCATTTTAGGTAAAAACAACATGGACTACTGCTAGCCAGTGGAATAACACTTTTATTTTACTGATAAAACGCGGTATTCCACTACTGATCATAAAATAAATGATTATAGTCAATCGTTAAATGTAACGGTTCATTAGTATAATTAGAGAGAGAGAGAGAGAGACTGACTAACATATTGTTTAATTTTATGTAAATGATTCATCTAGTCTACTGCATCCAGATTTTTAAAGCGCGTTAACAATATGTCATTTTGGGATTAACATATCGTGCAATTCATATTCATTTGACAATCGGCCTAAAAATGTTGATTAACTTAAAATCGACCGTTTTATAATGCTGCCATTTTGGATTTCGAAATTTACATATAGCTTTAAATTAAAGGTCTGACTATTTATTTGATTCGTTCAAACCAGTGATGTGTTAAGATAGATATAGAATATGTTAATACAGCCGTCGTAATGCTAGGCTCTACTCGATAAGTCTCGATCCTTCGTCTCGTATGATCTTAATACGAATTCTAGATATCATGTTAGGTATCACTGAAACGCACGTTCATTTCTATTTTCAAATATTTAAATAATTTTCTGGCACATTTATATTTACATACTTTGAAAAAATGAAATGAAATGGTGTTTAAGGTCCTACTGTTCCAGTCCGACCGGGATAATGAAGACGGGCATACAGTGTGCTAAAAGAGAATGTTTGCCCGGGCTGCGGCACTATGGCCTACTCTTATATCGAATTCCAACTGCAAAAGGACCTTTTACGTACACGACAATGTGTACACCCGAATGATTAGACAGTTTTCCTTGTCAAGCCCTGGTCCTGCAACCACTGACAAGGCGAAAGCACGAAGGAAAATCCCGACATACTTTCTCGGCCAGTGCAGGGATCGAACACGCGACATACAGGATAGCGAGCCAGCGTCTCGCCCACTTAGCTACCCTGGCTCCTTACTTTGAAAAAAAGATAAAAAAACCTCAAATCTGTATCTTTTAACGGACGTGACAATGAATAGGGTCCGTCGGATACACCACTGGCAAATAAGAATGTACGTTTCCAACGTCTTCCAAAGTCCTACTCAATAAGCCAACGTGGCTCCAGAACAGTGTATAGTCGATCGGATAGGTCTAAAAAACGAGGACATTGTGCACGTAAAAGAATCCACCACTATTGGAATTGGTTAAGAGCAGATGGTATCGCGGCCTGTCTGACAAAGCTGCCCCCCCCCCCCATAGCACACATCGATGGTCTTGGGTGGCCGAATTGTTAGCGCGTGTGCGTTGTATCATAAGGTCAACTAGTGTAGTTTCGATTCCCCGGCTGTTCGTGACAAGGAATAGGATCGCCTGTCCAACCTCGTTGATTTTCTACGGGTCCTCCGGTTTCCTCCCACTGCTAAAGAGCCCTACGCGCAAGCGAATTATTGAAATAAGATTGAACCATGTTAGTCCCGAATAACTTGGTTTGTGTCGAGTGGTCGTTAAACACACTCTCTATCTCCCCCCTCTCTCTATCTCTCTCCATCTCTCTCTCTCTCTCCCTCCATATCTCCCTCTCTCTCTCTCTATCTCTCTCCCTCTCTCTCTCTATCTCTCTCTCTCCCTCTCTCTCTCTCTTTCTCTCTCTCCCTCCCTCTCTCTCTCTCTCTCCCCCTCTCTATCTCTCTCTCTCCCTCTCTCCCTCTCTCTCTCTCTCGCTCCTATTTTAAATATTGGTCATTACATGTAAACACGTCAAGTAAAGACGATTGAAGATTGAACCATGTTAGTCCCGAAAAACTTGGTTTGTGTCGAGTGGTGTTAAACACACTCTCTATCTCCCCTCCCTCTCTCTATCTCTCTCCCTCCCTACTACACTGTATGGCGTATGCCCGTCTTCATAGGACCAATGATAATTTGGCTGAGAATGAAATAATTTGAATGAAATTTTCAATTTTTTCTTTTTTCATCATCTAATTTTGAATTATTATAGCAAGAATGACCAACTCTTTATTAAACTCTTAACTAATGTATCTTTAACTATTCCCCAGATTGACAAAGGACTCGACGAACGAGGCTAGACATATTCCACAAGTCATATCAAACGGGGACCCATATTCTTATCTGGAGAGCATGCGCCATAAATACTATGTAGACTGGAAGAACCAGACACTAGAGATTGCCATTCAATTGAGACTTCCCCGAACATAACTGATTTGAAATTAGAGTCTCGGTTATTCATTTTTGCATTTAATTAGTTTTCAAAAATTGTATCCCAATCCGCTAAATATCGCAGGCTAGCGATGATATCGAGAGTTGATTATGGTCTGGACAAGTTAATTAATGTCTAATTAATAATTTATATAACATTTCAGGCCTAAAGAAAGACCAGCAATAATCCGATTTAGCTCTTGTATAATGTCTGTTTAAGCCACGTTGATATATACCCAGATTCGTTATTTGACACATAATTAAGAAAACAAAATCATAATACAAACGCTGGATAATCTCCCTGACTGGATTCAGTCGGATTTAAAACGGGTTTGTCATTAAATTGTCGCGACAACAAAATGGCCGCAGGCGTACTTCATAGCGAGTAACATAGATCGATGGGGTTTCTATATTGTATATATCTTTATAAATACTGGGCAAAATTGAACCAACTTATAACTGATATTACAATTAGATATTTGTCTTCCACCAGCGAGCCACGGTGGCTGAGTGGGTAAGACGTTGACTCACTGACCTAGTGGTCCCGTGTTCTATCTCTGTGTTGACAGAGAAAGTACCCCAATGTAGTTCCTCCTTGTCAGTGGTGCAGGACTGCAGACCTGACAAGGGACAACGTATACTGGCTCGGGTGGGACGAAAAACCGAGGTCCCGTGTATGTGGCGTATACGTTAACGATCCCATGATAGTAAGCCGTAGCGCCACTGTCCGGTCTAAATGTCCCTCATAGCACACTGGTAATGAATCTGGATTATCTATTTTAGGTAGCGTAACATAATTAAACCTGTTGCTTAAAGAAACGGCAATATAGCACCTGAATTAAATGGAGGTATGGTCTAAATCATCTAAATTTAACATAAATTTCACATTTAATTTGAAATCATTGAAGTAACTTTCTACAGAAAATACAATTGATGATCTAATGTTCCTCTGATTTTTAAGCATTCCGGCTGATAATGAAGTGTGCACCTTTCCGCGATGAGATTTCAGTTGAATCGGACGAATCGGAAGAGGAATCTAAACGAGAGGAGTCTGCTTGTAGTAAGTATTTAAAAATGGAAATCATCGAAATTATATTTTGTACAGACCATTTATAAACCGGGGCCACAGGGGCTCGGTGATTAAGTCGCTGACTCATTAACCAGCAGGTCCGGGTTCGATCCCGGTGTTGGGTGAGAAATTTCCATGTAGGATTTATAAGTGGTGTAGCATGGATAGTGTGACAAAGAAGACTCGCTCCCGGTGTTGGTCGAGAACGTTCGTCGAGATTTTCCGGTGGGGTTTCCCCTTGTCATTGCAGGACGTAAAAGATCCCATGGCAGTTTGAATTCGATATAAAAATAGACCGTAGCGCCGCTGTCCGGGCAAAATTGCTTATAGCATATTGCATGACGTATGCCCGTTTTCATTAGCCCAGTCAGAGCAGAACATTTTATTTGGTTAATCGCGGTGGCGAACAAATTGGTTATTAGTATTGAAAAGTTCATGAATAAATGTATACGTCAATGTTTGATGGGTCGTCCAAACCCAAATAATATGACACATGGTGGGGCTTATAAACATTAAGATGGGATTGTTTCCATGGACGACTTTGATGTAAAAGGACCCAGACACGTACTTTTAAATCTGATAAAACACAGATCCTATTCGTTCCGTTTTTTTATAGTTCAAAATTTCGTTTTACTTGTCTTCACAGCACTAGAATCTGGAAGAGTTGTTATATAACAGGCGTTCTGTCTGATGTGAGGAATTAGTCAATGAACCGGCCTGTTACGGTGACTTCTTGGCGCGCCGTGCATGGAACTGTTGTTAAACCACTAGAAACGTCAACGCTGGTTGATTAATCAATGCCTGACGTCATAGGGTGAAAAGACGCTCGTATGACTCCTGAAACGAACTCGCACTACAGTCAGATCTTCGTGTGGTAGAGGCCGTCAAAAGTACAAAAAACGAAACGAAATATAGATCTGTATTTTAATCGGATCGGGGTGAGATGTTTGTAATCTATAAACGTAATGTCTAACACATTCGAACCATGTATGTTTTTTGATTAAATATTGGACCGCTTTGAGAGGATCACGGTGGCTAAGTGGGTAAGGCGCTGGCTTGCTAGCCTGGAGGTCGGGTGTTCGATCACTGCATTGGCCGAGAAAGTTCATCCAGATTTTCCGGCGTGGTTCTCCCTTGTCAGTGATGCAGGACGGAGGGGCTGACAAGGACAGCTGTCTAGTCGTTCGGATGGGACGGAAAACCGAGGTCCCGTGTACACATTGGCGTGCACGTAAAAGATCCCTTGACAGTTGGAATTCGATATAAGAGTAGGCCGTAGTGCCGCTGTCCGGGCAAAATTTCCCTCATAGCACACTGTATGGCGTATGCCCGTCTTCATTAGCCCAGTTCGGAGCAAAACAGAAGGACGTTAAACCCCATTTCATTTCATTTCATTTTTGAACAGCTTTGAGATAGCAATAATGTAGAATAAATGTTCGCATTGTTTTAAAAACAGTACATTTGTTAAACTAAACATACATTATGACGTCACATTAATAATGATGTCATAGGCCTGAAATGTTATATATTATATATAAACTATTGAATAGACATTATTAACAAATCAAGAGCATAATCGACTCTCGATGGCATCGGATACTCGAGATTTTAACTTGATTAAAACGGTTCGCCATTTAACAATTTAATTTAAAAATGGGAAAGCGAGGCTAAGCCCCGATTATATCAGTGCCCTGGTTATCACTGTGCATACATCTTGTCAAAACCATAGGCGTACGGGGAAATTTTTGACTGGGGGGGGGGGGCGGTGGTGGTGCGTGCCCCCAAAATGTAGTTAGGTTCTTAGTATGTTACATAATAATAATAATATCTCTTTTGCGATGAATAAGTTCTTAATTTCTAAATCATCAATAAAAGAGAACTAAATTTTATTAACTTGTAATATACACAACTAAAAACAGTTGTTTATGTAACTGTAACTCGTGGCTTACTGTACTCCAAACAATAGAGGGTATGAGTCTTCAGATTTCTATTTAATTGCCTAACTATAGACACTCTGAATTTAAATTCGATGTTAAATTGGACACATTCAAGAACACACTATTTTTTATACAACTTTTACAAAGTACAATTGTGTGCCCAAATTTTCCCAGCATTTGGTGCCCAAAATGGGGGGGGGGGGGCGCCCCCCCCTCCCCCCAGGTCGTAGGCCTATGGACAAACAATGATAATTTGGCTGAGAATGAAGTAAATCAAGGGGTTTCCACATTTTGCTCCATCTGTCTAAGATACAAGAATTAACATTGTGAATGTGGAAATCTTTAGTGGTCTGTGACCAAATAAATAAAACTGTGCTAACAAAATGAAACTAGATTTGCCATGGCTAGATCTTATTCTTAAGGTCAACTCAATTCTCGTCGATGTCGCTGAGATGTAATAAGTAGAGCGTGTGATTGTTGGTTAGGGTTAGATTAAGTATTAGGGCTAGGTCCAGGGTAAGGGTTAGGGTTGAGATTAGCGTTAACCCTGTTTACATCTCGTGACCTTTGGCCAAACTTGAAGTTGTCCTTATTAATTAGATTTAACCCTTTGTGCCTATCTTCCTATAAATTTTACTCGAAACGAAATATAATTTTATATACTTAATGTTGCAGTGTTTTCGGCAATATGTCCTTCCGGCACATTTAACCAAATGTGAATATTTTTGGGCATGGTAGGCCAACATTAGATAACTACAATGACTTAATATTGAAAATAACTGAAAAATAGATAAATTTCGTTTCGTGTGAAATTCTGTGTTTCAAATTTGAATTTGCTAGAGTTCAAAAGGTCAATTTCTGTTTATCAGTTTGCAGTATAGTTTTTGGAAATTTCGTTAATAAAAAATCAACAGTAAAAAAATATTTTGAGAAAAAAAAAATAAATATGATATGTAAGTTTAACGTGTTACTAGTGCAGGTAACTGAAAATTACGAATTTTGCCGTCAGCTGAAAGAAGCAAAGCAGTTGTCAACATTTGGCTGCGTCGAGTTGTTTTGTTTAGATTTTGAGCGGATACTAAATCACCGGAATTCACTTTGCAAATATCAAAATTTGACCCCAAGGCCTACCTCTGTACATATATTTTGCATTAATATTAATAATAAATAACTTAAAAACACCGATGATCACCGGAATTTACTTTTAAAAACATATAAACACCGGAATTCACTTTCAAAATATCAGAATTCGCCCGCAATCCCTTCCCTGTTTACATATATTTTGCATAATTAATATTAATAATGAATTTCCTTAAATACACCAAAAATGACTACTACATACGCCTTTTAGATTTAATTTGGCTCTTTGTAAATTTCACATAATTGTTCATTTCGGGACTAACACTTGGTTCAATTATATTTCAATAATTCACATGCGCGTATGGATTTTTTGGAGAGGGGGCAGAGGAATCGGCTTACACTACATGAAGATCTGACCAGTTGTACTGGGAGGTCATGTCAGGTGTCATACAAACGGCTTTTGACCCTATGAAAGACATTGATTAATCAATCAGCTTTAACCTTTCTAGGGGTTTACCCACAGTTCCGTGAAGATCACGCCAAGAACTCGCCGTAACAGACCGTTTCATTAGCTAATTTCTCACATCAACTAGAACGCCTGTTACATAACAACTCTTCCAGTGTAGTAAAGAAAAGAAAACAAAATTTTGTACTATTAAAAAACATGAAACGAAATATGATTTATAAAGAGCCGTTAATACCTTCAATGTGCCTAAATATTTCATGTAGCATATAGTCGATCATGACTCGTACTGGCTTTATATAACTTTTGGGAAATATTCCCCCTTATTCTTAGTTTGTTTTTTAAACGCCTACATTGAAATGTGGTCATATATTCAATTGTGTCACCCCGTCCGTCCGCCCATTCGTCGGTCCGGCGTCCACAATTGCTTATGAACGCTCTAGAGGCCAAAGTAAATATCCGATTGACATTAAATTTATACACATTGTTTAAGGTCATGAGACAAAGAAGCCTATTGATTTTCAGCAATTTCTGATAATTATTGCCAGAGTTATGGCCCTTGATCACTTCAAAATATCTTGTAGATGCTCTAGAAGCTAAAGATGATATCGGATTGACTTCAAATTTACGCGCATTATTTGAGGTCATGAGACGAAGAATCCTATTGATTTTCAACATTTCTGATAATTACTGCCAAAGTTATGACCCTTGATCACTTTGAAAAATCTTGTGACTTTCTAGAGGCTAAAGTTATCATCGGATTGGCTTCAGTTTAAGGTCTTGAGATGAACAAGTATATTGATTTTCAATGAATTTTGATAACTTGAACAGCTAAATCCATGATATTAAATGTTTCGGATACTAATCGTTAGCATGGGGCAGAACTTCATTCAAACCAAACAAATTTTAATGATTTTCTAATAATTAATTGATGAGTTGTTACTCTTAATCGGATATTAGTGTATTATAATTGTTTCATTACTAAAAAAAGTAAAAATATGTGACTGCCCGGATGATTTAGCTGCTGTGGGCGTATCTTTCGTTGCCTGGTAACCTATCTTTTTCATTTTGAGTAAATCTGTTGTCTGCATCACTACAGTCCAGGGACTGTACAGGGGAGCTGGATGGCCGAACAGTTAACGTGTGCATGTTGTATCATAAGGTCTGTCATTGAGTCAACTGGCGTGGTTTCGAGTCCCCAGTTGTACGTGACAAGGAGTAGGGTCGCTCGCCAACCTCGTGGGTTTTCTCCGGGTCCTCAGATTTCCTCCCACTACTAAAGACCCCTACGCGCAAGCGAATTATTGACATAAAATTAAACCATATATGTTTGTCCCGAAATTACCTAGTTTGTGTCGAGTGGATGTTAAACCTCATTTCTCTCTCTCTCTTCTGTCTCTCTCTCATTTATATTATGAGATAAAAAAGTTCATTGTTGGTGGCACAGAGATAAACTGTTCTAATGATTACCATGGGAACTGCCAGATCCAAGTTATAAACCATAAAACTACACTGTTTTTTAATTTTAAATGTAAATATGTTTAGATGATTTATATAGAGGGGGTGGGTGGAGCTGCAATTTTAAGGCCCTTCTGACTTGGGGAAAGCCCCACATAATTGGTTAGATTTTCGAAAAATACATTTTCCATGCATGGAACAATATTTCTGGTAAGTTGCAGCCATTTAACTGATGACCATATAAAAAGTCACATTTTTAGGGCGTGGCCAGGTGGGCTTTAGGACCATCTGACTTGAGGAAAGCCCCAACATTTTTGGTTAGATTTTTGAAAAATATGTTTTCCAAGTATGGATCTTTGTTTCCAGTAAGTTTCAGCCATGTAACTTGTGACCATATAAAAAGCCCCATTTTTAGGGTGTGGTCGGACATACTTTAGAGCGATCTGACTTGGGGAAAGCCCCCAAATTTTTGGTTAGATTTTTGAAAATTGTATTTACCAAGTGTGGATCTTTGTTTCTGGTAAGTTTCAGCCATGTAACTGATGACCATATTATTAGCCCCACGAGGCGATATTGGGTGTGGTCTGATTTGGGGAAAGCCCTGGAAATTTTGGTTAGATTTGTGAAATATTTACTTCGACTATGGATACCATTGTCCCTACAAAGTTTCAGCCATGTAACTTATGACTTAATTTTAGGCCTACTTTAAGGTGCTGCTGCGGCTATACGCCCCACCAGTGCCCGATCTGACCAACTGATTTTTACTCGTACGGACACCTGCTACGAATTTGGGTGTTCAAACCTTTTGTAACTGATGACCATATTATTTTGTCATTAGCTCCTGGACTATAAGGCACCTGTCACTGACAATATCAGGCACCGATTCAGGCTTTGTCAGACACTAAACCTCTGATGCCTGTCATTTTGTCTGGCACTGATTTGTCTTTTTTATTGATATTATTAATACATGTCCGGCGGTAAGTTGAAAATGTCAGGTACATATACTCTTTCATTAGTGCAAGACATTTTGTCAGGTACACGTAAAACCGTTATTTCCAGGCAGGCCTGTGTACATTTGTTGTAAATTGTGATTTCTGTGTCTTGTGTGTGGTGCAGTAGCAGATATTGGACAAGACCAGTCGATTTACACTGGCCGAGAAAGTTCACATGGATTTTCCACAGGGTTTCCCCTAGTCACTGGTGCAGAATGGGGACGGGGGGAGCCTATAAAAGAACACTTGTCAGTTTGATTCCAAATCAGAGTAGGCCGCTGTCCGGACATAATTTCCTGCATAGCACACCGTATGACATATGCCCATTTTAATTAGCCCAGTCGGAACAGAACAGTAGGACATTAATCTTGATTTCGTTTCGAACGTTTAGAAATATTTTTTCTCTATTTCAGATAAAACAAATTGAACAAGTTTGATCAGGAAAAACAATGAAATGAAATGGGGTTTAACGTGCTACTGTTTTGCTCCTTAACTGAGCTAATGAAGACGGGCATACGTCATACAGTGTGATATGAGGGAAATTGTGCCCAGACAGCGGCGCTACAGCCTACTCTTATATCGAATTCCAACTGCCAGGGGATCTTTTACGTGCACGCCAATTTGTACACGGCACCTCGGTTTTTCGTCCCATCCGAACGACTAGACAGCTGTCCTTGTCAGCACTCCCCCCCCCCTCCCCCCGTCCTGCGCCACTGACAAGGGGAAACCACACCGGAAAATCTGGATGAATGTTCTCGGCCAATGCAGGGGTGGTGAAGTTGAAGGTAGACAAGTGAAATGATATGAAATAAGGTTTAACGTCCTACTGTTCTGCACCGACTGGGATAATGAAGATGGGGATATACGACAAACAGTGTGTTATAAGTGAAATTTTGCCAGTACAGCGGAGTTGACACTTATTTCGAATTCCAATTGTCAAGGTTTCTTTAAGGTCCCCGCCAATGTGTACACGGGTCCTCGGATAGTCGTCCAATCAGAACGACTATACGTTGCCACTTGTCTGTACCACTGACAAGGAGGAAATACGTCGGAAAAAAACGATGAACTTTCTCGGTCAACAATAATGAGACCTCCAGGTAACCAAGACAACGTCCTACCAACTGAACAACCGTGGTGTCCTTTTGAAACTTGACAAAGTGAAATGAAATGAAATTTAACGTCTTACTTATCACCACCGACTGCAATGAGGGGCCTACTTTTATTTCGAATTCCAGTTGCCATGGATTCTTTTACGTGCCCGACAACGTGAAGACTGCAAAATGTCCCTCATAGTACACTGTATGGCGCATGCCCGTCTTTATCAGCCCAGTCGGAGAAGAAAAGTAGGACGTTAAACCCCATTTCATTTCATTTCTTTTCTAAATATTGAGCTGGAGATTTTGATCGCGACTTTTTTTGAGTTTTTCCACCGGTAAATCGAGACTATACTATACCCTCAGTCAACCAGTCCCCTCTTACTTTATGACTCATTCCAAAATAAAACGAAACGCGACATTTTGTGTAGGTTTATGAGCCGGATGAGTGGGAGGGGCAGAAATGATGAACCCGAAAAAAAAAAATCCTTTGGTTTTGCAACCGAAATCCCATGTTATTTCCACCTGAATTCCAATCAACCAATCAATCAGACGTTGGCATTGACCTGACACCAGAAATTTCACATCCCGGGAAACAAAGCTCATGCCCAATAAAATGTGGCGCATAAAGCAGAGTGACAAGTCTACAATGGCTTTAAACACTGTGTATTTTACTGATTTAAGATTTGTACCCATAGATCAATTTTAAATAATTTGGATTCCCGAAAACTTGATAATAAACAAAATGGTGGATATCTGAAAGTGTCACACACAATCCACTTAAAAGACAGATCCTATTTCGTTTCATTTTTTATAGTTCAAAATTTTGTTTTACTTGTCTTTACTACACTAGGATCTGGAAGAGTTGTTATATTTTTTTATTTTAAATGTTAAGTGTGGTACTTGAGCTTTATCTCCGAAAGGAATGTTTCTTAAGAGCTGAAAATGTCATATAAATTAAATTGTGGTAAATCTCTCGACATTGCATCAACACATCAACACATAGTGTACAGGAGCATGGGAATATACTCTCTCTCTCTCTCTCTCTCTCTCTCTCTCTCTCGTTAACAAACAGACAGTGCTAGATTCACATGTGGGCTTGGCAGGCTGAAACCTACGAGGGTCTCAAGATATGAGGGTCATCGGCTCGATATGGGTGAGTGGAGGGTGGGAAGGCTCATCGGGCCATGATAGGGGTCGGGGGTCATCGGGCCAAGAGGTTGGACGGGGGGCGGGGCATCGGGCCATGGTGTATAATATTTTAACTCTAGTCTTAAACATTCGACACTATCCTCAATAGTGTTTAACAGACACTTTGATCTTCCTGTTGTCGTGAGGGTGGGGGTGGGGAGGGGGGCTTCATCTAAACCTGGCAATGCCAACAGAAAGACAGACAGAGCTAACATGTAATGTGTCTGATTTAATTCAAAAATTTAGTTGCCAGTTTGTTTTGGATTTTTTGGGGGGGGAAACTAGAAACGGAAGATTCGTATGAAAACCGGGGAGCCACAGTGGCTAAGTGAGAATGACGCTGGCTCGCATGGATGTAGCGGGTTTGATCCCGGTGTTGTCCAATGTCCCGTGAACTCATTGGCGTGCACGTAAAAGACCCTTGGCAGTTGGAATTCGATCGATACTAGAGTAGGCCGTAGCACCAAATGGCGTATGCCCGTCGTCATTAGTCCAGTTGTAGCAGAACAGTAGGACGCGTCCGGATAAGCGGTTTTGACGTTCACGTCCAAACGACTCAATATCGCGAGACACGGTACATACATTGCATACAAACACAGACTTTTATTTCGGAGACTTTGTTAAAATCGGGATGGTCTCTTTAAACCCGATTTCATTTCCGGATGAAACCCAAAAGATTGAACAGGTAAACCTTTGTCAGGTACAAATGTGATATCGAACCCTGTATGGGTGGTAAATTTATGATATAGTTAGTTCACTTTCCTTCAAATGCAAAAATTAAATAGAACAGTTAGCTCCCTTCTTTTCGGCAGTAATCGATTTAATGGCGACGGGCATAAGCCATGATTGAATTTTTGCACGGACTCTTCATCAAGTCCAAATTTCAAGAATTTGCGAACGACTGGACGTTTTTATGAGAACTTGGACCAGTAACTGGGGTGGCGCTCTTCGAAGAACCCTAAGGCCCAGTTTTATACTACTGGGGGATACTTGGCACCCATCCATTCTAGTCACGGCTAGTTGCATATTGGGATCCCGAATATAAAGTTGAGTAACGAATAACGAGGTAGCTTCATGGATATGGTGATTCAGTTCCTTGTCCATAGGAAGCTTATTTTTTTTATCAGACTCTCGGTAAACACGAGGCTTTCCATTGATAAATATTAGATAGAGCTCTTAACAAATCACGGACATCAACGTATAGTCGTTCGGATGGGACGAAAAAAACGAGTCCCATGTACAAATTGGCATGCTCTTTAAAGATCCCTTGGCAGTTGGAATTCGATATTAGAATAGGCCGTAGCGCTGCTGTCCAGGTTACATTTCCCTCATAGCACTCTGCATGGCGTATGGCCGTTTTCATTTGCTCAGTCGAAGCAGTAGGGCGTTAAACCCCATTTCATTTATCATATCGTAAGATACGTTCCTCCCACAGCTAAAGACCCCTTTATGGAGATTATGGAAATAAAATTGAATCATATGTTAGTCCCGAAATGACCAAGTTTGTTTCGAGTGGACATAAATCCGAACTTGACTAATGAAGACGGGCATGCGCCATACAGTGTGATATGAGGAAAATATTGCCCAGACAGCGGCACTACGGTCTTTTTTCATATAGAATTCCAACTGTCAAGGGATCTTTTACGTGCACGCCAATGACTAGACAGCTGTGCTTGTCAGGCCCTCTGTCCTGCATCACTCTCAAAGGAGAACCACACCGGACAATCTGGATGAACTTTCTCTACCAATGCAGGGATCGAAAACCGACCTCCAGACTAGCGAGCCAGCGTCTTACCCACCTAGCCACCGTGATCCCCTTCGAAGAGCTTCGAAGTCATTCATCTATTTCAATCAAATATAGAACAAATCTACTTTGTTTAAGAAATAACTTTAGATTTGAAATAAGCCTAAAAGATAATTGTCATACTTAGAAATCACAATAAACAAACTCAATCCTAAATATAACATCTAAAGTTACTAAATTAGATA
Organism: Patella vulgata; assembly: GCF_932274485.2. NCBI lineage: Eukaryota > Metazoa > Mollusca > Gastropoda > Patellidae > Patella > Patella vulgata. The sequence goes on from NC_065881.2 coordinate 3,300,269, forward strand.
CCCTTAATGATGATATAATTGACAACTTAAATCGTTTATGAAAATATCTCTCTAGAATAGCAGACGAATTGCCGTCTGCCAGCATTCGACCCATCTTTTAACCCCCAACATAAACACCAGTGATACAAGTCCCTATTATCCAGCACTATCTAAACTATACAAATCATTTTAGTCTTGCTCATCAAGTCATCTCAAAAAATTAACATTGAAATTGGCTATTGTAAACCTTTTCACAAGATATTCTTTTAACCCCTAACATAAACACCCAATGTTTGTCAGTGATACAAGCCCCTACTATGCAGCTCTTTCTAAACTATACAAATCATATTAGTCGTGCTCATCCAGTCATCTCAAAAAATTACCATGGAAATTGGTTATTGTAAACCTTTTCACAAGATATTCTCAGCCACCTCTGAATTATAAAGTCATCAAATATTGCAATAATTGAAACATGGAAATTTATAATTAGTATTTAAAACCAGGTTTTCTCATTGACACTAAATGTACTTAAAATCTGTATCGCTCTATTGTATATAGGTGTGCAAAATACAGGCAATGATTTTATTTATATATATCATATTTTACTTTTTACTCTTTTATACATACTCAACTCTTACACTATACACATTATAAATAATTTTACTGTTCACTCTTTTATATCTACTCAACTATTAGACTATACATATTATAAATAATCAAAAATATTTGTTTTAATTATTGTATATTATTGTATTTTACTTTGCCTGTGTGTCATATATACATGTAGTAACAGGGAATACTTTGCCCGTGTGTGTCTTATATAGTAACAGCGAATACTTTGCCTGTGTGTGTCTTATATAGTAACAGGGAATAAGTAAAAAAATAAATTAAAGGTGTGGAAATTATAAAATACTGTAAATATTATAATGTATAATTATATTCTGTGAATAAATATATTACAAGCTAAAATAAATATCATTAGTATATCATGTATTATATACCTGACTGATATCATTACAATATCATTAGTATATCATGTATTATATACCTGAATGATATCATTACAATATTATTAGACCTCTACTATTGATCAATCAATTATATGTTATGATACTTCGTTTAGTCATAAAATACTATATTACTCGTCTAATGATAGCAGTTGTTTTAATGTTGATTCATTTCACTTGAATAGATGTTCGTTATACCCATTATAAATAATTACATCACTTGTACAATATAGCTTAGGTTAACCTTTGTTACAATTCTGATTCATTCCACATGGGAGCCACGGTGGCTCAGTGAGTAAGACGTTAACTCGCTAACCTGTCAGTGATGTAGGACAACGTATAGTCCTTTGGATGGGATGAAACACCAAGGTGAGGTCCATTGTACATATTGGCATGCACATAAAAGAACCCTTGAGAGTTGGAATTGGAAATAAGAGTAGGCCGTAGAGCCTCTGTCCGAACAAAATTTATCTCATAGCACACTGCATTAGCCCAGTCGGAGCTGAACAGTAGGACGTTAAAATCCATTTCATTTCATTTCACTTGAAATATACTGATTATAGACATTAATAATTCCCATCATATCTTGTAATACAGTAAACTTTGATGTTAATTATTCTCCACTATAAACCAATGATATGCTGTGTTTAGTATTAATTGGCCATCTATTATAGTTCATATAATATTAATAGTACATCATACTATGATATGCTTGGTTTAGTAGTAATTGGTTATCTATTATAGTTCATATAATATTAATAGTACATCATACTATGATATGCTTGGTTTAGTAGTAATTGGCCATCTATAATAGTTCATATAATATAAATAATATAGGATGTAGGTAATAGTTAACATGTACAGAAATTATTCACCTTAATAAGAGAGAGAGAGAGAGAGAGAGAGAGAGAGTTTCGTTATTAACATATTTTTCAATTTTATGTAAATGATTCGCTTATGCGTATGGGTCTTTAGAAGTGGGAGCAAAATTAAGAGGATGGGCCCTACTTCTTGTCCCGTACAAGCGGGGAATCGAAACCACACCACTTGACTCATTGCAGACCTTATGATCCAACGCGCATGCGTTAACCTTTCGGTCACGCAACCTCCCGCAATATTTGGAGAATTAATCTCTCAACTAAATATCCGCTTCAACCATAAGGATATTAAAGATACATTGTCACAAATATATTTATCAGGTGGTTATTTCCAGTAACAGTATGACATGATATATATGAAAAGTTTAGACGCCCAATCTTACTAGAAAAATACTGGATTACGCGAAAAACAGGAACTGAGCAAAAATGTCAGGGTATCACTAACAGCCAACCCGACGGCTTATTGTATGCTAGTTTAACTGAGGGAGAGGTTGTTATTTCTTGATCGAACGGTTTGTTTTCGGTGAAGTATCTTTAAAATATTCTGGCTTATCTTGATATAACTGACGTTTTAGTCATATAACCACAAAATAAAATAGGAATGTAATTTAACATTTCGTTAACACAACACAATACTACCGGCTTTTTATTCTGTTATTAAGGGATGTTATGCTAATGAGAAGAATTTTGCCCTGACAGCGGCGTTTCATCGAATGTATTTTACGTGCACGCCAATGTATACACGTAGGAACCATCCGAAGGACTAGTCAGCCCAATAGACGTTATACCCCTGACAGGTGAAACTCAGGCTTGACAAACCTCAAGGTTCTTCTCGAGAATCGAACTTAATTCCCTGACATCAATATGTTATTATCAGAATACTTAGACATTGATTTATTGTCTACGGTATCAACTCAATGGAAGCCGACGTAAATTAACCTTGGTATTATGTCAAGTATTATATTATCAAGGGAGTCGCGATGGCTCAGTGAGTAACGTCTATCATATAGAGTCAATTGGCGTGGACTCGGTTCCCCGCATGTACGTGACACAGAATAGGGTAGCCTGTCCACCCTCGTGGGTTTTTTCCTGGTCTATCATATACATAGAGTCAATCTGCATGGAGTAGGTTCCCCACATATACGTGTCAACGAATCTCGTGGGTTTTTCCGGGTCCTGAACTGCGGTTTCCCTCCACTTAACCCCATATCTATCTATCTTTCTCTCTAAATATAATCTAAACGTGACATGTTAATACTATTATAAAGATAGATCTAGGAGTAGCCCGTGTCACCAACACTAACAATATCCGTCGTCCTTTAATATAACATACATTCATAATACACCGCTAGATATGCATAGTGCTAGATATGCATTCATATATATAACATAAATATAGTCTCAATATATATCACACTATAAGTTGATCTACTTCCATACTACCTATGAATACTAACTCAATGCATGAAATTCAAACAAAAATCGAAATAATAGAACAAAATACAATACAAGGTTACGATATTCTAAAATATATAAATTAGCTGAGGTCAAAAACAGTGCTAAAAAGCAAATTAAACAATTAATCAATCAAAATAATACAGTATTTGATAATGAACAAGATATTCTAGACACAATTCACCAATATTACCAACAACTATATACTACCCAAAACATTGTCGAAAACCTAATAAACTCCTATATTGAAAACAGTAACATAAATACCCTAACTAACACGGAAAGAGATTCCCTGTCTCATTTCATATCTAAAGATGAAGATCTGAAGGCGTTACAAAGTTTCAGATCAAACCGTAGCCCAGGCATCGACGGTATTCCAGGAGATTTCTATATCAAATTCTTTGACACAATAGGAACCGACCTGACAGAAGTAATAAACAACATCTATCTACAGGGTGAATTATCTAACCCAATGAGAACCGGTATAATAATAATTAATTATAAGAATAAATTGTTTGTCTATAAGAATAAAGGCGACCACCGATTACTTAAGAACAAATAACCCTGTTATGTGTCGACTATAAAATCATCACAAAAATATTAAGTATATGAATGAACACAGTTATTAACAAATTGATCTCTAAAACACAAACGGGAGCCGGACCAAATAAAAGCACCTTCGATAACCTGTATTTAATTGATTCAATCCTAAATTATTTAGACACACATGAAACTAATGCCTATATCTTATCGTTTGATTAGGAAAAAAGCCTTTGACCGTATTGAACACAATTATATAAAAACCCTACTAAAACATATGAATTTTCCAAATGACATTGTAAATTGGGTTACAATACTGTTTAAAAATTTGAAAAGTAAAGTTCAAGTAAATGGATATTTCTCTCAAAATATCAAAAATAATCGTTCGATCCGTCAAGGTTGTCCACGATTCTTTATTCCTTACGTATAAATGTTGGCTCCGTATATAGCTCTCAACTAAATTAAGATAAAACCGAAATCCACCATGTTGGTGTTCGTAAACCATCCCATGACTCATTTCCTGAAAATATAAACATAAACATTAAAACAGACACAATTAAATTACTGGGCTTTTGTTCTGAGATCAATAAAATGGAAAAAAATATGGTTACCCCTCATCATGACGATTAAATCAACTATTAGTCACTGGTCTACTTACAACCTATCGATTAAAGAAAAAGTCTGTACTTGTACTGGTCACTCATTGATAGTAAGAACGTACAACCAAAAATAAACAAACACCTACCTCATATAAATTTTGAAAAAGTTTGGCATAATTTATATAAATGTCCAACACTATCTGAAATAGAAAAAGAATTTATGCACAAAATAATACACAATGCATTTCCCACAAAAGATATTCTCCACACTCGAAATATTTACGTAGATGACTATAAATGTCAATACTGCAAGAAAAATAATGAAACCTACAGTCACTTATTTCTACACTGCCCTAAATTACAGCACTTTAAATCCTTTGCTGCTACACATATAAACAATATACATTCCACAAAATCCTTCCATATCATGTATCTCTACCTCTGGATCATATGGTCCAACAGAATGCATCCCTATATCAACAACATCTCCAACCATCTGATATACCAATTCTATACAAAAAGAAAAGAAAAGAAAATATAAATAAAATCACCAAGCTTCACCCTACTCTGCCTTACTAAATTCTCTGGTGTAAGGCAAATTATCGTTCTGTGTGAAGCTTCTAAATTAATTACTCTATTATGTGACTAAGCAGATCGTGCTATTTACTTTTAAGTTGCCATAACTTGGCATCTTAATCATCTTTCGTTTTCGTTAAATGGCACTTTCATACTGTGTCGTATAAACAAAATACCCATGCACCCACCGAAATAATTGTATGTTCAAAAGAAAAAAAAGAAGCAGGTGCAGGTTCGAAGGCATGGCAAGAGGAATATCAGTTAAGTCGTCCACGAGCAAAGTCGTCCACACGAAAAATCTGGTGAAGTCGTCCACACTCGTTGGTGCAGTCGTCCACATAGGCGTACGGGGAAATTTTTGACTGGGGGGGGGGGGGCGGGCGGTGGTGGTTGGTGCCCAAAAAATGTAGTTAGGTTCTTAGTATGTTACATAATAATAATAAATTCGCTGTTAAATTGGACACATTCAAGAACACAATATTTTTTTTATACAATTTTTACAAAGTACAATTGTGTGCCCAAATACGTTGGTTAAGTCGTCCACACGACATAGTTTACTTTCGGGACACATTAGCTTTATCATTTCGGAACATCTCCACGCTAGAGCGGGCCCGTTTATTAATAAACAACAAAGTAAATTGTACACTAAAATATATTAACAATCAAATATTTATTTTTTCAGTTACAACAAAAAAGCATTAACGAAGGATTTTTCAGGCGGGATATCCGTGTGGGGAAGAATCGCCATGGAATTGTTGCCACAGAGAATCATTGAATTTGTTATATTTATGAAATTGTTATGTATTGAAATTTTATTGTACACTTTATATTGAATTTTATTGTAAATTTTGTTGTACACGTATCATCTGCGGGCACTGGATCATCTATTAACCTAAAAAATCAAATAATACAAAATACTAATTAACCAGGGACGAAATGGCTCGGATGGGACAAAAAACCGAAGTCTCGTGTATGTGGCGTGCACGTTGAAGATTCCTTGAGAGTAGGCCGCAGCGCCGCTGTCCGCTCTAAGTGTCCCTCATAGCACACTGTATGGCGTATGCCCGTTTTCGTTAGCACAGTGGGAGCAGAACAGTAGTTTGCTGTAGTTTACAAGTGATTCCAATCGCTTAAAGTGGCAGATCGAGACATTAACCTAATTCCGTTCTAAACAGGGAGCCAAAGGGTGCTAGCTTACTAAGTGAGTAAGACGTTGGCTTGTAAGCATGGAGGTCGCGGTTCATCTGGATTTTCCGATGTGGTTTACCTTTGTCAGTGGTGCAGGACGAAGGGCCTGCCAAGGACAGCTATCTAGTCGTTCGGATGGGACGAAAAACCGAGGTCTCGTGTATACATTGGGATGCACGTATGCCTTGGCAGTTGGAATTATTGGGTATTATTAATTGGGTGTTATTGGGTAATTCAACACGCCCGGTCGGGGCATATTAGAAAAAATGTTATAGGCCAAGGCATGTCATAGATTTAACATTAAAATCACCTGGGGAAAGAATTACTAATTACTAATTACTGACATCATAATTATGAACATGCTTAGAGTTATAGCCCTTGATTTCACATAAAACGTATCAAAGCTATATACAGGGCTGAGTTATTGCCCGAATTTCATGAAATTTGCTAAAATCCATATCAGCGTGAATTTGACCATCTTTCTTTTATTTAAATTTGGTTTTGGTGTTCAATAGGAGAATGTCTCAGTCACGAATACGGAAGGACTCCTCACTTTTTTTTCTATTTGCAATTTTTCTATATACACCCACGCGTAATATAGGCGTATAGAGTTGTCGGCTGTCGGTCAGCTGTTTCGTTACACAAATTTACAAACCTTGACAGGATGATCCATATCCATTTATCCTGCATTGTTGCAGTTTTATAGTAAAATAGATAGGGTGACTAATGTCGTCCAAGTTTATAAAACAATCAATTATTGTACCAGGTGAGAATATATAATAAAAATACATCACCTATTGATATATAATTATATATAAATAATCTTGTCTTGGAGAGCGGCGCGACAGCTTACTCTTACACGGAATTCCAATACCTGCACGCCTGAGTAGACAAGAACTGTCGGAACAACTAGGTGTTATCTATTGCCAGGCCCAAAGTCCTGCACAATGGAAAACGGGGGAACCACGCCAGTTCATGACAGTACATTTAACCCCGTATTTATCACAGTCACACCCAATATATATAATACTAGAATGGGGTTTAACGTCTCCTCAATTTAAGACTAATTAATGTATTTTTCTTTTCAATCGCCAGGCGTGCAATACGATGGTGAACTTTGCCTGGAATGCCGCTTTTTACCCTATCCGATGGATTAGGCACATTTCCTTTGTCAATTCCGCCGGGGCCTCCCTGAAAAGCGAGAACGAGTTCTTCTCGGGCCCATGGCGTGATTCGAACTCTAAAACGCAATTTAAAGTAATATTTAACTGTAAATGATGTTACATCAAAACCTTCTTTTAATTTTCTCTACCTTAATTATGGGGGGTTGGATGGCGGAATGGTTAGCACGCGCGCTGTACCATACGGCCTGTCATTGAGTGAACTGGCGGGGTTTCGATTCCCCGGTTGTACGTGACAAGGAGTAGGGTCGCCTGTCCAACCTCGTGGCTTTACTCCGGGTCCCCCGGTTTTCTCCCACTGCTAAAGACCCCTACGCACAAGCGAATGATTAAAATAAAATTGAACCATGTGTTAGTCACGAAATGACCTACTTTGTGTCGAGTGGACGTTAAACCCCATTTCTCTCTTTCACCTTAATTATGTTTTATTAGTCGCTACCCACTGTAAAATAGGGTGTTGGATGGCCGAATGGTTAGCGCGTGCGTGTTGTATCCAGGGGCGGATTGGGGCCGGGAAACGGCCCGAGGTCCCGTGTCGGAGCGGCCCCTTTTACTGATCGCGGAGCCCGGATGGGGGAGTCCGGGTGCTCTCCCCAGGGAAAATTTTGAAAAATGGGAGGCCATTTCCCGCAATTTGAGACCATTCCCGACATCCCAATTCTGTAATTTCATCTCTGTAAATAACGAGTTAAAAAAAATGTTAAGGAATGTTTAACACCAGTCTCAGGAAATCGTCTAGCACTCATATTCAGCAAGCAGACTGGCTATCATCAAATTTTGCTGAGGCCTTAAAATTGAAAATTTTTTTTGAGTTACAAACGATCGGCAGACGTTTCTGACGTATCCCCAGAAACAGGGTACAGGGGACTTAATAATTAGTAAATTTGCCGGTGAAAGTGTCTGGTGAATCCGGTGAAATTTTCGGATTCCGAATTCCGGCCCACACCCAGCACACCCGGCCCAGAAAGTCTATTATACCAGCCCATTCCAAACTCCAGTGATGGCGTGGTGGCCCGTTAAAGCTACCGGCCACATACAACATGATCATCATCGCTGCATGACCGGTTCAATACACCCCCCCCCCCATATAATGTTCAGAAGAAAAAGGTTTTATTAGACGAATTGCACCAAATTATTTTTTTCATTTTTTGTCTGACCGGCCGATGGCCCAATCCAGCCCTGGGTGTTTCATAAGATCTGTCATTGAGTCAACTGGCGTGGTTTCGATTCCCCGGTTGTATGTGACAAGGTGTAGGGTCGCCTGTCCAGCCTCTTGGGTTATCTCCTTGTCCCCCGGTCCCAGCCCTACGTGCAAGCGTATTATTGAAAAAATTGAAATACACTGTATATGTTAGTCCCGAAATTACCTAGTTTGTTTCGAGTGAACGTTTAACCCTATCTTCTCCCTCTCCATTGTAAAATACTGATTATTTGTTTGTTCTCAAATCCCCCCCCCCCCCGCATCAACAGTTGTAATAAAATAAGTTTATTTTAAACAATAAACCACAGCACATAATTATGGAAATAATAATTTATTTTGACATTAGGAAGTAATCTCTCAACTAAACGTCCGTTTCCACCGTAAGAATATAAAAAAAATGTCCGCCTAGTATACACTGTCCGGGCAGCGACACTACGGCCTACTCTTATATCGAATTCCAACTGTCAAGGGATCTTTTACGTACACGCCAATGTGTACACGGAACCTCGGATTTTCGGACCCTCCGAACGACTAGACAGCGGTCCTTGTCAGGCCCTCCGTCCTCAATCACTGACAAGGGGGAATCACGACGGAAAATCTGGATGAATTTAACTTTCTCGACCAATACAGAGATCGAACACCCAACCTCCAGGGTAGCGAGCCAGCCTCGAGATTCGAACTCAATCCCCTGACTCGTTGACTACCACGACCATCAATATGTTAATATCAGAATACTTAGACATTGATTTATTGTCTACGGTATCATCTCAATGGAAGCGGACGTAAATTAACCTTGATATTACGTCACGTATTATATTATCAAGCGAGTCGCGGTGGCTCAGTGAGTAAGACACTCGTTCGTTAACCAGGGGGTTATGGGTTTGATGCCAGTGTCGGTTGAGAAAGCTATTCGGGATTTTCCGGCTTGGTGTCCCTCTGTCAGTCCTGCAGGAACACCGTCTAGTCGTTCGGATGGAGCATATGGGACTAAAATCGGAGAGTCCCGATGAACTTTCTAAGTAAGGATATAGCGCCATGTGGACCCAGCCGTGTATATTATATCTAGAGGTTTATTAACTAGTTGATATATTACTACATTGTTAAAGATACCAAGTTGATATATTACTACATTGTTGAATATACCAAGTTGGAGACATACAGAGGAACACGTGGAATTATAGCTGTGTAAACGTATAAACATTATACATTATATTATATCTCACTATAAGTTGACCTACTTTCATACTACATACATTCATAATATTATAATTATAGACGTACACCGCTAGATATAGTGTCAATATGATATAGCGTGATAGTGGTAGACTCTGTTACCCACGCTAACAATATCAGTTGTACTTGACATGCATACATAACATACATTCATAATATTATATCAGTGGTGGTTGACGTACACCGTTATCGTCTGGGTGACAAAGGCAAATGCCGAAGGTCATTATATCAAAACGAAAATAAAAATAGAATTTCCGAGAAACTGCAGCAAGTTTACGCATGTTCAGTCTACGGCATAAGGAAGACAAACTGTGCAAGACGATGAAAGACGTGGATTTTTATGTGATTTAGACGTTTTCGATAGAATTTCCGAGAAACTGTAGCAAATTTTCACTTGTACAGTCTACAGTCCGAGGAAGATAAATTGTGTAAGACGATGGTATTATAGACGTACACCGCTAAATATAGTGTCAACATGACATGGCGTGCTAGTGGTAGACTCTGTTACCCACACTAACAATATCCGTGGTAGTTGATACACACAGTGATAGTCTGGGTGACAAAGGCTAATGTCGAAGGTCATTATATCAAAACGAAAATAAAAATAGAATTTCCGAGAAACTGTAGCAAGTTTACGCATGTTCAGTCTACAGTATAAGAAAGACAAACTTTGCAAGACGATGAAAGACGTGGATTTCTATGGGATTTAGACGTTTTGGTTGAATTAAATACTTTTGATTTTTAGTTCATCTGTCTCGATATCAAGTACCATATTGGGCTAATTGTTTGATTTTGTATTTTCATCCAGTTTGAACTCGTATTGTCTACAGATATGTGACTTAGACGTTTTGGTGAGCATTTATAAGAAACTATAGCAAGTTTATGCAGGTTCAGTGTACAGTCCAAGGAAGATAAACTGTGCGAGAAGATGGCAGGCGTGGTTTGCTATGGGATTTAGACGATTTGGCTAAATTTAATACTTTTGATTTCTAGGATATCGTATATTATATTAGCCTAATTGTTTGTTGTTGTTTTGTCCAGTTTCAACTCGTATTTTATACAACCAGTGCAACATACATCTATTCAAAATGGCGGAGAAGGAAGTGTGTAGTATTTGTTTGAACGATTTTCAACAACGCGTGGTACTCGATTGTAAACACCCCTTTTGTTTTATCTGTTTAGAAGATTATGTGAACAAAACCTCCACTAAAGATCAGTTCCAATGTCCATTATGCCGTAGCTTTATAAATCTTAGTGACGGAGGTCTGGATCGATTTAAACCTAAACCAATTAATATTCCTCAATGTGATGTATGTACGGAAGATACATGTCAATATTTCTGTCGAGACTGTGATCAATATTTATGTAAATCATGTAAAACCACGCATGATAAGATGAAAATTTGTAAAGACCACGTTGTGTCTCGATATGATGAAACACAGGTCTATCAAGCGCCTACTTCACACGAAACAATAAAGGAAAAAGCTTCGGCTTCGTCTATCCCAAATCCTAAAGATTTCTGTCTGCGCCATGAAAAGGAGCCCGTAAAAGTATACTGTAAAGATTGTACTGTAGCCGTTTGTTTGAAATGTTTCTTGGTCGATCATAATGGACACAATTATTTAGATTTACAGGAGGATGAAGTCAGACAAAGTATCAGACACGACTTACAATCACTGAATGATGAATTAAAAAAACAAATCACTAATTTTCAGAAACATTATGATAATTTAAATAGCAAATTAACTGAAGTCAAAAACTGCACAAAAACTGAATGTGACAAAGTAGATGCACAAGTTGAGAAAATCTGCTCAGAATTTCATAAAATCGGAGAAAATATTAAAAAGGAAATGCAAGAAACTAGTGAAGAGGAAGAATACAAATTCAGGAAATTAATGGAGGACATTAAAAGACTAACGGAAGATTTAAAAGCTAGTGTTAAATATTCAGTGAATGTTTTAGAAGATTCATCCGTTGTTCAAGTTTTACAAAGAATACCTAAAGTTAGACAGGAAAAAGATGAAAGTTGTTGTAGAAAATTGGATATACCTGATGTAAGATATTCAACATTTCAAGTAGCAGAGATAGATAAAACTTTGTTAACTAATCAACTTGGTAAAATTGTAAGTTGTCATCAGAATATGATTGGTAAAGTTGTAAGTTGTCATCAGAATATGTTTGAAGATGTTTTTAATGTGGATACTGTGCCAGGTTATGATGGTTGGTATGAAGGTAAACGACATGTAGTTTCAGGTTTTACATGGAGTATTGATGTGTATAAAGGATCATCTTCATTCTGTTTTGGATTATACCTGAATGACGTAGAAGATAAAAGTATTACGTCATGTAAAGTTGACGTCACATGTAAAGTTATAAATAAAACAGATGATAGACAATCTGTAGTTAAACAATGTAATGGGACTGTTGTACCTGGTGGTAGGACATCAAAATGTTATACTGATCTTATTGACTGGGAGAGATTCATTAATCCTGGCAGTGGATTTATTGATGATCATAGAAACTTTACAATTCAAGCAACAATTAATAATATAACTGACATTAAAAGACGTTAATAATTAGACTACTGTTATGGCTGAATGATTGTTAAATAATGTTTTGTTTACGGTGTAAGGGAGATAACATTATTTCTATCCGAAATGGAATAAATTATGGTCAATCGCTGGAAGAAGTAGTTGATAGTTTTTTTCAGATGGAACTTTAATACATGTATAATATCATTCCATATTATAATAAAAAATGATTCCAGATGGAACTAAAATACGTGTATAATATCTTTCCATATTAGAATAATAATTGTAAACTCTTTGTATTGTTGTTTTATTATGAAGCACTGGTAGTAACCAACAGGTCAAGGGAAACAAAACAAGTTACTGAACACAGGCATTCCAACCCATTCTTGTTCGACACCGGCTTTGACTGAGAAAGTTGAACAATTTCCAGCCTGTTTTCCACTTTGTTAGGAAAAACGTGTAGTTACCATTTTTAAAACAGTTCTTGATCTTGAAGTCTGTTAACTTACATTAATGCAATAAGAAAAAAACCTGTGCGCCGTTAATATAGAGGTAGCAGTTTACTGTTAAAGGTACACCAGTGGGAGGAAACCGGTGGACCCAGGGAAAACCCAAGAGGTTGGACAGGCGATCCTACTCATTGTCGTGAACAAGCGGGGAATCGAAACCACGCCACTTCACTCAATGATAGACCTTATGATGCAACGCGCACGCATTAACCATTAGGCAACCCAACCACCTCTCAATAGAAGATAGGATAGAGGGTTACAAATCTGATCACAAATTTGTATTAATACCTGCTTTAAATTAATAGCTGACTTAATTGGGTAGAAACGCCATTGTACGGACTAAATTCTCCCCTGTGCATTGCATTGTGAATCGTTATGTAAAAAAGTGAAGCAAAGTCTCTATATATTGGTGAGATTACAAGATTGTACCAAGTAATTATCAGGAATTGTTCTTCTTATATTAAATATTCTTCGAAATGTCGCCTAAATATGGTATCTATTAACCATAAGCATGGTTAATACTGGTTTAGTCTATCCAATTAGTAAAACAAGCCTAAATATGGTAGCTGTTTACCTTAAGCATGGGTAATAGCATGTTAGTCTATCCAATTAGTAGATATCACTAACAGATTATTGCTCTGTCTTACTAGCTATCCTTGTATAACCCACCACACAAGTTGTACTGATGTCGTCATGTCACGTTATATAACACAGCTAGCAATATATATCTGATATGAACTGTAAGAAACTATACAGCTGCTATATAAGACTCTGACACATAAAAAAAACATGTTAAAAAGCCAAAATTAGTATAGAGCCCCCCCCCCCCCTCAAATACACCCGCTTATAATTCTAAACTAGTTTATGATAACACATCCACTCGAGTTGGTGAAGTTGAAGGTAGACAAGTGAAATGATATGAAATAAGGTTTAACGTCCTACTGTTCTGCACCGACTGGGCTAATGAAGACGGGAATATACGACAAACAGTGTGTTATAAGTGAAATTTTGCCCGGATAGCGGAGCTGACTCTTATTTCGAATTCCAATTGTTAAGGTTTTTTTAAGGTCCCCGCCAATGTGTCTACGGGTCCCCGTATAGTCGTCCTATCCGAACGCCTACACATGTTGCCCCGTGGCCGTACCACTGACAAGGAGGAAATATGCCGGAAAAAAAACGATGAACTTTCTTGGCCAACGATATGAGACCTCCAGGTTAGCGAGCCGACGTCCTACCCACTGAGCAACCGTGGCTGTCATGGGTTCTTTTACGTGTCCGACAACATTTAACGTCTTACTAATCACCACCGACTGCAATGAGGGGCCTTCTTTTATTTCGAATTCCAGTTGCCATGGATTCTTTTACGTGCCCGACAACGTGAAGACTGCAAAATGTCCCTCATAGTACACTGTATGGCGCATGCCCGTCTTTATCAGCCCAGTCGGAGAAGAAAAGTAGGACGTTAAACCCCATTTCATTTCTTTTCTTTTCTAAATATTGAGCTGGAGATTTTGATCGCGACTTTTTTGGAGTTTTTCCACCGGTAATTCGAGACTATACTATACGCTCAGTCAACCAGTCCCCTCTTACTTTATGACTCATTGGAAAATTAAATGAAACGCGACATTTTGCGTAGGTTTATGAGCCGGATGAGTGGGAGGGGCAGAAATGATGAGCCCGAAAAAAAAATCCTTTGGTTTTGCAACCGAAATCCCATGCTATGTCCACCCGAATTCCAATCAACCAATCAATCAGACGTCGGCATTGACCCGATGCCTGAAATTTCACACCCCGGGAAACAAGGCTCATGCCATGTAAAATGTGGCGCATAAAGCAGAGTGACAACTCTACTATTGCGCTTAACACTGTTTATTACACTGATTTAAAATGTGTAAATGTTAAGAGTGGTACTTGAGCTTTATCTCCGATAGGAATGTTTCTTAAGAGCTGAAAATGTCATATAGATTAAATTGTCGTAAATCTCTGGACACTGTATCGGCACATGGTGTACAGGAGCATGGGAATATACACTCTTGTCTCTGTCTCTCCCTCTCTCTCTCTCTCTCGCTAACAAACAGACAGTGCTAGATTGACCTGTGGGCTTGACAGGATGAAACCTAGGAGGGTCTCAAGATATGAGGGTCATCGGGCCAAGATATGGGTGAGTGGAGGGTGGTGTGGGGGCTCATCGGGCCATGATTGGGGGGGGGGGGGTCATCGGGCCAAGATGAGGTATGGGAGGAGGGGGTGGGGCATCAACTAAACATTCGTCAATATCTTCAATAGTGTTTAATAGTCACTTTGATCTTGCTGTTGTCGTGAGGGTGGGGAGGGGCTTCAACTAAATCTGGCAATGCCAACAGAAAGACAGACAGAGCTAACATGTAATGTGTCTGATTTAATTAAAAAAATTAGTTGCCAGTTTGTTTTTGGTATAATCGTTCGGATGGGACGAAAAAACGAGTCCCATGTACAAATTGGCATGCTCTTTAAAGATCCCTAGATAGTTAGAATTCGATATTAGAATAGGCAGTAGCGCCGCTCTTCGGGCTAAATTTCCCTTATAGCACAGTGCATGACGTATGATCGTTTTCATTTTCACAGTCGAAGCAGTAGGGCGTTAAACTCCATGTCATTTATCATATCGTAAAATACGTTCTAAAAGAAACCCACAAACAGTTGTAATAATACATATCATTCATTTTAAACATATAAATTGAAATAAAATGACGTTTAACGTTCTACTGTTTTAAACATATAAATTGAATTAAAATGGGGTTTAACGTTCTACTGTTTGTCACCAACCGGAATAATACAGATGAAGATGAGGGACTTACTGGTTTGTGAGCCAGCGTCTTACTCTCGAGACACTGTGGCTAAGCCTGAGATTAGTCAAAAGGGGGACGATTATGTAAACGTCCACTTTAATTGAATCAAATGGCGTGGGTTCGATCCCGGCTTATTAGTGGCTACCATCGTGCTAAAAACCCGTACACGTGCAAGCTAAATGATATATTAAAAACATATCATATGTGGACGGTTAAAAACAACTCATCTAGACTGCCCAGGGTCACATCCGACATCACCCACTTTGAATTTCATATCTTTCTTTAACCGTATATCAATTATATGGTATGGTGCGTCGTTTAGTTATATATATAACATCAGATATTTTGATTTCATTTATTCAAGATGTCATAACATATATTTTACCGGTACCTTTAAATGATATTGTATTAAATTCCTTTATTTTATTTTATTATTATATGTGTAACAATCCACCTGTTTATTTAATCAGTGCAAGACAATGATAGATACGGTACATTATAATATTGATATTATTAAATATTTTCATAGAATGCTTCAATAAAACCTATATTACATTAGCAAGTATTATAAAAATAACCAAACAACATTTAGAGAAATATTCATCCCTATTTGTTAAATATAATTATAATGGAGAAATTGAACTCGACTTCTCCTAACCAGCACAGAATTCTATTTGACTTGTACCATTAAAATAAAAGTGAGAAAAGTGATTGGATGAATGATATGTCTCTTTGTTTAAGAAATAACCTTTGGGTATGAAAGTTGATTTTATCACACTAAAATACATTTGACGTATTTAGGTATGAAAGTTGCCATACTTAAATATATTTGTCATATTTAGAATACACATTGAACAAGCTCAATCCTAAAAATATATCTAAAAATAAATAATTCCCATACCCTCTCTCTCTCTCTCTCTCTCTCTCTCTCTCTCTCTGTTGAATGCAGTCTGAATCTAATCAATTAAGTGGAATCTAATCATTAGTCAATATTGCAAGGGAGTTAAATCTTTGTTAATTTTTAGAATATAATAATTTATGTGTATATTATTCTTAAATCAGTCTGAATTTAATCAATCAAGTGGAAGTTCAGTTTACTTTTATTACAAATATTATTCGGGACACTTTATTACCTCGAAACTTTTAGATCTTTCGAACTTCGAGGTCGGGTATTCCCGAACTTAGTTTAAAATTACTTTTTAAAAGTATGTTGATATACTGTCTGAAGAGCTTGGAATCCATTTCTCAACTCTGAATGTAATATAGACAAAACATTCAAAAGCTTTTGCGTAATCTTAATAATTTTTTCAAAACAATTCATTTCACTCTGAATCTCTTCATATTTTACACTTTTGCCGAAGAGCATCTAATTCTTCTATCGTTGAACCTATTAAAGTCAAAATCTCCATACCTGAGAAATCTTTTTGGTTTCTAATTTATTTAGAATCTCATATTATTTCTCACTTGTTAGCACGCGCGCGCTGTATCACACGGTCTGTCATTGAGTCAACTGGTGGGGTTTCGATTCCCCGGTTGTACGTGACAAGGGGTAGGGTCGCCTGTCCAACCTCGTGGGTTTTCTCCGGGTCCTCCGGTTTCCTCTCACAGCTAAAGACCCCGTTATGGAAATTATGGAAATAAAATTCAACCATATGTTAGTCCCGAAATGACCTAGTTTGTGTCGAGTGGACGTTAAATCCCATCTCTCTCTCTCTCTCTCTCTCACTTTGATAACTATTCAATGATTATTCCCTCGAACACCTCTTCCGAAGAACTTGTAATTAAATATTATATTGTTAAATATAATATAATAAGATCAAAACCTTCAAACATCCCTATTAGATTTCTTTAAGTTACAAAATTTATTGATGAGAATGCTTGAATATTCCAGAACATCCCTAAATATTCCTTCTAACACCTTCCCCGAAGAGCTTCGAAATGAAATGAAATGCTCCGAACTCGACTAATGAAGACGGGCATACGCCATACAGTGTGCTATGGGGGAAATTTATCCCGGATAGCGGCACTACGGCCTACTTTCATATAGAATTCCAACTGTCAAGGGATCTTTTACGTGCACGCCAATGTGTACACGGGACCTCGTTTTTTCGTCCCATCCGAATGACTAGACAGCTGTGCTTGTCAGGCCCTCTGTCCTGCATTACTGACAAGGGGAAACCACGCCGGAAAATCTGGATGAATATTCTCGGCCAATGCAGGGATCAAAAACCGACTTCCAGGATAGCGAGCCAGCGTCTTACCCACCTAGCCACCGTGATCCCCTCCGAAGAGCTTCGAAGTCTTTCATCTATTTCAATCTAATATAGAACAAATCTACTTTGTTTAAGAAATAACTTTAGATATGAAATAAGCCTAAAGGGTAATTGTCATACTTAGAAATCACAATAAAAAAACTCAATCCTAAATATAACATCTAAAGTTACTAAATTAAATACCCTTAAAGTTGATATAACTGACAACTTAAATCCTTTATTAAATATCTCTATAGAATAGCAGACGAATTGCCGTCTGCAAGCATTCGACCCATCTTTTAACCCCTAACATAAACACCCAATGTTTGTCAGTGATACAAGCCCCTACTATCCAGCTCTTTCTAAACTATACAAATCATATTAGTCTTGCTCATCCAGTCATCTCAAAAATTACCATGGAAATTGGTTATTGTAAACCTTTTCACAAGATATTCTCAGCCAACTCTGAATTATAAACAATTTTCTTGCTTACATTATCTTTATTTGCTATTGAAGTCACCAAATATAGAAACTTTTGAAACATTAAGAGCCATATTTTAAAATTTGAAGCATATTTTCAGATAGACACTATGTACTCAACAGCCAAAAACCTTTACACTCCAAAATCCCACTGCCAACCTGTTTAATTAGAAAATATCTGCAAATTATTTATTTAATGTAATTCTTTTTCTCTATATAATCTTCATTTAGACGTAAAGTCATCAAATATTGCAATAATTGAAACACTGAAATTTATAATTAGTATTTAAAACCAGATTTTCTTATTGACACTAAATGTACTTAAAATCTGTATGCTCTATTGTATATAGGTGTGCAAGATACAGGCAATGTTTTTATTTGTATATATTATATTTTACTTTTTAATCTTTTATACATACTCAACTCTTATCCTATACATATTATAAATAATCAAAAATACCTGTTTTTATTATTGTATATTACTGTATTTTACTTTGCCTGTGTGTCTTATATAGTAACAGTGAATAAGTAAAAAATAAATTAAAGGTGTGGAAATTATAAAATACTATCAATATTATAATGTATAATTATATTCTGTGAATAAATATATTACAAGCTAAAATAAATATTAATAAATCATGTATTATATACCTGACTGATATCATTACAATATCATTAGACCTCTACTACTAATCAATGAAATTATATGTTATGATGCCTCGTTTAGTCATAAAATACTATATTACTCGTCTTATGATAGCAGGTGTTTTAATGTTGATTCATTTCACTTGAATAGAAGTTCATTATACCCATTATAAATAATTACATCACTAGTACATTATAGCTTAGATTAACATTTGTTACAATTCTGATTCATTCCACATGGGAGCCACATTGGATCAGTGAGTAAGACATTAACTCGCTAACCTGGAGGCCCCGTGTTTAACCAATGCGTTGATCGAGAAAGTCCGCCCATGTCAGTGGTGTAAGACGGAGGGCCTAGCAATGGACACCGTAAAGTCTTCTGGATGGGACGAAAAACCGAGGTGAGGTTCCGCGAACACAGTGGCGTGTACGTAAAAGAACCCTTGACATTTGGAATTGGAAATAAGAGTAGGCTGTAGAGTCACTGTCCGTGCAAAATTTCCCTCATAGCACACTGCATGGCGTATGTCAGGTATATAATACATGATTTATTAATATTTATTTTAGCTTGTAATATATTTAGTATACTAATGAGAACAATTTTGCCCGGACAGCGGCGTTCATCGAATGTATTTTACGTGCACGCCGATGTATGAATTGAAAAGTAGTGTGGTAGTAAGCACCGTGATATTAAGGGTATATCTTTTTTTTCTACCTAAACTTCATCTCCGCAAACACGTTCAATCTAGAAAAGTCTACAAACTGTTACTTTAATGAAGTGTGTTGAGAGATCCGGCTCCTACTTGACAAATACGTAAGACGATATGAACATCAATACATAAGATATATAACGTGATTTAACTGGAAGGTGATATATACTATTCAAAAAAAGTAGGGGATATTTGATTTTCGGGGCATAATACTAAAATATGCAAATGACTACGAAAAAAGTCACTATAGAACCTAACAGAAGAAACATTTCCAGTTACATGTGACGCCCAAACGCACCAATAGCTACCGCATGGAATGCAGGTGATGCTTGGGATCATCATGGGGGTCCAACCCAAGATTTGCACGACTCTGACTTTGAATGTTACAGTCATTGTGGCATTGAATTCCAGGGTGGAAACATCAGTTTAATTGTTTTAGTGACCAGAAAACAAATTTTGATATGCGTCGGCTTACCCAAAATGAAAGGTTACGTGCCCTTGGCATGCTACAGATCGACACAACACAGGCGGTTGTGGCGCGGACGATGAATGTTTCTCAGTCTGTCATAAGCAGGCTATGGTCCAGATACCGTGATACACAATCTGTACAGGACAGACCACGTTCAGGTCGACCAAGGGCGACAACTCAAGCCCAGGATCGATTTATCCGTACCTTGGCCTTGAGATATCGTGTCATCACAGCAAATCAGATCAGCGCTCGTCTTCAAACAGACACTGGTGTGAGAGTGAGTGGCCAGACGATTCGGAATCGACTGCATAGGGGTCACCTTCGCGCCCGACGTCCTCGCGTGATCCCTTGTTTGAGAGATCATCACATTCAGGCAAGACGTCGTTGGTGTAGGGATCGTCAACACTGGGATAATCGACGCTGGAGCAATGTGATGTTTTCAGATGAGTCAAGGTTCACTGTTGATTTTTTGGACAGACGTAGGAGGGTGTGGCGTCGTCGAAACGAGCGCTTCCAAGACGTTAACGTCATCAGACATGATCGATTTGGGGGTGGTTCTGTTATGGTGTGGGGAGGCATCACTGTTGCTGGAAGAACGGCTTTACATGTTGTTGCAGGGCGTGTTACAGGCCAGTACTACCGGGACAACATCTTGGCAGTCCATGTTGTGCCGTTCGCACGACGTCATGGCCGCCGTTTCATCTTCCAGGATGACAACGCAAGATGTCACAGGGCCAGGATCGTTACAGGTTACCTCCAACAACAGAACATCACCACATTACCTTGGCCAGCACTGAGTCCCGACCTCTCCCCCATCGAGCATGTCTGGGACATGCTTGGACAGAGGTTACGTCAACGTCAACAACGTCCTGCCAATGTCCAAGAACTTGCTGCTGCGTTGCAACAGGAATGGGACAATCTGGACCAAAATGACCTTAGACGTCTCATTAGGAGTATGCCACGTCGGATCAATGCTTGTTTGGCAAACAGAGGAGGATTTACCCGTTACTGACTTGGTTGTGATGCTGTGGTAACTTTGCTGTTTGACCCCGGGTATCATTTTACCCTTATAATGGTCAGTCTGTGCCTTACTTAGTCTAACGATCATTTGGAATAAATCGATGAATGTGAACTTCATTTCATTTTGTCATTTGTTTCTTCGTCAGTTTCATTAGGTGACTTTAATAACACTTAAAAATCAAATATCCCCTACTTTTTTTGAATAGTATATATGCAACATAGATAATAATCTTCATTCAAGTTAAACCAACTGTATCTATTTATTGTTAAGTCTTACGCCAAGCTGAATAAACTATATGATTTATTGTCATTAACAAATCATTGTGTGGTTAACGGTGTCTAATTAAAAACTATAATTATATTAATTTATTTAAGGTGGCTAACGGTTGCACATACCCTCCAAGTAGCACAATAAACCCTAAAATCAATAACGTAAGGATATCCACCTATGAAATCAAAGACAACCAATATTCTGGAATTACAATAATCAGTTGGGGAGATTATAATCTATTGTTTAATACTGTGATTATATTCAAGACAATAAATCATATTCTAAACCACAAACAAGCCATAGCACGAAATACCTTCTAGTGCCAACATTTTAATGTATCTAGAATTTTCTACATCTAGTCTACTGCATCCAGATTTTTAAAGCGCGTTAACAATATGTCATTTTGGGATTAACATATCGTGCAATTCATATTCATTTGACAATCGGCCTAAAAATGTTGATTAACTTAAAATCGACCGTTTTATAATGCTGCCATTTTGGATTTCGAAATTTACATATAGCTTTAAATTAAAGGTCTGACTATTTATTTGATTCGTTCAAACCAGTGATGTGTTAAGATAGATATAGAATATGTTAATACAGCCGTCGTAATGCTAGGCTCTACTCGATAAGTCTCGATCCTTCGTCTCGTATGATCTTAATACGAATTCTAGATATCATGTTAGGTATCACTGAAACGCACGTTCATTTCTATTTTCAAATATTTAAATAATTTTCTGGCACATTTATATTTACATACTTTGAAAAAATGAAATGAAATGGTGTTTAAGGTCCTACTGTTCCAGTCCGACCGGGATAATGAAGACGGGCATACAGTGTGCTAAAAGTGAATGTTTGCCCGGGCTGCGGCACTATGGCCTACTCTTATATCGAATTCCAACTGCAAAAGGATCTTTTACGTACACGACAATGTGTACACCCGAATGATTAGACAGTTTTCCTTGTCAAGCCATGGTCCTGCAACCACTGACAAGGCGAAAGCACGAAGGAAAATCCCGACATACTTTCTCGGCCAGTGCAGGGATCGAACACGCGACATACAGGATAGCGAGCCAGCGTCTCGCCCACTTAGCTACCCTGGCTCCTTACTTTGAAAAAAAGATAAAAAAAAATCTAATCTGTATCTTTTAACAACGGACGTGACAATGAATAGGGTCCGTCGGATACACCACTGGCAAATAAGAATGTACGTTTCCAACGTCTTCCAAAGTCCTACTCAATGAGCCAACGTGGCTCCAGAACAGTGTATAGTCGATCGGATAGGTCTAAAAAACGAGGACATTGTGCATGTAAAAGAATCCACCACTATTGGAATTGGTTAAGAGCAGATGGTATCGCCGCCTGTCTGACAAAGCTGCCCCCCCATAGCACACATCGATGGTCTTGGGTGGCCGAATTGTTAGCGTGTGTGCGTTGTATCATAAGGTCAACTAGTGTAGTTTCGATTCCCCGGCTGTTCGTGACAAGGAATAGGATCGCCTGTCCAACCTCGTTGATTTTCTACGGGTCCTCCGGTTTCCTCCCACTGCTAAAGAGCCCTACGCGCAAGCGAATTATTGAAATAAGATTGAACCATGTTAGTCCCGAATAACTTGGTTTGTGTCGAGTGGTCGTTAAACACACTTTCTATCTCCCACCTCTCTCTATCTCCTCTCCCTCCATATCTCCCTCTCTATCTCTCTCCATCTCTCTCTCTCTATCTCTCTCCCTCTCTCTCTCTCTCCCTCTCTCTCTATCTATCTCCCATCTCTCTCTCCCTATCTCTCTCTCTCTCTATACAAGACTCTACTTTCCAGTTTTTTTTATCACAAGACATCATATAAGTCCAGTTCTTCCAGTGCTCTTAAAATTTAACATTGAAAAGGGCTATTGTAAACCTGTTAAGGCAGCGTCTTATCCACTTAGCCACAGCGAGCCCCTGTAGAAAATATAATTTCGATGATTTCCATTTTTAAATACTAACTACAGGCAGGCTCCTCTCGTTTAGATTCCTCTTCCGATTCGTCCGATTCAAGTGGAATCTCATCACGTGTAGAGCCATGTTCAAATTCCGGAAAGGTGCACACTTCATTATCAGCCAGGAATGCTTAAAAATCAGAGGAACATTGGATCATAAATTGTATTTTCTATATAAAGTGACTTCAATGATTTAAAATTAAAAACTACTTTATATTATTTTTTATATGTGAAATTTAGATGATTAAGACCATACCTCCATTTAATTCAGGTGCCACTGCCGTTTCTTTCAGCTACCGGTTTAATTCTGTTTACGCTACCTAAACTAGATAATCCAGATTCATGAGGGATATTGAGACCGGACATTGGCGCCACGGCCTATTCTTATGGGATGGTTAACGTACACGCCACATACATGGGACCTCGGTTTTTCGTCCCACCCGAGCCAGTATACGTTGTCCCTTGTCAGGTCTGCAGTCCTGCACCACTGACAAGGAGGAACTACATTGGGGTACTTTCTCTGTCAACGCAGAGATAGAACACGGGACCACCAGGTCAGTGAGCCAACGTCTTACCCACTCAGCCACCGTGGCTCGCTGGTGGAAGACAAATATCTAATTGTAATATCAGTTATAAGTTGGTTCAATTTTGCTCAGTATTTACAAAGATATATACAATATAGAAATTCCATCGATCTATGTTACTCGCTATGAAGTACGCCTGCGGCCATTTTGTTGTCGCGACAATTTAATGACAAACCCGTTTTAAATCCGACTGAATCCAATTAATATAAATGATTAGAAAACGATGAAGTAATTAATATTTAATTTTAAACTATAAATTATACTATTCGTATTGACTTAGATTACCATTACTGAATATCAAAATAGCCAAAACATCTTTAAATATATTTATGAATTAATGTATGGATCCATTGATTTATTGATGTATTATTTCATCAATGTGTTAATGTGTCAATGGTTTTGTATTTTGATTCAGGAATGTATTTCTTTTCTTTTCATTTTTCTTGTTTTTTTAAAAAAATAAAAATAAAAAATAAAATAAAAAAATAATGCTTTTAATTGATTAAGAATATTTTGTGCTGTTCCATGATTAAAATGTATGATTATATATTTATTGAATAAACATATTTACAAAAAAAAAACGCTGGCTCGCTAGCCTGGAGGTCGGGTGTTCGATCCCTGCATTGGCCGAGAAAGTTCATCCAGATTTTCCGGCGTGGTTTCCCCTTGTCAGTGATGCAGGACAGCAGTCTAGTCGTTCGGATTGGACGAAAAACCGAGGTCCCGTGTACACATTGGCGTTCACGTAAAAGATCCCTTGACAGTTGGAATTCGATATAAGAGTAGACCGTATTGCCGCTGTCCGGGCAAAATTTCCCTCATAACACACTGTATGGCGCATGCCAGTCTTCATTAGCCCAGTTCAGAGCAGAACAGTAGGACGTTAAACCCCATTTCATTTCATTTCATTTATATTTTGTACAGGTCATTTATAAACCGGGGGCTCGGTGATTAAGTCGCTGACTCATTAACCAGCAGGTCCGGGTTCGATCCCGGTGTTGACCGAGAAATGTCCATATAGGATTTATAAGTGGTGTAGCATGGATAGTGTGACAAAGAAGACTCGCTCCCGGTGTTGGGTGAGAAATGTCCATATAGGATTTATAAGTGGTGTAGCACGGATAGTGTGACAAAGAAGACTCGCTCCCGGTGTTGGACGAGAACGTTCGTCGAGATTTTCCGGTGTGGTTTTCCCTTGTCATTGCAGGACGTAAAAGATCCCATGGCAGTTGTAATTAGATATTAAAGTAGACCGTAGCGCCGCTGTCCGGGCAAAATTGCTTCATACCACATTGCATGACGTATGCCCGTTTTCATTAGCTCTGTCAGAGCAGAACATTTTTATTTGGTTAACCGCGGTGGCGAACAAACTCATTTCATTTCCTTGATTCTTAGAATTGAAAAGTTCATGAATAAATGTATACGTCAATATTTGATGGGTCGTCGCAAAAACACAAGTCCAAACCCAAATAATATGATACATTAAGGGCATGGCTTATAAACATTAAGATGGGATTGCTTCCATGGATGACTTTCTTGTAAAACGACCCAGACACGTACTTTTAAATTGATTATAACACGGTCCTATTCGTTTCGTTTTTTATAGTTCAAAATTTCGTTTTACTTGTCTTCATAACACTATGATCTGGAAGAGTTGTTATATAACAGGCGCTCTGCTTCATTTGTGGAATTAGCCAATGAACCGGCCTGTTACAGCGTTCCGTGCATGGAACTGTGGTAAACCACTAGAAACCGCAACGCTGCTTGATTAATCAATGTCTGACGTCATAGGGTGAAAAGACGCTCGTATGACCCTTGAAACGACCTCGCACTACAGTCAGATCTTCGAATAGTAGAGGCCGTCGAAAGTATCAAAAACGAAACGAAATATAGATCTGTATTTTAATCGGATTGGAGTGAGATGTTTGTATTCTATAAACGTAATGTCTAACACATTCGAACCATGTATGTTTTTTGATTAAATTTTCGACAGCTTTGAGATAGCAATAATGTAGAATAAATGTTCGCATTGTTTAAACAGAACATTTTGTTAAACTAAACATACATTATTACGTCACATTAATAATGATGTCATAGGAGTGAAATGTTATATATTATATAAACTATTGAATAGACATTTATTAACAAAACAAGACCATTAATCGACTCTCGATGGCATTGGATACTCGAGATTTTAACTAGATTAAAACGGTTCCCCATTTAAAAATTTAATTTAAAAATCCCGATTAGTCTATATCACTATCAGTGCCCTGGTTAACACTGTGCATACATCTTGTCAAAACTACAAACAATGATAACTTGGCTGAGAATGAAGTAAATCAAGGGGTTTCCACATGTTGCTCCATTAACATTGTGAATGGGGAAATCTTTAGTGGTCTGTGACCAAATAAATAAAACTGTGCTAACAAAATGAAACTAGATTTGCCACGGCTAGATCTTATTCTTAAGGTCAACTCAATTCTCGTCGATGTCGTTGGGATGTAATAAGTAGAGCGCGTGATTGTTGACGAGATTGTAGGTTAGGGTTAGACTAAGTATTAGGGCTATGTCCAGGGTTCGGGTTAGGGTTGGGATTATAGTGTTAACCCTGTTTATATCTCGTGACCTTTGGCCAAACTTGAAGTTGGCCTTATCAATTAGATTTAACCCTTTGTGCCTATCTTCCTATAAATTTTACTCGAAACGAAATATAATTTTATATAATTAATGTTGCAGTGTTTTCGGCACTATGTCCTTCCGGCACATTTAACCAAATGTGAATATTTTTCCAATTACCCCTAAGTACCACTCGAATTTCCAGTCAACAAACTCGGTCGATGGTTGGGCTAAAATTTGGGAATAGTTTGTTTGACTGAAATAAAAAACGCACTAACTCAAATATGATTACATCGTTTTTTGTCTATTTTGATTATTTTCCCCCAAGTTCAAATCTGACAGTTGAAGTCACAACTTTATTGAGATTTTCCTTCCAATAGCAATCCCCTAAACAACGTGTTGACCTCTCTTTGCGAGTAAGGTCGTCATCTCGGGTTAAGGGTCAACGACTGACGTCATCAACTGAAAACAATGGCCGTACTAATATAAACAACTTGAATTAAGTCTGTGTCCGAGGCATAAAACTGATGACAGCATAGTATCTAGTAGCTTCGGAATAAAAACAACCGTGTGGAGGGATTTATAGAGGAGTTGGCTACATGTTGTTATCTTAGTTACTGCCACCACTGCTTAATAAAGTCAAGCTTTACGTTTTTCCTCGTCATATTGAGCGACTGGATTATTCGACTGGATTATTCGACTGAATTATCTGCTTGATTTTTTTTTTTCGACCGGATTATTTGACTGTTTTTTCGGCTATCCCCGGCCCTAAATACCTATTTATCAGACTACTTTTGCCCCATAAATTGAACTTGAAACTATTTGGCAGGGGAGGGAGGTGCAAGCCCCCGGCTCTTTTATGGCTATGGGTATGACTGAACTACTCGGTATTATCTTAGTTCACTGCAATTCCTGCTTATTATTGAACGGCTGTTTTTAACTTCTCATCATATAACTGTCATAAGCACATTTTGTCAACTTGATCTGGTATGAAGACCCAACTTGATCTGGGATGTGGATTTATCGACAGTGATATTCGTCTAGTTTTATTGACTGAGATATTCGACTTGTTTTATTGACTGTGATATTCGACTGGTTTTATCATGGTATTATAAGGTCCATGGTTTTACCGACTGAGGTATTTGACTTATTTTATCGACTGAGATATTCGACTTATTTTATCGGACTGGTTTTATCGACTGAATTATTTGACTCGTTTTATTGACTGAGATATTTGACTGGCTTTATCGTCTGGATGAGGCCACAATAAAATAGTTTTATTGACTGGGATATTTGACTTTTTTCGACAATAAAATCAGTCAAATAATTCAGTTGACAGAACCAGTCGAATAATTCAGTCAACAAAACCAGTCAAATAATCCAGTTAAAAAAAACCAGTCAAATAATCTAGTCAACAAAACCAGTTGAATAATCCTGGCGAAAAAACAGTCAAATATCCCAGTCGATAAAACCAGTCGCTCAATATTAAGTACCGGTGGCAGTGAGCTAAGGTAATATAGAATAGCCCAATCATGGTCGTAGCCAGGGGCTTCACCCCCCGCCCCTCCCAACTACTTTAAAGTCAGATTTTTCGGGCAAAAGTCTTATGATCTAGGTATTTAGTTGATACATGTACTAAACGAAGAGTAATGTATTTGGCCCGTCATCTAAGTGAATAGAATCCTACATAGGCCTGTAGTCAGGGGCTGGGGGTATTGGACGAGTCAGGGTTTTTTTTGTGACCTCGTCAAGTCGAATATTTCAGTGTATATTTCAGTCGAAAAAAAGCAGTCGCTTGACTTGATGGTGGAGGACCATACTTTATGAATCACTAATTGGAGTGAACTAAGATAACAATAAGTAGCCTGGAGCCACGGTGGCTAAGTGAGTAAGACACTGGCTCACTAGCCTGGAGGTTTGTTCCTGGTATTGGCCGAAAAAGTTCCTCAGGATTTTCCGGGTGGTTTCCCCCTGTCAGTGGGGCAGTCGTTTGGATGGGGTGAAAAACCAAGGTCCCATGTACACATTGGCATGCATGTAAAAGATCCCCTGTATGGCATATGCCTGACTTTATTAGCTCAGTCGGTGCACAACAGTAGGACGTTAAAGCCCATTTTATTTCATTGAGTAGCCCTTTCATGCTCATAACACGGTTCCACTTTCAGGGAATGTATCTGGTCGAGTGTGTTCTCTAAGTATCGGAAATGAATACAGATTTTTCGAATAGATCTTCAACACTTTATTTCAAGAGCAAATAAATAACAGCAACAAGTAAACAACTTATATCTTCCTACAAATTGGTCCTCCAACTGGTACATAGGTTCCCTCAGCTGGTCTCTCCAACTATAATTCATCTTACATACATTTTTCTTTTTATATAAATTAGTTACTATGAAAGTATTGACATAAACATATAATTATTGAAGGATTAAGTCATTTAAACAATAGTAAAAGAAACTTAACAGACCACCCACTTTAGTTATTTAAATCGACTGACAAATTAATTGCTGTCTGCTTCTAATGACTAACCAAGTGAACCAAGATCAATAAGTAGCCTGGAACAACAGTGGCTAAGTGAGTAAGGCGCTGGTTCGCTAGCCTGGAGGTCGCGGGTTCGTTCTCGGTATTGGCGGAGACAGTTCCTCAGGATTTTATCCAGGTGGTTTCCCCTTGTCCGTAGGGCAGGACGGAGGGTGTGACAAAAACTACAGCTGTCTAGTCTTTCGGGTGGCATGAAAAACCAAGGTCCCATGTACACATTGGCGTGCATGTAAAAGATCCCTTGGCAGTTGGAATTCAATATATAAGAGTAGGCTGTAGCGCTACTGTCGGGGCAAAATTTCCCTTGTAGCACACTGTATGGCATATGCCCATCTTCATTAGCCTAGTCGGTGCACAACAGAAGGATGTTAAACCCCATTTCACTTCATTATGTAGCGGGAGTGATTAAGTGGGTAAGACGCCGGCTCGCTAGTCTGGAGGTTACATGTAGGTGTTCGATCCCTGCATTGCCCGAAAGAGTTCATCCAGATTGTCCGGTGTGATTCCCCTTTGTCAGTGATGCAGGACAGAGGGCCTGACAAGGTTAGCTGTGTAGTCATTCGGATGGGATGACAAAACGAGGTCCTGTGTACACATTGGAATAAACGTAAAAGATTCCTTGACAGGTGGAATTCGATATAAGAGTAGGCTGTAGTGCACTGTCCAGACAAAATTTCCCTCATGGCACACTGTATGGCGTATGCCCGTCTTC
This sequence comes from Patella vulgata, assembly GCF_932274485.2. Lineage (NCBI taxonomy): Eukaryota > Metazoa > Mollusca > Gastropoda > Patellidae > Patella > Patella vulgata. The sequence continues at coordinate 3,330,251 of NC_065881.2, forward strand.
ATTAGCCCAACAGTAGGACGTTAAACTCCATTTCATTTCATATTATTAAGTAGCCCTTTCATGCTCATGACATAGTTCGACTTTCAGGGAATGTATCGCGTGGAGTGTGTTCTCTAAGTATTGGAAATGACTACAGATTCTTTGAATAGATCTTCAACACTTTATTTCAGGAGCAAATAAATAACAGCAACAAGTAAACAACTTATAACTTATAACTTCCTATAAATCAGTCCTGCAACTAAGTTGGTCTCTCCAACTACTGTATAATTCATCCTACATACACTTGTCTTTTTATATAAATTAGTTACTATGAAAGTGTTGAAATAAACATATAATTATTGAAGGATTAAGTCTTAAGCCATTTAAAACAATAGTTAAAGAAACTGAAGAGATCAAACACTCTAGTTGCCAGCCTGTCATAATTTATATGGAGTGACAAATTAATTGTTGTCTGCTTCTAATGACTAACCAAGCATTAATGAATGTTAAAATATAGATTTGAAATTAAAAATAGAATTAAACAATAATAAAATAACATATGACCTATACATTAGTCATGTGTATCCACCTTAAAATTATTTCAAACAAAAACATGACCCCATGTTTTAATCATTAATACAATCAAAATCCTTATTTTTCCATTATTCAAAATAACATAATCTATAACTATTTTCACGATAATAATTTCTATTCCTGTACAAAGGATTCCTGCTGTAAGGCCTAACATGTCTAAATCTGTGATCTTGAGTCTTGACGGCTGGTGCATTTGGCACTAAAACTTGAAACATCTCGCATGGCTGCAACCTTTATCATTGCAATTGGCAGGATGACACCATTAACACAAGGTTATTAAAAAAAGATACATCGTTAGTATCCAGAACATTTTGAACACCCGCATCCTTTTTACTGGAGGTCACAGAAACCTGTACTTTTTGGGCACCCTTTGCAAAAAATTCCAGCTGTCGCTGTCTATCCCTTTGTATTTGGACAAAAGAACGATATTTCTTTTCCGGACTGGGTAATTAATTTTCTGAGAAGTCCCTTTTAAAGCCCATTTAAACCCCTGTTTGAGACTCCAAGACACTGATAGTTGATCAAGATTTCTTATTGCTGCTACTGCTGCTGAAGGAAGAATAAAGTTGATATCCATGCCTTCTTCTTCAATATATTATGTACAATTTGACTAGCAGGGAATGTAGCTCTTCGACGTGTGTTCTGTTAGGATCAGAAATGAATACAGATTCTTGGACTGGATCTTCAACACTTTATTTCAGGAGCAAATAGTGCCTACATAACAGCAACAATTAAACAACTTATAACTTCCTATAAATCGGATCCCCAATTACATGTAGTATATAGGTTTCCTAGGTCTCTCCAAGTAATGATTCATCTTACATAAATCTGACATTTTAACGTGGCCTTGTCCAGACGATAAAATCCCACACATATCTCAGTCGATAAAATCAGTCAAATACTTCAGTCGATGAAACCAGTCGGAAAAACAGCCCATTGAGTAGCTCAATGTTCGTTGCCATAGCTGTAGGAGCCGAGGGCTTGGGCGGGGTTTGGTCCTCACCCGTCGCAGGAGATAATTGTACTTAAGTAGATACTAATATTGTCGGCCCCCACCTCGAAAAGAATAGTCCCTATATATGACCATAGAAACGGGGTGTTGGTGGAATGGGAGGGGCCCTGTGCGTGGGAGCGAAAATACTAGTATCTAAAGTACATGTATCACTTAAGACTTGAAACTAGTTGGGAAGCCCCCCGGCCCCTACCCAATGCCCCCGGATCCTTCAGTTATGGCTACGAGCATGATTTGCTAATGAAGACGGGCCTACGCCATACACTGTGCTATGAGGGAAATTTTGCCCGGACAGCGGCACTACGGCTTACTCTTATATCGAATTCCATCTGTCAAGGGATCTTTTACGTCCACGCCAATGTATACACGGGACCTCGGTTTTTCGTCCCATCCGAAAGACTAGACAGCTGTCCTTGTCCGCCTCGAAAAGAATAGAGTCCCTATATATGATATGAACGTAGAAAGGGGATGCGATGGGGCCGGGGTGTGTGTGAGGTATTTGACATTTTCATGTGGCCTCGTCCAGTCGATAAAATCATTCAGTTAGTTCAGTCGAATAATCCAGTCGAATAAACCAGTCGAATAGTTCAGTCGAATAAACAAGTCGCTCAATATTAAGCAGCGGTGGCAGCGGGCTAAGATAATTAGTAGCAAATCATGCTCGTAGCCATAGCTGAAGGAGCCGGGGGCATGGGGTAGGGACCGGGGGGCTTCCCAACTAGTTTCAAGAAATGAAATGGGGTTTTAACGTCCTACTGTTCTGCTTGGAACTGGGCTTATGAAGACGGGCATACGCCATACACTATGCGATTAGGGAAATTTTGCCCGGACAGCGGCACTACGGCATACTCTTATATCGAATTCCATCTGTCAAGGGATCTTTTACGTCCACGCCAATGTATACACGGGACCTCGGTATAGTTCAGTCGAATAGTTCAATCGAATAATCCAGTCGAATAATTCAGTCGAATAAACAAGTCGCTCAATATTAAGCAGCGGTGGCAGCGGGCCAAGATAATTAGTAGCAAATCATGCTCGTAGCCATAGCTGAAGGAGCCGGGGGCATGGGGTAGGGACCGGGGGGCTTCCCAACTAGTTTCAAGAAATGAAAAGAAATGAAATGGGGTTTTAACGTCCTACTGTTCTGCTTGGAACTGGGCTAATGAAGACGGGCATACGCCATACACTGTGCTATGAGGGAAATTTTGCCCGGACAGCGGCACTACGGCTTACTCTTATATCGAATTCCATCTGTCAAGGGATCTTTTACGTCCACGCCAATGTATACACGGGACCTCGGTTTTTCATCCCATCCGAACGACTAGACAGCTGTCCTTGTCCGCCTCGAAAACATTAGAATCCCTATATATGATATGAACGAAGAAAGGGGATGCGATGGGGCCGGGGGGGGGGGGGGGTGAGGTATTTGACATTTTCATGTGGCCTCGTCCAGTCGATAAAATCAGTCAGTTAGTTCAGTCGAATAATCCAGTCGAATAAACCAGTCGAATAATTCAGTCGAAAAGTTCAGTCGAATACTTCAGTCGAATAATTCAGTCGAATAAACAAGTCGCTCAATATTAGGCAGCGATAGCAGCGGGCTAAGATAATATAGTAGCAAATCATGCTCGTAGCCGTAGCTGAAGGAGCCGGGGGCATGGGGTAGGGACCGGGGGGCTTCCCAACTAGTTTCAAGAAATGAAATGGGGTTTTAACGTCCTACTATTCTGCTTGGAACTGGGCTAATGAAGACGGGCATACGCCATACACTGTGCGATGAGGGAAATTTTGCCCGGACAGCGGCACTACGGCATACTCTTATATCGAATTCCATCTGTCAAGGGATCTTTTACGTCCACGCCAATGTATACACGGGACCTCGGTTTTTCGTCCCATCCGAAAGACTAGACAGCTGTCCTTGTCCGCCTCGAAAAGAATAGAGTCCCTATATATGATATGAACGAAGAAAGGGGATGGGGTGCGGCGGGGGGGGGGGGGGGGGTGAGGTATTTGACATTTTCATGTGGCCACGTCCAGTCGATAAAATCAGCCAGTTAGTTCTGTCGAATAATCCAGTCGAAAAATCCAGTCGAATAATTCAGTCGAAAAGTTCAGTCGAATACTTCAGTCGAATAATTCAGTCGAATAAACAAGTCGCTCAATATTAAGTAGCGGTGGCAGCGGGCTAAGATAATTAGTAGCAAATCATGCTCGTAGCCATAGCTGAAGGAGCCGGGGGCATGGGGTAGGGACCTGGGGGCTTCCCAACTAGTTTCAAGAAATGAAACGAAATAAAATGGGGTTTTAACGTCCTACTGTTCTGCTTGGAACTGGGCTAATGAAGACGGGCATACGCCATACACTGTGGGATGAGGGAAATTTTGCCCGGACAGCGGCACTACGGCCTACTCTTATATCGAATTCCATCTGTCAAGGGATCTTTTACGTCCACGCCAATGTATACACGGGACCTTGGTTTTTCGTCCCATCCGAAAGACTAGACAGCTGTCCTTGTCCGCCTCGAAAAGAATAGAATCCCTATATATGATATGAACGAAGAAAGGGGATGGGGTGGGGCGGGGGGTGTGGGGTGTGGGGTGTGTGTGAGGTATTTGACATTTTCATGTGGCCTCGTCCAGTCGATAAAATCAGTCAGTTAGTTCAGTCGAATAATCCAGTCGAATAAACCAGTCGAATAATTCAGTCGAGAAGTTCAGTCGAATAGTTCAGTCGAATAATTCAGTCGAATAAACAAGTCGCTCAATATTAAACAGCGGTGGCAGCGGGCTAAGATAATATAGTAGCAAATCATGCTCGTAGACATAGCTGAAGGAGCCGGGGCATGGGGTAGGGGCCGGGGGGCTTCCCAACTAGTTTCAAGAAATAAAAAGAAATGAAATGGGGTTTTAACGTCCTACTTGTTTATTCGACTGAATTATTCGACTGGATTATTCGACTGAAGTATTCGACTGAAGTATTCGACTGAACTTCTCGACTGAATTATTCGACTGGTTTATTCGACTGGATTATTCGACTGAACTAACTGACTGATTTTATCGACTGGACGAGGCCACATGAAAATGTCAAATACCTCACCCCCCCCCCGCCCCACCCCATCCCCTTTCTTCGTTCATATCATATATAGGGATTCTATTCTTTTCGAGGCGGACAAGGACAGCTGTCTAGTCGTTCGGATGGGATGAAAAACCGAGGTCCCGTGTACACATTCGCGTGGACGTAAAAGATCCTTTGACAGATGGAATTCGATATAAGAGTAGGCCGTAGTGCCGCTGTCCGGGCAAAATTTCCCTCATAGAAAAGTGTATGGCGTATGCCCGTCTTCATTAGCCCAGTTCCAAGCAGAACAGTAGGACGTTAAACCCCCATTTCATTTCTTTTCATTTCTTGAAACCGGTTGGGAAGCCCCCCGGTCCCTACCCCATGCCCTCGGCTCCTTCAGCTATGGCTACGAGCATGACTTGCTACTAATTATCTTGGCCCGCTGCCACCGCTGCTTAATATTGAGCGACTTGTTTATTCGACTGAATTATTCGACTGGATTATTCGACTGAACTATTCGACTGAAGTATTCGACTGAACTTTTCGACTGAATTATTCGACTGGTTTATTCGACTGGATTATTCGACTGAACTAACTGACTGATTTTATCGACTGGACGAGGCCACATGAAAATGTCAAATACCTCACCCCCCCCCCCCGCCCCACCCCCTTTCTTCGTTCATATCATATATAGGGACTCTATTCTTTTCGAGGCGGACAAGGACAGCTGTCTAGTCTTTCGGATGGGACGAAAAACCGAGGTCCCGTGTATACATTGGCGTGGACGTAAAAGATACCTTGACAGATGGAATTCGATATAAGAGTATGCCGTAGTGCCGCTGTCCGGGCAAAATTTCCTTAATCGCATAGTGTATGGCGTATGCCCGTCTTCATAAGCCCAGTTCCAAGCAGAACAGTAGGACGTTAAAACCCCATTTCATTTCTTTTCATTTCTTGAAACTAGTTGGGAAGCCCCCCGGTCCCTACCCCATGCCTCGGCTCCTTCAGCTATGTCTACGAGCATGATTTGCTACTATATTATCTTAGCCCGCTGCCACCGCTGCTTAATATTGAGCGACTTGTTTATTCGACTGAACTATTCGACTGAAGTATTCGACTGAACTTTTCGACTGAATTATTCGACTGGTTTATTCGACTGGATTATTCGACTGAACTAACTGAATGATTTTATCGACTGGACGAGGCCACATGAAAATGTCAAAAACCTCCCCCCCCCCCCGCCCCACCCCATCCCCTTTCTTCGTTCATATCATATATAGGGATTCTATTCTTTTCGAGGCGGACAAGGACAGCTGTCTAGTCGTTCGGATGGGATGAAAAACCGAGGTCCCGTGTACACATTCGCGTGGACGTAAAAGATCCTTTGACAAATGGAATTCGATATAAGAGTAGGCCGTAGTGCCGCTGTCCGGGCAAAATTTCCCTCATAGCACAGTGTATGGCGTATGCCCGTCTTCATTAGCCCAGTTCCAAGCAGAAAAGTAGGACGTTAAAACCCCATTTCATTTCTTTTCATTTCTTGAAACTAGTTGGGAAGCCCCCCGGTCCCTACCCCATGCCCCCGGCTCCTTCAGCTATGGCTACGAGCATGATTTGCTACTAATTATCTTAGCCCGCTGCCATCGCTGCTTAATATTGAGCGACTTGTTTATTCGACTGAATTATTCGACTGAAGTATTCGACTGAACTTTTCGACTGAATTATTCGACTGGTTTATTCGACTGGATTATTCGACTGAACTAACTGGCTGATTTTATCGACTGGACGAGGCCACATGAAAATGTCAAATACCTCACACACACCCCACACCCCCGCCCCCGCCCCATCCCCTTTCTTCGTTCATATCATATATAGGGACTCTATTCTTTTCGAGGCGGTCAAGGACAGCTGTCTAGTCTTTCGGATGGGACGAAAAACCGAGGTCCCGTGTATACATTGGCGTGGACGTAAAAGATCCCTTGACAGATGGAATTCGATATAAGAGTATGCCGTAGTGCCGCTGTCCGGGCAAAATTTCCCTCATCCCACAGTGTATGGCGTGTGCCCGTCTTCATTAGCCCAGTTCCAAGCAGAACAGTAGGACGTTAAAACCCCATTTCATTTCTTTTCATTTCTTGAAACTAGTTGGGAAGCCCCCAGGTCCCTACCCCATACCCCCGGCTCCTTCAGCTATAGCTACGAGCATGATTTGCTACTATTTATCTTAGCCCGCTGCCACCGCTGCTTAATATTGAGCGACTTGTTTATTCGACTGAACTATTCGACTGAAGTATTCGACTGAACTTCTCGACTGAATTATTCGACTGGTTTATTCGACTGGATTATTCGACAGAACTAACTGGCTGATTTTATCGACTGGACGTGGCCACATGAAAATGTCAAATACCTCACCCCCCCCCCCCCCGCCGCACCCCATCCCCTTTCTTCGTTCATATCATATATAGGGACTCTATTCTTTTCGAGGCGGACAAGGACAGCTGTCTAGTCTTTCGGATGGGACGAAAAACCGAGGTCCCGTGTATACATTGGCGTGGACGTAAAAGATCCCTTGACAGATGGAATTCGATATAAGAGTATGCCGTAGTGCCGCTGTCCGGGCAAAATTTCCCTCATCGCACAGTGTATGGCGTATGCCCGTCTTCATTAGCCCAGTTCCAAGCAGAACAGTAGGACGTTAAAACCCCATTTCATTTCGTTTCATTTCTTGAAACTAGTTGGGAAGCCCCCAGGTCCCTACCCCATGCCCCCGGCTCCTTCAGCTATGGCTACGAGCATGATTTGCTACTAATTATCTTAGCCCGCTGCCACCGCTACTTAATATTGAGCGACTTGTTTATTCGACTGAACTATTCGACTGAAGTATTCGACTGAACTTTTCGACTGGTTTATTCGACTGGATTATTCGACTGAACTAACTGACTGATTTTATCGACTGGACGAGGCCGCATGAAAATGTCAAATACCTTATCCCGACACGCTCCCCCCCCCCCCCGCCCCATCGCATCCCCTTTCCATGTTCATATCATATATATTGACTCTATTCTTTTCGAGGCGGACAAGGACAGCTGTCTAGTCGTTCGGATGGGACGAGCATGAACTAACTTACTGATGTTATCGACTGAACTAACTGACTGATTTTATTGACTGGACGAGGCCACATGATAATGTCAAATACCTTATCCCCATATGCCTGCCCCCCTAACCCAACATATCATATATAGGGACTCTATATTCTTTTGGAGGTGGACAAGGACAGATGTCTAGTCGTTCGGATGGGACGAAAAACCGAGGTCCCGTGTACACATTGGCGTGCACTTAAAAGATGGGGGCATATGGGGATGAGGGAAAAAGTAAAGCATGACTTTATTAAGCCGCGGTGGCAATAACACCTTAAAGTTTTAATTTGAACAATCAAATTTGAACATGAGGGGACGTAAAAAATAAACAAAAACAATGATAAAAGATATTGGAATTAGTGCGTTTTTTCTTTAACTTATACTGATTACAAACGATTCCAAAATTTTAATAAGCCATCGACCGGTTTATTCGACTGACTATTTGATTTGGACTTAGGGTCGACTCTATTTTTGGGCATGGTAGGCCAAAATTAGATAACTACAATGACTTAATATTGAAAATAACTGAAAAATAGATAAATTTCGTTTCGTGTGAAATTCTGTGTTTCAAATTTGAATTTGCTAGAGTTCGCCAAGGGAATAATACTAGATCATTGTGTCATCTGGAGAATATCTTCTCGAGGGTTAGGGTTAGGTTTATAAATTACATGTCAAACGTACAAATTGAAGCTGTAACAACGGTGGATTGTGGCTAAAACTATTCTGAAGGGTTAGGGTTAGATTTGTGGGTATAAACACTGACAGATATTCTACAGATCGGTCAAGATCAAGTTATCGGTTTGCAGTAGAGTTTTTGGAAATCTCGTTAAAAAATCAACAGTAAAAAAATATTTTGAGAAAAAAAAATGGATATGATATGTAAGTTTAACGTGTTAGCAGTGCAGGTAACTGAAAATTGTGAATTTTGCTGTCAGCTGAAAGAAGCAAACAAGTTGTCAACATTTGGCTGCGTCTGAAAGTTGTTTTGTTTAGATTTTGAGCGGATACTAAATCACCGGAATTCACTTTGCAAATATCAAAATTTGACCCCAAGGCCTACCTCTTTACATATATTTTGCATTAATATTAATAATAAATAATTGAAAAACACCAATGATCACCGGAATTCACTTTTAAAAACATATAAACACCGGAATTCACTTAAAAAAAATGGGGGGTTGGATGGCCGAATGGTTAGCACGTGCGCGCTGGGCTGTATCATACAGTCTGTCATTGAGTCAACTGGTGGGATTTCAATTCCCCGGTTGTACGTGACAAGGGGTAGGGTCGCCTGGCCTAACTCGTGGGTTTTCTCCGGGTCCTCCGGTTTCCTCCCACTGCTAAAGACCCCTACGCGCAAGTAATAATAATAATAATAATAAAAACTTTATTTAATGAGGCAACGTATTTAGTTTGCAAAAAAAAACCTAATCTTCCATAGGTCCCTCCTAAACTACAAAGACATATATACATGTAATATCAGGATAAATTTAAAATCATTAGAAATGCAATAGCATTTTAAAGTGGGAAGTTTGATAAGTCACTCCCAAACTACAAAACATATACATTATACAAGTAGAATATAGGAAGAACACTATAATTACACACAAAATAAAATAGAATGCAGTTGCAAGTTAAAAATAATAAGTATGTTATCAGTTGAATATTATGGTTCCTTCCCAAGTGAATTATTGAAATAAAATTGAACCATGTGTTAGTCCCGAAATGACCTAGTTTGAGTCGAGTTGAGGTTAAACCCCATTTCTCTCTCTCTCTCACTTTCAGGGGGGTTGGATGGCTTAGTGGTTAGCACGTGCGTGCTGTATCATTAAGTCTGTCATTGATTCAACTGGCGTGGTTTCGAATCCCCGGTTGTACGTGACAAGGAGTAGGGTCGCCTGTCCAACCTCGTGGGTTTTCTCCGGGTCCTCTGGTTTTCTCCCACTGCTAAAGACCGTAAGCGAATTAATGAAATAAAATTAAACCATATGTTAGTCCCGAAATGACCTAGTTTGTGTCGAGTGGATGTTAAACCCCATTTCTCTCTCTGTCTCTCTCTCCTCTCTCTCTCTCTGGACTTTCAGGGATCATGTGGCTAAGTGGGTAAGACTCTGGCTCATTGGCCTGGAGGTCGGGTGTTCGATCCCTGCATTGGCCGAGAAAGTTCATCCAGATTTTCCAGCGTGGTTCCCCTTTGTCAGTGATGCAGGACGGAGGGCCTGACAAGGACAGCTGTCTAGTCATGTGGAAGGGACGAAAAACTGAGGTCTCGTGTATACATTGGAATGCACGTAAAAGATCCCTTGGCAGTTGGAAGTAGGCGATAGTGCCGCTGCCCGGGCAAAATTTCCCTCATAGCACACTGTATGGCGTATGCCCGTCTTCATTGATTTCATTTCAAACGTTTAGAAATATTTTTTTCTCTATTTTAGATAAAACAAACTGAACAAGTTTGATAAGGAAAAACTATCACAATGCCTAGAAGAAAAAGGAGCAAATTGATTAAAAATTTACAACAACATTGGCGTAAATGGCGTGATAGCATTGCAGATAAGCCCCTTCCTGATTCACCAAATGAACACCTTCCTGATTCAACAAATGAACCCCTTCCTGGATCACAAGATCAACCTCTTCCTGGATCACAAGATGAACGCTTTCCTGGATCACGAGATGAACTCTTTCCGGGATCACGAGATGAACCTCTTCCTGGATCACGTGATGAACCCCTTCCTGGATCACAAGATCAACCCCTTGCTGCTTCACCAGATCAACCCCTTCCTGCTTCAAGAGATGAACTCCTTAAAGGATCACCAGATCAACTGGTATGTTTGATATCTACATGTAAGCTTATCTACAAAAAAAGAAAAGCAGTTCATGTTTTTTTTTTGTTGTATATTTTTTTTTTTGGCTGAGAAATTTCATCAGCTGTTTCCGACGTGGTTTCACCTTGCGAGTGGTGCAGGATGGGGACAAAAGACTGAGGTCCTGTGTACACATTGGTGCACGCATAAAAGATCCCTTGGCAGTTGGAATTTGATATAAGAGTAGGCTTTTGCGCTGCTGTCCGGGCAAAATTGCCCTCATGGCACACTGTATGACATATGCCCATCATCGTTAACCCAGTCGAAGCAGAAAAGTATCACGCTAAATCCCATTTTATTTCATCAGTATTTTTTCAGACAATCCTTCCCTTATAGAAGATCGTATGGCTTATGGCCGTCTTCATTAGCCCAGTCGAAGCAGAACAAAAATATGTTAAACCCTGGAGGGGATGGATGGCCGAATGGTTAGCATGTGCACGCTTTATCATAAGGTCTGTCATTGAGTCAACTGCCGTGGTTTCAAATCCCCGTTTGTAAGTGGCAAGGAGTAGGGTCGTCTGTCCAACCTCATGAGTTTTCTCCGGGTCCTCCGGTTTCCTTCCACTGTTAGTCCCGAAATGACCTAGTTTGTGTCGAGTGGACGTTAAATCTGATTTCTCTCTCTCACTTATAGTCTTGTTTCCATTATTGTACAGGAGTAGTGCATCCTACTGACAAAGGTTGTAGAAGAGACGAAGAGAGAGAAATGAAATGAAATGGGGTTTAACGTCCTACTGTTCTGCTCCTAAACTGGGCTAATGAAGACGGGCATATGCCATACAGTGTGCTATGAGGGAAATTTTGCCCGGGCAGCAACACTATGACCTACTCTTATATCGAATTCCAACTGCCAATGGATCTTTTATGTGCACGCTGGAAAATCTGGATGAACTTTCTCAGCCAATGCAGGGATCGAACACCTGACCTCCAGGCTAGCGAGCCAGCGTCTTACCCACTTAGCCACGTGATCCCCGAAGAGAGAGAGAAATAGGGTTTAGCAAACCTCCTCCTTGTCACACACAAGCGGGTATTCGAAACCTCAGCGCTTGACTGAATGGTGGACCTCCACTCAACATAAGGCCAAAAAATAAAATGTTATGTTTCCGGTAACCCGACCGTGCCATTACAAAACCTGCCAACTCAAATTTTTTTTTAGTGTCAAGGGAATAATAAAGTGTCAATGGAAAAGGGATACTAGATGATCGTGACAAAACTCGGTACTTTTATTTTATTCAATCAGTATCAAATAATGTGTTGTTACGCGTGAGAACAATGATCAGGTTGGTCGTTTAATAAAACAAAAGATTAATTAATTAATTAATTCTTTTTACCTGATCAGTGGGGGTCCAGTTAATTAACTACTACTCACGAGCTTAGCGGGTGTGTTACAAAGAACGACAAGATGGTATCATTCAACAATGGCCGTTGGATGGGCGATGTTTTGTTGAATTTATTAGTAAAATAATGACCGCTGGCAGCGTTAGAGGAGTGACTGTTGAGTAAAGAGATGAAACAACGGGGGGAATTTATCGTGACCGCTTACAAGGAGATGTCTCTGAATAGGAGTGGCTGCTCATACAGATTCTACTGCTGTAACTTTTATATATTACAGTAAACTAATAATATAACTTTTATATATTACAGGGAACTAATGATGTTATAGCTTTTATATATTACAGGAAGCTAATGATATTATAAGTTTTATATATTTTATATATTACCGGAAGCTAATAATATAACTTTTATATCTTACAGGAAACTAATGATGTTATAACTTAACATATTTCAGGAAACTAATGATGTTCTTACTTTTATATATTACAGGAAACTAATAATGTTAAAACATTCCATCATTGTGTTTTTTGTGATGAGATTTTTAAAGAGTACAGTGATCTAGATCTTCACTATGAACTACATGTGAACAAGAAGATTGACAGTATCGTAAAACCCTGCAAAAGACATGTTAAAACGGGGCAAATTGCTAATGTTGTAAAACTCCGCAAAAGACATGTTAAAAAAGACGATATTGATAATGCTGTAAAACTCCGCAAAAGACATGTTAAAGAAGAAAAAATTGATGTGGAAAAACTTCACAAGAAACATGTTAAAGGAAAAAAAATTGATGTGGAAAAACTCGACAAGATACATGTTAAAGAAGAGGAAATTGATAACTTGAATTATTTTCAGTGTAACTTGTGTGAAAGAAAATTTGATTTATACACTGATTTAGAAGAACATTGTAAAATACATATGGAATATGAAGAATCTCCTATCATAGGACAAAATGTTAAAGAGAGCGAATCTATTGCAAGTACTTTATATCAATGTACATTATGTCAAATTTGCTTTGAGCAATATTTTGACCTGGAAGAACATTGTAAACTTCATGGATATCAATGTACAGGCAGAGTTAGGTCTTCCATTAGGTACATGTATATTTAATATATATTCTGTGTTATAGGAAACTAACATTGTTAAACCTTTCCATCAGTGTGTTGTTTATATGTTATAGGAAACTAAGTATGTTAAACCTTTCCATCAGTGTGTTGTTTCTACCTTTAGACAAACATTTTAGGAGCTGTGGTGGATAAGACGCTGGCTCGCTAGTCTGGAGGTTGCGTGTTCGATCCATGCAGTGGCGGAGAAAGTTCATCAGGATTTTCTGATGTGGTTTCTCTTTGTCAGTGGTGCAGGACGGCGGGTCTGCGAAGGACAGCCGTCTAGTCATTCGGATGGGACAAAAAACCGAGGTCCCGTGTACACATTGGTGTGCATGTAAAACTAAAGATCCCTTGGCAGTTGGAATTCGATATAAAAGAGTAGGCTATAGTTCCAATGCCTGGGCAAATTTTCCATCATAGCACACTGTATGGCGTATGCCCGTCTTCATTAGCCCAGTTCGGAGCAAAACAATAGGACCTTAAACCCCATTTCATTTCATTTCCGCTGCCTGGGCAAAATTTCCTTCATAGTGCACTGTATGGTGTATCCCATCATCAATATCCCAGTCAGAGCAAAACAGTAGGACGAAAATTAACCCCATTTCATTTCATTTCCAACCTGGTCAAAATTTTCCTCATAGCACACTGTATGGTGTATCCCATCATCATTAGCCCAGTCGGAGCAGAACAGTAGGACGTTAAACCCTATTTCATTTCATTTCTCTCTCTTCGTCTCTTCTACAACCTTTGTCAGTAGGATGCACTACTCCTGTACAATAATGGAAACAAGACTATAAGTGAGAGAGAGAAATCAGATTTAACGTCCACTCGACACAAACTGTGGGTAATCCACTACTAACATCAATGCTGATTGGTTAATCAAATGTCTGACGTCATAGGGTCAAACGTCGCTCGTATGAACTTTAAGGCGACCTATCGCTACAAACGATCAGATCTTTGTGTAGTGTAGGCCATCGAAAGTATAAAAAAGGAAACGAAATATAGATCTGTATTTTAATTAAATTGGATGAGAGAATACAAGTAGATGTTCCACTGATTCACAGACAGTTTGTTATTTACGTATTTTGAATTTTGATCATTTATTATTTCTTGATATAGTCTAATGGGGAAACATTGAACTGGCACTATCATCAAACAGGCATTTGAAGCACAAAATAAGTCACCCCTTATCAACAAAGGGACACAAGTGACTTGTTAGTGGACATAAATGTGGTACACCTGATTTCATGAAGGATTAGATTATTATATATCTGCCAACAGTATTGGAACATTTTGATATTTAAATATTTTACTTTGTTATTTTTATATCCAGTCTTTACAATAAAAAACAACAAAACAATCTTATTTTTATACGCCCACATTTTCATGTGGACGTATATTGTCGTCGCCACTGTCCGTCCGGACGTCCGTCCGTCCACAGGTCACAATTTTTATCCGATTTCAACGAAACTTGAAATATAGGTTTATCACCCTAAGATCTCAATATTTGCATGTATCGGACTGTAACTTCATGGATTATGGCCCCTGATTGTACGAAAAATCACGTTTTTAGCTTGTGAACACTGTAGAGGTCACAATTTTTATCCGATTTGGTTTAAACTTGAGATGTATGCTTATAACCCAAAGATCTCGGTCCCTTTCCATATTCACGCATATCAGAACTTAACTACCTGAATTATGGCCCCTGTTTCTACGAAAAATCGCGTTTTTAGCTTGTGGACCCTATAGAGGTCATAATTTTTATCCGATTTAAAAAAACGTATTATTAGGTCACTGTTACACCCTAAGGACGACTGAGTTCGAATTTCGTGAAAATCAGCCCAAAATTGACAGACAAAATGGCCGCCTTTCGTTCCCAAATAGCGTAAAAAATATGGTATATCTGATTTTGTTGGGACTTGAAATGTAAGTTTATAACCCAAAGATCTTGGTTCCTTTCGATATTCACGCATATCGGACCGTAACTTCCTGAATTATGGTCCCTGATTGTACGAAAAATCGCGTTTTTAGCTTGTGGACCCTATAGAGGTCATAATTTTTATCCGATTTAAAAAACCGTATTATTATATCACTGTTAAATCATAAGGACGGCTAAGTTCGAATTTCGTGAAAATCGGCCCAAAACTGACAGATAAAATGGCCGCCCTTCGTTATCAAATATATCAAGGTTGAGGACACTATATATAGAGGTCACAAGTTTTATCTGATTTTGTTGAAACTTGAAATGTATGTTTATAACACAAAGATCTCGGTTCCTTTCAATAATCGCACATATCGAATTGTAATTTCCTGAATTATAGCCCTTGATTGTAGGAAAAATCATATTGGAACATTTTGATATTTAAATATTTTACTTTGTTATTTTTATATCCAGTCTTTACAATAAAAAACAACAAAACAATCTTATTTTTATACGCCCACATTTTCATGTGGACGTATATTGTTGTCGCCCCTGTCCGTCCGTCCACAATTGTTTGTGAACAGTCTACAGGTCACAATTTTTATCCGATTTCAACGAAACTTGAAATATAGGTTTATCACCCTAAGATCTCAATATTTGCATGTATCGGACTGTAACTTCATGGATTATGGCTCCTGATTGTACGAAAAATCATGTTTTTAGCTTGTGAACACTGTAGAGGTCACAATTTTTATCCGATTTGGTTTAAACTTGAGATGTATGCTTATAACCCAAAGATCTCGGTCCCTTTCCATATTCGCGCATATCGGAACATAACTTCCTGAATTATGGCCCTTGATTGTACGAAAAATCGCGTTTTTAGCTTGTGGACCCTATAGAGGTCATAATTTTTATCCGATTTAAAAAAACGTATTATTAGGTCACTGTTACACCCTAAGGACGACTGAGTTCGAATTTCGTGAAAATCAGCCCAAAATTGACAGACAAAATGTCCGCCTTTCGTTCCCAAATAGCGTAAAAAATATGGTATATCTGATTTTGTTGGGACTTGAAATGTAAGTTTATAACCCAAAGATCTTGGTTCCTTTCGATATTCACGCATATCGGACCGTAACTTCCTGAATTATGGTCCCTGATTGTACGAAAAATCGCGTTTTTAGCTTGTGGACCCTATAGAGGTCATAATTTTTATCCGATTTAAAAAAACGTATTATTATATCACTGTTAAATCATAAGGACGGCTAAGTTCGAATTTCGTGAAAATCGGCCCAAAACTGACAGATAAAATGGCCGCCCTTCGTTATCAAATATATCAAGGTTGAGGACACTACATATAGAGGTCACAAGTTTTATCCGATTTTGTTGAAACTTGAAATGTATGTTTATAACACAAAGATCTCGGTTCCTTTCAATAATCGCACATATCGAATTGTAATTTCCTGAATTATAGCCCTTGATTGTAGGAAAAATCATATTGGAACATTTTGATATTTAAATATTTTACTTTGTTATTTTTATATCCAGTCTTTACAATAAAAAACAACAAAACAATCTTATTTTTATATGCTCACATTTTCATGTGGACGTATATTGTTGTCGCCCCTGTCCGTCCGGACGTCCGTCCGTCCACAATTGTTTGTGAACAGTCTACAGGTCACAATTTTTATCCGATTTCAACGAAACTTGAAATATAGGTTTATCACCCTAAGATCTCAATATTTGCATGTATCGGACTGTAACTTCATGGATTATGGCTCCTGATTGTACGAAAAATCATGTTTTTAGCTTGTGAACACTGTAGAGGTCACAATTTTTATCCGATTTGGTTTAAACTTGAGATGTATGCTTATAACCCAAAGATCTCGGTCCCTTTCCATATTCGCGCATATCGGAACATAACTTCCTGAATTATGGCCCTTGATTGTACGAAAAATCGCGTTTTTAGCTTGTGGACCCTATAGAGGTCATAATTTTTATCCGATTTAAAAAAACGTATTATTAGGTCACTGTTACACCCTAAGGACGACTGAGTTCGAATTTCGTGAAAATCAGCCCAAAATTGACAGACAAAATGGCCGCCTTTCGTTCCCAAATAGCGTAAAAAATATGGTATATCTGATTTTGTTGGGACTTGAAATGTAAGTTTATAACCCAAAGATCTTGGTTCCTTTCGATATTCACGCATATCGGACCGTAACTTCCTGAATTATGGTCCCTGATTGTACGAAAAATCGCGTTTTTAGCTTGTGGACCCTATAGAGGTCATAATTTTTATCCGATTTAAAAAACAGTATTATTATATCACTGTTAAATCATAAGGACGGCTAAGTTCGAATTTCGTGAAAATCGGCCCAAAACTGACAGATAAAATGGCCGCCCTTCGTTATCAAATATATCAAGGTTGAGGACACTATATATAGAGGTCACAAGTTTTATCCGATTTTGTTGAAACTTGAAATGTATGTTTATAACACAAAGATCTCGGTTCCTTTCAATAATCGCACATATCGGCCCTTAACTTCCTGAATTATGGCTACGAAAAATCGCGTTTTTAGCTTGTGGACCCTATAGAGGTCATAATGTTTATCCCATTTTAAAAAACGTATTATTATATCACCGTTACACCCTAAGGACGGCTGAGTTCGTATTTCGTGAAAGTCGGCCCAAAACTGACAGACAAATTGGCTGCCCCTCTTCTCAAATAGCGTAAAACATTGGTATATCAAGGTTGTGGACCCTATAGAGGTCACAATTTTTATCCGATTTTGTTGAAACTTGAAATGTAAGTTTATAACCCAAAGATCTCGGTTCCTTTCGATATTTGCGCATATCGAATTGTAATTTCCTGAATTATAGCCCTTGATTGTAGGAAAAATCACTTTCCTTTTAGCTTGTTTTCTATCCATCTCTTGAAAATGTGGGCGTATCCTGCCTGGCAGCCGCTGGTTATATTCAAGCAGGACCATCCTTGGTATCTCGGTATTTATGATAGCTTACATGTACTTTAGAAGAGAAAAATCCTTGTTGTTTTGTCCAAAGAAATATGTCGCTGTCCACAGTAACCTACTTACTAAAAATAGACAATACTTTCAATTTATGTTATTTGTCAAAGGCTTGAATTACATCACGTGACTTCATTGCAGTCATTGTCGTCCATCTAATTTCTTACAAGGTGCCAGCTAGATTTCTGCTTATCGTGTGGTGAATATCCTTATAGTGTGCCAGGTTGATCTTGGCCAATAATATGGCGCCTTGTTTACTCAATAATAAGAAAGTCTGCAAGAAAATTAATATAAAAGAAGTGACACGCACACAAAAAGATGTCTTTTTGATGGGAAAGATGTAATTTTTATGTTTGTTTTTCTGCATTTAACGATATTTTTGATTGGTTGATAAAAATAGCACAAACATCAAGGGCAGATAATTTGAATATGTGTCTCCCCCATGGATGAACGGAATGAGACCACTGGGGATACTGCAGCGGATTCAGGGTTTTCCGTCCCATCCAAACGACTAGACAGCTGTCCTTGTCATACCCTCCGTCCTGCACCACTGACAAGGGGAAACCGCATCGGAAAATCCTGATGAACTTTCTCGGCCAATGCAGGGATTGAACTACATGTAGCTAACTGTGTTTAGCTCTACAATTGATTCAGTCTATGAGGCCTTACGCAAGAAAAAATAGGTTTAAACGCACAATTATTGTCAACACATATCATTACAGTTTGTATTGAAATAAGTAATTCTATCACAAATAGTGAAGAATGGACCACTAAAATAGTTACCGAACAGCTTTTTATTTGTGGTAATGCGTTCTACATTTTCGAAGCGATATTTCTTATAATAATGTACAAGTCGTCATGACACCACCCAGGTGAAATCTCACCAAATATCACACACTTTAACCCCACCCATCGCTTCTCTTATAAGGCTGTGTTACTACACTTTTTTTTTTACTATGAATGCCCTATATGGAAAGTGACATATGATCACATGAGATGGAGTGCGTATGCTACATGTATTTCTGGTTGGGTGGACATTTAAAGTTGGATAGAAGGGAAATTTCGCATAGCAGTTGGGTTTCATCAAATCATATAATTATGTGGTAAGGCTTCACCTTTATTTCAATGGGAATTGGTTCGTTAAGCTATGTGTAATACAATTTGGGGTCAGTTTTATGTGGAAATTAAGGGAGCTAAAAAAAAACCTTGCTCAGAGGAACTGCTTTGAACAATCCACTACTGTAGCTGGAGTAAGACGGAAGACATCAATAGTGGAACCATTTCTAGGATCGAACTCGAACAAGCGACCTTCAGGCTAGCAAGCCAGTGTCTTAGCCACTTAGCCACCCTGGTTCCCCTGTCTAATTAATAATTTAGATAACATTTAAGGCCTAAAGAAAGACCTGTAATAGGCAGATTTACCTCTTGCACAACATTTTTTTAACTTTTTTCCTTCAGCAAATTCAATTCTATAACATTTTTTTGAAGTATTAGAAAAATAAATAAAGGTGCTTGAAGTACATCTGGATAAAAATATTTTTGTTTAGTGTAAATGAGTATATAAAATGAATAAAAGGCACCATTCTGCCCGAACCAGTTCACGCTCACAACGTCTTATGTAAACAATGCTCGCGCCATATATCGAGCCAATGTTTGACACCATATAATGTTAAGTCACATGTAGAGAGAGAGAGAGAAATGGGGTTTAACGTCCACTCGACACAAACAAGGTCATTCGATCGGGACTAATTGTTTAATTTTATTTCAATAATTCACTTGCGCGTAGGGGTCTTTAGCAGTGGGAGGAAACCGGAAAACCCACGAGGTTTGGACAGGCGATCCTACTCCTTGTCACGTACAACCGGGGATTCGAAACCAAGCCAGTTGACTCAATGACAGGCCTTATGATACAGCACACACGTGCTAACCATTCGGCCATCCAACCCCCCAAGTCACATGTAGAAGGCATACTTGAATTTATATTAGTCTGTCATCTGATATAAAGGTATAAGAAGCCTTCTGAAAAACCTCTGTGAAACTGATTGATATTTTGGCCTTGCTTGCATTCTAGAATTTTGTAATCATACAACATTGAATTTTCACAATTAAAAGTGATAGAAAATTAACCTTTCCAGTCTTTGTTTTCCTTTGATCTTCCATGGCTTATGAAATCAGCAAAGTGTCCCACAAAGAGTTAACAAAGTCATAAATTAAAGTAAAATGACCGTTTATGCCAAACATATTGTGAGTTACTAGGGTTGGTAGGATTCAAGTCCAAAGTATATAATATATACATCAAAGAGTTAAATGGATGCAAGATGGCGGTCTAAAATAATCGATTGCGACAAGAAAATGTTTGACATGTGAAAGTTGGGGATCTTTGACTTCTGTCATGTCGTAGAATCCGGCAGTTTAACGTCAGCCTCCACAGACAAGATCTGGGAGCTGTTAAACCTTGCATCAGTTTTAAAATATGATTTTGCAGTCTTTTCATTCGCGGCCAACGTCTGTCACAGTGTGAGTGTCAGAGTCAAGAGAGGAGTGTAGTTAGCCAATTGCATGACGTCAATTTTAACCCTGCCTCTCAACAAATGGTAGGCCTATATAATATTTACAGCTATTCACTACAGTGTGCTGGTTGTTGTTAGTCGAGGTGTTTAAAGGAGCTAAATCGCTGACATTTGAGACCTAGAAATTGACACAAGTGGGTCGCAACTCATATAATACCGTAATACTATAATACCGTAATATGAATATATATAAACTGATTTACATTCAATCGTTTCCGTTTTTACTCTAATTTCAAATCAGTTATGTTCCGTGAAATAAGCCAGCAGTCTCAATCGAGTGCAAATTCCTAGTGTCTGGTTATTCCAGTCTACATAAGCTGTTTGGTTTGGTGCAATATGTCTAGCCTCGTTCCTCTGGTCTCTTGCTAGAACTGGGGCTGAAACGCATTATGGTACACGATTCGTGTACCAATGGTAAAATATTTATTTTGTCTTAAATATTGGATATCAGAAGCCCACCCTTTTCCGGTACGATCACAGCATCAATGTTGTTTTAAATTGACAAATAATTCGTGTTTTCAATGTTGAAGATTTTGGATGATATTGAGTTAGAGGCTTAGCTCCTTTAACTCCACTTCCAACTAGGGGGGTAAGTGGCCAAATTAGATCAGGTCTGTCATTGAGTCAAGTGGCATGGTTTCAAGTCCCCGCTTGTACGTGACAAGGAATAGAATCACTGTTCAACCTCATGGGTTTTCTCTGGATCCTCCCCCACTGCTAAAGACCTGCAAATTATTGAAATGAAATTACCGCTAAACCATGTTAGTCCTGAAATGACCTAGTTGTGTTGATTCCTTCTCTCTCTCTCTCTCTCTCTCTCTCTCTCACCAGGTTACAATGTGTTATAAACGTGTCCCGGTTCCCTGCTGCAAAAATGGACTGAACGGTTTATTCGTTTATGGGCATGCTCTGTTGGTGTTTAACATGCGGTTCAATTGAGGGTGATATCACAGACAAGACATGCTTTGAACGTGTATTAAAATTTTTTTTTTATAAATGCCTCGGTGTGTCATGGTCTATCCCCCAGTAAACACCCTTTTATTACCATTAAGGGGGGTTGGATGGCTGAATGGTTAGCGTGCGCGCGCTGTGTCATAAAGTCTGTCATTGAGTCGACTGGCGTGGTTTCGAATTCCCGGTTGTACGTGACAAGGAGTAGGGTCGCCTGTCCAACCTCGTGGGTTTTCTCCGGGTCCTCCGGTTTCCTCCCACTGCTAAAGACCCCTATGCGCTAGCAAATTATTGAAATAAAATTAAACCATGTGTTAGTCCCGAAATGACCTAGTTTGTGTCGAGTGGACATTAAACCCCATTTCTCTCTCTCTCTCTTTATTACCATTAAAGATCACTCAGCAGTATAAAAGTTGATTGATTAATCAAATGTCTGACGTTATAGGGTCAAAAGTCGCTTGTATGACCTCTGACGCAACCTATCACTACATCCGGTCAGATCTTCATGTAGTAGAGGCCATCGAAAGTATAAATAAACAAAACAAAATTTATATTTGTATTTTAATCAGATTGTTTTAACGCCCTACATTTCAGCACAAATGGATGTAATTATTATTGTTTATATTGTCTAATGTATGTATGGGGGACTTTAAATCCCTTTTCCCTCCCTCTCCCCTCCCTCTCCCCTAATACTTCATTTTCTAATCCTCAGCAGATATATATCAGTTTTTAATTACAGGACACTAAATGATGTTAAAATTTAAATATTCCAGGAAACTAACGATGTTAAAACTTTCCATCAGTGTGTTGTGTGTGATGAGATTTTTGAAGAGTACAGTGATCTAGAAATCCATAATATAATACATATCAAAGAAGAGAAAGTTGATAATGTCACAAATAAAATGAAGATGCTGAAGGAAAATGGTGAGGAGGGTGACTTGGATGAAAACAACGTATCTTGCAATGTTGATTTGCATAATGCCTACAAAACCGTCATAAAGAACGAAGAAATCGATGACATTCGGACATCTTTTAAGGACGACATTTCCAGATTATCGCTGTTTCGAATCAAACCGTATAAATGCACGGTTTGTAAAAAGGCATTTAATCACAAAGGCAATTTAACGGAACATTTGAAAACTCATTCTGAAGAGAAGCCATTTATTTGTGGAATTTGTGAGAAATCGTTTCGAATCAAACGCCATTTACAAGTTCACATGAGAATTCATACCGGTGAAAAGCCCTATGAATGTACCGTTTGTGATAAATCATTCCGACACCGCGCGCGATTCGTACAGCACCGGAGAATACATACCGGAGAAAAACCCTATAATTGTGATTTGTGTGAAAAAACATTTAGTCGTAGCGATGCTCAGCTGCAGCACACGAGAAGTCACACGGATTATAAACCCAATAAATGTGATGTTTGCGGGGAACTATTTAGTCGTTTGAACGTCCTTCAGGAGCATATGAAAATGCACAGCGATGAGGAACCGTTTAAATGTAATGTTTGTGATCAGTCGTTTAATTGTATTCGTTCTCTCGGGGAGCATATCTCCGTCCATACGGGAGAAAAGAATTTTACATGCGATGTCTGTAGCAAAGAATTTTTCCATCCAAATGCTTTACAACAGCATAAAAAATGTCATTTTGTGAAGAGACCTTATATATGTGGGGATTGTGATTTAGCGTTCACGTCTGCGAATAAACTAGCCAATCACATGCGCATTCATACGGGAGAACGGCCATTTAAATGTGCAAATTGTGGCAAATCATTTACACGAATCGACGGTCTAACGAGACACGAGAAAATTCATACCGCAGAAAAACCTTTTAAGTGTAGTTTATGTAGCAATTCTTTTAGTTCGAATAATAAATTGACCAATCATATGGTGTTTCATACAGGCGAAAGACCGTTTAATTGTGATGTTTGCGATAAATCATTTTCACGACGAGATGCTATGAGGAGACATCTGAAAACTCATAGACAGGAAAATACTCTCTAATCATCCTGTCCAACCTCATGGGTTTTCTCCGGGTTCTCCAGTTTCCTCCCACTGCTAAAGACCCCTACGTGCAAAGCAAAATATTGAAATAAAATTGAAACATGTGTTAGTCCCGAAATGACCTCCTTAGTGTCGAGTGAACGTTAAACTCTCTCTCTCTCTAAATTGTATTCTGACATTATAGGCCCCCAAAAATCTATACAAGAATATAATCAGTCTATCATAAATCTTGATCAAATAAAGGAATGTCATTCAAAGCTTTCACTCGACAAGTGGTGTGTTTGGTAATGCGAAGGGCCAATTCCTTGGTGATTAGTGTTGGCTATTGCCACTGCACTCTCTCTCTCTCTCTCTCTTTCTCTCTCTCTCCCCTGTACATCAAAATGATTAGTGTCAGGGTTCTGTTAACAATAATACTTTTTGTAACACAAAGACAAATTTTGTTGAAACTAATGTTTTTTTTTTCTTGTCCGTGAAGTTGAGTTGAATGATATAGGAATCCCTTGTTAAAGATACATTATTATTATTATTATTACATGTATTTATATAGCGCTCCTTTCATGATAAACATGTTTAGATGCGCTTTACAATAAAAATAACATAACACAATGGATAAAATCACAATATCAATATAGAATATAGATGGGGTTTTAAAAATATGTAGTTCGTGTAAAAATAGAAATATAGAAATCCACATTTAAATAAAAAACAGTAATATATAAACTGTAAAAATAGAATTATGTAAAAGCAAGAGTAAATAGGTGGGTGAGAGATTATATAAAGAGCTGGCAGTTCTCACTATAATAGTTAAAAACTAGATAATGTAATGGGAATTTGCTGAAAATTACAGTCAAATTGATCCACTCTGAACCAAGATTTTAGCGATTTAAAAACAAATTAAAAAATATATGCAGTCAATCGATCAATCAATCAATTAATTGACCCTTGCTGTCATATCTCACAAGGACAACCATACTAAACTTAGGCTGCCTGTCTAATTGCGAGCGAAGATATTACCCTTTGAATGTTTGACAAGGCGTGTGCATTGTTCGAAGCTAAGTCTGGCTCCTCCATTTTTAGCTTAAATCAAAATATGGCTGAACTGTTCTAATCTATTTAATATTGGAGAAATCTGATGCCATCGAGAGTTGATTAGGGCGTGGATAAGTTAATTAATTTCTAATTAATAATTTAGAAAACATTTCAGGTCTAAAGAAATACCTGCAATAGGCAGATTTAGCTCTTGCATAATGTATGTTTAAGAATTTATTCTGCATCCATTTAATAAAATTGAAAAAGATTGTTTAGTCTTTGTGTGTATGACATATTTGAAACGGAGTAGAACGCATTACAAAACAGTATGCTCATTTTTGGATATGGCGGCCATTTAGGGCTGCGATCTATTCTCAAAGTATGAAGTAGATCATCATTACTAAAGTCGGTACGATAAAAAAACATAGTGTTGATTATCCATTTCATGATTAAATCGGGAATGGAAGTCGAACAGCAAATCGGAACCTAATCCCATAAACATCGCAGGCTAGCGAAGCGATAGAGAGTTGATTATGGTCTGGATAAGTTAGTTAATGTGTAATTAATAATATAGATAACATTTCAGGCCTAAAGAAAGACCTGCAACAGACAGATTTAGCTCTTGCATAATCTATGTTTAACTACAATATAGTAATAGGCAGATCTCTATTTGGAAAAGATCAGTCTAAAAAAATGGTTCAATTCTCTTCAGTATTTATATAAACATATGGAATTGAAATTTCATTGGTTATTAGACAAACAGAATTATATGTATGGAAGAGTTAAATCTGTCTATTGTAGGTCTTTCTTTATGCCTGAGGGGGGTTGGATGGCCGAATGGTTTGCACATGCGCGTGCTGTATCATACGGTCTGTCATTGAGTCAGCTGCCGGGTTTTGATTCCCCGGTTGTACGTGACAAGGAGTAGGGTCGCCTGTCCAACCTCGTGGGTTTCCTCCGGGTCCTCCGGTTTCCTCCCATTGCTAAAGACCCCTACGCGCAAGCGAATTATTGAAATAAAATTGAACCATGTGTTAGTCCCGAAATGACCTAGTTTGTGTCGAGTGGACGTTAAACCCCCATTTCTCTCTCTCTCGCGCTATGCCTGAAATATTATATAAACTATTAATTAGACATTTATTAATATGACAATACCATAATTTAATCAACTCTTGATGCCAGCTGATGGGTCCGATTTTCATTAGATTTTAATCTGATCTGCTGTTGATAAACCATAAAAATGGATAATTGAGACTTAGTTAATTATCATAACAACTGCAACAATGACCATCAAGGCTACAGTGTTATTAAAATTAGTATTTCACTGCTCACAGTGAAATTTTCAGCATTTTCCTTTTACATTATCTATTTTTAACTATTATAGCGAGAACTGTCAGCTCTTTATCTAATCTCCCATAATGTATCTTCAAGTTATTAGCTGCACAGAAACCGGCGGGGGCAAATGGTTAAAGCATGCGCGTTGGATCAGAAGGTCTCTCCAACCTCATGGGTTTTCTCCGGGTCCTCCGGTTTCCTCCCACCACTAAAGACCCCCTATGCACAAGTAAATTATTAAAATAAAATTGAACCACATTTTAGTCCCAAAAATACCTGGTTTGTGTCAACTGGACGTTAAACTCCATTTCTTTCTCTCTCCCCCTAATCCAATGACTTAGCACACGTACTTTGTCAGCC
The DNA here is from genome assembly GCF_932274485.2 of Patella vulgata. Taxonomy (NCBI): domain Eukaryota; kingdom Metazoa; phylum Mollusca; class Gastropoda; family Patellidae; genus Patella; species Patella vulgata. The sequence continues at coordinate 3,356,533 of NC_065881.2, forward strand.
CTACAGGACAGGTGCTAACCCTGACCAAGTTCTTCTGAGGCTACACCATGCTTTGAACTTGGAACACAGGTCATAAAATATGATTATAAATCTATTGAAGTTTGTGTCATCAATCGAGTTGATGTGACATTTACTGGACACAAGCAAATGATAAAGACGAGAGTATCCTCGTCGAAACGTGGCTTAGTTTGTTCAATTATTAAATGCCAATCAAAGATGATATACGTCATCAATATGGAGATGTGGCTACCAGACTAATGAACCAGATTGTGAAATCAGAGGGCAAGTATATTAGATTATGCAACAGTTTGACATTTTTGAAAAGGTGTTAAGCTTAATTCTTATCTTTGTTGCATATTCTGTATATATATTTGCCTACTATTTACATACTTGTATCATTTGCTTGATAAAGATGAGAGTATACTCATCGAAATGTCGCTTAGTATTAAAGTAGCTATAAGTCTCTAACTCAGTATCATCCAAAATCTTCAACATTGAAAACACAATTTATTTGTCAAATTAAATCAACATTCATGTTGTGATCTTACCGGAAAAAGATGGGCTTTTGATATCCAATATTTAAGACAAAATAAACATTTTACCATTGGTACACGAATTGTGTACCATAATGCGCTTCAGCCCCAGTTGTATCAAGAGACTCCAGGGACGAGGCTAGACACATTGCACCAAATCAAACGGCGTATGTAGACTGGAATAACCAGACACTAGAAATTTGCAATCGCTTGAGACTGCTGGCTTATTTCGCCGAACAAAACTGATTTGAAATTGGAGTAAAAACGGAAACCATTGAATGTAAATCAGTTTATATACATTCATATTACAGTATTATATGTGTTGCGACCCACTTTTGTCAATTTCTAGGTCCCAAATGTTAGCGATTTAGCTCCTTTAAACTCAGTAATTGTGTATCCATAAAATTGTACCTTGTGTTAGTGTAATCTGGTACGGGCAGAATGGCGCCTTTTACTCAATTTACTCCTTTTATATACCCATTTACACTAAATAGGACAAATTTTATACAGATATAATTCAAAAAATAGTCTAGAATTTAATTTACAGAAGGAAAGAAGTTAATTAGCCCACACAGTTGTCATCCCTTTCAGTGACTGTAGCGGCCATCGTCGTCATTAGTCAGGGAGCCACGTTGGCTTAGTGGGTAAGATGCTAGCTCACTAGCCTGGAGGTCGGGTGTTTGATCTCTGCATTGGCCGAGAAAGTTCATCCAGATCTTACGACGTATTTTACGACGTGGTTTCCCCTTGTCAGTGGTGTAGGACGGAGGGCCTGACAAGAACAGCTGTCTAGTTGTTTGGATGGTATGAAAAACTGAGCTCCAGTGTATACATTGACGTGCATGTAAAAGATCCCTTGTCATTTGGAATTTGATATAAGAGTAGGCCATAGTGCCGCTGACCGTGCAAAATTTCCCTCATAGACGTTATGCCTGTCTTCATTAGCTCAGTCGGAGCAGAACAGTAGGACGTTAAACCCCATTTCACTTCATTTCTGTAGCGGTCTAGTGTATATCCACTGCTGATCAGTGTATTACTTCACATCTGAGATGTGCTAAAATCGTAGTAATAATACCATATCATGGGTTGATGATAAATGGAGGGAGGGGAATGGGGTTTAACATCCACTCAACACGAACTAAGTCATTTCAGGACCCGGAGAAAACCCACGAGGTTGGAAAGGCGACCCTACTCCTTGTCATATACAACCGGGGAATCACAACCACACCAGTTGACTCAATGACATACATTATGATACAGCGCAAATGCGCTCACCATTCGGCCATTCCACCAAATGTGGTTTAATGTTTCTGCTCTGACTGGGCTAATGAAGTCGTGCATACAGTGTGCTATGAGGGAAATGTTGCCCGGACCGCTGCACTATGGCCTACTCTTTTATCGAATTCCAACTGCCAAGGGATCTTTAACGTGCAAGCTAATGTGTACGTTTACAGTAATGTATCTCAAAAATGCAACATAGGAGCTGCTTGATATTGTGAAACATTTTGCCACCAAAGTTGGCTTCGGTGCTTTTTGATGCAGCATGGGTGTACACTTGGCTTATTCAACCCATGAACCTCGCCTCGAATCCGTGTGCTAGGAACTTTACGATGATATAACTCGATAAGCCAACATAGAAAGTTAATAAAATTTAGCATTTTCTTAGCTTATGCATCTGTCGATTTTGTGAAATAAAGATCTTAATCCACCAAAGCTAGTTCAGTGAGTGCGCAGTGAGCCTATCTTAACACGATTCCCCCATATTGTAAGTATGTTTATGGTAATATATCTCAAAAATGTAATATAGGAGGCTTCTGAAATGCATAGGGGCCTACTCCTTGCACTGTTTCGTTCGATTTGACCTAATTCCACTTAACACTGCTGTAATGGAAGCAAATTTCTGTTCCAAATTATGACTGGTCAATAGTCCTATTAACAACGAATAGCTAACTGCGTAACAATTTCATTAGGCTTTAAACAGAGCTCCAAATTGGACTAAATGTTTACATAACTTTACTTCATGATTCACGAAATTTATGCCCAATTAACCAGTGCATAGCAGAATATTGCAGAAAAACTAATTGCCTAACAAACGAGGCTATCAAAACGGATACAATGTAAACAATACTATTTGGAGACGAACAATACTTTTACCATTTTTAATACCTTAAAGTAGCTAAGTCTCCAACTCAATATCATCCAAAGTTTTCGACATTGAAATCACGAATTATTTGTCAATTTAAATCAACATTGATGTTGTGATCTTATCGGGAAAAGATGGGCTTCTGATATCCAATATTTAAGACAAAATAAACATTTTACCATTGGTACACCAATCGTGTACCATAATGTGTTTCAGCTCGATTTGTAACAAGGGAATCGAAGAACGAGGCTAGACATAGTTCACAAGTCATGTCAAACGGCGACGTCACATTCTTATCTGGAAAGCATGCGCAAAGAAATACTATCGGTGTAGACTGGAATAATAAGACGCTAAAGATTGCCATTAGATTGAGACTTCTGGCATATTTCGCCGAAGATAGCTGATTTGAAACAGAAACGATTGAATGTAAATCAGTTTATATACATTCATATTACATTATTATATGTGTTGCGACCCATTTGTGTCAAGTTCTAGGTCCCAAATATTAGCGATTTAGCCCCTTTAAATCACTGTCCAGAGTTTCAGGGAAGACCCCAGATTAAACGAAGGTCTGTCATTGTTGTACAGTATCAGAAGCCAATCTAGCAATGGCCAGAGAGGGATTTCTCGGGCCATTGCTTCAGGAATATGCTGGAATGTTGCAGTCTAGTAATTTATTCATCCCTTGATTCTGTGAAATAAGAAAACATTTTGCCACGGTTTGGATGGTTTTTAATACAGGTGGGATAGCCTACCCTTTTCTGCTTGTTCAGTTAGCCTAGTGTGCGATGTTTTAGTATGTTTACGGTAGGCCTAATAGTTTGTTTGGTTGTGGTTTGTTTTTTTGTTTATTATATACTTGCATTATGTCTTACAGGAGGTAAATCGCTAATATTTGGGACCTAGAAATTGACACAAATGGGTCGCAACACATATAATACTGTAATATGAATGTATATAAACTGATTAACATTCAATTGTTTCTGTTTTTACTCCAATTTCAAATCAGTTATGTTTGGCGAAATAAGCCAGCAGTCTCAAGCGAGTGCAAATTTCTAGCGTCTGGTTATTCCAGTCTACATACGCTGTTTGATTTGGTGCAATGTGTCTAGCCTCGTCCCTCGAGTCTCTTGATACATCTGGGGCTGAAGCGCATTATGGTACACGATTCGTGTACCAATGGTAAAATGTTTATTTTGTCTTGAATATTGGATATCAAAAGCCCATCTTTTTCCGGTAAGATCACAACATGAATGTTGATTTAATTTGACAAATAAATCGTGTTTTCAATGTTGAAGATTTTGGATGATATTGAGTTAGAGACTTAGCTCCTTTAAAATGTTATTTTCTGATATAAAGCCAAGTTCAAAGTAACAATTTTTCGTGATAAATATAACATGAAGCCTGTCATTGAGTCAACTGGCGTGGTTTCGAATCCCCGGTTGTACGTGCATGACAGTAGGGTCGCCTGTCCAACCTCGTGCCGTGGGTTTTCTCCTTGTCCTCCGGTTTCCTCCCACTGCTAAAGACCCCTCAAGCTAATTATTGAAATAAAATTAAACCACATGTTACTGTTAGTTCCGAAATGACCTATAAATAAAAAAGTGTCGCGTGGACGTCCCATTTCTCAGATTCTTTCTCTCGTGATAAATTTTATAGGTTTTTATTGGCGCTAGGAATGTGTGTGCTAACTTCATTTCGAATCCAGGAATACGGGTGGGAGATTCCGCTCGGTAAGTTTGCAAATTAATAATGGTATACGGGTAGTTAGCTGTTTTTCCTCCGTAGGAAAGCTGTCTTTTCGCCGAATCTGCAGTGCAGCTTAATGGAAAAATCGACACTCAATTATTGACCGATTGCAGTCATGAATCAAAACAGTAAATAACCCAATCAAAATTCATTTCCGGCTCTGCGCGAGCCGGCTATATATTTTGTCCGCCATTTTGCCCGTCAGCTCAGACGCAAAAAAAGATTTTATCATAAACCAGTTATAATGGTCAAGCGGTGTTCTTGGGGTACGTGCAATTCTGACAGTAGGTACCCAGAGAGATTGGCAGGGGGAGTAACCTTTATTCCGTTCCCAAAACTTGGAAGAACACGCGATAAAGCCAGGCGATGGATACGTTTATGTGGACGACCGTACGAGAAGTTAAACGAAGAGATACTGGCAGAGCGGAGAAAAGCAAAACATCTGTTTGTGTGTTCGAAGGTTATTATTTATCTAGACTTGTTTATACTTTTTTGTTTACAAAAAACAAAAAAAAAAAAAAAACCTGTAGGCTACTGCTGTACTCGGCTAGCATCATCATTTTTCAGATAAATATTGTTCATGTAAGATAAAGAATGCGAGATTACATGTCATTTCGGTCTCGCATCATTTCGGACTTACTACATTTCGGACTCAAAAAAGTATGCCGTCGACATTTCGGACTCGGGTGTGTGACATTTCGGACTCGGGAATAAGTTGAAAGGAAAGGTTGAACACAACTGTCAAATGGGTTATAGACATAACGGCCCTAAAACATATGGGCCAAAATAATTGGTCAGAACGGCCCAAAAATTTGATCATATCGGCCCAAAAGTTTGCACAATACTATGATAAATAATACCAGAATATAAATACATTACATAATAATTATTTTAATATGTAAGTTTACAAAGACATTTAAAGGAGCTAAATCGCTAATATTTGTGGCCTAGAAATTGACACAAATGGGTCGCAACCCATATAATAATGTAATATCGGTATAAAACTGATTTACATTCAATTGTTTCCGTTTTGACTCTAATTTCAAATCAGTTATGTCCAGCGATATACAGCATGAGTCTGAACCGAATGGCAATTTTTAGCGTCTGGTTATTCCAGTCTATTGCGTATGCTCACCAGATAAGATATGGCATCACCGTGTGACATGAGTTGTGGAATATGTCTAGCCTCGCTCTTTCTGGTCACTTGTTACAAATGACGATGAAACGCACTATGGTACACGATTCGTGTACCAATGGTAAAATGTTTATTTTGTCTTAAATATTGGATATCAGAAGCCTACCTTTTCCCGGTAAGATCACAACATCAATGTTGATTTGAATTGACAAATATTTGTGTTTTCAACGAGTATATATACGACTTTATATGATATTAAGTTAGAGACTTTAACATACATAATACAAACTATAATATTTCACATACATAATAAATTGTATAAAACATACAAAATATAAAATTTATTTCGATAATATTTCACATACATAATACATCTAAATATATAATTTACAGTGTTGATAAAAGGGCTTTTTCACGATTTTAAAAGTCCCATCAATAAACCATTGCCCGGATTTAACAAGCAAAGCCAACTGTCTTGTTGTTGAAAACAATGTCTTTCTACTTTAACTTTTATATCGGCACGTAAAAAATCATCAGGTATTGCATCTTCATTTTACCTATAAAATATATAGCTTAACCTAAAATACATTTGTAAATATAGCTTAACCTAAAATATATTTTGTAATATTACAAATTTTGTAATATTGTAACATAATATTGTAATTTGTAATTATAACTTTCAACACAGTAAATAATGTAATCAGATCAAAGGGTGTGACGTACCTAATTAGGGATTATCCAATCAGTTCTCACCTCTTTCCTTTGAATTACAATTACACTTTACAGCATGTAATTTTCCGGGTTGGCTTTGGTTGTTATGTCTCCAGGACACATGGTTTGTATAACTGTAGCACAATGTTTTGTTTAAAGTAGCGAAGTCCGTAACTCAATATCATCCAAAATCTTTGACATTGAAAACACGATTTTTTTTTGCAATTTAAATAAGCATTGGTATTGTGATCTTACCTGGAAAAGATGGGCTTCTGATATCCAATATTTAAGACAAAATAAACATTTTACCATTGATACACGAATCGTGTACCATAATGCGTTTCAGCGCCATTTCTAACAAGGTGCTCAAAGAATGAAGCTAGACATATTCCACAAGTCATGTCAAACGGTGATATCATGTTCTTATTTGGAGAGCATGAGCAATAAATAATATCGGTGTTGACTGGAATAACCAGACGCTAGAAACTGACTTGCGGTTGAGACTTCTGGCGTATTTCGCCGAACATAACTGATGACAATTCACAGTAAAACGGACACGATTGAATGTAAATCTGTTTATATAAATTCATATTACATTATTATATGTGTTGCGACTCATTTTTGCCAATTTCTAGGTCCAAAATATTAGCGATTTAGCTCCTTTAAATATATTGTTTTTCATTAAATTAAAAATGTTTGTCCATTACGACTAAAGTTTTTGGCCATTTTAACCAAATTTATTGGCTGTTATGACCAAACTGTTTGGCCGTTATGATTAAAGTAGGGCCTTTTTGAGTCACTTTTTTGTTTTTGGCCGATATGACCACATCCCTGTCAAATGAATTTATAATAAGCCAAAAGTAATATATATTTTTAAAAAAGAATAATATGCTGTTGAATTTATTTTAAAATGACCTACACAAAAACAAAAGTAAATATTTACTTGACATGCAGTTTTTACAAGGCCCTAGAGATGTTTAACGATAATCGGTAAGCTACACGTTGACATGCATTCCTCAACAAGCTTGCCATAGATAGCAGTAGCCTACCAATCGATAAATTAACGCGTACAAAGAAAACTCTTTTTTAAAAATATTAGAAATGGCAACGATCAAAGTGGGATAATTAGAGCCGATTAACTGATAAATTAGCACGTACAAAAAAAACTCTTTTTTGAAAATATTAGAATTGGCAACGATCAAAGTGAGATAATTAAAGCTGATTAACTGATAATCCCTATGTTATTGTAGTATGCGCGAAGAAACCTTACGATTCTTTCATGGATGAGGAAAAACATGAGTTTTGAATCATCGATAATGGCGGCCGTGTGTTGATTCGATTATTCCGATTCGTCTAAAAGACATTTAGGTTTTCACAATTGCATGTATAAAACATTACCAGTGATCGGCCAATCAAGCTCGTTTACTGTTTTTAAAAGAACAACAACGAAGTATTACTAAGTACCGGTATACACAAATTTTCAACAACATTTTTTTGTCAAGTTAGATACTCGCCGATGAAACAAAACAAACGAGAACTAACAGTGTTAATTTTTTATTAGTGGTCTCAACAATCGCTGATCAATTAAATAAAACTATCGGCCTCACAAAAAACCAAAAATATCTGTTACAAATATAAAATAAAACCAAGTACGGACAATCCAAACCATTAGACAAAATTCGAAGTCCTAAAAAAACGGTATAGGCAAAATAGTGTAATAAGGCAAAATTGTAATCAGCATATGGACTGTTCACACAAATTGTCAAGAGTCCGAAACGTCGCCAGGCTGAGTTCGAAAGGTTGTCAAATAAGTCCGTACTGTTGTCAAACTGAGTTTGAAAGGTCGTCTGTGTTGAGTCCAAAATGACGCGGGGTCAAAATGTCGTGCTACCGTTTCGTAATCTGCAAGCCTGAAAATTAGACACCTGTCACAATGTCAGACATAGATTCAGGCTTTGTCAGGCACAAAACCTCTGGTGGCTGTCATTTTGTCCGGCACTGATTTGTCTTTTTTTATTGATATTATTAATACATGTCCTGCACTAGGTTGAAAATGTCATTTCATTGTACTGCCTGACATTTTGTCAGGTACATCTAAAACCGTTATTTCCAGGCATGTAATCTGGAAGTTTCGTCAATAAGCCGTTTCGTACGTGGTCGATTCGTTACTCACTTGAGACGTTTAATTTCAAAGTGAGGTGATTCGTACCTATCAGTATCATATAATCAAGAAATAGCCTATGTTGCTTTTACATGCAGTTAATCATAACCCTCCTCCTTTAGCACCAAGGTGGGTTGGATGGCCGAATGGTTAGCACGTGAGCGCTGTATCATACGGTCTGTCATTGAGTCAACTGGCGTGGTTTCGATTCCCCGGTTGTAGGTGATTTTTCTCCCTACGCTCAAGCCAATTATTGAAATAAAATTGAACCATATGTTAGTCCTGAAATGACCTAGTTTGTGTCTAGTGGAGGTTAAACCCCATTCTCTGTCTCTCTCTCTCTCTCCCTCCCTCCCTTCGGGCAGAATAGTTTAGGCATAGGCCTTAATTTCAAGTTAAAATAAGTTAACAAAAATTTTTAAAAAGCAGTAAAAGCATGATACCCAAGAATCAAGTAGTAATTATCTAGATGTGAATTAAATAGTCATGTAATTATGTAGCCTACATGTTGGCCAATCTTAATTCATCTTATTTATTTCATATTTCAGCACTTTTTAAATGGTCAACCAGATCCTATCTCTGCTCCACATTATGAGTATATTGAGAAATCAAAGACTTCAAGGTAACAATGGGTTTATCAGCTTTAGAACAATTATTTCCTGTCACATGTGCTCATCGTATCCCTCATACAGAGGCCCAGAATCATGTTTTTGTCGACGGTGGGGGGTTGGGTGGGCGAATGGACTAACGTGTGCACTGCACTTCAGATCATAAGGTCTGTCATTGAGTCAACTGGCGTGGTTTCGATTCCCGAGTTGTATGTGACGAGGAGTAGGGTCGCGTGTCCAACCTCGTGGGTTTTCTCCTGGTCCTACGGTTTCCTCTCACCGCTAAAACATCTGGGTGCAAGCGAATTATTGAAATAAAATTGTTCCATGTGGTTGTCCCGAAATGCCCTAGTTTGTGTTGATTGGACAATAAAGACTATCTCTCTCTCTCTCTCTCTCTCTCTCTCTCTCTCGCTCTCTCTCTCCTGCAAACTGTTCTACATGTACATCATGTTAGCAGGGCTATGGGTAATTTTTCACAGTTGATTAGCAGCACTGCTAATCAAAAAGTCCAATTTTGCCAAATTTGATTAGAAAATTTTAAAATTGATTAGCAGTTTTTCAGTTTCAACATAAAACACCTAAATAACAAGATTATTTTAATTTATAACAAATGATTAGATTTCATTCTTAATTAAGATTTTTTATAATTTTAGCACTGCTACAGGTAACTGTGAACATTTCTGAATGTAGACTTTTGGTTAGGCCTTATGTCTGAAGCCAATTCTTGGCAGTGGCTTCCAAAGTCCCACTCATTTTTATACGCCCACATTTTCATGTGGACGTATAATGTCGTCGCCCCTGTCCGTCCGTCCACATTTGTTTGTGAACACTCTACAGGTCACAATTTTTATTCGATTTCAATGAAACTTGAAATATAGGTTTATCACCCTAACACCTCGGTTCCTTTCGATATTGGCATCTATCCGACTGTAACTTCATGGATTATGGCCCCTTTTTAGCTTTTGAACACTGTAGAGGTCACAATTTTTATCCGATTTGGTTTAAACTTGAAATGTATGTTTTATAACCCACAGATCTTGGTTCCTTTCGATATTCGCGCATATCGGACAATAACTTCCTGAATTATGGCCCCTGATTGTACGAAAAATCACGTTTTTAAGTTGTGGACCCCATAGGGGCCACAATTTTTATCCGATTTAAAAATATATCATCGTTACACCCTAAGGATAGTTGAGTTCGAATTTCGTAAAAGTCGGACCGAAACTGACGGACAAAATGGCCGCCCCTCATTCGCAAATAGTGTCAAAATATTGTGTATCAGGGTTGTGGACCCTCTGGAGGTCACAATTTTCATTTTGATGAAATTTGAAATGCATGTTTATAACCCAAATATCTTGGTTCCTTTCTATTTCCGTGTATATTGAATCGTAACTTTCTGAATTATGGCCCCTGATTGTACGAAAAATCACGTTTTTAGCTTGTGGTCCTACTAGAGGTCACAATTATTATCCGATTTAAAAAAACGTTACAATATATCACCGTCACACCGTAAATTTGTTTGAGGTTGAGTTTCATGAAAATTCGACCAAAATTGCCAGACAAAATGGCCTCCCCTTGTACACAAATAGTGTAAACATCTGGTATATCAAAGTTGTGGAACCTCCAGACGCCACAATTTTGATCCGATTTTGATGAAACTTGAAATGCAAGTTTATAACCCAAATATCTCAGGTCCTTTCAATATTTGCACCTATCGGATCGTAACTTCCTGAATTATGGCCTCTGGTTGTATGAAAAATCGCGTTTTTAGCGTGTGGTCCCTCTAGAGGTCACAATTATTATTCGATTTAAAAAAACGTTTGAATATATCACCGTTACACCGTAATGTTTGTTGACTGCGAATTTCGTGAAGATCGGGCCAAAACTGCTGGACAAAATGGCCGCCCCTCATACGCAAATAGTGTAAACATCTGGTAAATCAAGGTTGTGCACCCTCTAGAGGTCAAAATTTTGATCCGATTTCGATGAAACGTGACATACATGTTTATAACCCAAAGATATTGGTTCCTGTCGATATTCGTGCATATCGGATCGTAACTTCCTGAATTATGGCCCTTGAACAAAAAATCACGTTTTTAGCTTGTGGTCCTTGTACAGGTTACAATTTTTATCCGATTTAAAAAAAAAATGTGTGAATATATCACCATTACACACTAAGATCTTGGTTCATTTTGATAATCGCGGATATCCGAACTTAACTTCCTGGATTATGGCCCCTGATAGTTCGAAAAATTGCATTTTTAGCTTGCGGATTCTCTAGAGCTCACAATTTTTTTCCGATTTTAAAAACCGTTTACATACATCACCATTCCACCATATTTCGGGAAAATCGAAATGAAATTCCCCGACAAAATGGCCGCTCTTTGTATGCAAATTGTGTATAAGTGTGTAATACGAACGTTGTGGACCCTCTAGAGGTCACAATTTTTATCCGATTTTGATGAAACCTAAAACATGTCTTTATATCCCAAAGATCTTAGTCACTTTTGATATTTGCACATTTCAGGCCATAACTTTCTGGATGATTGCCCATGATTGTACAAAAAAAATCACGTTTGTTTTTAGCTTGTTCTCTATCCATCTCTTGCAAAATGTGGGCGTATCCTGCCTGGTAGCCGCTGGTAGTTCTTATTTCTTCTTTAGAAAACAATTTCGTCTGCTTTTTATCGTGTGTTACTATTTTTGTTCAATCGGATGCACACGGTACATGTATATACTATTTTACGAATAATCTCGATTAACTCGACACACGCGATATAAACAATAATATTTTACAGGAATTCTTACTTTGATTTCTCATTTTACAATACGTTTACACGTATTTATGTTTTATATTTTATTTACAATACGTGGGGGAATACACTGAATTTATTTTTTTCAAATTGAATACTAATATAATTACTTGAAATTGACATGTCTCGCAACATGAGTGGTACTACTTGATGCCCTATTTCCGGTTTAATAGTTCCAATTCATAGAGTTATGTGCCTTTATTATATAGTATAATGAATTGCGTCTGGGTAGTTCGAGAAGAAAATGCCACACAGAGAATTCAGTTTTGCTTATAAAATTTATTTGATATTTTATACACTTTGAAAGTGTTGAGAAATGTGGATAAATCTTCGTGTCAATATCCAAAATGACAGGCATATTAATGATTTGCAGTTACTGGGAATCAAAAATGGTAGATTTTAATTTTTGATTAGCAATGGACAAAATATGCATCGCAAATTGCGCTGCTGTTTACTGGTTGTCGGCAGCCCTGCATGTTAGATATATCAGTCAATGAAATTGTATGTTACGGCAATTTCTTGGCGAGTGGTGCAAGGAACTGTGGGTATCCCACTAGAAACATAAACGCTGATTGGTTAATCAATTGTCTGAAGTCACAGAGTCAAAATCCACTTGTATGATCCCTGACGCGATCTCCCGTTACAACTGGTCAGATCTTCATGTAGTGGAAGCCATCGAGAGTATAAAGAAACAAAACAAAATATAGATCTGTATTTTAATTAGATCGTAAAGATTTTATTTAATTATAAATTTCATTACAGAGTTTCAATAAAATCTGAACAGGTGGAGGATGAAATCTGTGAAGAATATACCCTGAATGATAAAATGACAGAGAGAGAGAATATAGTAGTTGATGCTGCCACAGGTTAGTTAGACTTACATTATACAAGAGCTAAATCTGCCTATTTCAGGTCTTTCTTTAGGCCTGAAATGTTGTCTGAATTATTAGACATTTAGTAACTTATTCAAACCAACTCTCAATGTCAATGCTAGATTGCGATTTTCACTGAATTGTGATATTTACTGGATTGGAATCCGATCTGCTGCTCAACTCTCATTGATGATTAAATCAAAAAATGGATAATCGAGACTATGTTTTATATCGTACCAACTTTAGTAATGATGGTCGAGGCTAGACCTAAAGTTCAATCACTAAATTCTCAGTTCAGAGTGGATCAATTTGACTGAAATTTAAAGATATATGTATAATTTTATTTTTTTTTATAAAATATGGCTTAACGTGTTCAACATATAAGATTCTTTCAAAATTAGCTTGTTAAAACATGCTAATTTTGAAAGAATCTTCTGTATGGTTTCTATTTTCTGGATAAATTCTCGCTATGCAGAAATCCTTTCTAGAAATAGTGACAAAGTCACAAAATTGAGCCCCAGATATGACAAGGTCTCCCTGAACTCGTCCGCAGTGAATGTGGTTTCGACACAGTTTATACTCATGCAGTAAAAGAAATCATTCAGTTTATTACATGCTTCTGTAAGTGACATATCTCGAGCTGAAAATGGACATTTAATTTCCAAGTCCAGCCTTTAGTACGTTCAGGGGAGGGTGCACGCTTGACAGGTGACCCTACACCTTGTCACGTACAATCTTAAGGTCGAAACCATGCCTCTTTCACTTAAAGACAGATCATGTAATCTGTGGAGCACCCACCTGCCTTTTAAACATACATTAAAGATCAATCTGCCTATTGCAAGTCTTTCTTTAGGCCTGAAATGTTATATAAATTATTAATTACACATTTATTAACTTATCCAGACCATAATCAACTCTCGATGTCATCGCTAGCCTGCAATGTTTACTGGATTAGGATACCATTTGCTGCTCCACTCTCATTCTTGATTTCATTATGAAATGGATAATCGAGACCATGTTTTTTATCGTACTGACTTTAGTAATGATGATCAAGGCTAGGTCGAAAATGAATCGCTAAAATCTCGGGTCAGGGTCGATCAATTTGACTGTAATTTTCAGCAAATTTTCTTTACATTATCTAGTTTTAACTATTATAGTGAGAACTGCCAGCTCTTTATCCAATCTCCCATAATGTATCTTTAAGTAAACATATTTAAAAAAAAAAATTTTTTATAGATGTATTATCCAGTCGAATTTTGAAGAATGAAAGTATTCCAACAGTGCCGATAGAAGACAGTTTAACAAAGAATATACCATTCCATAATTCTGAACTAGATGTAAGTATAAACCAGAATATTTTTATACGCCCAGATTTTTATATTTTTCGTGTTTGTCTATTCACATTTGTTTGTGGACACTCTACATGTCACAATTTTACTCCGATTTTGATAAAACTTGAAATATAGGTTTATCTTCCAAAGATTTCTGTTCCTTGTGATATTGACATATATCAGACCGCAAATTCATGAATAATGGCCCCTGATTGTATGAAAAATCACGTTTCTAGCTTGTGGACACTCGTAAGAGGTCACAATTTTAATCTGATTTTGATAATAAAAAAAAATTGAAATGTGTCTTTGTAACTAAAGGATCTTGGTTCCTTTTGATATTGTCACTTGTTGGACAGTAACAACCTGGATTGTGGCCCCTGATTGTACAAAAAATAGCTTTTTTAGCTTGTTCTCCGTCCATCTCTTGCAAAATATGGGCGTATCTTGCATGGCAACGGTTTGTTATTGATATGAATTGGGTTTAATAGTCGCTAATTATGTATGAAGCTCATGATTCCAGATGACACTAGGGAGAGAGAGAGAGAGAAATGGGTTTTTACGTCCACTAAACATTCAGCCATCCACCACCCCCTTGAGGAATATAATAATGTTATGACTTTTATAAAGGAAACTAATGTTGTTACAACTTTTTTTATATTACAGGAAACTGATGATGTTAAAACTTTCCATCAGTGTGTTGTATGCGATGAGATTTTTGAAGAGTACAGTGATCTAGAAGTTCACAATAAAATACATATTAAAGTGGAGAAAACCGATGAATTAGATGAAGCCTGCCGTATAGACCTTGAAGATAAGACAACTGATGTAGAAAATCATAGTAAAATACATGTTAAAGAAGAGCAAGCTGATCATGATAGAAAAATCCACGAGTGTAAATTATGTGAGGAAAAATTTGAATTGTACACCGACTTAAAAGAACATTGTCAAATACATTTTAAAGAAGAGGAATCAACAGAATGTACATTTCATGAAATATGTTACAAAACCATTAATCATGAGAATACCAGCAAAAATACGAACTCATCCGATGTCGGAGAAACCCTGGAAGAGAATTGGATTCACCCTTGTAAGAAATGTGGTAAAATGTTCTCGATGAAGACTGAACCAAAAAAAACTATTAAAACTAAACGTAAAAAACAATACAAGTGTCATGTGTGTCGTGAAACATTTACCCATTTTAATTCTTTACAAGAACATGCAAAAACACATGGTCCTTTAAAATGTCCTGTGTGCAATCAATTTTTTATCCATCCGTCCGATATTCGTACTCATATGGCAGATGACCACGGAGCTTTTACTTGTCATATTTGTCAAATTTGTCAGAAGATGTATGTTAATTTGACAGACATTGAAGCCCATATCAGAGATCATAGTGCTTTTAATTGCGATACTTGTAGTAAATTATTTACTGTTTTTCCCGATCTGTACATTCATATCAAAAAATCTCACGGCTCGTTGAAGCCGTTTAAATGTGATGTTTGTCAGAAATCGTACACACACCTGACAAATCTGAAACTTCATTATGAGGTTTACGATGACATGAAGCCATTTATGTGTCTCAAGTGTAGGAAATCGTTTAATTGTGAGTGTAATTTTGAAATCCACACAAACAACTGCAACTCTAATTAAAAACTCCCATCAACAACTCTCATCAACAACTCCCTCATCAACAATCCACATCAACCACTCTACCATCAACAACTTCCCCATCAACAACTCACATCAACAACTCTCATCAACAACTCTCATCAACAACAACTCCAATCAACAACTCTCATCATTAACTTGCATCAACAACTCTCAACAACCTCCATCAACATTTCCCATTAACCCAAAATCTCATACATAAATTACATCACAGATACATAAAATACAATATACATTAATTACATTATAAAAAAATTAAATCTCAGATACAGAATTTACATTATACATTAATTGCACTATACATAAATTACTTTATACAGAAATGACATTACAGATACATGAATTGCATATACATGAATTACATAAGATACATAATTACACTATACAGAAATTACATTACAGATACATAAATTAAAATATACATAAATTAAAATATACATAAATTACATTAATCATAAATTACATAACAGACACATCAATTACATGATTGCATTACATTTCACATGCATTAAGTACATGTTCATAATACATTACACATAAATTATATTTATATACAGTACATTACAGATACATAAATTACATTAAACATAAATTACATTATACATAAGTTATATTTATAATATATATACAGTGCATTATACACAAATTACATTAAACATCAATTACATTAAACATCAATTACATATACATAAATTAGAGGGACATGTCTTCCCATACTTCAAAGAGAATTTGTTTATGAAAAATAGAAAGCCACCAATAATCCCAATGTCATAACTTCTACAATATTATTACTTGTACCCTTCACTGATTAATATTAATTTATCGTAATTCCACAGTTTATTCTGACCTTTTCTCAGATTTATATTTGTTCATGTTTAATTATAAAATATATTTAATTTTGTTGTTTTTGTCTTCCTTTATCACGCAAATTAACAAATCCGTAAAACAGCTGTCGATTGTATATTTTACTATGGTCGCCCACTACCCGTGTGCACACACCAAGACCATTTGCTACAACACTGCAGGGGTTAGCATGTGCGCACTATATCATACAGTCTATCATTAAGTCAAGTGGCGTGGTTTCGATTCCCCTATTGTATATGACAAGGAGTAGGGCCGTCTGTCCAAACTCGTGGGTTTTCTCCGCGTCCTCCGGTTTCCTCCCACTGCAAAAGACCCCTACGCGCAAGCAAATTATTGAAATAAAAAATTGAACCATGTGTTACATGTAGTCCAAAAATGACCTAGTGTGTGTCGAGTGGAGTTAAACCCTATTTCTCTCTCTTGGTGGGGGTGGGGGGGGGTGGCCGAATGGTTAGCATACGCGCCCTGTATCACAAGGCCTGTCATTGAGTCAACTGGCGTGGTTTCGGATTCCTGGTTGTACGTGACAAGGTCATTTCGGGACTAACATATGGTTTAATTTTATTTCAATAATTCGCTTGCGCGTAGGGGTCTTTAGCAGTGGGAGGAAACTGGAGGACCCGGAGAAAACCCACAAGGTTGGACAGCAGGCGACCCTACTCCTTGTCAGGTACAACCGGGGATTCGAAACCACGCCAGTTGACTCAACTAACCATTCGGCCATCCACCCCCCGAAAGATATATGACGAATTGAACATGGTGACTGCAGTGGTTATACCCATCAATAACCACCAAGGAATTGATGACCCCTGGCATTAGCCTACCGATACAAAACACAACACTTGATCAGTTGAAACCTTTGTGTTGTTTGCTCAAGATTTATGTCACACTGATTATATTCTTAATGAAGCTGTGGTGTGAAATTTCTAGCTAGCTTGCTTCTCTATCTCCGGTCCGACCATTTTCGGGTGAAAAAAAACCTACATCATCTAATTCTTCTAGTATTGTCACACAACTTTTCTTTTATCCAATCTTTGACGTTTGATAGAAAATGTAAATTAAATATGGGCTTACTTGTCAATGTGCAATGGTATTTGAATTTCGCGGTGATTTGGTTTTAAAAGATCACGTGACATAATTGGCCAATCAGACATACACGACGAAAAGTTCAACAGGTCGTGGGGTGTCAAAGATCACCAATCTGTTTACATTTTGATAGTAACATGGCGGAGAGAGAGAGAGATAAATGGGGTTTAACGTCCACTCGACACAAACTAGGTCATTTCGGGACTAACATATGGTTTAATTTTATTTCAATAATTCCCTTGCGCGTAGGGGTCTTTAGTAGTGGGAGGAAACCGGAGGACCCGGAGAAAACCCACGAGGTTGGACAGGCGACCCTACTCCTTGTCACGTACAACCGGGGATTCGAAACCACGCCAGTTGACTCAATGACAGACTTTATGATACAGCGCGTGCGTGCTAACCAATCAGCCATCCAACCCCCCCGGCGGAAAGAGGAGACAAAATTGTTCGTTGTATTCTTCATATAGATTCCGTAAAATCAACTGAGCTAAAACCGTTTACAGGGACAAGCTGGGCAAAATTTAAGGTTTGTGCTAACCAGTGGAAGAAATTAGACGGAAATGACAGGCTTTTGGCGGAGAAAAACGCGGATTTGTTTGACCAAGAACTCCAGGAATGTGCAGACGAGACACTGGGGTATCATCTTCCATGTTACCAGCGTTTTACGGACAAATTAAGAATTAAAGGAGCTAAAACGGTGTATGAAACCTGCTCAGCATTCCAAAACTGTTGAAGAAATTGAAGTTAATGTTAGGAAACAAGCAGCTAAAATTTTCCCCCGCAAAAAAAAAGAAAATTAGGCTCGCATCATCATCATGGACTATTGTGTCTGTAATTCTTTAACTGGTTTGGATGTATCTATTAATGCCACTCCGACATCTCACATTAATGGCAACGTCACGTTCGGTTGTACATTTTATATCCAGCACTGCTATATATAGGTTACATGGTTACAAGCATTATAACCTATAGTTCAATCATGTATCAGCACAGACTTTCTGTTTTCCTCACAATATTTCATAACCAATTTAATTTGCGTTTTAAAAAACTCATACCATAACTAATATACTGACAATGGAGAATAGAAATAAAACATATGTATTTATCAAATTATAACTCATGTCCCCTCATGCACTTATATTCGTCTAATACAATTTCGCGTAAATTACGAAATAGTATTACAGTACTTGACAATTGAGACTGGGTCTAGATTAACCATTTTTGAACTCAATGATTTGATAGCGAATGTGTTTAAATCTATTTAAATCTCTGTCATCTGATCGCCTGGAGAGTTGATTATGAGCTTGTCAATGTCATGTGAATAAATATGTAAATAATAGTTTATATAACATTTGAAGTCAGATAAAGATCTGTTATAAGATTTAACGCTTATCTTTAATTAAATGTTAATAATGCATTATGTAGCAGTTAGATAGAGAGCTGATCGTTCTTGCTACAACGGGGGGGGGGGGGGGGTAGATAGGCTAATGGATAATGCGTGCGCGTTGTATCATAAGGTATTTCACCGAGTCAAGTGACGTGGTTTCGATTCCCCGCTTGTACGTGAGAGGGAGTAGGGTCGTCTGCCCCCGGGTTCACCCCACCGCTAAAGAGCCCTACGCGCGCAAGTCAATGGTTGAAACAAAACTGAACCATATGTAAGTCCCGAAATGACCTAGTTTGTGTAAAGTGGACGTTAAACCCCCCCCCTCTCTCTCTTTCTCTCTCTCTATAAAAGTTCAACAATAAATAATGAAATGAAGATACATGTATTGAAAATTTCATTCAAATTACTTTATTCTGAGCGAAAATATTAACCTTTGAAGTTACTGGTCTTATTCTCACTTCACCATTTTTAAATTTAACAATTACATGAATGTTCCGTTCTAATCTACTTAAAATAAGACGCATCCGGTAGCATCGGTAGTTAATTATGGCCTGGATCAGTTAATTAATGTCTAATTAATAATTTAGATAACATTTCAGGCCTAAAGAAAGACATGCAATAGACAGATTTAGCTCTTGCATAATGTGTGTGTAAGTCATGAAGAATTAAAATGCAATCCACCGTTCAATTTTGAGTTCTTTTGAACCATTGACCTAAACTAGAAACTTAGTTGGTGTGAAATTAAACGATGTATTGAACAATTTAAATTTGTCAATGGTTAGTTTCTTGTTCTTATATACATATAGTAATATAACCAGACATACCAAATCTACATCTGTCAGTTATTCCGTTAGCGCTTTTATATTTTGGGGGGAATTTTCTACTGAAAGAAAGATATTTTTAAATACAACTAATTAGCAAAAAGGCGCAAACAAAGACTTGCTCCTGTTTTATCGAGATTCTTATTTAGTAACTACACGCAATCCGCGTTATCACATGAAACTAGAGAGGCATTGATTAAGGACAAGGTAGTGTGGTTGGCTTTATAAATAAAAATGACTGGAGTTATTTCCCTTTAACCGAGCCATCGATATTTTTTACAGATTTTATACTCGAACTTCTATTATTCTGAGTTGATTGGAGCAACAGTACATGTTTGACGTTGACAAAGGTTGAGCGAGAGAGAGAGGGAGTGTGGTTGGACAGGGGACACTACTCCTTGCCACGTGCAAGCGGGGAATCGAAACCACATCACATGACTCAATGACAGACCTTATGATTTCACGAGCAAGCGTTAAACCACTATGCCAGTCACCGCCTCCCTTCACTTCTTCCTAGGTTACACAGGAGAATAGTCTGACTGACTGTACCTCTCAGTGGCAACAGGGCACGTGCCCTATCTTCTATACCATAGATTCGTCACTGATCGTATTTAATATTCAAATTCAATATTCAAATTCAATATTCAAATTCAATATTCAAATTCAAAAGTCATATTTAATAGCCATATTTAATTGTCATATTCAATAGTCATATTCATATTCATATTCAATCTACTCATATTCATATTCATATTCAATCTACTCATATTCAATCTATTATATTCAATATATTATATCCAATATATTATATTCAATATATTCATATTCAATCTATTATATTCAATATATTATATTCAATATATTCATATTCAATCTGTTATATTCAATATATTATATTCAATCTATTATATTCAATATATTATATTCAATATATTATATTCAATATATTATATTCAATATCCATATTCAATATAATATTCAATATCCATATTCAATATACTATTCAATATCTATATTCAATATAACATTCATTATTCATATTCGCTATTCAACACTCGATATGCATATTTACATTCAATATTCATATTCACATCTTATACACAGTATTCATTTTCAATATACATGTTCAAACATATTCGGTATTCAACTTCTGTATTCAACTTCAGTATTTATATTCAGTATTCATCTTCAATATTCTATATTCGTATACATTGGGACAACCCGTTGTACTACAATCTCTGGCACCAAGAATCTCATGAATATTAAAATATTCATTACCTTGAAAAGAGCCGCCGAGATAAATATTTATGTGCCGGAGCTAGACGATCTCCCCACCCCCTTCTATACATGTAATAATAATAGTGAGTTCTTATATTGCGCATTTAGCGCTCTACTTATCGGGGGTCACGTGGCTAAGACGCTGGCTCGCTAGCCTGGAGGTCGGGTGCTTGATTCCGGTGGCTAAGTGGGTAAGACGCTGGCTCGCTAGCCTGGAGGTCGGGTGCTTGATTCCGGTGGCTAAGTGGGTAAGACGCTGGCTCGCTAGCCTGGTCGAGTGCTTGAGCCCTGCATTGGCCGAGAAAGTTCATCCAGATTTTCCAGATGAGGGCCTGACAAGGACAGCTGTTTAGTCGTTCGGATGGGACGGAAAACCGAGGTCCCGTGTCGGGGCAAAATTTCCCTCATAGCACACTGTATGGCGTATGCCCGTCTTCATTGCCCAGTTCGGAGCAGAACAGTAGGACGTTAAACCCCATTTCAATTCATTTCTCTACTTATTACAAGATAAATACACAGGGAGGAAATTGTGAATTCTTTAACTTTAAGGATAGTCAATTCCATAGATTTGGTAAAGTGTATGGGAAACTTCTGTGACCGAATGTGTTAAGTGTATAGCTGGGTAGGGGGGTTAGGTGGCCGAATGGTTAGCACGCGCGCGCTGTATCATACGGTCTGTCATTGAGTCAACTGGCGTGGTTCGATTCCCCAGTTGTACAAGGAGTAGGGTTGCCTGTCCAACCTCGTGGGTTTTCTCCGGATCCTGCGGTTTCCTCCCACTGCTAAAGACCCCTACGCGCATGCGAATTATTGAAATAAAATTGAACCATGTGTTAGTCCCGAAATGACCTAGTTTGTGTCGAGTGGACGTTAAACCCCATTTCTTTCTTTCTTTCTATAACTGGGTACCACAAGACGTAGTTCATGTTGGGACCGAAGATTTCTTTCGGGACATAATCAATTAGCATTGAGGACAAGTAGTATGGTGCTTCACCGTTCTGACATTTGTAGGCTATGAACAGAACTTGATTCTGCTTTCCACTGGAGGTCAATGTAAATCCTTTAACAGTGGTGTCGTATGGCACATAATTCTAGTCGCAGTATTTTACACAAGTATTTTACAGGCAGTTGTTTATGCCAGACAGAAAGCAAGTGCAGTAGTCGAATCTGGATGAAATTAAAGATCGAACAGCGCATATGCTACGTCTTTTGTGATCAATGGCGGATTTGACGAATAGACCTGGAATATAAGAAGCGAGAGAGAGAGAGAGAGAAATGGGGTTTAACGTCCACTCGACACAAACTAGGTCATTTCTAGGTCATTTCGGGACTAACATATGGTTTTTAATTTTATATCAATAATTCGCTTGCGCATAGGGGTCTTTAGCAGTGGGAGAAAACCGGAGGACCTGGAGAAAAATCCACGAGGTTGGCAGGCGACCCTACTCCTTGTCACGTACAACCGGGGATTCGAAACCACGCCTGTCGACTCAATGACAGTCGACGCTAACCATTCAGCCATCCAACCCCCCAATATAGGAAGCATGTCTTGTACATTTGATTAAGATAGACACCCAAATCTTTAAGGGTATCAACCAATTTGATTGTGGGGTCCGCGATTGTTTATAATTTTGTGACTTATGTTCAGATGTTATTGTTTGGTAATGCATAACACAGCTTCTATCATTTCATTTTTCAGTTTCAGCATGTTATTTGTCATACAGGATTTTAAATCAGTCGTACAATCGGTTATTTTATAGCAGTGATACAGCAGATTTTGTTTCTTTAGAATACTGGCTACACAACAACACAAACAACACTGGTCCAGGGAAGCAACCTTGGGGTAGTCCATTCATTAAATGAAATGAAATGGGGTTTAACGTCCTACTGTTTTGCTCCGAACTGGGCTAATGAAGACGGGCATACGCCATACAGTGTGCTATGAGGGAAATTTTGCCCGGACAGCGGCACTACGGCCTACTCTTATATCGAATTCCAACTGTCAAGGGATCTTTTACGTGCACGCCAATGTGTACACGGGACCTCGGTTTTTCGTCTCATCCGAATGACTAGACAGCTGTTCTTGTCAGGCCCTCCGTCTTGCATCACTGACAAGGGGAGGCCCCGTGGGACTTCATGAGCTACACCCCTTCTCATTGGATCTGTTTTCGAAAACAACGATTTCGGGTCCCTAATCTTGTGCTCCCCTACACAACTCCGCTCATCCTAGTCGTGTACTAAGCCTATAATATTGCGTTTTAAAAGTATTTAGAATCTAGCCATTGTTCCAGATCTCTAGAGACAGCTAACAGATCGATGAACGGAACCATTTTACCCAACATTCAATGTTACCACGAGCTAGACACAGGGGATTTGATTTGTTAAGATCGCGAAACAAGACCAAATAGAAAGATTAAGATTTTAGCAGTTAACTATAATAATAACATCTACTTCACGCCCATTTATAGCTCGTCCCTAGAGGTCGCCACTTCAAATATTTAATCCCGCAGTAAATATCTTTTCTTATTCACTTCGTTCTATTTACTTCCGGTCCCCTGGGGCTTCCGCTTTCTAATTGTACAAGAAAGGTAATATGCTGATTCTGCATTAATTATTTCTAAGTGTTTTATAAATCCGATTTAGGTAAATTAGATATTGTTAATAAACCATTAACCATTTCTCTATCGCTATTGATATTTTATCATTCAACAGAGAGGTTTAGATTCCTTTTGATTCTCCGATATGTATGTTATTGTTCCCGGAAAATTGCGTATCACTTCCCATTATTCCATGTAAACTTATTCAATTTTTATTTTTAGCGGCACACTGTCACTCTCAATCATAATATTGAGTTCACGATTTGCCTAGATTTTGATCTGTGATCTACAGCCGTGCATTATTCGACTGACTCCAGCCTGTATATCATTACTGGCCAGGACCATTCGACCGACTTAAACCTGCATATCATTACTAGCGAGAACACATTCGACCGACTCCAGCCTTTATAGCATTACTAGCGAGGACCCTTCGACCGACTCAAGCCTGTATAGTATTAGATAACACTAACATTACTAGCAAGGGAGATAGCACTAACATTACTAGCGAGGTAGATAACACTAACATTACTAGCGAGGTAGATAACACTAACATTACTACCAAGGTAGATAACACTAACATTACTAGCGAGGTAGTTAACACTAACATTACTAGCGAGGTAGATAACACTAACATTACTAGAGAGGTAGATAACACTAACATTACTAGAGAGGTAGATAACACCAACAATCGTTCAAATCTGGATACAAGCACTAATATTTGCATAGGAGTCGGATTAGGGTCATTTATTAAGAAAGTCCCGTTAGCCACTTTCATATTCAAGATGGCTGAAATTTTAGGCTTTCCTTTCACAGATTTGTACGTATTTTACCAATTGAGTGGATTTATATACGTCCACATGCCACCGCGGCACATAAAACACTATTGGCCGAATGAGGTTGATATCAGAGAAAAAATTCAACAGAAACGCACAGGGTAGAAAATTTCAGATGAGTTATTTGCCCCTGGCAGACATTAAGCATAATAGCCTCAGCTGTATGGAGGGGAATCCTCGCCAAAACTCTCAATTTGTGAAAATACATTTGTCGATTTGTGAAAGTACATTTGTTAATTTGTCAAAATACAAAATACATTTGTCGATTTATGAAAGTACATTTGTTAATTTGTCAAAATGCAAAATACATTTGTCGATTTGTGAAAATGCATTTGTTGATTTGTCATACAACAAAAATACATTTTTTCATGTGTGAAAATACACCTGTCGAACCTACAAAGTACAAATTTTGAAATAACACAGCTTAACTTTATAGTTTCAAGATATGTAATTTCAACATTTGTATTTTCAAGATATGTAATTTCAACATTTGTAGTTTCAACAGTTGTATTAACGACACTTGCATTATCGAGCCTTGCATTAGCAAGCCATGCATTAGCGAACTATGACCATATTTGGGTTGATGACGTTGATCATTAATCCGGAAAACGCCGAGTTTGGTCCTACAATAATGTCTCCCGTCTCAATAAAAATATCATTGGGAGATGCTAATTGTAGGCCGGTTGGGAAGGTTCGGATGTTTCCGGAATCGAAAATGGCCGCTTTATATAAATGAAAATTTTTGGGAATACTAACCCTAATCCTAACCCTAACCCTTTTTAAGAAGACTGAACTTGGATCTAATTTGGCGTTTACCCTTCTTAAAAGGGTTAGGGTTAGGGTTAGGGTTAGTATTCCCCAAAATACTCATTTATAAAAAGCGGCCATTTTGGGCTCCGGAAATTCCCGAACCTCCCCAACCGGCCTACAATTAGCATCTCCCATTTTTATTGAGACGGGAGACATCATTGTAGGACCAAACTCGGCGTTTTCCGGATTAATGATCAACGTCATCAACCCAAATATGGTCATAGTTCGCTAATGCATGGCTTGCTAATGCAAGGCTCGATAATGCAAGTGTCGTTAATACAACTGTTGAAACTACAAATGTTGAAATTACATATCTTGAAAATACAAATGTTGAAATTACATATCTTGAAACTATAAAGTTAAGCTGTGTTATTTCAAAATTTGTGCTTTGTAGGTTCGACAGGTGTATTTTCACACATGAAAAAATGTATTTTTGTTGTATGACAAATCAACAAATGCATTTTCACAAATCGACAAATGTATTTTGCATTTTGACAAATTAACAAATGTACTTTCACAAATCGACAAATGTATTTTGTATTTTGACAAATTAACAAATGTACTTTCACAAATCGACAAATGTATTTTCACAAATTGAGAGTTTTGGCGGGGACCCCCTCCATACAGCTGCGACTAAGTGGGAAATACACTGGCTCGCTAGCTTGGAGGTTGCGGGTTCGCTCCCGGTGTTTGCCGCGAAAGTTATCGGAATTTTTCGGCGAAGTTTACCCCTGTCAGTGATGCAGGACGGAGAGCCTGACGAGGACAACTGTCTAGTCGTTCGGATAGGACGAAAAACCGACGTCCCGTGTCCACATTAGCGTGCACTTAACAGATCGCTTGGCGGTTGGAATTCGATATAAGAGTAGGCCTTAGTGCCGCAGTCCGGGCGTATGTGCGTCTTCATTAGCCCAGTCGGAGCAAAAGAGTATAATCCTATTTACTGTATGGGGTTGTTTGATTGATCTGGCGCGTGCTCTATATAGCTTACAATGTATGTCATTAGGACAAGTGGCGTGGTTTTGATTCCAATCTCACGGGTGACAAGAAGTAGGGTCGCTTGACCAATCTCGTGAGTTTTCTGCGGGTCATATGGTTTGCAGTGGACCCCCCCCTCTCTCTCTCTCCTTCCCTCTCTCTCTCCTTCCCTCTATCTCTCGTTCTCTCTCCCTGTCTCTCAGTCACCTTTGTCTGCCCCTCTCTCTCTCTCTCCTTCACGCTCCTTTTGTCTGTCTGTCTCTTATTGGAATGCACGTAAAAGATCCCCTGGCAGTTCGAATTCGATATAAGAGTAGGCCGTTGTGCCGCTGTCCGGGCAAAATTTCCCTCATAGCACACTGTATGGCGTATGCCCGTCTCCATTAGCCCAGTATAGGAGCAGAACAGTAGGACGTTAAACCCCATTTCATTTCATTTCATTTCTGTCTGTCTCTATCGCTCCCTCTGTGCCTTTTCTCTATCTCTCTCCCCCCTCTCTCTCTCTCTATCTCTAGTTTTCTCTCTGTGTGTATAAATACATAAAATAAAGACGTTCTATGAATGCAATAAAATCCTGTTTAAAACATATGAACAGCAGGTAAAATAACAATAGATGAATACCTGGTCAGGTAATATAACAATAGATGAATACCTGATCAGGTATAAAGATATGAATTAAAGTGAACGAGTTTCTATCGTGACAATCTACCGTGACGTTACAATACTTCATTATCTGACTTATTAATAAAATATTACCAAGGGCTTTAATCTTATTGCAGGCTAGTTCACAATACAGCTTATTGATCCTATTCATTCACTTGGTCTATCACTGAAGGCTACGATATTTCACACCGATCAAGGGGGGTTGGATGGCTTAGTGGTTAGCACGTGTGCGCTGTATCATACGGTCTGTCATTGAGTCAACTGGTGGGATTTCGATTCCCCGGTTATACGTGACAAGGAGTAGGGTCGCCTGTCCAACCTCGTGGGTTTTCTCCAGGTTCTCCGGTTTCCTCCCACTGCTAAAGACCCCTACGCGCAAGCGAATTATGAAAATGAAATTGAACCATATGTTATTCCCGAAATGACCTAGTTTGTGTCGAGTGGACATTAAACCCTCTCTCTCTCTCTTTCACACCGATCATTGGTTTGACAGATGTCGTACATTGTGCAGGATATGCTTAGTCTGTTTAGAGCACCTGCATTGATCCCATTCCTTGACTTGGTTTGTGCCATGGACGAATGTTACGATGTGGCACAGCGATTATTTGACTGATAAGTGATCTACACGATGCAGGGTGTGCTTACTATTGTAGACAGGTGTTAATAATATATTGCATCTATCCCATTTATTGACTTTGTTTATAATATGTTACAGTGTTCTTTCTCATGCATATCATTCACCGGGATCACCCGAACCACACTATAATTCACCCGGGACCACCCGGCTATCATTCACCCGGGACCACTCACCCGGGGCCACTCGAACCAGACTATCATTCACCCGAGACCACACACCGGGGACCACCCGAACCAGACTAGACCCCCCACCCCCGAAATCGAACTCAAGGGGGTTAGTTAATGAGCCAGCTCCTTACAGGGGCGGATCCTGGAATTTTTGCAGGAGCGGGTTTGCCAGGTTCCTGTTAAGGACATTAATTTGACAGTCGGCAATGTATGATGACATCATCGTCTCCAAATTACGTAGGCATACATATATATATATAGTTTTTTTAAAGAGAGAAATCCAACACCCCGTTTGACGTCAATTTTTATAATGAAGTAGCAGGATCACATTGTTATTGAATTTCAGTGATGCAAAACATAAATTGTGATATCACATATGTCTATATCATTATCTCGCGCTTTGAATACCCATCCCATCCCGCCATATGATGATAAAGGATAAAGCACACGACCGTCACACTTTTCTCATAAAAAAGCGTTGTTTTCCAATATTTTTTTTTATGTAGTTGTGCAGGGGTGGTTGGTGGTGGTGGTATGGCGGGGGGCGGGGGACTCTGGATCCGCCCTGCTTTATACAAGTTAGAGGGTCTGACAAGGACAACTGTATAGTCGTTCGGATAGGACGAAAAACCGAGGTCCCGTGTACACATTGGCAGGCACGTAAAAGAACCACTGTCCGGGTTAAATTCCCCTCATAGCACACTGTATGGCGTGTACCCTTCTTCATTAGCCCAGTCGGTGCAGAAAAGTAGGACGTTAAACCCCTTGTTATTGTATGGATAACCTTGTACTAATTAAAACACAAACGATATGCATTGAGGGTCAGTCTGATTAAAACACAGATCCTATTTCGTTTCATTTCTCATGCGCGCGCTGTATCATAAAGTGTGTCATTGAGTCGACTGGCGTGGTTTCGAATCCCCGGTTGTACGTGGCAAGGAGTAGGGTCGCCTGTCCAACCTCGTGGGTTTTCTCCGGGTCCTCCGGTTTCCTCCCACTGCTAAAGACCCCTACGCGCAAGCGAATTATGGAAATAAAATTGAACCATATGTTAGTCCCGAAATGACCTAGTTTGTGTCGAGTGGACGTTAAACCACATTTCTCTCTCTCTCTCTCTCTCTCTCTTTCACACCGATCATTGGTTTGACAGATGTCGTACATTGTGCAGGATATGCTTATGTTTTTCTAGTGCACCTGCATTGATCCCATTCCTTGACTTGGTTTGTGCTCTCGTTTCGTTTCTTATAGTTCAAAATTTCGTTTTACCTGTCTTTACTTCATGTAGTGTAGGTTATCGAAAGTATAAAAAACGAAACGAAATATAGATCTGTATTTTAATCCGACTGATTGAGGGTAGATTTATCAAACAGGAGTATGAATATGCGTCCCAAAGGCAAAAGCTAATATTACATAGTTAACAGTTTCTCTTGTACTTTTACGCTATATCTGTTTTAAACATAATACTGCTTATCTTTAATTCTGCACTTGATTAGACTTATCTCCCCGACAGGTGGCACTGGGGAATTACTTCCAATCTGCACGTGACCGATACGTCGTCACCTGTTGACGTACTGACCCGGAACTACTTACAAGACTCGTGGGAAAGAAAACTAAAATGTATAATACTAATGAGGGAAGCAGGGATATTCCACCGTATAATGGTTTTAACAACGATACAACATACTTCAGATTCTCTAGTAAGTGTTTCTGTTACCTCCTCCTTCTACAATAAAGTGAAACCGCGAGTCACGTTGCTATAACAACTGGAACTAACGACAAAACTTGTAGTTTTATGATTGCACAATAAACAAATGGTGTTTTTTTTATCAGGTTAGGATACTGGACAAACACAATGTCCGGGGGTCATATCATCAGGAGTTTCCAGCATGGTTTCAACTTGTCAGTGGTGTAGGACCGAGTACCCGACAAGGAGCATTATCGTGTCGTTTGGATGGGACAAAAAACTAAAGTATCGTGTACACATTGGCGTGCACGTAAAAGAACCCCCGACAGTAGGTGGAAAAACCACTGTGTGGGCAAAATTTCCTTCATGTGCCCATCTCCATTTGCCCGGCTGGCACAGAGAAGCAAGACGTTAAACCCAATTTAATTTAGGCTGGCTTGATTTGCATAGGAGGAAAAACAGCGTGATATTCCTGAGGAAAATTGTTTTTATTGGATCTGAAAACTTGTTAATATAAAAACAGTCTATATCATAGAATAAATAATATTTGAGACAGTATATTAAAATCATATACAGAAATAAACAAATTTATTATTCAACAGATTTACTTTAAAACTTACATATTGCACATCTCCTTATAATGTGACGTCATTTTAATCAATATATCATGACGTATTCCCCGTCATTAAATTCACGTCATTAAATTCACACACATTGCTTTCCTTTTATGACGCCATTTTATATCAAAATCTGATGACATCATTACTACTAATTAATGAATATTCATGAGATAAAATTATGTACACAGTTTACAAGAATTCAAGAACTTTAAACGTTTAGAGTATTATGGAAAATGGATGACGTTCTTATGAATATTTTTTTTTACGAATTCTCATACAGGAACAATTTACACCACACACGTTGTAAAGAATAATTTATATGGAATTGACTAGAATAAACCATTCATTTCAACAAATCTATTCAATATTTAAAACAAAATGACTAGATAAAAATATGGGACTTTTGATAACATTGCACACAGTGTCTGTTTGTAAAAACGTAATCTTATAAAATGCAATAATATAATATAAGGGACATTATGTTCTGTTTCGGTTTTTCTTGAAAGATACTGTTAAATATTTTATAATATATCAGGGGACTTTTGATAACTCTTCGTTTAAAGGACAATATTGGTGTCAGTCATTTTGAATCGTCAGATATCCTCTCACAGTCTCATATAACAACTTTTGGTCTTCGAAGGAATTATTAGTGAGCAGAAATTCGCCCGTGTATCTGTTAATACTCGTCACTTCAATCAGTTATATAGAAGGATGACCCGTGTTTTCGTTTTGCGTTCGTTACTTCCGTTTGTTGTTCCCTTAATTACGCATCTATCGTGTTAAAATTATATTTGGAACGTGTTTAACAAGTTCTATCACATATGAGATAACGACTGACACCAATATTGTCCTTTAACAACAACGATATTTCCGTAAATTTAAATCGTTTTAAATGCAATTATTTATATGGGGACTATTCTTAACTTTGGTTTAATAACTACAATTTATGCTAAATTCCCCTAAATTCAATAATATAATATGTTATTTTTTTATCCAAGCTGACTAGATGTTTTTGTCTAAAACTTTGTGAATGTATTTAAACCATACATGTTTACGTAGACATACAAAATATAAACATTTGATAACAATTATGACTAGAATAATCGAGGCTGTTATTATGACTAGATAACCTTGTCTACTAATATAATCTGTATATTTGTCATTTTAGACGTTTGTTCGTTCGCGGGGCTTGACTTCTGCTTCCACTGGGATTAGTAGCGCAGACAAGTCACTTTACACCATTCATATATCAATTTATATAAAGTTGAAATGAAAGGACATCTCAGCAGTGTCATAAATTAAAATACCCTTTTTTTTTGCAGAGATGGCTCTCCATACAACTATGACCGCCTTATTCACGAAAACTTAATGTAGCTTTTTCATTGGTCAGAAGAAAAAATGTGTGCTATGAAGTTAGTGCTCAATCAATGAATCATTAAACTGTTTTAGTTTCAAGTTTTCATGAATTGGTCTCCTGCTTAAATCTATAAATAAAATCTAATTTTCAATTAAAGCAAAACCATGATCTATAATTACTATGTGGCTTGCGTCTTGATGATCACGACTATGCAAGACATTTGACTAGTCGGATAAGCGTGCCCATCTTCATTAACCCAGTTGCTACATAAAGGTCCGGGCTTAAAACCACATTTCATTTCTGCCGCATGAATTGGTTTACTTGTGGGTATTTTGATTTTATATAAATTATTTATTTAAAAAAGAATTACCATAAAAGGCAATAAACTAAACTTTTGAAATAAAACGTCTATGATTTTAAGTAGAACTCTTATTTTGATTTAATTAAACAATAAAATATTTTTATATAAAGATCAGTATTTAAACTGATAAATAAAATGAACACCATTTAACAGTATGAATATTTACAACTTTGTTTCTATATATAATATCATAATTAATTAATTAATTAATCCATAGCACGTGACTTCAATATACATCAAAACACATCGTCATTTACAAATAGTAGATAAAACACCTCCATTTTGTCAGTGTAAGAATTTTTTTTATTCATGACTGTTCACTCACGTTTCACTTGACCATCCCTGCGTAGTAATAATATTGTTCTAGCACAAAAAACGAACTATTTTCTATAGTTCAATAACTTCCGGTTTTCACGTTGAATCGTGGTTCGAGATGAAGATTCATCCTGTAGATCGCGATCGCGACTACCAGTGTCCCAGATATCCAGTCCTCTGAGCAAGATGACGCGTGAGCTGGTTAATTGAGACTCTATATACATGAGGAGATAACTCCTGGCAAGAGAGGAAGTATGGGTATCACAATAATAAAGATAGTTTTAAGTAGAATACTGTAAATGGTCTCTTTAGTTAAAGAGATTATATCAAATAGAGTCATAACTGAAACAGAACAAAGTCTCGTGTCTCATTGATTCAGTTCACAGCACAAAGTTTTAACTATCGCCACCACTTTCACTTTATTTTGATTTTCAACCAATCATACGACGTTTAATACGTGTCTGAGGTCCGTTCAATATGGCGGCCATCTAGTGGTCATTTGGCAGGGGAGACAATTGAACCACTGTACGCCTGTGAGTTACACGTGGGCAAAGCGAATGGATTCACGCTTGTAAATGGGGACGCCACTATCGAACTCATTCCTGAAAAAACAAATAAACATAATTGCTTAAAAAAATAATTTGAAAAATAATTTTTATAAGGAACAAACAATATATAAAAAAATACAGATTACCTAGAAAATATCAAAGTAAAATTTAATAAAATACAAGAAATAGGAAAGATAAATAAAAATAAAAATAATGACCAAATGGTCGAATTAGCACAAAATCTAAAATACATAAAATCTAATTTTGTACGGATATCCGAAATTTGGAAATAATTTTGTTATGATTTAGGATGTTGAAATATGTACTAACGTGTAAAAATGGGTGAGTCCAACCCCCAGTCTGAATACCAGGAAAGGAGGGCGGGGGACTATTTGCCCCCCTTAGCACTGGAGCGAAAGCACTTCTTTGTTTAACGGCAGTGATCATATTGGCCGGTGAGAAGGAGAATATACCAGGCGTACAGCTCCCCAGACCCTGGGCAGCCATATTGTGAATAGGTGGCGAATGTGGGGCATTAACTGAAGAAAATTAAAAAAAGTGGAAACAAAAATTACAGATGGAAGAAGAAGAAACACCAACTAAAACTAAATAATAAGAAAAGATAAAATTACAAAAAATATATGAAAATAAAAACAAGAAAACATTTAAAAATAAAGAAAGACTACATTTATAAAATAAAACCAATAGAATATTTGAGCAGGGATGAATGAAGCGGAGAGAAAGAATATAACGACAAATAATATAGGAAATAATGTAGGAAACTAACCTCCTAATCTGCTGGCTTCATCTCGTAAAAAATGGTCTAAACCTGGAAAAAGAAATACAATACATATATATATACGGGTGTATTCACTTGTTAATTACAATCTGATTAAAATACACATCTATATTTCGTTTCGTTTTTTTATACTTTCGATGGCCTACACTACATGAAGATCTGACCAGTTGTAGTAAAAGGTCGCGTCAGAAGTCGCACCAACGGCTTTTGACACTATGACGTCAGACATTGATTAATCAAAGAGCGTTGACGTTTCTAGTCGTTTACGCACAGTTCCGTGCATCGCACACCAAGAAGTCGCCGTAACAGATGGTTTCATTGGCTAATGCCGCACGCTATCCAGAATGGAGGTTACATAAAAACTCATCCGGACCCTAGTGTAGTAAAGACAAGTAAAACGAAATTCTGAACTATAAGAAAACGAAACGAAATAGGATCTGTGTTTTAATCAGATTGTTATATATTCATTCATTTTTCAAAATGGTGAACGCACAAATGTTGTTTTGTGGTGGAGTAGTTTGTACTGTAGATAACCTAAACAAGCCATCCAACCTTGTGGGTTTTCTCCGGGTTTTCCGGTTTCCTCCCACTGCTAAAGACCAAGTGGCCTAATGGTCTTAGAGTGTAGCGTTTCAAGCTCTAGCTGCGGTTTACTCCGCTTGGGTTTACTCCGAGTAGTAAAGTTTCCTCTCACAGGAAAGACTCTTGCGCAACGCTAAGCATATATCAATGGGAGAAGAAGAAGAAGAAGAAGAAGAAGAGAGAGAGAGAGAGAGAGAGAGAGAGAGAGAGAGAGGGAGAGAGAGAGAGTAGGCTATTTCATGACTGGTTCAATTTTAATTTTATTTCAATAATTCGCTTGCGCGTAGGGGTCTTTAGCAGTGGGAGGAAACCGGAGAACCCAGAGAAAACCCACGAGGTTGGATAGGCGACCCTATTCCTTGTCACGTTCAACCTGGTAATCGAAACCACGCCAGTTGACTCAATGACAGACCCTATGATACAGCGCGCACGTGCTAACCATTCGGCCATGCACCCCCCCTCCCAATAGAAGAAGACGATCACCTGTTAAACGTTGCGTGTGATATTTGTAGATAGACAAATTATTGATTCTAAAGTGTATTCTATCTACTATAGTATTTAAAATAATTCATTCATAAATACAACTAAAGCCCGTTAATCCCTTGCTATCGACTCTTCTAGTTTTATTTCCATCTCTGACACACAGAGCATGATTTTAAAAGACAAAAGAGTCGGGAACAAGTGAACCGGGGAAACAATCTGCTCTAGAAACGTCGCCTTCCATCTGTCAGTACAAAACACGGTTTGATTAAAATTCGATATTTTCTACTGGTGGAAGAATAAAGGAAACGAAAGAGAGATAATTACAATGTTTTGTGGACCGGCTTATAACAACATAGAATCTTTCTATTAATTATACGACATAGCTAACAATCACTTCAACCGACATCCAGCAAATAAAATAACTTTATTTCGTTTCGGTTTTGTTCGCGCGAGCCATTAGTTTGACGTCACTAATGACTAGGTAAACACGAGGATGGTGTTAATATATTTGTCCAGAATGATCGTTACTCATTGAATTGAGTCCGGATTAGCAAGTCAATTACAACTATTGAATACAAGAATGAAGTCGGCGTTATGATTTGTAGGTCTATATATATATATATGATACCAGAATATTCATTTGACCGTAAAATGGATTTTATTCATAGTGTAGATTGTAGTTATTCCCAGAAAGTCATTCCATCCGGGTACGATGTACTGTATGTTTGGTGCATGTATTTTTCAACCGAGGAAGGGTGTGTACGTAAAACTTCGTATTTTGAATAAGCTTTAGTTGGCATGGTTACACATTCAGCACCTAAAATCGTATCCTAAACACCAAAGACCAAATATAAGAGATCGTTTGCAGATTCGTCTGTTTGCTACAGACAAGGAAGGTAACATCCTCTGCACCGATTCATTCCGTTCACAGATTATTTCAACAGAGATATAAAAATCTTTTCTAGGGACTAATGGACAATAAGAAGACGAAACGACGTTTCTGTGCATGATTTAAAATCGTTTAAAGTTAAATAATCGGGCCAATCGTCAAAACTTGACATTTGGTTTTTCATTTATTGTTTCCGCGACGTTGACATAGATTAGTAGCCCACCCGATCCGAGCTCAAACACACCGTCTTGATATTTGTGACTACAGATCATAATTTATGATGTGTAAATACTATCAATCATACAGCAATACAACTCATATAATCAAGACTATTATTCGTCCATTTATCTGTGTAGCTCTCTCATTTCGTCCATCAATCTGATCAATGGTACAATTTGGTTTATTGTTCTGATAAATTGAAAATAGATTAATTTTTGTGTCGAGGTTGACAGGAGACCTGGTTGTAAACGTGGTAATTATAGTTATAGTTGTAGTCATTGATTGCAAAATAATTTATAGGACAACTCACTCAATTTATAGGCTAAATAGAGGAAGTCGCGGTGGCTCAATGAGTCAGATGTTGGCTCGCTATCATTGAGGTCCCGCGTTCGACTCCGATCTTCCCTGGCTCCCCGTTGTCAATGGCGCAGGGAGAGGGGCCTAGCAAGGGACAATGTATAGTCGTTCGGATGGGATAAAAGAACCGTTGAGGTCTTCATTAGCCCAGTCGAAGCAGTACAGTAGGATGTTAAACCAAATGTCGTTTCATTTACCCTTGACATTGGGTTATTGAGGTACCAATCTGATTAAAATACAGATCTATATTTCGTTTCGTTTTTTTATACTTTCGATGGCCTACACTATAAAAAATCTGACCAGTTGTACTGGACGGTCGTGTCAGGGGTCGTGCGAGCGGCTTTTGGCCCTATAGCGCCAGACAATGATTAATCAATCAGCGTTGACGTTTCTAGGGGTATACCCACAGTTCCATGCAGATCACGAAAAGAACTCGCCGTAACAGGCCGTTTCATTGACTAATCCCTCACATCAGCCAGTACGTTGGTTATACAACATCTCTTCCAAATCCTAATGTTGTGAAGACAAGTAAAACGAAATTTTAAACTATAAAAAACGAAACGAAATAGGACCTGTGTTTTATCAGATTGTTGAGATACGTTGTTTTATGTAGAATAAAGACCTCACACCGGGTTATTAGGAAACGAAAGAACCCAGACAGGTTTATTATATAGAACAAAAAACCCCGTACACCTTATATGGAGATATTACTGTAGAATAACGACCCCACACCTGGTTATTATATAGAATAAAGCCCCGTACACCTTATATGGAGTTATTACACCGAGAAAATAAACACCTGAAGATCAAAGGAAATGACTGACGTAAGTTTATATATATATATCGTAATGTCAACTTACCCATATTCCCTAGTGCACCACCACCATGGTGATAACCGTTCATCCCCGGTGTGCTCGTGTAGCTGCCATTACTGTGAGGTGTTGAACCGTTAGAACCATAACCTCGGGGTGAAACACTCGAACTCTGACTCCTATTATAACCTATAAATAATACCATA
The DNA here is from genome assembly GCF_932274485.2 of Patella vulgata. NCBI lineage: Eukaryota > Metazoa > Mollusca > Gastropoda > Patellidae > Patella > Patella vulgata. Next base: position 3,393,613 of record NC_065881.2, read on the forward strand.
GCAACAGTCAATATACATTCTACTTCCGGTTTGGGCATTCAAAAAATAAGTAAAACGGAATAATATACTGTATTCTATATCACTTCCACTGCCGGTCATAATATCTAATTATACAATCAAATTTGAACAGACTTTAATGATATTATGCTGGATACATTATGTTTCATTTCCTTCAAAACGAAGACATCAAAATAGACTACAACTGTATTCCTTCACTTTATAACAAGAAACGAGTTCTCGCCCTTTGTCAAAATGTTTATGACACCAACGCGGTTTGCTCTTAAATCATTTAATATAAATATGTTTAGTCCATGCTTTGTTCTCGCAGATTATAGTTGCTATACATACATTATTAGTAGAAGTTATATCAATAAGCATGTCAAGTAATACAATACACACATTTTAAGCATTAAAAAATAAAAGCCACAATATAAATAACTCCAGCATTTACGATAGAACTAGAACACAGAAAGGGTGCTGAGGAAGTCACTGAAGGAGTACCGAATGCAGAGTCAAATATTCCATCATGACGTAATTTCACTAGAAGCTCTATCATACCTAGGTGTCAAGGATAGTGTGGGGTTATTGAATTGTAGGGTTAAACACCCCACAGTGAGCAAGTTACACAAGACGCTATAGACTATTTATATACTAAGGACAGCGCATGAGCAGAATATTCCATCATAACCTAATTATACTACAAGCACATATTATGCCTAACTAAAGGGGGATAACCCCAAACGGAAGTGAGATACAGCCACACAAGCAACAAGAAGCTATGATAGAGTTAGGCACAGTAAAGATAGGCAAGAGCTCAGAAGGGTGACAGTGACAGCTTAGACAACTTCAAAGAAGGGGGAACAACTTTTTAAGGGGAAGTAATTGCTGGAGGTTGGGTGAGAGAACCAACCTTCCTCCCACTGACCGGAAGCTGAATCCGCCACACTGCCGACACTAACGGCAAGCTGACTTGGGTATGCATTGAATCCTGACATAGGTGAGGTGTTGTTGATGGCCGGTGATCGGGGTGCAGGAAGTGACAATTGATTGTGATTCCTCGGCATCGAGTAAAGTGCTTCCGCTAAATCGGCTGCTCTTTTTAAAATAATTTCCTAAAAAAAAACAAAAGAAAAATGGTTAAATTTTCAGTTGAATAAAACAGAAACCTTCGAATTGAAAGGGTTGAGAAAAACAAAATGTCGTTTATGATAAATTTGCATACTGAAAAACTCTTTACCAATCACATTATTTCTTTACAAGGTTCAGTTTTTGAGAAAGATGTCTATTGAGATAAACATTCCTACGGAAACACTCTATAATGAATAAAATTATTTATTTTTCCAATGTTTTTTGATCACAATTTGCTAGATAGAAACTTAAAATTCCATTATTTAACATTATCGATAATCTTGGACTGAAAACTAGAATGTTGTTATTATACCTTTGGTAGTTTTTCTGGATCACCCGGATGTCGTGGAACCAATTTCATTAATCTCTGGAAACCATAATCAATCGTTGGTTCGGTTAAAGCTGAAAATATCAGACGCAGAAAAAATAAAAAGACCATCCTGGCTATCACTAATTGTGGACTTAAATCTAAGTATTTACCAGGGTTTTTTTTGTTTTGTCTTGTTTTTTGATTTTTCTGTACTTGGAATATTTTTTATGCATCTGATTAGATAGACGGCTAATGTGAGCGTCCAGGGGAGAGTCTAAAATATGACCTAGGTGTGACAGTTGAAGTTCAGGGAAGAGTCTAAAACATGGGCCAGATGTGACAGTTGTTGAAGTTCAGTTCAGGAGAGAGTCTGAAATATGGCCCGGTCATGTTTTGCGCATGTTCTGGTGTGCGTGTTGAAGTTAAGGTGAAATAAGGCCAAGGTGTGACAGTTGAAGTTCGCAACCAGTATAATCTGTTATGCGGTTGTCTTGCATGGTCTGCTAAATTCAACTTTTTGTTATTCCCACTTATAAAATGTAAAAGTTTTGAATTATTGTCGATTTATTAGATATTATTTTATCGATATCTTTATCTTTTGTGCGATTGAGTTGACTATTTATATTTTGTATCCATTACTTGTGTTGAATATTCTATATCAGGAGTCTCCGCGTGTTAAATCGAAGCATCTGGGGTTCCGACCATTTACACTGACAACAAAAGACACAAGCGAGGAAGATTTCTAACCCACGTGACCTGATTTTCTTCACGTCTGATCCGAGGTCAATAACAGACGACATCCCAAGCGCGCGATAAACTTCTTTAAAGCCTAGAATGGCACGAGAGCTCGTGCTTAATTGTTTCCAATCCATTCAAGTTTAGTTGAGGTGGTTGACTGGTGTCTAGTGAATGATTGAAAGTGAGGATGCCTGATTCCCGATTCAAACTCTCGATAGTGGAACGAAATAGGGGGAGAAATAGTCGCCATAGATATTGATAATGGACTTTTGATCAGTTATTTTTCATTCTGTTTCTTAATTCCGTCTGATTCGCGATTGAAAACTACTGGTAGAGAAACGAAAAGAGAAAGACGACATACTTATTTCTTTTTGACATTTAGATAAGTTTTTTTTTTACTTTCTTTCTTCTTTATTACATCCTGATTCTAAACGTTGTGATTATATTTTGGAATAAAACAAAAGATGTAAAAATACTGTCACATTTCTGGCTGAATCCTCATCTATGAACATAAGTACTCATTTTTTTTATGTTTTCTCCTCACAAGGGAGATTTATGATACTGTTCTAGAGACAAAACGATAAAAGATTTGAGGTGTAATTCGATCATCAATGTATAAAAGATGAAAGTATATAAAAACAATGTGCGACGAATTTCAATATTAGTTCAAGAAATATTTGAGAGAATTTAAAGAACATGTGTAGTAGAGTTAGGACCACGTGTTAAAGGGGGCGTGGTTCCACATGGTTTGATATAGCAATACACAGTAAATGATGACGTATTAATGTATCTGATTACATCATCAGTATAAGCTGTATGACAGTGTATGACTGTTTTGTATTTATATATTGTAATGTATAGTGTTATATGATGGTATCCAACACGTGTTATGTTATTGTTGTGATGTTTTTGATGGGGTAAATATGTTATAAAACAACTAAAATTACATCGTATTCCATATCTTACATTTCACACATTTTCTACTTTAATAGCATTATTCTGTCGGGCATTCCACTGTTTAATACTTAATTCAGTCATTTTTTAATTATTCTATCGGTCATTCCATTGTTTAATACCCGATTCAGTCATTTTTTAATCTAATTATTCTATCAGTTATTCCACTGTTAAATATCTAATTCAGTGATTTTTTAAATCTAATTATTCTGGCGGCCATTTTACTGTTTAATACCTGATTCAGTCATTTTTTAATCTCATAATTCTATCGGTCATTCCACTGTTAAATACCCAATTCAGTCATTTTTATATGAAGTGCCATTCTTTTTAAGGATCATGGATCTTATTCGTGAAAATTATACTAAAATGTTTCAAGAATCCAGTCTTTTCATTTGCGAAGGGCTAAAATTTATTTTCGGATTTCTATTCTCTACCGATGAAAACGTCTGCAGTTGGTACGAACAATGAAATGAACATATACGTTTTTTTTGGGGGGTGGGGGGGGGGGTGGGGGGGTATGTGAGGGTGTATTATATATTTACCTGTATATACAAATCTGCCAGGAGCACCTTTACAGAACTGTTTAGATTTATAGGATAACGTCACTTCCACAACACCAGGGATGTGACGTGGCGGGGTCTGTACACGTATAGCATGTGACGTCAATAACTAAAAATACAAACATATGACGTAAATATTAATATCAAAATAACAAAACAATGAGAGAGAGAGAGAGAGAGAGAAAGAGAGAGAGAGAGAGCGTATATTTTCATTACATTAATTCAACCACGTGCCCATATGCGCACAAGACCCCCAAGTCGTGCTAGATGAAACAATAAAACCCGTCAATCCACAGTAAAGCATGTCACTATTGACACGAAAATGAAAATGAAGAAAATCGCTTGCAATTGACCAGAAGATATTTCGAGGCTTGATATTCGATATACAGAAGTCCTTACACGAATCACAGCAACTTTTATTTATTGAAATTTACAAAATAAATAAACACTATTTACTTTTCAATTTCATGTCACTGCACGTGAAAACAAACCACAGGTCATAAAAACAGAGCCATAACACGAATCGTAACAAATCTCGCTAGATCTCAGCAGGGTGCGAGATTTCACTCAGAAGCTAAACTGTTTGTAATAGTTTCGTATTTAAGTGAATTGTGATAATTAGTTATGTTAGCGACGAGCCGAGGTATCTAGGGACAACCAAAACAAACCACACTCTATGATTCTAATCCCAGGAAACCTAAATACCACCGCACTATATATCATCACATCACGTCTAGTACTGATAATAACACTCCGCTGGGATTATAATGTAAATAAACCACAAATAGTGTATATTACTACACCGTACGCCGTCGGTTGGTTCAAGATAATTGGGGTTTAAATTGTTATATGATTAAGAGTTAAATAACAACTCAACAGAACTCAACAGTCGGGCTAAAATAAAAAGGAATGGCCACTGACAATGTAAGGATCAATAATTCATATTTTATCAACGTGAATAACGTGAAACCCAGCAGTCGGCCATCCGGGTAAAATAAAAAAAATTATATATACATTATGGGAGATTAGATAAAGAGCTGGTAGTTCTCACTATAATAGTTAAAAACTAGATACTGTAAAGGGAATTTGCTGAAAATCGCAGTCAAATTGATCCACTCTGAACCGAGAATTTAGCGATTGAATTTTCGGTCTAGCCTCGATCATCATTACTAAAGTTGATACGATAAAATACATAGTCTGGATTATGCAGTTCATGATTTAATCATGAATGATAGTTGAGCAGCAAATCGGATCCTAGTCCAGTAAATATCGCAGGCTAGCTATGACATCGAGAGTTGATTATGGTCTGGACAATTTAATTAATGTCTAAATAATAGTTTAGGTAACATTTCAGACCTAAAGGAAGACCTGCAATAGGCAGATTTAGCTTTTGCATGTGTGTTTAATAAGAATCGACAGGCCTTTAAATTCTCATTATTTAGATAATATAGTCATCATATCAATAAAACCATTCACCGAGTTTAGACATTTATACTCGCTTTTATTTTACCCATCTGACCGTCGTCTTCCATTATCCCAGTCGGTGCAGAACAGTAGGACGTTAAACCCCATTTAATTTCATTTACCTATCTGAAGAAAATACCGGCTCCATTATCTTAATATTAATAACATGTCCAGAAAATATTTGAAAAAAAGGAGAGAATATTTTTTATGAGTTTTGTAAATTTTTGATGTGGTTAATCAAACGTCAACGACAGAAGATAAAAACGCGAATCTTGTTTACTATCGGTACTGATCAAAGGAATAGACTAGACTATCCAGTGTTAATTATAACGATTTATGATCTGATGTCACGAAACTCATCATCAAAATACCATAAAATAAACTAGTGTTCGAGGCTATAAAATAAATGGCCAAGTGTGAGATTGTTTGATAAGGTCTTGTTGATAGGGACTAATTTATAAAAGACCTGTTGTAGGAGTCTATATGTGACAGAAGGTGAGGGGCGTAGTGGGTGAATATTAAACATGGCCGACCATAAAGGAAGGGAATTCATCTTCTGTCAATTTTCTTGCCGTCTAACAATTCAAACGATTATTGGGATATTTTATTTAAAGCTACCATGGAAATTTTATACGGGATCTAACAACTGGCCTTTAGACAGTTTACACAAATCAAATGTACATCCAAACGATTAGCCTAATGGTCGTCGTCGCCATTATCTTGCAGCTTGTAGTCGTTCGGATTTGAACAAAAATATTATAAATATATACCCACTAACACTATTTGTGGATTAACATGCAACGTTTCGACGATGATACCCTCATCTTTATCAAGCAAATGAGGGCATCATCGTCGAAACGTTGCATGTTAATAAACTAGTAATTCTTATTCCATAAATAGTGTTAGTGTGTTACTGTTCAATTACTAAATGCCAGGTAAAGAGGAGATGTATACCCGTTGTTGTGCACGTAAAAGATCCATTCATAGTTGGAATTGGTTGTCGATCTTCATACGTCATTACCCAGGTTGGTTACGAAAGGTAGGACGTTCATCAAAGTGTATGAGAACCTATATGAACTTGCCAAATATCCAAGAAGTGGTATGAGGTGTTACCAGAAAAGCAGCCCCCGCGCACCGACAAACAATTCATATTAATTTCTAACATGGTATTTTTTAAATATTAGTTTCTTTTTTTAAATAAAATATTCCAAATATTAATGTAGAAAAATAATTGTAGGCATTGGATTAAATATTTCAAATATGGTTATTTTGATGAAGAAATACCTGATCATTATGCAAACTGATGGCTCTGTAAATATCTTTTAATGTTACAATGATTTTAGGATCAGCATTATATGAAATTATTATGCAAATCCAGCTTTCCTATTGTACTACATGACTTATAATAGAATAATAGCCCGTCTTCATTAGCACAGTCGGAGCAGAACAGTAGGACGTTAAACCCTAGTTCATTACAGAATAATATCACCCCAATAGAGCCTCTCAGTATGAATGTTTTATCCGAGAAGTCGTAAAGGTGATATGTAGCGTGTAAGCGTGTAAGGTTATAATTGAGCGGCAATCCGCCGGATATTGGTACCGGGGTATAATTACATGTATTACTGCCTTTAATACTCGACTCTCAACAACCAATCGGTGAATACAATACAACAGATTAACACATTATGACCGACATCAAAGATGCCGACATGCCGATTGTTTACATTGTTTGAACTTGATTTAAATTTCCTTTTAGGGATCTTTTAGTCTCGTGCAGAAGAAAGGGGTATCAAATAGGATAAAGGGGTTTATAAAAGGGGCGTAAATTTCCAGAATTAGACTGGCTAATGGTTTAATATTATATAAATCAATCGTAGGGTGAATTTATCAACAGAAGGCGGGTCCTGCAGGAGGTAAAATAGACTGAGTGATGACAGAGAGAGAGAAAAGTAGAAGAACGAACAAATTGTAAAATAAAGAATTAATAAAATCCAGGGCATACATTATTATGTTTGTTTACTAAACATGGGCTTTGAAAACGTCAAACAATCAAGTTTATGATTAGATTCATTTCGAAGCATATAACAAAAAAATTATTTATTCAAAAGTTTTCTCGTGCGTGGATAATGAATTGAGAGATCATAGTTTGAGACCCGAGAAAACATTCGAAATTACAAAAATGATTTTGTTGTAAGAACTGTATCTCTAATAAAGAGGTATATCACGTGATCAACAAACGTGTATCACGTAATAAACAGAAGTGTATCACGTAATAAACAGATGTGTACCACGTAATAAACAGAAGCGCATCAAGTGATACACAAATGTATATTACGTAATCAGCAGAAAATGTAATAAAAGTTTGAACTTACCTCACTCCAGACTAACATGGTACCAAACACGAGTTGCAAACCATCGAAGAAATTATCTCCTATAATAATAACTGTTGTTCCACCGCTCGTCCAACCTTCACTTGGACAGATAGCCTTTATACATGGCGTAGCTGGAAATACAAAACCTATAACTGATATATTATAACGCTCCAACAAATAGAAAAAATGAAATGAAATGAAATGGAGTTTAACGTCCTACTGTTCTGCTCCGAACTGGGATAATGAAGACGGGCGTACGCCATACAGTGTGCTATGTGGGAAATTTTGCCCGGACAGCGCGACCCCCCAATAAATATAAACGTACTGTTTCTTCGTATAGTACCAAATTAGAACACATCTTTAATTTTTTATAACATATTGCGGATTTGATTATGTGATTAAACAACTAACACAGGGCAACAGAAACACAATACATGCACGTGCATCGATTTATGTAAAGCTGAACAAAATGGCAAACATAAGCAAATAATTGTAAATCTAAACAAAAATATGACATTTAAAGTCATTAAAACTAACATTAAATAACCCAAAAAATAAAAACCGTGGATTAATTTCTTTTTACTTTACATGTGTCGTTTTTATTTTTTAATAATTTTTAAAACTAATTAATTAAAAGTTAAAATAAAATATATAACTAAAATTTTGATTACCAACCATCTTGGTTTCTAGCGGGGCTTTGTATTTTAGGATACATCGGGTCGGAATACAAAGTAGTGCCTGGATAACCTAGCAAAAATAACCAAATTATTTAAATTTAGTCAAGATTATCAAGAAATAATAATGTTTTCTTATATTCTTAAATATAAATCCCACATTAAGAGTCGAACTGTTCACAATGACAAAAAGAGAATTTGAAAAACAAATTAAAACCCCGAAATTAAATGAGAAAAAAAAAGGCGGGATTTCATAGATTAAAAACCAAGAAGAATGGCGAACAAGCACTTTAAATATAATATGTTGAACAAATTACAGAAAGCAATCATGCAGCAAAATTCGAATACTCATGTCATTTTTGGCACACACTTCACTCCATACACTTTCAAATAAAAGAGAAAATAAAGGGGCTGCTGGATATGTTCTGATGAAACAGGCAAATAAAGATTTGTTTAAAAGGAAACTGTTTTCACTTGTTTTAAAAACTCAGATGTCGAATCTGCCGAACACCTTTTAAACGTAATATCAGTCCACAAACAGTTCAATTCCTTTCTGTATTTACAACGATATGATAAATTGAGAATTTGTCAGCATTCGGAATCCAATGCAAACGATATAAATAGTGTAATAGTGTTGGAAAAATTCTATTTTTAATATTGTTTTCTTAATTAAATGTCAACTGCCAAACCTGAGTATTTGTGAGAAAGTAGATGTTGTCCGAAAATACACGATCCGGATCGGCGACGCTAACATTTGTCAAGACCTCAAACACGACATTTACCCTGCTTCCGTTGTAAATTTGCGAAATCTTTTTGAATGAAATTTTAAGACCATCTGAGACCAATGCTCTCGTACCATTCTATTATTAATTTGCGAAAACATTTTTAAATGAAATATTGCGACTTTTATTGTTAGTTCATACACGTGGCTTTAACATGAACCTCAAAATGTAACGACATATCTCAAGTCTTTGACTGGCTACAGAAAGGGATCCCGTGTCTTTGTGATGAAACAGTTTCGATTCTGTTGGCGATGTCACGAACTCTTTGATATTCATCAGTTTAAAGTCCTGAGTTGGAATGGAAGTAAGATATTTTTCAAATCTCTATAAATTGTAAACAATAAGGTTATGGTTTAATTAAGGAGTGTATCGACTGTTATGGGTGGTCGCTAATCGTTTTCATGTTGAGCTAAATTCCGCCAGATTTGATATCTTGTGATTTAAACTTGGGGGAGCTTCGTAAATGTCTCTATGATTACTTTGATGAAGCAGGGGCGGACTGGTCATACGAGCATGTGGGCAATGCCTGGTTGGCCGGGGCTACTTCAACTGGATACAAATACTACCACAAAAACAATGGAACGATCTAGTAATGTAAAGGATGCCCGGATGAGTTTTAAAACCCAGTTCGATATTGTATCATTGGTTTACCAAATATAGAAAACTTACTGGAAAGGTGAATGAGATTTCGACCACTATTTATTTTTACACTCATTCTTCGTTAATTCCCAATTGACCAAACAAACGATGCAATTCGTGTATAATATCAAAGGGAATTGCCTTTAAACTATTATTATTATACATATAAATTATTGAGACCCAAAATACTACGTCATGTTCGATTTGTCACGTGTCTGTACATCTTACAAATTATTATCATTATGATACAGTACACCAAAAGATAAATGACAACTTTCTGTTCGTTATCTCACGTGACTGTATATCATATTTGTCTTGGAGTCAGTTAAATTATAATTATGGGTAATAGACAATAACTAGCGGTCATGTTTTATTTCTCACCGTGACGTTAAATAAACATCACAGCTACTGAACTACAAATATAACGTCTCTGGAAAGGGCGCGAAATGTTCGCCCAGACGACAGTTTCAGCACAATATAAATATGGTGGTCTTACAGAAGTCGTTTACTTGGGTTTGTAGCGGGCATTTAATAGAGGCACAGATGGTTGGGCCGTTGGTATTAATTAGCGTACTGCAATTTTAATGAATGCGTCGGCCGACAAGCCAACGACACGTCAAGTATAATGTATTTCTTCTTCACCTCAGCTCGGTCGCCATCATGTTCTAAGATGAAATATTTTACAATGTCCTCTTCTACTAATATCACTTTTTCCCATACTAAATTGTCTCGTGCAGTGCGCGTGAATGAAGATTTAAATAGGATGATACCGTCATAGAAAGAAAGGTTAATTGGCTTATTGTTGCTAAAATTGGACGATGAATTTGAAAATTAAAGTTTGGGAATTTTTTTTTTTTTTAATATTTTTTTTATATTTTCACAACAAAAATAAACCAAAAACCTTAGATGGTTTTTTTTCTGTGTCTTTCTTTCCAAATTAAATCAAAAGTAATTTTTGTATATATGTAAGCAGATTGTTAAATCGATTGAGATATTTTTAATATTGATTGATAATGATCATAATAATATCGATCTGGTGATGAATTTTACCGAGTTATATTAGTAAGACTATAAAGAAGAAGAGCACGCGCTCCCAGATGTTAGCAGAAGGAAGCTAACAGATGGGCAGACGACAATTTTTCTTTCTAACAGCTGGCTTGCCGCGCTTTTTGATAGACCTGTATTGTCATTCTAATTAAACGAATAATCCAACATGGCCGTTCAATTGTTCTTCGTAAGACGAGATGAAACTACAACAAAATAGTCGAGCTTGAAAAATATAAAATAAAATCTGGAACTATTAGACAAGATACGATCAGCGACCCCTAGAAACAGGTTTATAAGATAGGGGTTTAGAAATTATGGTTATTTTAATAGGGGTTCCGATTAACGTACTATACAATCGTTAGTTTAATTAGGATTTTCGTTTTGAAGTTTGGAACCAATTTCTTGATTACTATTAATAATTATTTAGTATAAAATAAAAAATTCCAAAAGGGGAGTTTCTGCTATTTATCGGAGTTTTAAGGGACTAGCAAGACTAAAATTGATGTACAAAATGAAAGAAAAGAAAAGAAAATAATGAAGCCATTCAAACCATGCTCACACACACTATTAATATGGCCTTAACGTTGTAAACAAAATAATTCGTGAGAGAAACTAATCCAAATTCACGATTTTCAGATTTGCCACAATGCTCTGTTACTAGCTCGTTCATGCTAGTTTACAATACGTCATTGCACTAGTTGACGTCAATATGCTAGTTAATCTGTGACGTCATTATTCTAGTTAATCTGTGACGTCATAAGTGTAGTTGACGTCATAAGTGTAGTTGACGTCAGTATGCTAGTTCATCTTCACATCATGGCGGCGTTCTTTCTCTGCAACTTGTCTATAAATACTCACCTCCTTCTGTAGGATCGAGTCGTCTTGCTCGTCGACCATGTTTCGAGTTATTGTGTACAAACATATTATCTGACACTGTTAATAGTGGCCCATCTATAGCTACTGACGTCGATACAGCTACCTATAAACGTAACAGAGAATACATGTGTATCATGGAAATTTAACACGGGCATTGAAATACTTAGATAATTATATATGCAAGAAAATTGAAGATTACGTTATTTTTTAAAGTTTTATAAATAATTATTATAGTAACCCCAAAATTCGGGTGAATCCTAAAATTCAATTAATATTATTATATGGTTCCATATCATGATATGACGGGTTGATAATCAAATAGAAACCATTTCATATTTTACAAGAAATCATCGTCACTTTCTTCTCGTTACAAATCATTTTACATCGCAGAGTTCCGTAAACACGTGACCATATCACGTGATACCATTGATGACACGTGACGTAACCATTTTGAGTGATGAATAGCCACAACAGCAGACGACCAACAATTGATGGAGACGTCATCTTGAAGGATTGGCTGCCAAAATTTATTCATTTAAGTTCTTTTGATTAGTTGTCTTAAATTGATATCTTCATAATAATCTGGTTATAGGCGGTAGAAAATACAAAATCTATCTTAGATTAAATTCCTGTCGCACGTGATGGAGGCCATATTGATAACATTAGCTAACAAATTTTGGTTGCACTTTGTTTCGTATTTTACCCGAGCATCATTTCGACCCGTCTCGTCAAAACTCTCAAACTTTATTATTCGTATTTTACCCGAGTAGCAGTTAGACCCGTCTCGTCAATAATCTCAAACCTTATAATTGAGTTTTATTTACACTCGATAGTATTATAAATCACGGAGATGACGTGTCCCATACACGTTCATGAGTACTTGGTACCACTTTCAATTTAAACCACTTAGGCTACTTTCGTTTTTGCTTACTTTCATTCTTTTGTCGATTATCGTCTAGGGTGTGATTGATTCTTCGACACAAACTAGGTCATTTCGGGACTAACATATGGTTTAATTGTATTACAATAATTCGCTTGCGTGTAGGGGTCTTTAGCAGTGGGAGGATTCCAGAGGACCCGGAGAAAACCCAGGAGGTTGGAAAGGTGACCCTACTCCTTGTCACGTACAACCAGGGAATTGAAACCACGCCAGTCGACTCCGGGTTCATAGCTGTTTAAGCCCGAAGAAGAGGTTACTGTCCGCAAAATATTATATGTCCGCAGATTTGAAAATGTTTTAAAGACGGGTGGGGCGTTTTATGGACGGGTCAGAATTAGTGGCTATCATCAAACAAGCAATTTTAGAAAATAAAAAGTAAAACCAACATTTTCAACATTTCTAAAACAATGTTAAAACTATTTGATATAAAACTGTGTGTGAATATGGTTTATCGATATCGTTAAGATATTTGTTTTAAGTTAATAAAACTGGGATAACGATGTTTTTAATGTTTAAAAGCGGTATGTTGATGTGTTTTAAACGCTGTGCGGAGTTTAATGATGGAGCTTATCTTAACGCGAGGCTGTTCAGGGCAGCAGAGCGATCAAGTGTAAAGAAAACACATGTTTAAATTCAGATATTTTTTTGTAGTTTTAGTTGAATAACAGAAAATCACAGAATTATACAAAATTATTCCAGTTCTAAGAAACAGGTGAAGAAGATATTTATATGAAATTGTTTGAAAGAAACTTTTCTTTCATGACTTGTACGTCCGGAAAATTCATTTTTGTAATTTACACAAATTCCTGAAATTGACTTACATTGAGAAGTACACGAGTAAATCAAGTACGACGCCATCTTGGAATAGTGAGGGCTCCTACCAAAAAAAACCCAAAAAATAATATATATCTAGAAATAAATTACCTGGAATCTTCTCATATCTCGCGGATTGCCAGCATTCTTTAAACAATTCTGGTTACATTTCATAAAAAACTTTAGGAAGAATCTGTAAGGGAAACAAAACCACATTAAATTTATATTCATAAAAGAAAAAAACAAAATAAAATGGATTATTAAACTGACATGGAGGTTTTATAATGTCTATTTGTACATTCAAAATTTTCATTCTTAATTGGGTTTAACGTCCTACTTTTCTGCACCGACTGGGCTAATGAAAACGGTGGCTTTTTATAATGGTCTTTTGTTTCCCTGTCATTTAGATAATTTCTAGCCCCCCCCCCCCGCGCCCTGTTATATATAATAGCTATACGTCTGTGTACGTCTGCTTCCACCCTGGGTGATATCGCAGACAGAAATTGTGATTCCTGTAAAGTATGTCTATTTCTATAGATGTTATAACTTATGTACATGGTATGCTATTAATCAAATTGGTGAATCCATTTATATCTTCATTAGCGATATGGTATTCATACGCTAGTCATCTAATGTAAATAGTTCCTATTATGTGAGGTGAAATGAGTGAGTTGTCCCGTGGAGTGATTTATGACGTATTGATGGATAGAGATGTCTGTTATTACCAAATAAAGGAATACAAATACATTAGAATGCACGTGGATTTCATGAGAGTAATATTGTGTGTGTCAGTCCATCAGTCTATTCACCCAGAACTAATAGAATCATAAAACAGGCCAATACAAATAATTCATTGTTTTATTTTTGCAATTCAGTCATTTTCATTCCTTGGTCGATCAATTGAATTAGATCCAGTTTTTGTAATGAAAGTGAAATAGGGTTTAATGTCCTAATTTTCTGCACCAACCGGGACGATGAAGAATGGAGAATTTTGCCCGCTCGGCAACGTTTTCACCTGTCAAGGATTCTTTTACTTGCCTGCAAACGTGTGCACGGATGCCTCACTTTTTTTTGTCTTATCCGCGTATTTTGTACTCAGCCGTTTTTATTCCATTGTCAATCATCTGAATTATACCTAGTTCGGTTCTAGATGCTAACCTTGTCACATTACAAGGAAACGAAAACCCAATCTGGTTAAAAGACAGATCCTATTTCGTTTTGTTTTTATAGTTCAAGATTTCGTTTTACTTTCCTTTACTACACTAGGATCTGGAAGAGTTGTTATCATTGACGTGTTCTGAATGGTGTGAGGGATTAGCCAATGAAACGGTCTGTTACGGCGAGCTTTAGGTGTGACATTACTAGTGACATCAATGCTAATTGGTTAATCAAATTTATGACGCCATAGGGCCAATAGTCGCTCGTATGACCTCTGACGCGACCTATCACTACAATCGTTCAGATCTTCATGTAGTAGAGGCCATCGAAAATATAAAAAACTAAACGAAATATAGATCTGTATTTTAAACAGATTGACGACGTAAAAAAAACAAAAGTAGATTGTTATTGTTGGAATTCCAGTCGAAGACAATTCATTAGTTTAATGAAAATATCAAAAATCCACCGATATTTTCATTTGTGTTTTCAATTAAAACATTGTCCATTATAAACTAATATTGAAAGGTCTTAGTAGACCAGACGTGCTATAATAAAAAGGCGGGAAATGTTACATTTATGGTGAAATTGGCCTGAATTTCGTCTGAACTAAAATAATAAAATGGCGATGAGTGGACGAACGAAGAGATAATGTTTAATGGTGTATTAATTCTTGTCAAATCTCCATCAATAATTAATGATGTGAGAAAAAAACGAGAGGATTGGAAGAAATATGGCGATACTATGAAAACATGGCCGCTATTTTATACTTGTATCGTGTGATAATTATAAGAACGTTTGGCGGCAATAATAATAAAACATCAACGTCCATTAAAAGAGAAACATTTTCATTGTTTTCATTGTACATAATGAATTTGACCCAAAGATTCGGTGGTTGAACGCAGAATTTCACGCACGATTTCATTTCGATTTTTTTTTTTGCCTTAGAAATCGGGAAGTCAGAAGGATTTAAAGTACAGTTTCTCTGAGTTTTTGTTTTGGTTCGTAATTATTTTGACCGTAAGAACGGGCGGATGATCATAAGGGGGTGAGAAGAAGAGGGTTTAACGTTTTGGCTACACAATGTTTCGATTATCTGAGACTAAAATACGGTTCTTTTGGGCGTTTTCTATCGCTACCCGGATAGCGGTATATCCAACTTCATCCATATCAAAGGTCTTTTTACGTGTTAACTAGTATGCGGGTAGACTCTATCGTACTATCCGAACAACTAGGCTACACCATTGACCGGGCTTGATAAAAAAAAAACCGAGATTCTTCTTGGCTTCCGCCGGGCAACTAATCGACAACCCAGTGTCTTTACTGTAGTTCTGAATGAGGCTAGGAAAGCAAAGAGGGACGAGTTGTTGATATTTAAAAAGAATGAATGAAATGCTGTTTAACGGAACACCAGCACCAACCGGGCTATATTGCACCAATGTTGATATTACCGGGGTTCCGAATGCGGTAACGGTAACGAGTTGTTGGTATTAACGGATGAGTTCTAAAGAACACGAATAAGAGTGAAGGGATAAAATGGACTGTTCGGGGGAACCATAATAATACGATTGGATGAATGAATGAAAGAACGAATTATCAAACGAATGAATGAATGATCACTACATCGCCATTGTCATGTAAAAACCATGTACGGATTTTTTATGTCCAGACATAAATTATTCATACATAAACCCCTTTTTATCGAGACTAGATTATCCAGCTTAGGGTCACATTAACAACACGAGTAGCACTAGTGACAGTAAAGTATTTTACGAGCATTCTTATTGGCTTATAATCCCTTCAGTTGTTTGTTTGAGCCAATAGGATTAGCTAATCCTGAATGATGAGTTAAAGTTTGAAGTGAAGTCATACAAGAAGATCGGTGGCAGAGTTACGGTGTAATTAGACAACAATGTCGATGTCATTGAGTTGTGTCTTAGGAAACACTTGTCTGCGATATCACCCTAGGTGGAAGGGGACGTAAACACCTACTAGAAGTATCAGTGATTAAGGCACCGTCTCACTAACCCGGTTTCGATCCTGGGTTTTTCCGGCCAGCTTTACTCCTTGTCAGTTGCGTAGTTGTCATAGCAGATACTGGGCCTTGGTCTTATGCCTAAAATGTACCATATATGGCTCTTCTGTGAACGCCTTAAAGGTGAAGTGGTGTCAGGTGTTTTTAAATGATAGGCATACAATGTCTGTCAATCGTCACTCGGACTACTTGGTGTTTGATATAGAGATAATCTGGTCTTGTATTTCAGAAACCGATGATTCCTTCGTAGAGATAACCTCGGGGTCATAGGTCACGATTCTAATCAACATGGCTTATATAATTAATCTCGACATTGTCTTTAAGACGGATGATCCTATTCTACAAGTTTCTAAAAATAATTGTCACATATTGTCATATGATAGAACTGGTCGCATTTAATTCAAAATTCCACGACAATGCGAGTTTTCTGATTGCCTTATATACACTCATGTGGCATTGATATGTACCTGTTTTATATGTACTTAAAGGCCCAATGTCGTCTTTCTTAAAGTTCCAAAGTATAGATCCATACGCCATTTAATACGTATGTATGCCCAGCTACTGTTTAATTATAGAGACAAGTCATTTTACCCATACGTCCCTTTTCCGAAACGGCCCCTGTTACCGAGATAAAACGCCTTAATACAGGTTGTTGAGATGACTGCAGGGGGCATTTGTTCAATTTTAGTGACATGTCGTCAATATAAACAAAATGTCTTAGCGACAGGTCGTCGTATTATAAAGACAAGTCGACTACCATACAGGTTGTTGTATTTGCCTATCAACCAACCAATATACTCAATGATTTGTGAGGGCAAAAGATTCCAGATCAAGATTAGATAAAAATGGCGGTTATTAAGTCCCGCGAGATTTGACTAGAAGCAGCGAGATTTATCGGTAGATTTATGAGTTTTTAGGAATGAGACGATTTTCTCACTTGACGGTTCGATTTACACAAACACGATCGGTTTAATGTCAGCCAATGTTTTAAGTCTGCTTACAATAAAAACAGTCAAATATTGGATTTTTACAATCTGTCTATTCTAATGAAGTTAATAAAATAACTATTCCATTTTAAGAAAAGAGAACCAATTTCCCTTACTACAAAACAATAATTATTACGTAGGAATGAACTTAAAGTGACCACGGCCATCTTGATCAGCCGGGTGGAACAGAAGGGTAAGATAGTAAACCCCCATTTTATTTCATTTCGGCTAATTAGATCTTTTAAATTTTACATAACTTAAAATAAAAATAAGTATGCTACACTGACAATTTGTTTTAATTTCTCGAATATTCACATTTAGTAAACAAGCTAATCTTTGTAATCTACATTATTCTATGGCTTTGTTTTACTTTTGATCTTTGGTCGCAGTTGACCAGTTGTAACCATCACGCCTCTTTTACAGCGATATGGCGGGAAATATCACCTTCTCTTCACGTGATACATTACATGTTTATTACGTCGATAATTAGTTGATGACGTAATTAGTGCAACATTTATCTTGCTGGCAATGTGTGAAACGAAGCGGAAATAAAGTGAAACCTGTTTCCAGCAGTCTGAACAACTTGTGAAACATGGGGAGGTCTTCAATCCAAGATTTTCTTGCATTTGATCAGCAGTAGCAATCTTTCCGCCAGATTTGAAACGTTTGAAAGTATCTAAACGCCATCTTTACAAGGTAATTTGAACAAATTTCACACCTCCTTTGTCAAATAAACCATGACAGCCATTAAAGTTTTAGTTGTAGTTTAAAGAAATCGAAAGTAAAACGAAATAGACCAAATCTAGATTAAGATCCTTATCAGGATAAACGGTATAAAAATTTACATTTATTCTCAGTGGGCCTCAGACATTTCGATTTGAAATAAAATGTGGATTGACGCCTTACTCTTCTACACCCACAGGGATAACACTACATAATCGTTCTAATCAGCTTTGTGTGGGTGTGGGAGGGTGTGTGTGTGTGTGTGTGGGGGGGGGGGGTTGCGGGTGCGGGGGGGGACTATTATGTCTTTCACATCCGTTAATCCATTAACCTAATGGTCATATCACCAGAAGGAATATATTTGAAGATAAATATGGCCGACATAGATTTATACATTTAGAATATTGTTTCTGGCTATAATCTATTTAATTGACAGTATCTCACGTCATCTCCGCCATATTGGACAATACGTATCTTGTCTTGAATTAAACAATCTTTCTCCATCACGTGAACAAAAGAAATGAATGATTCCACGGGCAATTACCCGCGATAAGCACATGTTTTAATTGATATAATGCATAAATAGTCCCAGGAAAAATGAGTTTTCCCGCGTGGCTCGCGACATATCAGCAGAAACAAAGCGATAAATATCATTAAACGGAAATGAAACTTGGTGCAAGCAGACGACCATTATCAGTGAAAACTGAAACAAGCATCATTTTTCCCGCCATTATTACCGATACTAGCAGAAGTCTAATCACAGACCGACCTGATGTTATCATATGCTTCATTTTTATCAATTTTGTGACGTGAGTCGTGTGCTGTTTTAAAAAAACGTTCATCTTCATCCTGAATAGAAAGTGCCAAGTTTTCAGACTTTATCACCTAGACAACCACATGAAGAAATAATGAAAACATTCTATTGATGGAACTTTCATTTTATCATATGGAATATACTATAAACTAATAAAAATATCTGGCGATCATTTCTAAAAAAATATGTTTGTTTTTTTTTTTTCGCTTCCAGATGAAATTTTATTGCTTATGACTGACGCATTAATTAAATAAAAGACCGCAATGGCTAGCGACAAAAGACAAAAAAAAAGAATGGCTGTCATTCAATGGCGAGATATAGAACGTAGCTTTGATAAAATCATTTTCCTATTCAATAAAAACTTGAGACTGATAAATATTTAATATGTGTCAACTCGTCAAAATTATATGGCGCTTCATATATCAGTTTGGAATTATTTGAACTAATACACGCATGATCGCGTGAGTCGCAACATCCACATCCGACCTTCTAACTTTGCAGTAGACTGAAAATGACGTAATAGATTTGACGTAACTTTGTAAACAAACGCATTTAAGATTGTGGAATCCCCAAATTAACTGTTAATCCTCATAACGTAGATTTGACGTCACTTTGTAAACAAATGCATTTAAGATTGGGGAATTCCCAAATTAACTGTTAATCCCCAGTACGTAGATTTGACGTCATTTTGTAAACAAGCTCATTTAAGATTGGGGAATCCTTAATGGTAGATATCAAGAAAAGAACTGTAGTAAAACTTATACAATGGATAACCAATAAAATCGACTGTGTAAAGTACATTGAGCGTTCTCAATGACTTCTTCGTTCTACTTAACGAACTTAATAAACACACCCCGGAGACCAAACAAAAAAACAATATGGTCGCCTTTTTCAAGAAGTAATTCGTTCAATAATTGCCGAAATAAACGCAACATTAATTTAGTCATCTTCGGAGATAGTTACTGGGTTCGTTAACTCCTTTACCGCGAAACTGACCCCAGAGTAGCGACTTTAACCTTTCAAAGGCCCTTTACTGACCCCTTCAGTCCTTATTGACGTTTGTGAGGATCGTCCCGGTCACATTATTCATCTTTTCCTTTAAGCAGACGTCAGTCGATGAAACATGGCGACCGGTAGCCATCAATTGACGACCGGGAAATGGCAGCGAAACGAAGTGAGAATATCTTGATGGGGTTTGACTATTATTGAGTATTATAAAATGATATTAAGCCGTCTTGATAGGTTGATTATTAAAGATGACCTCGCTTTCAGTTTCAGTAAATCAAATCTCGCACCCAATTCTCGCTGGTGCGATACAATCAGCTATAACCGAGTCAAGCCAATACTAACCACATGAACGTTATAATAAAACAGCCACCAGCAGGCAAAACACCACAAATATGGTAAAAACACAATAAAAACTTTTATAACATAATCTATTATTATTACAATAAATAGAACTTGACACAGTAAACTTTAACAAACAGGTTCATCAATGTGGAATTGAACCTTAGAAAATACAAGAAATGAAATGGGGTTGGGCGAGCCTTAAAAATAGTAAAACACACAATTCGTGGAGTTATAAATTGTTGAAATGGCATTTAGTAAGTAAATTGGAAATATACAGGTGACAATTCTAGGGAATATACAGGTGACAATTCTAGGGAATATTTCTAGGGAATATACAGGTGACAATTCTATGTAATATATAGGTGACAATTCTATGTAATATTATACAGGTGACAATTCTATGTAATATTATACAGGTGACAATTCTATGTAATATTATACAGGTGACAATTCTATGGAACATACAGATGACAATTCTATGGAACATAATTAATTTTTATTACTTAGCTATGCATGATAAAGAAGAGAGAATCCTCATGGAAATGTCGGTCGGTAGATTTGTCTTGTCTAGTGATCATTTTAAATTGAAAAAAAATAATAAACCGATATATTTAAGATCTAACTCGAGTTGAATGTCTTTTAAAGTGATATTTCAGGGTCGCCGAGACAAGTAAGCAGTAGGCGTGATGTGACTTTAACAAGGTGTTAAACAGTTCAATTAAACCAATTACCTATCTATAACTTATTAACTCCAGTCCTACACCAAATGTATCAATAACGCCCCCTGGTGAGTAATGGGCAACAGGTTACATAACTCTGTGTTTACTCCTAGTGGGGTATATCAACACACACTTGAGTTAAATATCAACAAATTAGGTTCTATCAAATAAAAACTAATTATTTAGATAACAAAACTTGAAGACCAGCTGGCGATGCCAGGGTAA
Source organism: Patella vulgata (assembly GCF_932274485.2). Taxonomy (NCBI): domain Eukaryota; kingdom Metazoa; phylum Mollusca; class Gastropoda; family Patellidae; genus Patella; species Patella vulgata. Next base: position 3,414,917 of record NC_065881.2, read on the forward strand.
TTGGCTGCCATTTAAATTCTACACCTTACAAATTTGAACCATCTTCGAACTTCTGGTTGCTTAGCGGGTTATATCTTCATAGCGATAACTTTCACAGTATTATAACTATTAACTCTATGAGCCCAGCCTTTTTATATTCAAACACATTTAAACTATTTGCTACTGACGATTAAATGTACAAGGGGCATAAGAGATACCAGATGGGGACATATGATGACGTATTTCCAAATGACGCATCATCATCCAAAATGGAGAACTGTACAGTTTTAAAAAAAATGCAATATAAATTAATTAAATGGTAAAGTTCTAAATTAAATTTATAAAGTGTATAAAGGTAGCAGTAATAAAATATATCATACTATAAAATAATTCAAATTTCTGATATGAAGATATTTTTATTTTTCATAAAACGGGAAAATGAAAAAATATGAAATATCAAGCTAGTATAATACTTGTGATAATGATGGTTAAATTTATCTCAACTCAACAATTCATGGAAAGATATTAGACTACAAAGAAAGTTATTTTGGTTATTTATTTGCTAATAAAGGGTGAGAACATCTTGTAACAGACCATTTACTACAGGAGTTACAAACTTAGTTATAACGTCTCTCGGGGCCGGCTTCCATATCAATACGTTCACATAAGAGACATTTAGTTAAACGGGACAATTGGTGAAGAAATTTGAACCCCGACAACGTCAAATGGAAGTCATCGGGAATTTCAGATACATGTATGTTTCGATTTTAAAAATTATATTAATTAGAAAAATATGTCCAAGTCAAACGACAAGAGGTTTTAACCGGAACAACCTCACGGGTAAAACGCCAAGTCTCATAGTAAATTAAATTAAAGGGAGAGGAGAAGGGGAGGTTCTTTAATCTGGGCTTTTCTATCAAGAAGATTAGTCTATAAAGAAATGGCGGTAAGGTCGTGCGTGGAATTATTGCTTGTGATGACAGCAGAAGGCATTCTAAGTGACTCACAGACAGTTCTCTCTCACTCTATCATCAAAACTTCACATACAACTTTCATTTTTCGACAACCTGACGATTTTATATAATTTAATCCCGTTATATTATAGAAAACTAAAACATAATTATAATTTAAACAACTAGTGGTTTTAAACATCTATTTTAGTTTTTCAGAGGCGGAAAGCAAACATGGTTTTATCTATACCGTTAGAGGTATCTTTTAAATTTCGAATAATTCACAGTAAATCAAAACTTCCTTGAGCACCTTTTAGCGTTTAATTATTTTATACTGCATTAAATGATACGCCATCAGGAAAATACGTTATCATATAAATTCTGCGATCTCTTTATTTAATGCAGTTTTTACAACATTTAATCACTTTTTACACAAACATAATAGCTATATTATCTATTTTAAGATAAACCTTACAATTTGTTAACAAATTGTTAACTAACTGTTAATTTAAGATAAACGATACAAATTATTAACAAATTCTTAATTTTAAGATAAACGATACACATTCTTAATTTAAGGTAAAAGTTAGAAATTCTTAATTTAAGATAAAAGTTAGAAATTCTTAATTTAAGATAAAAGTTACAAATTCTCAATTTAAAATAAACCTTACAAATTATTAACAAATTCTTAATCTAAGATAAACGATACAAATTCTTAATTTAAAATTTGACGAAAATAATAAGTGCAAAAATTAAATAGTGGCTGTTTCCGAAAGAAGAAGAAAGCCAGGTCATGTTATATGTGATTATATTTGAACCAGACCCAGAGATTAGAAAAAGGCGAAACGACTATAAAAGTTTATTAAAAGAGTCAGGAGCCAGTCTGAATAGCACAGAATTAGCCAAGGTAATGAATTAATCAGCCTTTATCGATCGAGGGCGAAAATTAAACGATTTGTTGGAACCCATGGCGACCTCTAACGGCGGACCAGTGGAAAATCAGCAACACTTGAAGAAAGTTTGATGGTGTTTGACGGCCATCATTAACTCCATACTGATGTCTAAAAACACTCTCTATACTTTAAACACTGTCTGATTTTAAAGCTCGTCATTGTTATGTTTGTTAGTCCAGTCGGTGTACAACAGTAGGACATTAAACCTCATTTACTTTCATTTCACCGTAGACAAGAATATTTATTAGTATTTTAAAACTGTGTTGTTCAATAGGTATAGATTATTCGTGAAAGCGCACAATCATTATTGTAAAACTGACAATAAACCTTCTAACAGAAACCGTCACTACTCGCGATAACCTCACACAATAACCCAAAACCAGTAACCTAAATCACAAGCAAAAACAATAACTGACAGGAAAACTGAATTCTAAACATTAATGAGAATCGGTATCAGATGTGACAAAGTGAGTTGGTACCATAGCCATGTCGATCTTGTAAATACAACGAACAAAACCCCTAATCAGTTGTAGCTAGATCAAGTTGTAAACAATGTAAACATCACGACAATAAATATTTGACATAAGCCAGGAAATGACAAGAGAGATATAATTCATTACATAAAAATAAGAAATGACATCAGGTGTTCTTTAGAAAAAGTAAACACGCCCTAATCACTTTAATCCTTTAGAACATAACCAAATTTAAAAACAAAAAAGAATGGAACGCCAATATGACAATAAAAAAAAAATATGTGCGAACGATCAACAAACGAAATTAATCATGTTTTCTATTATTCATCTACCAACAATCAAATAATTTTAATCACCTTAACATTGTAATTACACTAATGGCTTTTGTATCGATTCCTATCATATTTATTATTTTCCTCATTATAAATTAAAGCATAGAGTGAAACGGATGATCAGTCCTGTACAATAACGTCTTAATATTTGAGTAAAAGAGCTACTGCTGTATCTAAATAAAATTGTTATGTGCAGAGTGAAACGGATTGTTGGCCCTTATATAATAATTTCCTATTATTTGAGTAAAACCGATACCTCTTATTCTTTTTTATTAATTTAATTATTTATTTGAATAGCTTTTTAAAAAAGAATTTAGGTTGTAAACTAAAAACAATAGAATGAAGAGAATAGCCGACCCCGTGTAATAATCGTCGGAAAACACTTTTATTAATTAATTGTCTATCAAAATAATCGATGTTTATCACTATTGTTTAATTGTATAGATTATATATTGAAATGCCTGATCGGTGCCGTGCTATAATTTTCCTGTAGTTGTGTAAATTATGCCTTTAATCATTTGAACAAATAGATTTTAAAATGTTTCTGATGTATAACAAGAAGAACCTAGGGAATTCCCCGTCTCTTTACCGCAGTTCGTAAATTAGAAGTTATCAATGGAGTTTTCTCAACGATGTATTAAAGACTATTTTACGCTTCTTGCTACCGATAATCCTCTGGGGCCTTCGTTTCATTGGCTAATCAGATTGAGGTTTGTTGTTCACGTGTTGTAGTGTAGGTCTCGCGAGATTTGAGTGTTTGACGGGAAAACTAAGCGATAGTTCTGTATCTATTATGTGCCGCCTTGCCTTACATCAAAATTTAATCACAAAAGAACACCTCGGAGAAAAGCTACAGCACTTGTTTACCGTTTCAATTAAAGCATGTATAACCCGCTAGTGGACTGTCTGGGGAATTCGTCTGATAAAGCGAGCGAGAAACGGAATAAAAAATGTAAATGTTAGCTTTCAATAGAAATAAATGGCGAAGGGTAAAGAGGCGATGTTTATCTACGTTTACTTGTAAATTGGCTGTAAAGCAGGGGCGATTGTTAGTCGGGGAACAAATCCGCGATGCATATCATTGACCAAGGCAGCATTCGTTCCAACAGACTTTCGAATATGCACGTTTTAAAGGGAATAATAGAAAGCAAAAACGCGATCATTGGCACAAAAACATCCGTAAAAGAGCGATACGTACCCGTGTCAGTTAAAAACATATCGGAGTATCCGATAGGCCAAAAGGGAGGGGTGATTTGTCAAGAGCATTAAGCACAAGTTGAAACGATGCCGGAGCAACCGATAGGCCAAAAGGAAGAGATGATATGTCAAGAGCAACATGCACCTGTTGAAAACAAGCAGGAGCAACTGATAGGCCAAAATGAGGAGATGATTTCTCGACTCACGAACTATTTGGCCGTCATGGATGGTGACAATAAAGATGCCTTTTGTGTCACTCAAATAAAGAATTAAGACCCATCGCGCTTAATGTCCATGTGTTTGTCCCGGAGGCTTCTAGTTTGTTGTGTCTGGTTCGTTCATCATGCACTTACTCGTTAAGTGTATCTCTGGCCAAATCCATAAACAGCCCGGCCCCTTAAGAAGCTGTTTGCAGTTAGTGCATCTGAGTGGCCGAATTATTTGTAATTGAAAGGGTATTCAATTAACATTGTGCTAGACCTGCTAAATCCCTAATGGGGGCGTGGTATCGAGTGTTCTAGAGAGGGTAAAATATCTGTAGGTTAGCTTGTGCTGAAAACAGCATACGTTAGTGGAATGATGTGGAACCCGGTTTCAGGATTCCCTACATTTGATAAAAATGTCAGCAATAAGAAGATTGGTAGTGAATGTTTGAGATAGTTTGAGGTAACAGCAGCAATCTAGTAATTAGGTGGCGGTTGAAAGTGTTATTTAGTTGAAAACCGCCGTGACTTGCCAATAAACTGGATATCGATCTAGCGCCATTAATAAATAATGCTTTTCAACACAACAATAAAGCGAGCTGACGTATAGCAGAAAATGGCGGGAACTCCCTGGGGAAAGCGTTTGGAGTCAGACGGGAATAATGATAATACTAGCGGGGATATAAGGCTCTATAACTAACGGTAGTGACTAATATACCACGCTCCAGTATTCCACACTATATAACTTAAATATCTCATCTTGCCGTTTATCATTTCATATTTTAAAACATTAAATAGGGATAAAGGAGACCAGGAGAGTTTAGTGAAACCGCGTTTGGGCTAGTGGGATATTTGTAAATAATATTACATTTAGGCGCTAAATTAATCTTTAAAACAATTTTATATCCAAAATAAAGTTCTTATTGTCAATACCTAAATGAGTTGTGAAACGAAAACTTTAAAAATAAAATGTCCAGATGTTAACAAAAACCGGGATAAAACAAGTGACACGATATCGGGTGACAAGGTGCACGATAAAAACAACCTTTGATTATTTGTTGTGATTAATTATTTATAAATATGCGAGAATGTTGAATGATCCTTAACAACAGTTACTAAGCAATGTGAAAGGAAGGTAGTTGCTCATCCATCATTCTACTGCATTCTACTACAATAATTCAAGTACATTTATAAGCATTACACCAACATTCAACAATCGATATTTACATTTTTTTAAAAAAATCATGTTATTGTGATTTGATATATTAAATGTTTGTTGTTTATTTCGTTTGAAATGTCCGTGGTGTGTCATGTCCGCGGGTTTCTCGTATGGAAGTGGAGGGGGGGGGGGGGGCGAATGGTTAACGCGTTCACGGTGGATCATAAGGTCTGTGATTGAGTCAAGGTTTGGATTCCCCGCTTTATACGTGTCAAGGAGTAGGATCGCCTGTGCATTTAGTTGGTTTTCTCCTACTGCTAAAAACCACGACGTGCAAGCGAATTATTGAAATAAAATTGAACCATGTTAGTCCCGAAATAGTCTCTCTCTCTCTCTCTCCCTCTCTCTTGTCCGTGGGTTTGTCTTATGTAATTGTTTATGTGGTCCTCCTGTACTCCTGTATATCTTTAAGATAATTGCAAAAAATTGGTCATATCCTTGTCCAGAAAGGTTACACGAGATTTACCCCGTTTCAATCAGGTTCACTGAAAATCTTAATCAAATTAAACATACTGGCTACCATCGTCTTTTCCAGCCTCCTGCCACCTGCCACGTGCTACCCTCTCAAAATAATCAACAATTAATACAAGTTATTCTGACCAATCGTTGACCCGGAATAGATTTGGTGCGTGACGATACGGGAGGGTTGACGGCCATCTTGAAAACATGTTGATATTTGGACAGGAGTTTGTTACAGATTCAATAGTAACTTGATCTGATCTTTATTCTGTGATGAATGGAGAACGGCTGTTTAAAGGTGAACCATCAGAGAATGTTAAAATCTTTAGAAGATTTGTTCGAGCACAAGTGGTAATCATTGAAATCATGTTGAAGAAGAACATCAAAAACCAGGAATTCTAGTCTGTGTCGGGTTCTCACCGATTCTAGTCGTTACAAACTCTGGTTAAATAAACACCAGTGACACACACAAGAATCGGCTCATCTTTCATCTTTCAAAAATCACGACAAATTTCGAACTAGTAAGTGTTACTCGAGTCGGGTTAGGGAAAAAAGATCTCTAGTCTTGTCAACACCCTCATGGTACAGTAGCCATTATTAAATAAACCGCGGTCATTCACAAAGTAATTTAGTCGTTTGGATGGGGACGAAAAACCGAGGTCGAGTGTGCACATTGGCTTACATGTAAAAGATCCCCTGGAATTCGATATAAGAGTAAGCCGTAACGCCGCTGCCCGGACAAAGTTTACCTATCACAGCACAATGTATGGTGTATGCCCGTCTTCTTTAGCCCAGTCGTAGCCGAACAGCAGGACGTTAAACCCCATTTTCTCATCATAAGGTATATTGGAATTCTTGTAAATAAATATTTACTCCATTGAATAAATCTTTTGTTAGATTTTCCTAAATAAGTTTACAAACAAGACATTCCTTGTGAAAACCTGACTATAACGTTCAGTTGTAACAATATTCTGAGGCCAGACAGCGGTCAATGTTTTGTTTTCGTTCGAATCGACGCAAAGAGAAATGTGGTTTGATATTTAGTAGGAATTGTTACGTGTGATTTGAAATGAACGATGCAGCAAGTTTACACAGTAACTATACCTTGTCGAGATCTGCATGTCATCTAAACGACTTGACAGTTACCAGGTGGCGCTGCGAACAGATCACTTTACACATAGACCAACAAACAGAAGCTGGGGAACAAGTGATCGGGTCTTTATAGATACAAGAACACGTTCTGATGTACATCGGTGTTAATGGCCTCCAACTTGTGAATCAACATTGTAACGGGTGGGGTGGGGCCGAGAAACAAAAATAGGCCTATATCGTAGATCTAGGCTTACACCACGTGACCACGTTGGAGGAAATGTGGCTAATTGTGTGATTAATGACCCAAGATCCTTGATTTAAAGAGTTGGGGTTTCTCGTCCACTTAACACATACTGGGTCATTCGACATAAAGTAATCGTTTATTTGAAATGATGGGGTTGAAAAGTCTGAAGGGGTGATTACCTTGACGGTAGTGATAGTCGGTTGGGGAAGAGATAAACTTCTAACCCGTGAACTGGAGTCAAGGTGGCATAGAACCAGTAGAAAAGGGAAGCTAATGTCGTCCACAACAACATCAGACAAACTTAGCCAATATAAAGTGGACAACTCAAGTTACCTGGCGTTCAATGGTTGTAACTTGGAAGATAAGGGCATCATTTGTTATTTGTAGTTTCATATTATCGAACATAACAAGTAAAGTCAACGCAGTCAAGTCTTACTGTAGGCCTATCTGCATTCCAAAATTACTCCCCGCCCTCCCAATTTTAATTTTTATGTTTGTATTTTAATAACGAGCTATTAGTTGATTGATACATCAGGGGGGATAATCAATAAAAATGTTTACTATTGGGTGTTTATAGGGTTTTATGTGTGGAAAATGGTGGATATGTTTTAGTGAGTATAACCGCCATCTCTATTCCTTCTAATAACTAACATATTTACACAAGACGTGTAATGGAATAAAACATTTAAACCGCGCCAGTCAAGTCACAAACTCGTCACTCCAGTACTACAAATCGCCACAATTCGTCCGTAAAATGAAGGGAAATTAGACGCCGGGCAAGATGGCGTCGTAGAATCGAATTGTCGCTTAGTGATTGCACGTGAAAAAAGGCGCCATATGTGGCTAAGAGAAGAAAATGGATGAATGTGATTTAAGGTCTTTCTGTTGAGATATAACTGGTAATAACGGGTGAAAGATGGTGAAATTGAGTCGATATTAAATAAAGAAAACGAGAAGTTGGGGTTTTAGCTTTGTACATGAGTCATTCACACCTCTGTTTGCCTGATGGATCAGGATTATAATTATTATATTTCACACATACCCACCCAGCTAATCGACATCCGTTATAATTGTTTTATTATATATAAAATATATAAATAGAGAGAGAAATGGGGTTTAACGTCCACTCCACACAAAATATGCCATTTCGGGACTAACATATGGTTCAATCTTATTTTAATAATTCGCTGGCTCGTAAGGGTCTTTAGCTGTGGGACGAAACCGGAGGACCCAGAGAAAACCCGCGTGGCTGGATAGACAAGCATACAAGCAGAGAATCGAAACCACGCCACTTGACTCAATGCCAGACCTTATGATCTAACGCGCATCCCACCAACACGCACCCCCCCTCCCCGCCACCCCCACTCCATAAAATATATAAAACCTGTCCTAAAGTAAATGTTTAGGTTAACAATTAATGTATAGTGACTTGGATTTTCTTGTTTCTTCCTTCATCCCATTCAATGAAAATTTATAATTCTTGTATTCCTCTATATAAATAAAATTTACCTTAAATACCCAATATAATGTTTTATCAAAAACGCTTTGGGTTATATATTAAATATTACTTGGAATAAAAGTGTTTCTTATTTCATTTTGGATTCGTATCGACCAATGTTTGATTTTGTTCCTTTGTACACCATGGAATATAAAATATATTTAATTTCTCTTTGAAAATTTTATTAAATGCAACCCGCTTATCTTGGAAACAAAAGTACAATACCAGCTATGAACGTATCTCACATTATGTATATAATTTAATTATATTTAATTTATCTTTTAACAACGTAGAGTTCAGCCAAACCAAAACATGGTTAAAATATTACAAAATAACAAATTTATTAAATGAAAACCGCATTTCTTAAAAACGTATAATATCAGCTATGAATTATCGCACATTAAGCAAGCAATTCGTCATGTGAAAGAAGCCAATAAAAAAAACGTCGATAAAGCCATTTGTCTAATTATAGCGACAAGACACTAATTAATATGTTTAATAATTAATGTTTGATAGAAATATGAAACTATGACTTATTATTTATAGGTTTGTCTTCTATTGTGTGATAGAGATTAAAACCTTCTCTAGAATCGCCATATTGCATAGATTTATATTAATAATACATTGTACTCTAGGCATTATCCTCATCGACATAATCTTCACAATATACTTAAATAGGACCGAATATTGAATGATTGTCGCGTTCTATTATCATTATTGGTGGGGGGGGGGGGGCTGGTGTGTGTGTGTGTGTGGGGGAGGGGGGTACATATTCATCACAATACATATACTGATACAACAACAGTGGATGCTCATTATATTGAGTGAAAGGGTCGTGGTGTATTAATATTGGGTAGTGTTTTTGTGCTGGTGGTGCTGGAGAAGGGGGGGGGGGGTATATCTATTTCTAAATATGTTGAGCTTCTATCTTTAATTATTTAAATCTTTCAGAGACATTTAGTATCTGGATAGAGCAATACATACAAACATACTTATGAATAATTTGGGAGACGTTTCGAAGAGTATTCTCTCAACGTTATCAAGGTAATACTAGACGTACATATACTAAAGCTATTATTTGCTTGATAACGTTGAGAGAATACTCTTCGAAAGCTCGCCCAAATAAACTAAATTGCTGTTTTTCCATAAGTATGTGTTTGTGTGTATTTAATTCTTTTGTTTTAAATAAAAAGTGTAACTCAATATTACTAATTTTCAGAAAAGTAAAATCGCCGAATATATTTTTCTACTACCGTTATTCTAATTTATCCTGATATTCTTGAAATGAGCTGATAAACGACCAGCAACAACAAATTATAGAAACAAGGAATTTCAATTTGTGTTGAATCTAATAAAATAATGAAAGTGAAGGAATAATAACATGAACAAGACTGTCACTTCTATGACTATATTAACTCTTTCTACAACTTTATTAAAGTGTTTATCCCAGCTGTAAACAGATTACACGGACAATGGCGACAAGCTTGACCTCTGATGTAGAGGTCATCTGGACACTAACTGACCATTTAAAGGAAGATATTGTGTACGATTAAGTTGATGGAAGATTTGTAATTTGTTAGATTAATCTAACTAGTAGTATTTGATACGATGCTGGGATAATTAACAGTAATACACCCTGTTCTCGTATAAACGTTTACCACGACTGTCTCTATTCAGAGAACTTACAAACACGGGTTCTGGGCATGAGAACTTACAAACACGGGTTCTGGGCATGAGAACTTACAAACACGGGTTCTGGGCACGAGAACACATTCTGAGGAGGACGAAATTTTGGACTCCTTAAAGATACGTTATGGGAGATTAGATCAAGAGTTGGCAGTTTTCACTATAATAGTTAAAACTACATAGTGAAACGGGAATTGGCTGAAAATTTCAGCCAAATTGATCCACGCTGAACCGAGAATTTAGCCATTGAATTCTAGGCCTAGCCTCGGTCATCATTATCGATTTTTTGATTTAATCATCAATAAGCGTTGAGCAGCAGATCGATTTCTAATCCAGTAAATATCGCAGGTGAGCATTGGCATCGAGAGTTGATTATGCTCTTGTCATATTAATAAAGTCTAATTAATAGTTCACATAAAGACCTACAATAGGCATGACATACATTACCAGCCTTTAGAAAGAAGTGAAATTGAAGATCTGGGGATGAAGAGAACATCAATTTCAAATCTTTCCCTCTCATAATTCATATTCCAAGCCATTAGAAATACATTTCAAACTCAGAGAATTAAAATAAGTGGGCTGAATCCGTTTTTCAGGTTGGACGAGAAATTCAAATGCTTATAAGACGTTTCGTTCCCTTCATATATGCTAGTTACACATCAAGAGATACCACAATTTAGAGTTTTCGAATTTAATTGCCCGTTACGATCAATAGAACATCGTTTTATTTTTTATCAGAAATAAACATTTTTATATAATATTTTACAATCTCACTTAAACACAGACTCTATTTCGTTTCGTTTTTTATAGTTCAAAATTTAGTCTTAATGGACTAGGACCAGGAAGAGTTGTTATATAACCTGCGTTCTAGGTGGCATGATGAGGGGAGCTTGGGCAAATATCCTGAGGTGTTGTTGGCGCTGGTGTATTGGCTGGTTTCGATACATTCAAGGAGGTATACATTTCATGGAAAGTAGGGGCAAAGAACTATGGATAACCCAGTAGAAACGTCAACGCTGATTGAATAATCAACATCGAACGTCATAAGGTCACAATCCGCTCGTATGAACCTGACGCGACCTTCTACTACAACTGGTCAGATCTTCATGTAGTGTAGGCCATCGAAAGTATAAACAAAGAAACGAAATATAGATTTGTATTTTAATTCGATTGAATAATAATAATATATTTAATACCACTCTGAAAATTACAGAACTGTTCTATAAAAGTAAATAGTTTTCTATTTATTCTAAGAATTATTTCTTTAAAACCACAGGGGACCAGTCATTGTGGTAAACAATAAGAAATTATCAATCTGAACGGGGTCTCTTGGGAGCGATTATTGCAGATTGAAGACAAAAAATGGGTAGGAATTATACGTGAATGGATGAACTTTAAATGAAGTCAATAATAAACTCAAGTACAATGGAAACTCACTGGTGGGCACGAAACAGAATCCTATGGACGATATCAATACAAGCGAATCAATTGAGGTTTACCGCTTGACTCGTTTGGATGAACCGGGATAGTCAAGGGCATCAAGTCCGGAAATAGAGCCGCTACGGTTTACTTTTTTTCCCGATTTTCAACTGCCTGGGGATATCTGTTGTACACGGAATATCAGTTTATCGCCCTATCCGACCAACTAGACACGACATTGGCAAGGGGGAGACCAGGCTGATAAATCTCCAAAAACTTTGAGTAAATTACCACAAGGATTGTTTTTTCTGTTTCACCAGTTAAACAAGTGGTACCACGTGTTCTGGTTTTTTTAACCGTCCTAAAATAAACCTTACAATATAATTTAATTCAATTATGAGCGCGATTTATTTTTTGTATGGATAAATCTCTCCTTCACGTCATTCTTTAACGTGTATTTTAAAAATACCTTTATTTGTTCGAGTCTGTCTTCTGTCAGTATTTATAAACACCTTGAGTGAGAAATAAGAATAGTAACAATCTTAGACTTGGATCTCTCTAGTGGATTAGTTCTATATAAGGCAAGTGATGGCCTATATATTTAATTCCCTGAAGATGGCTGACGAGAATGGCGGCTACAAATATTTTACAATCAGCCGACTAAAGGATTAGATTTAGTTGACAATCAGTGAATAACTAATGAATGAAAAATAGATCTATTTCTTCAGTTAAATAACCATTTAATAAGTAATGATTATTCTTGTTGTTTTAAAGGCGAGATCAAATGAAATGGGGTTTAACGTCCTACTGTTCTGCTCCGGCTAAGCTAACGAAGACGGACATAGGCCATACAGTGTGCTATGAGGGAGATTTTGACAGGGCAGCCGCACTTTGGACTACTCTTATATCGAATTCCAACAGCCAATGGATCTTTAACGTACAAGGCAATGTTACACGGGACCTCAATTTTTTGTCCCATCCGAACAATTAGACAGCTGACAAGATACATTATGAACTATTAGATAAAGAGCTGGCCGTTCTAGATATAAAAATTTGTCTTATTAAAGATACATTATGACCGATTAGATAAAAAAGCTGACCTCTATTGTTATAATAGAAAAAAACCCACGAGGGTGGACGGGCGACCCTACTCCTTGTCACGTACAACCGGGGAATCAATACCACGCCAGTTGACTCAATGACAGCCCCCCCCCCCCGCCAGCAAAATAGATAATGCAATATGATTAGATGAAAAATTTCAGTCATATTCTGAATGTTTGAATTCATATCCGACATGTCTGAAGATTTATTGCATGCTGGACATTAATAACTAATTTATACTTCTACTGCTGGTGAGTTGCGGTTGCGGTTGCGTTTGGGGCTGTTTCGTTTGATAAACATTTTAAGTTACTTTTGTAATAATATGTGAAATTTAGCAAACGTTTTTGAATTAAATAACGCAACATGCGAAATTTACAAATCGTTATTGGTTTTTAAAATTAAAATTAACAGATTATTCTATTTGGCAAATATTACGGAGGGCCTGACAAGGACAGCTGTCTAGTCCTTCGGATTAGACGATAAACCCAGGTCCCGTGTATACATTGGAATGCACGTAAAAGATCCCTTGGCAGTTGGAATTCGATATAAGAGTAGGCGATAGTGCCGCTGCCCGGGCAAAATTTCCCTCATAGCACACTGTATGGCGTATGCCTGTCTTCATTAGCCCAGGTTAGGAGCAGAACAGTAGGACGTTAAACCTCATTTCATTTCATTTCTATTACTCTCTACGTTTTGGATTAACAGTATACTCCATTGGTTAATTCAGAGATAGTTGAACCAATGAGATGGTCTGATAGAAAGTGGTGAATGACGGGAGATAAAATAGCCTGGTGAGTGAACGTAAGACCACTTGAAGCCAGTAATAATATTTAAAGCGGCGGTAAAGCCTACTTGATTCACTTAACTCGTCACTTGTAGTCATCTCGCTTTAAACTGAGTTAACTTATCCGATTATTAACAACATGCTATGTTAACGGGTCCCATTATCAACAACTAAACTATTACATTATTTAACTCTTAACCGTTCAATGACACGTCATTGCTCCGAGGAGTTGCTCAACAATAAGAGCATGGGTTAAACATGGGTAACAACATTTGATTCTCTTAAAGTGGCAATATTATTGCTATTACTTTATTTGCATGAGAATTTAAATACATACTATATTAATGCCGTCTATAAACTTATAGAATCTTAGACAATTCCACATTTCCCAAATAAAATGTCCGAAAACTCGAATTGTTAAATTGGTTGCCTACCAAAACAGCGTTTGTTTACAGTGAGTGACGTCATAGAGATGGTTGGTTTAATATACTAGGTTTTATTTCAACTATAAAACTAATGTCTGGATGTTGTGACGTATAAATGGTGGGTGTCGTTATTTCTGTAAGGAACACCTGCTACTAGTATCATTAGTTATTATTCTCGACTGTCTCTAGATTCTTACTATTTCAACATCTAATATTAGTTATAACCATATCATCATAGTACCACAAATCATCATTCTAGCTAGGGGGTTTACGTCTGCTTTCACCGATCAGGATATCGCAGACAAGTCTTTCCGGAGAAACATGTATCGCTACTGTTTCAATAATAATATATGTATATCAAAATATTAAAAAAAAGACTGTGTGAATGTCACATACAAAAATCCTCATTCGTCTGCTTTCACCGAGGGGAATATCGCAGGCAATTATTTCTGAAGAAACTTGCAAAAAAAAGGCTTCTATTGGTTGATAGTTCAAGTGCTACATAAGTCCAGAATTGTGGTCTATGTAGTCTGTTGTGTTCGGTTTATGATCCAAACAGTTTTTATGGGAGTATTACTGTTTGATAAAGACTAGAGCGTGTTAGCAGAAGCGTCGCGCAGTAACTGTTACCATAGTAATAAAATCAAATAGGGTTTAACGTCCTACTTTTCTGTTCCGACTGGGATAATAACGACGGCGTAACCATAGAACTCTGTTCATTGAAATAATTTATCAAGGACATCAAAAACATTTTTTTTGATAATCCATTTATAATTTTCATTTTCTAAGTTAGTTTGTTAATTAATAATTACGTATAACTCATTTTTTTCCTCAGAAAACCGAAAACTTGGAAAAATCACAAAACTAGGGAAAACACAAGACTGAGAAAAACACAAAAGAAATCTGAAAATTTAAGCCGAATGTCAAATAAAATCAGAGTCATTAATGTGTTTTATCTTGGTTAAATTTTCTTCTAAAGGAAATTATTAACCAGACTTTGATGAGAAAATATCTAATTTAACGTCCAAATATCTCGATTAACAGGCATTCTCCTGGCTTTTATAAACTCTATAATTTACCCGCTAAATCACCGGTTATCCAGACACAAAGAAAACAATAATTAGTCATTGTAAATGGAGTGGAACAAACGGTTCTCGGATATCCGGACATTTAATGGCTGTTTATTATTACTCTTGGTGGGACGTCTCGATCGGAATAATTTGATATTAACCTCTCGACTCTAGGAATTACCACTTCAATAAGCACGGTCTTAATAGAACACACATCTTACTCTATGTTGTTCGACTCTACCACCAGGGGTCCTGATATCCCACAGAATAGCGACACCTGTCGACAGTATTCCACGACAGAAGTCAGTGTTTAAAGTGTTTAGGGTTAACTAAGCGACATGTTTTCTTTATAAAGATTTATTTTGATATTTCAATGTAATATAGATGTGAAGTGCGCATGCGTTGTTACTAAGAGATCGGTTATTATAATCCAAGTATAACATTGTAACTATGTATTTCTGGGGAATCGTGTATTTATGTATGTACAATAACTGTATAATAAATACACTAGTAGCTGTTTTCCATAAGTATGTGTTTTGTTGTAACTGTATAATATCTAACGAGTTCAGGAAGTGAATATTTTCTAATTGAATAAGCACAAAAATTAGTTACTCTGAGCAATGACCCAAGAAATGTTGAGCATTCTTAAAGATAATTCTCAAATAAATACTGTTATATAATATTTACAAATCAAAAAATCAAACTGTACCAATCAGTAATCAGTTAAAAAGGCCCAAAGGAATTAATACACATTTACACTAGTCTATAATTTATAACAGTGTGAGCTTTAAAAACATGGTCTCGAATGGATGAATGTCACAAATAAATCCTCATTCTAAATGGGGATTAACATCTGCTTTCACCTATGGGAGTATCGCAGACAAGATTTGCTGATAAAACTTGCCATAAAAGGCTTCTCATCACAACAGTTCGTTTGTTATATTTTTTAGTGTATATATGATAGCTCTGTGAATTGTCTGTTATGTCTGTCTGCTGAGTAACACTTCTCCTGACCTATTTATTAACTAATAATAGAAAAAAATGAATTGACCTTACCTGTCTATAATAACTGGATCTGATGGCGTCTCGTTTCGATTTCCACAACTTTTCTTGTCACAACATCGGCTTTAAAATACAAAAAACAAAGTTGATTTTTTCATTGTTTTTACAGTTTAACAAAAATTAATTGAATTAGGGTTTAACGTCCTGCTGTTCTGCTAGGTCTGGGTGCTATGATGGAAATTTTACCCGATAGAGGCACTATGGCCTACTCTTATATCGAATTCCAACTGTCGAGGGATCATTTACTTGCACGCCAATGTGTACACGGGACTTCGGTTTTTCATCCCACCGAAAGACTAGACAGCTGTCCCTGCCAGGCCCTCCGTCCTGCACCACTGACAAGGGGAAACCACGCCGGAAAATCCCAATGAACTTTCTCGACCAACACCGGGATCGAACCAGTGACCTCTTTTCAATCAGACTGAATCAAAGATGATGTATCACTGATACATAACAAATTTGAGCACACTCTAGCGTGAACTAAAAATAATATAATATTTGTTTTCTTTTAAAAATAAATTTTCCACAATAAAAGTAAAATATTAAAACATACCTGCACATAACTTCATGGGTTAATAAAACTCGACACATTTCTGGATTCTTATCCTGACCTTCGTATATAATAGCCTAAAATATAAGGTCAAAGGTCACATTAAACTCCAAGGTCATCGTTGAAAGTTCAACTATAAATTTATCGAAATATCAAAGGTCAAGGTGAAAGTTTAACTAATACTCGTATTATTCAATTTATCAAATTTGATGAATTCTTTTAAAATGCAAAGAAGACACAAATTGTTTACTATCTAAAAATATTATAATATAAATCCAATTTCCTTTCCAATAAATATCAAATTTAGGTTATAAATAGAAACCGTGCCATGTTTCATCACTTCACAGTAAAATACATGAAAAAGTCCTAAATTGAAAGTGGTAAACTCGGCTCTCTAGAATCGTGAGAAAAGTTTGATAAAAACAATAGATAATGATAAATTGTGTAAGAATTGAGATGAAAGAGATGCCGACAGTAACCATGGTAACATACCTGTTTAGAAACTGAATCAATAAGCCGTACGTATATATCTTGTTCTTGTCGTACACCTACAACACACCAAATATATATTATTATTATTTAATTAATACAACACAGACCAGTGTCGTACACATGGCACAACTTACTTTATACCTCTTTTGGGAAGCTGTAATATTTAATCATTTTTCTTCTGCGTAAGATTTTATTAAAGAAATGTAGTGGTCTCGGGTGACGTGAGTAAAAGTGGTACCACGTGTTCTGGTCGAAGGCGTGTTTTTATTATAAGAATAAATCTTGTTTGTTTGGTAAAACAAATAAATAGGATTCGACCCCTTACATTGCTGTGCCAGCCGGGATAAAGAAGACAAACTCACTTCATGCACTGTGCTGTTACAAACGTTATCCCAATCTGTTTCGCAAAGGAATTGCGAAAGTATTCTTATAATTCTGTATAAGATGGCTGCCTTATAATGTGACGTCACATCAAGAGTCGTCGATCATTGGTCCAATGGCGCGAGCATTGTTTACATAAGACGTTGTGAGCGTGAACTGGTCCGGGCAGAATGGTGCCTTTTACTCATTTTATATACTCATTTACATTAAACAAAAATATATCCAGATATACTTCAAACACCTTTATTTATTTTTCTAGTACGTAAAAAATATGTTTTAGAATTTAATTTTCGGAAGGAAAAAGGTTAATGTCGTGAGCTAATTAACCCAAACCGATGTCATCCCTATAAGTGATTGTAGCGGCCTAACGAATATTCACTGCGGATCAATGTGACATGTTCCCTGGACAGCGACGTTTCCGTCTTTTTCTCATCAAATTCAACCTGTCGAGGTTCTTTTACGTGGACTTCACCTAAACGTTACGACATACTCTTATTTTTATTTCTACCAGTCCCGAAATGACCTAGTTTGTGTCGAGTGGACGTTAAACCAAATCTCTCTCTCTCTCCCTCTCTCTCTCTCTCTCTAACCAGTGGAGCATTAACGTCCTGCCAATGTTATACACGGGATCTCGTTTTTTTGTCCCCTCCGAACGACTAGACACTTTCCATAGTCAGACCGAATATTTTAATAGAATGTAGAAACGACAAGCATAGAGAACGAAAATAAAAGTAGTTTTTATATTCATTTAATATTTGTTTACATCTAGATGTGTCGTACACGCCCAGCTTTTAAATAATCTAATGACAGTTATTCATCTAATATTTACCTACAAAAAATAAATCTATTGAGGACCAAATCAAATACGAATCCATTCTGTTTTTATTGAATGGTTTTCTGGTATAGGCCTGCTATTCAATATCGCCATTTTCCACGCGTCTATTTTTCTAATGATCGTATTTCTGTGGTAATTATGAGATACAAGAGCGATATAAAAGCCCTTTCTATTGTTATATTATTGTAGTAAAATAATATTAATTCCCATATTGCTATTATTGTAATATTAATACATCATTAGATTAACGGGCACTGACATAGCGAACCTCAGTGTAAGCACCATGCGCATTCTAACTATAAAATCATTGAATTGAATTGAAGCGGAACGAAGCAGGCTTTTAGCTTGATGAAAATTTCTGTGTGAGCCAGTTACTGAGTTATTAATCATTTATCAGTAACAGAAGTTGGCTTGTAAATTATAGAATTCAACCCTCATATAGCGAGTACAATATGATAATACCAGGGTTCTAGTGCTAGGCATTTCATCTTATATACATATATGCTTGTTGTTTATTGTTTCAAATGTTGTGTCCGTGGGTTTGTCTTGTATAATTGTACTTACTATTATTTCTAATATAGTGCTTATTTATTTACTATTATATGTTTCTATCCAATAACTTACATTTCCTGATGTCAAATCGCCTAAATTTTAGCAAAACATATACTTTTAATTTAATTTTATCTATTTATCTTTTAGAATGGTGGGAAGTTTACGCTTTAGATCATTAGGTCAATCATTATTGAATAATGTGACATGGCTTCATCAGTTGACGATTATCCAGTCCTAAATCCTATTAGGTAATAACCTCTCTTACTTCCGCCGCCATGATATCCGAGAATAAAACGCTATACACCCTTTGAAGTTCTGACGAAATGGTGACTGTATAATGCCCCTGTGACAAATGGCCGTCTATATTTAGTATAGAAGACCTATTATTGGTACTGAGGTCTCGTGTTATAATTACAGAGAGTGGGAGGGAGAGGGGGTGTGGCGGAGGGGATGGGGGTCTTTAATCCTTTAGAAAGATGGCTATAGTATAATAACAAGGTAGTTTAACGATATCCATCTGTCGGGTTAAATATAACTTTCTCTGTTTGGAAGAAGTCGAGGTGAAATTTATAATCTCCTACAAATTATCTGTTTTTATACATCGGTAATAAGTCTATACAACTTGGAATACGTCATATATATAGTTGATCTAAATAAATGTTGAATGCATATTAATTTAGAAATTTTAACACCTTAGGCAGCTCTTTTACTTACGATCATAGGCGTACGGGGAAATTTTTGCCTGGGGGGCGGTGGTGGTTGGTGCCCAAACAATTTAGTTAGGTTCTTAGTATGTTACATAATAATAATAAATTCGCTGTTAAATTGGACACATTCAAGAACACAATATTTTTTATACAACTTATACAAAGTACAATTGAGTGCCCAAAATGGGGGGGGGGGCGTACGCCTATGCTTACGATATTCTTACGTCACTTCCGTAAACAAGCATTAATTTGGCAACCAACCAATTTAAGAATTTGAGTTTTTAATCCATGTATTTGATAAATGTGTAGGGTTGTAAGATATAATAAGTTTATAGATGACTATAATATAACATGTTTTAAAGTCTTCAATGACTGGACGTGGTCGGGTTGCTTTTCATAAAATAATACCAATATCACTACTTTCAAATCAATAACAATTTAAATCATAAATTTACACAATAACAATAGGTTGGGGATCGTTTATAATTGTTTTGTTTTATTGGAGGAAGGGATCTATCGGTAACAACTATTGTTAGCACGTACATTACACGACAGTTGGTCACCGTCGCTAATTATATAGCACGTGCATGTTGGGTAAACACCGTACATCCTCGACACACAATAGCACGTGATCTTAATTAGTACAATATTGACTGGTTGATCGAGAAACCGGGGACTAATTGAATGAAAATTGACTGGAAAATCTCGTCAATTAGTTGTGATACGGGTGTTATTATCGTTTCTTGTGATTATTGGGTGAAACAAAATAAGATTTTAGGATGAAAAGCTTTTAACAAACTAGTTTCAATCTTCAATTCGTGATTTTATGAAACTGGTCGCGTTTTATGGTAAAGGCAAAGCAGGGGAAAAACGAGGGCAAAGTCAGAGTTTATAAGTCCGGAGTGTGTGTAAGGGATACACGTTGGGGTAGGAACCAACGCCAAGCTGACCCCCCCCCCCCCCCAAAAAAAGGGGGCACTTGTTGGGAATATAACATTGCACTCCCCCTCCCCTCCCCTCCCCTACACCGAATATATCTTTTGTGCTACAGAGATTTATTATTATTTATAAATTGGCATACAACCGCATGCATCAATTTTAATTCATAAAGAATCGTCCAGCTAGCTGTAAGTCTTGTCGGGTGTCGGACACGATACAGGGTATGCGTAATCTTTCTAGAACACCCGATACCCCGTCTCATTTGAGGATTTTACATAACTAACAAACTGTCATTTTTCTATCTGCGAATTCTTTTCTTTTTTAGTTCTACTCTATTAATTTTATCTTTTTGTATATCGGATCGGGATATTTTTGAATAAAAGGTCATTGTTCTGTATTATTAAATATTAAATTTAGAATCACAACACGTCAAGTAGTCGAGGACAAACTCGACTAATATAAACAAAAACAGATATCACCCCCTTTTGAAATAATAAAACCTGCGTAACAATACGTAGACAAAGAAGACAAGTTCTCCAAAAGATTAACACGATAACATTCAGCAAAGGCATGTTTCTTTTAAACTAGTTACCATAAACAAGAAACAATTACATTAAGAAAAGTGGAGCGAAACCAAGTCCTGATAAATTATACATATTCTGGAATAAACCTCTCGCAGTCTTTATTTATCAACACCCCTGGTTCATATTCATTCAACTTGAATAATCGAGATTCAAATCTAATAATATATCCATACAAACAGATTTTATATCAATGTTGTTGATTGATTCGATCGAATGGCGATCATAGATTACACAAAACTATTCGTGTATAATCTAACAATGTATGCCATGTCTTTTTTGTAAGTTGAATTGAATAGAATCTAATTGAATGATCACTTTCACTCTTTATATAAATTCACTGTCTTTATTTGTGATCAGCAGTCTAAGTATTATTTTAATAAATTTCTTTTATATCTAAAATATATTATCATTCAATTTTAATAGACGGTGAGACAATAATCACGTTGTTTTGTTTCAATGTGTCAAAAGGATAAAATCAGTTATTCAGCCGTACCGAGTGTGTTGCAGGTGGAAATAACACTATTATATTAGGGTTACAGATTGGTTTTGAAATCAACAAATAGACCTTAAGTTGCATAAAGACAAGGAATACAAATTGCTTTTGAAATCAACAAAGTTGCAATATATGTGTTTATAAAGACAATGGCTTACCGTTAGCGAAGAGAAGTTGTAATCTGTAGTGAATTCCATTGTTGGTTTTCTGTGATTCGTGTTCCTGGAGATAAAGAGAAATAAATCAATTAAAACATTTCAAAAAATCTCGTGAAATCTTTTTGTATTTGTTTATAAGCCAAATTATTGAAAGTTCTTTTGAGTCAGCGAAATATTAATTTATTCAAAATTGTGAAAGTTGGATATCTAAAATAAATGTCAACCTAACATTGGTTCCATTCCGTCCACTATTTACAAAAATATGAGATGACACATCAAGCCGTCAATCAAATCCAGCGCCATCAAAATTTTTCGATCGGCCTTTTTATTTTTATTTTTGGGTGGGGGAGTCTTTTAATTGAATTTAAATCATCAGTTTGGGTTCATTTAAGCGTGGGGTAAGCCATTGAAAATTCAAATGGCGTTCACCGGCATTAAAATATAGTGATTACGTCATCTGCGTTTGTCGTCATGGCTGTATGATCAATATCATAGTCATTTATTAAATATTAAAATTCTAACAGCGCCATTGTTCCATTTAAGTCGAAAACTATTTCAAGCAAGGAAAACCCCTTGCTCTTGACTTGATAAATATGGAAAATAATATCTGAATATTTCCGGTTCATGTATCCGCTTATTGCAAACTCCTAATTCCCCATTAACCGTGATCTTCCGTTTGATTGAAAAAACTGAGATCGATGACGGCGAAATAAAGGAACGTTGTACTTAATATAGATAAATGTTTAATGAGACATTCCATCGAGAGATCATTTAAATTAATTCTCCTTTCCAATAAAATGTCTTTACCCTACGATGTATATATAGATTTGTTTTAATCAAGTTACCCAAATACAAAAAAAGGTAGGCCTAGTATATTACTTATATTTGGTTGCTTATAAGATATTTTATGATTCACGATAATATTTTAATGTTTGGTTGTTGATTTCTAATAAATCTAGTCCCTATATACTACACAAATTCAGGTGAATATCCATTTACGACTGAGGTGTTAGAATATATTTCATTTTAATCTATTCATTTTTACGTAATTAAATATTGTATTTGGAGGTATGAATTTCGACCTTGTGAGTTTGTATTAATTAGATAATGATCTACACTTTAAGTGGTTTAATTTCTATTATTTATTTATTTTAATAACAATATACATCAGGCAATGAACGTGCCATAGAAAGTTATTAAATATATAAAAATTCATATTTATTAAAATTAAAAACATTCAGCGACATTTCCCTTGAATGTAAAGAAATTTATGACGTTTAAAAGTCCGGGTAGAACTCGACGGTAATCAGACAGTTCTATTGTTAACCATTGACTTCATGAATAAATAAAATACCAACAACAATATGGCGGAGAAAACCTGTTCAACTTTTACAACGTGCAGAAAAAAAAATCCATATCTTTATTAGAAGTTGTTACAGTTGAGTAATTTGATGGAATTAATTGTTTCTGTGTAAATAGCGGGAAATATCACGTAATATTTCCCGGTAATATATCGATAAATCACTTAATATCTATGTTTCTATTGTCTTTAATTACTTATAAAACACGGTATTAATCACCTATTCTTCTACCTGGTATAATACAGGTAAATAAGATGTCTGACACCTGTATCAATACCACATCAAAGTTATTCACCTGCATATACAGGTGAATATAATATAAAACAAATTTCAGTCCCACAGTTATGTCTGAATTCGACGATTTTGCCATCAATGTGTGATTTTGTGTGTGTGTGAGAGAGAGAGAGAGAGAGAGAGAGAGAGAGAGAGAGGGGGGACTGCCTAAACCAGGGGGGGGGGGGGGTCGGTTAACGCAAATACTGATCAACATATTTTTATATATTTTTCAACCACATTTAATTTCTCACTGTGCAATATTTTGTATTGCGTCACAATCTGGTAAATATGCCTGACCATAACCATTAACCCGACAGAAAACACTTGTTTCAACCTACACGCGTTGGTAAATAGGATAGGTCCAAATCACTTACACTAACAAAATAACAATAAATAGACAATAAATAGGAAACCGTGTAAAGTTTAAAACGTTGGATAATATCCGCGATATTTGTAGCTATATTACTAGACAAATCCTTCTATTTTTATACAGTACAAAATAAAAACGTTAACTGTCTGTTGTGTTGTACTTGATAGGAAATGTTTAGGGATTATCTACATGTTTAATATCAAAACAAATGATATGGGGTTTAACGTCCTACTGTTCTTCTCTCTGGGCTAATGAAGACGGACATACCGTGTGCTATGAGGGAAATTTTGTCAGTGGTGTAGAACAGGGCACCTTACAAGAGCATTGTCTAGTCGTTCAGATTGGCGTGCACGTAAAAGAACCCTTGACAGTTGGAATTTGAAATCAGAGCAGGCCGTAGAGTAGCTGTGAGGTCGGAATTTCGTATGTCCGTCTTCATTAACACAATCGGAGCCGAATATTTCATTTTTATTTTGTCATTTAAAGACAGAATACTAATAATTCTATGTTAAGTATTTCGGGAAACCGGGTAACAAACTACACAGATGGCATCCTCAATAAAAGGGTGAATATTTTATATCAATTAATTAATTATCTAAAGTATTTCTAATTAATAGCAATTCCGTAGGATATAACATTTGAATTGTCTCTCCGAGCTCGTGATATTCCTACTAATTTGTTCATACATATATATATATATATATTAAACTACGTCATAACATAAATACAGTCGATTCAATAATCAAATATGTTTCCATGGCAACAACCAGCTTTATAAAATAAAGTTAAAACGAACGCGCGATTCATCTAACTATAAAATAAAAACAATATCTTTATTGCAGATAGTAAATGGCTGAATATTCGATTGTGATTCCTAACTGATTCCCAACGTTTTCTCATTTTATAGGACGTTTGGATCAGTTCATTTTGACAGCCAAACGAAAATTTCAATTTAAAAAAATCGGGCACTCCGCCCTTTGCTTCAATCGGAACTATTCAAAATTTACCAAAATTATACTGCCAAAAAAGCATCCTGGCCCCCACATCCCCCACCTCCTTCTCCCCCTACCCTCTGCTCCCCCACTAGAAACCAGATTAAATAAAAAGGTCTTCTTACCTGATCTTTTTCAACAAAATCTATAAAAGCTGTTCTTTCTATTTCTACTGGTTGACCTTGACGATCGTATAAAGCCAAAACAAAATGGAAAAAATTACTTTTTCTTAAATTACTTGGTGGTTGCTTCTCAAAGTGGGCGCGGCTCAACCCAACGCTGAAAAATATAAATAGGTAAAACTTTAATTACGTTGATTCCAGGGTAAAAGTTAACGTATTTGATTCTAAAAAGAATGCTAGTCCTTAAATTGTTCAATTCTGTATTTACAAATGATGAATTGAAAAATTGGACT
Source organism: Patella vulgata (assembly GCF_932274485.2). NCBI lineage: Eukaryota > Metazoa > Mollusca > Gastropoda > Patellidae > Patella > Patella vulgata. Next base: position 3,440,168 of record NC_065881.2, read on the forward strand.
TTATGCGTTTCTTTGTTAGGGCCTCTGCCCCGCTCCTATTCATGGAGAAACCAAAAGGAATTTTTAGAATCCGCTGAAATGTATTGTAACCAGGCCCGTAAAAGTTTCGCCCCCCCCCCCCCCGTGCCCCTTTCAAAAATTTTCGCCCCCCCCCCCCCCGTCTGAAAATATTGTCGACCGTAAACCCCCCTAGATATACAGTGTCCGTCAATTTTACAGAGAACATTGCCCGCCCCCTCGTTGCTCTGAGCTAGTTACGGCCGTCATTGTAGCAGACACAAGACATGTACTAACAATACTTGAATAACCTACAATTATATTAAATACATTTTAAATACTTCAAGATATTAACCATGGTTCTATATAACAAACAGAGCAACAAACAAGTTTCATGTATCGGATTCAGTTTTGTTTTCAGAATTTCTCAGAAGAGCTGAATCAATGGTCAGTAACACATATCAAAACTTGCAATAAAGAATTATTGTATACAGTCAACCGAGATAACTTTATAAACAAAAACAACTAATATATATAGATGGATTCCAAGCGGTGCTGAGGTATCGTTAGCTGTTTTAATATATTTACTCTTAAAATATAATCATTCTTGGAATTTAAAAGAAAGCCCGGACTATTCCATCATTTTATATTAAGAATCAGGAATATATGAATATAATTAATTCCTAGAACGGTAAAAATAACTTTAAAAACGTTATTAATATTAGGAACGGCACCAATAAATTCATTAAGTAACCAACAAAATTCTACTGATATTTTTTGAAGAACAATCATTTGGGTTTTTGTTAGAAAACGATTTGTGGAATCTTATCGAAACGTTGTCGTGTAATAAACAAAGTAAATATATCCGGACCAAGCATTCTAGTTTTATAAGTTAATTACTAAATCAAGTCTTCATTAGCCCAGTTGAAGCAGAACAGTAGGACGTTAAACTCTATTTCATTTTAATACCCCTCTCGCGGATTAAACCATCAATATATTATTAACGTCACGGAAACAACCTGACACAGTTTCCCGGATATGGTCAATGAGCCTTTTAACGGTTTACCTTTACCGGTTATAAACCCAGTTTGCATCGTCTCCACTTTTATCACTTCAAGCATTGACCGCCTTCATTAAATATTTACATGGCAGACAGACAAAATAAGATGTTGTCGAAATTTATTCATCTTCGAGCGATATATGAAAACGATGTACCGAGAACCGGAAAGATTAAATATATTAACGTCCTTATAAATTGACAGACATATAACTATAATTTTATTCCGATGATGAAAACATATTGAATTAATTTATTTATCTTAGTCAAGAACAAAAAGATAAAATTGCAGAGATGCATTGAGTTAATAATCCGAATTAATTAGAAATTCTATGCTTTGAGGTTGTTATAATACCAAATATACAATCTATAGGACATTAAAAAAAACATCAACAGGCAAGCGAGAAAACGAGACGGGTTACAAGTTTTAAAACGAATAACAAAAGGTAAAAACCATTCAGGATTAAAAAATCAATTTATATTCTGATTGTTTAGATAATTATATTTTTTCAATGGACGGAATGTCGCTACCAAATTCAAAAAATTAGGTCCAAACTAACCACATAACTAACTGACTAGATGTTGAAATATTCAAAATGGTTTCTTTAAAAAGGAAAATATCAACTCTTTTCTCTCCCAAAATCTTAAATTAAAATCACTCGAGTCAACCAAGCAGAATAAAAGATTGTAAAATTGTTAAATTGAGAAAACTAATGAAGGCTTTGAGGTTGTTCAGCCGGCGATTCACTCTTCAATTATTTATTTACTTCGAGGCTTTTATTAGTTTTGTAAACCGTATTTCTAACATTTTAACAAATGATTCGGTATGAAGTCAAATTTGAACAGTAAATGATTTTGAAAGATAATATACAAAATTCTTGTTTACAATTAGAAAACGGAGGATTGAAAAATTGATCCACGAATTCAAGAGTCTAATCCCTCATTCCTTCATCACAGCCAAGAACTAAAATATTCAGTACCTATGTTTACACTAAATGGCTTGAGTTTTAAAACTACGTTTCAGGAATCGCGAGAGACGGTGGGAAGCTGACTGGTAAATCAGGTTTATGGAGCTTGGAATTTTTATACGCGATCGGGGACACAGGTTCCCGTTATGAATAATACAACGCAGTTAATGAGGACCCCGGGGAATCAGACTATCACAGGTCGGTAATACTAGTAATGATGAAAGCCCGTGGGTAGGGAATTCCCGGCCACTATGGGACAACCCGTCTGATCCCATCAAGTGACAGGTTGATGTACAGTCATGGCGACTGCACGTTAGGATTAGAATAAATATATTCTTTAATCGCCGTCTGCCGTATGCTGCAGACACAACTTAAATAGTTGTTCGATTTTATCGTTTTTGATTCGTTTTAATGGAGTTTTTACGATTTCATTACGATATATACAGGTAAGATGGAATTATCAGTAACCTCTGTTTGGTTTCAGCAAGAAGCCAACATGGCGATTACCGATTAATATGTAGCGTAAAGCTAATTTGTCCTATTCGTTCCGCTAATTGTCAAACTCCTGTTATAATTTTCGGACCTCTCAATCGGAGAATTGTAAATGTTATTTTCTTACCTGCCACCTTGATCCAGTACTGTCGGCTGCATCCAGTTCCTGACGGCTGACAACTGTGATGATAAAGACTCTTCTTTCATTGGGTTGGCAATTTCTTGTTCCGTCACAAACATTGAACATACAGAAAACTACACCACCCAAAAACACCTCAAATTCGTTAAAACTAAGTTGAAAACTGACTCCTCACATTGATGTTAGCACAGAAACAGAGTAAAAAATCCACACAAAACAAAATTTCCTGGAACTGTTAAACAGATATGGCGACTGTTAGTAAAAACTGATGTGTATTAATCTGTCATTGGAGAGAAAAGGGTCGTATTATTGTCAGCTTTAGATCCCTACAGTTTCCCTCTAACTGGTTGTGATGTTTACTCTTGATAGTCGACTCGAATGAGCTATAGGCGAATCGTTTATCCTGGGACAGCTTCCTCCCAACGTCTTCCACACGTCTGCTTACTGATTCTCCCGGGTAAAGGCTTTTGTTGCCTTCCTCTGCCCTCCTCCGAACAGTTATTCCCATCAGACGATTTCAGCTCCCGCGGGAGGTAGGCGGTACCACACGCGCTGCGCTCTCGACCAATCAGATCTGTCGTTTGTTCCCAGTTGGCTCGTGGCTCCGCCCCGCTACTAGTAGGAGTGAAGTCGTTTTATTGTTAGACCAATCAAACAGCTCAAAAGGTCAACGGTAATTTCAGCGAATTAGTGCCGTTTTGATGTGTGTGCTGGGCAAACCTATCACAGACAATAATTGAAATTGAAACATGAGAAACACGAGGGCTTTAGAATGAATATTAGTCTAGTTGTCATGAGACCACGAGCTTGATGACAACTCATTAAGCCCCGCCCTCGTCATGTTTACATTCGAACAGAAGCACGTGGTTTAAGCTGTGTTGGAATATTGTCTGGTAAAAGTTTCAGTCAGCAGAATGGAATACGGAAGGTATTTTTGTTGAACTTTTACAGTTAAAGTCGTCATTTCTGTTCTAATAGTTAACACTTTTCATTTTAATATTACTGATCTTTGTTAAAATAATTTCAACTCCAACCAGACAAACAGCCATGAATTATTACAAAACAAAATAGTGTTTGGCGAACGCGGATGTATGTTTTAAAAGGCCGTTGTAGATGATTGGAAAAAAGCGATGAAAGATAATAATATAGGCCTATGAATAATTATAGGCCTATCATTTTGAGAATATTGATTTTAATGATGCGTTGAATAGTAGGACGTTAAACCCAGTTTTATTTAGTTTACAAATTGTGAAGATATGCCCCTTGTTGTGCTGTGTTGATATTTTGTTTTTATCATTTTCGAATTTACATGACCTGAATATTGACCATTTTCATCAATAACCAAAGCTATTTAGTTATGATTGTAACCAAATAATACGCACATGCATTGCGTGTTTTCAATATTCAATATTTCCATGGTAACAAAATTAAAATAAAATATTCACATCCTCACAAAACAAACAATAAATGGTAAATATTTGATTCGAAAGAAAAATAACGGGTTGATTTTCGTTTTATTACATTATCAATGGTTGATATTCAATCCACGTTTTTACATCCGACCGCCATATGGTTCATATTTATAAGATTTAAAGACCATGAATTGATTGAAAGGAACGCGATCATCGTCAAGTTATTGTTGAAAGTTTCAAGGAGACATATCTACTCCTCGATTTCTCCCCTTATTATTTGTCGTTGACTATTTCAAGGGGGCTCGAATTAATACGAAAGGTGGTGATTTAGTGCCTTTTTCAACGCCATCTTCAAAATAGGCTCCGTAGGGCTATGTAGGCTACGCCCTACCGATGACAGATTATAAAATTGGTGGGGATCTTTTAGGGTGATATGGTTATGGATAAAATATATTTTATTTATAAAACAGAAAATGTCTAGATTGTTATGAGTAGGCCAATAGAGGCCTTTTATGATTTTGTGGAACTGAAGATAATGCCAATTACAGGCCAATTGGTTAGCAATTTTATCATATCGGAGGGCCTTTTCGATACAATTCTTAGAACTAAATATTTAGTTAGGCCTACTAGAAGAATAAAGTCATAAGTGCTATTTCTAGAAGAGAAAATAAAGCGGAAAACAACCCCTTGTCAAACAAACGACAGAGAAAAGAATTTTACGACAGATGGGAGTCCGGGTCGTCATTGTCGGTTCCCCTTCAATTGTTTGCAAATATAGTTGGTGCTATTGTTCGGCTATTGATAGAGGTTTCAAACGGCGCGTGCGTGTTTACTGATCCATGAAAACATGACCCCTACATGTATTTTTGATCACTTACACGGTGTATAACAATTCACTGGCTTTCTTTAATCTACACACAAAACCTAATCATAGCCATTTTATTTTGTAAGGTCAGGGGCGTGACGTCATTAAGACGACAAGTGAAACGTCATGGGTGAGAGAATTCAGTCGCGTGCGATCCGGCTACATTTTACCCGCCAACCAAATGTCATATAAACGGTAGAACGAACACACGAATTTGCCGACAGACGCACGGACGCACTAATTACTGGCCATTCAAGATAACGGGATTTTATAGCGCTTATAGCAATGGCTTAAATTAAATATTTCTTAATTTCCTCAGAAATTTCACTTTTACGATATTGCGATTTCAAAATACAATAGTACAATATCTCGAGTTCAAATGAGATCTATTAATTAAGAGAAATGAACAATGGACATTTTTTTGGTAGGCTATATTTTTTTTTTTTTTAAGTTGTCTTGGTCTTTAGTTTTATTATACACGTAATTCTCTTATTCAATATTGAATCTAAACAGCGAATAAGCTGATTTTGTTTTGGAACAATACAAATGAAAGATAAATCGTATATAAAAACAATCTAAAAAATTCGGTAATGTTTCAAAAATGTTTTCGAAACTAGATAACATTTCAGAATTTTAATTTAAAAGGAAGTAAAAAATAAACCTCGACATAAAATATTTTAAAAAAAAATAAAAAGAAACGATATAATTATTTAATTTTTTTCGTCGGTAGACATTGCTGGGAATTGCGCAACAATAAACAGGAACAAATTGATAATTCGAAAAACAAAATGAGAAAATAAAGCAGTGTTTGGGAACTCCGCAAAAAAATATAACAAAAAATGTAACATGACAGAACGGACAAGCTTGCGCGCATTGAAACAAAAGGAAAACAAATTTAATGAGCAGACGGCATCCGGTAGACACTGTCGCCATCTTTACAAAAAGAGGTTGATGACATGAAAATTATCATCTGTTTTAAAACCCAATAATTAGGCCGGTGATGGATAACATGGCGACTTCATATTTTCCTGTTGATGTCCTAAATGATGTTCGCCTGTCACGGCACTTAATTACATGGTTTAAACTCAGCAGATTAAACCGGATTAAAACAGCTCGTGTAAAGGATTACGGTGGATTATCCTTATTATCCCGATTAAAACGTGTTTATATTATTTATTGATATATTTGACATGCAGTTAAGTTGTAAAATGGCGGCTGAAGTATTTATAGTCGATGTTGTATGATCGGCGTCTCAACACGACAAAATGGCGAAATATTTACGAATATTCAAGAATGTGTAAAATATATAATCATTTTCGAAACCATAATAGAGGCAAGGGGCAAGGGGCGAGGGGTGCGGTGAGAGTGGGGGGGGGGTCTTAGAAACGTTTCAACACGACAAAATGGCGACATAATATTTTCCAAATATTCAAGAACTTGCAAAAAATACGTCACGCAATATCATTTAATGACGTCATGGCATACGACATAGTTTGGTTATACTCGGAGGATTTTTTAATAAGCATATTTAACAATGTATATTGTTCCGACACTGGTACACCACTTGTCGTATGTCACTACGTTGCGTCTTGTGTCTTAAAGCTTTTGGGGAAATTTAAACACGATACCTATCTTTGGTTTTACATTAGGAGTAATTTCAAAATCTCTTTACCAATTTATTTGTGTAAAAACATCTTTGCTGTTATTCGGTGTGTTGTTAAATATCATCGTCAAATCGATGTGAGATACAGCCATAGTTAGAAATTTAAACAAACTTCATGAAAAAAAAAAAAAAAATTAGTACGCGAAAACAGATCAATGTGTGATGTTATGGGGTGTGTCGGAATCAATTATTTGTATCGATGGTGTGGACAAGGGGTTTATGTGGACGTGGACAAGGATTTTTGGGGACAAGGGTTTATGTGGACAAGAGTTTATGTGGACGAAAAGGGGTTTTATTGACAAGGGTTTATGTGGGTTTTTTTGCTCTAATTATTGCAATAAACCATTGTCATTATATTCTGTTCGATATATTTCTACAACAGTATTACTGAATATCCCCACCACCCCGCGCCTCCATCACTGTTTGTTAGTTAATTCTATCCTCACCTATTTCATAAACAATCCTAATATTATTACAATATTTGATTTATGACAACTTTCGTTTTAAAAGGCAGTAAAAAATATTCTACTTGTATAAACGTAAGTTACCAGGCAACTAAATATGGATTATTGTTTTTGTTATGAATTACAAAAAGACTGACATTTGACCTTCTGCAAGATATATTTTTTTCAATTATCAAAAACACGGTGTAAGTTTTTTAAACATAAAAATTTTATTTTGCCAAATAAGTAAAGTGTCTTAAATATATTTTAAATTGAGGAAGTCCACGTGTTTGGGTTGTTTTTTTTTTTTTAAAAAATAAGAAGATATTTTGAATTATCGTGAATGATATTTTCTGAACGACTTCCACCTTTTTTTCTGACCCGAAGAAGGAAAGTATTGTCAATATATACAGTAATTATATCGTCAGAAATTTATATATATATATATATATGTGTTTATCTCATATAGGAAATGTATTTATTAACTTCATAATAACCAGTTTTATTTTTATAAGACAGTAATGGTGTTATTTAGTTTGTATTTGATGCAGTATTTAAATGATCATTGTATTCTTGCGGTTGTTAGAAAATGGAGATTTTAGACCCATAAAACGTTGAATAAATGAGCTAGGTATTTCATATTTATCAAGGTATTGTTAATTTGTCGGAGACATGTCTGGTCTGTGTATTTAAAAAATGTATCTGTTGTCCCTTGCCATAATATCACATAGATTTAAAAGCCCCGCATAACATTTTAAGATTATTTCGCAAATATATTTCATTTTATAGATTTAGCGTGGATATACGTTTGTTATAATCCCCGCTCAAGATATCTGGAATATCAAAACCATGATAATCTTTTAGAGGCATTTAGTAACTGGATAGAGCAATACACAAAAACACATGCTTATGGAAAAAACAGCTACTTATTTATTTGGACGACTTTTGGAAGAGTAGCTGTTTTTTTTCCATAAGTATGTGTTTTTGTGTATAAAAGCCATCCGTGGTTTCCTTGTTAAAAGTCTAAAGCATTCTGCACACTTGTCGAATAGATCTCTGGCCAGAATGGTCGTCATGTTGAATAATTGGTGTAGTATTTTATTATGCGGTTCTACTCTCATTTTTATTCTTCATACACACAGAGTCTAAATAAACCATTTTTTATTACATTAAATATGATAATGGAAGCCGAATAATAAAGTTTTCCCAATTCTTGAAGTATACGTAATGATTGCGACTAAAATGTCTGTCAAATAGCTTCGTGATTGTTCTCATATTGAGTTAATCGCAAACAGACAGCGGTAATTTCGTATGATCTGAAAGGTTTCTAGGAGGCGCGAAAATGACAAGTTTACGACTTCGACTTAATGAAATGATTGGATTAACGTGGATCAAAGATTATCCTTAATCTAATCTCTAATAAAATTAATCTGTTTCTTAATTGATTTAGGTAATGAAAACTAATGGTTAGAGTTTTATCATTATTTATTTATTATTTTATTGCCCAGAAAGTCCGCCATTAACAAACCAAGACGCCATTTCTGTTGTTTAATTCAATGTTAACCGATAGTTTATTAATTAACGTATAGTTTTATTATTTTATTGTCCAGTACGTAAAACTAGTCCATAAGAACAATCATTGACACCGTTTGTCTTCTGTCTAAAAGATCGTCTGTCCAACCTCGTGGGTTTTCTCTGGGTCCTCCGGTTTCCTGCCACTGCTAAAGAGCGAATTATTGAAATAAAATAAAACCATGCGTTAGTCCCCCTCTCTCTCTCCCTCTCTCTCTCTCTCTCTCTCTCAAGGGACCATGAGTCTGTGCAACTCGGAATAATTTATACCCATTAATTAACCTTAAAACGCACTAATTGCTGAATAACCATTTTTATTTTGAAATTCTAACAATAACGTCACTTTCCTCACAGCAACGTAGTGCACGTTAACGAAGCCAGGTCAGATGTAATTCTAATTAAGAATAGTTTGTAGCGGCTTAAAAAAAATCCCACAGAAGCACAGTCTATGATATATGTCCGTCTCGTTAGACCGGTTGGTGAAGAAAACACATCCATTTCATTTCTTTTTCTTCGGTAATCTTTAAAAAAATATACATTTATATATTGATAATCATTTATTATTTAACGATTATAAATTTGTTTTAAAAATATACATCACAAAACAACAACACCATCACATTTGAATGCAGACAGAGAGTGTACATTTCTTAAAAGAAATGACGACAATGCAGAACGCAGCTTCTGACCACAAACCTGCGTATTACGTGTCAAAGATTGTGCTGACAGAATGACGTCAATAATAAACAACATAGTATCAAATAGACCTAATTTAAATAATTAGTCACGACGTTAATTAATGTAACAGTAGCGACTATTGTTTTAAACAAAATGGCGGGAAATCTTACACCTTCTATATGCGGGTTTATTTATTTTAGGGGTTTATTTGAAGCTTAATTAAGTTAGATATAGGACCAAGTGTCATGGCGAGGGGCATATGGGTTTAAAGGGGGTTTTAAAGGGTGTATATTTCACGGTATAAATTATACAAACAATGTTGTGTATAGGAATAAAGGGTCGCGTGTTTGTTAAAATAAAATACGTATAGTGTAATGTATCTGGGATAAAAATAAATATTTATTTTAAATCACCCCAGTGACACGTGCGTGTTATTTACTAGAACAGTAGAATCCTTAAAACAGTTGTATGTCTTGATAAATACAATTTAATCAAATTAGTCCAAAAAAACATGACACAACATGGGTCACGTCGGGACTAACATATGGTACAATTCTATTTTAATAATTAGCTTTGCCGTAGGAATCTTTAAAGGAGCTAAGTCGCTAATATCTGGGACCTAGAAATTGACCCAAATGGGTCGCAAAGCATACAATAATGTAGTATGAATGTATATAAATTGATTTACATTAAATAGTTTCTGTTTTTACTGTAATTTCTAATTAGTTAGGGTCGGCGACATACGCCAGTATTCTCAATCGAATTTCAATCTCTAGCTTCTGGTTATTCCAGTCTACGCCGATAGTATTTATTGGGCATGCTCTCCAGATAAGGATATAGCGTCACCGTTTGACATGACTTGTGGAATATGCCTAGCCCCGTTTTTCGAGTCCCTTATTACACATAGCACTGAAACGCATTATGGTACACGATTCGTGTACCAATTGTAAAATGTTTATTTTGTCTTAAATATTGGATATCAGAAGGCCATCTTTTCCCGGTAAAATCACAACATCAATGTTGATTTAAATTGAGAAATAAATCGTATTTTCAATGTCGAAGATTTTGGATGATATTGAGTAAGAGACTTAGCTACTTTAAATATGGGAGGAAAACGGACTACCCGGAGATAAACCACGAGGTTGGACAGGCGGCCTTAATACTTGTCACGTACAGATTAGGGTTGAACCTACACGTGAATATACCAAGCATGCTAGTACGAGAAATACCATAGTGTCGGCTAGCGCCGTTATCGATATATTTGGTTAAAGACAATTCAAAACACAGTCATACAAAATTGTATATAAATTGGCCTTTGTCTTGTTTTTTTTTTGCTTCTTTTGGAGGGGTGCGGTTGGTGTAAAAAAACCCCACTATTCTAGATAAAGTAAACAAATTTATATTTCTTCCCGGAAATTCCCGTCTCCGACAGAGTTTATATATTTATATAAATTTGTTTATTTGTTTTTTTTTATATTTAATTGTTGTTATATTTGACATTAACAGTGAATCGTTTTACTGCTCAATTTCTTTCATTAACAAAAACTCACATAATTTTTATTGATTTTGAATCATTCGTGAATTTCTCTTGGTAAATGTGTGGCTTCCTGAAAAGTTAATTTCAGATTTTATACAACCTGAAAATGTTTTAGATTTTGTTTTAGATTCTTGTTGATGTTTAATGGGGTTTGTTTTTTTGTTCTCTCGTAACATAGATATAAAATGTTTTCTTTACATTCAAATACAAGTTATTTTAATTTAAAAAATAATCGCAACGAAATAAAAACAAATAACGGTTCGACAATAATTGTCGGAACAATAAATGAAACAAAATGCTAATAGTACGGAAATATAAATGTTTGTTTTAAAAATATTTTATTGTACGAGACCATAAATACAGTCCGTACCAAATGATCGGGCCTTGAAGTAGGATAACGTATAGATATATTGTGATTTATATGAAATGTTTACAGACTGATCGTTTTACTCTCTCTCTCTCTCTCTCTCTCTCTCTCTCATGAAAATAGATTATCAGCAGTTGAACATTAAGAATATGATATGAAATCGGAAGTCATGGCTCATTTTGGGACTATCGTTTTTGTTGCAATGCTGGAGGAGAGAATCTTATCTCGGCAACAGTTTTCTGCCCATTTTTCTTCTAAGTATACAACTGTACGCCATAGTGAACACAAAGGGAGAGTTCTGTGGAAGTTTCTTAGTCAAATTAGTGAGGAGCTTATGTCGAGTTTAATGTGACACTAACACTAATTATATTATTGTCAAATAATGATTACTCCCGTGTATTGGTCGCCATTTTAATAATTAGTTTGCTTTCTACTTTAAACACTAAATCAATTTAAATTCTTCTCATAATACAGTCACGTGACCTGCTCGATGATTACCACCACGTGACAGGTAAATATTGACCTTTAATCAAAAGGTTAAATCTATTATTAGACGAACCGAACGGTACCCATCCTCGCTGTGGTATAATTATTTTTCGCGATTCTGTTTCTATATATTTGAACATTAGGTATTATTCCAAATCTATTTATAGTTCAAGTAAATCCATGCGCCAGTTTATAATAACTATTTTGTCAATTGTATTTGTTTAATGGGTTAGTGCCGTATGCAAAAGAGAGGCCTTATCTTGTTTTTAAAAACTAGTTCCGCCAAATGATGTAGATGTTCTCGTGCCAGAAACTGTTCATCTACATCATACCAAATATAATATTTGTAAGATTATATTTATTAAATATCATTCCCAAATGAGAGAGAGAGAGAGAGAGAGAGAGAGAGAGAGGGAGAGAGAGAGAGAGAGATGGGGTTTAACGTCCACTCGACACAAACTAGGTCATTTCGGGACTAACATATGGTTTAATTTTATTTCAATAATTCGCTTGCGCGTAGGGGTCTTTAGCAGTGGGAGGAAACCGGAGGACCCGGAGAAAACCCACGAGGTTGGACAGGCGCGTATGCAAAAAGAAAAATATTAAAATAATTTTCAGTTACATATTTGAGTGAAATTTTGTCGACCAGATTGTCATTAGTGGGTCGATGTTGTTTTATTCAGATTTCACGAGATTTAGAACTAGGTTAGTGAAAATATTGAGCTTTTAGGAAAATATTATTTTAAATGTATGATATAGTATCAGTTTTAATTTTCTGATATATTTCCCATCTGAACAAAACACATCCCGTATTAAACTACTTATTCAAAAACAATATAATTTTATTCATGGAAACTGCAAACAAAACATTACACCATTTCCAAACATTTAAAAATAAATCATCGTCGTTACTGGAGTCGTGAAAGGTGCATGCGATGTCAATTGGTGTCGCGTGCTGGTGAAAGGTAAATATTAGTATAAGATGACGTCATTGTGTCATTTGTTTGTCGAACAATAAAAACCGTGTTTAACCCCTTCAGTCATCATGTTCAGCTAATCGCCACGGTAAACAAATCACTGTTATACATTCTTGCTTGTTAAAGGGTTAATGAAGGAGATAGGGCACCATTGAATTAAAAGGGGATTCCCCTCTAATGGATTAATCAGAGAATTAAACTGTTGTAATACGATTATCTGTTTTCTTTTTTTAAAATACTAACAAATATTAAAAGGGACAACAGTTTTATTCTTTCATTAAGCCTAAAAGAAATAAGAGCTGTTTATTTTTAAAATTTACGAAAGTTGAGACAACTGTTTTATTCTTTAATTATGCGAAATAAAAAACAAAATTTGGATTCTTTATTTTTTAAAAAAAAAACAATATTGGAACATTTTGATTACCTGGCTAAGCGAAATAAAATATATATATATATATATATATATGAAATACTGTTCAATACGAGCCACGCTAAACCTGAAAATGGCAATATTTACATAATTCATTAGAAATAACAATGTAAAAATTGAATGCAAATTATATACACTTTTATTTTATGATCAGTAGTGGAATACCGCGTTTTATCAGTGAAATAAAAGTGTTATTCCACTGGCTACAAGCGGACAAAGTAATTCATGTTGTTTTTACCTAATATGATTGTAAAATCATAAAATAAATAGAACATTTGTCGTTTTGTCGTGAATAACATATTTTATTTCATCTCTAAGCAAGAAAACGTTTATATTTTCACTCATGCTACGCATTCGTGAAAATATAAGTTTTCTTGCTTCTGGATGAAATAAAACATGTTATTCACTCTAAAACGACAAATATCCTCTATATATTACATCAATATCTGCTTTTAGTCGCATTTTTTTTATGTATTTTAAGTTTCCAAACAATAGAGCTGTACGCCATTTCACTGGGGGTTGGATGGCCGAATAGTTCACGCGTGCATCATAATGTCTATCATGGAGTCAACTGGCGTGTACGTGACAAGGAGTAGGGTCGCCTGTCCAGCCTCGTGGGTTTTCTTCAGATCCTCTGGCTTCCTCCCACTGCTAAAGACCACAGCGCGCAAGCGAAATACTGAAATAAAATTGAACCATATGTTAGTCCATAAATGACCTGGTTTGTGTCGAGTGGACGTTAAACCCCCATCCCTCTCTCTGTCATAGCACTTTGCATGATGTATGGCCGTCCTCATTATCCCGGTTGGTTCTGCAAAAATAAGATGTTCAATCTCAATTTATAAAGAAAACAAATATTTTAACATCGGCTTGTGGACGTAAAATGTTTAATATAGACATGTTTATATTTTTCATTGTTACCCAAATCAAAGGTAATCATCTCTCCCCCCCCTCTCTCTCTCTCTCTCCCCTCTCTCTCTCCCCCCTCTCTCTCTCTCTCTCTCTCCCTCTCCCTCTCTCTCATTAACTCTGATACAGTGAATGCTACCTCTATTATTGTTATAATCAATTCCGTCCGGTATATTATATTAATTAATTGTTTTGTATCATTCATTTATTTATGAGTTGTGCAATGATGTAATGTATTAATAAGCCCAATATAACTCAATACAAAACGTCATTTAATTAGTTTTCTCCGGGTCCTCCGGTTCCCCCCCCCACTGCTAAAGACCACAGCGCGCAAGCTAATTATTGAAATAAAATTAAATCATATGTTAGTCCCGAAATGACCTAGTTTGTGTCGAGTGGACGTTAAACCCCATTTCTCTCCCCCTCTCTCATTTAATGAGGTTTAGATAAGCCCAACTTTGAAATTCTAAGCATTCTCACTGACCAAATATTAATAAATATCATTTTTCCAGACATGATAGAGCCGATTGTCAGAGAGAACGCAACCCGTTTTATCTCGGCTTATATTCGACAAAATTTGTCTAACTGAATTAATGTCTGGCAATATTATCACGTTTCATAACCCAGTAAAATTTTGACTATCGCCGCCATTAGATAATACACGCTCAACATGTCGTCTCAAATTATAAAATAGAAATTTTTATTCTCCTAGAAATGGATTTATAGTTAGAATAATGGACGGATTTTTATCGTGAAGATGTGTGGCGGGGCCTTCCCAAGGGAGGTCACTCTAACGGTTATTAAATTAGGAGGAGATAACTGTATGAGAAGTAGCGCCACCTAGGGACCACTGGATCTTAACAGAGTGAATTTGTGGAATACATTTGGACATGATTAGATTTAAGGTATCTTTGTTACGGGCTGGTGTTTGGGGTCTCCGTGGACAAGAGAAATACCCACAGTCTATTCAGCTTAAAGTGCTTAATGAGCGACAAATTATCTAATTTTACCGCTTAGGTTAAATTGGGGTCTAAACCAAGTAAACAAATAAAAGGTTAATATAATAAATTCCATCCCTCTACTCTCTAATAATGGTTAATGTGAAAACTTTAGACGGTAAATCTATTTTAAAAGCTCTAGAGATGAAGTCCACGAACGAGAGATCAGAGGGAATTATTTTATACTCAAATAACCAAATATAGTCATTAAGGATGTATGCTGATCAATTGCTATGAAATAAAAAGAACAGATTTTTTGAAAAAAAAAAAAAAAATATTTTAGCTATCAAAACATCAGAATCTCAACCACTGTGATATATTTAGTTAAACAGAAGACCCCCCCCCCCACACACACACACACTTAAAAACAATCCCCCGAAAAACAACCAACAAAAAACACCCGTCAAACAACAAACAAAAGATCTAACCCTTGTTAGATATATTTTATTATACCAAACAAACAGACCCTGGGCAACATTTTTAAACAATCATGCAATCATATTGGTCATTATTAGTGTTATGTATGAGTATTTTAAACTTTGTCCGCGGTGCACGTCACAAAGCTTATCAAGGGATAACTTATAGTCGTTCAAGAATCCTTGACAGTGGTCCGGGCAAAATTTCCCTGATAGCACATAACATGACGTATATTCGTCTTCATTAGCCCACTAGGGGCAGAGCAGTAGGATGTTAAACCCCACCATTTCATTATGATCTGTTACGTAGACTTGGTAGTCTTTATCATACAGTCTATCACCGGCTCCGTAGACTTAGTAGTCTTTATCATACAGTCTATCACCGGTTCCGTAGACTTGGTAGTCTCTATCACACAGTCTATAACCGGGGAATTTTCTCAGTCAACACCGGGATCGAACTCCGTACCACCTGGTTACCAAGGTAGCACCTTACTCATTGAACCACCGTGGCCCCACCCATAAAGATGGCATCGACTGTCTATCTTTCAGAAGAATTTCCAGGAACATTTAGAAGATATAAAAGGTCAATTTTCTATCAGCAGACGAAATATTCAATAACATGAACCTCTAGACAAAAAGGCGCGAACCGCCATTTTTATCACATCAAATAGCAGACGACATGGTTTTAAATTATTAGCCGCCGTCAGACATCAAAAGCTGGTTGTTTGTATTTTAGCGAGAAGAAGAGTCGAGGGAGTTCCCCTTTCGCCATTTCGTCTTATTGTTTTATTTCATCGGTTATCTATCACAGTAACCAATAGAAACCACATTTTTACATAGTCTAGATTAACCAGAAAGAGATGGACATAGGAATAACATTTATATTATAAACTCGAACAAAATGACGCTCAACAGCACATGACCGTTATTCTTCTGAAAATCCCTGCAACTGCCGTTTCTGTATAGCGCTCATTCCCTGAGACACTCCCAACACAGGCAGAGAAACATAAAAATACTACTTTCGGATCTTTCGAACTTACCAATGTTACCAACTACTCCATATTTTCAATAGTTCATGATTACATAGAAATTACAATACGATTTTAATTGGTTTAGTATTTTATGTATTTGAATTATTATTATCATTACCATTATCCCCCCCCCCCTCACTTAAATTTAAATATTATTATTATTATTATTATTATTATTAGCCCACTTTGAAGGGAAGTGCAATTGATTGATTGACTGAATATAGTTATATATATGTACATGTATTATATTGTAAATAGTGTAAATATTTCTTTTGTCTTATTTATTTACATGTTAAAATTTTGGGGATTATATAGATTTGCCAGTTTCCTAATCCTAAAATTAAATAAAATATTGTTTATAAAAAAAATGCCAGGGTTTATATAGCGCATGATGCCAATGTAATTTTAAAAGAACAATGACCCAGAGGCAACTTGTGTAACATGGCAAGATTGTACACTGAATCTAAACTTCCAATCCAAAGAAAGTCAAGTTTGATGAGGTTATTCCAAGAAGCTTTAATTACATGACGTATTATAACTTAAAGATACATTATGGGAGATTTTTATAGAGAGTTGGCCATTCTTGCTATAACAGTTCAAAAGTAGATGATGAAAGAAGAATATATTGAAAAATTCAGTCAAATTACTTTATTCTGAACATAGTTATCATCGTTGTAATATTTGCCTAGAAATGGTAGCGAATTGTGTCTTCACCTTCGCTGATCGTTTGATTGACAGGCGTTAACTCCACCTACATATCTCGAATATCAAGTAAAGTTTTCAATGGCATACGGAAACGCTTTACAGCGGCCTCGCTAAGTACACTCTATCATTTAGCCTCGATCTAACTGACGTATTTTCATCAGGTTACCCCTTATCTGATTTAATCAATTAGTGAAATCCTATTTAAATCCGAGCTGTAGCCGAGCCATCCGTGGGTCTACAGAGTTGATTTTGGTCTTGTTGTTTAAATAAAGATCTAATTTATAATTTCTATAACATCTGAAGCCTAAATTAAGACTTGCAATAATCAGATTTAATGCATGTTTAATACTTTATTATTTATATATCTTTATATCTGTTGCCTTTCACTGTATAAGACATTTCCTCTGGGATAATTAGTATTATTTCATTCGCATTTTAATGTTTTGTATTTACCAATATGGCGTCATTAGCTTGGCTTCAATCGTCATAATGGTATAATGACGTCATGCCGTCTCCAGTTCATTAAAGCTTCTTGGGTTATTCGCTGTTTTACAAGGAAAACAAAAATCAGAACAGCAGCTTTATTAAAACGAACTTTATTTAGTAGAAGATGAACTGGGGTGTAATTATAGTTCAGTACGAGGAAAAATATTTCAGTTATTAAAGAAATAAATATTGTTGAGCAATAATTGCATTGTGTATTTTATGGCCTTAATGGTGTCCTTACACAGGTGTCGAATGTGGGCGCAGGTCTAACATTTTTCTTGATTTGGCCCTGACAGAGCCTCGTGGATAAAGATATTTTTGACAAATTTGAACCAAAATAAAACGAAGTAGCGGTCTGGTAACCAAAGCTATCTGTAAAAACTGAAGAATGCGACGATCTTTGATCACCATAATGACCCAGTCTGTACCTATCAGGTAAATATCCAGACATAATCAGTCTAGATTAACCAGACGTAATTAGTCTAGAGTGACCAGACGTAATTAGTCTACATTGACCAGTCGGTAAGAAAACAAATGGACTAGTAAAACAATTAAATCAGGCAGTCAGCATCGTTCTTTGACGTGCACGCCAACCAACGAGAACACGAGACCTTGGTTTTTCGTTCCATGCAGCAAATTGAACCAGTGTTTTTGATATATCAAGAAAGCCCAGAAAGAGTTAGCATACCGACTACTGTTTAAATAAAAACCTGTGATGGCAAACAGCATTCAAACATTTCTAATCATAAATTTTCTGATTTTTTTTTCATTTACTGCAGCTAATTTCGGATCTGTGTTTTAACATCTGTTTGGCTTCCTGTTTGACGTCAATGCACGTGACGTCAGTTCCTGATTTGATTATCTCCCCTTTGAGTAGATTATTGTAATCAGTGTTTGTGGAGTTAATTTGATTTCATGCAATCAACAAAACCCAAGTCAAAATATCACTCGTTCGTTAATTATATTAACATTATTGACTGGACAACTACAAACTGATAAATTACATTATCGTAGAGTTACCTCCTCATTATTGTAATTTACAACAAAGAAATAAATCTTTACTAGTCAATAAAACGGATCGTAATGGCCGACAAACGCCATCTTGATAAAACATGAGTGGATTTAGTTGTCTCAAAAACACTTCATGTAATTCTGAAGTACATTTGATTCTCTATCGACGCTATCATTTAACGAAATGAAAACTCAACTAGAGATTACTTCAGGAGTAGCCTACTAATGGGTCCTTCATGAAAATTTAAACCAAAGGGTTTTAAGTAAGCGGCTTTGTCATTGGCCGAGAGGTAAATATTAGCGGAGGTTTTAGCACCTGACCAATGAAAATTGTACTGTATAGGAATTATTATCTATATGAACGGTCCAAACAAGTCAGAAGTGTCACAGGGTCTTCATTTGGCCCGGTGAGTATGCTGCTTGCTTACTAACCACATGGAGTCCCGGGTTGGTTCCCGATGTTGGAGGCTAGGTCTAAATATTAAGGCTACCTGCAGATTTCGTCGAGGTCACGAGCTTTAAACAAGGCTAGCGCTAACCCTAGCTCTAACCCATAATCCTCGGCAACAATCACGTGTTCTAACCCTGTTTACATCTCGTGACCATGAAGAAATCTGCACGTGGCTTTAATATTTAGATCTTACCTCCAACACCGGGAAATTTCCTCGTAGTTTGTCAGTAGAACTTCTGGTCGTTCGAGTTGGACGAAAAACGGACGCCCTATATATAGCATTGACAGTCCGTTAAAGACCCCCTGACAATCGAAGAAAAGTAGACTATAGCGTCGCTATTCGTAGAGCACACTTTTCATTAGCACATCTCAAAGCACCAAAAATAGCTCATAATATGCATTCTATTTAGTCACGTCTTCTACGCATGCCCCACCACTCTCCCACAATGTCCCCTATACTTAACACGCGCACATGTGCTCCCTTTTATGGAATGGTTAATTGATCATAGACGTAGAAATGTGAGGAAATGACGTCTGCTTGAAAGATGACTTTAAAAATAAATAGTCGAAAATGAAAATGTGTAGGTGCCTCCGGTTGTCATGGCTTTACGTCACAAATAAAACTAATTTTTAAAAAAACAACAAAAAACCTCTTTAAGAGACAAATTAACAGGACAGTTGAGGATCGCAGTAATTTTAAAATCGAAATATTGTTTTTTTTGTTGTATTTATTGTTGATACAGAATTATTTTAATATCCATTAGAAAGCCAAATCTTCCATTTTAACATGATTTTGTTAAACATACCGAACGACGACCACCATTTATTTTAAATATCTGATTCTTATATATTGTGGAAAATTGTCTGGCTAGCTATTTGTGTATTCATGCGCTGATTCTTAATTTTGATCAAATGAAATTTGAGGAAATGGGTTGAAATGAGATTTGTCAATAAGCATAAATTACATGGCGAGGATATAAATCATTGTCGACCAGTTTGAACTTGTTTGTTAATGACTGTTGTTGTATTAGAGTTAGAGAATACGAACATGATAACGTGGCCATTAGAAGATTAAAGTTTTTACGTATTCTCTTTAATGTCCCTCATAAAATCCATGTAATTTCTCTAAAATCACTGGCTTCATTAAACCCGCTCTTCTTGACAGCACCCGTGTGACAGGTTGACCTCTAACCTTTTATTGACATCTGGCACGTTCTGGTGTTCTGTTCGTATGGCAACGCGCGTGTATGTTGGAATTTGACGAACCAATATTAAAACTTTTAGCTTATCTCTAAATGAATCGTCTCGTATCATTAATACATATTATTTCAAGTAATTTGAGGAAAAGAGAATATTTATGATTTTGAGATTCCCTCCTGTGATGATTAATAAACACAGTAATTGATGATGTCGCCGAAACGTCTCCAGGGCGGTGTCGTTTTATTTCGGGACGACTGAAACGTCAGCCATCTTTACAGAGCGGTCACCGTGGGGTTTGATACCGCGGAAAATAGTTCCGAGGGGAGGCAGGTTTGAACGAGCATAATCAGTTTTCACGTGATTATGCGTCTATGGGGTATAGTTTTTCTATAGTTATGCATATAAACGTTGGTTAAATTGTAGATTTGAGTTTTAAGGAGTATAGAATAGTCGGTGGGATTGTGGTAGTTTCACTAGCTTCACTTGTCGAGTTCTCAAACCATTTCTTAGTTTAATGTTTTGGAGTATTTTATAAATATATTTTAAATAGATTGATAGGAAACATTTTTACACGGTGAGTTGGTATTTTTACTTATTGAAAAACCTCAAATTAAATTTCTGTTTGAAGCATGGAATAGTTGTGGGAACTGAAGTGGAATTAAAATGTTTGAATTAACAAAAGCGTCAGCCTATGATCGAGAACAAAGTATTTTTAATGTTTGATAATTGACTAAAATTTATCTGATAAAGCTGTCTGCTCTTTTTAAAACTTGCGCGTGGTGTTTAGAAGATGTCCACTGTTTGTTGAGGGGTTGATTTATTTGAATTCGTTAGATTTATATATTTCCTGAAATCATACCAGCATAATATATTAAAATTAATAAAACGCGTTACAAAATATTTTGAAGTGTGACAAGAATTCATATATTTCTTACGGTCTGACGATATGATTTAATTTTCAGCTTGTTTAGAAGATGTCGACTATATGTTGGGTGTTTGGGGAGGGTGTATTGAATCCGTACGTCTGTTCTCTTATAATATGATCAATTTTTAACTGCTCGGGGATGATTACAATTTTTATCTGCTGAGGGGGGGGGGGGGGTGATTAGAAGTTTTAGCTGCTGGGGGATGATTAAAACTTTCAGGGTTAGAATGTCGACTGTATGTTCAGGGGTTGAGATGTATTGAAACCATACGTTTATTTACATTTTATCTCTTCTCTTATACTCTGATCAATTTTTAACTGCTGGGGGATGATTGGAATTTTTAACTGAATTTTTAACTGCTAAGGGATGATTAGAATTTTTAACTGCTAAGGGATGGTTAAAACGTTCAGGGTTAGAATGTTTGATATTTATTTCTCGTTTATTAAATCTGTATCCAAGCACCTCCTTAATTTGTCACCGGACACTGTGTATTTTTACTTCTCCCAGAACATCTGATGTCACTCGGTAGTCTTCTGATTATCCTTCGTCTTTGTCTTCCGTCCTTCAAATCCAAAATGTTGCCATTTTTTAACTGATGTTTTAATTTACTGTATGTATTTCTTTAATTTGAATTCAAAATATATTCTAAATTTGTGACTTCTTTTTTTAAACGAAGAGAATTAATAATAGGGAGAAGGGTTTAAGTATGTCCCCCATTCCCATTCAGACATCTTGAATAAAAGTATAGTTTAAATAACACAGCATTAATACAGATATTCCGTATTGTATATGTCTATCGATGACGTTATATCAATAGAGATATATTACGCTTCATTTCAGAAAATAAAACTCCCCTTGAAATTGTTTCATTTTCTGAGCGGCATTTTAAGAAGCTCTACTGTACTTCTATTTAGGTCCAGTTAAATTGTTG
The DNA here is from genome assembly GCF_932274485.2 of Patella vulgata. NCBI lineage: Eukaryota > Metazoa > Mollusca > Gastropoda > Patellidae > Patella > Patella vulgata. Next base: position 3,462,315 of record NC_065881.2, read on the forward strand.
AGATGATTGAATCTGGATTCAATATTTAGTTTTGTTTTGAAATCTGAAACTTAGTCGGTTTGTTTATAGATATTAAGATTAGTATTGTAATCACGAAACAAAACATCACCACTTGGAATTTTTATGAGTAAGTTTGAAATATAAAATAAATAATTGGAGTTTGACATAAAAAAAAAATCAATAAAATCCAAAAAAAAAAAAAAAAAATTCTAAGACGACACAATTTATACTTCCAATAAAACATGTCATAAAATTATTCATATCCGCCATTTCAGACAATTATTCAAATTCATCAATTTTAACTTGATATGTTTGATTTGGGTAACAAAAATATAATTAAATTTGGAGATTCGATTTGTGAAGGCTTTATGTCTACATTACAAATTTTAAAGACGCAGATACAATGTTGCAAATTTAAAAAAAAAAAATTTTGTGTGTGTTTATAAACAATATTATATTTTAAACGAGAGAGAGAGAGAAAGAGAGAGAGAGAGAGAGAGAGAGAGAGAGATGATTATCTTTGATTTGGGTAAAAATTCAAACTATATGTAGATGTCTAATTAAACATTTTACGTCCACAAGCCGATGTTATAATATTTGTTTTGTTTATAAATTGTGCCGTAACATCCTACTTTGTTGAACCGACCGGGCTAATGAAGACGGACATACGTCATGAAGTGTGCGATGGGGAACATTTTGCCCGGACAGCGACATTGTGTTATAAACAATATTTTATTCAGATATGAATCAGACTGGAGACTGGGTCCTGTTTCACCAAATTTTAACAAAGATAAAATCCAAATTTTAGTAATTTGATTGGATAATATTAGATTGATTTTAGTGCTTAGCCAATCAAAATTGAAGTATCTACTAAAATTTGGATTTATCTTAAGTTAAAATGTCGTGAAACAGGCCCCTGGAGAACAGACATAGACTATTTCATTCCTCTCCTATAAGATTCTTACCTAGAAAATAATAAAATTAATGATTACGGACTTGAGTTATATACCTATGTACTAAGTGTTTTTTGTTTCAACTGTCGACAGTTTAAAGCCAAACGGAAAAAATTAAGATTATTAAAACAAAATCTACTTCCGTTTATTTGAATCGTATAGGTCTTGTTCCACTACTGATCACAAGAACACAACAGATAAAACAAATTGCGTATTTTATTTTAACACATTGTGGCCATTGAAACATTACATTGTAGTTTCTACTGATTTGAATGGTCTGTGCCTGTAAAATAATGATAATTCTAGAATAAGTTTTAAATCTCTTAGTTTTGTTTGGCCGCGAATTCTGGTTTACCCTTTTCAGTGGTACATGACGGATCAGGTGCAAGGCGAGGACGTACACAACGTTGACGTACACAAAAAGTTCCTTTGACAGTTCGATGAAGAACAGATGGTTTAACGTCCACTCGACACAAACTAGGTCATTTCGGGACTAGCACATGCTTCAATTTTATTTCAATAATTCGCTTGCGTGTCGACATTTTTAGCAGGTACCCGGAGAATAGGTCTTTAGCAATGGGGCGGAGGGTGATATGAGGAAACGGAGAAAACCCACGAGGTTGGCCAGGCGACTCTACTCCTTGGTACATGTACATTTGGGACTGCTGACCGACCTTAGACCCATTTGGGAATGGTGGGTTGGATGGCCGAATGGTTTTGATTCCCCGGTTGTCCGTGACAAGGAGTGGGGTCGCCTGTCCAACCTCGTGTCCAACCTCGTGTGCCTGTCCAACCTCGGTTTCCTTCTACTGCTAAAGACCTCTACGCGCAAGCGAATTATTGAAATAAAATTGAAGCATGTGCTAGTCCCGAAATGACCTAGTTTGTGTCGAGTGGAAGCTAAACCACATCTCTCTCTCTCTCATTTGGGAATGATATTTAATAAATATAATCTTATAAATATTATATTTGGTATGATGTAGATGAACAGTTTCTGGCACGAGAACATCTACATCATTTGGCGGAACTAGTTTTTAAAAACAAGATAAGGCCTCAGAATTTTTTTTAAAAATCTATTTTTTACCTCGGTTAATTTTTCAAAGACAATATAAGATTATGAGAATGTCATTAGTTTTTAATGTCTATTTAATGATGGCGAAACGTTAGTTTAAAATGATCTAAATATCATGTGGGTCTTTAGTTTTTAGGAATTCCGAGAAGAAGTTAAACTTTTTATTGTTTAAATCGTCTTGAGGTAAACAAAAAAGAAAATTTACATAGAAATTCCTTTTTTTGACTAAAATTTTTAAGATAATACAAAAACAAAAATAAAAATAAAAAAAAAATTTTCTTTAGAAATTATCAGAATAATCAGAAATATTTGTGCAGTAAACTTATATTGCTATACCAGGAACGAGGCTAGTAATTGTCTTCCCATAATATTTCGTGGCCTGTAAAAAAAAACATCCACAAGATCTTAATTCACAAGGGAGTCGCGAGTTCGATCCCTGCGTTGGGGGTCCCGAGTTTGATCCCAGCGTTGGCCGAGAAAGTTCATTGGGATTTTCTGACGTGGTTCCTCCTTGTCAGTGGTGCAGGACCGAAGATCCCTTGGCAGTTGGAATTCGATATAGGTCATAATTTCCTCCCTCATAGCACACTGTATGCAGTATGCCCATTAACCCAGTCGGAGAAGAACAGTAGGACGTTAAACCTCATTTTATTTCATATTGCAGGGGGTTCACTGCCTCAATTTTTTTCTATGCCCGGTCCAAAGAATGTAGCCTATTGGACGTGACGTCATTTCCGTTCGTGATTCCCCTAATCCATGCCTGTTCAACTTCTGATTCCCCCTCCCCAAAATCATAATATTCACAAAAATCTGGGCAGAAAATGTAAATTCCTGTTTCTGTATTCTAACAAAAGATAGAAAATGGTGGCAGCTACTCTGATGAAATGTTTCTGTCCAAGCGCTAACCTTAATTTAAGGATGATTTAATGACGTCACCCTCACTACCAGAATTCCCAATATGACGTCACCAAGTTTAAAAATGGTAATGCTCTTAGTAAATGGGCCAGTCGTGTTACCACCCTTTTCAGTTGACAGTTGCTGGTTCTGGGTCCACCATTGACGTCATACACGTAATCATTACTTCAGTGGGGCGCTCGAACGGAAAAAGTGTAGAAAGTTTTTAAAGAATGAATGAACTAGCTATTGGAATATATGAATAGGTGTATCAACCTCTTTAATTACAAGTAAACAAATATATGAATAGGTGTATCAACCTCTTTAATTACAAGTAAATAAATATAAAGTCCAATAAGAATTGGTGGGGTTGGATGGCAGAATGGTTAGCACGTGCGCGCTCTATTATAAGGTCTGTCATCGAGTCAACTGGCGTGGTTTCGATTCCCCCGTTGTACATGACAAGGAGTAGGGTCGCCTTCCAACCTCGTGGGTTTTCTCCGGGCCCTCCTGTTTATTTCCACTGCTAAAGACCCCTACCGCGCAAACGAATTATTGAAATAAAATTAAACCATGTGTTAGTCCCAAATGACCTAGTTTGTGTCGACTGGGCGTTAAACCCCATCTCTCTCCCCCCCCCCTCTCTCTCTCTATTAAAAACAGTTTAACGGCATTTTAAAGACGTGTAATCCCTTAACATCGTCAAAGTTAAATCCCTATAAGGAATATATAGGAATTGATCATTTTAAGACCACCCTTCATTATATGCAGCCAACGCCACCCACAAGATTTGTATAAAACCAGTTTACATCAATCTCATTAAAACACAAATTCAAAATTTCCTTTTACTTGTTTTTACTACACTATGATCTGGAAGAATTTTTATCATTGACGTGTTTTGAATGGTGTGAGGGATTAGCCAATGGCACTGTCTGTTACGGCGAGCTTTAGGCGTGTTTTGCACGGAACTGTGGGTAATCCACTAGTAACATCAATGCTGATTGGTTAATCAAATGTCTGACGTCATAGGTTCAAAAGCTGCTCGTATGACCTCTGGCGTGACCTATCACTATAACCGGTCAGATCTTCATGTAGTGTTAGACTGGCAAACGTGCTCTAATACGTCAGACTCGCTCCTACGTCACTCCTTTTCTGACTTGCATATATATCTATATTGAAGTCAGAATAGCGCAGTGACGTAGGAACAAGCATGACGTGATTTAGAGTTTAGAGCAGGTTGTCCAGTCTACATGTAGTGTAGGCCATTGAAAGTATAAAAAAACGAAACGAAATATAGATCTGTATTTAATCAGATTGAATGTGTTCTTCATTAAACATACATTATGAAAGAGCTGAATCTGCCTATTGCAGGTCTTTCTTTAGGCCTATAATGCTATATAAACCTTTAATTAGGCATTTACTAACATGAACAGACCCTAATCAACTCTCAATGCCATCTTATATATTGAATGTTCACTGGATTTGAATCCGATTTGCTGGTCAACGCTTATTGATGATTTAATCCAAAAATGGATAATAGTTACTATGGTTTTTTTTATCGTACCGACTTTAGTAATGATGATCGAGGCTAGGCCTAAATTTCAGCGTGGCGCAATTTGACTAAAATTGTCAGCATATTCCCTTTGCATTATCTAGTTTTAAACTATTATAGTGAGAAGTGCAAATTCTTGATCTAACTGTTAAAAAATCAATTTTAGTGTGAATTAAGCCATGAATATTAGATATTGTCGAGGAAAAATTAAATATGTATTTAAATCTAAACATGATATTCGCATATTGGAGAAAATATTAAAATTATTATTAAAACCTCGTTATCAACGACTTCACTGTTTCTTGGTGAGATTCAAATTTAAAAAAGTAAACAAATTATGAATTTATACAAACGTGCGTTATAGAGTAATAACACCCGACTGCTTTCCATGGGGGGGGGGGGGTGGATGGCTGAATGGTTAGTGTGCGCGCGCTGTATCATAAAGTCTGTCATTGAGTCGACTGTCCAACCTCGTGGGTTTTCTCCGGGGCCTCTGGTTTCCTCCCACTGTTAAAGACCCCTACGCGCAAGCGAATTATTAAAATAAAATGAACCATATGTTAGTCCCGAAATGACCTAGTTTGTGTCGAGTGGACGTTAAACCCCATTTCTCTCTCTCTCTCTCGCTTTCCATGAACCAAGGGTTACCGGTACTTTTAATGTTTCCTGGACATGTAAAGTATCACACACGGGCCTATTTCAATGCTTACTTGATAAACAAAATAACAGGAAAAATAACAGTATCTTTTAACTGCAGTCATTATTTTTCAATCAGTCCCCAGAGTTACGCCCCTTGTGAATAAAATGACCTATAATTTTTTTATTAATCAATTTTGATCGAGTACATTTTTTTATTAAATTCTTCAGAGAAAAGAAATAAAATAATCATTTGTCTGCGCTTTTCTCGGTTTTTTTTTTTTGTTTTTTTTTTTCGCTAAATCCGGACTTTTTATGGATATTTTGTATAATTGTTTTCTCAGACATGTATCATCATCATATTATTCCTCATCTAACCATAAAAAAAAATTCAGATTTAAAAGACAATTTCTTGTCTGATCATGTCACAGGTCTTAATTGTCAAATGAGTTCTTGGGGAATCACGGTGGCTAAGTGGGTAAGACGCTCGCTCGCTAACCTGGAGGTCGGGTGTTCGATCCCTGCATTCGCCGAGAAAGTTCACCCAGATTTTCTAGCGTGATTACCCCTTGCCAGTGATGCAGGACGGAGGGGCTGACAAGAAAAGCTGTGTAATCGTTCGGATGGGACGAAAAAACGAGGTCCCGTGTACACATAGGCGTGCACGTAAAAGATCCCTTGACAGTTGGAATTCGATATGGTGTATGCCTGTCTTCATTAGCCCAATTTGGAGCAGAACAGTAGAACGTTAAACCACATTTCATTTGTCAAATGAGTTCTTTGACACTTGACGTATGTTTATATTTGAGGTTACGTGGGGTACCATTCGTTGTGGTGGCAAGAAAACGTTCATCTCGTCGTTAGGGTGGGGAGAATAGTCCATATGAACCGGTGTACGGGAGGAATTGCACGTCACAAATACTTGATACTTATAAATCGATGTCAAGATTCATCCCCGCAGCCTGTATATATATTGAAACAAAGCTCGCATATAATTCTCCCCACCAAGTGTCAAGTTCATTAAATAAAAGAAAACAATAATTGCGTTACGAATTCTGGCAAAGAAACGAATCTCAATATAGTAGAAAAAAAGATTTTATAAAAAAATTATGAAAAGGGAAACTTCACAAGTTATGAGAACAAACAAGTTAAAGAAGAAAACAAATTGTGATAAAATAAAATTTCGTTAAAATAATTTACGCAACCATGGCCATCGCAAAATTCTTATGTTAGTCTCGCCATGGACCTTATAATAAGGTTCATGGTCTTGCCGAGGTATTTTGTTATAATAAAGTTCATGGTCTTGCCGAGGTATTTTGTTATAAGGTTCATGTTCTCGCCGAGGTATTTTGTTATAATAAGGTTCATGGTCTTGCCGAGGTATTTTGTTATAATAAAGTTCATGGTCTTGCCGAGGTATTTTGTTATAAGGTTCATGTTCTCGCCGAGGTATTTTGTTATAATAAGGTTCATGGTCTCGCAGAGGTATTTTGTTGAACATCATCCATATATGTGCTAAAGGCTTCGAGTGGGAGAGGTAGATCCCAAACATATGTTGTGCTCCTATTACCGGAAGTTGAGCCTGAAATTACGAAACTGACAATTAGAGATACAACAGTGCAACAGCCATTAGTTATCTATCCGAACTCTTCATATAGAAATTAAATGAAATGGGGTGTAACGTCCTGCTGTTCTGTAGCAACTGCCCAGGCTAACGAAGCCGGGCCTCGGATAGGAAGTGATATCAGAGATTTATATAACATTAAATAAAATAAAACAAAATTTGATGGATATATCTTTATGTTAGACTAGCTGTCTGAACTCAGACTAACTGGCTTAACTCAGACTATTGGAAATTTTAAGATTGGGTTTTAGTGAGATCATACGTAATTCGGTAGATTTCTTCTTACGTTAGATCATCACTCATGATAGCTGTCTGAAATCCTCAAATGGAAAGTGCAAGATTGGCTTTTCGTCGTTTTATTAATATTATACATAATCCGAAATATTTCTCTGCTTGTTAGACATTTATTTAGAATAAATAGTCTTCATTTAGTAATCTGCGCAGATATACAAAATAAAAGGCTGTAAACAATTTCGCATAAATTAATCTTTCCAGGATCGGAACTCTTCATATTTCTAGAATACTCAGAACTTATTCTGCCAACCAACTATTATATTACAAATCTTCATCTATATTAAACAATGATACAATCAACATATTACAGAAGGTTATATACAAACGGATAGCAATAAACTAATTAACAATTTGAAGCCGAAGCCATTCAAAGTCAAACCTCATACCTAAGTGAACTATTATTAATCAATAAGAAACCCTTAAAGGGAAGGAATGAAATCTACAAGTTCATGTAAAAACAACAATTGATAATAATAAACCCTTAATCTCCATATTACGAATAAAGATTAAAAACAACTTATACAAATCTTCAGCATTTCACTATTTTAGGTGAAATGGGATTTAATCAGTTTTAAAGCATCCGGTAGTTGAGTATTTTACACCCGTTTGCTATGGAAGTGCTACTAAGTAGGCTGTGGTTGAAAACCTATAACATCCAAATCAAGATTGAGATGATCTCATCAATTTATCCAAATCTAGCAGACACATATCTTAAAGCGTATAACGTACATGACACGTGACTAGCGAACCGCAGCCATGTTTGCACCTATTTCAGGTGATGCGTATTATTGACGGCACCTATCTTGTGTATGTTTGTATATGTGTGTATTATAAGTTGTAACGATTTAAACACCTGTATAGGTATACCGTCCTGTCAATCATAGTATTTAATTAACACGAGCTAAACTTCATACCCATTTCCTACTAATTAAGTAGAGAACACCATATCTTTGACATCCCTACCAACGGAATAATGCTAATCTTCTCTGTATCTTCCCAATTCTAGTATATGTACTACCTATTAAAAAATAATTACAAAAAAATAAAAACGAAACGTTAATCAAACAAGGACATTGTCGGCGATATTCCCAGATGGTGGAAGCGGACGTAAAATCTGCCTAATAGTCATGTTAAAAACTATAACAACAGGCACTATACATGCATATCTGTGATTGTGCTTTCCTTCTTATGGAATACCAATACCGTTTGGTTTAAGTAGTGCTCCACAGCATTTCAATCGAGACGAATGTTTTAAAACATAACCCATTTTAACATGTAAACCAACCCCAGCAGATGTTCTATCTAACATAATAGACCATTTAGAAAGGATAAATATTAATTTCATATATAATTTCCTTCTTTAATTAATTTGTTTGAATCTCCGCTCCCTCTCGCTCTACATAATAAACACGAAGCAATGAAAACCAGAAACATCAGCCTATTAAAGGCTCAATACCACTCTAGTTGTAACTGAATAATATGTCCCAATCTTTATTCTGGTCAACAAATTGTACTATTTTACAATATTCCAATTAATTGATGATACAAATTTCATCTTAACACACCTAATTTTAAAAAATGAAAAAATTCAACTAAATGATTTGAAAAGCCTGACGTAAAGCTTTTCAAATGTGACTTGGATTTAAAAATACAAATTTACACAACAGGTAGGACACTAACACATCTAGTACTTAGAATAAGACTATTTTTTTATTTTCTGGAGCTGTCAAGCCAGCAAGAGTGTTATTGTCCCTTTAACCATGGTCATAAAATAACAAATATGGCTGACTGATTTCATTGGCTTACTAATCACACTAGTTGGTAATCCTCTGGTGTTTTAAGTTCCTATTTTAAACCCCAACTAAAAACAAAAAAAATGAATAGTTCATTTCACCCCGAATTTATTAGATCATAACAATAATCGGAGGTTAGTCTACCTCTAGAAAACAGGACCGTCGGGTGTTAATGAAGGCGGGAATACGTCATTCATTGTGTTATGGCGGATATTAGGCCTACCCTTCATCGAACTCCAACGTGCACACAGGGCCTCCTACTATCAAAAATCTTTAAACCAAAGTTAACCAATGATGATATTTTATTACCTAAATATTTTTACACCGGAAGGAAAGCGTTCATCTTAAATAATCCATACTAAACTGCGTCACATCAATAGCAACTTAAACTACCATAAATTCTCCATGCACTTAATGAGCAACCCAGTCTGTTGCTGTGGTTACTATCATAAAGGATACGGAACACTATTTGCTACACTGTCGGAATTTTACCAATGTTAGATTTCAAACTATAAATAAATTATCAAATATTTTTTTTAATAATTTACAAACCCTAATCAACGTTGACAGAAATAAAACATTGTAAACAAATATGCACATGGTTAATACAGTCCATAAATTTACACATTTATCTAAAAGACTCCAATAACCATTGTAAAATACCAGTTGAATCAATTACTGTCTCAGTTCCTATACATCTGGCGTCTTCATAATACTATAAAAAACAAGTTGGTAGGATTAAAAACATAGTCTCGATTATCCATTTTTTGATTTAATTATGAATGGAAGTCGAACAGCAAATCGGAACGTAATCCAATAAACATCACAGGCTAGCGATGCCATCGAGAGTTGATTATGGTCTGGACAAGTTAATTAATGTCTAATTAATAATTTAGATAACATTTCAGGCCTAAACAAAGACCTGCAATATGCAGATTTAGCTCTTTCATAATGTATGTTTTGACTTGTTTTTGAAATCTTTCGTTTTGACAATGTATTTACATGTATTTAATGTCAATCTTGTTTAAATCAAGAAGAGTTGGGTGGCGGAATTTCGATTCCCCGGCTGTACGTGACAAGGAGTATGGTCGCCTGTCCAACCTCCTTGATTTCCTCCAGATTCCTCCCACTACTAAAGACACATACGCGCAAGCGAATTATTCAAATAAAATTGAACCATATGTTAGTCCCGAAATAACCTACTTTGTGTCGAGTGGATGTTATCCCCCCCCCCCTCTCTCTGTTTAAATCAAATTGAGACCTCTTGCACCTTACTCACTGATAACTAACGAGAAACCTCATTTTACCATGTCATTAGTTTATGTACTGATAAATAAAGTCCATAATCAACGCCCCCGGAATACGGGAGACCACCAACATGCAGCGACTCTGTACATTCCCCATTTAAACTGTAACAAATACATACACAGCAGACAAATTATGATTAATTCAACACAAGTGTTCAGAAACGTCAAAATTATTCTGTGGATTTGTTTTTTATAAATTTCAAGTTTATTCCCCACCTCACTAAATCTACATTCACTGATAAACGACAAAAATATAAAGTTACTCGACACATTTTGAAAACTACTCAACTAAAAAAAAGAGAGAAAGAAAGAAATGGGGTTTAACGTCCACTCGATATAAATAATGTCATTTTATGACTAACATATGGTTTAATTTTATTTCAATTATTCACTTGCGAAAACTCATAAGGTTGGACAGGCGACCCAACTCCTTGTCACGTACGTACTTGATTCAATGGCAGACTTTATGATTTAGCGCTCACGCATTAAGCCCTTCTTGGTGTGCACGTGAAATATCCATCAACAATTGTAAATAAGTTGCTGTCAGGGCACAATTGTCCCCATACACTGCAAAGCGTGTGTCTTTCTTCATTATCCCGGTTGGAGCAGAAAGGTAAAACGTTAAACCTCATTTATTTATCCATTTATTCATTCCTTAGAATATGTGTAAAGTTGCTAGATCACCGGGATGACACATTTCATTTTTGCTGCTTCTTTAAAAGAGCATTATGTAAGATTGGACAAAGAGTTGTCAGTTTCCGCAATAAAAGTTACAAAATAGATAATGAAAGGGGAATATGCTGAAAATTTCAGTCAAATTACTTCAGTCTGAGCCGAGTTATCGACGTTTAAAGAACGGTCTAAGCCTCGATTGTCATTGCTAATAAACAAATTTGTAATCTACTTAAATTCGGAGGGAGCCATCCGATGGCATCGAGAGTTGATTATGGTCTTGCCGTGTTAATTAATGTCTAGTAAATAATTAATATATAATATTTAAGGGCCAAAGAAAGATCTACAATAGGCAGATTTAGCTCTTACATAATGCATGTTTGAATTGAATTTATTTTTTAATTGCACATTTTTAATAGACGTATGCCTACTTCCGAAAAAATAGCCGCAAACGAATTTCAAAATGTGTTTGATTCCATGAGTATTTTCTCCTAAATGATAAATGGAATTAGAATAGAAATTGGAAATTGGAATAGAAATTGGAAATTGGAATAGAAATTGGAAATAGAAATTGAAGTCGGTAAAACCAAACTTGTTTCTTTATCACAAAACATTAAAAGCAATTTAAGATTTTCTTAAATTACACAGATGATAATACAACTATCAAACAGATATACGTATAAATTTTCTAATAATATTTCCTAATATTTGTCCTATTATGTTATCCCTTGTCCCAAAACCTTAAAGCATTTCATGACTTCCTCGTTCCCGAAAATAAATTATAATACAAATATAAAAAGATATATTCTTTATCCATTAACTCAAAACCTTAAAGCATTTCGAGACTTTCTCTTTCCCGAATATAAATGATAATATATACGTGTAAGTTTTCTTATAATTTTTTCATATATTTTTTATCCATTTACCCAAGAATTTCTCGTTCTCGAATATAAATCATAAAATCAAAAGACAAACGTGTAAATTTTCTAATATTTTTTTTTCTATATTTTTTATCCGTTAACCCAAAACCTTAAAGCATTTCAAGACTTCTAAAACATTAAACGCAAACAATAATATAACAAATATCAAATAAATAATATACCATATTTGTTATAATATAACAAATATCAAATATACCATGTAACAAATATAACAAATAAATAATAAACCATGTTTGTTATAATATAACAAATATCAAATATACCATGTAACAAATATAACAAATAAATAATATACCATGTTTGTTATAATATAACAAATATCAAATATACCATGTAACAAATATAACAAATAAATAATATACCATATTTGTTATATTATAACAAATATCAAATATACAATTGTTATGGTACAATTAAAAATATTAAAGAAAAAGAAGATGAAACACAGTCTGGTTTTATTCAACGTACTTTAATTAATTAACATCAAAATATTCCTTCTTTTTTTCCCGTATGTGTTCATCCTTATCTAATAACGAATAAAAGGGTTTCCGACCAATTCAATATATTGTCCAGATTTAAAACCCTATTAATGAATGATCAAGTCCGATTCTGGCTTTTATCAAAAACTACAAACACTGTTCCTAAACAACGTTCTTTTTTGCGATCACACACAAATAAAAGATTATTTGATCAAAATTAATAAGCATAATGACAATTTTTTTGTGTGTGTTGTTGTTGTTAATTACATCTTTCAAAAAGTTCATCCAAATTATCATCTTTATCAATAATTAAAAAATGATCAAAAATTACCCGAAACTTTATTCTGATAACCGAAACGAGAGATGAAAAACCCATGAAATAAACGCCATAAATTTCTAATTATTTAGAGTACTGTATAATATAGCACGAGAGGCTAGCCAACATAATCAGTGTTTATGATATAATTAATAATTAATAATATGAATTATCACGCGCTTTTCAAAAGCAATTAGCCATTAGTATAATTAAAATCAAAGTAGTTCCTGGGATATATGCTAAGTATATTTCTTGTTGTTTTATTGTTTTCTGAAAATTGGAAACTAAAAGCCGTAACTCGTGCCTCCATTAATGTTCATCGTTACTGAATAATTAAGGCAGATAACGGAGTACAATCGTTGAAATTTGTCAGTGGAAAATGAACGAAGCGATGTTAGTAAATTAGAAAAAGAGTTAGAGTAAGGCAAGTTTGGTCATGCGATACGAAATCTTGTCTATCGCTGTAGAAAAACACGCACATTTTCCTATAAAAGAAATTAAATATTAAAGGATATGACTTGTTTGAGTTTTAGTCGATGATTCTCCAGAGACCTGACTACATCTACTGGAAGTTCTCTCACAATTAACTTTTCTTGCTGTCAAATTTCGCTCCGGATTAATTTTCTGGTTTTCGTTTCGGGTATATGCTTCTGGTTTTATATATTAATGATGACGGCAAATGTTAGCGAAACGAAATACACGAAGAGCGTGAAATGTTTATCGCACATGCTCATTAAAATGCCTTCTCGTAAATATTTTCTCTATCAAAATATTTTTCTACAATTTATCTAATTTTTTTGTTCTTTTAACATCTCCGATTTATTCTTTATTTATTATTTTGTATTTTTTTTTTAGTACTCTTAAAATAAATTTTGACAAAAGTTTTTAGATTTATCAGAAAATGATTTTTCCGTGGTTTAGCGTGTTGAAATGTATTTAAGTGCAAATCGCTTCATCACCAACAGTGTGATAATTCATCAGCATATCTCCTGTTATCTCTCATATCATCTGATAAGAATTCATCCTAATATTGTAGTTTTATAATAGTAAATGCAGTGGGCACAATCCAGCACAAGCAGAGGGACAAACCCAACCATAAGAACAAATAAAATACACAACAAAACACAAATGAAATGAAAAGGAGTTTAATGGCCTACTGAAGACGGGCATATTAACCCTAATATTGTAATTTTATAATAGTAAATCCAGAGGGCACAATCCAGCCCAAGCACCGACAAACCCAACCATAAAAACAAACACAAATACACAACAAAACACAAATGAAATGAAAAGGAATTTAATGGCCTATTTTCTGCACCAACTGGGATATTTAAAACGCGTATATTCCTCCTAATATTGCAATGTTCTAATAGTAAATGCAGAAGAAAACATCCCAGCATAACTACAAGCAAAGCGGATTATCCCCATATACAAATGAAATAAAATGACGTTTAACGGCCTCTGCACCAACGTTGATAATGAAGACGAACATATGCCATGTAGTTATGATATGTTGCCGAGACACTAGCGGTTTCTTCTACTCTTCGCTAAATTTCAACTTTCATGGGGTTTTTTTTTTCATTCATGAACATTGTTCGTTGTAAATTCGTTGATCCTTGTAATATTATACATACTAGATATTTAATTAAAATATTGGAATATTTACGCAGTAGGCGAGACAACGTAAATACCATTAATTACAAAACACAGTGTTATTGAATACAAATTTATTACTGGAATGAGTCTATTTGAAACATGACTGGCTTAGTAATAAATATGACTAGTATTTCATATAACTGTGTCTCTGTTTAACCAATTCAATTACTAACCGACATTGAAATCGCGGATAACGGTATTAACTATTCTACTATAAAGTATGTACCGAATGATCTATTTACAATTCATATATGCCTATACGGGGTCACGCGGTATGTACACATTACGTCATAATGACGTGATGCGGCGGTAGGCCTCTGTCTGTGTGTGTATCACTTTTCCTAAACAGAGGGTTGAACGAGGACAAAATATCGCGACTTCAATCATAAACATGGTCCCGTTATCATCTGGTGTATGCAAAACCCGCTTTTGTTCTCTCCGGGGGGACCGAATGGAAAATCCGCGGGAAATGTCACGCGACGTCGCGCGCATATCAATCAGGCATCTCGTGCCACGAGAGAATATATTCTGTCTCTTTAAGCTAAATTCAAACATAGTTGTCGGTTTTAGTGCACGAGGCCCGTTTCATCAATTAGAATATTTTAACACGGCCATATGGGACAATGTAACTTTATACTAGTCGTTTAACCCCCAATAGACTAACTTTAAGATGAAACATCTTTTGAAGAAGAGAAAGAAAGAGAAGGGTTTGTTATTTCCATGTGATCTTTCTATAGCGAGAATATAAACAATGAAATATTTGTTAGCCTACCTACCGCCGTCTATTATATTACTATTATTATATTCCATGTGTGAAATAGATTTATTTAACGTCCGCTTCCATTGAAGTCATATCGCCGACATATTCCAGGCTCAACTCTATTCTAACACGACATGGGCTGGTCATTGTGGAGAGGCGTTAGTACTAATGTGTTGAATCAAAAAATGTTTTGTTTTTTTTTCTGTCTGGAACGCGGCAGGATTGCATAAAAATACGGTTATATCTGAACACTGTCTACCCAGTTCACGCACAAGGGCGGACCCTGGAGTTTCAGCAGGGAAGAGGGTGTGGAGAGGGGGGGGGGTGCGGCATTATGTAACAGCTAAATCGTTCTATTGCAGGTCTTTCTTTTGGTTTTAAATGTTATGTAAATTATAATTTAGACATTTATTCACCTCGTCCATAATCAACTCTCTTAACAATTCACTGGTTGTCATTTTCAACGGATTGAAACATGATCGTCATTTAATAATCTAATTTAATACTGGACAATCGAGACTTTGTTATCATCTTAACAACGGTAGTTAAATCTTACATAATGCATCGAAGGAACGAGTAAACTTCCTTCAATAAAATACAACAAAGTCATGTTATTCTAACAGATCAATATAAATATTATACGAAATATATCCACATACAAAATTCCATTCCGCACACACAGATCAATCTAATCTAGTTCATACTTTGAGAATAGATCTCTGTTCTAAATGGTAGCCATATCCACAAAATTAGCATACTGTTTTACTGCGCCTGGATGTCGGGTGTTCCATCCCTGCATTGGCCGAGAAAGTTCATCGAGATTTTCCGGCGTGGTTTCCCCTTGTCAGTGATGCAGGACAGAGGGCCTGACAAGGACAGCTGTTTAGTCATTCGGATGAGACGAAAAACCGAGGTCCCGTGTTAACATTGGAATGCACGTAAAAGATCCTTAGGCAGTTGGAATTCGATATAAAAGTAGGCGATAGTGCCGCTGTCCGGGCAAAATTTCCCTCATAGCACACTGTATGGCGTATGCCCGTCTTCATTAGCCCAGGTTAGGAGCAGAACAGTAGGACGTTAAACCCCATTTCATTTCATTTCATTGGCTTTACTGCGTTTCACATCTGTAAAACACACAAAGACCAAATAAACATTTTCAATTCCATTTCATGGAAGCGGAATCAACATTTCCCAAATCTCTCGAAGTATGCTTAATGTTTTCGACTAAAATCGTCGATTTAGGACTTAAAATGTCGGCCAACTAGCTTAGTGTTTCTTCTCAGCCTAAATTTAATACGACAACCGGGTAATTGACTAATATCAACAAAATCAATACCTAAGTCAGTTGTTTCAGTCGTATTTAGTAATTTAACTGGATATACACAGAGAATATAATTACCGTTTATTACCGAGAGACGTTTCAAATAGCATTGATTAGTTTGTATCAAGCAATGGCTGTTTATTGCTGATAGACGTTTCAAATAGCACTGTGTAGTTTGTATCAAGCAATGGCTGTTTATTATTGAGAGACGTTTCAACTAGAAATCCCCAGTATTTATCAACCAATGGCTGCCTATTGCCTAGATAATATTAATGGAAACGTTGCTCAGCAATGAAATGAAATGAAATGGGGTTTAACGTCCTACTGTTCTGCTCCAACTGGGCTAATGAAGGCTGGTCTCAGTAAACGAACAAAGTCCTGTGTATATGAAAACGAAATGAAATGAAATGGGGTTTAACGTCCTACTGTTTTGCTTCGAACTGGTCTAATGAAGACGAGCATACGCCATACAGTGTGCTATAATGAGGGAAATTTTGCCCGGACAGCGGCACTACGGCCTACTCTTATATCAAATTCCAACTGCCAATGGATATATCACGTGCACTCCAATGTGTACACGGGACCTCGGTTTTTCGTCTTATCCGAATGACTAGACAGCTGTCCTTGTCAGGTCCCCCGTTCTACATCACTGACGAGGGGAAACCATATTGAAACGAAGCTCGCATATAACTCTCCCCACCAAGCGTCAACTGTATAAAATACCAGAAAACAATAACGTTACGAATTCTCGCAAAGAAACAGATCTCAATATAGGAGAAAAAAAAAAGATTTTATAAAAAAAAATATGAAAAGGGAAACTTCACAAGTTATGAGAACATACAAGTAAAAGATGAAAAAAAAATTGTGATAAAAAAATTTTTCGTTAAAATAATTTACAAGAAACAAATCTTTTCGGCTCAACCATAAAATAACCATTCGTTTCGTCATATTATCAGTTAAATTTGACAGCAACCGTCAGGTGCTCTTGCCGTTTTAAACAGATCCACGGGACATTGGTCGCGGGTTACGAAAACTGTCGACACCGTTGAATGTTAGAACGGTTATATACAAATCCGCACCGTGTGAAATGTTCCGATATGTAATAAGTTCTTGTGAACACATCAAACCGTTTAACTTACATTAAATGGTGTGCAATCTACGTCAAAATGTCAAACTTAGCCGTTACGATACTCGGTATTTTGGCGGAATTATCTCACCATAGAAACTAAATCAAACGATTGGGCGTAACGACACTATATGACGTCATGTTATCGTTTACACATAATAGTTAATAGAGTTTAGTCTTGTTTATCAGGGTTAATGTTATTCAAGGCACTATTTACGTAATTATAGACTTGGATGTCAGGGTATTGTAAGTACCACCCTGAGAGATTGAGAGTTGTGGTTTTCTCTTGGGAATTTCTGTGAAATACTAAAAATTCTTACACAATGGCGGAAAAAGTGTCGAACGCGTCACGACTGGTTAACTCTGGCTGTGTAGAAAAACATCAAAAAATGCCTTATACACAGGAAAAAAAATCCTGTGGATGTAACTGTTGTACGATTCCAACTTAAATGAAATGGGATTTAAAGTCCCATCTTTCTGTACCAACTAGACTTACGTAGACATGCACATGCATTATGCAGTGTATGCAGTGTTCTATATATAAGGGAGATTTTGCGCAGACATTTGACTAAAATGTTCGAAAAGTCCACTTTTGTTATCTAAGTTTTAACTATTATAGCGAGATCTATAAGCTCTTTATCTAATTTTACACAATGCATCTTTAATTAATTTGTTTATTTTTTCAGGTAAAGTAGTCTATATCATATTGGATCACTTGATCACTTTCATAATTATATTACGTTAAAGATACATTATAGGAGATAAGATAAAGAGATGGCAGTTCTCATTATAATAGTTAAAAACTAGATAGTGTAAAGGTAATTTGCTGGAAATTTCAGTCAAATTGATCCACTATGAGCCGAGAAAGAAGCGGGTGAAATTTTTGCATAGTCTCGGTCATCATTACTAAAATCATTAATATAAACAGCATAGTCTCGATTATCCACTTTTTTCGATTTAATTATCAATGGCCGTTAGCGGCATATAGGAATCTAATCCAGCCAACACCGAAGGCTAGCCTTGACATCGACTTGTAATAAGCAGATTTTGCTCTTGCATAATGCATGTTTAAACATGATTAATATATTGACGTCATTATTAATGTGACGTCATAATGCATGTTTAATTAAGTTTACTTCAAGGTAATTAGAAGGGTATCTCTGATTGGTCAGAATTAACCAAGTATATTGTCTCGTTATATTTCATCATTGCTTGATACAGACTAGAGAAGGCTAGTCGAAACGTCGCTCAGTAATAAGCACTAATTGTATTCCATAGAATTGTGACCTGTATATTCCAGTTCAATTACTAGATGCCATTTAAACAATTTAAGAATCTTCAAGATTGATATTCCAATTTATATTACCAAGAATCTCACTATCTAATACTATTCAAATCCGCGAAGATAACGTTTTGGTACATTGTATCTGCCGATAGAGAGATTTGAATCAAATGAAGGACCCCCCCCCCCCCCCTAATATTCGCTACCACAACAATGTGACGATTATCTAATTGATATTCTTGAAGAAAGTGATGAAGACAAATTTGCCACCACTTAATAAAAGATATCAGCTAAAAGATATTTATTTTTATTTTGTGTTAAATTGAGCATTTTTATATATCAATGTATTTGTATATTTATTTTATAAATATGTCAAAATAAACTTACAGCACGCGAGAATGCGTGAAAAATAAATAAACATTATACGCAGAGACTCATGTGATCGCGACTATAATGTATATAAAAACTGACACAACAAGGTCTGGTAAATCGTTTAAAACTTTATAAAAATAACCATAGATTTTCTGTCTTACCATTCCCGCACTTGTTTAATATATACATTTATATATGATAATAAGCATCACGGGCACCTGTCGACGTCATGACCCAGAACGTGCAGGGCGTGCAATCTAACATATAGAAATTCAAAATGGCAGCCTTGATGTATTTTACAAATGGCGGTTGTCGTCTGTTGTATCTAATTAGGAGAATTATTCACACGGTAACAAATTTGACATTTTCTATAATTAATAAACTGATATATTCTACAGATTCGCTCATTAGTTTTATGTGGAATTTTTGCTGAATTCCAAGAATTGAAACGAAATTGGGTCATGCAGTGTGCTACGAGGAAAATTTTGCCCGGACAGCGGCGCTATCGCCTACTCTTGTCAAGGGCTCTTTTACTTGCACACCAATATGTTCGTCCCATCTGAACGACTAGACAGCTGTCAATATCACCACTGACAAGGGTTATAATTGATACATTTAAGATATTGGAATATGCCACGCGATTATACCCAAAGAATGATGTAAAAATAGACACACGATTCTAAGTGCATAAAGGTAATGAATACAGCGTAGTTTAAAACCTAAAAAGTTAAAACTACTCCGAATTGGAACATCTCCAATTCCAGCCATAGATCGGGAGGGGAGTTGACCGTCGCCACACCACCTCGCCCCACCCAACCATGTAAAAACAATTGTTACAAATTGAGAAAGGGTAACACAGTTATACCAAAATGATATTAATTTATTTTAACAATGTTTTCTAAGTCTTATGTGTTCGGTTTGTTCTCCTTGTGGACACTAGTTAAGCACGCTACTACCCGCCTCATCCGTGACCGGATTGCTATGAAGCCGGGCAGGCATGAAGTCAAAGACGTTAACGGAGTAGATTCTTTTTTTTTAATATTTTTCCCAGATATAAATAATTTAGACGTCATAACTTTTCAGAATTCAATAGACCAAAACTTGCTTATTTATTAATAATTCGCTTGCGCGTAGGGGTCTTTAGCAGTGGGATGAAACCGGAGGTCCCGGAGAAAACCCACGAGGGTGGGCAGGTGTCCCTACTCCTTGTCACTTACAACTGGGGAATGGAAACGACCCCAGTTGACTCAATGACAGACCTTATGATACAACGCAAACGCGCTAACTATTCAGCCACGCGCCCCACAACCCCTCCACCAGTTCTCCCCTCCCGGTAGCCGCGGTGGCCCAGGGGGTAAAGCACAGACTTATCAACCAGGACAAGCAAGGAACAGCACCAAGTTGTTAGGATGGGGGCGAACAACGAATGTCCCGTGTACACATTGGTAAGCGCATAAAAGAACCGTTGACAGTTGGAAATCGAAAGAAGAGTAGGCCGTGACGCCGCTGTCCAGGCAAAACTTTTACCTCATTTCATTTCATTTTCAAAGGCAGAACAGTAGGACGTTAAACCCCATTTCATTTTATTTCATATTTAAAGTTGAAATGGGTACATTTTAACTGAGATCCTATAAAGAAACTGTTGTGTTATTTCAACAATCGGATTGTTATTCAAACGGTTTCAATTTCTACAAGAATTTCACTTATTTAATTGTCATGGCCATATTGACTGCAGATACAACTTGTTAATCAAGTCTTCTACTTAAATAGTCTCGATTATCTTAAATGTAATCTTTTAGTGGCATTTAGTAACTGGAAAATGTAATAATCGAATTTGAAATGAATTGAATTGAACACAATACTTTTTGAGATTAGCATATAGATAATGTTTTTTGTGTGTGGTCACACGGGTATTACCATGCTAGGCTGTGGTCACAAGGGTAATGCTAGGCTGTGGTCACACGGGTAATGCTAGGCAGATGAATTGTACGCTGACATCGAATTCCAACTGTCAACGATTGTCTTACGTGTACCACAATGTAGAGGTTGGGATGTCATCAGATTGATTGAGAGGTGATATCAGTTGTTTTAGAAAAAAGTATCTGCCTTGTGCACGACATCCATCAGTACTACGACCCCTCCCTCCACCCACGGGCAAGTACGTGTCGAGTGAACATTAACTCCCATTCTCCCATTCCCAGACTCTGTCTTGAAGGTTACCGGAGCCGCGATGGCTCGGTAAGTAAGACGTTGGCTTGCAAAGCTGGGAGTCCCTTGTTCGATCTCGATGTTGGCCACCAGGACTTTTCGGCGTGGTCCCCCCTTGTCAGTTGTCCAGGACAGAGGGTCTGGCAAGGTTAAAGCATACTGTTATTCGCATGGGTTAAACAAAAACCGATGTCCTGGCACACAGTGGCCTGCACGTAATAACCCATTTACAGTTGGAATTGGATATAAGACTTGGACATGGCACAGCTTTCCGGGCAATATTTTCCTCATAGCAGCCTGCGTGGCGTATGCCCGTCTTCATTAGCCAAGGCGGTGCAGAACAGTAGGATGTTAAACCCCATTTCATTTTATTTCATTTAACTTGAAGTATGTGTCGACTGTTGAGTGGACGTTAAGCCCCATCCCTCGCTCTCTCTTGGCGGCTAGCATTTAGTAGAACGTTTAGACCACAGCAGGAACCCGATAGTCAGACATTTAACAGGGTTGTACTTGGGGTTTTGAAGTAGAAAGACCAATCACAAGAAACTTTAACTGTTTATAATATACTTCAGATTTTGTAACATTTATAACATAGAGAGAGTAAATTAGAGCCACCCTTCATCAGGAGTTATTTATAACCTAGGTGGCGCAGTCACGCAGGAATTTGACATACTCTCCAACCCTGTGGGAATATTTGATGTTTTGTTTTGATAATAAACAAGTTGGTTTGAGGGTTTTATTACCGTCAACATGACAACATGAACATCAGCTGTAGCTAGCACATTTTATATTACAAGTTTTTTTAGAGTATTTCTTAGTGGTTTTTGTTTCATACTTGATGACCTTTTACTTATCTCACAGGGAGAGAGAGAGGGGGGGGGGTAGAGAGTGAGAGAATGAGATAGTAGGAAAAGGGGGGCAGAGCGAGGTTGAGGGGGGGGGGGTTACAGAGATAGGGGGAGAGAGAGTGAGAGAATGGGAGATAGTGGGAAGAGGGGGCAGATAGAGGGCAGGACAGGGAGAGAGAGAGAGAGAGAGAGAGAGAGGGAAGAGGGGGAACACAGAAAGGAAGAGAGATCGAACTAGGAGAAAGGGAGGGGCAGAGAGAGAGAGGGAGGGGGCAGAGAGAGAGGAGGAGGGACGGAGAGATAGTTTTATTTTAGTATTTCGCTCGTACTCAGGGATCTTTAGCTTTATGGGGAACTGGATAGACTAGTGTGCCTCTTATTTTGCACACATTCTTACACCTCCGATACACCAACATAATAAAATAACGTCAAATCTAAATCATTTGTCTATTGACTTGAGTAAATCCTTAAAGAGCTAATGTTGGTTATGCTGAAATTTTGTTGAGATGTCTGGAATATGTTGGTGGTGCTTGATTATCAGTTTAAAACGTGAACAAGGAATTGAGTCCAGAATGCAGTGGTGGGTTGAGCAGAATCATGACGTAATCAAATGTTTCGTATTGGTGTATACTCAGTTGACACATTTCGGGAGATTTAGAGAAATTAATTCCTGGACATTTAAAGAATGTCCCCAATATATACCATATAGATAACAGGCGACACCAAGGGGGAACTTAGGCCTATATATACCATGTCGATAGCAGGCGGCATCAAGGAGGAACTTAGGCCTATATATACCATGTCGATAGCAGGCGGCATCAAGGGGGAACTTAGACCTATATATACCATGTCGATAGCAGGCGGCATCAAGGAGGAACTTAGGCCTATATATACCATGTCGATAGCAGGCGGCATCAAGGGGGAACTTAGACCTATATATACCATGTCGATAGCAGGCAGCAACAAGGAGGAACTTAGGCCTATATATACCATGTCGATATCAGGCGGCATCAAGGGGGAACTTAGGCCTATATATACCATGTCGATAGCAGGCGGCATCAAGGGGGAACTTAGGCCTATATATACCATGTCGATATCAGGCGGCATCAAGGGGGAACTTATGCCTATATATACCATGTCGATAGCAGGCGGCATCAAGGAGGAACTTAGGCCTATATATACCATGTCGATAGTAGGCGGCATCAAGAGGAACTTAGGCCTATATATACCATGTCGATATCAGGCGGCATCAAGGGGGAACTTAGGCCTATATATACCATGTCGATAGCAGGCGGCATCAAGGAGGAACTTAGGCCTATATATACCATGTCGATATCAGGCGGCATCAAGGGGGAACTTAGGCCTATATATACCATGTCGATAGCAGGCAGCATCAAGGGGGAACTTAGGCCTATATATACCATGTCGATAGCAGGCAGCATCAAGGAGGAACTTAGGCCTATGCATGATTAAATATTATCGATGTCATCCTTGAGTCGCATTTAGTGATTGAGTACATTTAAAAAAACACAACACAATTTATATGGAAAACAATCACTGGTTTATACACATATAGCACGACGTTTCAACAAGTGTTCTCTTATCGTTATCAAGTACAAAACGTTTCGACAAGTATTCTCTTATCGTTATCAAGTACAAAACGTTTCGACAAGTATTCTCTTATCGTTATCAAGTACAAAACGTTTCGACAAGTATTCTCTTATTTTATGCTTGAAAACGATAAGAGTTAATACGTGTCGAAACATCGTGCTGTATAATTAACCAGTGATTATTTTCCATAGATTATTTTATTGTAAATGTCATTATTCTTATATCGAACGTCTGGTAAGTTATTTAAATCATAATCATTTTATTTTATTTCGATTTGTTTTGTGGTCAGAATTTTTATAAAATGTATGTCGCTTTGATAACATGGATCTTCTGTCTCTCCGAAATCTGTGATATCTATGGACTGCCGTTTGAGTTTTATTTGTTCAGTTCACGTGTACCTTATATACGACATATACGAGATAAAGGTTTATTTTATCACAGCTTATTGTTCTAGGCATTTGTTTAAAATATGTTTCTATGGTAACAATATACGGGGGTCTTCTTTCTAATGTTGTAGAAACAGTTGATAAGATCCAGGCGTCATTTTAATATAAAACACAGTTACAACCATATCTTTATAACTGGTTAATCAAAAACATATCGTATAGATTATCCAGTACACAAGTCATCATATTTAATAAATCATAACGATTGAAACTGGACGGGTTGGTTTCTGGCGGCTCGCTGAATTCAGATTACTATAGTTAAAATAATAAACCTATTTGAATTATCTAGTAGTTCGAATGCGATAGAAAACCGGGTTACCGTGTACACTTTGGCGTGCACGTAAAAGACCCCTTGACAGTTGGAATGCGACGACGGGTACACGGACACGTGGCTGTCTGGACAACATGTCTAGTAGTTCGAATGCGATAGAAAACCGGGTTACCGTGTACACTTTGGCGTGCACGTAAAAGACCCCTTGACAGTTGGAATGCGACGACGGGTACACGGACACGTGGCTGTCTGGACAACATGTCCTTCGTAACATAAGGGAGTCACGATAGCTTACGGGAGGTTCTGTTCAATCATTGCGTTTTCCAAGATCCGATGTGGTTCCTCCTTGTCAGTGGTGCAGGACCGAGGGCCTGGCAAAGGATAACGTATAGTCGTTCGGATGTTACGGAAAACCGAGGTCCGGTGTACCCATTGGCGTGCACTAAAAGACCCTTTGGCAGTTGGAATTCGGTATAAGAGTAGGTCATAGCGCCGCTGGACGGGCAAAATTTCCCTCGTAGCACACTGCATGGCGTTTGCTCGTCTTAATTAGCCCAGTCCGAGCAGAACAGTAGGACGTTAAACCCATTTTATTTCATTTCTTTATAACATTGTTTTACCTCATAGCCCGCCTTCATTATACAGGTTGGAGCGGACGCTAAACACCATTTCATTTTATATCATTTCTTAAAGGGACAATAACACTCTTGCTGGGTTGACAGCTCCAGAAAATAAATAATAGCCTTATTCTAAGTACTATATATTTAAGTGTCCTACCTGTTGTGTAAATTATCAATTACATCCTATTTTACTTGTCCAGAGGTTTCGAAAATATGTTTAAATCCAAGTCACATTTGAAAAGGTTTACGTTAGGCTTTTCAAATCATTAAGTTGAATTTTTCCAATTTTTTAAATTAGGTGTGTTAAGATGAAATTTGTATCACCAATTAATTGAAATATTGTAAAATAGTACAATTTGTTGACCAGAATAAAAATTGGGACATATTATTCAGTTACAACAAGAGTGGTATTGAGCCTTTAAACATATAGTTATTAGCCATGCATTATGCAAGAGCTAAATCTGCCTATTGTAGCTCTTTCTTTAGGCCTGAAATGTTATCTAAATTATTAATTAGATATTAATTAATTTATCCAGACCTGCGATGTTTATTGGATTAGGTACCGATTTGCTGTTCGACTTCCATTCATAATTTAACCAAGAAATGGATAATCAAGACTATGTTTTTTATCGTACAGACTTTAATAATGATGATCGAGGCTAGGCCGAAAATTCAATCGCTAAAATCTCGGTTCATAGTGGATCAATTTGACTGAAATTTTCAGCAAATTCCCTTAACAGTATCTAGTTTTTAACTATTAAAGTGAGAACTGCCAGTTCTTTATCTAATCCCCCGTAATGTATCTTTAAGTACGAAAATGCAAAAATACAGTAACGTGTGGTGATTAGTACACTCTTGCTTGGATATATTCCTGGTAATAGCTGCCCTTTTGTTTTTTATATCACTTGCAGAATGGCAAAAAAACCTATTCCATATTTTACAAACTACTATAACTTGATACACGAGATTACGAGATCAGTGTAGGGGTCGCCACGTTACACATGTAGGTTACCGCCCTTGGTTTGTTTTATGCAACTCGACGATACAGAACAAGGCGTCCACATGAGGTTGTCATTAGAGCGGTGAAGATCAAAGGGAACGAGAAGCACGTATAACATCTACATTCTCTGGTGGATATTTACAATAAAACAAAGCATATGACGTCGGGAGAGATTCTTAATTTATTTCATCCTCGATTCCGACAAAACAAACAAAACGCAACACAACTTTACTCTTTCACTTAATTTTCTACGTGAAATTTAAAACCGCATTTAATTTTTTTCACTTCTGCTAGAATATCAAAATTCTCGCATTCCCCTCTAAAGACGACTTGTCGGGTCGAAGTTGATTTCCTCAATAAAATAAATCTAAGACAATATTTTCATAAACAATTTGATCTCTAATTTGAAACAATTCTTATTTGAAGTCTTGGAATATCTCGGTTGTATTCTTCCCACGAAATGCTTCCTCTTGTAGAAAATAATATCTATTCTTTGGTATTGTTTATCGTGGAAACTATTTGCGGTCTAATGAGCTGCAGATTAGCTAAAATGGTGTATGCATAGTTTTAATAAAAACAATTGTTAAGTGCTATATATATATATACATATCTCTGCTTCTATATTGTTATCAGGCCTAGAGTTTTGTCAAATTATACCCGAATACGAAGTAAGAAATGTCAGTGGCAGTGGACGCTTACGGCTAGTCCCCGGATCCATTCACTTTTTTTTAATTGTCTGTATGTTTGTGTTTTTCTGAGTATGATGTCCTGCCTGTGTATTTGTTTTTGTGTAAATTTTGTGTGGTGCAGTCCCCCTGCACTTACTATTGTTGTATATTCAGCTGATACATTTGTTATAATCTATGTGTTAAACGTATGTTTAAAACTATATGACTTATATTTAATTATTTCTATGCATAGATAAAATCTGAAGATGCTCAGCCTATGAGTTGATATGCATCAGATTGAAGAAGTAAAAGTTATCGATGTGTTTTTAATTGGCTATATTTGTATTTTTTATTATGTATCCATCCTCTGTGTACACAGAACTGGGGTTTAACGTCCTACTCTTCTGCTCCTACTGGGCTAATGAAGACGGCTCTGTAAACAAAGAACTAGTTGTATTATAAACTAGATGGTCTTAGGGCTATAGTAGTAGTATTTACTGTCTTGTGCTAGGGAAAAGAATTTTGTCAAGACAGCAAATTTATATTTTCAACCAAATTACTGATTATAAAATATTAAACCAAATTACGGTTGTTAAAACGTCAAGCAAATTAATTTTGGTCAAATGTTGAGCCAAATTACTGTTGATAAAATGTTCATCCATATTAATTATTGTAAAATGATCTACCCAATTACTGTTGTTAAAAGTTCGAGCCAATTACTTTTTTGTAAAATGTTCAAATATTTAACTAAATCACTGATTGGATATCCAAATGGTTAGCGCGTGCTCGTTGTATCTTAAGGTCTGTCATTGAGTCAGCTGGCGTAGTTTCGATTCCTCGGTTGTACGTGACAAGGAATAGGGTCACCTGTCCAACCTCATGGGTTTTCTCCGGGTGCTCCGGTTTCCTCCCACTGCTAAAGACCCCTACGCGCAAGCGAATTATTGAAAAAAAAATTGCACCATATGTTCGTCCCGAAATGACCTATTTTGTGTCTAGTGGACGTCAAACCCTCTCTCTCTCTCTCTCTTTCTCTCTCTCTCTCTCTCTCTCTCTCCTGGTATCATCAACAGAAAGCCTTTAAGTGTTGATATTATTGTAAGGGTGTGAAAAAGAGCAGACGATCTGTATTTTCCTCAACATTAACATGGCGTTATTTACCCAAATAATTCAAACCACGTCTCAATCTCTTCGTTTCTTTTGCCAATTCACTATTGTAGTCAACCCTCGTGGGAGGATGTAAAAACAAGAATGGTTTCCTGTAGCGCCGTGTTTTCTGGAACGAAAAACAAACGGCTCGGAATTTTACCATAAGATTTTTCTGTTCACATATTTCGCCTTTGCCAATGAGGCAATTATGTACTCTCCCATATCAGTAATGGACAATGTTAGGTCGTAGTGGACGAGTCTCCAGAATCCCTGACACGCAATGTAACGTCTTGGTGGTCGAGTCTCCGGCATCCACGATGCTCAATGTAACGTCTTGGTGGTCGAGAATTCTGACAATTTCATGACGTATGTGTGAATGAAACCTGTCTGTGATGGCGTCGACCACGATTGAAGCAACAGAAAGAAAAGAAATATTCCCGGAATGTTTGGATGTTATGAGAATTGTTTTGATGAAGAATCAGACACCACGATTCTTTGTCAATATATATACACCAGGAATTAAATAGAGGAAAATATTTCTTTTATTTCTGGCAGAGAAGGTGACTCGGTGTACAGCCGACATTTGTCATCACAGAAAATTCAAATCTGAAATGTTCATAGAAAAGTTACGTTGGCACATGTTTATATCACATTTTAACGTCCACCCGACACAAACCAGGTTATTTCGGGACTAACATATGGTTCATTTTATTTTAATAATTCGCTTGCGCATAGGGGTCTTTAGCAGTGGGGGAAAACCGGAGGACCCGGAGAAAACCCACGAGGTTGGACAGGCGATCCTACTCCTTGTCACGTACAACCGTGAAATCGACTCAATGACAGACTCTTTGTTTGGCTTTGTTGTGCTGACCGTACTGTTGGTTAGAACTAGCTTGTTGAGATTGTCTAACCAACAAAAAAACATGGCGGTAAAATTAAACATAGTCCTTGCGGGAAATTTTGCCCGAATAACGGTGGTACGACCTACTCATAATTCGAATTCTAACTGTCAAGGGATCTTGAATATGTCCAATGGTATAGGCCTACGCTGCACCTTGCCAGGTGCTATGCCCCACAAAACTGAGGAGGAAAATCCGACTGAAGAATCACGAGTAATTTTCTGGGCCTACGCCGGAATCGAACCCGGGACTTCCATCCTGGTTAGAAATCCAGCGCCTTACTCACTGAGCCACCGCGGAACCCTTGCTGAAATACTAACATTTGAAGGTGACTCTTTTAGCTATTTCAACCGTTTGAACAGGGACATGACAGGCTGGAAAACCATGAGAAACTATCTAGAACCTCACTGCATTTGAACCTCTGACCTCCTGGTTGGCGAGCCAGCGCTTTACTCACTGAGCGAAATTTGAAGTTTAGTCATTTGCCTATTTTACCCGTTTTCAGCGAGACGCGACAGGCTGGAAAATCCAGAGAAAAAATTCTAGGCCAACACCGAAATCTGAATTTTATTCATTATAGCTACTTTACCCGTTTTCAGCGAGACACGACAAGATGGCGACTTTGATGAATAGCAATGAGAAGATACTGGGATTAGTACTGGATGCTTTAATGTCAACAAAGTTTAATCTCCCGTCGCTCGAGACAAATACACGCTATTCTTTCTTCATTAAAAACAGACTTAAACTAACTTTAATGGTGGAGACGTGTCTCGAGGGAGATAACTCTGACAAATCTTCAGTGACGAGAACTTAATTCTCTGATCTTTTCGTTCCAACGCTAATATTTCCTTTCCAGCATTTCTTCTACGTTCTTATGTCAAGTAAAGGCAACTTTCTCTTAACCAAAGGTCAGAGATTTTAGAAGAGATTAAAACGCTGTGATTGTATTAAAATTCGAAAACAACGCGATTTGAATTTTTGAAGTTAAAAGTCATAAAATGTTTAAAATTGAAAAAATAATTTAAAAAAACCCATCAATCTAAGAACATTTGCCGTCTGTTTTTGGATACTTTTCAAAGCTGCCAAGATTTTGTTTATGTACACGCTAAAGTGTACATGAGACCTCAGTTTATCGCCCCATCCGAACGACTAGACGCTGTTTTTGTCAGGTCCTCCGTCCCAAGTCACTGACAAGCGGAAACCACGCTTGAAAATCCGGAGGAAATTTCTTCTCGGCAAACAGGGGGGTTAGATGGCTGAATGGTTAGCACGCGCGCTGTACCATACGGTCTGTCATTGAGTGAACTGGCGTGGTTTCGATTCCCCGGTTGTACGTGACAAGGAGTAGGGTCGCCAGTCCAACCTCGTGGGTTTTCTCCGGGTCCTCCGATTTCCTCCCACTGCTAAAGACCCCTACGCGCAAGCGAATTAAAATTAAACCATTAGTCCAGAAATGACCTAGTTTGTGTCGAGTGGACGTTAAACCCCATCTCTCTCTCTCTCTCTCTCTCGGCAAACAACGGTATGAAACGCGAGGCCTCCTGTTTTCTAAGTCAGCGTCTTACTCACTCAAATATATCTATATATATCTATATATATATATATATGTACATCTATCCCGGTATTGGCCGAGAAAGTTCATCGGGATATTCCGACGTGTTTTCCCCCTTGTCAGCAGTGCAGGGCGGAGGGCCTGCCAAGGACAGCTGTTGAGTCGTTCGGATGGGACGAAAAACCGAGGCCCCATGTACACATTGGCATCCACGTAAAAGATCCCTTGGCAGTTGGAATTCGATAGGCTGTCGCGCCGTTGTCCGGGCAAATATTTCCTCATAGCACACTGTATGGTGTATGTCCGTCTTCATTAGGCCATTCGGAGCAGAACAGTATGAGGTGAAACCCCGTTTTATTTCATATACATGTACGTGATTGTATGATATAACATTCAACACTATGCAATGTGCAATTCATTTAAGAAGTTAGATGAAAGCTGCGTTGTTATAAAAATAAATACACACAGCTATAGGCGATCACAAGAGAAATAAATCTCAATAAATAAAAGATCTCGGTGAACCTTGAAAAGGTGCAAAATCATTATAGACATCTCACGAGGCCCGCTATCTGAATTGTTGAACTCGTCTGTGACGCCATGTTTGTAAGTATCCCACAAGGCATTATTAGTGTGCGGAACTGAAGGAAATGCTATCAAGAACAGATCGTATTGTTGTTACTGAATGTTTTACTGATTATCTATAAAATAAAATAGATGATAAAAATATGATTTATTTTCAATTAACATTTCTAATACAATTCTGATTCTGTAAGTATAGCACTTGTATAGTAGTACCAATACATATACAAAGGTGCACCAAAGGTTCGTAGGTCAAATACAAAGGTGCACCAAAAGTTCATAGGTCAAATACAAAGGTGCTCTAAAAGTTCGTAGGTCAAATACAAAATTGCACCAAAAATTCATAATCAAATACAATTTCAAAGACCGCACTACACGCAAAACAAAACAATAATTCGCTTGCGCGTAGGGGTCTTCAGCAGTGTGAGGAAAACTACGACCTTACCCCTTGTCACGTACAACCGGGGAATCGAAACCCCGCCAGTTGACTCAATGACAAACCTTATGATACAGCACGCACGTGCTAACCAATCCCGCCATCCAACCACCCACATAATGATAAAAAATGGTAGAAAATATGTTGGTTTAAAACAGCAATGTATCTAATTTACAATATCTAGACATTTAAAGGGACTACCCCTTATTTGAACAGTCTCAAAAATAAAAGTCTCAGTATGTATGAAATGTAAACGCCAAAATATAGAGGAATGGTATATTGGCTGTATCTCAAAATTTCAGCTCAAAATATTGAGTCGTTTGGACGTGACCGTCAAAACTGCTTATCCGGACACGTAACCCTTTTAAGATTTCTTGTCAATTCTTTCGTTGGGAGACCTGATAATCGATTCCCGTTCATTGAGGGGGGTCTATACAGTGAATGACCCAAATGCTGTACTTGATAACGAAAGGTAAATTTCACCTACACATTATTTTTATACAAAAAATGTCTGGTTTTATCTAGACACCGCATAATACAGCTTGGGACACCGGTCTCCATTTCCAGATGAAGACTGACAGGTTTCAGTTATTTGAAAACGTATCACAAATATTGACTTAGTTGCTCGGCCCTTAGGTAGAGGATTTTAAGGGATTTTAAAACACAATTAAACAGTTTTATTCTCTAAAAAATTATCGGGATTAACCCTTTAAAAATAGGAAACAGAAATTAAGTTAGCTGACAGATATTTTAATTCCTAAATCGACGACTTGAGTCGAAAACACTAAGTAATACGTCCAGAATTTTGAGACTATTTATTCCCGTCTTCCTTAACCCAGTAGGTGCTGGACGTTAAACCCCATTCCATTCATTCATTCTGTTTGTCCACTAAACAAATCAACATGTAAGGTCTCATAAAGTCATCTGTTCTGGTATAATTGCACGTACGCGCTGTATCATAAGGCCTGTCATTGAGCCAACAGGCGTGGTTTCGAATCATCGGTTGAACGTGATAAGGAGTAAGGGCGCATGTCTAACCTCGTGGGTTTTCTCCGGGTCCTCCGGTTTCCCTCCACTGCTAAAGACCCCTACGCGTAAGCGAATTATTGAAATAAAAAATCAATCCATATGTTAGTCCCGAAATAACCTAGTTTGTGTCGAGTGGACGTTAAACCCCATTTCTCTCTCTCTCTCTCTCTCTCTCTCTCCTTAATAATTAATTTCAGACATTTAGAATTGAACAATTGGTTTCGGGACATAATCCACCAGGACAGAGCGCCAATAAATATTTCATTGTTAATATCTTACTTTAAGCAATGAATTCGATATAAAAAAAATAATAAATGACTGCTTGTTGGTTGTAGGCACTGAAGAAAAAAAACGACATTGTCCCGACATTTCAGTGATAAATGTTCATCTTATTAAAATGAAGTCCACGATCTGCCCAATTAGAGACAATAAGAACAAATTCTGTATCTGTATACCAAACCAGCTGAAGAATGTTGACTCTTTAAAATAGACCCCCCCCCTCCCTCTCTCTCTCTCTCTCTCTCTCGTATAATTGTCAATGTCCACAAAATAAATCAAAGTATAAAATCTATGAAATTGACGACACCTCAATCACAGGCCATCTAGCAAATTTTTGAACATTTAAATAATTATTATAAGTCACAATGTTAAACTGTAAACGAAGACAGACTGTCACTCCATAATCCATATAAAATCACAAATAAACATTTCATTTCGTATCGCTCCAGATTCCTTCGTTAAATTTTCAACGAAACCGATCAACATACAATCAAATGATTTATTTTAACACAAACGAGACGTTTTCAAGCCATTTTAAAATTTTCGTGGAGGCTCACCCAAAATTCTTCTTGGATCATAGCCTCAAGTGTCACCGCTATAATTAGGTTAAAATGGTGGATGGTTGCGTCTAATTAGATTGCGCGGACTCGTAACACTCATTAGCTAATAGATTCAATACTAATAGACAGTAATAGAGTTATTGTTCCACTCCAAGGCATTTTATTAGACTATATGATTATTTGAGGAAGATAATCATCATCTTTGATCGTTTATAAACCGGCTCGAGTGTCTGCTAATAATTAGATGACTCGAGAGTGGGGACTGGGGACGTCTAGCTATTATAAGGGATTAAAAAGGGCTATTATAAGGGTCGTGACGGCCATTAATGCCATTGAGTTTGTTCAAAGGGTTAATGTTTTCTCCGGGTCTTCAATAATTCGCTGGCGCGTAGGGGTCTTTAGCAGTGGGAGGAGACCGGAGGACCCGGAGAAAACCCACAAGGTTGGACAGGCGACCCTACACCTTGTCACGTACAACCGGGGAATCGAAACCACGAAAGTTGACTCTATGACAGACCTTATGTTGCAGCGCTCACACGCTAACCATTCGGCCTTCCAACCCCCAGAAATTAGATTGAGAAACAGAGAGAGAGAGAGAGAGAGAGAGAGAGAGAGAGAGAGAGATGGGTTTTAACGTCCACTCGCCACGAACCAGGTCATTTCGGGACTAACATATGGTTTTAATTTTATTTCAATAATTCGCGCTTGCACGTAGGGGTCTTTAGCAGTGTGAGGAAACAGACTATGTCAATGTAGACCCCTCTCCAATAGGCGTTAAACCCCAGTTTACAGAATTGTTCAAAATAGACCATAGATCAATTATCTCTCTCGGGCCTGGCAAGGGACAACATAGTAATTCGGATGGGATAAAAAACCGAGGTCCCGCGTACACATTGACGTGTGCGTAAAAGAGAGAGAGAGAGAGAGAAATGGGGTTTAACGTCCACTCAACACAAACTAGGTCATTTCGGGACTAACATATGGTTAATTTTATTTCATTAATTCGCTTGCGCGTAGGGGTCTTTAGCAGTGGGAGGAAACCGGAGGACCCGGAGAAAACCCACGAGGTTGGACAGGCGACCCTACTCCTTGTCACGTACAACCGGGGATTCGAAACCACGCCAGTTGACTCAATGACAGACTTTATGATACAGCGCGCGCACGCTAACCATTCAGCCATCCAACCCCCCGTGCGTAAAAGAACCGTTCACAGTCGGAATTCTATATAAGAGTAACTAAACTCTCTCTCTCTCCCCCTCTCTCTCTCTCTCTCTCTCTAATAACCCGAATGTAACAAGGCACTAAGAAACGTCAAACATATTTTAGTTAATACGACTAACGAGTAGACTGGATTAATACCTACTGAATAATTGATGCATTTTCTCATGGGAAAAAAAGACTGGTTGTTATTGCTAATGAGGTTAGCGCTGGTCGCCATCAATCGAACGGTTGACCATAAAAAATTAATCAGGATATTCTGAACATAAAAATCACTCTAAACATAAAATCCTCTTGTTTAAAATACACGCGTATAGGGTAGCTGTCATTATTATTATCCTATTTCGTTTCGCTTCACGAATTCCAATGTCAAGCCCTTTGTTTAGTTGTCTTTTTACGTATTTCAACCGAGTACAAAAACCTGACTTAATGTAAAAGCTCCACTTTTTGTTGAATTTATTGTTAAATTAATCGAGATTTATAAAGGTAGGTTTTTTTGTGATTATATATTTTTGATATAAGTTGATAACTTGGAGTTCGTATTACCTTGGTTTATTAATTTTGGATCATTTATTATTTAAATATTAATCTGGAATCTTGAAATGTAAATCAACTTCATTACAAGATGTGTCATCAGGGATTAGCGACTTTATTCTTGGCAAAAATCTCAGGTCATGATTTTGGAAATGAAATGAAATGAAATGGGGTTTTGACGTCCTATTGCTCTGTACCTACCGGGTTAATGAGCATGGACATACGCTGTTTTTTTTTTTTGGGGGGGGGGGTAAAATCCATGTTTAAGAGGAAGAATTTATTGTCCAAAAGAAAGAGATG
Organism: Patella vulgata; assembly: GCF_932274485.2. Classification (NCBI taxonomy): domain Eukaryota; kingdom Metazoa; phylum Mollusca; class Gastropoda; family Patellidae; genus Patella; species Patella vulgata. The sequence continues at coordinate 3,497,572 of NC_065881.2, forward strand.
AATTAAAACAGAAATAGAATGGGGTTTAACGTCCTACTGTTTTACGCCGACTGGGCTAATGGAGACGGACATGTCACTGGAATCAAGACCAGAAAGTCCCAGGATTTTGCAGAGCCCTGTTTCGATGTGTAAGCCGTAGCGTCAAGGAAGGTCAGACGTATGCCCAGTCTTTGGAATGGGACAAAAAGCGACGTCAACCGCTGTACACATTGATGTGCATACAAAACAACTATCGATAGTTGTAACTTAATGTGGAGTAGAGATATGCGCAATTTGACAAAGTCGAGATATGCACAATTTGTCAAAGTCGAGATATGCACAATTTCACATTGTCGAGATATGCGCAATTTTACAATGCCAGAATTATGCGCACGTTTTTACAATGTCGAGATATGCGCAATTTTGCAATGTCCGCAATTTCACAATGCTAGAATAGTTGATTTGATATTTTGTTGTTTATATGGTCAGTAATGTCTCTGTTTTTTGTATCTTGTCCGCATGTTTGTCTTGACGATTAAATTCTAAAATAGATCTCTACTTAATTAAAAACACATGTTTAAACCGTCGTACAACACAACTCCTAGAGATACAGCAAAACAAAAGAAACAAAAAATAAATAAATAAATAAATAAATTTTATCTGAACAAGCAAGGAGAATTGTGTCATATTTTATCTGAAACAAGTGGAATTATGTCATCTTTTATTATCCGTCCCTTATGAGAACGATTCTGTATTTTCAATTTAAACCAGGACTTATAAAAAAAAAATATTGTTATAAATGCTTTATGCCTCTCTCTTGAATTATTACATGTATTAAGTTAAACTTGCGATCTGTCAGAAATCATAATTTACTACATATTTATTGTCAAAAATCCATTTCTGTTTTTATTCTTGAGAAAATAAATGATGCATAAATCATATTGATATGAATTGTATAGTTTTATTATAACGTCTATATTATGGAATACTGCCAGTCAAATCGTCTATAAAGTACAGTTATATTTCTGTGTAGAAATTTAATAAGTAATGATTATTTTTGTTGTTTTAAAGATGCGATCAAATGAAATGGGGTTTAACGTCCTACTGTTCTGCTCCGAACTGGGCTAATGAAGACGGGCATACGCCATACAGTGTGCTATGAGGGAAATTTTTCCCGGCCTACTCTTATATCGAATTCCAACTGCCAAGGGATCTATTACGTGCACGCCAATGTGTACACGGGACTTCGGTATTTCGTCCTATACGTTGTCCCTTGCCAGGCCCACGGTCCTACACCACTGACAAGGAGGGGCCAAGCGGGACTACTGTGTAAATAATATAGTACTACTAATATCGGGGTTCGGGTTGGGGGACGAAACTGACCAATGTAGGATGTATCTCCACACAAACATACGATTGGAATCACCCCCACCCCCACCCCCAGCAAATAAAAACAATAAAGAAGATAATGACGCTGTTTGTTTTTTATGATATAGATTTACGTCCGCCTCTACCTTGGGTGTTATCGCAGTGTGTTTTTTTTATTATTCTATTTATCGAATCTGGTTGATTTTGTATGGGATTGAAACAAACAAAATCTCGAAATCTGATGGCAATAAAAGTATTTATTTTTCAACATATTATAGAAATAACGAGTCTAGTTGTTAATCTTGACACGATCTCGACAAGTTATAATAAACGACACGTGAGTCACAGGGCCCATTTTCTGATAATACATTACTATTTCGTTTCATTTTATCTGCTGTTTCATCAACACAATCAACCGTCTAGTCGCCATCTTGATTTCTGACCCGTAGCTGAATTAAAGTCACGGAAAATTGACAAATAATCACAATTTTATTATTTCGTTTCGTTTTCGTGTCAATTGCAAACTTGTAATGATTGACAGGGAGTTCATCATTCAACCATTTGGACCAGTTGTAGCATTAATAAGGATTTACTGCGGAACTGATGTATTTGATATCACAGGTTTTTATCAGGTTAAACGTCATACACGACGTCATATCTTAATCTTAAAGATTAACCCGTTATAGTATTATCTTATTGGTATTTAACGATAATTTAATTTACTAAAATCATATTAGAATAATTGATGGAATTTGAAAGGCAATGAAAAAAACAACTTTTTTTTGCCGAATAACGAGACCTTCCTTCTGGTTTAAACGTTTAAACTCATATGATTTTGTGTCGAATGCATCTATATAATACTAGTGACTAACTGTGAATTTAGTGTCCGATGCAGTCCATTGCGGTTTTTTTGTACCACCCGAAGGAAGGCATAGCTCTACAGATGTTATAGCTTATATACCCTCCACCCGCCATCTATCCGTGTTTCTTTCACGACACAGTTTTTACCATGGGCTCTTCAGTTGTTTTAATCCGCGATCGATGACAGGAATTCATTCTGGTTATTTTGTTTCACTGTTTGCCTGGAAACATGTGTAAAAAGAATACACGACATTGACCACATATTTACTCACTCTTGTTTTTGTTGGTTTTGTTAATTTCCGGTGGCTTTCTGGGAAGTTTTCACGACGGAAGTCAGACCGGAAGTAGAGCAACGAGACGCGACACTAGAATTCGACATAATTCCGGTTAGCTGCCATGCTGACGTCAAGTTAAGATACTTCATGATTAAGATTGATTTCAAATATAAATAATAAGAGTAAAGGAGCGTATCTGTGAATATAAAATTAATGTAGATTTAATACCTTGCCCCGAGTTCACAAAACGTTACCATTTACGAATTTACTAAAAATTGTTCGCCGTATTTTAACTAAAATATAGCCCCCCCCCCACCTCCTTTTTTTAAGACATATTTTATTCACTATAAATGAATGGGAAATTAGGGAACAGGCAATATGCCTATGCCAGACCCCTCCTAGCAGTTGGGTTGTTTTAATGTATCAAATACATCAATAAGAAACTATGTGCAAAGTTTTTTAGTTTCTGAATCAAAGATATTTCTTATAAACAGTCATAAACTTAAATCTGAGAATGCTTTGTAAAGCTCGGTGCCCGGACTCCTTCTGCTTGTGTAAGATTTGTATTATTTCGTTATTTGTATTTTTGTTGTGAGGAGCAAAATGGCGGGGCGAGTACGAAGCCATATTGGCCGAGACAGTAGGACGTTAAACCCCATTTCAATTTTTGTTCTGTCAAATTGGGAATATTGCTCGTAAAATCTGTGTTGTCACTTTTAATTTCTCTGTCGTATAGAAAGGGGTTGTCCATTGGGCGGTGTTCTCGTCCAACAGTATACCTACTTGCCGATTGGCATTACAGAACTTCTGTATGAAACAAAACAAAACAAAAAAATCAAAAGGAAAAAAAATAAAATTGGGATACACATCCTAGATACGCCACTGTGGCTAAATAATTAGATTTGCTTGTCATTAACATTGCAATAATAGATTTGCTAATCGTTTGGCATATTATTCAGTTTTCCTCGTCTGGGACGCTATTCTTCTAGCGAGTGTTTTTTTAGTTTTTCACACGGTGTCTGGCCAGTGTGTGGGTATCTTCTAACAACCTGTTTTAACTTCACAGCCTATATGTTTACAACCTGCCACCAGATTATTCACATTTTACTATTAGTTTTACTTAAATAGAACATACTAACAATAACAAACACACATACGATGGAGCCACGGTGGCACAGTGAGTAAAGCGCTGGCGCACTAACCTGAAGCTTCCGGGTTCGATTCCGATGTTGGACGGGAAAGTTCTCAAATTTTCCGGTATGGTTTACCTTTGTCTGTTGTGCGGGATGTGGCACCCGACAAGGAAAAATGTCTAGTCCTTCAGATGGAACGAGAACCAACAGTTCTTGTGTACACTTGCCGTGTACATTTGGAATTCGAAAAAAGGGTAGGTCGTAGTGCCGGTGTTCGGGCCAAATATTCACGATAACCGAACTGCATGACGTATGCCAGTCTTCACTAGAATGGATGGAGCAGAAAAAAAGGACGTTAAACCCCATTCCATATGATGTCTACTAATAGAATTGGGTTTAATATCCGCTGGAACACAGATTGGTATCATAGAAAATATTTCATGAACGGGGAAATCTTTGTATCAGTTTGTAACTCGACAGACCATTACATAACCTATGACAGAGGATAAGCAATGGCGCTGCCTGGCCACAAATCTCCCTGCTATAAAACAATCTATGATACACTGTACAAGATATTTTAGAACAAATTTAACATCAAGTTAGATTCCCGTGGACATATAATATAAACAAAAAAAAATATTTTAACAATTCAAAAAAACTCATTTTTAAAAAATATCACAGCTTTTTATTACGTCACTTAAATCAATTCTACGATCCACTCCCTTTATTATTATTATTATTATTATTATTATTACAGCATATTTACAGTGCGCCCTTTCATATAACATGTTCAGTGGCACTTTACAAAGTGACAATTTAATCATAAATAAACAACAAGATTATGAACATGTTAACGATCGTATACAGAGTCAGTTAAAAGCTTGATTAAATAAATGTGTTTTAAGTTGTTTTTTTAAAAGAATATAGAGATGTACAACATCTTAAACTAAATGGTAGATTATTCCATAAAACAGGTGCTTGATAACTAAAAGAGCGCTGACTATAAGAGACTAGTTGAACTCCCTACTATTATATTTACGTCATTTCAAAACAATTATAAAATTCACGTCATTTATAATATTTTACTTTCTAATAATACCTGGATCTGGAGTTATTTTGGTATAACTGGTGTAAGATAATTTTAAAACAATTTGAAAATTTACTAGCTTATAAAATATCTCCGCCATTAAAAGCAATAAGACAATCGACGTCATTTACAAACAATTATTAAAGTTACCCTATTTAAAATTTATATTATATACGCCATTTAAACCAATTAAAAAAATACGCCAGTTAAATACAAGTATAAAGTTGTTTATGTATATGGATCTGCTGTTATTTTGGTGTAACCGTTATTAGATCATTTAAAACAATTATACATAATTTAACGATATTTAATAACAATTATAAAACAGTTTCCCCTAATAATATAGATATGTTGTTGTTTTGTGTTTAATCTTTTAAAACAATTATAAATTTAACGACATTTAGAAACAATTATAAAATATTTTCCCTAATAATATAGACATTGTGTTGCTATTATTGTTGTTTTTGGTGTAACTGATATTAAATCATTAGAAATTTACGCCATTTAAAAACAATTTAGTTGTTCGGATGGAACAACAAACCGATGCCCCGCGTACACATTGGCGTGCACGTAAAAGATCCATTGGCAGTTGGAATTCGATATAAGGTCAGGCTGTAGCGCCGCTGCCCGGGCAAAATTTTACCTCATAGCACACTGTAAGCCGTACATCCGTCTTCATTATCCCAGTCGGAGCAGAACAGTAGGACGTTAAATCCTATTTCATTTCATTTTCATTTCAAACAGTTTAAAGTTACAATTTCATATTTTTAAGTTATATTTTTAAAATGTATTAAAATAAAGCCCTAAAATAGATGGTATCTATAAATAGGGTGGCCCATGCACCTACAGAAATACAGTCAACCGCTGATAGTTCGAGACTACCACTGAAGCGTGCACATTCGGCGTGTCGAGGCCAACTTTCTGACAGTATGATACTATAAATAGCCATGGCACGTGCAATTCTCTACAAATCTATCAACTATTACAGCCGTAAAAAATTTATTGTTGACGATTTTGAATAGCAGTAAAATTAAGCTTCTTGGTTATTACAGCTGATTTAGAAATTACGTTCGTTTCATTTTTTAAATCGCTTTATCATTTACTGTACCGTTAAGAGCGGCATCTTTTGGTTTAGTACAAATACTATCTCTGAAACACTCGGTTTAGGCAGGAACATGATACTAGCAGTAGTTTCATTTTACTTTTACAAGCTTCTTAAAACAATTGTTGAGCTAGCTAACGTGCTCATTTCTTAATTCAATTTCTTGTTCTAACTTTCTGTTATGTTTCGTAAAAAAGTAGTCTTGATTATCCCGACCTGTCAATCAGCCTTAGAATGGTCGACAGACTGGTTAAGCGACTCTAATTTCAAAACAAGGGCACGTAACCTATCTTTTACTCAAAAGTGTCTGGATGTTATGGACGACACATGGAACCAGTTTTCAGTCTATTATTTATAGATGATTAATGGTCATAGCTTATTAAGTACAACATGATCGTTTATTTAGTGACTATAATTGTGTGAAACTGATTTGAGGCTTGGCATATATATAAATATTGTGGCGAAATTGTCGAGATATATGGAGATATTTATTTATGGTGGGTCACCCTACTATAAACAGTCCTACCTTGTTAAAGAATAATCCTATTAATCCTATAATTCACTATTTCCAGTTGAGAAATTGGCAAAAATATCATTTACAACTTCAAATTCAAATGTTTGAAGATAGCTATTACATGGTGGGGAATAGGAAAACAAGGGAGGTAATTGGGAGGTAATTGTGTTATTATTTCCGGTGTGAAGATTTTTAAGTGTGAGAAAGATAACCTATGATCGTATAATAGTGAGTTGACAACCTATTGAGCAAAAGACATCGAAATAATTATGTTTTGACTTTCTTAGAAAATATGAAATTGTAACTTTAAGATTTGTTGCCTAATAAATGTTGTTTTGGTGTAGCTGGTATTAGACAATATGGGCCTTGTATTGTTAGATTATAACTCTCATTAAAATTACGGGCGAGCTAATGACTGGAATTCTTTGTTTACGGACCAGGAGAAAATGTATTAGTCTCTTGGTTCTATGTAAAACATCGCATCGTTTCATTGTAATCGTATGTTATAACGTTGGACCGTTATATCAGATGTATTTAAAATATTTATCAGTTTCCCAGTTACACTTGTGGATCCTCTCTGGGGATCTATGTCTAATTGTGGGAGCGTAGTGGGTGGGGCCGATTCATAACCAGTTCGATCCCCGTGTTTGACAAGTAAGTTTCTTCCAGGTAGTTTGATGTCGCCAATGATCGCTTCACGTTCGTTCGTTTCTAAGGATTTACGTCCACTTCCACCTAAGGTGATATCGTGGACATCATCGCTTCACTTTATCGCGTCGCCTTTAAACGTTGGCAGATGGGCCTCGGCCTGCTTCAAACAGTTTGATCACGTGATGTGAACCGTTACGAATAACTTCAAAGCAGGCCGCCATCATCGGCCATTAGTGCTAATTAGCCTGTATGTTAATTAACCCGTTCATCAATCAGAGAGAACAATGTCTAGATGATAGGAGAGGACGAGGAAATATGTTACAATTTAATTTTTACTATAGAAAGTTTAGATAGAGTAGAAATGATCACCCCTCAGGCGTGGGTATAAAATTTCACTGATTCTATTCGTCTATTAGTTTGTTCTTTTCGCACTCCACGAGTTTATGGAGAAGGGATGGCCTAAATCTACGCGACACCTTGGAGCACACAATATATGATACAGGAAGTGAAAGCCCTTAGGCTTCCGGTCTACGATTTCACTAATAGCTAACTGAAAAAAGGGGATTTTAAGGTCCTACTTGGCTGAACGACCTGGGCTAATACCAAACGGCATACGCCACACGGTGTATCATGGGGACAATATTTCCCGACATATTCCTATCTCAATTTACAATGTCTTTATCAATCTAGGCTTCCTATCAAACTTTTAATCTATAAATTTCTACAGATATCGACCTGTAGTTGTCTAAATTTTAGAAATATTATTTGACGAATTGCTGCAATCACCTACATAAACTCTCTTTCTTTAATTTTAAAAATCCAAACTTTCTCATAATTTTATATGAAAATCGTCTTTGATTCGAGAGAAAGGCGAGAATTTGTGGAAGTTTTTGTCGAATTGATGGATGATTCTGTTTCTGCCACCGGTTCTTAGCAGACGTCATCCATCTTGTTGTAACCCTAGGGACACGAGCTAAACATCTTAATAGCGCGAGCTAGCTAAAGCGTGGAACCAGTTTTAATCCTATAAAAAAAAAGTTTGATAGATAAATTATCTTTACAAAAGACGATTGAATATAAAAAAAAAGAATCCTGAAAATTTCGTTTTGTTCTAAAAATCCATGATATTTTCCATGAGAGGCAATATTCGTCATAAACGCCCATTTTTCTCTCTAACATGCCTGAATATTTAAACAAAAACACAGTACTCTTCGGCTTTTGTTCCAGGAATTAATTCGTCCATGTTTTGACAAGGACGCTGCCGTGGCTCAGTGGTTAAGGCGCTGGCTCACTGACCAATAGGTCCGGGCTTCGATACCGGTGTTGGCTGAGAAAGTAACACGTGATTTCCGGTCATGGCGTCTTCTTGTCCGTGGCTCTGTGTCCCTGTCTATGATAAATGACCCACTCACACATTTATGTTTTGTTTTTGAAAAGATTAATCCAAGTTATTTTGATCCACTGGAAAAGGCCATATATTCAAGGCTCATTTCTTTTATAATGTTACTTTTTGTAATTACGTCATTAGTACGTCAGAGTTCTGTGTATACGCTTTCTCGCTAAAAAAAATTTAAACTTGTTTTAAATTTTATTATGTCCATTTTTTAGGATCAATTTTTTATTTGTGTTGAAAGCGAAGACAAGTCGGTTATTTTCACTATTTGAAAAGCTCTTTTGATTGGATTTGATATAGAACTAAGTGGTCTTTAATTCTTATTGTCGTGTATAGGAGGAAGAGCAAGCCCCCTGGACCATCGATACCCCTTATGCACTTATATAATCGTAGTTCCAACACCGTTAAATTGGCAGTCGTTAAAATATGAACATAATCTCAATTATAAATCATTGTTTTGTTGGGTTTTTTTTCTTTTTTTGATAGACCGGGACTATATTGCTCTATTTTTCTTTTCTTTTCTTTTTGTTTGTTTTTTGTTTATTTTATTTTGTGTCTTTGAATACAGTTATCTGACAGATTGGATGTGTTTTGGGGTTTACGGATTTGTGCTTTTTGTTTGTTTACTTTGTTTTGGGTCTGTTTTTCTTTTATTTTGGGCGAATTTTTTGGGTTGTTGTGGGGTTTTTTGTCTAATTTTTCCACATGAGTAGTTTGAGTACGGCTTATAACAGACAACATGCACGTCTTTATTTCAAGACAAATACGATATTTTATTTTCATTTCTGAGACAAAACGAGGTTTTTATATTAAGTTAATGATGTCGAATTGTAACTTTAGATCTTGATAATACCGATCTAATTAATAATCATATCTCTTTGTTTATAGAAACAATAGTCCGTATTAATTGTCGTTACGATTAAACGAAGCGTTTGTCGTGCGTCTCCGGTTACACACCACATGGTGTTGGTATCAGGTTTACCGTCGTCCAACTCGAGATACCCGCCCGATATAACCCGTATTGTCACCCAATCTCCTTATAGCGATAATTCGCTAAATTATGAAGAATCGACAGAGGTCTAAATGATGTTATAGATTATCCTATAATAAAATACAAAGAACTAATATTTTAATACAATTATCAATATGTCCCAGTATTTATTTACACGACACGGAGATTGGAGATTCGGATTATAAGAACCTTTAGTATCCAAACAGAGTTTGTGAATTTTTTTATTAACATGTCAATATAACAGAAACTATTGTACACACCGGGAGTATCCTTGAAATAATTTAATACCGGAAAACACTAATTTAAATATACAGTCCGCAGAAATAATGTCTTATTGTTCTCCACTGACCACTGCTAAAGACCCCTACGCGCAAGCGAATTATTGAAATATAATTAAACCATGTTAGTCCCGAAATGACCTAGTCTGTGTCGAGTGGACGTTAAACCAAATTTCTCTCTCACTCCATTCTGTGTAATAGTTTAGAGGTGTAAATTCTCTCTTCGATATAACAGACATCGAACGATTCTTCAATTCTTTAATATACCAGAACATACATATACATATATCGTCATACAGTACTGACAGGCCAGTTACTGCAATTACTAAGGGATCCTAACTAGTGACTGCCTTCAATGTACAAGTTGTTTTATATTTAAGGAAAATCAGATAAAAGTAAATGTAATTAAAACTGACATGTCGATAGATGAACAATGTATAAAAGATTAAACAATATAATAAATCAACAAAAACAATAGATGGGATTAACGTCGTTACACAATGACGGCCTGAAAGTGATGACGGGTTAATGATTTACTAGTCAGTTGATCTTAAAGTGGTTAATTTAAGAAACATTAATTATCTTAGCGATTGACAGATTATTACAACATTATATTTACCTCTGTTTTAGAAAAGATGCGTCCCTTCGTCTTAATAAACGATATGAAAGAAATGATATATATTATTTGTTGAATGATATTAACAAAATAATAATATTACATATTGAATTCTTAAAGTTATAAATGCAAGCAAGTACTAAAATTAAACAATTGAGCAAGAGAGAATCAATTTGCGCAGTAAGCGAATACTGTTTCTAGCCAAGATTATCACACCATTACACTATGTGGAAAATTTTCCGTGGACTGCAAAAGTGTTCATGGGACCTTGTGTTTTCGTTTATTCCAAATATTTTCTATTCAGTTGTACAAGTTAATAATTCTGGGTATATCCTCATCCCTACCATTAAAATCACCACCTCCACCATAAAAAAAAACACAACAAAAAAAGAACTATTTTCTGTTAGGTTTGTATTTAAGATGAAACACCACACACACACACCAAAAGATATATCTTGTAAATTAAATGTTTGGAATTAATATTACATTAAATCAACTAAATAAACTATTAACATACTTATGGAAAACGGCTACTGATTTATTTAGAGAATACTGCCACATCCATAAGTATGTTGATAGTTTATTTATCTGCCCAGTTACTAAATGCTACTTAAAGAAAACATTAAATCATATGGAAGTCGACAAATCTATGATTAGCAAAGAAATTAAAAAATCAAAATACAAAAATAATTAAAAATCTATAATTGTGTATTTGTATATTTTGATTAATTAATTATTTATTTATTTTTATTGTTTTGTTTTTAAAATAAATGTGCAATAAAATATAAATATAAACATAAGCAACGGTAACGGTAAACTTTTAGCAATAATGTTTGATGGACCAGTAAAAACGAGTAAACTAATTAATAATTAAACTTTAATTAAAATTAATGGAATAATCTAATAGTTTGGATGCAGCTATGGCGGGTGTGGCGCCAGGCAGGGTAAGCTTACTCTTCCGGACACCTGTTACCACTGTTTGTCGTGTATTTTGTACACAAGGAGCAGTCCATTTGCTGATTACACTATTTTGCTTGAATACACTATTTTGCCTATAACGTTTTTTAGGACTTTGAATTCTGTCTAACGGTTTGGATTTTTCGTACTTGGTTTTATTTTATTGTATCTATGTCATTCCCGTTTAACATGTGGTACAATATGTGGATGGGGATTGGGGGGGGGGGGGTGGATGCCCGATTGATTAGCACGTGCGTGTGGTTTCATAAGGTCTGTCACTAAGTCGGCTGGCGTGGTTTCGATTCCCTGTAGTACGTGACAAGGAGTGGGGTCGCCTGTCAAACCTCGTGGGTTTTCTTCTGGAATTTGTACAGGGATTTTAACGCTTAACCGATGAAAAGGCCACTCCCTTAAAATAATTTCAAGAATAAGGCCCCGGATAAGGAAGAGTGCCTTGAGTGTAAATCCGAGGTCCTTTGTATACACGCTACCGTGCATGTAAAAGACCCCTTGAATTCGATAAAGAGTCGACGGAAAAGTCGCTGTCCGGGCAAAATGTCCCTCATAGCACACTGCTTAACGTATAGCCGTCGTAATTAACCCGGTTTGAGTAGAAAAGTAGGACGTTTAACCCCATTTGGTTTATTTACCACCATTACATTTATTATAAAAACCTCGTGGGTTTTCTCCGTGTCCTCCGGTTCCCCCCACTGCTAAATACCCGTACGCGCAAGCGAATTATTGAAATAAAATTAAACCATATGTTAGTCCCGAAATGACCTAGTTTGTGTCGAGTGGACGTTAAACCCCATTTCTCTCTCTCTTTTTTTTAAAAGACACCATGTTTATAATAACTTCATCTTGTTCGGCGACATGAGCTGGTCATAAGTCAAGTTCAGTTTTATCTGTAATAGCATTCCTCCAAGACGATTCTCCAAATCCCTGGTTTAATTTGATCTTCAATTTGTCGCCTGTCAGCCGCAGATCACGACATCACCGGGGGTCAAACGACTTTACTGCATTTTACGACATGCAAGACCAGTTTATGACCAAGATGTCGATATGAAGACGTCAGGTGGTTGTGGTGTTAGCCAGTGCCCCCTGGTGTTCGGGTCACATACACGCGCTTCGTGTCAAATTGTTCATTTATTTCTGTAATAACTAGATTATATCATAGGCCGACTCTTCACCTAAATCAAATGGTATTATAGAGAGAGAGAAATGGGGTTTAACGTCCACTCGACACAGACTAGGTCATTTCGGAACTAACATATGGTTTAATTTTATTTCAATAATTCGCTTGCGAGTAGGGGTCTTTAACAGTGGGAGGAAACCGGAGGTCCCGGAGAAACCCACGAGGTTGGACAGGCAACCTACTCCTTTTCACGTACAACCGGGGATTCGAAACCACACAAGTTGACTCAATGACAGGCCTTATGATACAGCACGCACTAGCTAACCATTCGGCCATCCAACCCCCCAAATGGTATTATAAACACTTCCTAATATAGAAATGGAATGGGGTTTAACGCCCTTCTGTTCTACACCGACTGGGCTAATGAAGTTAGTCGGCTAAATCTATTTGTTAAGGCCAGCTCAATTTTCGTCAAGGTTGCTGACATGTAAATAAGTTTAGCGCACGTGATTGTTGGTGAGATTGTAGGTTAGGTTTAAGAATTTGGGGGGAGAGGTTAAGTCTCCACATAAGCACTGACCTAGGATGATGAAAAATTAGTTCGTGATATTTCCTAGTTTTATTAAAATACATACAATACATTAGATTTATATACAAAGGCGATTTCACTGTTTATTGGTGTTGGTGGCGCTGATGGTCTTCCTTGGGTGGTGCTTCTGGTATTCTGGTATTGTTGTTCTGAAGAGAAAAGAAAATAAATTTGAGGCTCTCGGGAGAGAGCCACATTAGTGTGTTTCCTACAACGGATTGGATTTTATAAAAAAATCGTGTTTGTTCCACATCACCGGGTTACGGCTAGGGATTCTTATATCTAATTGATTTTAATTACTAACGGTTAGGCATAGGATTTGATATATGGTTTGTTTTGGGTCAGGGTGGAGACTGGTCTTATTTAATCTAATTTACTGTGCACTAGGATGTCGTTCAGATTTTTATTTTTAGAATATGCAATTATAAGTTTCTGTGTGAATATTTTCGGGTGATTTTCTTGGAGATCAGTATAGTGTTTTCTGATGATTTTGGACGCACTTGCTGCTGTTGCGCTAAATGGAACTACAAAAGGAGCTATTGCGCTAGCCGTATGAATATTCAAACCTAGGGGGGCTGTTGTTTTCAATTTGTCAATCCAGAATTTTTCTCTTGTTAGCCTAAACGTTTTAATGGTAAGCATTGGGGATAGGTCGGGGTTTAGGTTTAAGAATTTAGAGTTAGGGATGGGATTAGCGCTATCCCTGTTTACATCTCGTGACCTTTGACCAATCTTGAAGTTGGCCTTATCAATTAGATCTAACCAAGTCGGGCTTACCGCCATACATGCACTGAGGTTATAACTGCCATGTAAATGACAATCAGAATAAACGGTAAAAATGAATTTAACTTTTGTTTCTCTCTCCTATAAATATATTAAATTCTTATTTAAAGATACATTATGGGAGATAAGATAAAGAGATGGTAGTTCTCACTATAATAGTTAAAAACTAGATAGTGTAAAGGTAATTTTCTGAAAATTTCAGTCAAATTGATCCACTATGAGCCGAGAAGCAAGCGGGTAAAATTTTTGCATAGTCTCGGTCATCATTACTAAAATCATTAATATAAACAGCATAGTCTCGATTATCCACTTTTTCTGATTTAATTATCAACGGCCGTTAGCGGCATATAGGAATCTAATCCAGCCAACATCGAAGGTTAGCCTTGACATCGAGAGTTTATTATGGTCTGGATAAGTTAATTAATGTCTAATTGATAATTTAGATAACATTTCAGGCCTAAAGAAAGACTTGTAATAAGCAGATTTTGCTCTTGCATAATGCATGTTTAACATAAAAGATGTGCAAGGATAATCAAAAATATTCAAATTTACATGTTTAGTGAACTGACTTATGTATAATGTGCTTCACTATAATAATGATTACAAATTCCTAATTCTTTTGGACATATATAATATTATGAACCTTTTCAGATATTTCGTTTGAGTCTGTTACATGATGTAAAATATGCGGGGACAAAATAGCTATGGATCGCTTGCGGTTTAACGCCCTTTTTTCGCCACGATCTGGTCTCATAAAGACGGACTAACGCCACATATTGTGCTATGAGGGGGAATGTTGCCCAGACAGCGGTACTACGGCCTACTCTTACTTCGAAGTTCTTTTGCGTGCACGCCAATGTACAAACAGGACCTTGGTTTATCGTCCAACCCGAACAAAAAAAAATGCCGTTACTGGCCTCAAAAAGTACAAGATTGCGAAAGACATAGAAACAGGTGGCGAAATAAATATTATTCCAAGACAAGATATAAAAACCTAGGCAACGAAAACTGTTGAATATATGGTGTATTCCTAACACTGATAGATAGATGCCTTCACGAGGCAAGTCAGGATAATTTGACGTCATAAATTAGCTTCTAATCGCAATAATTGTTCAATATTCCCATTGTTTATGTTTCTATGACGTCAATTTGTAAAACAACCGTTATTTTGGTATCAATTCTTTATTTTGGTAGCCGACCTATTTCATAATTTGGGTGTGAAATGTTGTTTTCTGGTAGCCAACCATTTTCAGAATTTGGGTGTGAAATGTTCTATTTTGGTAGCCAACCAGTTTAAGACTTTGGGTGTGAAATATTGTATTTTGGTATCCAATCAAGTTAAGAATTTGAGTGATAAATTTGGGGTTTTTTTGGTAGCCAACCAATTTAAGAATTTGGGTGTGAAATGTCGTATTTTGTAAAGTTTGTAAATGACCATAGTATATATTTTAACTCTGTGATTGGTTTTCATAAATCAATAACCAATATTACTAATTCTGCTCCTATATTGGGTTATTGAAGACGGGCCATAAATGTGCTAGGGGGGAAATGTTGCCCGGGCAGCGGCACTATCCCCTATCGAATTCCAACTGCCAAGGGATCTTTTACGTGCATTCGAATGTATACACGGGACTTCGTTTTTCGTATCATCCGAAGGACTAGACAGCTGACCTTGTCAGACCCTCCCGTCCCTCCGTCCTGCATCACTGACAAGGGGGAACCACGCCGGAAAATCTGGATGAACTTTCTCGGCCAATGCAGGGATCGAACACCCGACCTCCAGGCTAGCGAGCCAGCGTCTTACCCACTTAGCCACCGTGATCCCCTCTAATTTGATATGGATTTAACTTAACTTTTTATTAAAGGCGTACCTCAATTCGTTTTTACTTAGCTTTCTTTCGTTTTATGTTCCGTTTTAAAAATAAAGAGTCGGAACCACAGAAAGGAAACGAAATAAACATTTATTTATAATTACATTTCGACCGTGCCAAATTATCAAAAATAAATTATTAATAACACAATTGAATGGCGAGGATTAAAGGTCGCCGGTCACCAAATGTGACACAATCATCAACATCCAAAATGGTACAATTAAAATCTCTGTATGACCATGTGGTCAGCGAGAACAAAATGACGTAATGTCGCGTGAAGTCAAATTAGAACCGGAAAAATGGCGTTATGCGATTACGTCGTCTGTACCATTAGGCAGATAATGGCGTGTAACAATTTGATTGGATAATATTAGGAGTAGAAATGAGTTTAATAATGAAGGATAATGGTGATGATGTAAGTTCACACGGTATCATTGACTACTGTTTAATTGACTTGCGATTCAATCACACCATATTATAATTCTTTAATTAATAAAGGGAAACATCTCACTAATGAGGAGGGTGGGGGTGGCCGAATGGTTAGCACGTGCGCGCTGTATCATACGGTCTATCATTGATCGAATGTCCAACTTCGTGGGTTTTCTCCGGGTCCTCCGGTTTCCTCCCACTACAAAAGACCCCTACGCACAAGCGAATTATTGAAATAAAATTGAACCATGTGTTAGTCCCGAAATTACCTAGTTTGTGTCGATTGGACGTTAAACCCCATTTCTCTCCCTCTCTCTCACTACTGAGGACGAAGAGCCTGACAAGGGACAACGTCTAGTCGTTCGGATGGGACGAAAATAAACTAGTTCCCGCAAGACACCTTGAGGTGCACGTAAAACAGCCATTGACAGCTGCATGGTGTATATACCTGTATATACCTGTATATACCTGTCTTTATCAGCTGGTCGGGGATAATCACTAGAACGTTGAACCCCATTTCATTTCATTCAATCTCACTACTGTTCATTTGCTGCAAGGGACGTGTCTTTGGTTGGGCGGTTGGGCTGCATAGCGCTGTATATATTGGAACTATACTAGGTCATAGGTTTTCGGCGGTTGGGCTGCATAGCGCTGTATATATTGGAATTGCTCGGTCATAGGTTTTCGGCGCTTGGGCTGCATAGCGCTATTGGAACTGCTCGGTTGTAGGTTTTCGGCGGTTGAGTGGCATAGGCTGTAGATATTGAAATTGCTCGGTCGTAGGTTTTCGGTGGTTGGGCTGCATAGCGCTGTAGATATTGGAACTACTCGGTCGTAGGTTTTCGGCGGTTGAGTGGCATAGCGCTGTAGATAATGGAACTGCTCGGTCATGGGGTTTTGGGCGGTTGGGCTGCATAGCGCTGTAGATATTGGAACTGTACTCGGTCGTAGGTTTTCGGTGGTTGGGCTGCATAGCGCTGTAGATATTGGAACTATACTCGGTAGTAGGTTTTCGGTGGTTGGGCTGCATAGCGCTGTAGATATTGGAACTACAATGTATACTCGGTCGAAGGTTTTCGGAGGTTGGGTGGCATAGTGCTGTAGATATTTTAGGATTTTGGGGATTTCAAATTGAAGGTTTACTTGTTCTTCTTTCCCTTTCATTTTCATTGGGTACAATGTCAACATCCCTCCCCTCTGGAACCCCCAACTCTCCAGGTCCGTGGATACTTGGTGGTAGATGTGGGGGGGGGGGGGGGACATTGAATCCAATTGTAAACATCTCAGGAATTAAAATCGTCAAAAAAGTCCAAACGTTGTAAGACCCCTAACGGCCTTTATCGCGACCTGTGGCCTCTCCCCACCCGGGAAATATCCTATTCTAAAACCCACGTCCCCACAACTCCGTCCCTTTAACGAAAAATGAACGTACTTTATCTGTCTACAGCCTTATAATGTATTCTTTGATGTATTCTTTGATCAACTTGTCTATATTGTTGACTTGAGAGAAAAACTCCCACGGCAGCCCTTTATTACCGACAACAGGACCCACAACGATCATTCTAATCCCTTCCTGTCGTCTGCTCTTCGTGAAATTTCTAAATTTTTATTCATTTACTGTAATCGGCACTCTGGGAGGATTCGCGCCAAAACCTAGCAACAGACGGCGATAGACATTTTGGGAGCAGAAGTCACGAGGCAGTAGCGTGCATCTCGTGTAGCGTGGATATCGTCATCATCTTCTTAGAGACAAAATGTGAAGATTTGTTTTAAAACAGAATGGACATATCGCGTGAGCTGGGAAAACGCTTTCACAACTTTTAATAATGAGTTTAGAATAGTTGAACGTGTATGGGGTATTTTTATTCGCCGATTCGACCAAAACTCATTTCGCCGTTTGACATTTGATGCTGTGATGTACACCCTAAGGAATGGAGGCCATTATTTCCGCGGGCTGTTAGCTATCTCTATCAGAACCTAGCAACTCGCTGAACCCAGATCTTAAACCCGATTTCCAATCGTCTGAAATTCCAATACAAATATCATATCGTCATAATTTGTCCGCACTTTCCCACCGGGACCCCTTTTCAAATTCAGATGACGAGTTGGGGGTCTGTAGGGGTTTTCTGTTATTTGTGCGTAAACTGACAAACGCATAAAATGACTACTTACTAATTAACTTTTCATTATCCATGTAAATAAAATTTCGATGAAATCTTTAATTTCAACCGATTCGTTAATACTGGTGTTATAACTGACCCAGTACATTCAAAGACTTTATCTTAAAATAATAATATTGTTATTCAGCCTTTTTTTTTAACGTATATTAATATTGTTATTAATTCAGAACAATCTATACATTCAGTCTTTGTTAATATTAATAATTTTATTAATTCAGAACAAACAACACATTTCAGTCTCTGTTAACGTATAGCACTGTTCTTATTTTTTTATATAAAAAAAACACGTCCAGTTTTTGTTAAAATATAACGTATTGTTTTTAATATAAAAAAAACCCAACCACTTCCATACTTTGTTAATATTAATATTTTTATTAATTCAGAACAACCAACCACATTCAGTCTTTGTTAACGTATAGCATTGTTGTTATTAACTTATAACAACCAACCAACCCAATCTTTATTCAAATATAGCATATTGTTATAATTTATTAAAAACCAGCCACATCCATAGCTACCGTCTTTGTTAATATTAATAATATTATCAATTCATATCAACCAACACATTTAGTAGCCATATTGTCATTCATTTACAAAACCATCCACATTCAGTCTTTATTAAAATATAGCATATTGTTATTGATATATTAAAAACCATCCACATCCAGTCTTTGCTAAAATAAAAATATTGTTATTAAATTATAAAAACTAACAACGTAGGCCTACAGTCTTTGTTACAGTATTGCAATATTGTTATTATTATTATTTTTTTTTTTTTTTAAAAACCCAGTCAAGTAAAGTCTTGATATACTGTAACAATATTGTTATATTAATTTATAAAAAAACCAACAACTAATAACGTCCAGTCTCTTTGTATAGAGTTAAAACATACTATAAAATGGTCATTTACAAATCTATTGTTTGAAAACTCTAATTCTTCAATATGTTGGCAACCGAAATGACGTATGTTTACAGTAAATGACGTCATGGAGATATAAACAATGGATATTAATTCAAGAATATTACAAGTACGGGAGATTAAAACTGTTACAAAGATTCCTCCCATTGTTAAACACCCCAACGCACAAGCGAATTAATGAAAAAACTAAACTATATGTTAGTCCCGAAATGACCTAGTGGATATTAAACCCCCATTTCTCTCTTTCACGAGTATGTCAATGATGACATTTGAACGATTGGACATATTGTGATTGTGAGTCAAGCAGTCTCCACCTCATCTCCGATTATCCTTATAACAATAAAACATGTATCTTGGATTACCAATTTTCAAGTATAAATAGTGGTGGATATATATATACAGACCACTGCTTCACAAAGCATTCTCCGACTTAAGTAAGGAATTGACTCTACTTACAATCACTGTTTATGAGAAATATCTTTGACCCAGAAACACAAAACTTTGCATATAGTTTCTTATTGATGTATTTGAATATTTGATACATTAAACCAATACAAAGTTTTATAAAAGGCTATATTTTAGTTCAAGTAAGACGATCAACTTTGAGTAAATTCTTAAATTAAATCTGAGAATGCTTTGTTAACTCGGGACCAAATCATTTGTATGTATTTTTACTCAACTTTTCATTTCGGCTTCCTATAGACCAGAGTCCTCATTCACGAAAACTTAAGCTTATATACTTTTAAAAACTTTTAAAATGTAGTCTTTCTATTGGTTAAGAAATAAACTTTTTACTAAAATTGTAATTAAATTAATTAAAACGCAAAACTTTATGGAATTTAATAGGAGACATTTTTAACAACGCTTCTCTTGTCGTTCAGATTTTAACTTTAAATATTTTAATTAATAAGGCACCAAGTTACTTTACGGTAAGAATTTCACACACCATCAAATATTATTATGATTATATTTTTTTTTTAAAGAAGGGTTATTAGGGCGTTTATGTCCTTAATAATTAAAGGGGGGGTGGCCGAATGGTTAGCACGTGCGTGCTGTATCATACGGTCTGTCATTGAGTCAACTGGCGGGGTTTCGATTCTCCGGTTGTACATGACAAGAAGTAGGGTCGCCTGTCCAACCTCGTGGGTTTTCTCCGGGTCCTCCGGTTTCCTCCCACTGCTAAAGACCCCTACGCGCAAGCGATTTATTGAAATAAAATTGAACCATGTGTTAGTCCCGAAATGACCTAGTTTGTGTCGAGTGGACGTTAAACCCATCTCTCTCTCTCTCTCTCTCTCTCTCTCTCTCTCTCTCCTTTATAATTAATTTCAGACATTTAAAATTGAACAATTGGTTTCGGGATATAATCCACCCAGACAGAGCCCCAATAAATATGCAAAGACAACCGAGCTATTTGGTTCACAATGGAAGAAAAGAAGTCCCCGATGATTCCACGAACAATACCCGTACCGTACAAATCATTCTTTAACGGTGTTATTCGACTTTACTACCCAAATAAATTATTCCATCCTATACTATCGTAGCACTTATTACAAGAATACGTGAATAAATGGTCGATTAAGAGGAGAAAGGAATATTCTATTGTTATAATCTGTTATCAACTAGTTGTGGTTTCCTATAAATTACATATTGACACAATTTAGCGGATATATTCTTATTAGTTAATTGTAAGCCGATCCCAGTACATAATTTTTAGATAAAGTCTATTTTAAAAATATAAATATTACACAGATAAAGATAAATTCTATTTTATAAATAGTGAACCATCATTAAACTGCAAATTACAATATGGTGAAAATTAAACCTCTAAAAGAAACCAAAAAAATAAATCCAAATATGGTTAAATTGTCAATACTCATCATCCTCTGAAATGAAATGAAAATGAAATGGGGTTTAACGTCATTCCGTTCTGCTCCGAACTGGGCTAATGAAGATGGGCATATGCCATACAGTGTGCTATGAGGGAAATTTTGCCCAGACAGCGGCCCTACGGCCTACTCTTATATCAATTTCCAACTTTAAAGGGAACTTGACAGAGATCTATTCTCGAAGTATGAAGTAGATGAATGTTAAATGATAAGTGATCAGTTTTAATGTATTTTAAAAATGATCAGGCCGTGCATTAGTTTATAGTTACGGAAATACAAATGACGGATAAGGTTTCTCTATACAGGGGCGCTGCCTGGACAAAATTTCCCTCATAGCACACTATATGGCGTATACCCGTCTTCATTAGCCCAGTTTAGGAGCAGAACAGTAGAACGTTAAACTCCATTTCATTTCATTTCATTTCTTTATAGAGGATAGTTATTGAAGAATAATTAAAAAGTATTAAAAAAACTTTCGATTCATTATATCGGTGTAAATACTGAATGGAAGTCAACTATTTTCAAACTACTATTTATTTTACATTGAACTTTTAATAATATCATCACACTAAAGTTATATTTGAAAATAAATACCGTAAACAAAATTAATTGTATAAATTTCATATTCTTAACCTCAGTTTAATAATCCAGATTATTTAAATATACATTATGCAAGAGCTAAATCTGTCTATTACAGGTCTTTCTTTAGGCCTGGAATGTTATCTAAATTATTAATTACACATTTATTAACATGGCAAGACCATAATCAACTCTTGAAGTCATGTGTCCGATTTTCATTGGATTTGAATCCGATTTGTTGTTCAATGTCCGCTGATGATTAAACGTAAAACTGGATAATCGAGACTTTGTTAATTATCGTGACGAGAGGTAACAATGATAATCGAGACTATAGAGATCTTTAAATGAGGTTTTCCCGGCTTTGAGTGAAGCAATTTGACTGAAATCTTCAGCATGATCCATTTACACCTTCTTGTGTTTAACTATTATAGTGAGAGCTGCCAGTTGTTTATACAATCTTCGATAATGTATATTTAAAGGGACAATAACACTCTTGCTGGCTTGAAAGCTCCAGAAAATAAATAATATCTCTATCTAAGTACTAGATGTTTAAGTGTCCTACCTGTTGTGTAAATTATCCATTACATCCTATTTTAATTGTCCAGAGGGTTTGAAAATATTTTTAAATCGAAGTTTCATTTGAAAAGGTTTACGTTAGACGTTTTAAACCATTATGTTGAATTTTTCAAAAATTTTAAATAAGGTGTGTTAAGATGAAATTTGTATCATCAATTAATTGAAATATTCTAAAATAGTACAATTTGTTGACCAGAATAAAGATTGGGACATATTATTCAGTTACAACAAGAGTGGTATTGAGCCTTTAAACCTCAGTGTCTGTTCGGCGAGAAATATGACAAGAGGACACTTTAATTCTAAATCGATTGCAATTGAGTCTTCAGACAAAGAACCTTTACATTGCACTCAAAGTTTTGTAAAGTGTGGGAACATTAATATTGCTTAAGTTTGACGACATGTTCGGCATATCTACTGATTACAAACAGCCATTTTTATTTGTCTTAGATAAGTAACGTAATAATAATGTTGGCGATCTGACTTGTTGTGTAATAAATCGGAAGTCGTATAACTCCTAAACCAGAACTGGTTGTTCAACGCCACCTGACCCAAACCACTCCCTGACTCGAGCTGTTTTTACATCCAAAATTTCAGCCTCGGGTAGGCCTACACCTAGTATTACCGTCAACCTCGAGTAGGCCTACACCTAGTATCACTGCCAACCTCGAGTAGGCCTACACCTAGTATCACCGTCAACCTCGAGTAGGCCTACACCTAGTATCACTGCCAACCTCGAGTAGGCCTACACCTAGTATCACTGCCAACCTCGAGTAGGCCTACACCTAGTATCACTGCCAACCTCGAGTGGACTTCGTAACGCTGTCAATCCTGTGGTACAGGACGGAGGACCTGCCAAGGACAACTGTCTGGTCGTTCGGATCTCGTGTACACAATGGGGTACACGTAAAAGATCCCTTGGCAGTTGGAATTCGTTACAAGAGTAGGCCTAAGCGCCACCGTCGGGGTAAAATCTTACTCATAGCACACTGCAAGGCGTATGCCCGTCTTCATTAGCCCAGTCGCAGCAGAACAGTAGGACGTTAAACCCATTTTATTTCATTTCCAATATATCACGGTCACCTAGACCGTTCATGTACATTAGATATATCAAACAAATATTTAGATCGGGCTGTAATCATGGTGACAGGAGATATGTAATATGTCGTGATGTAATATATTTTCAATTGTCGTCGGGACAACTTAAATACTTTTGTAGACAATCATTTCCATTTTTAAAATTTAATTTTTAAAATTTTGTAATTGTCATCAAATCTTCCGGGAGTTGTCGTGGGGACATATAATTAATATCATTCCGTGATGTTTCTAATTTTTAACATAAATAATCTTTTAAATTTGACAGTATTTGTCATCCCGCCCTAGGTCAGGTCGTCGTTATTGTTTATATTTGGTTATGTGATTTTAATCTTGTTCCGTGATACTTTATAAGACATATAATCTTTTCTTTTTTTTTCCTTTTTTTTTGATCGGATATTATTTGTCATCGCGCCCCTGGTTCAGTTCATCGACACAAATATTTTATCACTTTATTTTTCTAGAAGGGTCACTGTAAAGTTGATAACGTTGATTAAGCAAGAAATATAAAATGAAATGAAATGAAATGGGGTTTAACGTCCTACTGTTCTGCCCCCTAACCTGGGCTAATGAAGACGGGCATACGCCATACAGTGTGCTATGAGGGAAATTTTGCCCGGACAGCGGCACTACGGCCTACTCTTATATCGAATTCCAACTGCCAAGGGATCTTTTACGTGCACGTTTTTCGTCCCATCCGAACGACTGCACAGCTTTCCTTGTCCGTCCCTCCGTCCTGCATCACTGACAAGGGAGAACCACGCCGGAAAATCTGGATGAACTTTCTCGGCCAATGCAGGGATCGAACACCCGACCCCCAGGCTAGCGAGCTAGCGTCTTACCCACCTAGCCACGTGATCCCCCCAAGCAAGAAATAACTTTTATAAATGAAAATATACGACACTCGGCAGTTTATATACATAATGTATATTAGTAATGTGTGTCAGTAAGATGTTAAACGAGTGACTATTGAATGATATACACCACTATTGTCCAGGGGCCTGTTTCACGAAATTTTAACTGAGATAAAATCCAAATTCTTTACTCAAATCTCGGACATAACTTCTGTAAACTTGTCATTTTGTACCAACCTTCGATACTACTGTCTACCATTGTGATGCATTCGATAATATTTATCCATTTTTGTGAAGAAAATCGATGAATTCATTTTATTTTATCGAATTTATCGTGACCGCTTACACTGTATGACGTATGCCCGTCTTCATTAGCCCAGTATAGGAGCAGAACAGTAGGACGTTTAACCCCATTTCATTTCATTTAATTTATATTTCAATAAGAAAATATGTTTTATAACTGTTTAATGTAAGCCATGACTTAATGAACACCCCAGCAGGGAGATCAAAATATGTCCTGTGTCAGGTAATACTTGAAATGACTGGACTAAAAAATGTCGATATAATTTTATGGAATACAGAGAGAGAGAGAGGGAGAGAGAGAGAGAGAGGGGGCAACGTCCACTCGACACAAACTAGGTCATTTCGGGACTAACATATGGTTCAATTTTATTTCCATAATTCGCTTGCGCGTAGGGATCTTTAGCAGTGGCAGGAAGCCCGGAGGAACCAGAGAAAACCCACGAAGTTGGACAGGCGACCCCAATCCTTGTCACGTACAACCGGGTATTCGAAACCACGCCAGTTGACTCAGTGACAGACCTTATGATATAGCGTGCACGTAGGACGTGGGGCCCATTTCATTTCATTTCATCCCCCACCCCATCTGTATCCGTTGTCATTAAATTTATTACTTGTTGGTCTCAGGATGAAATATGTAGCGTGGTCAGTGTTGACCGTTGTCATTGAACTCATCAGTTGTTTATTCCAGTTTGAACTACATGTATATGTAGAGTTGTCAGTGTTGATAAGAAGTCAGACATCATTTCTTTCCCATAAACAACGGAAAACTCTAGATCGGAGACGGTCCTGAACATGTGACGTCATATATGTGGATTATACGTTAGAGTAAGGGTTAGCCTTGGTCCAGGGTTGGGGTTAGATCTAGCCCTGTTTACATCTAGAAACTTTGAAAAAAATCTGCAGGTCCTAACCCTAACCCACAATCCACATAATATGACGTCGTATGTTAAAATAGGCAGGACCGTCTCCAATCTAGCTTTCTCCATAAACAATCGTTTTATTTTTATCCCTACGCTCGGCTACACATGACAGACATTATATTCCTGGGGAATATGCTGGTTAATCCCTCTAGAACTGGTCATCAATAAGTTTTTATATTGATCAATCAAACTACAATCAATCCCATATTATAATCCCTAATGTCGATATTCCCTATAAATAATTTATACCTGTTTTTTTTATGTGATTGTACTGAATGTGAAGAAGGCAGAGAATATTCTTATAATAAATTCTATTTGAATGATAATACATCATCCATGATGGTAAACTTCCTGGTAGAGTGCGGGAGAGAGAGAGAGAGAGAGAGAGAGAGAGAGAGATGGAGAGAGAGAGAGAGAGAGATGAGTCTTAACGTCCAATCGATCGACCCAACCAGCCCCCACCCCACCCCACCTCCTGTAACAAGGTATAAGAGAGAGAGAGAGATGGAGAGAGAGAGAGAGAGAGAGAGAGAGAGATGGAGAGAGAGATAGAGAGAGAGAGAGTAATGGGGTTTAACGTCCAATCGAACAACTATGCTCCTCCCCCTCGCACTTTCTTTGTAACAATATACATGTATGTATAAGAAAATATATTAAATATTCTATCACAGTCAGTTTATTTGAGAGAATTAATTGATTAAAGTTTGTTTTAAAAGTGAAATGAAATCGGGTTTTAACGTCTTCCGAGTTCACAAAGCATTCTCAGACTTAAGTTAATAATTTACTACACTGGGCCCTGTTTCACGAAATTTTAACTAAGCTAAAATCCAAATTTTAGTAATTTGATTGGATAATATTAGATTGATTTTAGTGCTTAGCCCATCAAAATTGAAGTATCTACTAAAATTATGATTTTATCTTAAGTTAAGATTTTGAGAAACAGGGCCCTGTTTATGAGAAATATCTTTGATCCAGAAACACAAAACGGTGAACATATTTTCTTATTTTTGTATTTGATACATTAAAACAACAAAAGTTTTATAAAGGGCTATATTTTAGTTAAAATAAGACGAACAATTTTGAGTAAATTCTTAACTTCAGTCTGAGAATGATTTGTGAACTCGGGGCCTAAACGACATGCAGTTGCTACGAGAGAAGGACATCATGTCCGGATACCAACAAGACACGGCATGCAGAGGGAAATCATGTCCGGATCCCGCTATTTCCGCCTACTCTTCGTCGAATTCCAACGAACAAGGGATCTTTAACGTGCACCTATTGTGTAGACCCGTTGAGCCACAGCGAGTCTCATGTTATATGAAACAGGACAACTTAAACAGAATTGTCTGTTTAATATAAATTGGCTTTAAAGAATTATTTCAAGCTATTTAAAATGATAATATGGAAGTAGTCTTTCTGCTAAAAATTATGGAATTATTTTAAAACTTTGTATTCTTGGACCTTGCTTTTATTTTTTGTCTTTTATTTTGATGTGAATATTTATGATGTAGCGTCTTATATTATTATTTTCATTTTTTTTTTAAACACTATAATTTTTTTCACTTGAAAATGAATTTGAGAACATACAGAACATATATACAACAAGAACATATAAAAATACAAAATATAAAATTATTTGAGATTTAAATATAAGCTAAACATTTATATATTTATACAGTTGTCCGTTCCGTTATTTTATATTTGGTTTACTATTTTTATATGGCACCAATGTAGTAGTGCTGCAAACCCCTCCCCTCCATATAAGACCTATCTAAACGTGAAGTATTATTTGGTATATTATGTATAGACGGGATTATTTGGACGTTAGAAACGTTTTGACAATTTTAAAAAGTTATGAACAGTGTTAAAAATCAATTGATTTTGATCATAATCCTTGAGTGTCATTTAGTGATTGAGTACATTAAAAAAACACAACACAATTTATATGGAATACAATCCCTAGTTTATACACATATAGCACGACGTTTCGACAAGTATTCTCGTATCGTTCATCAACTGAGAGGACAATCTGGTTATTTAATAAAATACTAATATCTTGAAAATGCTGCTCAAGTAAATCAATAATTTGTCCTCGGACACCAGAATGCAGGGAGAATACTAATATATAATGGTAACAATCTTCAAAATTAGAGTTTTGCATAGTTATAGATTGTAAATATGATATTAAAACGACAGTCTTCGTTGTTAATTTAAAATAATTTCAAATAATTTTAGATTAAAACATAGAAGTTTTTATTAAAGAAAATAAAATATGCCTTTTAAAGAAGATGTATTAGTACACCGACTTTCTTCCTTCTTTTGACTATATGCAGTCATCTGTAATATGTTGGGGGGGGGGGGGGGTCATATTCAGGACCTATTCTTATATCAGAATATTCCGTCCAACAAATAAGTTGCCATGGGTTTTGAAACGGTACACAAATGTACATCATTTCAATACAGAAATTAGTCCTCAGTTTATTTCTACGTAAATGATATGAAAATATATTTGTCTTCACAAAATAATATTTGTGCCATGAGTATTAGTAAAATTACATGTCGCAAGTAGACAATAATTGGAAGTTGGCACAAAAGGAAAATAGTACGGAAATACTACGAATATAATCATACATAGTTCAACTGAGACCGTTTTTTCGGCGCCATTGGTGCTTTTGTGTGGTCTGTCGGGATGTGTGTGATCTCGCTCGTGCAATTCTCGCCTGATTTCTTACAAAAATTATAAATATCTGGAGGGAAATTACACGCGCGCGCGTGACCTCGTGACTCGAGAGACATATATGATTTTATTAAAGTTAACACAGTGAAACTAATTGGAGAAATGTTGAAATCTTGGGAGATTTGAGATCAGAGAAAATAGAATTAGTCCTTCTCTTTGCCGCCAAAATGTTTCCCGCCAATACGAAAAGGTGTTGTAATTAGCTACTGAATTAACGCCTATAAAATTACCACGTGACAATAATGGCGATCGGGTGTTTAAAAAAGGGCGATTGTTTTGCAGTGTGTGATCTTGCTTCGCTCTTTTACGTACATTTCGAATCCCCGGTTGTACGTGACAAGGAGTAGGGGCGCCTGTCCAACCTCGTGGGTTTTCTCCGGGTCCTCCGGTTTCCTCCCACTGCTAAAGACCCCTACGCACAAGCGAATTATTGAAATAAAATTGAACCATGTGGTAGTCCCGAAATGACCTAGTTTGTGTCGAGTGGACGTTAAACCCCATTTCTCTCTCTCTCTCTCTCTCTCTCTCTCTCTCTCTCTCTCTCAATATATCTATAATATGTGTCGAGGGCATCGGTAAGAGATTTTTTAACGTCCACTCGAC
Source organism: Patella vulgata (assembly GCF_932274485.2). Taxonomy (NCBI): domain Eukaryota; kingdom Metazoa; phylum Mollusca; class Gastropoda; family Patellidae; genus Patella; species Patella vulgata. The sequence continues at coordinate 3,526,257 of NC_065881.2, forward strand.
ACAGACGTTTGAATTAACATATCGTTCAGTTTTATTTCAATAATTCGCTTGCGCGTAGGATTCATTAGCAGTGGAGGGAAACCGGAGGAACCCGAGAAAACCAACGAGGTTGGACAGACGGCTGACCCTACTCCTTTTCACGTATAAGCAGGGAGTCGAAACCACGCCAGTTGACTCAATGCAACCTTGTGATCTACCGAGAACCAATGACGGATAGTGTTCGCAAAAGATGACGTAGTATATATAAAAACAAGCCAAAATGTCCCAGCCCGGTCAAAATGTTCCCTGTCGCATTGCAATAAAATTTAGAATGTTCCATATTGCTTATGATATGTTTAGATTATATAGTTTGCCATCATTGCCGATGTCTTGCTCTCCATCATAGACTTGAACGTGGATTATCTCTGGCTTATGTAGATTCGTCTCCCCAGAACTTGGGATTAATAGAAATAAAGATATAACCAGTGTTGACTGGACGATAAAACTTATTTTATATATGGGTTGGGATAAATAATTTAGATAAATAATTTAGCTCAATATTAATTCATTCATTCATTCATTCATTCATTTATTTTTTTATTTATTTATAACAGATTAATTAACAATAAATTAAATAATTTTTCTTATGACGAATCTGTATTTCTCCATTTCAGGTAGTTCTTAAATGTCAGAACCAACCATTATTGTAAATAAAAGGTCAGCGCGTGATGTACCGGAACCAATAAATGGTTTAAGAGAACGGTATTAAGTGAACCGGAAACTGTTCAGCACCAACGGGAAAAACAGAGGAAGCACTCGATCTCATTAATTTCCGAGCTAGAAAAACTTTTGGTAATTTTTACAGATCAATATTCTGCAATGTTTCACTGTAATTACGGGAATAATTTATATTTAATTTGATTTAGAAATCTCTAAATTCTTTCTATAAATGAAATGAAATGAAATGGGGTTTAACGTCCTACTGTTCTGCTCCTAACCTGGGCTAATGAAGACGGGCATACGCCATACAGTGTGCTATGAGGGAAATTTTGCCCGGGCTGCAGCGCTACGACCTACTCTTATATCGAATTCCAACTGCCAAGGGATCTTTTACGTGCACGCCAATGTGTACACGAGTCCTCGGTTTTTCGTCCCATTGGAACGACTAGACAGCTGTCCTTGTCAGGCCCTCCATCTTGCATCACTGACAAGGGGAAACCACGCCGGAAAATCTGGATGAATTTTTTCGGCCAATGCAGGGATCGAACACCCGACCTCCAGGCTAGCGAGACAGCGTCTTACCCACTTAGCCACGTGATCCCCCCTTTCTATAAAACTCGAGTGAACGTATTAATTAATGAACGTCAGGGAGGTGGGGGTGTTCTTTTAAATTGACTAGATACAGTTCACCCCATTTCATTTCATGCTTGCAATGTCTCATTCTCCCATGTATGCCTCGCTATCCAGCATTCTGTAGAACGGGTTATCCAGCTCACATTTTAAATATATGCCAAATACTATTCAATCTGATTACAATACAGATCTATATTTCGTTTCGTTTTTTATACTTTCGATGACCTACACTACATGAAGATCTGATCGTTTGTAGTGGGAGGTCACGTCAGGGGTCAAAAGACCGACTTATGACCATATGACGTCAGACATGTGATTAACCAATCAGCATTGATGTTACTAGTGGATTACCCACAGTTCCGTGAAAAACACGCCGTAACAGACCGTTTCATTGGCTTATCCCTGACACCATTCAGAACACGAGTTAAATAACAACTCTTCCAGATCCAAGTGTAGTAAAGACAAGTAAAACGAAATTTTGAACTATAAAAACGAAACGAAATAGGATCTGTGTTTTAACCAGATTGAATACTATCTGTACGACTTCAAATGTTTCATTTAAAGTCAAAACATTAAATTTAAAAATATTAACTGAGATAGAAACATTATTTACCTTGCCGAGTCTTTAGAGTATGGTTTCATTTCTTTGTTGATATTTGGAGGCAAATTAGTAATTGTTTTAACATTGGATCATTATCATGATGCGGTACAATACATTCTACACACGGAGATTCATCTACTTCTTACTTCAAGAATAGATCTCTGTCCTAAATGGCCGTCATATTTAAAAATTAGTATACAGTTTTGTTATGTGGTTCTATTCTGTTTCACATCTGTCATACACACAAAGATTAAATAAACTATTTTAATTTTATTAAATTGAAAGTATAATAAATGCTTTACTAAATTCTCAATTTTTTTTTTTGTGTTTTCGACTAAAATCGTCGATTTAGAAATTAAAATGTCGGTCAACTAGCTTAGTGTCTGTTCTCAAGCGGAGCTAACTGTAGACAGACAGCCTATGTTGTAGAAATGAAATAAAATGAAATGGAGTTTAACGTCCTACTGTTCTGCTCCTAACCTGGGCTAATGAAGACGGGCATACGCCATACAGTGTGCTATGAGGGAAATTTTGCCCGGGCAGCGGCACTATCGCCTACTCTTATATCGAATTCCAACTGCCAAGGGATCTTTTACGTGCACGTCCTGCATCACTGACAAGGGAGAACCACGCCGGAAAATCTGGATGAACTTTCTCGGCCAATGCAGGGATCGAACACCCGACCTCAAGGCTAGCGAGCTAGCGTCTTAACCACTTAGCCACGTGATCCCCAGCTAGTTGTAGAAAGACAGCCTAAGTTTGGTAAGGTGTAAAGCTGCCACTTGGAATGATGCTGTGTAAAGCTTCACCTTTGAATGTTGCTGTCTAATGTTGCCACTTGGAATGTTGCTGTCTAATGTTGCCACTTGGAATGATGTACGTGCTCGTAGTCCAATTGTTTAGGATGCTCGTTTTAGTTTATTGTTTCAATTGTTAAAACTATTTGAGCATCAAAGAAACCTTGTAGAAAACCTGTATAAATCACATACGGTTTTGTCACTAATTCAAAGATTCGGTGTGATGTAATTAGATTATAATATAGAATTAATTTTTGATCATGGTCAATAACTGTGTCGTTTGATTTGATCATAAGCTACATGATGATTTGTTTTTATTATATTTAAAGGTAAGGCGTCTCTTAGTTTTATTTTGAATTGTTTCTCACAATAAAATGTAATCTATTATATAATGCTTGTATTTCATGTATTCTATGTATCCAATAAATTTTGATGATTATTCTCGTATTAATAATTGGTTTGTTGATGGTTATTCTGGCCCCTGCTTCACAAAACATTCTCAAACTTAAGTTAAAAATTTACTCAACTTTCAATCACTGTTAATGAGAAATATCTATGATCCAGAAACACAAAACTTTACACATAGTTTCTTTTTCATGTATTTGATACATTAAAACAACAACAGTTTTATAAACACCTATATTTTAGTTAAAATAAGGCGAACAGTTTTGAGTAAATTCTTAAATTAAGTCTGAGAATGCTTTGTGAACCGTGGCCTGATGTTGTTGCTCTTTAAGAAAACACCAAATAATGATGACAGTAAACTATTTCGTGCTTTGATTTGATAAAATTCCATAGAATTGGCCAGCATGGTTTGCATTTGTCAGTAATTGGCAAGGAATTGTGTCTAGTCGTTAGGATGGGACGACAAACCGAGGCCCCGTCAATCTAATTAAAATACAGATCTATATTTCGTTTCGTTTTTTTATACTACATGAAGATCTGACCGGTTATAGGTGGCGTCAGAGGTCATACGAGCGGCTTTTGACACTATGACGTCAGGCATTTGATTAACCAATCAGCATTGATGTTACTAGTGGATTACCCACAGTTCCGTGCAAAGCACGCCTAAAGCTCACCGTAAGAGACTGTTTCATTGGTTAATCCCTCACATCATTCAGAACACGTCAAGGGTGACAACCCTTCCAGGTCCTAGTGTAGTAAACTTTGTAAAGACAAGTAAAACAAGATTTTGAATTATAAAACGAAACGAAATAGGATCTTTGTTTGATTGAGATCCCGTATACTGAAATGAAACAGGGTTTAACGTCTTACTGTTCGGGGGGGAGGAGGGGGGTGTCCGATTGGTTAGCACGTGTGTGCTGTATCATAAAGCCTGTAATTGAGTCAACTGGCGTGGTTTCGAATCCCCGGTTGTACGTGACAAGGAGTAGGATCGCCTGTCCAACCTCGTGGGTTTTCTCCGGGTCCTCCGGTTTCCTCCCACTGCTAAAGACCCCTACGCGCAAGCGAATTATGTAAATAAAATTAAACCATATGTTAGTCCCGAAATGACCTAGTTGTGTCGAGTGGACGTTAAACCCCATTTCTCTCTCTCTCTCTCTCTCTCTCTCTCTCTCTCACACTCTCTCTCTCACTCTCTCTCTCTCTCACTCTCTCTCTCACTCTCTCTCTCACACTCTCTCTCTCTCACTCTCTCTCTCTCTCTCTCACTCTCTCTCTCTCTCTCTCTCTCTCTTACTCTCTCTCTCTCACTCTCTCTCTCTCTCTCTCTCTCTCTCTCTCATACTGTTCTGTGCTATGGAGGATATTTTGCCTACAACAGCAGCGCTACGGCCTACTCTTATATCGAATTCAAACTGCCAAGGAATCTTTAACGTGCACGCCAGTGTGCACATTCGAACGTCTATACTTTGTCCATTGCCTGGCCTTCGATCCTGCATCACTGACAAGGAGGAACCCCGATGAACTTTCTCGGACAACGCAGGAAACGAACACGGGAGCTTCCGGTTAGCGAGTCAATGTCTTGCTCACTGAGCCACCGTGGCTCCCCCGGTCCCGTGCACATCTAGGCATCCCTTTTTTTTTATAAAGAATACAATTGACAGTTGATATTTGATGAAGAGTATAGTCGAAAGCGTCGCTGTCCGGGCAAAATGTCCCTTCAGTAGCCCGGTTGTTGCAGAACAGTGGGACTTTAAAGGGACAATAACACTCTTGTTGACTTGGCAGCTCCAGAAAATAAAAAAATAGCCTTATTCTAAGTACTAGGTGTGTAAGTGTCCTACCTGTTGTGTAAATTGTCCATTAAATCCTATTTTACTTGTCCAAAGGGTTCAAAAATATTTTTAAATCCAAGTCACACATGAAAAGCTTTACGGCAGGCTTTTCAAATCATTTAGTTGAATTTTTCCAATTTTTTAAATTAAGTGTGTTAAGATGAAATTTGTATCATCAATTAATTAGAATATTGTAAAATAGTACAATTTGTTGACCAGAATAAAGATTGGGACATATTATTCAGTTACAACAAGAGTGGTAATGGGCCTTTAAACCCCATTTCATTGTTAATATCTTACTTTAAGCAATGAATTCGTTATAAAAAAATAAATGACTGCTTGTTGGTTATAAGCATTGAAGAATAAACGATATTGTCCCGACATTTCAGTGATAAATGTTCATCTTATTTTCATGAAGTCCACGATCTGCCCAATTAGAGAAAATAAGAAGCAATTCCTATCTGTATACCAAACCAGTTACAATAAAGCTGAAGAATATTGACTCCATGTCTGGATGACATAATCTTTAAAATAGACCTCCCTCTCTCTCACTCACTCTCTCTCTCTCTCTCTAAAAAACTGCTCATATTAGAAACACTGTAAAAGTGTCGAACAATTTACGTTTATTTAGAATTTAAGACCACGTGCCGTATCAGTAGCAGGTGTATGAAGTCACGAGACAATGACGGCACAGGGTATCGCCTGCTAATTTTTTCCCGCCAATTAGAAGCAGACAGGAATCTGATCTGACAGATCCGAGGGCAGACGATATGGTTGGTATCTGACTTCTGGATTCGGGGATCATTAAAAAGGGGTGATAACCGCGGTGCCATATGGGGCCAGGTCATAATCTGTGAAATCCAAAACCCAAATCATAGCCTTCCAGAAACTAAGTCCAGTCTCAATCAATCAAATAATTCTATCGTCACAGCGACCCTTGGTTTTTGTTCTTAAAATCTAAACATAATCACTTTTTGAAACTAAACTGATTCAATTTCCCATTCACTAAGGGCCACACAGGGTTTTGTAAATAAAAATAAATTAAATGGTGTTTAACGTCCCACTGTTCTGCTCCGAACTGGGCTAATGAAGACGGGTCTGGACAGCGGCACTACGGCCTACTCTTATATCAAATTCCAACTGTAAAAGGGTCTATTAGGTGCATACGATACATCAGTTTTTCGTACTATCCGAACCACTATACCTGTACCACTGACAAGGGGAAATCAAGCTGAAAAAAAACCTTTAGAACCCCCTCTACCACCCCCGCCGTAGCACTCCTTCTACCACCCCCGTTTCCATCGCACTGCAAATGTAACCATACAAATGAAAATATTCAGTGGAGCGTATGTCTCACAATCACCCAGAACCCCCTCTATCACCCCCACTTCCGTCGCATTGCAAATGTAACCATACAAATGAAAATATCCTATGGAACGTAATGTATGGAAAATATCCTATGGAACGTAACGTAGCGTATGACTCACAACCACCCAAGTAAGAACAAAACATTCTGTTTGTAGTCCCTATGTAGCAGCAAGAATTGGAACCCCTAATTTAATTAATGTGGGACCTGGTCGTTGATGTCTTTAACATCCATTACGCTATTTTATTAACTGCCCCTTTATTAACAACCCCCTCTATAATAGACCCTGTATTAATAGACCCTATTATCTTATTACAGCTATCAGGGTATTCTAAGGTTACTTCTGGTCCTTCAAGTGGCAGATTGTTACAATTTGTCTTGTCGTCAAAGAGTTTAAAGTATTCAATAATTATAACGCCTCGCTCTCCTCACTAAACACACCGATGGCCGAACTAATGGCTGTAATTACAAGGGGGGACAATTCAACCATCTAACTCTCTAATTATAAAGATCCGTTAGGTATCTAGAGATTTTATTATTCTATTGTATTGAGTGGTTATTATTGGCGGAATGGGCGGGTTGGTTATTAAGAAGACGTATCACCAGGGTTTTGTGGATTAAACGACGAGATGTCCTCAAGTCTAACGACAGACGGTGTACAATATGTCAAATTTACATTACCGATAAACAAACTATGTTCTTGAACACACGCATGTGTTTAAGGCGATTAGCGAAGGTGCCAAACCGATATTAGGATTTATGGAAAATTCTCTTACTAAATACAGAACGCAAAAATAAAAATAAAACAAAACTACTCCCATTTATCAACCTAGCGATTGGATTTATGGACATTTCTATCATCAACTATAGGGTTAGCGATGTTTGCGACGGTGCCAAACCGGTATTAAGATTTATGAAAAATTCTCTTACCAAATACAGAACACAAAAATAAAAATAAAACAAGACTACTCACATTTATCAACATAATGCTTTAAGGCGATTAGCGGGGCTGCCAAACCGAATTAGGATTTATGGAAAATTATCTTACTAAAACAAAACACAAACGTACAGCAAATCCCAGGACTATTCAACTTGTCACCGTTCTGACGTTAAGTCTCGATTTATGAAAATTTCTATCTACAAACAAAGAATAGGAGATGTTGCAATATCTTCGTTCTATCTTTAATTTATTTTATCAATTGTTTTTAATTTCTTTATTTGGTGGGTGGGGTGGATGGTGATCATAATTTGAACGATTTTGAATCCCGTCTATCAAACTACAATCTCTAAAAAGGGATATCTGTCCAGTATTGTGAAAGGGATACCGGTTCAATAATGTCCTATTCATTATTTATAAAGATGCGATGAATTAAAATCTTAGACGAAAGGGGTTTTCCTTTTTATCTATAATATTTGGATTACCATTTTGTTTTCTTAATTAAAATTAGATAATCTATTTGAGAACCATTGTCATATTGGCGCGCACGTTAAAGACTCCTGGGAGTTGCAATTCGACGAAGTGTAGTCCGAAACGGTGCTGTAGGAGCAAAATGTCCGTCACGACGTAATGAACAATAAAAAAATATACATGAACACCACCTAAGTCTCTAACTCAATATCACCCAAAGTCTTCGACATTAAAAACACGACACTTATTTGTCAATTTAAATCAACATTGATGTTGTGATCTTACCGGGAAAAGATGGGCGTCTGATATCCAATATTTAAGCCAAATACACATTATACCATCAGTGCCATTTGTAACAAGGGACCCGAAGAACAAGTCGTGTCAAACGGTGACGCTATATTATTATCTGGAAAGCATGCGTAATAAATACTATCGGCGTAGACTTGAATAGCCAGACGCTAGAGATTGCCATTCGATTGAGACTTCTGGCGCATTTTGCCGAACATAAATGATTTGAAATTAGAGTAAAAAACAGAAACGATTGAATGTAAATCAGTTTATATACATCCATATTACATTATTATATGGATTGCGAACCATTTGTGTCAATTTCTAGGTCTCAAATATTAGCAATTTAGCTCCTTTAAATAATAAAAGTCATTAGTCTTACGACAATGAAAATTAATTTTAATGAAATATTTTTACTTGAGAAATGTTTTTAAATGGCTAATTATATTAGTTATGTCGAAAGTAGGCTACGGTCTTAGTTGTTTTCTACTTTTTTCGTTCTTGTTTTTTGTTATATCACCTGTTTATTACAAAGTACCTCATGTCAGTGAAATGGACGATGCTGTTAAAAAAATGATACGTATTATTATTAATATTACCAATACAGGTCCCTATCGACAGAGCACGTCAGTTCCGTGCATCATAGTAGAATTCTTTGACACCACTTCAGAATAAAGAATGTATATTATAAAACATCTGGGATCCACGGTGGCTAAGTGAGTAAGACGTTGGCTCGCTAGCCTGGATCCCTGCATTGGCCGAGAAAGTTTACCGGGATTTGCAGACGTGGTTACCCCTTGTCAGTGGTGCAGGACGGAGGGCCTGACAAGGACAGCTGTCTAGTTGTTCGAAAGGGACGAAACACTGAGGTCCCGTTAATACATTGGTATGCACGTAAAAGATCCCTTGGCAGTTGGAATTCGATATAAGAGTAGGCTATAGTGCCGTTGCCGTGGCAATATTTCCCCCATAGCACACTGTATGGCGTATGTCCGTCTTCATTAGTTTAGTCGGAGCAGAATAAAGAATTTATCTTATAAAACGTCTAAATTTCTCTTTCCAAGTGGAACAAAAACAAGACTATAAATTCTCAATGGTATAAAAAAAAGTCATCCAATAAGATTTGATAAGATCGTAAATATGTAGAAGTCAAGCATCGTCGACACCGTCTAAAGAATATTTAACAAGAACTAAGAAATACAAGACTATAAAACCTGGAGGCAAAATCCCTTGACACCGCCGGAACACAAAGCGCGTGTCACCGGGGAGACAGAAAAATGATATTAAATATGGCGCTCATTTTCAGCTTCATAAATTGTTGATTTGAAATGAGAAAGAGATTCGACGTAGCGGAATATATAAAGACGCTTGCTTTAGAGGAAGTTTTTTGGAGGATTTGTTGAGGTTCGCGAAGCATGCAACTGACTTGTGAATATTTTACGACAATTCTTTCGTGTAACCACCAGAATCTGGAAGACAAAGATGACCCTTTACGTCATTTAACTGTGTTGATTTTTTTTTTCATATTGATTCCTCATAAAATATGTATTAAGTGCCTGTATGCTACAATGGGTGTTTTTTGTATCCGTTTCTAAAAGATGTTTTTGAAGAACTGTTAAAAACACAACAGCCTTTGTTTAACTTTTTCTGGTTCGTTAAGTATTTATATCCACCGAGACCATTTTAACTTTCTTCGCTTGATTCGCTTAAAATACAAAAAACAAAACAACTTCAGTTTTACATTTAGATCGAATCTGACACAAACTTTTACACATTTTAAACAAATTTAAAAACGAATGAGTAATATTGAAATGAAATGATTGGGTTTAACGTCCTACTGTTCTGCTCCCACTGGGCTAATGAAGACGAGCATACGTCATACAGTATGGCCTATACTCTTATATCGAATTCCAACTGCCAAAGGATCTTTTACGTACACGCCAATGTATACACGGGACTTCGGTCTTTCATACCATCCGAACGACTAGACAGCTGTCATTGTCAGGCCCCCAAATCACCAGAAATAATAGCAACTTAGTGTCGTTCAGAAAGGCGGGAAATTGACTCCTGGAGCTTGGATAAGAAAACCTTCCATTGAAAATGAAATGAATTAATATTTTAGATTATTTATCTAAGTGGCTCCTTCTTCAACAAATTTAACCTTTACATCACTTGTGGGATAGAACCGCATTTTATTTAACTAATTCTTTTTAAAGATGCTTTATGTAAGACAAAGAGCTGACAGTTCTTGCTATGATAGTTAAACCCCGATTCATTTCTGTTGATTTTTTTACTTATCCGGGTTGTGCTCCAAATCGCTTATTTCGCCTAGAAGTTTTCAGAATTTTCTGCCAAAAATTCCTGGCAGTGCCAACGTACTGTTACTCCCCCACCAGCTATGCATGTCACTGGTTTCAAGGAAATGTATTGAAAACTGGTTATCGTGAAAATGTCATTTATATTGTTATATTTGTCGTTGAGTTTATCAGAAAGTAATTATTCGACAGGTTACACGTCTCCATACAATAAAATCATAAAATCGTCTGTTTCTACAATATTTCATTACTTCTAGCTCAGAATACCACCAACATATACTCTCGTCCTAATCCCTAGAGTCACGTGATTGATGATACAAGATCCCAACTTATGAATATTCAATAGTTATTTGGTAAGATATAGTGGCATGCAACATGACAAGAAATAGATGGCTTAAAATCCAATAGAGTTGTCACTCCTATGGGACTCTTTAACCATTGAAGATCGCGATATATTTATTACAACGTTTTCTTCTTCATCTTTGATGGATGATGGAGAAAAAAATTAGTTCTACTAAAGCTCGGCCCGGAGGCGACCATCGCCCATCTGTCTTCCCCGTCGCCTTGTAGTTTCTGGGGTTTTTTTGTAATAGTTCATAGTAGGGGAGGTAATATCGACAAAACGCTCGCTCACGTCTCGCGCACAAAAGAAGAAAGAAGAAACTAGTTTTTTAGGTAATGAGCTTTCCTGGTACCCCTTTCCCTAAAGACCCATTTTTCATTCTAAAAACATGAGTTAATAGCCCCGAAATTATTCGTCCCATTTTACAAAAAGCGGTCATTAATATCAGACTGTCAAAAGAGTGACTCTGCCTTCCTCGCGCTTCGTCGTTTAATTTTCCGGATTTGAGCACTGCTAATAAAATTCTCACTAATCTTCAAACAAATTAATACACTTGTACAGAAGTTGTTTAAAAACACGAATTACAGATACAACATAAAACATACGTTAAATTCTACCGAGAATACAACACAATAAATACTATTCTCCTGGCGGCCATCTTTAATTCTTCTTATTGCTAAAACTAACAAGGGGAAATAAAAACGAAACGAATTTATTACAATTGTAAGAAGAAAGGAAACGAAATGCTAATAATTTTAGTCTTTAGTAGAAGCGTCTCTATGCTCGTTGTTAGCGTTTATGGGTTTTCCAACTCGAGAATTCTAGGCCATTAATTGTCATCTTCCTTCCATGCCAAACTTGCATATTTTTATCTCTGTTCTGAAACACAATTAATTCGGATGTCATATCTTGAACAGTTATAAATATGTCTTTTATTTGCATTTATAAATTTGATCTATTATATCAAAAGGCGACCCGTTATAAAAACACTGAAGATAAATTAAATTTTCATCATTATGTAATAAATAAATATGAAAATGTACATCAGATTTAGGGTCGTCTGTGTACCCTCCTGGGGTTTCCACGGTGTCCTCTCACTGCTAAAGACTTCTACACGCACCAAAACAGCTAATGAAGACGGGTGTGCTTTAAAAAACACTACATAATAATAAAAACACTACATAATAATAAACACTACATAGTAATAAAAAAGAAAACACTAAATAATTATAAACACTACATAATTAACATGAAACACGAAATGATAATAAATAAGAAAACACTAAATAATAAGAAAGAGAGAGAGAGAGAGAGAAATGGGGTTTAACGTCCACTCGACACAAACTAGGTTATTCCGGGACTAACACATGGTTCAATTTTATTTCAATAATTCGCTTGCACATAGGCGTCTTTAGCAGTGGGAGGAAACCGGAGGACACGGAGAAACCCATGAGGTTAGATAGGCGAACTACTTCTTGTCGTTCAACCGGGGAATCGAAACCATGCCAGTTGACTCAATGACAGACCTTATGATACAGGCGTGCACGTGCTAACCATTCGGCCAACTACCCCCCCCCCCCAACTAAATAATAATCAACACGAACACACCAATAAACCCGAAACACTAAAACATACAAGAAAACACTAAAATACTGATAAACGAGAAACACATGAATAATAATAAACATGAAAACACTAAAAAAAAAAACACATTAAATATTAATTGACATGAAAACACTACATAATAATTGACACGAAAGCACGAAATAATTATGAATAAAGCAAACACTAAATGATTATAAACACGAAAACAATAATAATCACCCTTTTTACAAAAGAAAACACAACATAACAATTAACACGAAATTACGAAAAGTAATAAATTAGAAAGAGTGCATAATAATTAACACTTAATAATAATAAATAATAAACTAATAAACACTCAATAATAATAAACACTCAATAATAATAATAATACACACTAAAATAATAAACACTAAATAATAATAAACACTCAATAATAATAATACACACTAAAATAATAAACACTAAATAATAATAAACACTCAATAATAATAATAATAATACACACTCAATAATAATAAACACACTAAATAATAATAAACACTCAATAATAATAATAATAATAATAATAATAATAAACACCCAATAATAATAATAAACACTAAATAATAATAAACACTCAACACTCAATAATAATAATAATAATAAACACTAAATAATAATAATAAACACTAAATAATAATAAACACTAAATAATAATAAACACTCAATAATAATAATAAACACTCAATAATGATAATAAACACTCAATAATGATAATAAACACTCAATAATAATAAACACTCAATAATAATAATAAACACTCAATAATAATAAACACCCAATAATAATACACACTAAATAATAATAAACACTACATAATAATAAACACTCAATAAGAATAATACACACTAAATAATAATAAACACTAAATAATAATAAACACTAAATAATAATACACACTAAATGATAATAAACACTACATAATTATAAACACTACATAATAATAATACACGCTCAATAATAATAATAATAATAATAAACACTCAATAATAATAATAAACACCAAATAATAATAATAAACACTAATTAATAATAATAAACACTATTTAATAATGAACACCCAATAATAATAATAAACACCAAATAATAATAAACACTCAACACTCAATAATAATAATAATAATAAACACTAAATAATAATAATAAACACTAAATAATAATAAACACTAAATAATAATAAACACTCAATAATAATAATAAACACTCAATAATGATAATAAACACTCAATAATGATAATAAACACTCAATAATAATAAACACTCAATAATAATAATAAACACTCAATAATAATAAACACCCAATAATAATACACACTAAATAATAATAAACACTACATAATAATAAACACTCAATAAGAATAATACACACTAAATAATAATAAACACTAAATAATAATAAACACTAAATAATAATACACACTAAATGATAATAAACACTAAATGATAATAAACACTACATAATTATAAACACTACATAATAATAATACACGCTCAATAATAATAATAATAATAATAATAATAAACACTCAATAATAATAATAAACACTAAATAATAATAATAAAAACTAAATAATAATAATAAACACTATTTAATAATGAACACTAAATAATAAAAAAAAACACTCAACACTCAATAATAATAATAAAAACTCAATAATAATAAACACTAAATAATAATAAACACCCAATAATAATACACACTAAATAATAATACACACTAAATAATTATAAACAAATAAATAATTTAAAAAAACCCATAAAAACACTATATAATAGTCCGTGTTATAAAATACAATAACAACAACAGACTATAAATACATGTACATGAATATACTGAATCGGCAAAATACAATATATATGTATATATAGCTCAGGTCTTTATTAATAAGAATTAAAGACAATTTATATTATTATATTGTACAGTAATAAAATAATATTATGTTGAATCATATCCACGGTATTGGTTTTTTAATAAATATGGGCTACAGGGGTCTATATTATTAACAACTTAAGATAATGTCCTTGGCGATCGAATAGAAATAAAATAGGACATAAGATGTATTGTATAAAAATAATATTGTTGCAGGATAAAATTGACGTATATGATAACTGTTGATAGATTTGTTTACGGAAATAATCAACAGACTTAATGTATGGGTTTTTTTTAAAATAATATTTGGAGGTATGAGGAAAAAAAACGGAGATAGATTGATTGTTAGTTTTGTTATTTTAATAGTAATAATGTTGTTGAGAAATTTATTGACTTTTACAACTGTAAGAAAATATTTTAAACGGCATTTTCCTTTTCCTTGACTGGTATAATCAAATGCTGGTATTCATGACGTCATTTCCGCGGGGAGGGAAAGTAAGAATTCCCAGACCAACTTGCGGCGATAATGGAAGTATTTATGATGTCATTTCCGTTGGGAAATCAGCAAATGTTAGGAAGAGAAATTAGAAAAAGAAAAAAAAAAGCCACTACTACAAGTGATTCTATTGTCAGAGGTCAGCAATGTATTATATAATTTAGGCAAGTTAGAGATGTGTCTTGGGGCTCGTGGTTGTGATGGGTTGCTCGAGTCATCATTATGGATGTTAAATTAATTACATTTACCATGAGAATTGCGTATTTTAACACGTATAAAGGCATTACTCTATATAAATTGATATATTTTCTAAATAGTTATAGATCAGGGGAAAATTTAATCTATTAAGTGGATTTAGTTATTGAGTTAAAGAATTGAGAGTTTTTGTGGGGGTTTTTTTTGTTCTATTTTGTTTGTTTTTTGTTTGTTTTGTTTGGGGAAGGGGGGGGGGGGCAGTTTCCTACGGCTTTTTTTAACAACTGTTTTAAAGTTATTTCAATACTGTACAGCTTCGAATTTTAGTTATTTAAAATATATTTCAATGTTGTTGGGTTTTCTTATTTTTATTTCGTATTTTGAAATTATATATTTCATATTTTACGGTGTTTCGTAATTTAATGATTGCAGTGCAGTTATCATTTTACAGCAGTTTCGTTTTTTCTTGTTATATATATTGGTGTTTTGGGGGGTTTTGTTTTACAACCATTTCGCAATTTATAGTTATTAGCAATAGTTTCGTATTTTAAAGATATTTCGGTGTTTTTATTGAGTTTATAGTTTTTGGGGTTTTTTTTCGTATTTAAAAGATATTTCAGTGTTTTTATTGGGGATTTGGTTGTTTTTATTTTAAATAGATATATAGTTTCGTATTTCAAAGGTTTATTTTCTGCAACAAATTCGTATTTTAAATTTTTTGATAATTTATTTTTCCTAATACAGTTACGTATTTTAAAATTTAATGGGTTGGGAATTGTTTTACAACGATTTCGTATTTTAAAGTTATTTTGCATTGAGGAATGACAGTGGCACAGTGATTAAGGCGCTAGCTCATTAACGAGGAAGAACCGGGTTCGATGTCGGTTTTGGCACGGGATTTTCAAGCCTGATTCCCCCTTGTAGGTGGTGTAGGACGGAGTATCCGCCCAGTACAGCGACCAGGCATACCCCCGTCCCCCCACCCCTATTCCTCATACACACTGTGTGCTCGGTTGGTGCAGACAAGTGGGTAAGTGGGTAAGACGCTAGCTCGCTAGCCTGGAGGTCGGGTGTTCGATCCCTGCATTGGCCGAGAAAGTTCATCCAGATTTTCCGGCGTGGTTCTCCCTTGTCAGTGATGCAGGATGGAGAGCCTGACAAGGAAAGCTGTCTAGTCGTTCGGATGGGACGAAAAACCGAGATCCCGTGTACACATTGGCGTGCACGTAAAAGATCCCTTGGCAGTTGGAATTCGATATAAGAGTAGGCCGTAGTGCCGCTGTCCGGGCAAAATTTCCCTCATAGCACACTGTATGGCGTATGTCCGTCTTCATTAGCCCAGGTTAGGAGCAGAACAGTAGGACGTTAAACTCCATTTCATTTCATTTTGGTGCAGACAAGGCCCAATATTGGTATAGATATTATCACATCATAAGAACTATAGATACACTTTTCTTTTCTTCTCCATAATCGGTATCCGTTTCGCCGTTAGACTTGGTACCTGATTTGATGTGGTACCTCAGTTGTTTTAGTTACAAAAAAAAAAAAAAAAATATTCGTGATACTCATTGTTATTAGGCCTACTCATTACTGTATTGTATATTATTAGGCCTATTAAATACTGTATTGTATATTATTAGGCCTATTAAATACTGTATTGTATATTATTAGGCCTACTCATTACTATATTGTATATTATTAGGCCTATTAAATACTGTATTGTATATTATTAGGCCTATTAAATACTGTATTGTATATTATTAGGCCTATTAAATACTGTATTGTATATTATTAGGCCTACTTGATTCTGTATTGTATATTATTAGGCCTACTTTTGGGCCTACTGAATAATGTATATTTTGAAAAATGTATTGTATATTATTAGGCCTATTAAATACTGTATTGTTAGGCCTACTTCATACTTTATTGAATATTATAAGTTCTACTTGATTATGTATTGTATATTAGTAGGCCTATTGAACACTCTATTGAGTATTGTATATTATTATTAGGTCTGCCATTTTAGCTCACGGCTTAGCTAGGATAATCAGATAATTTTAAGTGACGGCTTTTCCCATGATGCGCAAGGAATTTAAACTTACTGATTACGAAAAAAGATACTATTCACTATTGAGATCTGATTAGATTCTAATCCACACTCGACTGTTGAGCAATTCCATCAAACGCCGTCATTTTATATTCACGTCACGTCCGGTTATTAGCCGAGGTTGTGATGTCATATTTACACATGTAGTGAGATTTGACGAGATTTTGTTTACACGTGATTTCGTTCTGTGTGTCGACATGAAATCAATGTTAAGAAACAGACGTCGTGGGTTAATTCTGATTACTGATAATAATATGTCAATATTAGACTATCATTGCCGCCATTAATCAGCTTCGTCAAACACACAGAGTGGTCTCCCCTTGCTTAGATCTGTATTAAAAGTAATCTGGGATAATTCTGTTTGAGGAGGTTGCATTCCAATCCGCCATTTTATCTCGAGATGTGTGAACTCTGTTTTGGAACCCAGACGCGAGGAAGGAAGTTCAACCGGACATGTTTCGTGATTATACATATTAATTTAATGCGGACTACTGTCTTGTCCACGAGACAAGTGTTTACAACGGTAATATTGGTAATTCCCACCGTATTTGAACGGGTTAAATTTCACTTCTCACAGAACGAATAAATCGTTACGAAGCAGTATTTCAATTTAATTATAACAACCAAGTGTGGGAACCTTGTTTAGTTTTAAAAGGAAAAGGGTTTATGTCACTTCAACTCAATACTTCGTTCATTTTAGACTAACATGTCTATGGTAACGAGTTTAAAAGGGGTTGGGGGCGGGGGGAGTAGACAGTGATATATCTATGGTACCGTGTGTAATGGGGGTGGGGGCGCAGACAGTGACATGTCTATGGTAACGAGTTTAAAAGGGGTTGGGGGCGGGGGGAGTAGACAGTGATATATCTATGGTACCGTGTGTAATGGAGGTGGGGGCGCAGACAGTGACATGTCTATGGTAACGAGTTTAAAAGGGGTTGGGGGCGGGGGGAGTAGACAGTGATATATCTATGGTACCGTGTGTAATGGGGGTGGGGGCGCAGACAGTGACATGTCTATGGTAACGAGTTTAAAAGGGGTTGGGGGCGGGGGGAGTAGACAGTGATATATCTATGGTACCGTGTGTAATGGGGGTGGGGGCGCAGACAGTGACATGTCTATGGTAACGAGTTTAAAAGGGGTTGGGGGCCGGGGGAGTAGACAGTGATATATCTATGGTACCGTGTGTAATGGGGGTGGGGGCGCAGACAGTGACATGTCTATGGTAACGTGTGTAATGGAGGTTCCGGGGGGGAGGGGGCAGTGATATTTCTATGGTAACGTGTGTAATGGGAGTTGGGGGTGCAGACAGTAACATTTCTATGATCACGTGTGTAATAGGGGTTAGGGCGGGGGGGGGGCAGACAGTGATATTTCTATGGTACCATGTGTAATGGGGGGGGGGCAGACAGTGACATTTCTATGGTACCATGTGTAATGGGGGGGGGGCAGACAGTGATATTTCTTTGGTACCATGTGTAATGGGGAGGGGTGCAGACAGTGACGTTTCTATGGTAGCGTGGTTAGGTCTATATGATAAGGCCAACTTCAAGTTTGGTCAAAGGTCACGAAATGTAAACAGGGCTAGCGCTAATCCCAACCCTAACCCTAATCCTGGGCATAGCCCTAATGCTTACCCTTACCCTAACCTACCATCACGCCAACAATCTAGTGACCTGACCTGATTTGCATCTCAGCGACCTTGACAAAAATCAGCTGACCATAACAAATAGATTTAGCCGTGGTAACGTGTGAAATGGAGGTTGGGAGCAAACAGTCACATTTCCGTCAACATAATTAACATTTATGATAAAGTCAAAATTATGACATCATACAATAAGGTCGACTCGGCGTAACGGATATCACATTAAGTTCGACTCGGCCTAACGGATATCACACAATAAGGTCGACTCGGCCTAACGGATATCACACGATAAGGTCGACTCGGCCTAACGGATATCACACAATAAGCATAACGTCGACTCGGCGTAAAAGGTTTTTGGTTCTGTATTCAATAACAAAATCCACAATTAATGATTATTTTATTGATGTTAGAAACATTCTAGAACATAGATAGGTCCATTACATTCAGGAAAACTCTTTATTTTTCTGACAAACATTGACGGAAAATCCAAACTATATAAAACCTTCGCTCCTGTAACACCGGGTCTCGAAGCTAGTCACTTAAAAAATATAAATCGGGCACCTGTTTCAGATTATAGTGGGCGTTAGTATAAGATATAGAATATACACATCTTCTTTATTTAGTGCCACCTAATATTCACTCTCTTAACGTCTGGTAAAACCTTTCTATAAAATAATTCCCTCGTCCCTTCCACTTAAACTACTCCTGATTACAAGCATATTGAGAAACTTGATGTTCTAGACTGGAGTCGTCACCTTACCCATCATGGACGTCTCTATAATATATCGCTTTAATAGTAAGTGCAGGAGGACCGCACTACACATAAAACAAAAAAGACAGACATTGCAAATAAATAAGCAAATATCAAATCAAGTTAATGGATCCGGGGTCCAACTTTAAGCGTCCACTGCGCTGTATAATGACGGGCCAATTATTGTATTTGAAAAGAGTGCAAGGTATTCTAGAAATATGGAAATGGAGTTTAACGTCCTAACAAGTTGGCTAATGATGAAAAGAAATGGAGTTTAACGTCCTAACAAGTTGGCTAATGATGAAATGAAATGGAGTTTAACGTCCTAACAAGTTGGCTAATGATGAAATGAAATGGGGTTTAACGTCCGAACAAGTTGGCTAATGATGAAATGAAATGGAGTTTAACGTCCTAACAAGTTGGGTAATGAAGAAATGAAACGCGGTTCAACGTCCTACTTTTCTGCTCCATCCGGGCTACAAAGAGGGACAGTCAAGGGATCTTGTACGTACACGCGAATGTTACACGGGACCTTGGCTTTTGGTCCCATCCGAACGACTGTAAGCTGTCCTTTGTCAGACTCTCCGTCCTTTACCAGAAGGGTGAACCACGCCGGAAAATCGGCTGATGTAGTCGTGTATACGTCATACAGAGTGTTATGAGAGCGGCCCTACGACCTTATCTTGTTAAAATTACAAACTGTCACTGTCTGGAAAATACAGAATGAGCCTAGAAGCAACCATGACGTCATAGCGGCCATCTTAGAATTGGGACGTCATACCAAAATTCGAAGTCCCCCAATTGGTGTGAAGTTGTCTAGAAGAGCGTCGTGAACAGGTCAGACATGATCCACTATTTCTGAGATTAAAAGAATGAAATGGGGTTTAACGTCCTTCTTGTTTGCACCGACCGGGCTAATGAAGACGGGGATCTCCCATACCGTGCTATGAGGGAAATGTTGTCCGGGCAGCAATTTAATTCCAGTTGTCGTGGGTTCTTTTACGTGCACGGTTAACATGTAGATAGGACCTCGATTGTTGGTCCCACCAGAACGACTATAGAATGTCTCTTGCCAGACTCTCCGTCCTGCACCACTGGCAAGGGGAAACCACGCTAGAAAATCCCGTGGAACTTTCTAGACCAACACCTGAATGGAATACCTGACCTCCTAATTAGTGAGCCATCGCCCAATACACCGAACCACCGTGGCCCCCATCGTGGCCCGGTCGTGCCCCCCTAGTTTAGAGAGTCGGCAGGATACAATAAACCATTTACTATAGTAGCTACTTTTCAGAGAATCGGTGAAATACAATTTACTTTAGTAACTACTGTACGTAGAGCCTGGTAAATCAAGGCTTTTAGTGTATCAATGTGTTGAACATCTACTAATAAAACACGACTAGAATTACAGGTGAGTAGTCGGCGAGATCAAACACACAGTTATCTGGAGATAATCAAGATAAAAGAATGGCGCCGACAAGTTTTCTTGATTCATTCTGTCTCTAGTTGTGTTTTTATTTCTTTCCACAATCAACAAGTATCAGACATCATTATAGTCTCCATTTACAGGTAGACGATTATTATAGTCGGGGTTTACCAGTCAAAATTGTCTTTGGTTATATAGGGAGAGAGAAAGAAACTAGGGCCCTGTTTCTCGAAATCTTAACTAAAGATAAAATCCAAATTTTAGTAGATACTTCAATTTTGAATGGCTAAGCACTAAAATGAATCTAATATTATCCAATCAAATAAATAAAATTTGGATTTTATCTTAGTTAAAATTTCGTGAAACAGGCCCCTGGTCACTTTAGAACCAACATATGGTTCAATTTTATTTCAATAATTTGCTTGCGCGTAGGGCTCTTTAGCAGTGGGAGGAAACCGGGGGACCCGGAGAAAACTCACGAGGTTGGACAGGCGACCCTACTCTTTGTCACGTACAACCAGGGTACCGAAACCCCGCCAGTTGACTCAATGACAAACCGTATGATACAGCGCGCGCGTGTTAACTATTCGGTCATCCAACCCACCTGGTTATATAGGCTAGTAGGTGAGTTGAAACGATGGATACTTTCTCTGCGATATCACTTTATTGTGGAGGCGGACGTAAAAGACAACCATGTCACATGATGCATGTTTCAGTCTCCTTTCTTTTTAACTACAACGAACTATTCACACGGTTGTCAAGGTGCCCTACTTTTGGACATATCGGTGGGGGGGGGGGGGGGTGAGGACCAACTAAAAAGGGGCAAATTACTCCCCACGTTGCTCTCCAACTATCCGGACCAACAAAAATCTTTATAGAAAAGGTGTGTTTGGCCTTTCAGAGATTTTTGGTAAATGTTTCGTTATTTTTTTGGTTTAGTTACTTTTATTTAAAAACCGTTTGGATAAAAATGGGAGATTGAATGCCACCATCCACTTCCCGCGCCAACCTTGATACTCCAATCCCTGGTATTCATTTCCTAACAAATTGTGTTCCCGGAAAAGGGGGAACCAAGACGGAAAAATCCGATGAACTTTCAGTCAACACCGGGATCGAACGCGGAACCAACAGGTTAGCGAGCCAACGTCTTTCTCATTAGGGGGGTTGGATGGTCGAATGGTTAGCACGTGCGTGCTGTATCATAAGGCCTGTCATTGAGTCATCTGGCGTGGTTTCGAATCCCCGGTTGTACGTGACAAGGAGTAGGGTCGCCTGTCCAACCTCGTGGGGTTTTTCCGGGTCCTACGCGCAAGCGAATTATTGAAATAAAATTAAACCATATGTTAGTCCCGAAATGACCTAGTTTGTGTCAAGTGGACGTTAAAACCCATTTCTCTTTCTGTCTCTTTCTCAATGAGCCACCGTGGCTCCCATTAGAAGAGGTCTCAAGTGTGTTAAAACAATTCAAAGTTACAATTAGGCCAGCGCATAGGCGTACGAGCTGGGGGGGGGGAGCTGGGGGGGGGGGGGGCGGCCCCCCCCCCCCATTTGGGGCACCAAATGCTGGGAAAATTTGGGCACACAATTGTACTTTGTAAAAGTTGTATAAAATAATATTGCGTTCTTGAATGTGTCCAATTTAACAGCGAATTTATTATTATTATGTAACATACTAAGAACCTAACTACATTTTTTGGGCACCAACCACCACCGCCCCCCCCCCCCCCCCAGTCAAAAATTTCCCCGTACTCCTATGGGCCAGCGTCCTGCTCGACTAATTGGTTTATTTACTTTTATGTACGTGTGGATTAAAATGGGTCCTTGAATACTACCCACGCCCGACCCTACCTGAATCCACCCGCTCTCAGCTTAGTCCTCAGATGAATGCGAAGAGATATTAGGTGGATCAAATTAATCCGAGGCCGACAACATTTCATGGGTCCGGTTAATGGGGAACACAATGATGTTAAGCCCCATTGCATTTCCGCTCGACTCTCTCAATATGCAGAGATGAATTGCCCTTGTAGCCTGTATGGTCACGTTTAAATATTAAGGCCATCTGCAGATTCCGTCTAGGTAGCGAGGTGTAAATAGGGTTAGGTCACTTGATTGTTGACGAGATTGTGGGTTAGGGTTTGGTCTAGGGTTAGTTACCTTAACCCTGTTTAAATATGCAGGTGGCCTTAATATTTAGACCTAAGCCTGTCACGTGTATTGTCCGTCTGATAAAAGTTACAAACTTGATCAAGTCGAGATGTTTATAATCTTAGAAAATGGCCAATAAAACGTCGCATCCTATATCTAAATCTCGTAAATCCTCGCCATTACTCCATTGCCTAGACATCAGTTCATCTCACAGATCATTTTAATATTTTCAATCTTTGCGAGTCGATTATCAAGCGATGACAATCTCATTTATCTGGCAAGAATCGCCATTAAATTTTACCTAATTACTAATATTTGAATACCAAATTTAATTAACCGGTTCTTCCATTTTTCAATATGGCGTCAAATGTCCATTCTAGCAGACGACACGAGTAGACGTGAAACAGACACGTGATCTCATCAGAAGCAATTCACGCCTCATCGAAATAAATCCGTCAATTTTTCCTTTTAACCAAATTTGTGTGTAACAAGAGGCGGTTAGAGGAAAGTATTATTTGGTTAGAAAAATGGATGAGTAGAATTTTGTCAGGTTTTGTGTCGAATTAACTGCCTGGAAGCGATTCGATTAGATAAAATCTCCACGCCATTGTTTACTGTTCTCATCAAATCACGAGGAATTTCAAATAAAACATTTTAAAGAAATGGGGTTTAACGTCCATTCGAAACAAACTAGGTCGAGACTAACATATGGTTCAATTTTATTTCAATAATTCGCTTGCACGTAGGGGGCTTTAGCGGCAGGATGAAACCGGAGGACCCGGAGAAAACCCACGAGATTGGACAGGCGACCATACTCCTTGTCACGTACAACCGGGGAATCGAAACCACGCCAGCTGACTCAATGACAGACCTTGTGATACAATGCACACGCGCTAATCATTCGGCCATCATCCAATTAGTCACCCAGATGTTGGTTTTTTTTAAACTAATATACAATATATATTTAAATATGTAAATGTTTTTATTTGATACAAGTAATAAAATAAATGTTATATAAATTCTATATCATAGCAGATTGAAATGCAAAGCGAGAAATTAAAATAAAATGGCCTTTAACTTCTTACTATTACGAACCAATAGTGGGTGATGACGTCAGTGGTATTTCAGCTCATCATCATTCGTTGAATTTCAACTTCTAAAGGGCCTTTTTGTATTTTTTCGAGAACACCGGACCCCGAGCTCTCAAACCATTCTCAGACTTAAAGTAGCTAAGTCTCTAACTCAATATCATCCAAGTCTTACACGTTGAAAACGCGAATTATTTGTCAATTCAAATCAACATTGATGTTGTGATCTTACAAGGAAAAGGTAGGCTTCTGATATCCAATATTTAAGACAAAATAAACATTTTACCATTGGTACACGAATCGTGTACCATAGTGCGTTTCAGCGTCATTTGTAACAAGTGGCCAGAAAGAACGAGGCTAGACATATTCCACATCTCATGTCAAACGGTCACGCCATATCTTATCTTGAGAGCATGCGCAATAGACTGGAATAACCAGACGCTAGAAATTGCCATTAAGTTGAAACACATGCCGTATTTCGCTGGACATAACTGATTTAGAATTAGAGTCAAAATGGAAACAATTGAATGTAAATCAGTTTATATACAATCAGATTACATTATTATATGCGTTGCGACCCTTTAGGGTCAATTTCTAGGTCCCAAATATTAGCGATTTAGCTCCTTTAAGTTAAGAATTTACTCAACTTTCAATCAATGTTTATGGGAAATATCTTTGATCCAGAAACACAAAACTTTGCACATAGTTTTTTACTGATGTATTTGATACATTAAAACAACAACAGTTTTATAAAAAGCTATATTTTAGGTAAAACAATTTTGAGTAAATTCTTAACTTAAGTCTGAGAATGTTTTGTGAACTCGGGGCCTGCAGGTCTTAATTCTGTATTTGTATATTAATGACTCACGCGCAAAAGATCCATTGGCAGTTGGAATTCACACTCCCTGTCCCACCCATCAACGTACGCATAACTATAGAAACAAAATCACCATATGACCGGAGAAATGAAATGAAATGGGGTTTAACGTCCTACTGTTTGCTCCGACTGGGCTAATGAAGACGGGCATACGCCATACAGTGTGCTATGAGTGAAATTTTACCCGGACAGCGGCACTACGGCCTACTCTAATATCAAATTCCAACTGCCAATGGATATATCACGTGCACTCCAATGTGTACACGGGACCTCGGTTTTTTGTCCCATCCGAACGACTAGAGAGTTATCTTTGTCAGGCCTTCCGCAGACGACCGGAATATTGTGATGACTGGACGTTAAAGCGATAATTTCATATTTTTAAGTTATATTTTTAAAATGTATTAAAATAAAGCCTTTAAATAGATGGTATCCATAAACAGTCCTACCTTGTTCAAGAATAATCCTATTAATCCTATAATTCACTATTGCAAGCTGAGAAATTGGCAAAAATATCATTTTCAGCTTCAAATTCAAACGTTTGAACATAGCTATTCCATGAAGGTAATAGGAAAACAAGGGAGGTAATTGTGTTATTATTTCCTGTATCAATGATTTTTAAGGGTGGGAAATAATGCCCATGATCGTATAATATTGAGTTGATAACCTATTGAGCAACAGACATAGAAATAATTATGTTTTGACTTTCTTAGAAAATATGAAATTCTCACTTTAAACCCCATCCCATTTATTTGTATGTCTAACAATTCGTCAGGAAAACACCATTTTAACAATCGACAAAGTAACGGTGATACATTTAATATTCACACAAAAAAGAATTTCTAACTCCATTTTAAAAATCTAATTTACCATGCACATATTTTGTTGGGTTTATTTTTGTTTTAAAAAAAAGGAGACCCACACATAAAAGACACAATCTACCTTTACTAATAAACCACACCCCAGGTAATTCTCTTTCCCAGGTGTGTAACTGGTCGTTTGACAGGTGTCAGGTAAAAAAACAAAACCAAGTAATTTCACTCATTAATTAACCAAGCGAACAGGTATTCATCGACGTCATTCAGTTCATCTATTTGTGAAATTTTACCAGTAAAACACAAGTTGTGTTCCCCGTGGGTAATTGTCTTGTTCATCAGAAAGATGAATAATTAAATCAAGTTTTCTGTATCTTAGGTATAAATGTCGTCTCTCTGTTTTAAATCCAAAAAATAAAGTTAGTGACACGGATCATATATTTTACCTGTGAATTATTCAGTTTGTTATTTTCTACCCAAAATACCCCAACAATAAAACAATGGATATTTTTTGATTGGTTCTCTTCGATCAGTTGCTTTTCTCCTTATCTTTAATTCATACATTTTGGTCTTTTATTTTAAAGAAGCAATAATACACAGTTACTGGAAGTCGTGAAACGGTTTTTGTTGATTTTTTTACATTTTCCCTTAAAACATTTATATGAAGATTACTGTCAAATTTACACCAATTGTTATATTTTAATAATTAAATCAACGCCACGTCCCTTACCAATTTGTCATCGTGTACTCTTTTTTTCTAAAGTTTTTTATTAATAAAAAAGACAAACAATAAGCACAATTCCCTGATTTCCTAAAGTCGCTATTTACGTTTTTTGACACCAACAGTTAGCCCGTTAATTAAAAAATTACTGTCAAAATTTACAATGTCTCCTATTTGAATTATTAAAGTCTAGTTTGCAAATTTGTGATTTTATTTTTTTATACTTTTCCAAAAAAAAGAAAATATTTCATTGTTTATTTATTAT
This sequence comes from Patella vulgata, assembly GCF_932274485.2. Lineage (NCBI taxonomy): Eukaryota > Metazoa > Mollusca > Gastropoda > Patellidae > Patella > Patella vulgata. Next base: position 3,552,971 of record NC_065881.2, read on the forward strand.
TAATTTTAAGATAATAACCTGTCATATTTTTCACGGTTTCCAGTATTCTATAATTTTGGTTCATCGTTAGTGCACAATTCATATTCCAAATTCATTTTTGTTTTCAATTGTTTTGAACTTGATATAAATAATATTTAAAATTCATTGTTTAATATTCAATTGTTTTAAAATTTAATTGCATAGTTCGTACTTCAGTTTTTGTTTTGTTTTGTTTTGTTTTTTTCTTGACAGTTGTTTTGATTTTGCAGTATTGTTATTACTTACATCCAAAATTCATTTTTGATTTTCAATTATTTTAATATTATATATCGTAAATTAAATTTTTATTTTCAATTATTTTGTATATGATTTTTATCCTAAATTATTTTTTTTAAAATGTGAAATGTCTTGAATGGATAGTGTATCCATGTCTCCGATTCATTTTTAATTTTTGATGTTTATTAAAATTAAATTGTATAATTTATATCTAAATTCATTTCTTAAAGTTTATATTGTTTTAAATACATAGTGCATTCATATCTCAAATTCATTTTTTTAAATTTCAGTTGTTTTAAAATTAAATTGCATAATTCATATCAAATTCATTTTTAGTGGCGGGAGTGGGGGGGGGCGAATGGCAAGCGCGTGCGCGTTGTATCATAAGATCTGTCATTGAGTCAACTGGCGTGGTTTCGATTCCCCTTTTGTACGTGACAAGGAGTAGCGTCAACTGTCCAACCTCGTGGGTTTTTGATTTAAAATGGTTTTGTATGTACTGTGTTTGGGGAAGTAGATTAAAAAGCTGACTATATGGATAGATAGAATTGATAGGTCAGCCAGTGTAATAATACCACTGAGAATATTCCACTTTTTTTATTCATTAAAATCATGTTTCATGCATGTCTCCCAGACAAATAAAATAAAACACTACATCTGGCGTGATGATAGTTCTACAAAAAAATCACAAAAATATGCAGATAAACTCATTGTATTTATCTATTTTCCTTCAATAATCATTTTTAGAATTCTACATAATAATAACAGTCTAGATTTTTAATGAATAAATTTCAAATAAAAATAAATACAGTATAATCTATAAAGTTGTTTATCTGCACGAGATGCGTGATGTTATTCTATTCATGATTAATGAATAAATTTAAAATAGAAATGAATAAAGTATAATAGTAAATATAAAGTTATTTATCTGCACGAGATGCGTGTTATTATTCTATTCGTGATTAATGAATAATTCTGAATAATATTATTACTTGATTAAATACACAATGATCATACAGTAAACATTGATTAATATGTAGGTGGAGTTAATTATGTATGGTTTAATGGTCGAGAGTCAGACATTAAGTAATATATTGAAACAACACGAGGTACGTAGTCACGAGATATTGTTTCAATATATTACACAATGTCTTTAGCTCGAAACCATTATACAACTTAAAATACAGAGAGAGATGAAATGGGGTTTAACATCCTACTGTTCTGCTCCTATACTGGGCTAATTAAGACGGGCATACGCCATACAGTGTGCTATGAGGAAAATTTTGCCCGGGCAGCGGCGCTACGGCCTACTCTTATATCGAATTTCAACTGCCAAGGGATCTTTTACGTGCATTCTAATGTATACACAGGTTTTTCGTCTCATCCGAAAGACAAGAGAGAAAGAGAGGGGGAGAGAGGTGGGGTTTAACGTCCACTCGACACAAACTAGGTCATTTCGTGACTAACACATGGTTCAATTTTATTTTAATAATTCGCTTGCGCGTAGGGGTCTTTAGCAGTGGGAGGAAACCGGAGGACCCGGAGAAAACCCACGAGGTTGGACAGGCGATCCTACTCCTTGTCACGTACAACCGTGGAATCGAAACCACGCCCGTTGACTCAATGACCGACCTTATGATACAGCGCGCACGTGCTAATCATTCAGCCATCCATCCCCGGTTGACAAATAGAAGTCAAAATATTATGGGTAGATAATCTTTTCGGCGTGATTTTCCCTTGTCAGTGGTGCAGGACGGGGCAAGAAAAGGGGTATCGTCGTTCGGATAGTAAGCAAACCATTAACAAGGACAGTTGTCTAGTAGTTCGTATGAGACGAAAAACTGAAGTCAAGTGTACACATTATGCACGTAAAAGAACCCTTGGCAGTCGGAATCCAAGGACAAGTGGGCGGAAACATGTCGTTGTCCTACCATAGGGCATGCTCGATTGTCAGTCCCGACTACGGAGGTGGTGTGAGTAGAATCGTGACGTAATTAAACACAACGAATATGTTTCAGCTGTCATGGTTGGTTGAGATATTTTCTCATGCAGTCGACGCATGCGTTCTAGCCCCAAATCCCCACTGTCACTCGATTGTCATTATTTTTGGGTTTGACAGAATTCAATTCTGGAACGTTCAATCGAGCATTCCCCCTATGTAAGTTTCACCCATATAGCACCCTGTCATTATTCAGTATCTCGGTTGTTGCCTCACAAAGTTAAACCCAATTTCATTTCATTTTGAAAACACTATTTTTTCCCAAAATCGACAGTTAGTATCCGAAAATACCTTATTTTAGCATACAAAAGCCTGTTGACCCGAAGAATCGCATCCTCATGTCTCTCGATTCCCATGAATCCCATCTTTCGTATTTTCTTCTGTATTTCGCCGATAAGAATGGCTGGTATCTATTAATATTTTGTACGAGTCTCTTGTAATAAATGGCTTCTCCTTCCTCCTTAACAACTATCACGGTGATTTCTGTCACCTGGGAAAATAACGGAAATTAGACGACGCGAAGTGTAACGAAAGATTTGATTAGCTGAAAATCAACTCGAGAAATCTCCATTTTTTTATCCTGGTAATTACTTGGGCTTGACTTAATTATCTCCCCCTGTTTAACGAATTATCTCCCTTTTCTTTTTCACCATTACTTACTAGCACAAGAATATGAAAATGCAATGGAGGTTTAAAGTCACTAGTTTTCTGCTCCAATGGGGCTAATAAAGACGAGTATATAATTAAAATGGTTAAAATAGTGCGTAGAGTATATTGTCCTTTCATGGCATATGGCACCCGAGTATACGGCTCATTTCACTGTTTACATGCTTAATATCTTCTGTTTTAATTTAAGAAAAAAATGAAATGGTGTTTAAGGTCCTACTTTTCTACGCCGACTGGGCTAATGAAGACGGGCATACGCCATACAATGTGTTATAGGGAAATTTTGTCAGGACAGCGACAGCGGCACTACAGCCTACTCTTACCCATGTCGAGATATTATGTACCGTGTTTATTTTGACTGAATCCAGGTCGAGATATTACGTACCGACCAGTAATATTTGACTGAATTCAGGTCGAGATATTACGTACCGACCAGTAATATTTGACTGAATCCAGGTCGAGATATTACGTACCGACCAGTAATATTTGACTGAATCCAGGTCGAGATATTACGTACCGACCAGTAATATTTGACTGGATCCAGGTCGAGATATTACGTACCGACCAGTAATATTTGATTGAATCCATGTCGAGATATTACGTACCGATAATATTTGATTGAATCCATGACGAGATATTACGTACCGGTAATATTTTGGTACCGTTCTTGCAAATTCAATAAATCATCAATTTAAGATTATTTTAGGCTGGGTTAATTCACGAAAATCTAGATATCCTCTGAACATATACATATCGTCCGAACAGCTCGAACATACGAAAAGTTCATCCAGATTTTCCGGCGTGATTCCCCCTTGTCAGTGATACAGGACAGCCTGACAAGGACAGCTGTCTAGTGATTCGGATGGGACGAAAAACCAAGGTCCCGTGTACACATTGGCGTGCACGTAAAAGATCCCTTGACAGTATTGGAATTCGATATAAGAGTAGGCTTTAGTGCCGCTGTCCGGGCAAAATTTCACTCATAGCACACTGTATGTCGTATGTCCGCCTTCATTAGCCCAGTTCGGAGCAGAACAGTAGGACGTTAAACCCCATTTCATTTCATTTCATTTCATTTCGAACATACGAATAGCGAATATAACGAGAAATAAAAGTTCCTCAAAATGCAAATGACGTTCAACGACTTTAATATTTCGAAATTTTGTATAAAATTTTATCAATGTACCCGAGTTTGTATTTATGCATTAAAAAGAAAACAAATTTGTGTCAATGCAAAACAACACAAACTTGTGTAGAATAGTTTTTACACAAGCCTTTGTTTTTTGTTTGTTCAGGAATTGGAAATGGATTTTGATGTCTTTACAACTAGCTCACGTGAGATTTGTAGTAGGCCTGCACACCCGTAGCCCCTCACCCCATCCCACCCCTTAAAATGTTCACTGCCCCTCCGCAGCCAGCAGGATGGCTACAGGCCTGTACGCTTACATAATTCTAGAACTATTTATTTACTTATTTAATAATAAAACAATACATATAATTAGGTTTTATTTCAATTTATTTAAGCCATAGATCAAATTCAATTATGACAATTCTTCAGAGAGAGAAAATGTCAAATGGAGGGCAGAAAAATGAGAATACGTGAACTCTTCAGCTTTGAAGGTAAATCCAATGTTTAGAAAGATGGCGTCTATGTCCTCCAGAGATCTCAAAGATATTATTTTATCCGTGGTATTGTCAGAATGGGTTTAATGTAACTGTCATTGACATGAGTTACTCGTGTCAAACACAGGGACAACTCACAGATAACCCCTGTAAAAAATGAGAAGTGAGGGAATTCAACTCTTTATCAGTTTAACGATTTGATATTAAGTTACCAATGTTTCTTCTACTACCCAGATCTTAATGGATGTTAATCAATATACAACAAAATCTCATCCATAAAAATATAGACAACTTTATAAACATTTGTACCCAGGGTTGACACGTGATTAAATATCTAAATAATAATTTATGTAAAATTTGCAGTCAGAATGGGCATCGTTGGATATATATGGGCATCGTTGGATATATATAGAGGATATTTGTCGTTTTAGAGTGAATAACATATTTTATTTCATCGAGAAGCAAGAAAACTTATATTTTCACGAATGCGTAGCATGAGTGAAAATATAAACGTTTTCTTGCTTAGAGATGAAATAAAATATGTTATTCACGACAAAACGACAAATGTTCTATTTATTTTATGATTTTACAATCATTTTAGGTAAAAACAACTAGCCGGTGGAATAACACTTTTATTTCACTGATAAAACGCGGTATTCCACTACTGATCATAAAATAAATATGGGGATCGTTGGGTATATTATAAATACTTCGTTCTATGAAATGGTAAGTTTTATTGGACAGCCTTAGGTATATTATTTTAAAATACTTCGTTACATTTTAATTAAAGGCGCATTATGGGAGATTAGATAAAGAGCTGGCAGTTCTCACTATAATAGTTAAAAACTAGATAATGTAAATGAAATGTGCTGAAAACTTCTGTCAAATTGCTCCACTCGATCAACATTACTTAAGAAAATCACAGCCCACCTATAGGAAAAAAAAACAATCTGTTTCACAGAGGATTACGAAAGTCTTCTAATATCTCTGTAAAAGATGACTGCCTTCAACACGTGACGTCACATCACACGGCACCAATCATTGGCTCAATGGCGCGTACATTGTTTAGATAAGACGTTACTGGTTCGGGCAGATACCCATTTACACTAAATAGGAAATAATTTTTACCTACAAATACTTCAAACTTCTTTATTTTTCTAATACAAAAATATTTTAGGATTTAATTTGTCGGCGGTAATAAGTTAATATTTGAGGCTCATTAAGTCGCATCGATGTAGCGGCCTAGCGAATATTCACTGCTGATCACAGTGCGGACAAAAAACATGTTGTAATAATAGGCTAGGCCTACATAGAAGGGAGGCTAGTTTTGGGGTAACCCAGCTGGCCAGATACTACAATCAGCCCGACATGTATTGCAGGAAAAGCAAAGGGTTAGGGTAACTTTAGTTTAGACGTAAGCTTAGGCTAGGCCTACTATAACAAAAATGCTGTACAGATTCGGCGATTACTTTACTTTAAAATTCAAACACAACTCGACATTTATTTACATCATAACGTCATGACACTATAGACACAAAAAAACCACCAAAAATCTGTTGATCTTTAAAGGGACAATAACACTCTTGCTGGCTTGAAAGCTCCAGAAAATAAATAATATCTCTATCTAAGTACTAGATGTTTAAGTGTCCTACCTGTTGTGTAAATTATCCATTACATCCTATTTTACTTGTCCAGAGGGTTCGAAAATATTTTTAAATCGAAGTTTCATTTGAAAAGGTTTACGTTAGACGTTTCAAACCATTATGTTGAATTTTTCAAAATTTTAAAATAAGGTGTGTTCAGATGAAATTTGTATCATCAATTAATTGAAATATTGTAAAATAGTACAATTTGTTGACCAGAATAAAGATTGGGACATATTATTCAGTTACAACAAGAGTGGTATTGAGCCTTTAACCGCTTTAATTAGCATGCCACTAATTAGATTATTCTAATGGATTTTAATTGAGAAAAAAAAAATAGAGATCATACATTTATTCACTAAAGCTAGTAAAGGTCGCCATCATGATCATGTTGATGATCGACTGGCTCCATTACGAGATTAAAATCTAAAGTTAAAGCTAGAGAGGGTGTTATACACCAAATATCGCATAAAATCCAAATTATCAAAAGATCGGAAAAGGTCACATGGAAATTGAAAGAAGATGAGGATTGTCTAATACGTCGAGACCGTTGGCGGATTTTACGACTACCATAAATCATTTTAGATGTTATAATGGAGTAATTCCCCCTGGACCAGAATACAATAATCATTTATTATGATACCATATAATTTGACGGCCACAAGCTGATTCATATTCTACATTGTAATATCCTCCATATTTTTGGTAAATTTCCTAAATTTAAAATATGTTCCAAGACTTGTTTTAGAGTCTCTGAACGGGATATAAGGGATCTTCAAACACCAAACTACAAAATTTCAAAAGGTGAAATAGCTCAAAATGGTTAAATTCTGTTCAGTATTTTTAAAGATATGATAAATTGAAAATTTCGCAAAATTTGACATCCTCTACAGGCAATATAAACAAGCAAGTGCCGCTTATAAGTCATAATAATTTCGATTGTATTTAAAGGAGATAAATTGCTATTCTTTGGCATCCAGAAATGGACACAAATGGTTCGCAACGCATATAGGCCTAATAATGTAATATGAATGTATATAAACTAATTTACATTCGATCGTTTCTGTTTTTACTGCAATTTCTAATCAGTTATGTTCGGTGAAATACACGAAGAGTGTGAATTGGATGGCAGTCTTTGAGGTCTGGTTATTCCAGTCTACCCGGTAGCATTCTCCTGCATGGGATATGTTTAGCCTCGTTCATTGAGTCACTTCATACAACTGACGCTCGAAAGCATTCTGGTACACGATTCGTGTGTCAATTTAAAAAAAACCATTTTGTCTTAAATATTGGATAAGAAGCCCATCTTATCACGGTAAGATAACATCATCAATGTTGATCTAAATTGACAAATAAGTCGTGTTTGCAATGTCAAAGACTGTGGATTATATTGAGTTAAAGTTAAAGACGTGCCTCCTTTAAGTCGGGGAGCTACGGTGGCTAAGCGGGTAAGACGCTGGCTCGCTAGCCTGGAAGTTCATTATGATTTTCCAACGTGGTTTCCTCTTGTCAGTGGTGTAGGACGGGGGGGGGGGGGGTCTGACAAGGACAGCTGTCTAGTCGTTCGGATGGGACGAAAATCCGAGGTCCCGTGAACACATTGGCGTGCACGTAAAAGATCCCTTGGCACTTGGAATTCGATATAAGAGTAGATCATAGTGCCGCTGCCCGGGCAAAATGTCCCTCATATCACACTGTATGGCGTGTGCCCGTCTTCATTAGCCCAGTTCGGAGCAGAACAGTAGGACGTTAAACCACATTTCATTTCATTTAAGTCGGGAGATTGTCTATACTGTCGATATTTTTTTTTTTTTTTTTTTTTAATTTAATGTTTAATAATCAATATAAGCAGATTTTAGCATGGATTGGGCCGTGGAAAACATTAGAAGACATATTTATTTTTAAAAAATGATACAAGAATTTAATATAAATATCTAAACAGAACGGAAGCAATGACAAAAACGCCACCATCGAGGTTGCTGGGGAAAAAGAAAAACCAAAATTCAATCGATCTTATTCAAATCTTTAAATGGACATAATTCACTCTTCATCTTCGTCTGACATTTCTTTTTGGTAATTTCCCGCCCTAATTATCTGACCAGACGACAATCTCCTCTTGTATTCGTAATTTTGCGGACATCTTTTTTCCATGCACATGCCTCGCTGGTGATCGTCTTCTATTGTATGCGCGTGACGGTCACGAGAGCACGTGCCGTTAGACATTAAAGGAACGTGCTCACTAAGTTGATAGATGGCGCTGTCTTTAAGTATAAGACGTCAATCGGTTAGAATTTTATGGTTAGCATTTAATGGCGGACGGTGTATGTCGTTCACAGATTAGCCCAATACCGTTTAATCAAGGCGACGGTAATTCGGGGTAATTTGGAGACCAAAAGTGTCGAGTCGACCCCGAGATCAACATCAACTGTAACTTTTATCAGGTTTAAAAAGTTATGAGTTGCGACCCGGAATGATCTTTAAACAGTTTGAATTGTCTGGGAACTTTAGATAATTACACACAGAGAAACATGACATTTTGTCTGATATTGTCTTAAAAAAACAGATTAAAAAGTCAACCAAATTTCTGTCGCCATTATCAAGTCCACAGAGAGTAGGCTCTAAAGGTGACTTGTGACGTTTCCTTATTTTTTATAGATTAAGCTGACGTAAATTCTTAATCTTTCTTCTTTTTTTTTCTGTTTCAACGATTAAATTTTAATATAAACAACATAATACCGTCTGTTGTGAAGCACTGCCAATGGATAACAGAAATAAAATGACGTAACGTCCTACTTTTTTGCACCGACTGTTCAACAAAATATTGTAATTTCTAATCAATTATGTTCGGTGAAATACGTGAACAATTCAAATTGAATGGCAGTCGTTTACGCCTGCTTGGTCCATTCTATACGGTTTTTTTAATTATTATTGCGTCATTTCTCAATCAACCTTTACTAATCACCTCCACATTGTATTGTAGGATATTTTTTTATTTAGTTCATTACAAAATGACACCCGAAACTATAGGGTACACGACTCGTGTACTGATTATAAAATGTTAATTGTGTCTTAAATATTGGATTTTAGGATCCCACATTATCACGGCAATAATAACAACATCGGTATTGATTGAAATTGATCAATATTGAATTCTAATTCGTGTTTTTAATTTCGAATATTATGAAAAATATTGAGTTAGAGACTTGGCTCCTTTAAATGACATTTAGTAACTGGATAGAGTAAAAACAAAAACAGTATTTGAGGCGGCATTTCGAATTGAAATTGAATTGAAATGGGGTTTAACGTCCTACTGTTCTGCTCCGAACTAGGCTAATGAAGACGGGCATACACCATACATTGTGCTATGAGGGAAATTTTGCCCGGACAACGGCACTAACGCCTACTCTTATATCGAATTCTAACTGTCAAGGGATCTTTTACGTGCACGCATATGTGTACACGGGACCTCGGTTTTTCGTCCCATCCGAACGACTAGACAGCTCTCCTTGTCGGGCCCTCCGTCCTGCATTACTGACAAGGGAGAACCACGCCGGAAAATCTGGACGAACTTTCTCGGCCAATGCAGGGATCGAACACCCGACCTCCAGGCTAGCGAGCCAGCGTCTTACCCACTTAGCCACCGTACTCTCACCACGTTTTCAGAAGTGGAAGCATTGCGAGAAGAAAACATCTGTCACCCGATTGCCATTATAGGGATTTTGAATCCCTTGTTAAACTGCAAGGTTGAGAAACATGAATTTCAAAAAGGAATATCAATTCAAAATCTTCCAAATTCCGGTGTAATAATATCGATGGCGAGTTTTGTGCTACATGTATAAATACTTCTATAATCCTATGGATGTTGGTATGGTCGTTGTAAAGTTTTCAAGGAATCTTTTACCTAATACCGGGCAAAACATCTTAAGAAAGGGGCGAATGTAGAATTTTTGCTCTTTAAATTAATAATAGAGAGATAAAGAGAGGGGGGGGGGGGTAACGTCCCTTCCACATAAACTAGGTCATTTCGTGACGAACACACGGTTCAATTTTATTTTAATAATTCGCTTGCGCGTAGGGGGTTTAACGTCCACTCGACACAGACTAGGTCATTTCGAGATTAACATGGTTAAATTTTATATCAATAATTCGCTTGCGCGTAGGGGTCTTTAGCAGTGGCAGGAAATAAAATTGAACCATGTTAGTCCCAAAATGACCTAGTTTGTGTCGCGTGGACGTTAAACCCCATTTCTCTTTCTCTCTCTATTCAGTTCTAAAAGAAATTTAATTGTTTTTCTTTCAACGGTTTTACAGTACTTACCAGGATAATTCCAGTGCGTATGTATGACCGAAGATTCTCACTTCTATACGACTCAATAAAATAAATTGGTTAAACTGTATTTTTAAACCCTGTATCCCAACATTCCCACAATCTGGTATGTTGTTTTTACTCGGTTTTCTAAATAGTTGTTGTCTATAAATTAGTTCTATAATGCTGTTAATTGATGCATGATCTCCAATATGATTAAAACACAGATCCTATTTCGTTTTGTTTTTTCTAATTCAAAATTTCGTTTTACTTGTCTTTACTACACTAGGATCTGGAAGAGTTGTTATATAACCCGCGTTCTGGATGATGTCAGGGATTAGCCAATGAAACGGTCTGTTACGGAGAGTTTTTGACGTGAGGTGCACGGAACTGTGGGTAAACCACTTGAAACGTCAACGCTGATTGATTAATCAATGTCTAACATCATAAGGTCAAAAGCCACTCGTATGACACCCGACGCGAACTTCCACTACAACTGGTCAGATATTCAGGTAGTGTAGGCCGTCGAAAGTATAAAAAAACGAAACGAAATATAGATCTGTATTTTAAACAGATTGCATGCTCTCTTTAAAGAGGCATAAAAAAAAATGTCTTTCTTAATCTGCTCGCCAGAATCTTTGCCGTGAAAGTTTATATTGGTTTTGGTCTCCCAAAAAAGATCACCCGTCGACCGCTATTGGGAGTTTGGAAATGAAATGAAATGGGGTTTAACGTCCTACCTTTCTGCACTGGCTGGGATAATGAAGACGGACACACAGACGATGCGTTGGACTGTGTGGCAAATTCTGTCCAGACAGCTATTAAAAGAGCTCAAAGTGTAGGCCTACACGGGATTGTTTTTTCGTCCCATCCGAACGACTAGACGTTGTTCCTCGGCGGGAAACAAGATCGGAAACGTATTGAACAGTTTTATAGAAAACAACGTCGTTAAGTCAAATTGAGGTCATAGCCTACATGATTTTAAGACATTAAATAACAATATAAGCTACAACGTGACTGTCGACCATTTGTCTCGTAATTTCGTTCCATATTTAAAGATATCGAATTGACTTAGAAACCCAGACATCAAAAAGACAGCACAGAGAATAATTATACAATTTATTTAATATCAACAAAGGAATCGTCTACTCTATTAAAATGATATTAGCATCCATTTCTAATGGCCTGTATGATCGACGCCATTATCTTATCCCCATGGCGACAACAAACAGCGCGCTCTGGTATCCTGGGAATCAAAGGGCGATAAGTTTTTAAAATAGAATTATTGTAATTGTTTGGATGTGTGAGATATGAATATGATGTGTTGTGTAGAACTGAGTGGCGTGGAAACTCAGGGAATATTTTCGGTTGTAAGATCTGGTCAGATGTAATACACTTAAGTGGGATCTTCTGTTCTTTTTATTTTGTGAAAAATTGAAAAGCAAATACAAGGCCCAAGAGGAACCGGGTTGAACATAGGTTACACTGGTTTTACATATAACCCAGACACTGTTCATTTCAAATTAACTAAAATGAAATGGGGCTTAAACATACATTATGCATAAGCTAAATCTGCCAATTTCTTTAGGCCTGAAATGTTGTCTAGATTATTAATTAGACATTAATCAACTATCGATGCCATGGCTAGCCTGTGATATATACTGGATTAGAACCAGGTCTCCCGCTTCTGATTAAATGAAAAAGTGGATAATCGAGACTGTGTTTTTTATTACACCGACTTTAGTAATGATCAAAATCTAATCGCTAAATACTCGGTTCAGGGTGGATCAATTTGACTGACATTTTCAGCAAATTCCCTTTACATTATCTAGTTTTTAACTATTATAATGAGAACTTCCAGCTCTTTATCTAATCTCCTATAATGTATCTTTAATGGCCTGCTTTTCTGGGTATCTTCTCATGACGTGTATATCATTTATATAGGCCCGTCTTCATTAGCCCAGTATAGGAGCAGAACAGTAGGACGTTAAACCCCATTTCATTTCATTTCATTTCATTTCATAGGGTTATAACAGATGATGAAGATGTTATTCTAACGTACCTTGGAGAACCACACAATCGAACTGGCCAGGTTTGGTTTTCTTCTCGAGGAAGAAACATAATACTGATTTTAAAATGTTCATTATATCTTAAATATTGTATATTAGAATCCCACGGCAAGATAACAACATCAATATTAAAGATACATTCTCACGAAAGTATTTATAGGGTAGATATTTCCATTTAAAGAATGGCAATTTTTGTATAAATATATCTAAAGTAAAGACGCCCAATCTTACTAGAAAAATAATGAATTCCCAGAAAAACACCCATGGTCCAAGCACTGGGCAAACAATGTTACGGTATCACGCACTGGCAACCCGACGGCTTATTGTCCGCCAGCTTGACTTAGGGAGCGCTTGTTATATTTTGATCGAATGGGTAGCCATTGTCGGATGGGTGGTTGGGTTGGGAAGGCCTAGTGGTCTAGAGAATCGGGCTTAGAGCTGTAGCTGGCCGGTCACCTCTGATTTGTGGTCGTTGTTTCGATCCCTGGTGTGAGTATATGTGGCTTGGAGATAGTGGGCGCCCTCTCAACCTCGTGGGTTTGCTTCGGTTTCCTCCCACAGGAAAGACCCTTGCGCGTGCGCTAAGATAATAAAAATAAATGCACAATAAACACGGCGATTAAACGGGCGAATAAAGACCGTTGGCAGAAGATAACCCAAGAATTTATTTAGGCTTCGATATGTATGGTAAATGGACAGTAAGTAACGACAAATACAATCTGTAAATACATCCTCCCTCAATCAAGTTACACAACAAACAAGTAACGACAAACACAAGCTGTAAATAGGCCCTCCCTCAATTAAGTTACATGATAAATAGGTCAGTTGAAAACACATTTCTACGGCATGAGGTAGATTTTTTTTTCAATTAAAAGGTGAGAGTACTGAGAGTGATTTAAAGCAGACGTTCAATAGATAAATTAGTTTGAATATTTTTTTAGTCAAAATAGGTCATCGAATCACACAGTTTGTACGTGGGAAGGCATCTTTAATTGAATGAACCAATCTTGAATTTTAATTCATGTTTTTAATTTCGAATTTTATGGACAATATTGAGTTAGAGGTTTAGTTCCGTTACAGGTTTAGTGGTAAATGATAAGGCCAGCTCAACCTATGAACAAATAGGTTCAGCTGTTTTACAAAACGTACAATGATGTAAGGGGAACAACTCCCTTATTGTTACCTAAAATATTGGAAGATCTGAAGCAAACTTTGCTGTCACGGTGGGAAACATCCCCCAAGTCCGTGTTTATAGTTGTTCTCCGAGTATCGTCTGCCAATATATCTTTTCATGCTGCCGGTTTTGTGGCTCTCGTTGTTTCTTATTGTTAAACAGAGAATGAAGGAGAAATGTACAGCCAAACAAAGACAGAGCAGAACATGAGTTATCTCCCTTACACTAAACAGCTCTAAAGATTTATTGCTATGTTATAAGTTTGGGAGAAATGACATGGGGTTTAGCGTCCTACTGTTCTGCTCCTACTGGGTAATGAAGACAGGCATACGCCATACAATGTGCTATGAGTTTTTGCCCGGACAGTGGCACTACAGCTTACTCGTACATCGAATTCCAACTGCCAAGGGATCTTTATCAGGAACTCGTTTTTTTGTCCCATCCAAACGACTATACCATGTCCCTTGCAGCACTGACAAGGGGAAACCATGCCGGAAAATCTGATGAACTTTCTCGGCCAATGCTGGGATTGAACACTAGACCTTCAGGCTAGCGAGCAACATCTTAACTGAGCCTCCGTGGGGGGAAAAAAAACAAATATTTAATGAAACCATGCAAGGTCCAGTTTTGTTGGGCAGCCATTCTTCTACAGGTAATGTGTGGTTCAGGGTGAGAGCGAGAGTGAGAAATGGGGTTTAACATCCACTCGACACAAACTAGGTCATTTCGGGACTAACATATGGTTTAATTTTATTTCAATAATTCGCTTGCGCGTAGGGGTCTTTAGCAGTGGGAGGAAACCGGAGGACCCGGAGAAAACCCACGAGGTTGGACAGGCCACCCTACTCCTTGTCACGTACAACCGGGGATTCGAAACCACGCCAGTTGACTCAATGACAGGCTTTATGATACAGCACGCACGTGCTAACCATTCGGCCATCCAACCCCCCGTGGTTCAGGGTAGGTTGGCAAGTACTAGAAAGAGAGAGAAATGGCGTTTTAACGTCCACCTGACACAAACTAGGTCATTTCGAGATTAACATACGGTTCAATTTTATTTACATAATTCGCTTATGTGTATGGGTCTTTAGCAGTGGGAGGAAACCGGAGGACCTGGAGAAAACCAACGAGGATGGACAGGCAACCCTACTCCTTGTCACGTACAACTGGGGAATCAAAACCACGCCAGTTGACGGACCTATGATACAGCGCACACAGACTTACCGTTCGGCCATACAACCCCCCCCCCCCCCTTGTAGAAGAAGAATTATGATTTTAAATTTGAAGGGGATAGTTAACCGGGTTTATTTAAGAGTGATACCGAAATGGGGCTTAACATCCACTCAACACAAACAGGGAATCGAAACCATGTCACTTGACTCATTGACAGACCTTATGATCGAAAGAGGCTGAGAAAACGATAAAACAGTAAAACAAGCCAACGTCACCTAACAAAATAATTTTACTTAAAATTATCTGATATTTACAAATAGATGTTGTGAACATTACATTTTTCAATGGCTGTTTTGGTGATGAATAATCTTTACATGACAGTTAGATAGTAAAATATCTCATTTACATACATTAATAATCATGATTCATAGACTACTGGCAACATGACTCATGGACCACTTTCAACATGGACTACTGGTAACATGACTCATGGACCAAAAGACACATGAATCATGGTAACATGGACAATTGGATGCATGGACAACTGGCAACACGGATCACCAGCAACAAGGACCATTGCACAAAGGACCAATGGATGCATGGACAACTGGCAACATGGACCAATGGATGCATGGACAACCGACAACATGGACCATTGCACAAAGGAACCATTGGAAACATGGACCAGCAGACATGGATTTTGGAATACAGGAACCATTAGAACCATGGCCTATTGGAGATATATCTATTGATGAAGCAGACAATATGAATGATAATTTTGATTATACAATTATTTACAATGATAAATATCCTTAAACAAGTTCGTAACCAAGGGGATCTTTGTTTTTATCCAGAAGTTTTAAGGATGATTCCTGTAAATGACGAAGTAACGTCTTTAAATCTTCACTACTGAACTCCTGAAAAAAACAAAAACAATTTACTGTCAACATTTTACAAAAATAATGGTAATATAATTTATTGGAACTTAACTGTGTACAGCACTCTTTCAAATCCGTCCCTCAAAAACATGTTTTCTTAAATTAATTTTTAGAAACTATATAGCACCTGGTACAGTTAATATTTGAATATAGAACGATGGTCACCCCTGCTCTAGAGTATCATTGAACAAAGTGTGCTGTTATCCTTATTGCTCTCATGCAATATAATGTGTATTGTTCTGATGCTGTATGCTATGCATTGCTCTCATGCAATATAATGTGTATTGTTCTGATGCTGTATGCTATGCATTGTTCTCATGCAATATAATGTGTATTGTTCTGATGCTGTATACTATGCATTGTTCTCATGCAATATAATGTGTATTGTTCTGATGCTGTATACTATGCATTGTTTTCATGCAATATAATGTGTATTGTTCTGATGCTGTATACTATGCATTGTTCTCATGCTGTATAATGTGTATTGTTCTGATGCTGTATACTATGCATTGTTCTGATGCTGTATAATGTGTATTGTTCTGATGCTGTATAATGTGTATTGTTCTGATGCTGTATAATCTGTATTGTTCTGATGCTGTATTCCATGCATTGTTCTGATGCTGTATAATCTGTATAATGTTCTGATGCTGTATAATGTTCTGATGCTGTATAATGTGTATTGTTCTGGTGCTGTATATTGTTCTGATGCTGTATAACCTGTATTGTTCTGATGTTATATAATCTGTACCTACCTTATACAACCTGTATTGTTCTAATGCTATATAATCTGTACCTACCTTATACAACCTGTATTGTTCTGATGCTATGTAATCCGCTAGTTGAAGACAATCAGCGTACATCTCCGTAGAATGTAACATGTGATGTAGATTAAAACACAGACCAGGAATATGTAGTTCACGGAGTCGGTCCATCTGTACTTTTCTTCCATCATCAGCTGTATCATCCTAAAATCAAAACATCAAAAAAGTCATCAAGGGCACTAACACTGATAATCGGTTATCATGTAGTTGTGGTGTTAGTAGGAGAACCTCCTAGCACCATATCCGCGGCGCCGCTGAGAATCTTTAACGTAATAAAACATGGTATATGTGATCCAATTGGCATCCTCGCTAGAGATAAAGGGGCATAATTTAACGCCGACACCACAGAGGGGGGGCGGTCCCACGTGACCCCATTGTTTACTATACAGCATTGTTTACCTCTATTATGTTCTCTTACCAACGATAACGACACGTGGAACCGCATTTTTACTAGCGAAGTCTGGTGGGAGTTCCTTCAGCGAGGACTCCCATTGTTTATATTTTTCAAGGGACTTAACAATGGAAGTATGATAAAATGGACATTTTGTTTTGGCACCAACTGAGTGGCGATGAAGAACAGTTACAGCCCTTGCTACAGTCAGTCGAAATATTTGATTTTTAAGTGTTATTAAAGTCACCTAATGAAACTGACGAAGAAACAAATGACAAAATGAAATGAAGTTCACATTCATCGATTTATTCCAAATGATCGTTAGACTAAGTAAGGCACAGACTGACCATTATAAGGGTAAAATGATACCCGGGGTCAAACAGCAAAGTTACCACAGCATCACAACCAAGTCAGTAACGGGTAAATCCTCCTCTGTTTGCCAAACAAGCATTGATCCGACGTGGCATACTCCTAATGAGACGTCTAAGGTCATTTTGGTCCAGATTGTCCCATTCCTGTTGCAACGCAGCAGCAAGTTCTTGGACATTGGCAGGACGTTGTTGACGTTGACGTAACCTCTGTCCAAGCATGTCCCAGACATGCTCTATGGCGGAGAGGGTGGGACTCAGTGCTGGCCAAGGTAATGTGGTGATGTTCTGTTGTTGGAGGTAACCTGTAACGATCCTGGCCCTGTGACATCTTGCGTTGTCATCCTGGAAGATGAAACGGCGGCCATGACGTCGTGCGAACGGCACAACATGGACTGCCAAGATGTTGTCCCGGCAGTACTGGCCTGTAACACGCCCTGCAACAACATGTAAAGCCGTTCTTCCAGCAACAGTGATGCCTCCACACACCATAACAGAACCACCCCCAAATCGATCATGTCTGATGACGTTAACGTCTTGGAAGCGCTCGTTTCGACGACGCCACACCCTCCCACGTCTGTCCAAAAAATCAACAGTGAACCTTGACTCATCTGAAAACATCACATTGCTCCAGCGTCGATTATCCCAGTGTTGACGATCCCTACACCAACGACGTCTTGCCTGAATGTGATGATCTCTCAAACAAGGGATCACGCGAGGACGTCGGGCGCGAAGGTGACCCCTATGCAGTCGATTCCGAATCATCTGGCCACTCACTCTCACACCAGTGTCTGTTTGAAGACGAGCGCTGATCTGATTTGCTGTGATGACACGATTTCTCAAGGCCAAGGTACGGATAAATCGATCCTGGGCTTGAGTTGTCGCCCTTGGTCGACCTGAGCGTGGTCTGTCCTGTACAGATTGTGTATTGTGTACAGATTGTGTATCACGGTATCTGGACCATAGCCTGCTTATGACAGACTGAGAAACATTCATCGTCCGCGCCACAACCGCCTGTGTTGTGCCGATCTGTAGCATGCCAAGGGCACGTAACCTTTCATTTTGGGAAAGCCGACACATATCAAAATTTGTTTTCTGGTCACTAAAACAATTAAACTGATGTTTCCACCCTGGAATTCAATGCCACAATGACTGTAACATTCAAAGTCAGAGTCGTGCAAATCTTGGGTTGGACCCCCATGATGATCCCAAGCATCACCTGCATTCCATGCGGTAGCTATTGGTGCGTTTGGGCGTCACATGTAACTGGAAATGTTTCTTCTTTTAGGTTCTATAGTGACTTTTTTCGTAGTCATTTGCATATTTTAGTATTATGCCCCCAAAATCAAATATCCCCTACTTTTTTTGAATAGTATATATTGCAGATCATCTTTGCTCCTTTTCGATGCATTGTGCCACGTTTTATCTTTCTACTGTAACGGGAAGAATTTTTTCCGACTTTTTCAAAAATTTCACATTGAGTAATTTTTGGTGAAAAATTCAAAATGGCGGCGACCCGCCATTTTTGGTAAGAAAATTATAATATTCGCTGGTGATGAGTTTGGACCCTATTGGAAACGCATGGCACATGGTAGAGTTCAATCGCAAAAAAAAGTTCAAATATGAAATACCCTAATGGTCATGCTCCATTCAGTGTACTATGAATGTCAAGGGTTCTTTTATATTGATGGCAATGTTTTCCGGTCATATCTGAACAAGTGAAACCACGCTGGAAAATCCCAAGAAACGTTTTAGGCCAACACTGGGATCAAACCCTGAAGACATGTTAAATTAAAAACACATGATAACTCACCACAGCTTTATCAACCATCCAACCTCCGTCAGTAAATAATAAAATATTATAGATACGCTCTTTACTGATCTAAATAAAATAATATACAAATATTATAGATACAGTATTTATTGATATAAGTAAAATATTCTAGATACAGTATTTATTGATCCAGATCGAATATTCTAGATACAGTATTTACTGATTTAAATAAATTAAAATACAAAAAAGATATTCTGGTTCTCGGAGAGAGAGAGAGGGAGAGAGAGAGAGAGAGATGGGGTTTAACATCCACTCGACAAAATCCGGGTCATTTCGGGACAAACATATGGTTTAATTTTATTTCAATAATTCTCTTGCGCGTTGAGGTCTTTAGTAGTGGGCGGAAATCGTAGGAACTGGAGAAAACCGACAAGGTTGGATTAAAAATTGAAACTCTAAAATGAAATGAAATGAAATAGGGTTTAACGTCCTACTGTTCTGCTCCGACTGGGCTAATGAAGATGGGTATCTCTAAAAGGAATATCACTTACCTTTGTTTGAGATGTCAAGTTGTGTCTCCATCTATCCAGTTCTGTTTCATATTGTCTTATTCTATGTTCATAGGCCACTTTATCTGTAAAAGTAGCTTCCATCGTCAAGTTCGGTTTCTGTGGTTTAGCATGATGGAAGAATGTAAACCAATCATTGAATCCATCAACTGCATCCTGGAGACAAAAAATAAACAAATTTGATAAAAATCAAAAAGATGCATAAACCTAATTAAAACTTCTATAATTTGGGGTTTTTTTGCAAACATCTATCAAAATTTTTGCTTCCAATTTTTTCCCAAAGTACCTGGATGTTCCAAATTTTCAAGTTTTGAAATTTTAAACAAAACACAGTTCACAAGACTTGAGATGAGTAACTGCTTATTGATAAATTGTTGCTTCTGGATAATTTGTTGGTAATTGCTTACCATTTATTGGTGGATAATTTGTTGGTAATTGCTTATGGATAATTTGTTTCTTATGGAAAATTTGTTACTATTTGCTTATGGATCATTTGTTGGTCATCGTTTACGGACAATTTGTCGGTAATCAGATACAGATAATTTGTTGGCAATCGGTCACGGACAATAAGATGGTAATTGCTGAAGATTTGGGTTGGATAAATGTTAAATAGTTGTCAAAGAATTAATTCATTGTAGTAACCCATGGTGCCTTAAAATACACAGAATATTTATTTTTATATATATATATATATATTTACCAAGTAAGCCTTTATACACATATATTCTCTAACAGCATTCTGAACATCTGGTTTTAACATCTCACTTCCTGCCTGTAATAATACACAAATAACTATACTTCCAGAATAACAATATTAAATTCAAGGATTTTTTTTTTTCCGAGAGAGAGATTTTAACTTCCATGTCTACTCCACACAAACATATGTCGAGACTAACATATGGTTCAATTTTATTTCAATAATTCATTATAATTTATTATAATTTATTATGACTTACCTGAGTTTATAATATCAATCAACAGGTAATTTATTACAATGTACCTGATTTTATAATATCAATCAACAGGTAATTTATTACAATGTACCTGATTTTATAATATCAATCAACAGGTAATTTATTACAACCTACCTGAGTTTATGATATTAATCAATAGGTAATTTATTATAACCTACCTGAGTTTATGATATCAATCAACAGGTAATTCATTAGAACCTACCTGAGTTTATAATATCAATCAACAGCTAATTTATTCCAACCTACCTGAGTTTATAATATCAATCAACAGGTAACATATTATAACCTACCTGAGTTTGTTGTCTAATTATTATATCTATTGTATCAACAGGTAATTTATTAAACACTTCTTTAGCAGCGTCATGTTTCTTTACGGCTACAAAAAATATAAAATATAAAAAAATATAAATATTTAAACATAAAAAAATATTAAAAAAACAAAAAATAATCATAAAATAATATATATATATTTAACCATAATAAAATATATATATACATTTACTCTTCCAAAAAAGAAACGCCCAGAATATTTTTCATCATTTTTTTTTATTTGAACAGGATCGTTGTTTCTATAAATCTTACTTGTTTTTAATGTCATTATGTAAGGATAAAAGAAATTCATTATTGGTTTTAAATGTTGGGTCACTAATTGTGTGGTCATACTTTTTACCAAAATTTGTTTCGCTTGATTGCACCAAGACACATGAGTTTAACAACTTCACAAGCTTTTTGCATGAAACCCAAATCTAAGGCCTTTACAATCCCGGGGTTCTCGGTTTCAAAATCAGTTGCACATGTAAACACTCAACGCGGCAAGTGATGCCACATCTGAACGAAGATCAATGAAGAGTATATATATAAAAAAATATAAAATAAAATATAGATATTGAAATATAAATGTAAAAATAAAATATAAAAAAAAAAATATAAGTATAATAATTTTCAAATATATATGCAAAAATATGAAATATACAAAAAATAGTTTCTATTTGCTGAATGAATGTCAAACTAACCAATAAAAGATCTCATCACAGCGTTGGCTTGTTTCACCGCTTCTCCTCTCTGCTTCGGATCAAAAACTAACCAATCAATGGCTTCTATCTTCTCACGATCTTCCTGTAAAAAAAGATTTTTTCGATAAATAGAAAATTAAGTTCTTGTTTGCTACGATACAAAAATACTTGTTTACAAATTGCTCTACTTTTTTTAAACTTTAAACCTAAAATATTTAAGTAATAGAAGCAAGGGAGTTAATCATCTCATTCACACAATACTTCAGTTATTTTGAGATGAGAGAGAGAAGAGGAGAGATCAGACGAAATGAAATGAAATGGGGTTTAACGTTCTACTGTTCTGCGTCGACTGGGCTATTTAAGACGGTTATACAGCATACAGTGTGCTATGAGGGAAATTTTACCCAGGCAGCGTCACTACAGTCTATCTACTCTTATATTGCCGCAGGTTCTTTTATATGCACGCGCATGTGTACACAAGACTTGGGTTGTACATCCCATCCGAACAACTATACAAGGGGAACCACTTTAAGATTCACATACAGCCAATTTTTCAATGGTAGGGAGGTAAATTGTGCCTGGACAGTAGTGTCTGTTTCTTCTTCTTCGATTTGCAACTGCTAGGGTTTCTTTTACATGGACTCCAGTCTGCACAGAGAGAGAGAAATGGGGTTTAAAGTCCTCTCGGCACAAATTAGGTCATTTCGGGACTAACACATGGTTCAATTTTATTTCAATGATTCGCTTGCACGTAAGCATCTTTAACAGTGGGAGGAAACCGTGGGACCCGGAGAAAACCCACGAGAATGGACAGGCAACCCTACTCCTTGTCATGTACAACCGGGGAAACGAAAACACGCCAGTTGACTCAATGACAGACCTTAGAATACTATGCTAACCATTTTGCCATCCCCCACCACACAGACACACACACACACCAATACAGGGGTGGGAAGAGATTTTTCATCCCATCAAAACAACTAAGTAACTCTTTCCTTCCCAGCCCTACAATAGCCGCAGATAGAACAAGGGATATTCTCGTCGCCAGTCCCCTTGACTATCGCTGCCCCTAATAGAAGTAAATCTTACGTCAGTAATGTCTGTTCCAGAAGGTGTTCCCGACCCTTCACGATGTCGTATATTTTCAACAACAGTTTTAGTAATGAGTGGGATATCAAGATCTTCGTCTTCAGCTAGACGTAATACATGTTGTCTCTCAGATTTATCTTCTATACCTATAAATCATTTATTAAAGATACATTATGTAAGATTTAGATAAAGAACTAGCCATTCTTGCTATAATAGAGCAAATGTAGATGATGTAAAATGAATAATTTGAAAATTTCATTCAAATTACTCTATTACAAGCAAAGATATTAGCCTTTGAAGGTTTGACAGACGTGTGCAATAATTTCAACCACCGTACTGGTTGATCGACGCTAAGTCTCAGTCCTCCATATTTGATTAAATCAAAGTATCGCTGAACCATTCTAATCTATTTAATATCGGAGAAATCTGATGCCATCGAGAGTTGATTAAGGCCTGGATAAGTTAATTAATGTTTAATTAATACTTTAGAAAACATTTCAGGCCTAAAGAAAAAACTGCCATAGGCAGATTTAGCTCTTGCATAATGTATGTTTAATAAGATTATTACAATGACGTCATTATTAATGTGACGTCATAATGTATGTTTAATATGATTATTACAATGACATCATTATTAATGTGACGTCATAATGTATGTTTAATATGATTATTACAATGACATCATTATTAATGTGACGTCATAATGTATGTTTAATTAATCAATTTCTTTAAGATCTAAATACTTTCGTTTTTAATTCATGTATCCCTGAATAGGCTGATATTTATGATTACCATAACAATATGTACACTGGCTAGAGATTTTCCATTTTATTCATGTCACCGATTTCAAGTTTGTGTCAATAACATTACATAATACATATACTCACCTTCAAGGAATTTAGCATACCAGTTGATCTGTGATTTCTTTGGTAGATTAGAAACGTAAAAAGCTACAAGTTGTTTGTTGTTGTTTTTGATGAGGATTTCTATGTAAGTTTCGAGAATTGTGTTGGCTTTATCGATCTGTTAGAAATAATAATAAAATAATATGAAACAAACAGGAAAATAATATAGATAATTTTTGTTTTCTTTACTTGACATACAATTTTCATGTCAACAAAACAATACCGAGGCTTTGACTTCAACCCCTTGACAGTGAGGATGGTGATAGATTGGAAATTAAATGAAAGGGGCTTGAAGACCTGTTAACGCAATAATTGCAGATAGATCGATCACTGTGTTAGAACCGCGGCTCTGGAATACCTTTCCAGAAAGTGTTAAACAATGATAAACTGTAACGGATTTTAAAAGAAAACTCAAAACATACTTTTACAGTAAAGCATTCCTTTAACGTTTGTGTAAGACTTTGTGAAGTGCCATTGAATGCATGGCAGTAATGTGTCCTATATCAAATCTAATATGTTCTGTTATGTTATGTTATACATCAGCCATTTAAAGACTAAAATGTACGGTATTTCCATTTCTATGGTTAAATGTGCAAAGCGAAGATAAGAATTTTTCCCAGAAAGCATTTTCTCCTTAGGATTCTTTTACGAGCACACCAACGTGTACACAGGTAAATATTGATTTTTCATTTCTTCCGAAAGACTAGACACACTTTTTCCTTGTAGATGCCTGTGACGGCTGGACTGGAAAATCTCAAACTATTCTTCTACACCCACTTCAGGATTCGCACTCCCGATATTCTAATCTTGAATCCATTGGAGAGAAATGGGGTTTAACGTCCACTCAACACAAACTAGATCATTTCGGGACTAACACATGGTTCAATTTTATTTAAATAATTTGCTTGCACGTAGAGGTCTTTAGCAGTGGGAGGAAACCGGAGGACCCAAAGAAAACCCATGAGGTTGGACAGGCGACCCTACTCCTTGTCATGTACAACCGGGGTATCAAAACCACGCCAGTTGACTAAATGATACAGCGTGCACACGCTAACTATTCGGTCATCCAACGATCCAGAGCCTATTGGTCTGACCACAAAATGCAATAGGGTTTACAGTCCTACTGTTCTGCTCCGAACTTGGTTAATGAAGACAGGCATATGCCATACAGTGTGCTATGAGGGAAATTTTGCATGGACAGCGACTTTACGGCCTACTTTTATATCGAATTCCATCTGTCAAGGGATCTTTTACGTACGCCAATGTGCACACAGGCTTTGGTTTTTTTTTTTGTCCGATCCGAACGACTCGTTCTGTCCACAGTCTATATTTAGTGACCAATATTATTGTAAAGTAAAAGTGAATATCTTACATGTTGTATATCAGTTATTTTACGTAGAATTAGAACAAGATGAGCCATAAATCGTATTAAATGTTGAGGTAAACGTTTAGAATCAGCTTGAATCCATGTAAACATCACCTCAATTAAACCTGTAATAAATAAAAACATTGTTTTATAGCCAGAGACACAAACTGGGTCAGTTTAGTACTAGAGAGAAATGGAGTTTAACATCCACTCGACACAAACTAGGTCATTTCGGGACTAACACATGGTTCAATTTTATTTCAATAATTCGCGTGCGCGTACAGGTCTTTAGCAGTGGGAGGAAACCGGAGGACACGTAGAAAACCCATGAGGTTGGACAGGCGACCCTACTCCTGGTCACATACAACCGGGGAATCGAAACCATGCAGTTGACGTAATGACGCAGTTGACATATGGTTCAATTTTATTTCAATAATTCCCTTGCGCGTAGGGGTCTATAGGAGTGGGGGGGAAACCAGAGGACCCGGGGAAAAGCGACAAGGCTCGACAGGCGACCCTGCTCCTGGTCATGTACAACCGGGGAATCAAAACCACGGCAGTTGAAGCAATGACAGACCTTATGATACAACGCGCACACGCTAACCATTCAGCCATCCATCCCCCCACAAGAAACCCACAAGGTTGGATATACAACTCTACTCCTTGTCACATACAAGCTTTGGATCAAAACCTTGACTCAATAACAGACCCGATGATCTAAAGCTAACAAATTAGATCTCATCGACCACTGCCACGAAGTCATCCCTATAAAACACAGCGATAACATTTTGAATCATCATTGTTCCAATATTTGATCAGCTAAACAAGCTAAGATCATATCTAACTAAACAAGCTTAGATCATATCCAGCTAAACAAGCTAAGATCATATCTGATTAAACTAGTTGATTAATGGCTTATTAATACATACTACCAATATCTCCTAGTATGATATATTTCTGTATTATATTAAACCACATTCGAGATTCTTGCTGAATTTTCTGAAAAAGATAGAAAGAAAAAATGCATGAAACTACAGTGGAAGGTGTTGTCAGGGATACAACATCACCTTGTAAATAAATTATAAACAATAAAAGTACTATAACACCTAATGGATGGATCGTGAACTGACAGTAAATGTCTAATGGATTAGATCTAAATATTAAGGCCAACTCCAGGTTTCATCAAGGTCACGAGATGTAAACAGGGCTTGCGCTAACCCTGACCCTAACCCTATCCCACAATCCTGGGCAACAATCACGTGTCCTAGCCCTATTTACATCTGGTGACCTTGACAAAATCGCAAGGTGACTTTAATATTTAGTTCTGACTGTATCCAATGGTACAGTTGACATGTGGTCAGGTATATGGCAGGTTAAGTTGACAAGAGGTTGTGTTTTTTTTCAGGCCTAAAGATGATAATCCTTATTTTCTTACCTCATCTAAACTGGCCTCAATTTCCGAGAAAACTTGTTCTGGTTTCATCCTGTAAATAAAGAGAAATGTGAAATGAATAACGTAATCTATACCCAGTGGTTGACCACCAGCTCGGAGTTCCTGGATCCCTCCCAGTGTTGACAGAGAAATTTTATCACGATTTTCCGGCATGGTTTCCCCTTGTCAGTAGAGCAGAATGGAGGGCCTGACATGGACAGCTGTCTATGCACAAAATCGAGGTCCGATATACACATTGGCGTGCATGTAAAAGATCCCATGACAGTTTGAAGTCAATATAAAAGTGGGCTATAGGGCCGCTGCCGGAAAAAATTTATCTAATTTATCTTATAGCACACTGTATGGTGCATGAACGTCATCATTAACCCAGCACACGAGCAGAACAGTAGGATCACGTTTTATTTCATTTACCATGCGTTGTGAGATGAGTGAAATTTTACTCTGACAGAACCACGACTGGTTACTCAAATCGCAACAGTCAGGGTTCATTTTAACATGCTGCCAATCGTATACTCGGGAAGTCCAGTTTTCGTTCCATCCAAATGACTACACACATTAGCTTGTCAGGTCCTCCATTTTAAACCACTGATAAGAGAATAACAGAATGGACATTCCTGTGGAACTTTCCCTCATCAACACTGGGATAAAAAGCCGGGAAGTCCAAATTACTGAATCAGCGCCACATTCGGCAAACCAAAACATGTAATAAGATTTTCTCCCGATCGAGTTGTAGAAGAAAGCCATACTTACAATCTATCCCAATATTCTTGTGGTAAATCTTCAAAACTACGGGGAGACGTTGTACTCATTCTAACTTCCCGTTCAACCTGCGTATCTACCATAACTTTAAAATATCCCCATAAATAATCCTGCCATGTTTTACACACAGGTAACACAGCCCCTAAATTACCGCTCATAATACCATAAATACCCTTCTCATACGGACTGAATTTACCCTGAAATAAACCAGCAATACCCTTCTCATATTATCGTTTTTTGATTTTTCAGATGTCAAGTTTTTGTAAGATATTATGATCCTTACTAGCAATGCATATTTTTGCTCTCCTGAACAATTTGGCAAAATTTGAATACAATGATTATTAATTCTTGAAGTTTTCCCGTCCATGAATCTGGGTCGAGAGAGAGAAATGGGGTTTAACGTCCACTCGACACAAAGTAGGTCATTTCGAGAATAATTTTAATTCAATAATTCGCTTGCGAGTAGGGGTCTTTAGCAGTTGGAGGAAACCAGAGGACCTGGAGAAAATCAACAAGGTTGGACAGGTGACCCTACTACCGGGGAATCGAAACTCCGCCAGTTGACTCAATGACAGACCGAATGATACAGCGCACACATGCTAACCATTCGACCATCCAACCCCCCAAAAATCTGGGTTGAAGTTTAATCCCCAGTGATACATATTCTTTTAAAACCACCAACAGGTGTTCATTTGTGGTGTTTACACAAGTCAGTGGCTAAGTAAGACACTGATTTGACGGCCTGGAGATCACAGGTACAATCCCGGGGTTGGCCAAGAAAGTTCATCGGGATTTTCCGGAGTGGTTTCCCCTTGTCAGTGGTGAAGGATGGGAATCCTGACAAGGACAGCTGCCTAGTCAATCAGATGCCACGATAAGAACCGCAATGGCTTGCACGTAAAAGATCCCTTGGCAGTTGGATTTCGATATAAGAGTAAGCTGTAGCGCCACTGTGCGGGCAAAATTCCCTCATAGCACAAGGTATGTCATATGCTCGTGTTCATTAGCCCAGTTGAAGTAGAACAATAGCACGTTAAACCCCGTCTCATTTGATTTTGTTTACTAAAGTTAGTAACAATCTGAAGATAACTATAAACTGTGTTAAATTGAATAATTCATTTGACCTGATTTTTACTCTGGTTAACAATTGAAGAGCCCCAGGGAAGAGCCCTAGGAAAGAACGATCTAAGTCCATTTTTCAACAAACCCCAGTTAATGGATGGCACCATCTGGTAACAAATTGTATAAGCTTTCTGTAGAACAATCAATTTTAGGTAAAAACAATCAGAGTCACATCGAACCAAGGTCCTTCTGAAATAGCCTCCCGGACAAATACAAGTCCATCGTATTTATTTTACCTTAATTTGGCGGAAAAGTGGAAGTCAGTTGTTGTGCTGGTAATTATGATTCGTATCAAACATCATTTTGAAGTTGTAATTAAAATCATTTGTTGTTCTGTTCGCGTCAAGCATTCTCGTCCAAAAGTCTGTTTTGCCTTTTATGCAAAAAGACAAAAATGTGACTTAGATTGTTCTTCCCCTAGACTCTTCAATGGAAGCCATAAATATATATTTTTACCTCTTTGCTCATTCTCCAACAGACCAACTTCCAGATATCTCGATACTGATTCCCCTGAACCGATTCCACCTGTCCCCCTTCCCCTAATTTCTGATAATTACTGTCATGAAACGGTCGCCAACCTTCTAACGTAGCCGCTCTCCATGATTGACCACAATTACGACAAACTTCCTGGGCCTGTAATATACGTAAAATTAAAATGTTCAATGTATTATTAAGATGACGTAAATTACTGTTATATGACTTTAGCAGGGTTCATACTTCCACCGACGTGGAATATGCCAGGGTTAGGGTTATGCAATAAAAACTACTCAAATTCTATCATCTACAAAATTCTTGTTATATTTTTATGGGATAATAGGGTTTAACATCTTGTCATAGAATAAATTCTGTACACAATAAGATAAAATGGAGTACGTATGAAATTTAAGCGCCAAACTATAGAGGAATGGTGTATTTACACTGTCTCAAAATTTCTGCTCAAAATATTGAGTCGTTTGGACGTGAACCTCTAAACTGCTTATCCGGACACGAAACCCTTTTAAGATTTCGGGTCAATTTTTTCGTTGGGTGACCTGATAATTGATTCCTGTTTCTTGAGAGGTCTATACAGTGAATGCCCCATGTGCTGTACTTCATAGTGAAAGGTAAATCTCACCTATAAATTACTTTTATAAAACAAAAGTCTGATTTTATCCAGACACCGTATAATACCGATTGGGACACAAGTCTCCATTTCCAGATGAAGACTGACGGGTTTAAGTTGTTTGAAAAATTATCACAAATATTGATTTAGCAGTTTTATTCCCCCTAAAATGATCAAGATTAGCCCTTTAATACCAAATAAATATGAGCAGGTGACCCACCTTTTCCAGTTGTCCAGCTCGTATACAGACAAACATATGTTGTAATAATCGTAATTCATCTTCTTTATCTAGATCGTCCAGACTTTTATTCTGTCGTATTGGGGCGTCTGGATCCTGGAGTATAAAATCAAAAAATAATCTTCATTCTCTGTAGGCGAAACATTCAGATTATCCTCCCTGACAAATTGACCACTGATCTACAGGGAATCGAGCTTTATTCTACCGAGACCTAAATCTTCCTTCACGAATTCTAATCATGTAAGCACACTAAAAGTAATTCTCAGTGGATGGACATCAGACCTTAACACAGAATGAAATGAAATGGGGTTTAACATCCTACTGTTCTGCTCCTAACCTGGGCTAATGAAGACGGGCATACGCCATACAGTGTGCTATGAGGGAAATTTTGCCCGGGCAGCGGCGCTACTGCCTACTCTTATATCGAATTCCAACTGCCAAGGGATCTTTTACGTGCACGTCCATGTGTACACGGGACCTCGGTTTTTCGTCCAATCCGAACGACTAGACAGCTGTCCTTGTCAGGCCCTGCATCACTGACAAGAGGTAACCACGCCGGAAAATTTTGAACGAACTTTGTCGGCCTATGCAGGGATCGAACACCTGACCTCCAGGTTAGCAAGCCAGCGTCTTACCCATCTTAACGCAGATCAACTTCAAGCTCTTAACAGAAGAAAGATCCATTCTAGGTGTAATTTCAAAGAAAAAAAAAATTACCACTGCCCTAGAATGAATGAAAAAGATAATGTAAACATCAGGGATCTTAATCGGTTGTTTTTTGTCGGCTTTAGCCGCTTGAAGTTCAAACAAGCCTATTGGTAAAACAATGAACCGGCCACTATGGTATCAAAAATCAATCTACTTTCGGCTAAATTACAATGGGTTAATCATTACTTGTTAATTAAGAAGTCAATCAACTTGCTTGTCGGCTACCTTGACCAAATTTGACACAATTCTGGTCGGTTGGTTTCAAAATGGATTAAGAATCCTGGTAAACATATATGAAGAAAATTTGGCTTGCTCAGCAAGTGAATTCCAATCTGTGTGAAAGCTGCTATCCTGTTGCACGATAGTTAACACGATAAGTCCAGTGTCACTACAAAAACTTACAAGTTCATCAACAAAAGCTCTGGTTGTGTTAGTAATTCTTCCTTCTTTTTTTCTTTTTAACGCATGTAGAGTATTCTCCCTTTAAATATAAATAAACATGTAGAGTATTCTCCCTTTAAATATAAAACAGGTCACAGACCACTAATAATTTCCTCAATGACCTTAATGTTAATTCTCATCTCTTAGACCGGCTCTTAACTTTTTCCCAAATTTTCAATGGGTAAAACGCTCTCTATCACAGGTGGAGAAACAACAAAAATTGCCATGCAAAAGGAAAGGGGAAGGTGGGGGGAAAGACTAAAAATAACTTTCGCCCTTCATTCGTGGGTGACGACGTAGGAACAATTGGTGAGCTGGGACCAAATATTGTTTGAACAGTGACTATAATTAGAAGTTATCTCCTGTACTTGAACTTCCCTAGACATTGCATCTGATGTACAGTATAGTTTCTCATTAGGTTAAGGCAAAAGTTTCTGATCAGGTTAAAGATAAATTATGGGAGATATGATAATGAGTTGGCAGTTCTCACTATAATAGTTGAAAACTAGATAATGTAAAGGCAATTTGCTGAAAATTTAATTCAAATTGATCCACTATGAACCGAGAACTAAGCCATTGAAATTTCCGCCTGGCCTCGATCATCATTACTAATTAATACGATAACAGCATAGTCTTGAAAGTTATGCAGTAAATCGGCTCATAATCCACTAACGATCGCAGGCTAGCGATGCCATCTAGAGTTGATTATGGTCTGGATAAGTTAATTAATGTCTAATTAATAATTTAGATAACATTTCTGGTCTAAAGAAAGACCTGCAATAGACAGATTTAGCTCTTGAATAATGGATGTTTAAGGTAAATAATGCTAATTTGGACTGTTGTAAACGTTGGAATTTGTCCAATCTGATTAAAACACAGATCCTATTTTGTTTCGTTTTTATAGTTTAAAATTTCGTTTTACTTGTCTTTACTACACTAGGATCTGGAAGAGTTGTTATTTAACTCGTGTTCTGAATGGTGTCGGGGATAAGCCAATGAAACGGTCTGTTACGGCAAGCTTTAGGCATGTTTTTCACGGAACTGTAACATCAATGCTGATTGGTTAATCAAATGTCTGACATCATAGGGTCATAAGTCGGTCTTTTGACCCCTGACATGACCTATCGCTATAACTTGTCAGATCTTCATGTAGTGTAGGCCATAGAAAGTATAAAAAAACAAAACAAAATATAGATCTGTATTTTAATCAGATTGGAATTTGTCTACAGAAAACCCATGAGGCCTTAGGCAGTCTGAATCCATATGCTTAGTTTAGTTATCTCCCTTTAATTATAAACCAAATGAATGTGACTACACAAGCTGAGTAGACAGTAAGGAGTAATCTAGCTCCCCACCTCCAATAAAACACTTACCACGCTACAGCTTGATCGGAGAAGAATTGAACATTATCTGAAAACATGTCGAGATTATCCAGTGAGGAACTTTCCAACCAATCAATAACCAGCTGAGCTTGTCGTATCCATGGCGTCTTCTCAAATAATTCATCAATAATCATCTCGTCACTCTTATTGTCAATCTGAAATAATTCATCAAATAAAATAGGGTTTAACGTCATTCCTTTCTTGGGGGATCACGTGGCTAAGTAGGTAAGACGCTGGCTCGCTAGCCTGGAGGTCGCTTGTTCTATCCCTGCATTGGCCGAGAAAGTTCATCCAGATTTTCCAACGTGGTTTCCCCTTGTCAGTGATGCAGGATGGAGGGCCTGACAAGGACAGCTGTCTAGTCGTTCAGATGGGACGAAAAACCGAGGTGCACATAAAAGATCCTTTGGCAGTTGGAATTTGATATAAGAGTAGGCGATAGTGAAGCTGCCCGGGCAAAATTTCCCTCATAGCACACTGTATGGTGTATGCCCGTCTTCATTAGCCCAGTATAGGAGCAGAACAGTAGGACGTTAAACCCCATTTCATTTCATTTCAATTCATAAAGTAAGGGCCTTGAAGTTGGCCTTCTCAAATAGATCTAACCAGAGGGAGACAGCTATAAAGGGGGAGATAACTATAAGGAGGGAGACAGCTATAAGGAGGCAGACCACCATTAAATTTCACCATTTCGGTACCCACAAATTGTAGTTCGTCTATTTATAGCAATTCTCTTCCTGTCTCTTTTCCCCCCTTTTGCGTGCCCTTTTTTGTTGATTTTTTGGTCTAGAATGGATGAAGAGGGTTTGAATTAACATTTTCTGCCAGGTTTTGTTAAATATTCATGATTTTGAGGTGGAAGGATAACGGGGTTATCAGTTTGGCTACGGTGATATGTACGGCAACTAGTTACATGTTTTTAGTATGCTTCAAGTTTGTATACCTCAAAATTTTGGTGGTCAACCTCATACAAACTTTAGTGCAAAGACATGACCATTTGTTCCTCTGTCTGTAGTGAGAAGCATTCAGCCCAACGAAAATTTGTGGAAAAGTTGGAGGTGGGCAAAGGGAACAGAATTAACATTGAAGTCAATGGGGAAATTAATGGTGGTCTGCCTCCATAAAGTGATGATGATGAGTTAGTTGTATTTTACGTCCGCTTCCACCGAAGTGATATCGCAGACAATCACGTGGTTTTTTTTTAGTCGTCGTCGTCGTCGTCATCGAATGTGCTATTGTTGCTGATTATACTGTGGTGGATATTAATATCATAACTTATGTCGCGAGGTGTTGACGTAGAGGGATGGTAGCTGCATTCTTGTATTTCAATATTACTTTCGTTTATCTTTAATGGAGGGGGTCTTGGTTTAGTAAATTCAAAGTCTGATTTTTCTGATGTTGATCTGGCTCCATCCTCTCTTCTTCTTTTTGGAGCTTTTGGTTCGACTGGTGGAGACTGGGTTACTGGTGGTTTATTTTCTGGAACTGTTGACTTGCTGTTTTGTACTGTCTTTACTGTGGTTGGTGGGACTGTTGGGATTATTGGAGCTGTCTTCTTTTTCTTGTCTTTTTCAGGGGCCCGGAGAGGGCATTCTCTTCTTGAATGGCCAAACTTCTCGCATCTGAAGCATGGAGAAGGTTGGCCTGGTGTTACTACTCGTACTTTGGCATCTCCGTAATGTGCTTTTAATACTATTACTTGGGGTATATCTTTGAATTTCTTGTTCTGGATCTCTATTTCCACTTCTCTTATTCTTTTGTAGACATGGGTGCCCGGCAGTTGTTGGTCTTTGAATGTTCTCACATGGCCGATGTCACCCATAATTTCTAGGAAGTAATCATCGGAGTATGATACAGGGAAGTCGTAGACTGTAAGGGTGACTACTTTGGTAAAACGTTTGTGGAACTGATATGTTATCCCCATGTGCGTGTGTTTCCCTTTATCGAGGAGTTTACTTTTTACTTCTTTCGTTCTTACATGGATGTGCCACTCGTCTTCTTTTAGGTAGATTGTTAATATATCTTCCCACTTGCCGAGTAGGTCGATCAGGCACTTCAAGATTCCCCTGTCGGTTAATCTCTCCGTGCTGCTGACCGCCACGTGGTATGATATGCGGCTTGTCTCTTCTTCTGGCACTTGGTAGGTTTTTACTATCGGGTCCATGGTGAATGGGTAACTGGAAGACTGGAAAAACTGGAAGACTGGGTAACTGGAACACTGGATAACTGGAACACTGGAACACTGGATAACTGGAACACTGGATCACTGGAGCAGCAGGTGTTAACAGGGCGAACGCTAATTAAAGGGGGGAGATAACTATAAGGAGGGAGACAGCTATAAAGGGGAGATAACTACAAAGACAAACCTTTCCTGGAGTATCTAGTACCATCTTTTCTTCATGTGGAGAATCGTGATCTGATAATCTATCTTTATAAAGAGATCGTAATAACTGCCACGTACATTTCTCACTGTATAATAACTCTAACGTATCATACGTCTTCTTTAATCTATAACAATAAATAATCCCATCATCAATTCAATACTTACATCACAAAGAGAGAGAGAGAGAGAGAGAGAGAGAGAGAGAGAGAGAGAGAGAGAGAGAGAGAGAGAAGGGGGGCTTGCTTGATCATCAGTCCCGAAATTGACAGAATTGCAATCGAGTAACACGAAATTCAGTCCCGTCACAGTTCTGTCAGTCCCGCCAACTGAGGTGGTGTGAGTAGAATCGTGACGTAATTAAACACAACGAATGTGTTTCAGCTGCATGGTTGGTTGAAATATTTACTTATCCAGTCGACGCCCTCAATCCTGCACCACTGACAAAGGGAAACCAATTCGGCGGAGCTAATGAAGACGGGTCATCATATAAACGTTCTGGTAAAATGGATGGAATGGAGCTTAACATCAACACAACATATCGGCCATTTTGAGATTAACATTTCTAATTTTATTTCTTTGGCCTACTCTAAATTGAATTCCAAAATATAAATGGATTCTTTAACATGCACTCCAGTCATTTCTTTGTTCTATGCTTGATAGAATTCTAACAGTAAAGGGCCCCCATGGTGTACTCCCAGAGGTCAATGAATAATTCCTTCTAAAGCAACCTCATAAATAAAACTTACTTTTGTTGTGTATTTCTCGTTGTTCTGTTAACAAGTTTTTTAAGGAGAAGAACTTGGTCCGTACAAACTGTTTCACAATCTGACATTAGTTCAAACACCTGCATATTGGATGGGTTTGATTTAATACACTCGTAAAAATCACGATATACACCTGATGATGCTGTAAATATACAAATATAGTAGAATTATCTACGACCCCAGTTCCATGAAATATAGTTTATAAGACATCTTTCAGCATCTGGTAAATAGAAATATCTACAACACCAGGCAATCGAAAACCATGCCAGCTGACTCAATGACAGACCTTATGATACAACGCGCACTTGCCAACCATTCGCCCATCCAAACCCTCATGCTTCAAAGAGACACAGAACTACTATACGGTCCTTAAATAAACTTCACAGTCCCTTAAATAGTTCATAATCAATTGAATTTTGAACAGTGATCAGGAAATTTAATGCTCGTAAATTGGACACTCATTATTAAAATTGAAGGGTAAGCTTTAAACAAGTCAAAGTGTGGTATATCAGTATATATAATGGTGATACAAGTGTGGTATATCAGTATATTGAATGGTTATATAAGTGTGGTTTATCAGTATATATAATGGTGATACAAGTGGGGTATATCAATATATAGAATGGTGATCCAAGTGTGGTATATCAGTATATATAATGGTTATACAAGTGTGGTATATCAGTATATATAATGGTGATACAAGTGTGGTATATCAGTATATAGAATGGTGATACAAGTGTGGTATATCAGTATATAGAATGGTGATACAAGTGTGGTATATCAGTATATAGAATGGTGATATAAGTGTGGTATATCAGTATATAGAATGGTGATATAAGTGGGGTATATCAGTATATATAATGGTATTAATAGTTTCAAGGTCCTCCATAGATGAAACTAGATAAACTTCTTTGCCAATACAAAGATCAAACTTAGTATGTTAGAGAGAAAGGTGATATTTTTACCTGCTAATCCGGGATCATCTTCAATCAGTAGAGAAACATTGGTAGTTGTTATATCTTCGGCCAGCTGGAAATAATAAATAAAATATTCTAATATCTATCCGTTCATTTCACTTCGATGGGTTTGGTTTAAATCTCAGCATTGGCCAAGACGATTCTCATTTTAAGGGAATTTAGCCTGGACAGGGGCAGTGGCAAATCATGAGGTACTTTCTCTGGTAAAACCAGGAACTTTGTGATCAGTGATCCACTGTGGCCCGTCGTCTGTGACACAGCGAAAACTTTCCCAGTTAACACCATGATTGAATTCAGGACTTCATGGTTAGTGAGCCAACACAATTCTCACTAAGTGTCTGTGGCACCGGTAATATTTATAACAATAACTTACCAGTTTCACCACACCACCGTTACATTTATAACAATAACTTATCAGTCTCACAAAGCCACCGTGATATTTATAGCAATAACTTACCAGTCTCGCCAAGCCACTTGTGATATTTATAACAATAACTTACCATTGAATTGAGTTGTGAATGATGACCTTGAGACATGTAGTTAGTGATCATACTCTCACTCTGTAAAATAAATAAATTAAAAGTATAAAACCATAGCTAGGGGCGTCGTCAACTAAGCTATAATACACCACCAGCATGTCATCCATACTACAACTAAAACTAGAGTGAACAAATCCAAGGGAGCAAGTTTTAAAATATTTTAAACAGAGCGGAGTCACCTTCGTGCACCACTGACTTGATTGATAACAATCACAATCAACTTGATGGATAACAATCACAATCAACTTTATGGATAACAATCACAATCAACTTTATGGATAACAATCACAATCAACTTTAATAA
The DNA here is from genome assembly GCF_932274485.2 of Patella vulgata. Taxonomy (NCBI): domain Eukaryota; kingdom Metazoa; phylum Mollusca; class Gastropoda; family Patellidae; genus Patella; species Patella vulgata. Next base: position 3,590,259 of record NC_065881.2, read on the forward strand.
TACATCGTTTCATTAAGTATTCTCTGGTTGTTATCAAGACCAAGGTAAACAATACATGTATGACGTTCGGCAATATTTAGCTTAAGGCCACTAACACTAACTAGGAGTTCTAGGGTGTAATCCCTATTTTGGTCTAGAACGTCCAGTCCGATCTTCCCTTGTCAGTGGTGCAGCACAGGGACGAAAAATGGAGAGAGAGAAATGGGGTTTAACTTCAATAATTTGCTTGTGCGGAAGGGTCTTTAGCAGTGGGAGGAAACCATTGAACCCGGAGGAGACCCACATGGTTGGACAGGCAACCCTACTCCATGTCACGTACAACCGGGGAATCGAAACCAAGTAAGCTGACTCAATGACAGACCTTTTGATACAGCGCACACGTGCTATCTAATCGGCCATCCAACCCCCTGACGAAAAATGGAGGTAGGCTTACTGTGTATACATCCAAAGTAGGATGTTATATCGTCATGAAAACATTTGGATGTTAAAAACTGACCTGTAAGCCATATCCACCAGGTGATGCACCAATAGCTGATAAATCAAATTTAGGACCTGGTATAGGAGAAGCATATTTAGGTGTAACTGAAAAATATAAATTAATCAAATTCCTGAACAGCAAACCTGTAAATAAGACGTTACTAATAGACACTGTCAGGCTCATAAAATAACCAGTTTCTGAAGAGTACTATGGTATACTCATTTTGTTATATTATATGATTTTCATTGGACAAACTGCTTGATTTGATGATATATTTGGTACCCAGTTAGTGATACCCTGACATTTTTGCCCAGTGCTTGCCCCATGAATGTTTTTCGGGTAATCCAGTACTTTTCTAGTAAGATTGAGTGTCTATACTTTCCATATATACCAAATTTGTCAGACTTTTATATAGGAAATAACTACCTGATAAATACTTTCGGGATCATGTATCTTTAAAGTTCACTAATTTTCACAATATACTATTGGTAATTCACTTATTTCTCTACAATCTCGCGCAATGAAATGGGGTTTAACGTCCTACTGTTCTGCTCCAACTGGGCTAATGAAGACGGGCATACGCTATACAGTGTGCTATGAGGGAAATTTTGCCCAGGCAGCGGCACTCTCGAGTACTCTTATATCAAACTGCAACTGCCAAAGGATCTTTTATGTGCACCACGCCAGAAAATCCTGATGAACTTTCTCTGCCAATGCAGGGATCAAACACCCGACCTCCAGGCTAGCCAGCCAACATCTTACCCACTTAGCCTTCGTGGCTCCCTACTCTCTCACGAATAAATCCTCCGAGTCTGAATCGTCATTGAGTTAATTAGTAGAAAACCAGAATTTTATTACGCCAAATTCCGTGCAATATGATTAATGTTTTAAATCCCCCCCCCAACGAAATTGCTAGTCAGTTTGCTTCATATATATATAAGTGTCTCCAAGAAAGAGCATCAGAGTTACTTGTTAACCAACACCCCAGTTCAATATAATATGTTTATTATACTAATACTTACGGTAGAAATAGTTTGTTTACTTTTCAGGCTAGTTTAGATAATTTTCGTTTTAGCTCTATACTGATTTTCATTATACAGACCATCTTTTGATGTTTATAGTCTTATTATATAACATTGTACATCCATAAAGGATCACCTCAGATGTTATGTTATAATTGTATGATCAACGTTTGTTTAAACTGTGTATGCCGTTCTTGCTGGATGCAATGATACAATAAAATCTTATCTTATCTATATAACAGATCCATTATGTAAAGATCTCAGGTTTAAATTTGCCTTTTGCTGTTCTATAAATTAGGCCTAAATATCAATTGCAATGTGACAAGAATATGAATTTTTTTTTTATTGAAATCTTGATCATGGGAATTAAAAATTGTTGATGTTAAAAACTTACAGGACGTATTTCGTAGAATACCGGATTTTGGCGTCTGCTGAAATCTCTGGGAATAAACAGGGGAACTAACTGCTTCATCTAAAAGTTTCAAAGCTGTGACAAGGTCAAAGAAATTACATATAACAAGAACGTAGCACAATGATTCTATAGAAATATTAACACTGCTTTTTTTTTCTTTGTGTAAACAATGTTTTATTTCAATTGCAATGGAAATGGATCAGGGAACAAGCATAGCCTATATTACCCCTCACCCTTCCCTATCAAAGTTTTCAGGAGCCATTGCACAGAGGGGTGCAATTCTTTTTTACTTGTACACCAAACACACAGTACGTCCATGTAAACAGGGAATGCACTTTGACATTAAATGAGCAAGTATCATAAGATAGGAAAAGTAAATCATAATAGTTCCTATTCATCATAGCAAAACATAGTACAGGAAGTACAGTACTGCGTGATACAGTTTGTAATGAAATGAAATGGGGTTTAAAGTCCTATTGTTCTGCTCCAACTGGGCTAGTGCTCGAAACGTTGAATGAATAAAATGGGATTACGTGCCGATTTCCATAACCGATTGGGTTAATGAAATTAAATGAAATGGGGTTTAACGTCCTACTGTTCTGCTCCAACTGGGATAATGAAGACGGGTAGTGTGCCATGAGGGAATTTTGCCCGGGCAGAGGCACTATGGCTTACTCTTATATCCAATTCCAACTGCCAAGGGGTCTTTTACGTGCAGATACAGTTTGTGAGAAAAGGATACACTTTTGGAAATTAGGTTTCGGAAGAGTTGACGTCTGTTGTTGTTGTTCTTTTTGCTTGTCATCAAATAAACTGTCCAATTTCTACAAGACAAGAAAAACAAACAATGACAGCAGATATTATTCAAGTAAGAATAAAATTATTTGCGAACACATGTTGGAGAATTTTTTTCTTTTAATTTTATGACAACATTTCGATTTTTGCGATCTGTATAGAAGCAACGGTTGAGAATTGACGCAAAATTAAAATAAAAATTTGTCCTGGTTAATGGTTATGCCAGTCCAAAGAAATTAGAAAATTATCTCTTAATCAACCAAAGTTCAGACAGTTGTAAATTACAAATTGAGCACTTTTTAGGTATCATAATCAAAAAACCTTCTGGGGAAATGTAAACTTCTCCATCGTGGACTCAATTTAGTGTTTATTCTCAAATATTCCCCTTTCTACTTTCAATATAATCATTCCCGCTTCAGTTTATCACTTTCACTTCAGCAGTTACGCAAATTTGAACCTGGAAATAAATCTCAACGAAATTCGTATCAAATATCATATTTATTAATCATCTATACACATTACTATATATCTATTGATTCAAGCCTATTTTGTCGACTCCTTAAAATGACAGTGAATAAGAAGATGAGGGAAAATAGAAAATATTATTTATTTACTTCCAAAGCATTTCGTTTCTTCTCCGCTACTAAATTTTGATTTTTGGTAAATATAAAAATGGCGTCCTCCAAGAAGAAGCGTGCTGAAACTGAAATCGAAGAAAATAATGAAATGATCGACGATGACCCCGTTTCTGACGGTGGCGGTTCAGACGAGGAATTGATGGACCAGGTAGCTTTAATATTTAATAAGGTTGATGGTCGCCTAACGGCTGTTAGTCCTGTCTATTGAATTCAAATTTCGGCCGTGATGAAATTGTAAACAAAGGAAAGATAACTCTGCTGGACTTGATTAAAATTTTACTTTGAAGGATCTAAATCGCATTGATTTAGTCATAAATAAAGTATTGAATTTGATTCAAGTAACTTTTACTCTATTTCACTGAAGAAGAGATCATCCTGAACTTAATCTTAGCCCACCAGACTGTTGTCAGTGCAAATATTAGTTGGATTTAGATGCACTGTGTAGGTGATCACGGTGGCTAAGTGGGTAAGACGCTGGCTCGCTAGCCAAGCCTGGAGGTCGGGTGTTCGATCCCTGCATTGGCCGAGAAAGTTCATCCAGATTTTCCAGCATGGATCACCCTTGTCAGTGATGCAAGACAGAGGGCCTGATAAGGACAGCTGTCTAGTCATTCGTATGGAATGAAAACCTGAGGTTCTGACGTACCGTGTACATATTGGCGTGCACATAAAAGATCCCTTGACGGTTGGAATTTGATATAAGAGTAGGCCATAGTGCCGCTGTCCGGGCAAAATTTCATTCATAGCACACTGTATGGCGTATGCCCGTCTTTATTAGCCCAGTTCGGAGCAAAACAGTAGGACGTTAAACCCCATTTCATTTCAGATGCACTGTAGTTTATAGGCGTGCTTTGATTTGAATAAAAATATGTACATGTAAATGACAGGTATCAGGTCCGTTTGACATGTGACATCCTTCGAAATAAGAAACCTTCAAAATAACGTCAAAAACAACTCTAGAAGAACATTGGAAGTTATTGTTTCTCTGTTCAAAATGGTTAAATTGTTGTTGTTTTTTACGTGAGTCACTCGCTATTGTATAAATATGTTTCTTTTTCTCAACTATTACATATATTATAGGAGATGGAAGTAGAATTTGAAGCAAGAATTCCACAAGATTCAGATTTCCATGGTATTAAGACTCTTCTCAAACAGGTAGGCTAATTGCAGTATAAAACATGTTGTCAGTGGTTACACAGGATTACAGGATACCCTTACTGAAACACCTTATATTGTACGTAAATTAATTGAAAGCTTACTTAAAGGGCATTATGGGAGATCAGATAAAGCGCTACAAGTTCTCGGTATAATAGTTCAAAAATAGATAACGTGAAGAGAATATGCTGAAAATTCCAGTCAAATTGATCCACTCTATTCTGAACCAATTTAGTACCGATTGAATTTTAGGTCAAGTCTTGATTATAATTACTAAAGTCGGTACGATAAAAAAACAAGTCTCAGTTATCCATTTTGGCGTGAAATCATCCATCACAAAATGTATTTAAATCCAGTAAATATCTCAGACTAGCCAAAGACCTGCAATAGTCAGATTTAGCTCTTGCATAATGCCTGTTTAATTGACTTTTCCCAATTGTATTAGAATTGGAGGAGCCATATGATTTTTTATGAAGAGAATCGCCATACGATGGTTCAAAAATTTAGAAATGTCGGTATGTTGTAGGTCTAATGTTTTGTGCACAACTTTAAATAGATAAGCCATAGAAAGATCAGAGATGTGAATTTGTTAAGGTAGATTACCCAGGTGTAAAATTTGCATCAAGGGAGACTTAGAGAGAAAAAATCATGGTTAAAATGTGGGATTAACGTCTATTTACATGTTGGAAGATGGGTACCCTTTATTCTTTTTCAAACGAGGGGGTGAGGTGGGTTGGGTGGCGTATCGTAAGGTCTGGTGCCGTATCGTAAGATCTGTCATTGAGTCAAGCAATCTAATTAAAATACAGATCTTTATTTCGTTTCGTTTTTTTATACTTTCGATGGCCTACACTACATGAAGATCTAACAAGTTATAGCGATAAGTCACGTCAGGGGTCAAAAGACCGACTTATGACGTCAGACATTTGATTAACCAATCAGCATTGATGTTACTAGTGGATTACCCACAGTTCCGTGCAAAACACACCTAAAGCTCGTCGTGACAGACCGTTTCACTGGCTTATAATTGACACCATTCAGAACACGAGTTAAATAACAACTCTTCCAGATCCAAGTGTAGTAAAGACAAATAAAACAAAATTTTGAACTATGAAAACGAAACGAAATAGGATCTGTGTTTTAACCAGATTGTGAGTCAAGTGGCATGGTTTCCAGTCCAAGCATGTAGATGACAAGGCGTAGGGTCGACTGTTCAACCTCATAGATTTTCTTCAGGTCCTCCGGTTTCTTCCACCACTAAAGAACCTTACACGCTAAAGACCACTACACGTAAGCAAATTATTGAAATGACCTAGTTTGTGTCGAGTGAACTTTAAACTCTCTCTCTCTCTCTCTCTCCCTCTCTCTCTCTCTCTCTCTCTCTCTCTCTCTCTCTCTCTCTCTCTCTCTCTCCACTTTAAACAACATGTATATATGAACGACCTTATAACACCAACGTCACCGAGTATGTTTTATTCTTTATGTCAAGTTTACTCAGTACAAATCATTTTTCAAATGACATACATTGTAAGCTCTCTTTTTTCAAATGAATGTAAGGTAACAAACTATGCTGAGATGAGATAAATTTGAATTATATTTTATGTTTTACAGTTATTCCTGAAGGCCAACATTAATTTATCAGAATTAGCTAATACCATAATATCGCAGAATTACGTTGGTAATGTTATAAAGGTAATTATTAATATAAAATCTTACCTGTGTGAGGTGGGGTGGGGGGGAATGGTGGCTCAGAATTACGTTGGTAATGGTATAAGGTATGTGTTACCATAAGGTCTTACCTGTGTGAGGTGGGGTGGGGTGAGGGGGGGCGCGGTGGCACAGAATTACGTTGGTAATGTTATAAAGGTAAGTATAAATATAAGATGTTACCTGTGTGAGGTAGGGTGGGGGGCACAGTGGCACAGAATTACGTTGGTAATGTCATAAAGGTAAGTATTAACATAAGGCCTTACCTGTGTGAGGTGCGGTGGGGGTCGGTGGCTCAGTGAGTTTGACATTGGCTCACTAATCTGGAAGTCCCGTATTCAATCCTCATGTTGGCCGAGAATGTTCATCACGATTTCCGATGGTCCCCCCTTGTCAGTGATGTAAGACGCAGGGCCTGGCAAGAGAAAATGTATAGTTGTTCGGATACAAAAAAAAAATGTTTTCCAATGATTAAACAGTTTGTTCGGACAGCGGTTGACCCAACGACTTTGTTATATGAGTTTCATGAAACTGGAAATAGTAGTCAGTGCAACACCACCAAGTAACTAGACCTATTTCATCTCTGAATTGACATGCCCTTGCGCGGCCCTAGTATAGCCACCAGGCACCAACTCTGGACAAATGGCATGACCTGCCCTAGTATAGCTACCGAACCCGGACCCTATCGCGACCCTAGTATAACCACCAAACCCAGGCAGATGGCTTGATCTGTACCCCTAGTATAGCCACCACCCCCGGACCCTATCAGTTCCCCAAATATAGCCACCAGCCCCGAACCCTATCAGTACCCCTAGTATAGCCACCACCCCCGGACCCTATCAGTGCCCGAAGTATAGCCACCAGCCCTGAACCTTATCAGTACCCCAAGTATAGCCACCAGCCCCGGACCCTATCAGTACCCCTAGTATAGCCACCACCCCCGGACCCTATCAGTGCCCCAAGTATAGCCACCAGCCCTGAACCTTATCAGTACCCCTAGTATAGCGACCAGCCCGGACCCTATCAGTACCCCTAGTATAGCCACCAGCCCCAGAAAGATATAGATATATAAATTATATATTTCAGCAATTAAATGATGTAGATGATGATAGTGAAGATGATTTTGATGATGGGGATCCTGTGTTTGGTGTCATGTCAGTTATAAATCTCACAGAAAGAAAGGTTTGTTACAATCTGACTGGATGATCAATCTTTCCTCACGTCTGTCTGTTTGGCTGGATAATCAATCTTTCCTCATGTTGATCTGTTAGGCTAGATCAGTGGTTCTCAATCTTTTTTTTGCCAACGGCACACCTTAGAACAGATGAAAAAATAGCGGCACACCTGGCTAAATCTATATATGAAAAATATTTGAATTTTGTAAAATAAAATCATGGCAAGTCAGACGGCATACACCCATAGACAGAGACTAGTCATAGAATGACTCAAAATAAATAAAGAAAAATACAGCTTATCAGTAGACACCAGTGAATGCATGTACTCAATTAAGATCATGTGGTTTTTCACATTTTCTTAGTGTGCCATTCAAAATTCTGCGGCACATTTAGGAAGATACACGGCACACGGGTTGAGAATCACTGGGCTGGATAATCAATCTTTCCTCACGTTGATCTGTTTGACTGGATAGTTTGTGAAAAGACACTATGTCTCATAGTTGATATAAACAATGTAATTTTACAACCTCTGTGGTTACGATAGAATAGTATTATCTTAGAGTTGCATTATGTAAGAGCTAAATCTACCTGTTGACAGTCTTACTTTGGTAAACCAACAAACGACTGTTTCATGAATTTCTAATTGATATTTTGTTGATAGATTTAGTTAAACATACATTATGCATGAGCTAAATCTGCCTATTGCAAGTCTTTATCTAGGCTTCAGATGTTATAGAAATTATTAATTAGAGCTTTATTTACACGACAAGCTCAAAATCAACTCTGTAGACCCTCAGATGGCTTGGATACAGCTTGGATTGAAACAGGCGTCCATTTAAAATTAAATCAATAAATAGCGGACCAAGCTAACGTTTACCGTTAGTCACTGACGTCACTACCAGAGACTGGCAATGAAAGGCCTGCCACGCGAGGGTACCATAGCTATTGAGAATGTAACTTGATAAGTTCTCGTAGACAGTGCAGACACAATTGATGCCTATTTCTAGTCCAAACTTCCAACAGTGACATCTCCATTCAGAATAAAGTAATTTGAATGAAATTTTTAATATTTTCTCTTTTTATCATCTATATTTGAATTATTATAGTAAGAATGGCCAACTCTTTATAAAACTCTTTAACTAATTTATCTTTAACATTAGTTTTGTATTTCTTATATTTTGTAGAAAGATTTAGTTAATATTAGTTTTGTATTTTGTAGAAAGATTTAGAATGTGTAAAAGAGATTATATCATATTTAGTTGATAAATGTCGGACAAGTAATCTCGGAGAAGATGGAAATAAAATAATTGATATCGTTAACAGTGAAGATGTTCAAGTCGGGTTTCTCATCAGTGAAAGATTTTTAAATATACCAATAGAAATAGCAGCACCATCATATGAATCTTTACGGTAAGCTTTTAAAAATAATGTCTTCCAATCTTTACGTAAACTTGTATTAAAACTAAGCTGTATTAAAACTAATGTCTTCCAATCTTTATGGTAAACTTGTATTAAAACTAATGTCTTCCAATCTTTATGGTAAACTTGTATTAAAGTAGCTAAGTCTCTAACTCAATATCATCCAAAATCTTCGACATTGAAAACACGAATTATTTGTCAATTTAAATCAACATTGATGTTGTGATCTTACCGGGAAAAGATGGGCTTCTGATATCCAATATTTAACACAAAATAAACATTTTACCAATGGTACACGAATTGTGTACCATAATATGTTTTAGGCCTATTCTAACAAGAAGAAGCCCATTCGGGAGAGTATGCGCAATAAATACTATGTAGACTAGAATAACCAGACGCTAGAAATTTTGATTCGATTGAGACTTCAGACATATTTCGCCGAATGTAACCGATTTGAAATTAGAGTAAAAATGGAAACGATTGAATGTAAATCAGTTTATATATATTCCTATTACATTATTATATGCGTTACGACCCATTTGTGTCAATTTCTAGGTACCAAACATTAGCGATTTAGCTCCTTTAAAACTAATGTCTTCCAATCTTTACGGTAAGATTGAATTAATTTGAATTAGTTTGAATAAGAGTAATCCTCACTCTCATACTGAACAAGTATTTTGTTGTGAAGACTTTAACTCTCATTCCATTATATGCTTTATTGTGTTGGCAGGGGAGTTGTGGTGGTTCTGTTAGCAAAGGTTGGCTCTCTAACCAGTTCTTGGGTTTACTCTGGTGATGGCTGAGAAACTTCCTCACGATTTTCCGGCGTTGTTTCAACATGTCAGTGATGCAGGACGGAGAGCCAGACAAGGACAGTGTCTAGTTTTTAGGATAAGACAAAAAAACAGTGTTCTATGTACACATTGGCTTGCATGTAAAAGAACCCATGAAATACAAAATAAGAGGCCATACTAATGTGTACACTCACACAGTGCCAAGTTCCGGTCAAAATTTCCCTCATAACAAACTCTACGATATATGTCCGCCTTCATTAGCCCAGTTGGAGCAGAACAGTAGGACGTTAAACCCCAGTTCATTTCATTTATTGACTTGGATAATCTACCATTTGATTCAGGATATATTGTGTTTTTATATTTACAGGAAAGATATGATGAAAGCTGTGAATAAGAAGATGAAATATGATTTTGGTTATTATATTTTAATCAGTAAATCGTATCGAGCTAAGATGGAGGCATCCGGGGATGGGGGGAATAAATTAGGCAATCAGTTGTTTTATAGTAATCCAGAAGATGAAATATTATCAGAGGTTAGTTCTAGTTCTTCTTCTAATATCGGAAAATCTTAACAAGGCTCGTCTCTTTCGATCAGTCGTCATTGATTTTAAGCCTTGTGGGGGTCACTGAGAAAGTTCATCCGGGATGGTTTCCCCTTGTCAGGGGTACAGGACGTGCACATAAAAGATCATAATCAGAAGTCAGATTAAGAGTAGGCTGTAGTACCACTGTCAGGGCAAAATGTCCCTCATAGCACACTGCATGGCGTATGCCCGTCTTCATAGCCCAGTCGGAGCAGAACAGTAGGATGTTAAACCCCATTTCAGATAGAACAGTAGGGCGTTAAGTGTATATTTGTTCTAGCCTGTAGTTAAGCGTATCTTGTAGTTAAGTGTTTAATTGTTCCATCTTGTAGTTAAGTTCTTGTAGTTAAGGGAATATTTGTTCTATCTTGTAGTTTAGTGTGTATTTGTTCTATCTTGTAGTTAAGTGATATAAAAGTGAGTTACAGTGTGGCAGCTGATCGAGATGATGTAGTCAGTGGTAGCTGGGATGACGAGGACAGTATGGAGGCCATGAGAACAGTCATGGTGTTTACAGCTGATAAATATGACTCGATTATACAAACTTTAAAAACACAACTTGGGCAGACGTAAAATAAAATCAGTTTTATGAATAATGTTCATGTTTTCTTGCTCTGTTGTTTATGATTAGTTGAGCTGCAGGAGATGAAATACGTTTAACTAGGTTTACTACCCAACTGAGAAAGTACTTCTAGATTTACAGTTGTAGAGTGAAATGGGGTTTAAGTTTACTCAACACAAACTAACACGAAATTGGACAGGCGACCCTACTCCTTGTCACGTACAAACCTGGGATTCGAAACCACGCCAGTTGACTCAATGACAGACCTTATGATACAGCGCGCACATGCTAACCATTTGGCCATCCAACGCCGCCCCCGCCCACCCCCCTCCCTCATCAGGCAGCTGGACAGAGGGCATGGTAAGGGACAGTGTCTAGTCCTTTTGACGAGAGAAAATAACCGAGGTCGAGTGTTAATGTTGACATACACGTAAACGAACCCTTGAGAAATGAAATGAAATGAAATGGGGTTTAACGTCCTACTGTTCTGCTCCTAAACTGGGCTAATGAAGACGGGCATACGCCATACAGTGTGGTATGAGGGAAATTTTGCACGGGCAGCGGCGCTACGGCCTACTCTTATATCGAATTCCAACTGTCAGGGGATCTTTTACGTGCATTCCAATATATACACGGGACCTCGGTTTTCCGTCCCATCTGAATGACAAGACAGCTGTCCTTGTCAGGCCCTCTGCCCTGCATCACTGAAAAGGGGGGAAATCTGGATGAACTTTCTCGGCCAATGCAGGGATTGAACACCCGACCTCCAGGCTAGCGAGCCAGCGCCTTACCCACTTAGCCACGTGATCCCCTGGAGAACCCTTGAGAGATGGAATTCAAAATAAGAGAAGGCCGTAGCACCATATTCCGGGAAGAATTTCCCTCATGTTACTCCCCCGTCCCCCCCCCCCTTTAAATTGGATATCCAGCTGTCAACTGTTCTCTTACATGGACGCTAATGTGTACACACAAATAGACCAATACGATTGACTATGTAACAATAGACCAATATGATTGACTATGTAACAATAGACCAATATGATTGACTATGTAACAATATCTAAAACAAGTGAGATCCTGGCTTTAGAAATCCCTATGGTTCTCCTCTACCCACGCCAGGATTCAGATCCTGTGATATTCTGGTTGAGAATCCAATGTTATACTGGTCAACAAGTCTGACATTCCACTACCAGAGGAAAACTAGCTCCGAGAGAGAGAGGTCATTTTATGGACTAACATCTGGTTCAATTTTATTTGCCTAGCAGCTTGAGGCAACCCTACTCTTTGCCACATTCAAGCTGGGAATCAAAACATCCCCAATTAACTCAATGACAGCCCCCCCATGCACACATTAACCAACTCCAACTAGACCCCCCTCCCCGTCTCCATTAAATGCAGATTTATTGGGTCCAAAAAAAGTGAGACTGACTGTCTTGCTTGTTTAAAAATGGTGGATAATATTAAATAATAACATCAGTGATATATAAAAGTTTTATTTCTTTCTGAATGATTTCCTCCCTTTAGTAAATTCAAAACTTCTCAAAGGATCGGCTTTCATTCTCTGAAAAAAAAAAGAGAAATCATTATTCAAATTCCTTTTCAAGGCTATTCAGAAATTATTTTTTATTATACGTTATACAATATCATTGTAAAAGAAATCTAATGGAATTTGATCTAGTTTTTTTGGGTTTTTTTGCTTCCTATGAAGTATTCTACTGAGATAAAATTAATGAAATTTAAATAAAGTAACTGATAAACAAACATATAATGATTTAAAATATTTATGTCGAAGTTCAGAGAAGAATTCACTTATATGTCAATTCCAGGGAAACTGGAAAAGGAAAGTGAGGTGCATCAATATAAGCAGATGCGAAACCTTAAACGTGAAGGAGAGAGATAAAGAGAAATGGGGTTCAACGTCACAAACTAGGTCATTTTGGAACTAACATATGTTCCATTTTATTTTAATAATTCACTTACACTAGGGGTCTTCAGCAGTGGGGAGGCCCAGAAAAAACCCATGAGGTCGGACAGGCGACCCCACTCCTTGTCACGTACAACAAGGGAAATCGAAAGCTCGCCAGTTGACTCAATGACAGACCTTATGATACAACGCACACGCGCTAACGATTCAGCCATCCAAACCCTCTTAAACATGAAGGACTGAAGGACATAAGATTGTTGAATGAAAACAAACTGGATACCAACCTGATATCGTTTCTGTGCGTGTGATCGTGTACTGGCGTAAGGATGAACACTGGGATTATTCTGTCTTCTTAAACCACGATAACCTTGTAAACTTCTCGGTACTATAAAATACAATCAACCATAAAATTATTAACTTGTGAAAAATAATTTAAATATTATTGATAAATGTGTGTAAAGGTTCTTCCTTATTCCTCAATCAAAATGAAATGAAATGGGGTTTAACGTTCTACTGTTCTACTCCAACTGGGCTAATGAAGACAGACATATACAGACATGCCAACCTGAGGAGATTGAAAATCAGAATGCCTTGTATTGAGGGTAGAGCGAGGACGGCAGGTCCAAGTTCGATCGGTGCGAAGCACCCTAAACGCTGGAGGCGCCGGAGGCTTGAAGGGCGTGGGGTTTGGTTTGGGGCCCGCCTAAGGGCCCCAAGAAAATTTTGAGAAATTAGCATTAGCACCTATTTAAAGCAGTACCTTGTATTATTGGATAAAAACAGCTGGCGATTTAGGTCCATGCATCTGAGGTTTTTTTACCTATTTATATACGAAAGTATGCATATATGCATGTAGGTTTGAGCAGCTCAAGTGTTTTTTAGTTTCAAAATGTTTTTTAATGTCCGTAATACCACCGTAAGCAACACATAAATCACTCCTACAGACTAAACAAAATGCGAATTCGTCGCCTCTACGCGAGGACGTAATGGTTCCTGGAAATTCTTTGCCGTAAGTTTCCCGGTATTTTTGTCTGACATTTGTTTTGGCAGCCATTTTGTTTGTCTTGACGACCGACACGGAAGTAGAAGTCGTAAATTATTTATACTGGGTTTTATTTATTATTGTAATTTGTTTTTTTCACACATGGAAAACAGCTTGAAAACATTTTTTATCAAGTCAGAAGGAAATATGGCTAAGGAAGAAGCAACAACGTTACTGGCAACTAACGGTAAACCCGCCGTGTACTGTACGAGTGTATGCGAGAATGGCTCCGCATAGCAAATAATATCCGCGAAGTATGCAAATTAGGCACGGCCTATGACGAAATAACCACATGACATTTTAATCTTGATTAGTCCAGACATATTAGCTTATTCCATTTTATATTAATAATAATCGAGAAAACTGGAGACATGTTTTCGGCTATTTCCGTCGTTTTACCGCGAATTATGCAAATTAGACACGGCAAATGACGGAAATAACCACATGACATTTTGATCTTGATTAGTCCAGACATAATAGCTTATCCCATTTTATATTAATAATAATAAGGAAAACATGACACATGTTCTCGACTATTTTCGTTGTTTTACCGACTCATACTACGATAAACAGTATCGCCATCAGATTCACAACAAACAGCGAGAATGCCGAGACAGTCGTCAATGTAAAAATAAAACGAGAGGGATTTTATCAATCAAAAAGGTCAGGAATGAAATATAATAAATTTCTTCCAATAGATTTTAAAAAACGGAATTATAAAGAGTAAAATCGGAATTCAGAATTAGACTCAGAAAATCGGAATGATTCCAACAAAATCGGAATAGTTGGCATTTATGCATATACCATGCAGTGTGCTATGAGGGAATTTTGCCCGGGCTGTGGCACTATGGCCGATGAACTTTGCCTCAATGAACAATCTCAAGAAAAGTAAAATATCTCAACATAAAAAGTTTTTTTTATCGACTTAGCTGACCTATATAATCTGGAACATGTTTTATCATGTTATGTACTGACCTATATAATCTGGAACATGTTTTATCATGTTATGTACTGACCTGTATAATCTGGAACATGTTTTATCATGTTACGTACTGACCTATATAATCTGGAACATGTTTTATCATGTTACGTACTGACCTATATAATCTGGAGCATGTTTTATCATGTTACGTACTGACCTTTATAATCTGGAGCATGTTTTATCATATTATGTACTGACCTATATAATCTGGAACATGTTTTATCATGTTATATACTGACCTTTATAATCTGGTACATGTTTTATCATGTTATGTACTGACCTATATAATCTGGAACATGTTTTATCATGTTACGTACTGACCTATATAATCTGGAGCATGTTTTATCATGTTACGTACTGACCTTTATAATCTGGAACATGTTTTATCATGTTATGTACTGACCTATATAATCTGGAACATGTTTTAAATGTTATATACTGACCTATATAATCTGGAACATGTTTTAAATGTTCTTGTTGTTTAACTGTGCGTAGCGCTTTATCGTGACGTAAAACTTGTAAATCACGAGGATTATCTTCAAAATATGACTGAAAAATAAAACAAAACATTATATAATAATATGAACACCTGATACCACCTCTCATTTGAAACATCCACATAGCTAACACATACTGTTGTCTTTATACATTTAGACAAAACAATCATGACTCGTGCTTGCATTACACAATGGGTTCTTTAGGTTGTAATCCTAATTGTTTTCAAATTTGAGTGAAGTCTGTGTCACTACAGACTCAGGACTGTACAGCGCAGTGGACGCTTACGGCTAGCCCCCGGATTCATTCACTTTTTTTGAATTGTCTGTATGTTTGTGTTTTCCTGAGTATGATGTCCTGTCCGTGTATTTGTTTTTGTGTAAATTTTGTGTGGTGCAGTCCCCCTGCACTTACTATTAAAGATACAAAATGTAACAGTTAAATCTGCCTTTTGGCTTCAAATGTTATATAAATGTGACTGGTGATAGCAAAATGAGTCATAAGTCACAAAAGTTGATTTCTAATTTTACGTTAATTTGTGTCCGAGTGCAAAATTTTTCAAAATTTTGTTTTGACCATTTTCAAATACTTTATCATGTTAAAATTCATCCTGGCACACATTACTAGCAAGAAAACGTTGATAAAGGGTAGAAATGAAGCAATTAGTAACCAGTAGTTTACTCAAAGTAGGTCAACTTACTTGTAACAAAGCCATAATTGACCAATTTTGCGCGAAAATGTAGCCATTTTGCCGAAGGAAGCCCCACACGTAACCTATAACCTTTTGTTTTGGATTATTTTTGTGACAACATTTAACAGGAACATAAATAATAATTTAGACATTTATTAACATGACAAGCATTATCACGTGCAAGCTTGGTATTGAAACCAATGACAAACCCAATGACCTTATGATCTAAATCACACATGTCCAACCATTCTGCCACCCAACCTCTCCCTACATCGAACGAGAAGGCAATGTAATAAATTTATCCTATCTTACCTTGAGTTTTTGAGAAGAAAGCATTTCACTTTTTATTTCTTTTAATCTGGCCTCTTGTATAGCTTGATGTGTTACAGACATCATGGCATCCTACAATATAAAAACAATATTAGTCTAGTCATTCGGATAGGATAAAAAACAGAGGTCCAGTGTACACATTAAAGAGAGAGAAATGGGGTTTAACATCCACTTGACACAAACTAGGTATTTTTGGGACTAACATAGGGTTGAATTTTACTCAATAATTCACATGTGCATAGGGGTCTTTAGCAGTGGGAGGAAACCAGAGGACCCGAAGAAAACCCATGAAATTGAACAGGCGACTCTACTCCTTGTCACATACAACCTTAGAATCGAAACCACACCAGTTGATTCAATGACAGACCTTATGACACAGCGCGCATGTGCTAACCATTCGGCCCCCCTATCCTGTACACATTAAAGAACCCTTGATGATTGGAATACAAAATTAAGAGTAGGCGGTTTAAAAAAAAAAAAAGAAATTAAAAAGTATATTTAAACACATTTTCCGGCATCGTTTCCCCTTCCAGGACGGAGGCCCTGACAAGAACAGTGTGTAGTTGTTTGGATAGAGCAAAAAAAACAAGGTCCCGGGTACACCAATGTGTACATTGGCAACAGGAATTTGACATAAGAGTAGGCTGTAGTGCCGCTGTCCAGGAAAAATTTCCCTCATAGCACACTGTATGGTGTATGTCTGTCTTCATTAGCCCAGTCGGAGCAGTCAGCCGCTTGATAAAACAATAAACCATCCACTATAAATCAACAGGACATTCTACATGACAAGTTAGCAAGAATTTTTTTTTTTTGAATGGCAGTTTAATTATCCTTTTTCCTACCTGGACCTTTTACGGCCTAATTCAAAATGGAATAAGAACTCTGGTCCACTGTTTTCTTAGGCTGTGAAGGTTTACCCACAGTTGAGCGGTCCAACAGATCATTTGATTGGCTAATCCCTTACATCCCTGAGTACAAGGGTTATTTCAGTCTGTTTCAC
Organism: Patella vulgata; assembly: GCF_932274485.2. Lineage (NCBI taxonomy): Eukaryota > Metazoa > Mollusca > Gastropoda > Patellidae > Patella > Patella vulgata. Next base: position 3,607,464 of record NC_065881.2, read on the forward strand.
AGAGGAATTGTGAAACTCTGTATAAGATGGTTGCCTTCTAATGTGACGTCACATCAAGAGGCGTCGATCATTGGCCCAATGGCAATAGCATTGTTTACATAAGACGGTGAGCTTCAACTGGTTCGGGCAGAATGGTGCCTTTTACTCATTCTATATACCCATTTTCACTAAACAGGAAATATTTTTTATCTAGATATACTTCAAATAGCTTTTATTATTTATCTAAAACTTAAATATTCTAGAATTTAATTTGCAGAAGGAAAAAAGTTAATATTGTGAGCTAATTAAGTCACATCGATGTCACCCCTATCAGTGATTGTAGCAGCCTAGAGAATATTCACTGCTGATCAGTGTGGGGTTATTTAACAAACTCTTCGTGTAGTGAAGACAAGTAAATAGAATGTGTGTTTCAAGGAGATTATACAAACCTTTGCTCTGTATCTGAATCCTTCAATCTCGGCCATATTAAACTGATAGGGTTGAAATACTTTACCACCATCTAAAATATTCAAGTTGTACAGGTTATACACGAGTCATTCATACTAAATTCAACCAATTTTAATAATTTGTCACATTAAATAAAACACACTAATTTCTCAATTTAATGGGAGAGAGAGAGATGGGGTTTAACATCCACTCGACACAAACTAGGTCATTTCAGGACTAACATATGGTTTAATTTTTTATTTCAATAATGGCTTGCGCGTAGGTGTTTTTAGCAGTGGGAGGAAACCCAGAGGACCCAGAGAAAACCAACCCACAAGGTTGGACAGACGACCATACTCCTTGTCATGTACAACCGGGGATTCGAAACCACGACAGTTGACTCAATGACAGTCCTTATGATACAGCGCGCACATGCTAACCATTCGGCCATCCACCTGCCCCAGTTTAATGTGAGCTAAGTCTCTAACTCAATATCATCCAGAGTCTTCAACATTGAATTTAAATCAACATTGATGGACTTCTGAAATCCATATTTAAGACAAAATAAACATTTTACCATTGGTACACGAATTCAGGGCTGCCGACAACCAGTATCGCAGCGCAATTTGCGATACATATTTTGTCCGTTGCTAATCAAAAATTAAAATCTAAAGTTTTTGATTCGCAGTAACTGCGAATCATTAATATGCCTGTCATTTTGGATATTGACACAAGGATAATCCACATTTGAAGACTAGAAGGCTTTCTGAACACTTTCAACGTGTATAAAATGTTGAATAAAATTTTATAAACAAAATTGAATTCTCCGTGTGACATTTTTTTCTCGAACTACCCAGACACAATTCATTATACGGTACTATATAATACAGGGACATAACTCTATGAATAGGGAGTATTAAACCGGAAATAGGGAATCAAGTAGTACCACTCACGTTGCGAGACATCAAGTAATTATATTATATTCATTTTGAAAGAAATAAATCCAGTGTAAATCGAGGTGCGCCCGATTGAACAAAAATAGCAATACACGATAAAAAGCAGACGAAATTGTTTTCTAACGAAGATTTCTAACGTACAAAAAATAACAATTAAAATGATTGTGGCCTTGGAAGTCACTGTTAAGAATTGGATTCAGACGTAAGACCTAACTAAATTTCTACATCACATTCACAAACTGTCACAAGTACTTGTGGCAGTGCTAAAAAAATCTAAGAATATTAAGAATGGAATCTAATCATATTTGTTATGAACTAAAGTAATATCTTGTTATTTAGGTTTTTATGTTGAAACTGAAAAACTGCTAATCAATTTTTAAATTTGCTAATCAAATTTGGCAAAATTGGACTTTTTGATTAGCAGTGCTGCTAATCAACTGTGAAAAATTACCGACAGCCCTGCACGAATTGTGTACCATAATGCGTTTCAGCATCATTTGTAACAAGGGACTTAAAGAACGAGGCTAGACATATTAAGTGGCGGCGCCAGCCGTCGGTAGTTGGAGGGGCAAAGCTGGGGCAAAGTCCCAGGTTAAGGAGGCAAGGGCAAAAGCTTCACCTAGGGGTGGGGGGGGCTCCCCCAGAAAATTTTAAAAACCAGGTTGCTGGAAATGAAGCCTAGCAGTATTTCAGGCACCGATCGTTGAGTTAAAGTGTCAAACGAACGGAGTAGCGAACCTCGACGAAGCCCACTCACGAGAGTCAAGTAGGGAGTCCTTACGGAGGGTATGGGGGACCTCCCCCAGAAAATATTGAAAAATAGACTGCCGAAAATGCTGTCTGACAGTATTCAGTCCGGCACCGATTGTTGAGATAAATAGATCTGACCAGATACCGTCTGTCGCCGTGTCACTAGTTTATCCGATCATAGAACAAAATGTCAAACGACCTCCCCAAGAAAATTTTGAAAAATAGACTGTCGGAAATGCTCTACAAGATGCAAGTCTATGACTGAGTGGGGATGTGGGATTTATTCACCGTAGAAGGTATTGATTAACAAAATGTACCAAAACTACTTTTTTTTTTATTTTCTAAAATTATTTGGGGGCAAACAGAGGGCAGACCAGATTTATGGGGGGGAAAATGCCCCCCCCCCCCCCTTGCCCCCCTCTGGCGCCGCCACTGGACATATTCCACAAGTCATATCAAACAGTGATGCCATATTCTTATCTGGAACGCAATAAATACTATCAGTGTAGGGTGGAATAACCAGACGCTAGAGATTGCCATTCAATATAAGTGTAACAGAGTTGACCTGTGATTAATACAGATATAATATCATGGTATTAACAATGACTTCAATCTATACCTGTTTGTTCCGACAGTTCTTTCTCTACTGCCTCTAATAACGGCATTTCTTTTACACAAACAAATGATAGAGCTGTTCCCTTCTTATCACCACGAGCCGTTCTACAAGATATAAAATACAACACAATTAGTCATTCCCTTTTTATCACCAGGGGCCGTTCTAGAACACAATCAGTCATTCCCTTCTTATCGCCCGGGACTGTTCTAGAACACAATCAGTTATTCTCTAAAACCTTTACAGAAGGCAGTAGGACGTTATACCCCATTTCATTTCATTTCATTTCTTTACAGAAGGTTGATACAGGGAAAAACCACCTTAAAACATCAACAGTTGCTATGGGAGATATAGTCTGGAAGTATGTTAAACATCAACAGTTGCTATGGGAGATATAGTCTGGATGTATGTTAAACATCAACATTTGCTATGGGAGATATAGTCTGGATGTATGTTAAACATCAACAGTTGCTATGGGAGATATAGTCTGGATGTATGTTAAACATCAACAGTTGCTATGGGAGATATAGTCTGGAGGTATATAAAACATCAACAGTTGCTATGGGAGATATAGTCTGGAGGTATATAAAACATCAACAGTTGCTATGGGAGATATAGTCTGGATGTGTGTAAATGTCATGTTTTATGTCTTTATTAAATATGTTGATTAAATTATTACAATAAAACATCTATTTACTTACCTCCCAACTCGATGGATATAATTTTTCACAGTTTTAGGGAATTCAAAATTTATAACGTTAGAAATATTCTGAAAATCTATTCCTCGTGAGACACTGTATTCTTTATCTTTTTTGTTGCCTCTAAAATAAGAAAGTACAAAAATATTTCATTTGTTGCCTCTAAAACAACAAAAGTATTTCATTTATTGTCTCTAAATCTTATTGCCTCTAAAACAAAAATATTTCAATCGCTGTCTCTAAAATAACAAACAAAAAATTAAGTCATTGGATAAAATGTTTGTTAAACATATTTGCGGCATCCCAGAAAAATATGGCTCAATTTCTTGCTGGTCGGTTTCATCATATAGTAGCTTCCTGAACATAACACTGATCCGCCAACCAAGTTCCATTCCATTGTTCCACAGAATTTACCAATCTGTTTTTCCCTTGTCAGTGGTGCTTGACGGTGGATTGAAACCCTTGTCCGTGGCGCAGGACGGCAGATTGAAACGTTTCCAGGGATTGAGAGAATTGAATTGCAGAATAAGACCTCAAGTATTAACTACAAGTTACACCATGCATAACACGAAAGGCGCTGACATATTCTTGCCTTTTAATATATATTGATTGAGAAGCTGTTTCAGACCAGTTATTTGCCTTTGGATTTGATTATCTTGCTTGTACAAACTTCAGAAGGTGGTTATAATCAGGATCAACCAATCAGCAACCAGTGACCATGGCTACCGCATGGAGACACCCTACCAAAGGGTGGTTATGTTCGCGACCAGCCAATCAGCAACCAGTGACCATGGTTACCGCATGAAGACACCCTACCATAGGGTGGTGATAATCTGGACCATCCAATCAGCAACCAGTGACCATGGTTACCGCATAGAGACACCCTTTCATAGTAGAAGTTATTATATAGCTTACTTGGTTTTTGTTTTTGTTTTATCTGATGTTTTCCCCATGGGGTTGAAGCAGGCGGACTCGTCTGATGCGATAATATAGTCGTATAAACCATCGTTAAACTGACTCACAATATGACATCTGTAATATATTATTTAAACATCTCATTTATATTAGGCCATTTAAAAAAATATATTATATTTCAGATACTCCCACATTGAATAAAAACAATCCCTGTAATATTCAAAAACCTCATTTATATCAGGCCATTCAGATACATCCACATTAAATAACAAGAAACTCTTTAATTAATTGCTCGTAAATATTGAAACCGGAAGCGTATACTGGGCTTTGAGTCGTGCAAACAACTAGTGCGCTATAAAATACACTGGAATTTGGGGTATAAGACTGCTTGAGTTATGGATCTAGGGGCGAGCAAGTTGTCCAAACCCTAGAGTATTTATAAAAGGTGGGGGGGGGAATCTAGGGACAGGGCAAGTTGTGAGCAGCAAGCCCGAGCCCTGGAGTATAGTATTATATATATATATTTACCTTGTGTTCACTGGTAATTCTGAATTTAAAACACAAGTAGGAACACCAAACTGTTCTAAAAATAACTTTACTCTGAAATAATAAATAAAAAATACATAATATGATCTGAGAGAGATGGGGTTTAACGATCTCTCGACACAAACTAGGTTATTTCAGGACTAACACATGGTTCAATTTTATTTCAATAATTCGCTTGCGTGTGGTTTTTTTTTTAGCAGTGGGAGGGTGGGACAAGCAACCTTACTCCATGTCACGTACAACTAGGTAATCGAAACCACGTCAATTGACCTAATGATAGACATTATCATACTAACAATGAGAGAGAGAGAGAGATGGGGTTTAACGTCCACTCGACACAAACTAGGTCATTTCGGGACTAACACATGGTTCAATTTTATTTCAATCATTCGCTTGCGCGTTGGGGTCTTTGGCAGTGGGAGGAAACCTGAGTACCCGGAGAAAACCCACGAGGTTGGACTGGCGACCCTACTCGATGTCACGTACAACTGGGGAATCAAAACCACACCAGTTGACCTAATGACAGGCTTTATGATACAGCACGCACATGCTAACCATTCGGCTATCCAACCCCCCATACTAACAATGAAGTCCATGGTGAAAGGTAATTAAGCTGTAACAGAAATCAATGAAATAATAAACATATACTTACTTATAACATTTATTAACAGAATTTACAAATAAAATAGTTTTTCCTCGAATCAGTCGAAGTTTTAATAACGAACAGAGCAAGGCAAATTTATCACTGTGTTCACATCTAAAAACAAAAATAACAATTCATTTTCTTTTAGCAACATTTTCACACAAAAACATAATATGGAACATAATTACTATTTTAATTAAAGCGATGTTTCGTTGATGGTTCTCTCAAAGTTAACAAGCAAATGATGATAATGCGCATGCCAATGTGTACATGGGACGTTTGTTTTTCGTTCCATCCAAATGACTATGCGTTGTCCCTTGCCAGGCCCTCTGTTCGGCACCACTGACAAAAGGGAACCCCGGCATAAAATTCTTTAAGAACCATAGGACTTCTAGTTTAGCGGGCAAACATCCTATACATTGGGCCACTGCTACTTCCCAATCCATGATGAGGAATTTTTCTCAGACAGTGGCGCTACAGACTACTCCCATTTGAATTCCAACTGTAAAGGTTTCTTTTAAGTGCATGTCAATATGTACACAGGACTTCGGTTTTTCGTCCCATATATTGTCCCTTGCCGGGCCTTCCATCCTGCACCAATGACAAGGTGGAACCTCGCCGGAAAATCCTGATAAACTTTTTTGGCCGACACCAGGATCGAAAACACGTGATCTCCAGGTTTGTGAGCCATTGTCCTACTCACTGAGTCACCGCTGCTCCTCAATCTATTGTGATTTGAGTGACATACTCACTTAATGACATATCGCGACTCCCCAATCTATCGTGTATTGATTGACATACTCACTTGATGACATATTGCGTTAATTGATTTGTTTCAGGAAGTTGTGATTCTTCTAATTTTAAAATAACCTGAAAAAATAGTCAAAAATTTAAATATGAAGAACGAGCAAAAATGAAATGGGGATTAAGTCCTACTTTTCTTGACAGCAGCACTACAGCGATTAAATTTTGAATCGGGTGAATTTTTTGGCGGTAACTTTTCTCCTTGCAGCAATAAATTTTTCACCAAAAGTTATCTAAACTTTGTTAACTTTTCATGTCTTCCTTCCTTTCCTGTCTAGTCAATTATCACTCAGTGGGGTTATCAACAATACAGTTACCTATTGTCTATTAAAGATACATTATATAAGATTTAGATAAAGAGCTGGTCATTCTTGCTATATTAGTTTAAAAATAGACAATAAAAGTTAAATATATTGAAAATTTCATTCAAATTACTCTACTACAAGCGAAGATATTAGCCTTTAAAGGTTTGACAAGACGTGTGCATTAATTGCAACCACCGTACTGGTTGTTTGGACCTCAGCCTTGCTCCTCCATTATAAATTAAATTAAAATATGGACGCTAATCTACTTAATATCAGAGATATTTGATGGCATCGAGAGTTGATTATGGTCTGTATAAGTTAATTAATGTCTAATTAATAATTTAGAAAAAAATTTCAGGCCTAAAGAAAGACCTGTTATAGGCAGATTTAGCTCTTGTATAATGTATGTTTAATGAATCCTAACCCAAGGGTTAATATAATGTCTGTGTAAATGTAAGGTTTGGTTGTACTAACTGGATTATGTAGCACCATTTTCTTTAAAGCTTTAACTTCATCTGTTAGAGTAGCAGACATCAGGAACGCCTGGTAAATCTTCGGAAAATGTCTGAAACAAAACAATGAAAATTCACAAAACAAATATCTTGATAATTTGAGAGAGAGAGAGAGAGAGAGAGAGAGAGAGATGGTGTTTAATGTCCACTGACACAAACAAGGTGAAATGAAATGGAGTTCAACATCCTACTGTTCTGCTCCTAACCTGGGCTAATGAAGACGGGCATACGCCATACAGTGCGCTATGAGGGAAATTTTACCCGGACAGCGGCGCTACGGCCTACTCTTATATCGAATTCCAACTGCCAAGAATCTTTTACGTGCACGCCAATGTGTACACGGGACCTCGGTTTTCCGTCCCATCCGAACGACTAGACAGCTCTGTCCTTGTCAGGCTCTTCATCCTGCATCACTGACAAGGGGAAAACACAAACAAGGTGATTTCAGAACTAGCATATGGCTTGATTTTATATTTCAATAATTTGCTAAGTTGTTTTTTAGCAGTGGGAGGAAACAGGAGAAAACCCTCAATGCTGGACAGAGAATCCTACTCTGTGTCATGTACAAGCAGGGAATCAAAACCACGCCACTTGACTCAATGACAGACCTTATTATTATTATTATTATTAAACATTTACATAGCGCTAGTTTCACCAACGGTGTTCAGAAGCGCTTTACAAAACAATGAGTACAACCATATACCAGTAAAACAAAACAAAAAAAACAAAACAAAAAATAAAAACAACTAAAAGACTACAAAAAGATGCAATATAATAAAATAATATATATCTAAGTAAAAGCTTTTTTGAATAAGTAAGTTTTAAGAGCACATTTAAAAGATTGTACCAAAGGGCAGGAACGAATATCAATATCAGAACCAGATGGTTTTAAATCATTCCACAGATTTGGGGCTAAAAATGAAAAGGATCTTTCACCATATGTAACCATTCTTGATGCGCACACATTAAAACATGCAGCCCCCCAATCCCATTTTTGGAGGGGTTGAAAAAACAGGAATTATTGTCCACCTACTTGATCAAGTCTTTAATATCATCTTCATAACCAAACGAGAAAACCAGATCGGCTTCATCAATAACGACCATCTCAAGACTTGACTGTAGATCTAAATTACCTCCCTTGATGTGAGCTAGAACACGACTCGGTGTTCCAACAACTATATCCGGTTTCTCCATTAACATCGGCCTACAAATAAAAATACAAGTCTTTAAAATTCAATGAATTCAGATAGAGAGAGAGAGATGGAGTTGGTGGGACTAACATATGGTTAAGTTGTCTGAGCCATCAACAAGGAATGTCACACATTTTGTCATTTGTCGGTAATGAGAACTTTTACAACACTAAAATCTGATTAAGAGTAATAACAAATTAAGTAATTATCCGGAATCATTATATATTAGAATTGTTTTGGCTTCTAGTTCTGTCCTATTATATATTAGAATCATTTTGGCTTCTAGTTCTGTCCTATGCTAACATTTCGTATACAAAGCAAATAATATTGTGAATTTAGCTGTTCCAAGTATCGGAAATTGTTGAAGATACACTTTTTGTCACAGGATCTTAAATAGTGAGTGTAAATTTAAAGTCAATTGGATATTAACTTTTGCCTCTAGAGTGTCCACAGACTCATGAACGAACGGATTGGCGACAAAAATGTGGGCATATAAAAAGGGGAAAAAAAGGACTTTCTTACAATCATCGTCCAATGTCTGATTCAGGATACAGAATGAAGTATTTACTACTTCAGATTTGAGTTTTTTATTTTGAGAGATGTTTCAAGATGAAAATTATACATATCCATGAAAATTTAAATTAAAATAGCTGATACCATATTTTCATTGGTTGAGAGGTCTTAGCCAATGAAAAGAGACAGAGAGAGAAATGGAGTTTAACGTCCACTCGACACAAACTAGGTTTAATTTTATTTACATAATTCGCTTGCGCGTAGGGGTCTTTAGCTGTGGGAGGAAACTGGAGGAACCCACGAGGTTGGACAGGCGACCCTACTCCTTGTCACGTACAACCGGGGATTCGAAACCACGCCAGTCGACTCAATGACAGACTTTATGATACAGTGCGCGCACGCTAACCATTCAGCCATCCAACCCCCCACCAATGAAAAGACTAGTGATTAAATTACCAACCTTTGTGATGAAAGAGGAACTTGCGGAGCTACGTCAATACATTTAATCTCTCGGGAGCAACAGCGAGTTAATTCCTGTTAAAATAAAACATATACGTTACATCAGGTTAATTCCAGTCATCTCTGGCTTGGGGTCGTAGTTTCGAGCCCTGGTGTGAGAGCATATGTGGCTTGAAGACAGAGGTGCCTTCCAAACCCTGTGGGTTTACTCTGGGTACTCTGGTTGTTTGATGTTTTTACGATTGAGAATGGGGACATGCAGGACTGGAAATAACGGTTTTAGATGTAGCTGACAAAATGTCAGACACCAATGAAATAGTACCTGATATTTTCAACTTAGTGTCAGACATGTATTAATAATATCAATAAAAAAAGACAAATCAATGCCGGACAAAATGACAGGCACCAGAGGTTTAGTGCCTGACAAAGCCTGATCTGACATTGTCTGTGACAGGTGGCTTATTTCCAGGCTTGGGGTCATGGAATTGACGAAACATGATACCAGAACAAACAGGAAGAGCAAAGCGGTTGTATATCCATTACCTCGTATCCTGTGGTTGGGAATAGTGTTTAATAGCATGACTCAATATAGATACATGTTTATGATTGAGTTTTGTTGCTATAGATACTTACAATAACATTTTTATAGGCTTGATTACACAGTTCTTTTGATGGCGTCAAAATAACGGCTTTCACTGTCTGTTCTTTTGCTGTCTAAAAATTAAAAAAAAGTTTAATTTTAATGTGTTGAAATGCCTTAATTTAACAAATGACCTTTTTCTCACTGTCACATTGGACAATAACCCTTTGAACATGGATTTTCAATAATTCGCTTATGCATAGGACCAGCGCTGTCAGAATTTTTCACAGATGATTAGCAGCACTGCTAATCAAAAAGTCCAATTTTGCCAAATTTGATTAGCAAATTTAAAAATTGATTAGCAGTTTTTCAGTTTCAACATAATACCTAAATATTTGATTATTTTAATTTTAATTTATAACAAATTATAAGATTTCATTCTTAAGATTTTTTTAGAATTTTAGCACTGCTACAGGTAGCTGTGAACATTTCTGAATGTAGACTTTTGGTTAGGCCTTATGTCTGAAGCCAATTCTTGGCAGTGGATTCCGAAGTCCCACTCATTTTAATTCTTATTTCTTCGTTAGAAAACAATTTCGTCTGCTTTTTATCGTGTGTTACCATTTTTGTTCAATCGGACGCACACAGTATTTTATGAATAATCTCGATTAACTAGACGCACGCGATATAAACAATATTATTTTACGGGAATTCTTACTTTGATTTCTCATTTTACAATACGATTACAAATATTTATTTTTTATATTTTATTTACAATACACTGAATTTATTTTTTTCAAATTGTACACTGATATAATTACTTGAAATTGACATGTCTCGCAACATGAGTAGTACTACTTGATTCCCTATTTCCGCTTTAATAGTCCCAATTCGTAGAGTTATGTCCATGTATTATATAGTATAATGAATAGAGTCTGGGTAGGTCGAGAAGAAAATGTCACACGGAGAATTCAGTTTTGTTTATAAAATTTATTTGATATTTTATACACGTTGAATGTATTGAGAAAAGTGGATAATCTTTGTGTCAATATCCAAAATGACAGGCATATTAATGATTCGCAGTTACTGTGAATTAAAAACATTAGATTTTAATTTCTGATTAGCAACGTACAAAATATGTATCACAAATTGCGCTGAGATACTGGTTGTCGGCAGCCCTGCATAGGACCCGATAGGATTGTGCGTGGCATCGAAATTATGCAACTTGACTACAGACCTTATGAACAAAAGCTCACACATGTTACACCACTCATGTTATTATAAGAGAGAGAAACAAACCAACCTGTTTATCTGAAAGTATTTTATTTATTATCGGGATACAGAAAGCCCCTGTTTTACCAGACCCTGTTCTAGCTCGAGCTAACACATCTTTACCCTCTAATGCTAATGGTATAGCCTTCTCTTGAATAGGGGTCGGTTCAGACCAATTTAACTCAGATATAGCCTGAAATATAAATTAAACATTTATAGGCCTAAATTATTTCTTTTACAATTTTAAAGGGGAATAAGAGCAGGTCGTAGTACCACTATCTGAACAAATTTTCTTTATAGACTATTGCATGCCCATCTTCAATAATGGCTAGTTAAAAAGTTTCAGTTAAGGTACATACATGTAGAGCTGGGTATGTTTAATTATTTGTATGTAATACATCATTATCTTATTTTAAAGATGTTACAGACATCAATAAACAAAAAATGTTTGCAAAGTGAAACTAAAGGGCTGCAATCGTAGCTAAACACAAACACATATACACAGCGAAACTGGTGCCTTTCACTTATGAAGCAAGGCCATAACAGCCATGAATACGGTCATAACGGCCATAATTTAGTCAAAATGGCCAACAAATATTAGTTTTGACTTAAATAATTCATCCATAACCCATTACGATTACTGACATTTAATTTGACTAGTAAATATTGATGTGTGGTAGATATATTCATTAGTAAAAGTGATGTGTCCTTAAGTAAACAATATCAACAGTGATATCTCAATGTTTCTTACTATTATTCATATTCAATATTCATATTCTCGGTGACGGCACAGTGGCTAAGTGGGTAAGAGAAAGTTCATCCAGATTTTCTGGCATTGTTCCCCCTTGTCAATGATGCAGGGCGGAGGGCCTGACAACGGCAGCTGTCTAGTAGTTCGGATGGGACAAAAAAAACGAGGCTCTGTGTACACATTGGCGTGCACGTAAAAGATCCCTTGGCTTGACAGTTGGAATTCGATATATATAAGACCTAATAAGAGTAGGTCATTGTGTCGTTGTCCGGGCAAAATTTCCCTCAAAGCCTACTGTATGGCGTATGTCCGTCTTAATTAGCCCAGTTCGGAGCAGAATTGTAGGACGTTAAGCTCCATTTCATTTCATTTCTCGAGTAGATGATATACATACGTATGTAAATTGTAATGTATGAATAGGTATGATGACCCTATATAACAGACTCGGGGTTACGTGTTTTGGGTACGGGTTACAACTTTCAGTCATGCCGTGGTCAATACCTTAAGTAATCTGTCATCTAAACCCATATCTTGAAACCTCAGGCAGTCATCCTCCTCCATTTCTATATTTTTATTCAGTATTTATATGAAAACACACTTTTCACAACATCAACACATCAAACCGGAAGTTTACTACATGTGCTCATCCGGGCTATTTGACTCTCACCCTAGTCTGAAAAAATAAAAATGTATCCCACAATCCTTGATCCATTCGTTTATACAAGGAGTTATACGTACCAGTGATAACTGTTTCGCTCAGTTTGACGCCATTTTTCTTGTTATTTTAATTTTGGCGTGTGGTAATAAATATATCAAAAATGTCGAAGCGACATCGCATAGATGTTGGCGATGCTCAGCCGAAAAGAAACAGGTATTTTTTAAGATAGTCTTTGCTAAGAAATAAATGTCTTGGTATTTAAATTTGGATCGAAATGTTTGAGTGTTTTGCTTGCTTCGAATTTGCTACGTTTTGTCCCGAGTCTTTTTGGACGAATCAGCTTTGTGTAGGCAAATTAAACTGACCTATGTAGAACATTGATTCTTTAAGAATGAAGTTTACCACAACAAAATTGATGCCATAACACTTTGGAAAATTTGACAACTACATATCCGAGATAATTAGTTTCTCACATTATCGTAAATAAACTGAATAAATAAATAAACGTCACACGTGAATGTTGTATTTAACAAGTTATAACATTTAAACCTCAATAAAAAAAAAAATAGACTGATGTCGGTTCCCTGACTGCATATTTTGTCGAATCTTGATTCCGTAAGCAAAACAATATTCAAATTCAGATACAATAGTATTTCGAACTGACTTTGAAGTAGGCCTATTCGTTATTCTGTGTCAGTTAAAGCTAATAAAATTCTAATCTGTTCTTTGTCTGCTATTCAAAACATTGACTACTTTTATTAATTCGGTGGAAAGATTTATTATTGTTTCTAGAAAACATCAAACTTGACGAAATAAAAAGAAAATATATTTTGATTGTTGTCGACATAGTAAATTTGTTTTTTGTTTCAGAGAAACCAGCCCAGAAGATAAAAATGAAAAGAAACACAAATCTATATTTGAAGAATTTAACATTCCGAGACCAACCATTCAAATGAACCCATTTACAGGTAAAATATTGGGGTTCATCTAGTCGTCATGATAAAACGACTCAGGTGGCGTGATTTTGATTCTCCGCTTATACAATGTACAGTGACAAGGACGGAGTAGAGTCACCTGTCAAGCTTCATGAGGTTTCTCCGGGTTCTCCAGTTTCCTTCCACTACAAAAAACCCTTACACACAAGTGAATTATTGAAAAAATAAATTAAACCTTATTTCAGTCCCAAAATGACCTAGTTTGTGTTCAGTGGACATTATTAAGCCCCATTTCTCTCTCTTTCCCTTTAAAAATAAAATTAAACCCTAAATGAACTTTTGTCGACTGTAAATACTGGTAATGTGAGGTGGGAGAGATTCTGTCATCTATCACTCATTCTCGGTTTCTGGTTGATATTTTACTATCGTACTTGAAATGGGCATCCTGCCTAGAGATAAGGTGGTATGATTTATAGTGACACAATAGAATAGGCGGTCACCTTACAGCATTGTTTTCCTGTACATTCCTTACGTTCTTGTCTGTTGACAAACATTAGTTTTTGTCGTTGAAATGGAATTTAATACCTATACGTCGAAATACGGTTCTTTTACCAACAATAACGTCATGTGGAACCGTATTTTTACTAGTGAAGCCTGTCGGGATTTCCTTCAGCGAGGACGCCCATTGATGGAACTCATGGAGGTAATTAAAGCAGTGATTCACGAAATTTTGAACGGCACACTAAGAAATTGTGCAAAACCATACATTTGTACATGTATGATCCCAATTGAGTATTTACTGGTGTCTACTGATAAGTTCACACATGTGTAGCTGTGTTTTTCTTTATTAAGTTTGAGTCATTCTATGTTTCTATGACCAGTCTCTGTCTACGTTATTTTTTTATGTGTTCCAAGGTGTGCCGTTGGCAAAAAATGACTGAAAACCACTGAATTAAAGTTTGATTTTAATGTTTACAGGTCTACCATTTACACCGAGATATTATCAGCTGTATAACAAGAGATCACAGTTACCAGTATGGGAATATAAAGATAAATTTATGAAGATGATGACAGATCATCAGATGATTGTACTTGTTGGTGAAACAGGTTCCGGTAAAACAACACAGGTAATTAATACATCACAGTTTCCTCTAGTCACGGGATGTCGTAATATAGACTTGTCACAGGATGTCGTAATATAGACTTGTCACAGGATGTCGTAATATAGTCATCATGGGATGTTGTAATATAGACTTGTCACAGGATGTTGTAATATAGACTTGTCACACGATGTTGTAATATAGACTTTTCATGGGCTGTCGTAATATAGACGTTATGTTGTAATACAAAATTATCATCTCTGTTCTCATGAATTTAAATATTGAATATAATATAAAGTTCTTAGCTTTTAAAAATTTACCAGGAGTTAAACCTGAAAATTCTTTTTTTTATCCTTCACTTATTACAATATTATGAAATGTTAAAGATACATTATGGGAGATTAGATAAAGAGATGGCAGTTCTCACTATAATGGTTAAAAACTAATAATGTAATGGCAATTTTGCTGAAAATTTCAGTCAAATTGGTCCACTCTGAACCAAGATTTTAGTGATTGAATTTTCGACCTATTCTCGATCATCATTACTAAAGTCGGTACGATAAAAAACGTAGTCTCGATTATCCATTTCATGATTAAATCATGAATGGAAGTCGAACAGTAAATCGGAACCTAATCCAATAAACATCGCAAGCTAGCGATGACATCGAGAATTGATTATGGTCTGGAAAAGTTAAACATACATTATGCAAGAGCAAAATCTGATTATTGCAAGTCTTAATTTAGGCTTCAGATGTTATAGAAATTATAAATTAGATCTTTATTTAAACAACAAGCCCAAAATCAACTCTGTAGACCCACGGATGGCTCGGCTACAGCTCAGATTTAAATAGGATTTCACTTATTAATTAATTCAAATATGGCGCATCCTGATGAGAATGCGTCAGTTAGATCGAGGCTAAATGATAGAGTGTACTTAGCGAGGCCGCTGAAGAGCGTTTCCGCATGCCATTGAAAACTTTACTTGATAATCGAGATATGTAGGTGGAGTTAACGCCTGTCAATCAAACGATCGGCCAAGGTGAAAGCACATTTCACTACCATTTCTAGTCAAATATTACAACGATGATAACTATGTTCAGAATAAAGTAATTTGACTGAAATTTTCAATATATTCTTCTTTCATCATCTACCTTTGAACTGTTATAGCAAGAATGGCCAATTCTCTATAAAAATATCCCATAATGTATCTTTAATTAATATCTAATTAATAATTTAGATAACATTTCAGGCCTAAAGAAAGACCTGCAATCGGCAGATTTAGCTCTTGCATAATGTATGTTTAATCTATAATACAAATATCGTTATCTATTTTTTAAACATTATAATAACGGCCACCCCTTTATCTAAATCCTAGATAATGCATTATTAAAGTACGATAGTCATGCCTTTTGCTAGAGAATTTTTGGACCTAGTGTTGTTTGTTATTGTAGATACCCCAGTGGTGTTTAGAATGGGTAAGAGCTAGATATAATAAAAAGGGTGTGGCTTGTACCCAGCCACGTCGAGTAGCCGCTATGTCCGTAGCTCAGCGAGTGTCAGAAGAAATGGATATTGGTTTAGGTCAAGAAGTGGGTTATTCTATACGATTTGAAGATTGTACATCGTCTAAAACATTATTAAAGTAAGTTGAATATTTAGTCTAGTTAAGGGTGGTTGGATGACCAAATTGTTACTGTTAGCACTGTATTATAAGGTCTGTCATTGCGTCAACTGGCATGGTTTCGATTCCCTCATTTGTGCGTGACAAGGAGTAGGATCGCTTGTCCAACCTCGTGGGTTTTCGTTTTCTCCCACTGCTAAAGACCCCTACCTGCAAACGTGTGGACGTTAAACCCCATGTACACATTGTTGGGCACGTAAAAGAACCCATGACAGATCAAAATAAGAGTAGGCTGTAGCGCTGTTGTCAGGACAAAATTCCCTTATCACCCAGTATATGGTGTATGCCCGTTTTCATTAGCCCAGTCGGGACAAAACAGTCGTGTCATATCATTTTTATTCGCCCACATTGAAATGTGGTCGTATATTGTCGTCGCCCCCGTCCGTCCATCCGTCCGTCCGGCGTCCACAATTGCTTGTGGACGCTCTAGAGGCTAAAGTTAATATCCGATTGACTTTTAATTTATACACAGTGTTTAAGGTCATGAGACGAAGAAGCCTATTGATTTTCAGCGATTTCCGATAATTACTGCCAGAGTTATGGCCCTTGATCACTTCAAAAAATCTTGTGGACGCTCTAGAGGTCAAAGTTAATATCCGATTGACTTCAAATTTATACACAGTGTTTAAGGTCATGAGACAAAGAAGCCTATTGATTTTCACCGATTTCTGATAATTACTGCCAGAGTTATGGGCCTTGATCACTTCAAAAAATCTTGTGGACGCTCTAGAGGTCAAAGTTAATATCCGATCGACTTCAAATTTATACACAGTGTTTAAGGCCATGAGATGAAGAAGCCTATTGATTTTCAGTGATTTACAATAAATACTGCCAGAGTTATGGCCCTTGATCACTTTGAATAATCTTGTGGACGCTCTAGAGGCTAAAGTTAATATCCGATTGACTTTAAATTTATGCACAGTGTTTAAGGTCATGAGACAAAGAAGCCTATTGATTTTCAGCTATTTCCGATAATTACTGCCAGAGTTATGGCCCTTGATCACTTTGAAAAATCTTGTGGACGCTGTAGAGTCTAAGATTATTATCCGATTGACTTTAAATTTATACACAGTGTTTGAGGTCATGAGATGAAGAATCATATTGATTTTCAACGATTCCGGATAATTACTGCCAGAGTTATGGCCCTTGATCACTTTGAATAATCTTGTGACACTCTAGAGGCAAAAGTTATCATCCAATTGACTTCAGATTGGTACATAGAGTTTAAGGTCTTGAGACGAACAAGTATATTGATTTTCAATGAATCTATATGACTTGAACAGCTTAATCCATGATGTTAAAAGTTTTGTATACTAAACATTAGCATGGGACAGAACTTTATAAAAACCAAACAAATTCTAATGGTTTTCTGATAATTACTTAATGAATTGTTACACATGTACTCTTAATCAGATTTTAATGTATTATAAATGTTTCATTACCGAAAAAAGTAAAAATATGCGACAAGTCTTGTTGACTGCCCGGACGATATAGCTGCTGTGGGCGTATGTTTCGTTGCCTGACAACCTATCTTTTTCGCAGCTAGGAGGTTATAAGGTTTATAATATGAAGAGAAAGAGAGATATGGGGTTTAACATCAACTCAACAAAACTAGGTTATTTCGGGACTAACACACGGTTCAATTTTATTTCCATAATTTGATTGTGCATAGGGGTCTTTAGCAGTGGGAGGAAATCGGAGAAAACCCACGAGGTTGTATATATAAAGAGAATATTGATAATTCTATTTGATGTTTTTTTAGATATATGACAGATGGTATGTTATTACGAGAGGCTATGTCCGACCCTCTATTAGAAGCCTATGGTGTTATAATGTTGGATGAAGCTCATGAACGTACACTAGCTACAGATATTCTCATGGGTTTATTAAAAGAGGTTGCTAGGCAACGAAACGATTTAAAAATTATTGTTATGAGTGCTACTCTTGATGCCGGTAAATTTCAGGTAAGTTTTTGAAGTTGCTAATAGCATGTAGTGTTGCTTTATAATTTTAAAATTTAATTCCCAAAAAAACAAAATCTTCCAAATCTGCTGATTAGCCATATTGTTGAGTATTTCATATACTCAAGAAAATATTTCTATAAATTAGCATGAACTTTATCTGTCTCAACAACTAGGAGCTCAGAGTTTTGATCCTGGCAGAGAAAGTTGAACTGGATTTCTAGCGTGTATGCCAGACAGACGGGACTGGCAAGCCTCCGTGTCTAGTCATTCAGATGGGACAAAAATCTATGACCGTCTTTACATGTTCGGGCACATGTAAACGAAGTTTAGATAGGCAAGGGGTTGCCAGGTCGTGGCAGAATAAAGGACATGGATGTAGAAATAGAGCGAAAATAGTACAATAGATATAATTAGCTGTTTGTTTGATTGGTGGTGATTATATGGTTTTCGTGTTACTGAAGTTTTCTATGGTTTTATTTAGTTATGGGGACCTCAGTTTCTCCAATCAATCAAGCCGCAAAGTCTTAATCTGTCCTGTAATAATCAGTTGCTTTGGCCTATAATACTCAGTTGCTATGACGATTATACCAACAAACCCATTCAACAGTATTCCGTGTGCTTCAACTTATTGTACACAACTTATTATGCTAACTAAATAGTGTTAAACTTGTTTCATTGAGGGTTTTAATTTAGATACGTGTTTAGATATGATGTTATTTTGTTTTCCAGACGTATTTTGACAATGCCCCGTTAATGAGTGTACCTGGTCGTACCCATCCCGTCGAGATATTCTACACACCGGAACCAGAACGTGATTATCTCGAGGCAGCCATTAGAACCGTGATGCAGATACACATGTGTGAAGAACAAGATGGAGATCTATTGTTATTTTTAACGGGACAAGAGGTAGGTTGTTTATAATGGATGAGTTGTTTTTGATTGGACAGGTGGTGGGTTGTTTTTAACGGGACAAGACGTGGGTTGTTTTTGATGGGACAGGTGGTGGGTTGTTTTTAACAGGACAAGAGGTGATTTGTTTTTAACGAGACAGGAGTGGGTTGTTTTTAATGAGACAAGAGGTGGGTTGTTTTTAACGGGACAAGAGGTGGGTTGTTTTTAACGGGACAAGATATGGGTTGTTTATGCTTCGGAAATCACAAGGGTTAAAATATGATCTGAGCAAAGCATGCCGAATTCTTGAAATTCTCACCAGATATTTATCAGAATTTTGTTTTGTAGATGGTGAGTTGTATGACAATTGCAGTACATTAAGATTCCCCTATTCATTTTATGTTTATTTGTTAAATTTAAATTGTTTTTAAATCAAATAAAGTTAGTCTGAAATCTCTTTTCTTTATAAAGCTCAGCAAAATTTTTTAAATCATTAGGCGTTGTGACCTACACTGCTTTATTTAAGAGTGGGGGGGGTCAAATGGTGTGCGCGCTGTATCATATGGTCTGTCATTGAGTCGACTGGTGTGGTTTCGATTCCCAGGTTGTACCTGACAAGGAGTGTCCAATCTCATTGGTTTCTCTGGGTCGTCAGGTTTCCTCCCACTGCTAAAGACCCCAACGCACAAGCAAATACTGAAATAAAATAGAACCATATGCTAATCCCGAAATAACCTAGTTTGTGTTGAGTGGACATCTCTCTCTCTCTCTCTCTCTCCCTCTCTCTCTCTCTCTCTCTCTCTCTCTCTCTCTCTTTATGTAAGAGTTCTCATTGTAAACTTTGACAAATAAATTATAACAAATATTTTCTTGTAGGAAATTGATGAAGCATGTAAGAGAATGCAGAGAGAAGCAGATAATCTGGGTTCCGAGATCGGGGATTTAAAATGTATCCCTCTTTATTCTACCCTACCCCCTAATCTACAACAGAGGATCTTTGAACAGCCTCCCCCTAAAAAACCAAACGGAGCCGTTGGACGTAAAGTTGTGGTATCGACTAACATCGCTGAAACATCGTTAACTATTGATGGTGTGGTATTTGTCATAGATCCAGGATTTGCAAAGCAAAAGGTAAATACGTCAAATGGTTATTTGCTTGATAAAGACGAGAGTATGATCGTCGAAACGTTGCATGTTAATAAACCAGTAATTGTTATTCCATAAATAGTGTTAGTGCATTATTTGTATTTTGGTAAAATATCAGATTTTCAAAACATCAAATTAAAAACATCGTACGTATTCAAAACATCATATTCAAAACATTGTACGTATTCAAAACAACATATTCAAAACATTGTACGTATTCAAAACAACATATTCAAAACATTGTACGTATTCAAAACAACATATTCAAAACATTGTACGTATTCAAAATACTGTATTTAAAACATTGTATGGATTTGAACCATTTTGGGGCAGATATTCCTTTTCCAGATAATTTGTAATTCACCTGAGTTTTTTCAGACATTAATCAATATTAAGAAATTGACCGTTTTATATTTTTAAATTTCCTCTAGGTATACAATCCAAGAATTCGTGTTGAGTCATTGTTAGTTACGGCTATTAGTAAAGCCAGTGCTCAACAGAGGGCAGGTCGAGCTGGACGTACACGACCAGGAAAATGTTTCCGGTTATACACGGAGAAGGCATATAAAAACGAGATGCAACAGAATACGTATCCTGAGATTTTAAGATCGAATCTTGGATCCGTTGTATTACAGTTAAAGAAATTGGGTATCGATGATTTGGTTCATTTTGATTTCATGGATCCTCCAGGTAAGTCAACACAAAAACATAGATGAACTGGGAAATCTACAGTGAGTTGTGGGACTGTTCCCTTTATATTGTCATCAGGGACGGGGAAATCTATAGGTGGCTCAGTATCGGGTTGAAGTGAGATCGTAGGGCCGTTCCCTTTATATAGTCATCAGGGATCGGAGCACAAAATGAGTCTCGGCCATAATTTGATTTAATCTAAAATTGGAGGAGCGAGACTTAGCTTCGACCAACGAGTACGGTGGTTGAAATTATTGCACACATCTTTTCAAACCTTCAAAGGCTAATATCTTCTCTCGCAATAGAGTAATTTGAATGAAATTTTCAAATTATTCATTTTACATTATCTATTTTCGAACTATTAAAGCAAGAATGGCTAGTTCTTTATCTAAATCTTACATAATGTATCTTTAAGTAACAGCACTTATTTTTAAGAAATAAGAGAAAATATCTTGCTCATCAGTGCTAAACAAACATGTCAACAATTGATCAAATTGCAAAATTTTGATTTTCTGGAAGAAACACAGAGTTAAACGTATATTTTGAAATATTTCAGCGCCAGAAACACTGATGAGAGCTTTAGAATTATTGAATTATCTGGCTGCTCTTGATGATGACGGAGAATTAACGGAACTGGGTTCCATGATGGCTGAATTCCCTCTCGATCCACAGTTAGCGAAAATGGTGATAGCTAGTTGTGATTTTAGCTGTTCCAATGAAATTCTCTCCATCACGGCCATGTTATCAGGTAATGTATATGACAGGTGATAATCTAATGTCTAAACTTAACAGATTAAAATAAATTAGATATAGGAAAAATCACGTTAACATGTGAGCCAACCAAAATTATATGACAGGTGATAATCTAATATCTAAACTTAACAGATTAAAATAAATTAGATATAGGCAAAGCCAAGTTAACATGTGAGCCAACAAAAATTAAATTTAGAACAAAATCAAAAAGTTAAAAATGCATTATGTAAGAGTTGAATCAGCCTATTGCAGGTCTTTTTTTACTGGCCTCAAATTATTATTTAGACATTTGTTCACATGACAAGCCTATAATCAACTCTCTAGAGCATCAGATGGCAGAGATTTAAATGGATTTGAAGATCCGCTAAATTAAAAATTTAACGATTAAGTGGATAATTGAGACTTAGTCTTGGTTATCAAGTACCGTTGTTTCGATAATCTACACCAAATCTTCCAACTGTCATACCTTTCGCTCAGTATAAAATAATTTGAATGAAATTTTCAATATATTCATTTTTCATTATCTATTGTTGAACTATTATAACTTTTTCGCAAAATCTTACATAATGCATCTTTAAATAGGTTCTATGAGAATAAAACTGAATTCTACCTTTCATTCTCTATATTAATTTACCGTTAGATCAATATAAATTTGATTGTATTTTACCTGAAATATGTTCATTAGATAGGCTATATGAGAATAAAACGGAATTCTACCTTTCGTTCTACCTGTCGTTCTACCTGTCGTTAAGTTTAGATAAATAAAAATCTGATTGTATATGAGAATAAAGCTGAATTCTACTTTTTGTTAAGTTCATGTTTAGATAAATATAAATTTGATTGTATTTTAACCAAAATATGTTAGATACTAAATCTATTAATAGACATCTACTGGTGCACCGTTTCATTTTGGATTCATACAAAAACACAAAACCAAATATAGTTTGTAAATGATATCGAGAAATACAAACTCTTAGCTATTTGAAACTCTTAGCTATTTGAAATTCTTAGCTATATGAAATTCTTAGCTATTTGAAACTCTTAGCTATTTGAAACTCTTAGCTATTTGAAGCTCTTAGCTATATTTGAATGAGAAGTGTTATAAGGTATACCCTGCCCTGTGCGTAAGGTATGTTACTATTAATAGCTATAAAGATTCCACATGTCATTAAAATTCTTAACTATCTGAATTTCTTTAATAAATGGAGAAATGGTATTAGTTGTTTTTAAACCTAGGCATACCCTGCGAAATATTTTTAATGTTACAGCATTTTAATAGAAAAAATAGGCATACACTGGCTAGTGCATGATGCCAGTTACTAGTAAGGAAACGCTGCCCTGTGCATAATGTCGATTACTAATAATAGCCATTAACATAAAGTCGATAGTGAAATATTTTTTAAACATTAAAAGAAAACTGAGTTTAGTTTAGGCCGGAGGTGCACCAGTTTGATTGAGAACACTTCCTTTTAGTGTATGATGTCACAATGTTTGCTGGTTACTAATGGTGATGGGACGGGTCATCTTGGCCCTACCCACGCCCCTCCCGTTTAGTCCCGCAGTGTTTTGTTAGACCATCGGAAGTAAAGAAGGCCGCTGACGAAGCCAAGATGAGATTTGCCCATGTTGATGGTGATCATCTGACCTTGTTGAATGTCTACCACGCTTTCAAACAGAGTGAGTATATTTATACATCCATTTTATAATATCTGTTCGAATGGTTGCACACAGTCTGTCATCAAGTGGCATTGTTTCGTTCTCTCGCTTGTAGATGGCAAGGAGTAGGGTCGTCTGTCCTCCAGTTTCCTTCCACCGCTAAAGACCCCTATTATTGAAGTAATATTGAACCATGTGTTAGTCCAGAAATGACATTGGATGACACATGAGTGGCCTAGCCATTTGGAGGGGCTAGAAAACTGGTCGCGTAGGTATAAGAAGTTAAGAAGGGTTCGCTTAAATGCGACTGTTCCGTGATTTTTATGTCACCATAGAAATACAAATGACCTGTCCCGAATAGCAGAAAGATAGGACGTTAAATCCCATTTCATTTCTCAAAATCACTAAGAGAAAGATGGACATGGTTCAATTATATTTCAATAATTTGCTCGTGCGTGGGAGGAAACCAGAGGACCCTGAGAAAACCCACAAGGTTGGACAGGTTACCCTACTCCTTTTCACGAACAAGAGGCGAAGTGAAACCACGTCACTTGACACATTGACAGACCTTATGATCCTGCACATTTGTCATTCGGCCACCCTACTATGCTGAATTAATAAAAGTTGTCTATATATACCTCCCCCCCCCCCCCCATTCTATTTCAATGATGGGGTTGGATGGCTGAATGCTTAGTACGTGCGCGCTGTACCATAAAGTCTGTCATTGTGTCAACTGGCGTGGTTTCGATTCCCCGGTTGTACGTGACAAGGAGTAGAGTCATCTGTCCAACCTTGTGTGTTTTCTCAGGTCCTCCGGTTTCCTTCCACTACTAAAGACCTCTACCGGCAAGCTAATTATTGAGATAGAATTGAACCTGTCCAACCTCGTGGGTTTTCTCCGGGTCCTCCGGTTTCCTCCCACTGCTAAAGACCCCTACGCGCAAGCGAGTTATTGAAATAAAAAATTAAACCATGTGTTAGTCCCAAAATGACCTAGTTTGTGTCGATTGGACGTTAAACCCCATTTCTCTCTCTCTCACTCTCAAGCAATAATCAGGCCAAGTTTTAGTTTTAGGTCAATCGGCATTTTCGAAGTGTGCCAATCCCAAGAACACAATTGTCCAAAATGAAGCTAATTTGATTTTTGTTTATCTGTTTCAGACCATGAGGACAACCAATGGTGCTACGATAATTTTGTCAACTTCCGATCTTTAAAGAGTGCCGACAACGTACGACAACAATTGGCAAGGATTATGGATAGATTTAGTTTACGGAGAGCGAGTACAGATTTCAACAGTCGCGATTATTATATAAATATACGTAAAGCTCTCGTATCTGGTTTCTTTATGCAGGTTAGTTTTTACATCTTGTCTTGTCATCTTAATAAATATCGGGGATCACATGGCTAAGTGGGTAAGACGCTGGCTTGCTAGCCTGGAGGTCGGGTGTTCGATCCCTGCATTGGCCGAGAAAGTTCATCCAGATTTTCCAGCGTGGTTCCGCCTTGTCAGTGATGCACGGAGGGCCCGACAATGGCAGCTGTCTAGTCCTTCGGATGATATGAAAAACCGAGGTCCCGTGTATACATTGGAATGCACGTAAAAGATCCCTTGGCAGTTGGAATTCGATATAAGAGTAGGCGATTGTTACGCTGCCCGGGCAAAATTTCCCTCATAGCACACTGTATGGCGTATGCCCGTCTTCATTAGCCCAGGTTAGGAGCAGAACAGTAGGACGTTAAACCCCATTTCATTTCATTTCATAATAAATATCTAAATAATAATTTATATAACTTTTAAAGCCAAAAGAAAAACATGCAATAGACAATCTGATTAAAACACAGATCCTATTTCGTTTCGTTTTACTTGTCTTTACTACACTAGGATCTGGAAGAGTTGTTATATACGCCGCCTTCTGGTTAATGTGAGGGATTAGCCAATGAAATGGTCTGTTGCGTCGAATTCTTGGCGTGCGATGCATGGAACTGTGTGTAAACCACTAGAAACATCAATGCTGATTGGTTAATCAATGTCTTGACATCAAAGGGTCAAAAGCCGTCTGTATGACCTCTGACACCACCTCCCACTACAATCAGTCAGATCTTTATGTAGTGTAGGCCATTGAAAGTATAAGAAACGAAACGAAATATAGATCTGTATTTTAATCTGATTGTGCAATAGGCAGATTTAGTTCTTACATTATCTTTAATGCTTGTTGGGCATCCATGTTATTTTAATCTGTGTAAAATTGTTATTTCCATGGTAACAGAATCTAGGTTGTGTTTTATAATTGTAGGTTGCCCATCTAGAAAGAACAGGACATTATTTAACAGCTAAAGATAACCAGGTTGTCCAACTACATCCATCGACGGTTTTAGATCATAAACCCGAGTGGGTTATATATAACGAGTTTGTATTAACAACTAAAAACTATATACGAACAGTTACAGATATAAAACCAGAATGGTATGTTTACATTATTTATATTCCATGTTTATTCATTCTTTGAATGGGGTAGCCATTGTGGCTCAGTGAGTATGCACCATTCTCGACTACGACATTTTTTTTGCAGTGATTTGAACAGTCTTCGTTTTCTCAGACACATTTCTGGTAGCCCTACTGGCGATTGTGGTCCCGTCTTTGAAGACTCTGGATATTTTCTTTTAATTTGCCCCTTACATCCAGATTCATGATCTGTGACAATAACAAAACTTTCATAACTGTATCAAAATTTATTATTTGGAACTGAAGACCTGCACTATTCTGGATAAATGTTTTCTGTACTCCATAACTTCCTTGACATCTCCAGGGATCCACGGTGGCTAAGTGGGAAAGATGCTGGCCCGCTAGTCTATAGGGTGCAGGTACAATCCCAGTGTTGACCAGATTTCCGGCGTGGTTTCCTCTTGTCAGTGGTGCAGGATGGAAGGCCTGACAAGGACAGCTGTCTTGTCATTCGGATGGGACAAAAAACCAAGGTCCGGTGTACTCTATGTATATTTGTGTTCACAGGGGATTCATTAGGGCCCTGAGGTGAGGTGATGCCTGTCGCTAGGCGAGTGTGAGACTCGATCACTAACCTGGAGCTCTCATTTACTTTTATTATACGATCCCTGAGGATTTATTGGGGCCATGGGAGTGTGGTGGTTCACTAACTACGAGGTCCTATTTATATTTATTATATGTTCACTGAGGACTCGGGAGAGGTGATGAACGTGGGCTTAGTGAATGTGGTGTTAGCTCACTCAGCAGGAAATCCTGGGATTCAGTCTGTTATAATATAGCTGAGATATTGCCTATCCAGTTTTAGTTGTGCAGGACTGAGTATAGTCGTTCGAACGGGGTGATGTGAAAGTAGGCCGTTGAGCCGCTGCCCAGGCAAATTTTCCCTCATTATGGGAGATTCGATAACGAGTTGGCAGTTCTCACTATATTAATATTAGTTAAAAACTAGATAATGTAAAGGCAATTTGCTGAAAAATTTCATTCAAATTGATCCACTATGAACCAAGAACTAAGCGATCGAAATTTCCACCTAGCCTCAATCATTACTAAAGTCAGTACGATAAACAGCATAGTCTTGATTATCCATTTAATCGTGAAGTAAAGTTATGCAGTAAATCGGCTCACAATCCACTAAAGATCGCAGGCTAGTGATGCCATCTAGAGTTGATTATGGTCAGGATAGGTTAATTAATGTCTAATTAATAATTTAGATAACATAAAGAAAGGCCTGCACTAGACAGATTTAGCTCTTGTATAATGTATGTTTAATAAAGATAACGTCAATTTGTTATTTTATTTTACAGGTTAATAAAGATAGCCCCACAGTACTACGATATGTCCAACTTCCCCCAATCAGAAGCCAGGCGAATTCTTGAGAGAATTATTGCTAAATACGAAAACCGACAGAACTCGGAACAACAACAATAAAAAACAATTTAATCAAGTGGTGGTGATGAATGACTTTTTGTACCATATATGTGGATGTGAATTGTTTCAATAATATTCTGTAATGGATATAATACACCGGACTCTATTCTATGGAATACAATTACTGACTGACATGACAACTAGCTTTCTCTGACTCCGAATTCACAAAGTATTCAAGAATTGACTCAACTTTCAATCATTTTTTATTAGAAATATCTTTGATCCAGAATTAGAAACTTTGCACATAGTTTCTTATTGATGTATTTGATACCTTAAAACAACGAAGGTTTTATAAAGGGCTATATTTTAGTTAAAATAAGGTGAATAGTTTTGAGTAAATTCTTTGCGAACTCTGTGACTGGTCTCTGGTTGGCATCGATTTTCCTGCTTGTACGTGACAAGGAGTAGGGTCGCCTGTCCAACCTTTTGGGTTTTATCCAGGTCCTCCGGTTTCCTCCCAGTGCTAAAGACTCCTACGCAAAGTGAATTATTGAAATAAAATTGAGCCATGTGTTAGTCCCGAAATGACCTAGTTTGTGTCGAGTGGACTTTAAACCCCATCTCTCTCTTTTTAGTGTTTATTGGACAAATGATACAATTATGAAATATGATGGGATATTATTTATTTGCCGTGTTGTTCAGTGGTTACTAACTAGGAAGTGTTAGGTTCACTCCCGATAGAAGCCGAGAAAGTTTTCTCAGTTGGAATATGAAATAAGATTAGGACGCAGCCCACTGCATGGTGTATGCCTGGGCCCTTATTTACGAAAACTTAATTAAGATACAATCGAAACTTTAAGAAATACTGCAATTCGATTGGATGACCAGTAAAATCAATTTGCATATATCCAATGAAGTTGCAGTATTTCTTAAAATTTCGGTTGTAACTTAGTTTAAGTTTTCGTGAATAAGGGCCCAGTTATCTCGCGTTGGTGCAGAAAGGTACTATGTTAATGAGGGAGGCTATCTGAAGATTTTTATTCCAAAATGTGAAAGCTATTGAATTGAAAATAATACAAGTAGTTAGGAAATGTAATAAACAAGGGAAAACTAGCATTAAAAAAAAGTTGTTGCCAGGGTAACACATTTTGTGGGAAAAAATTATGAAAAACGTGGGTACACTATATTTCTGGAACTAATTAAGATATCTTCGTCAAATTTACAGGATATATAAACTAATATCTACCACAGAATCAGACAGAAAGCAATTTGAATTATCAATAATATTTCAAAAGTTATCAAAATATTTCTCCAGACAAAATATTGTGGTTAGGCAAATGTTTTGAACACCATTTTCCAAGAAACTATTAAAATTATAGAGAAAAATTCTCTGTCTGGTTTTAGAGTTATCATTAAGGAATAAGCAGTCCGAAAATGAGACATTTATCTTTATTAGTGCCAGATATATGGTGTACCTACGTTTTTCATACTTTTTCCCAAAAAATGTGTTACCCTGGCAACAACTATTTTTTCTTTATTTTTAATGTTAGTCTTCAATTCACTAGCTTTAGAATTTTAGAAAGCATTTTTCAGGTAGCCTCACCCTTTAACCGCAATTTAATATCTACATACATGTACATGTAAAATGAAATTGAATGAATTTAAAGATTATATGAATTTAAAGAACAACAATAATAAGATTAATTATTGATGTGTCTAATTGTGTATATTTATATAATGTCCTGTTATTTATCATATTGATATCATTGTTTGATAAAAACTAGAGAATTGTATTCCATAGAACAAGTCCTGTTGGTTTCATCCATTCGTCTTTCTCTACTGTGAGCTTGATTTGGTCTCTTTCACCCTCAGATGATGTTCCATCGTGATTCCCCGGTTGTACGTAATGACAAGGAGTAAGGTCGTCTGTCCAACCTTGTGGGTTTTCTCCAGGTCCTCCGGTTTCCTCCCACTGCTAAAGACCCCCTACTCGCAAGCAAATTATTGAAATAAAATTAAACCATCTTTTAGTTGACAGATTTTGAATTCATCATATCTTCGTAAATACTGAAAGGAATTGAACCATTTTTTGGACTGATATTCATTCCAGAAACCAGACTTTTATAATATTTAGGGATTTATAGTTTCCTAAATAACTTTAGAGACCTTAACATAGTATGTATGTATATATATATATATATATTATCTTGGGTGTATATGCCAGTATGTCAACTCCAGGAAACACTGTATTAGGCCAGGCCTAGTATATTAGTCTCCACACTATCTAAACTATTATCTATGACTGTCGTTTATCTGCCTGTTCAGGGTTGGTGGCTACACTAGGGGCTGTCCCGAGACTGAAATTTGGTGTATAGGGGTAGCTCGGACCGGGGAGTATCGTACTCTTGTTGGCGATGGCCCACCACTTCCGGTTTATGGCTCTACCCGTGCCACGTCGAGTCGAAACCGCTAGTTACTGATAAACCAAAATAAAGATAAGTTTATAATGCATGAATATATTGTATACGATATGTTTTTTATTAATGGTTGAGTATCGCGTGTAAATAGTTAAATCATGTTAATTTAGATGATTGTTTATGATTATATATGTCACATGTATGTCAGATTTAGATCCAATATAAATCACTTATGTAAAATCAACAAATATTTTTCTTATTTGTTATGGTGACGGGGGGGCGCCGGCGGAATGGTTAGCACGTGCTGTATCATACGGCCTGTCATTGATTCAACTGGCATGGTTTCGAATCCCCGGTTGTACGTGACAAGGAATAGGGTTGCCTGTCCAACCTTGTGGGTTTTCTCCGGGTCCTCCGGTTTCCTCACACTGCTAAAGACCCCAACGCGCAAGCGAATTAATGAAATAAAATTAAACCATATGTTAGTCCCGAAATGACCTAGTTTGGAGGTTAAACCCCATTTCTCTCCCTCTCTGTTATGGTGCCCCAAACAATCTGGAGCGTTGGGTGGTGGTGGAATGGTAGAAGGCACTTTAGATCAAAAAGTCTGTCATTGATTCCCCACTTGTATGTGACAAGGAGTAGGTCGTCTTTCCAACCTCGTGGCATTTCTGTGGGTCCCCAGGTTTT
This sequence comes from Patella vulgata, assembly GCF_932274485.2. Taxonomy (NCBI): domain Eukaryota; kingdom Metazoa; phylum Mollusca; class Gastropoda; family Patellidae; genus Patella; species Patella vulgata. Next base: position 3,637,850 of record NC_065881.2, read on the forward strand.
CTCCCATGCGCAAGTGAATCATTGAAATGAGATTGAACCATATGTTAGTCCCGAAATTACATTACGTCTAGTGGACCTTAAACCCTTCACTCTCTCTCTGTTTGTGTTTCTAATGGTCTTATCCCTTGTTGCTACCCCCATCATTCCGTCCTGTCCAGTCTTGTGGGTCCTCCGGGTCCTTCGGTTTCATCCCACTGCTAAAGACCCCTACGCGCAAGCGAATTATTGAAATAAAATTAAAAACCATATGTTGGTCCCAACATGACCTAGTTTGTGTCGAGTGGACGTTAAACCCCATTTCTCTCTCTCTCTCCATCATTCCGTGTTAATGTTGCTACCTCCCCCGTTTGTGTCGCTACCCCCATCATTCCGTGTTAATGTTGCTACCTCCCCTGTTAGTGTTGCTACCTCGCTCATCCCCTGTTAATGTTGCTACCTCCCTCATTCCTTGTTAATGCTGCTAACTTCCTCATTCCCTGTCATTGTTAGTGTGCCCCCCCCCCCCCAATTCTCTGTTAGTGTAGCTACCTCCCCCATTCTCTGTTAGTGTGGCTATCCCCCTGCCCCATTCCCTGTTAGTGTAGCTACCTCCCCCATTCCCTGTTAGTGTGGCTATCCCCCTGCCCCATTCCCTGTCGTTGCTACCCCACATTCCCTGTTAGTGTTACAGCCAGGTCAGCCCTCTCCGCTTTCATCGGGCCCTACATGAATCTTGGTTAATTATTTTAACCAGGACAGAATAGTCAACAATTACACTTCCTTAACCCAGCAATATGTCTGTCATCTGATGATAAATGAGGATGAATGAAGAATGTGTTCTATATCTTTATATAATAGGATGAAGCAAGGCTTATTATCCAAGTCAATGGCTTGCTGACAGTCCTCCCAAAACAAAATCAAGTGTCATTTATATTCAAGGAGTCTCACCCACCCTTTCTCCCAGTAAATAATTTTTAAACAAAACAAATAACTATTTAGGAGCGTAACAATGCACAGAGCAGGTGCTCGACCCGTGACTGGTGCGTGCTCTAGTACGAAGGTTCTCAAATTGTTTACACTCACGGACCCCCTTAAGTTGAAACAATTGATAAATCTCCCCGAACACCCGACCCATTCGCATACAATTTATCCGGACAGTTTGGATTCCAAATGACTGGATATTTAATAGGGCTTGTTTTTCGTGCCATCCGGACGCAAAGAGTCCCCTCCGCGCCGAGTCCCCCCCCACCCTTCCTACAGTAACCTATACTGACAAGCAGTACCAAAGATGCCTTTCCCTGCCGAGCCCCCCCCCCCTCCCACAGTACTGACAAGCGGTAACCAAGATGCCTTTCCGTGCCAAGCCCCACGTCCTGCAGTACTGAAGAATTAACCCATGATGATGTAGATATGTGATAATATAGTAAGTAAATACAGTGTTTTGTACTGAGTAAACTTGATATGAAGAATAAAACATACTCAGTGACGTGGGTGTTATAAGGTCGTTCATATATACATGTTGTTTAAAGTGGAAAGAGAGAGAGAGAGAGAGAGCAAATCGGGTTTAACATCCACTTGACACAAACTAGGTCATTTCGGGACTAACATATGGTTTAATTTTATTTCAATAATTCGTTTGCGCGTAGGCGTCTTTAAAGGCTCAATACCACTCTTGTTGTAACTGAATAATATATCCCAATCTTTATTCTGGTCAACAAATTGTACTATTTTATAATATTTCAATTAATTGATGATATAAATTTCATCTTAACACACCTAATTTAAAAAATTGAAAAAATTCAACTAAATGATTTGAAAAGCCTGACGTAAAGCTTTTCAAATGTTACTTGAATTTTAAAATATTTTTGAACCCTCTGGACAAGTAAAATAGGATTTAATGGATAATTTACACAACAGGTAGGACACTAACACATCTAGTACTTAGAATAAGGCTATTTTTTTTATTTTCTGGAGCTGTCAACCCAGCAAGAGTGTTATTGTCCCTTTAACAGTGGGAGGAAACCGGACGACCCGGAGAAAACCCACGAGGTTGGACAGGTGACGGGAAGGGTTTAACAATCAAGACCAAATAGAGGAGGAGGTAACAACTAAGATCATTATTGAAAATAGTATTTCAATTGTAGCTAGCGATCTTTGTAGGTTCCGACAAAATAAACCCACGAAGATACTCTGTTGACAAAGTGGCTTGTTGAAATCACTTAACACTAATTGATTCAATTCAATACCCCCCCCCCCCAACCCCTGCTTGAGCAGCCCCACTGGATTCCTGAACAGTTACTGGGGTAGGATTTATTATAATGGCTGTCTAAAATCAACGAGAGGGGTTCACTAGGGATTCACTTCTTAAACCTAATCTGACCCTAATATTCTAATAATATAGGTGGACTAATGAACCCGCGGACCAGTGGTGGCGCCAGGGGGGGGGGGGCAAGGGGGGCATTTCCCCCCCATTAATCTGGTCTGCCCTCTGTTTGCTCCCCCCCCCCCCAATAATTTTAGAAAATAAAAAAAAAGTATTTATCTCGACGATCGGTGCCTGACAGAAGACAGCATTTCCGGCAGTCTATTTTTCAAAATTTTCTGGGGGAGGACTCCCTACTTTGACGCTCGTGAGTGGGCTTCGTCGTGATTCGCAAGTCCGTTCGTTTGACACTTTACCTCATCGATCAGTGCCTGAAATACTGCCAGGCTGCATTTCCGGCAACCTGTTTTTCAAAATTTTCGGGGGGAGGCCCCCTACCCCTAGTTGAAGCTCGTGCCTTTGCCCCCTTAACCTTGGACTTTGCCCCAGCTTTGCTCCTCCAATCACCGACGGCTAGCGCCGACACTGCCGCGGACTAGTGTACCTTAACCCTAACCCTAACCCCTATATATCGGTGGACAAATGAACCCGCAGACTAGTAAGCATCCCCCAAATCAACGATTATTGATGTGAGAATCACATTAACCATGTGACCTTCAATTTCTCCCCACAATGTTCCCTACGAATTAAAACCAGAGTGGTTTCCCCTTAACAGTGGTCCGGGCAGTGGGCCCAACTTCTTTTTTTTATAAACAATATTTTTATTCAGTAAATCTGAATTTGGATTGGCGAACAGGCTACACCTAATTATAAACATATAAGATACATAATAGATAACATAGAGACATTTTTTTATAAATATTTTATCAAGTAGAAATATGTTTTGAAAGTAGGCTACTGGGTTATGTTAGGTATGGCAAGGCCTGCACAACGTACAATCATCCAATACCCCCAAATTTCATAAAACCAGTTGAGAAATGAAATGGAGTTGCCCTACTGTTCTGCTCCGAACTGGGCTAATGAAGACGGGCATACGTCCTACAGTGTGCTTTGGGGGAAATTTTGCCCGGATAGCGGCACTATATATACGGCCTACTCTTATATCGAATTCCAACTGTTAAAGGATCTTTTATGTGCACGCCTATGTGTACAAGGGACATCGGTTTTTCGTCCCATCCAAACGACTAGACAGCTGTCTTGTCCTGCATCATTGACAAGGGAGGAAACAGTCGAGAGAGCTGACTGTACTAATAAGAGCAGGGGGGATGCACCACACAAAATTTGCACGACTGAAAATAACCTAACAAATGTTTTATGGTGATTTAAATCTTTTTGATAAATGAATAAATTGCTGAACTTCTTGGAAAATAATTGTGTTTATTTCAGAACCAAGTTTTGCTGAGCCATACAACAGACAACTTCGGGGCTTTTGTTTCAAGTGGCGGCGTTACGCCACGCTCACCCTCTCTATCTCGCGCGCGTGCTCTCTCTCTGACCTCTCTCTCTCTCTGACCTCTCTCTCTCTCTCTCTCTCTCTTCAGCGAAACTAACATTTATATGCTTTATACAGTGACAAGTTTGTTTTTTTACCTTTCTTGTCAAACCTATATATTATGTAAAAAAAACTCCAACCGCCCCTTTAACAAAATCCGGTTACAGAGTTCACGGTCATGTCAGCCCGATTCAATAACGCAATCATCGTAAGCATCTAGATTACCCAGTCATATTGCAACTCCCTTACCGTTATCTTTTATAAACAAAACTGGACGAACGGGACTACTGGAGTGGCCACACTTGTTTCTATTATTAGTAACAAGTCAGGGATTCACCGCGTGCTTCATGGAAACTATAAATAAAAGCGTTTCCCGATCGTGTTAACAAAGCAAATGAACAGACAACGACTTGTTATTCACGTGCATATGTACGTCCACTGTGTCAAGTTAAAATAATAATATAGTTATTAGTTGATATAAAGGTAAGTGGTTTTTATTTTAATATTAAATAGTTTAAAGTTAGGGACAAGGAACGTAGGAATTGGGCGGGTTTATGTCAATATAGGCCTACAGTACATACAGTACGTGTGTCGAGTCATCCAAACATAACTGTACAGAAATACATGTACATAGAAGTTAATGTTCTGTTTGTCTGCACTATGCAACCAGACATGTCAATTTTAATGATGTCATGCATTTTGCTTTGAAAGAATTTTTGCCCCACCAGCGGCGTTTACGCCAATCGAGATCTAGAGAGAGAGAGAGAGAAATGGGGTTTAACGTCCACTCGACACAAACTAGGACCATTCGGGACTAATATGGTTCAATTTTATTTCAATAATTCGTTTGCGCGTAGGGGTCTTTATTTAGCAGTGTGAGGAACCCGGAGGACCCGGAGAAAACCCAGAAGGTTGGACAGGCGACCCTGCCTGCTCCTTGTCACGTACCACCAGGTAATCGAAAGCACGCCAGCTGACGCAATGACAGACGCACCTTATGATACAACGCTCACGCGCTAACCTTTTGGTTATCCATCCCCATCCCTCCCCTTTAGTCAATGGAATTCCAGATAGGAAGATCGAGGTCTTCCATGAACCTTATTAATGTATTATAAGGTCGATGTTTCCACGCTACGTGCACGCGGTTTTCATTCTTGGGATGGCTCTGTGAGTACAATTCCTACCTCTAGTTTTGCACACCCGTAGAAAAAACTAATAACTATGCCTATATGTTAGTCCCAAAATAACAAAGTACTGTGTTGACGAGATGTTAAACACATATCTCTATCGATCCTTCCGAAGGACGCGACGGACATGTCCCAGCCTTGAAAGCACAATACATCTTAAATACTAGGTGTAAAGGCTTACAGCTAAACGTAGCGACATTTTGACCAGGCAGTGGTGTTTTAAAAGTAGATCGTGCTGTAATAAATAATGTCGAACAATTCGATATTGTCGTGGAGGTTAGTCATGTGATGTATAAATATGACCTCCATATGTCACTCGATTTGTCATAACGATCGACATATAGACCTGTCATAACACAATGTACCTTTATAATAACAGAGAAGGGAGAATGGGGTTTAACATCCACTCCAGAACTAACATATTATGGGGTCTTTAGCATTGGGGAGGGAGGATCGGGATACAAACCCACTACGATGAACATGCAAATTTTCTGGGTGTATTGCGTCAGCTTTTCAAAAAGAATTTTCGATTTTTAGTTTTTTTCCAATTATGGCCAATTGGACATGTCCGCTGGTTTTGGATATCAATAAAATTACACCAAGTGTCTAGCTATTCGAATGGGACGAAAACAAGGTCCCGGGGATGCGTATTCGTAAATGAACGCCTAACGGCAGAAATTTGAAATAGGAGTATGCAAACGTGTCCCTAATTGTCTATGTCCGTCTTCATTACCTCAGTTGGTGCAGAACTGTAAGAAATGAAATGGGGTTTAACGTCCTACTGTTCTACTCCGACTGCGCTAATGAAGACGGGCATATGCCATACAGTGTGCTATGAGGGAAATATTGCCCGGCCGACTTTTACACCGAATTCCAACCGCCAAGGGATCTTTTATGTGCACGCCAATGTATAAACGGGACCTCTACTTTTCGTGGGATATGAGTAAAGTCCAACACATGTTGGGTTGATACTATAGTTGTATATATATATAGTGTACTGTAGTAGACTTGACCTATATTATAATAAAAATATACTATTATTTACTGTGGACTTTGGAACTAGGTAACTAGACCATTGATATACCATAATAAATATATATGGGTGGTTTAATGGTCGAGAGCGAGACATTAAGTAATATATTGAGGGACGTGTTGCCGAGCTGTTGTTTTAATATATTAAGGGAGCCACGGAGGCTAGGTGGTTAAGACGCTGGCTCGCTAGCCTGGAGGTCGGAGGTTCGATCCCTGCATTGGCCGAGAAAGTTCACCCAGATTTTCCGGCGTGGTTCCCCCCTTGTCAGTGGTGCAGAACGGAGGGCCTGACTAGGACAGCTGTCTAGTCATTCGGATGAGACGAAAAACCGAGGTCCCGTGTATACATTGGAATGCACGTAAAAGATCCCTTGGCAGTTGGAATTCGATATAAGAGTAGGCGATAGTGCCGCTGCCCGGGCAAAATTTCCATCATAGCACACTGTATGGCGTATGCCTGTCTTCATTAGCCCAGTATAGGAGCAGAACAGTAGGACGTTAAACCCCATTTCATTTCATTTCATTTAATTTATTACGCCATGTCTTAAATATACACTATGCAAGAGCTAAATATGCCTATTGGAGGTCTTTCTGTAGGCCTGAATGTTATCTAAATTATTAATTAGACATTAATTAACTTATCCAGACCATAAACAACTCTCGATGTCATCGCTAGCCTGCGATATTTATTGGATTAGGATCCGATTTGCTACTAAACTTTGATTTATGATTTTATCATGAAATGGATAATCGAGACTATGTTTATTATCGTACCGAATTTAGTAATGATGATCGAGGCTGGGCCGAAAATTCAATCGCTAAAATCTCGGCTCCGAGTGGATCAATTTGAGGGTCATTCCATGTCAAATCACCCAATGAATTAAACCGTACCTTATTCGATTTAGCTGATTTGTAAGCTTATTTGGACAACAAAAAAAACCTGATATTCCAAATTTTAGATTGATCCGACTGACGGTTCCTAAGACACGGCCATCTCAATTTTGGGGATTTCAGCCAAAATGGGCGTGGTCGTCATTATTTAAATGACCATTACTCAGTAACCAATGGTAAAAATTGCTGAAAGAGGTATATGTGACATGGGTGAATTTTGAAGTGTGGGGACCCATTGACTTTGAATTTTACCTTGTGGAACGCGTGACCTTCAGATATCAAAACACCGGAGGTATAATATCTTTTATAAGTCTATAAAATCCTGTCAAATATCCACTAATGATGCTGAAAATCAATGTTTTTACACTTAAAGCAGGGTTATGTTTCCGGTGGGTTACCCACAGTTCTGTACACCTCACCCCAAAAACACGCCGTACTAGACCGTTCCATTGGATTAACTCTAACATCATCCAGAATGACTCGCAAATTTGTCCGTTTAATGAAATTTATATGTTTTATATTTTCAGATTTTCATTTTTTCTTCGTCCTATAAAAATCAAAATGGTTGTAGAATATACGTCACAGATATCTGATAAAGTACAATATAACAGGTAATCACCAGGGGTTAAACGTCCTACTGTTCTGCTCCAACTGAGCTAATGAAGATGGGCAATCCCGGGGGAGGACCTTCGCCCCTCCCTCCCCCCCGGCCATCTATGAAATGGGGTTTAACGTCTAACTGTTCTGCTCCAACTGGGCTAATAAAGACGGGCAATCCCGGTGGGGGGGGGGGGGAACCTCCGTCACCCCCCTCCCCGCCCATCTATGAAGTGGAATTTAACGTCCTACTGTTCTGCTCTTATGATAGACTAATGAATACGGACATACGCCATGCAGTGTGCTGAGGGAATTTTGCCCGGGCAGCGGCGCTACGTCCTACTCTTATATCGAATTCAAACTGTCAAGGGATCTTTTACCTGCATGCCAATGTGTACACGGGACCTCGGTTTTTCGTCTCATCCGAAGGACTAGACAACTGTCCTTGACAGGCCCTCCGTAGTCCGTTCTGCACCACTGACGAGGGTAAGCACGCCGGAAAATCCCGACCAACTTTCTCGGTGAAGTAATCATCGGTGAGTTGTTTTGTCGAGTTCATCCGTGTACTTAGTCAACATTTTCTTATATGTACCGTGCCTGTTGTATCATAAGGTCTGTCATTGAGTCAACTGGCGTGGTTTCGATTCCCCGGTTGTACGTGACAAGGAGTAGGGTCGCCTGTCAAACCTCGTGTGTTTTCTCCGGGTCCTCCCACTGCTAAAGACCCCTACGCACAAGCTAATTATGAAAATAAAATTGAACCATATGTTAGTCCGGAAATGATCTAGTTTGTGTCGAGTGGACGTTAAACCCCATTTCTCTCTCTCTTGTTTGTCTTGTAGGCGATGCTCTTCCACAAAAAGTCTAATTCTCTGCCATTTCAATTCCGGTCGACATAAAACTATGACAAGTTCTCACCAACAGACTGACTTCGACTTTCCATACGAGGTCAATTCCAATATGGCCGCGATGACGTCACACTCGACTCCTGGTTAACTCTCTATATTATAATAAATCAACGAAACAACCGGTATGGTTTCACCACTCAGTCAACAACATCTATCGTTGCTCATAGCCTCGAAAAGTCCAATTGCGTATCACAGCCCAATCTCCCAAACAGAGTTGTCTTCCTTTGCAGTTCGAATGCTGGATAGCGAGACTAGTGTGGAGAATGTTCACAGCTTAGCCATGATTATTTTATACCTAACATGCCACTATTTGTTTTGTGGTCACAGGAGCAGTGATAGGAAGTCGGAAGCCCTTTGCCCAGACAGCAAGCTTTCCGCCCACACTATCACGGGATCTTTAGCGTACACATTGTTCAATATCAGCCCCTGAATTTGATTTTCTTCTGTCTGCACATAAGACTTCGCAGTTGTGGGCGCGTGGCAATTTTAATGTGGCTACGTCTACAGTATTTGTTGTTCATTGATTTACTTAGATGTTATCTTTTATTATTCAGGAAAAGACATTCTGATAATTGTCCTTCAGAAGACGTGAAAAAAAGGAAAGAAGAATCCACGCCATTATCAGTGACATCCTCATCGACCGTTGACCACCATATTTGGGGTTCCGTTTTCCGGAGTCGACAAGATTTTGTAGATCTTCACGTGGCTTAAATTACGTCATGTGGTTTTAATTACGTCATCGTCATGCTTGGACGGCAGCCTCTTTATTTCAATAGCCTTACATCTGTACATATTCAGCATCACGTGCAATAGCTGGACTTTGTTTTGTTGTAGATTTTGTAAGGGCCATCAATATTGCCTATTAATAGACATACTCTTACGTCATGGTTATTAATAGACATACTCTTACGTCACGGGTATTAATATACATACTCTGAAGAGGACAATACAATATGAAGAAGCGATGTGTCACACGTGTATTGAACAATGTTGTTCCGGAATGTAGCGAGATGAGCACTAATATAACTATGTTCCCAGTATTCGTGAAAACACCTGATCCACACAACCGACAACTTTTATTATTGTAAGTTCCTGGGCCTAATGATATTTAAACATCTGTTGTCAAGCTTCTTTTTCATGGTGTTTTGAGGTTTTTGAATCTAGGTTAAATTAGCTGGAAAGCTACCATATTAGGCCCGTGGCGAGGTGGATTCTCGTTACGTTTATGAACGGGTAGATTCTCAGATAAAATCATATACATGTATATAAATATGTTTATACGCCCACATTCAAAATGTGGTCGTATATTCTCGTTGGTCCATCCGTCTGCAGCGTCCGGATTGTGGACGCTCTAAGAGATTAAAATTAATATCCGATTGCCTTGAAATTTCAGGTCATGGGACGAGGAAGCCTGTTGATTTTCAACAATTTCAGATAATTACTTTCAGAGTTATGGCCCTTGACAACTTGAAAAATTTTGTGAACGCTCTCGAGACCCGTTATCCAGTTACTTTAAATTCACAGTGTTTATTCACGAGACGAAGAGGCCCATTTTTTTTCCTACAAGTGCTTCCGGAGTTATGGCCCTAGATCAATTGTGGATGATTGACTTTAGATTTATAAGGTGTTTTAAGGTCTTCATTACAGACAAAAGAGAAAATATGCACCATCCCTTGTGGACTGGCCAGACGATTTAGCTTAAATGTAGGCGTATGTTTCGTTGCCTGGCAACCTATATATATATTTTTTTAAATCATAAAATCTGCTGGAATGCCTATATTAGGCTCAAAGCATGACCTCTGTTACACATGCACCATCTGTTGATCCGACGACTTAGTAAACGTTGGTTGAATCGAATCCAAAAAGGTATGGTAGATTAGGATACTGGACTATGATTGAAGTTATCTCCCTTGGGACTCAAATTCGATAGCCTTGATGTAAAGTGGACTGTTCCAGTTTCTACCGTATTTTTACCTTATTTTAAAAGGGGGCAGAACTCCATATAAATTTTGATCTTGTGGAGGCAGACCACCATTAAATTTCACCATCCATGAATTGTAGTTCGTCTATTTATAGCAATTCTCTCTTTTCTCCCCTTTTGCATGCCCATTTTTGTTGATTTTTTTGGTCTAGAATGGACGAAGAGGGTTTGAATTAACATTTTCTGCCAGGTTTTGGTAAATATTCATGATTTTGAGGCGGAAGGATAACAGGGTTATCAGGTTGACTACGGCGATATGTACGGCAACTAGTTACATGTTTTTAGTACGCTTCTAGTTTGTGTATCTCAAAATTTTGGTGGTCAACCTCATACAAATTTTAGTGCAAAGACATGACCATTTGTTCCTCTGTAGTGAAAAGCATTCAGCCCAACGAAAATTTGGGGAAAAGTTGGAGGTGGGCAAAGAGGCCAGCATTAACATTGAAGTCAACGAGGGAATTAATGCTGGTCTGCCTCCTTGTGTCAATAATTTGTATTTATAGTATTCTTTTAACATATCCTGTGTACCACGCTTATAATTCATGTAATTCGTTTTTCCAACATATCCATTTTATAAAACAATGTTAACTATAGCTTGTATATATTAGTATTTAACTAGTCTCTCATTGTTAAATAGTGTAGGCCTACATAAAAATAAAACATGACTTCAGTCAATCTCTTAGAGTTGTCTCCCCTTGCAGTTCATGACCGCTGGATAGCGAGACTGCTTACAGCCAAGAAGACAAACCAGGGCCCCGTTTCTCAAAATCTTAACTAAAAGATAAAATCCAATTTTAGTAGATACTTTAGTTTTGATTGGCTAAGCACCAAAATCAAATATTATCCAATCAAATTACTAAAATTTGGATTTTATCTTACTTAAAATTTCGTGAAACAGGCCCCAGAATCCTAGCTGTTGGTTGTACAGCGGCGGTGGTTGGGGAAGGCTTGCTTAACGGCCACTCATTGCAAACTAATTGTAGACAATATCGCAATTCTGTATTTGTATTATTACGAATGAATATTTCCCCGTCTTGAGCCACCGTTACCCTCATCACGACACCTTATCAAGTTACAATATTCAGTGTAGGCCTACTATTGTCAAGATACATGCGCATAGGCGTACGGGGAAATTTTTGACTGGGGGGGGGGGGGGGGCGGTGGTGGTTGGTGCCCAAAAAATGTAGTTAGGTTCTTAGTATGTTACATAATAATAATAAATTCGCTGTTAAATTAGACACATTCAAGAACACAATCTCTTTTTTTTATACAACTTTTACAAAATACAATTGTGTGCCCAAATTTTCCCAGCATTTGGTGCCCAAAATGGGGGAGGGGGCGCCCCCCCTGCCCCCCAGCTCGTACGCCTATGTACATGCGCATTAGATCAGGTTATCATACAGTCAAGTAGTAGCACGCTTCCGATTCCAAGATTGTACGCGCTGCCCAAGTTCTTTCCGGGTAGGCCTACTCCCCCCGCCCCACACACTGCTAAAGACCCGTACGCGCAAGCAAATTATTGAAATAAAATTGAACCATGTTAGTCCCAAAATGACCTAATTCGGGTCGAGTGGACGTTAATCCCATTTCCCCTCGATCAGTTTGTAGGTTGGTGGGGATGGATTACGTTGGACGGGGCTGGGCGGGTAGAGTCATGGCGATACAACGACCACATGCTTACCGCAGAATGATGGAGTGGAATTTTACAGGGACAAATGAAATGAGGTTTAACGTCCTACTGTTCTGCTCCAACTGGGCTAATTAAAAGAAGCATACATCGTATAGAGTATACAGTCAAAATGAACCGGGGATTTAATGTCCTGCTTTTCTGCTCCGACTCCGCTAACGGTACACGTAAAGGGATTTAACGTCCTACTGCTCCGACTGAAGCTAATACTGGTACACGAAAACGGGGTATAACGCCCTGCTGCTCCACTAGAGCTAAAACTGATACACGAAAACGGTGTTTAACGTCCTACTGCGCCGACTGGGCTAATGCTCGTACACGAAAAGGGGTTTAACGTCCTACTGCTCCCGTGCTCCGACTGGGCTTATGGAGACGAGCGGGTCGGTGTCAATATTCAAACCGTAAATGGGATGGGGGTGGGCGGGGGGAGAATATCGATCGACGCTTTTCCTTGTGAACTGTAGGATTTCTCGTAGTTCCATCTCCTGCGTTTTCAGGTTTCAAAAACATGGGAAAGTCGGATCATTCAGAAATCACCGTACATTTTCATCACCCTACCGGAATAATTTAACTTGATAACGGTAATAAGCTCAATTTATTCAAGTTTATTACGCATGTTACTTTCCGGTCATCAGACCAACCAGTGCCCGGATACCATAGTTGGGTATTTCTGTACATGGGCGAACCGAATTTCTGAAATAAAAACCGTTATAAAATATAGTCTACATTACAATGTCTTTCTTTCCACCCAACTCCTGGCTAGCAGGGCTGGGCGGGTTAACAATTCAACATGCATTATGCAAGAGCTAAATCTGCCTATTGCAGGTCTTTCTTTAGGCCTGAAATGTTTTCTAAAGTATTAGACATTAATTAACTGATCCAGGCCTTAATCAACTCTCGATGGCATCAGATTTCTCCGACATTAAATAGATTAGAATGGTTCAGCGATACTTTGATTTAATCAAATATGGAGGACCGAGACTTAGCTTCGATCAACCAGTACGGTGGTTGAAATTATTGCACACGTCTGTCAAACCTTCAAAGGCTAATATCTTCGCTTGCAATAGAGTAATTTGAATGAAATTTTCAAATTATTCATTTTACATCATCTACTTTCGAACTATTATAGCAAGAATGGTTAGTTCTTTATCTAAATCTTACATGATGTATCTTTAACTAGTTAAATTAACAAGGAAAGCTCATCTCTTTATGAGTTCGATACGATTATTTTCACCCTATAGACTCGTATATAAACAGAGGCCAATGGCTTTATGTAAAGAAACGGCATCTGCAATCGTTTTCTTGCATGATTACACTAATCCGCAGTGAATATTCGCTAGGCCGCGACAATCACTGATAAGGATGACATCGATGCGACCTAATGAGCCACAAATATTAACTTTTTTCCTCCGACAAATTAAATTCTAAAATATTTTTTTTATGTATTTGAAAATAAGACGTTTGAAGTATTTGTAGTAAAAATTATTTCCTATTTTAGTGTAAATGGGTATTAAAATGAGTAAAAAGGCGCAATTCTGCTCGAATCAGTAACGTCTTATATAAACAATGTACGCGCCATTGATCGACTAGACAGCTGTCCTTGCCAGGCCGTCCGTCCTGCACCACGGACAAGGGGACAGCATGTCGGAAAATACCTGACTTTCTCGCCAATGCAGGCGGCCTTCGCCACAGTGGATTCCCTATTCATAGAGCATAAATCCCCCATTTATATTACATGGGGAACGGGGTCGTTATATTATTCTGCATTAATTGGCTAATTTAGACGGGTATGAATACGGATATATGCCATGCAGCGAGAGGGACATTACACCCACTAACGGCTTTCTAGAATTCCAACTGTCGTCAAGGTGATCGGTAGAGGTTCCCCGAAATATTATAATATCCACCTACTTTTTAGAATCAGCCGCCAGAAAAGAAAACGGTTGAATCTCTGATATATCACCATGGTCACATAAAATTCTCGACATTGTGATTTCTTTAACAAAGTTTACCATTCCTGCAACAAAAACTTAAGACATTACGATCACCATTTTACCGGAAGCTTTACGCAAACCATAACGAGACTAGACTATCAAGGGCAGATAATCCCCCAGATTGAATTCAATCGGAATAATGGGACCCATCAAACGCACTTAACCAACACTGGTTTATAACGTCTACAGATGAGGTATTTGTAAAAATGAAATGGAGTTTAACGTCCTACTGTTCCGTTCCGACTGGGCATATGAAGAAGGGCATACGACATAGTGTGCTATGAGGGAACGTTTACCCGGCAACGGCACTATGGCATATTCATATTCGAATGTCAACAGCCAAGGGATGTTTTTACGTGCACGCCAATGTGTACACGGGACCTCGGTTTTTCGTCCCATCCGAACGACAAGACGGCTGTTTTTGACAGGCCCTACGTCCCGCACCGCGGACAAGGGGAACCAAGTAGGAAAATCCGATGAACTTTCTCGTCCAATGTAGGGGTCGAACACGCGACCTCCAGACTAACGAACCAGCGCCTTACACGCCTAGTCACCGTGACCTCCCCGAGAAATTTTTCATGAACCGGACAATATTCTCTTCGAGAAGCAACTGTTCCCTGGCCGATGAACTTTCTATGCCAACACCGGGAGCGAGCCAGCGCCTTGGTCGCTTAGCAACCGTAAGTAGTTCCCAGAGGCTTTTCTAAGACCATAAAACCAAAGACTTAAACTTACCATTGCCTAAACCGGCGTAGATATTTTGCGTTTCATACCAAAATCTATCGCCGTGTTTTAAATTTCTAAACTGTCGACCAACAATACACGCAAACGTAGGTCCTAGAATGGCATCCTCTTCCGGCGGTTCACACATTCCGCCAACAAATAGATCGATATCGTCCACAGACCTGAAAAGTGAAACCGAGAAAAGTGCCGTTTAAAAGCTAATCGACATAAACAAGGTCATTTGGAGATTTTATAAGGGGAAATCCCTACCCGAAGATTTTACCAGCGGCTGCCAGGCAGGATACGCCCACATTTTCGAGAGATGGATAGAGAACAAGCTAAAAAGAAAGTGATTTTTCGTACAATCAGGGGCCATAATTCAGGAAGTTACTGTCCGATATGCGCGAATATCGAATTGTACCAAGATCTTTGGGTTATAAACTTACATTTCAAGTTTCAACAAAATCGGATAAAAATTGTGACCTCTAATAGGGTCCACAACCTTGATATACCATATTTTTACGCCATTTGAGAACGAGGGATGGCCATTTTGTCTGTCAGTTTTGGGCCGATTTTCACGAAATTCGAACTCCGCCGTCCTTAGAGTGTAACGGTGATGTAATAATACGGTTTTTGAAATCGGATAAAAATTATGACCTCTATAGGGTCCACAAGCTAAAATCGCAATTTTTCGTACAATCAGGGTCCATAATTCAGGAAGTTACGGTCCGATATGCGCGGATATCGAATGGAACCGAGATCTTTGGGTAATAAACTTACATTTCAAGTTTCAACAAAATCGGATAAAAATTGTGACCTCTATAGGGTCCACAACCTTGATATACCATATTTTTACGCTATTTTTAAATCGAATAAAAATTATGACCTCTACAAGCTAAAATCGCAATTTTTTGTACAGTGTTCACAAGCTAAAAACGCAATTTTTCGCACAATCAGGGGCCATAATCCACGAAGTTACAGTCCGATACATGCCAATATCGAAAGGAACCGAGATCTTTGGGGGATAAACCTATATTTCAAGTTTCATTGAAATCGGATAAAAATTGTGACCTGTAGACTGTTCACAAACAATTGTGGACGGACGGACGGACAGGGGCGACGACAATATACGTCCACATGAAAATGTGGGCGTATAAAAAGGGAAAGCCCTATCCATTAGTTCTGTTTAGATATTAAACGTGAAAGCCCATTGACTGGTTCTAATTTAACACAAAGCTCTGCCTATTGTTTCTTGGTCAATCTGATTAAAATAAAAATCTATGTTTTGTTTCGTTTTTTTTTTATACTTTTCATGAAGATCTGACCGGTTGTAGTGGAAGGTCGAGTCGGGTCATACGAGAGGCTTTTGATTAACCAATCAGCGTTGATGTTTCTAGTCCACATCACATCAAAACACTCGCCGAAACAGACCGTTTCATTAGCTAACCACTCACGTCATCCAGAACTCAGGTTAGATAACAACGATTCCAAATTCTAGTGTAGTAAAGACAAACAAAACGAAATTTTGAACCATAAAAAAACGAAACGAAATAGGATCTGTGTTTTAATCAGATTGGTTTTTTTTTTGTTGTTAGATTTGAACTTACGCATATACATCTTTCAATGACTGGCTACAGGATCCAAATATGTCGGATGAAAACGATGTTGCCGGTTGAAGATTACACTCTCGACGATAGTCATTAAAACTTCCTAAACCATGATCTCTACCTCGTTGAATGTTCAGGGAGAAGAGATCGAGTGAATGGTTGTTGAGCAGGAAGAGTTTATTAGCCACCTCCTGACTAAAATGGACATCACTCTTTTCACTTTGATTCCCAACGATTGTTTTTACCAGGTCGGAGAAATGGTGGATCACACTATTGGTCTTGAAGTAAAGCTTGTGAATAGGTACTTCCTCTCCAGCGATCTTCATCGTGTCCGGAATCTGAGAATGTCCATATCTAAACGCGGCCGTGGCGAACGCGTTTATTATCATTGGGTTGCGATATTTATCATATTTGTAAGGGGCCCAGATTTGGTATTTTTCAATATTTTTGGGACCTAGCAAGATGGGAAGAAATTCGTCGTTATTAATTTTCTGGATGACAGCCGATACAATTTTTCTGGTCGCCTGAAAGATTCGTTCATCATTCCAAACTAAGGGTAGACGCTTAAAAAAATAGCCAGCTATTTTAGCGATGAAAGCCATTTTAGATGCTAGTCGATTGTGAAAGCGAACAAAGACTGTGTGGAGAGCTGCTAACCCTGGAAATACGTTTACTCTCGCATCACCTGTAATAAAAAACAGGAAGCGATCAGAATTCCATTGTAAACATTTTGAAATGAGAGAGAAACGGGGTTTAACGTCCACAGACTAGGTCATTTCGGGACTAACATATGGTTTAATTTTATTTCAATAAATCGCTTGCGCGTAGGGGTCTTTAGCAGTGGGAGGAAACCGGAGGACCCGGAGAAAACCCACGAGGTTGGAAAGCAACCCTACTCCTTGTCACGTACAACCGGGGATTCGAAACCACGTCAGTTGACTCAATGAGAGGCCTTATGATACAGCGCGCATCCGCTAACCATTCGGCCATCCAACCCCCCCATTATTAAAATGTGAAATGAGATTGTGGTACGAGAGAAATCGTGCCCGTACAGCAGCGCTACGGCCTATACTTATATCGAATTCTAACTGCCAAGGGTTATCTTACGTGCACAAAAATGCATACACGAGACCTCGGTTTTAGCCCATCCGAACGACTGTTCTGCATCATCGACAATGGGATTCCACACTGGCAAATCTCAATCAACTTCAAATCTAAACCATGTTCCTGAAGCAACGACTGCGAGTTTTGCAACGTCTGGCCGTTGCTTGTTTACTTCACAATTCCCGAACTTATAGCTACGTTATCTACAGACACGTGAGCGTCCAATCAGAGGTTGTGACATCGCGACCTTCACGGAAACCTTGACATTGAACTAACCTTGAACTTTGCAACTCAATTATCACAGGTAGACATTTTAGCTTGAAAGCGCCCGACTTAGTATTCGTGACGATCAAGGAATCTGATAAGCTGGGATTGTACCCAATCGAAATTAGTGTCGCAATATGCAGGGTATTACGTGAAGGCCTTGATAAGATGAAGGTAGTTAAAGCGAGATCTGTTGAAGATGAACCTAAACATGTTTACTCGTGGTTATGTTGTGTTGGATGGGGAGGAAAATATCGGCTCGACTCTCACTAGACAAGAGGCGGTCAAGTATCTTGTCAGAAATAGATTTGGATGAAAGTATCAAACTGGCTTTAATTCCCCCCGATATGAAAACCCCAGATAAAACCAAGATAACATACCAGCAAGAAAACAGAAATCTTCATCCTGTTTTTTTCTACAAGCATCGACATTATCATCTTCTGGTAGCAGATTTCCAGCTGAAGTCGACATTAAACCTAAAATATAAAATACATAGCAAAACCTTAAAATATGAAATGAAAGCTCTAACGCCCGGGCAACCACGTGACGCTAATGCTCAGAGCACCACCACGAAACGCCAACGCCCAGAGCACCATCACGGGACGCCAACGCCCAGAGGGCAACCACGTGACGCCAACGCCCAGAGCACCACCACGAGACGCCAACGCCCAGAGCACCACCACGGGACGCCAACGCCCAGAGCACCACCACGGGACGCCAACGCCCAGAGCACCACCACGAGACGCCAACGCCCAGAGCACCACCACGAGACGCCAACGCCCAGAGCACCACCACGAGACGCCAACGCCCAGAGCACCACCACGAGACGCCAACGCCCAGAGCACCACCACGAGACGCCAACGCCCAGAGCACCACCACGAAAGGCCAACGCCCGGAGCACCACCACGAGACGCCAACGCCCGGAGCACCACCACGAGACGCCAACGCTCGGAGCACCACGACAAGGTACCAATGCCACATCACGAGTTGCAATCGCAAAAGCCCATCCCACGACAGGCCAACGACCACAGCACCACCGGATGCCAACACCACACTACGAAACACCCTGACAACTGTAAACGCCTACAGCTGGAGCTGGGACCACCCAAAGCACGAAACCCAGTACACAAGGCGCTAACGCCACGTACACGCCACAGGGCTGCCATGATACAGTTGTTATTTAGAAGCACATACCATCAGTACCAGTTCTCAACGCGTTCATTTCATCTTCTGAACTACCATACACCATGGATCCATCTATGAACGATGTTATAGCATTAAACTGTTCTCTTGGTTCTAAAATACAACAATAAATTGAAGAGGCTGAGAGAGAGGGAGGGTAGAGGGGGCGGTCGAGGGAAAGAGGGTAGAGGGGGCGGTCGAGGGAAAGAGGGTAGAGGAGGCGGTCGAGGGAAAGAGGGTAGAGGAGGCGGTCGAGGGAAAGAGGGTAGAGGAGGCGGTCGAGGAAAAGCGGGTAGAGGAGGCGGGAAGAGGGAAAGCGGGTAGAGGAGGCGGGAAGAGGGAAAGCGGGTAGAGGAGGCGGGAAGAGGGATAGGGGTGGGAAGAGGGAAAGCGGATAGGGGTGGGACGAGGGAAAGCGGATAGGGGTGGGAAGAGGGAAAGCGGATAGGGGTGGGAAGAAGGAAAGAGGATAGGGGAGGGAAAGAGGATAGGGGTGGGAAGAGGGAAAGAGGAAAGGGGTTGGAAGATTGAGTCGGGAGGGGTGGAGAGAGGGGGGGGGGGGTAGTGGAATGGAAGAGGAGAGGGGGGGGGGAAAGAGGAGAGGGGGGAGGGGGGAGGGAGACGTAACTACATTGGTGATTGTCCTTCCGCGAGGGAGGAAGGGAGCGAGCGAAAGACAAGGGAAAGATTTTACTACATTGGGGAATGACTTCCTATGGAGGGAGGGTGCGAGAAGAGTTTGACAAACGCCCTTCTGCGAGTGAGAGGAAAAGGTGTGGCGTTCATTCAACAAAACCTAGGTCATTGTTGAACTAACAATACGATCAAGACAGTTAATCGTAGTCATATGCATCAGGTTTCAAAATATGTCTAGTAAAACGTGCTGGGGGGGGGGGGCAAACAAAATGAAAACTATGGGATAATTATCCGCTTCAAATGAAATGAGGTTTAAAACTCCAACTAGGCTAATGAAATACAGTGTACTACTCGGACAGCAGCACCACACAACGGCCTACTCTTATATCGAATTCCAACTGTCAAGGGATCTTTTACATGCACACCACGGGATCTCGGGTTTTTCGCCCCATCCTAGCCACTATACGTTGTCTCTTGCCAGGCCTGCACGACTGACAAGTGGTAGTATTCCCGATGTATATTCTCAGCCCACGCCTGGATCGAACACGTGATCTCCAGATCCTATGAAACCACCGTGACTCCCTTGAATGAAGATATCGAAGTTGTGATTGACACGAATTGAGATTAGAACAGTACCACAGACGCATGTAACGCGATAGGTCTCTGAATGGTTTGAGAGATTAGCCAATGAAACGTTTTGTTACGGCGGGCTTTATGCGTGTTTTTCACGGAACTGCGGGTAATCCATTAGTAACATCAATGCTGATTGGTTAATCAAATGTCTGACGCCCAGAGTCAAAAGCCGCTCATGTGACCTCTGACGCGACCTGCCGCTACAACCGGTCAGATCTTCATGTAGTGTAGGCCATCGAAAGTATACAAAACGAAATATAGATCTGTATTTTAAAATCAGATTGGCTTGTCACAGCGTAAAGATACATTATATAAAAGATTTGGATGAAGAGCTAGTTCCAAATGTGAAAATAGATAATGTAAAATGAATAAATCGACAATTTCATTTAACTTACTCTATTGCGAGCGAAAATATTAGCCATTGAATGGTTTGACAAGATGTGGGCATTAAGTGCAACCACCGTACTGGTTGATCGAAGCTAAACCTTGCACCTCCATGGTATAAATTAAATCAAAATTTGGCGGACACGTTCTAATCTACCGAATATCGGAAATGAAATGGGTTTAACGTCCTACTGTTCTCCTCCTGACCCGGGCTAATGAAGACGGGCATACGCCATACAGTGTGCTATAAGGGAATTTTTGACCGGGCAGCGGCACTATCGCCTACTCTTATATCTAATTCCAACTGCCAGGGGATCTTTTGCGTGCATTCCAATATATACACGGGACCTCGGTTTTTCGTCTCATCCGACGGACTAGACAGCTGTCCTTGTAAGGCCTCCGTCCTGCATAACTGACAAGGGGGAACCACGCCGGAAAATCTGGATGAACTTTCTCGGCCAATGCAGGGATCGAACACCCGACCTCCAGGCTAGCGAGCTAGCGTCTCACCCACTTAGCCACGTGATCCCCAACTGAATATCGGGGATATCCGATGGTAACGAGAGTTGATTATGGTTTTGTCATGTTAAAAAATGTCTAAAAGATTATATAACATTTCAGGCCTAAAGACCTGCAACAGTCAGATATTGCATAATGTATGTTGAATATTGAAAGTGATTTTTCATGTTGCAGGCGTCTGTGGTTAGACCATCTTCCCATTATTCTCAGAAGTTGAGCAAATAAATTTCTTACTTGACGTGTCATCAAACGGCCTTGACCTAGTAAACTTCATGCAGTTGGTTTTGAAATGAACATCATTTTCTGGTATAATTATAGGAAAACATGCTCCCCTGTAAAATGCAACAGAAATAGATACAAAACATCCGGCGGTAAATACATCAACTGGGCTTTAACGTCCCGCTGTTCTGCTCCGACTGACAAAGGATCTTCTACATGCACACCAATGTGTACACTTAACCTCGGTTGTTAGTCTAATCTAAACGACTATTTGTTGTCCCTTGCCAGGCTTTGCATCCTACACCACTGACAAGGGGGGGCTACACTAGAACATCCTGATAAACTTACTTTTTACGCTGGGATCAACACAGGATCTCCAGGGTAGCGAGCCAGGGTCTTACTGAACCATCGTGGCTCCGTGTGTGGCAACGAAATAAAAATGAAATGGGGTTTATTGTTCTGTTCTGCTCCAATGAAGACGGGTATACGCCATAGAGTATGCTATGAGTGAACCATCGTGGCTCCGTGTGTGGCAACGAAATAAAAATGAAATGGGGTTTATTGTTCTACTGTTCTGCTCCAATGAAGACGGGTATACGCCATAGAGTATGCTATGAGGGAAATTTTTGCCTGGGCAGCGGCACCATGACCTACGATTACATCTAATTCCAGCTGCCAAGGGATCTTTTACGTGTACGCCAGTGTGTACAAGGGACGTCGGTTTTTCGCCACATCCGCAGACTAGCAGTTCTTGTAAGGCCTCCGTCCTGCATCACTGACAAGAGGAAACCACGCCGGAGAATCCAGATGAACTTTCTCGGCCAATGCCGTGTGTGGCAACGATATACCAGACAATAGCCCATCTCATACATGACTATGATTAAAACAGATCGACAGGATAGAAATAAAATATTTTTATACATACGATTTGTAAATATAGTCAGACATGACTCCACTACAGCACTCGGACCAACTACCTAAAAATATGCACAAAAAATCTTATACACTGTTCCAAGGCTCTTCAATAACATCTAGACAAAAATCATCTTTTACACGGTTCCAAGGCTCCTCAAGACAATAATTTGTATGCTGTTTATGGAAGCCTAATTTAACGTAGCCAAGTCTAACTCAATATCATTCAAAGTCGTGGACATTGAAAACACAAATTATTTATCAATTTAAATCAACATTGATGTTGTGGTCTAACGGGGAAAAGATGGGCTTCTGATATCCAATATTTAAGACAAATATTTTACCATTACGAATCGTGTACCATAATGCGGTTCGGTGCCATTTGTAACAAGGGATTCGAAGAAGGAGTCTAGACATATTCCACAGGTCAGATGCCGAACTCATAAATGAAACGAGGTTAATTCTACTGTTTCGTCCTATACTGGGCTAATGAAGACGGGCATACGCCATACAGTGGGCTACGAGGGAAATTTTGCCCGGGCAGCGGCACTACGGCCTACTCTTATATCGAATCTTATAATCAATCAATCTTATGTTTGTGTAGCTAACCATTGTGCCTTACACCCAAAAACCAGTAGGAAGTTTATAGAACCCACCTGATAATGCTGGTGTAGTCAACCATTAGGCCATCCCACCTGGTAATGGCGATAGCTACCCCCCCCCCCCAGTAGTATTAAGAGAACCCACCTGATAATGCTGATGTAGCTACGCCCCCTCTCACACGTAGGTAAGAAGTTCATAGAACCCACCTGATAATGCTGATGTAGCTAACCCCCCACCCCCAGTATTAATAAGAGGACCCACCTGATAATGCTGATGTAGCCAACCCCCCCACCCCCAGTATTAATAAGAGAACCCACCTGATAATGCTGATGTATCCAACCCCCCCACCCCCAGTATTAATAAGAGAACCCACCTGATAATGCTGGTGTAGCCCCCCCCCCCCCCGTATTAATAAGAGAACCCACCTGATAATGCTGATGTAGCTACCCCCCCTCCCACACGTAGGTAAGAAGTTCATAGAACCCACCTGATAATGCTGATGTAGCTACCCCCCCACCCCCAGTATTAATAAGAGGACCCACCTGATAATGCTGGTGTAGCCCCCCCCCCCCCCCCCCGTATTAATAAGAGAACCCACCTGATAATGCTGATGTAGCTACCCACCCCACCCCCAGTATTAATAAGAGGACCCACCTGGTAATGCTGGTGAAGCCAACCCCCCCCACCCCCAGTATTAATAAGAGGACCCACCTGGTAATGCTGATGTAGCTACCCCCCCACCCCCAGTATTAATAAGAGGACCCACCTGGTAATGCTGGTGTAGCTTGCAGGTCATGGTCTATAAACTGACCCCATTGCATGACCATATAACTAAACACTGGCGATAAGGAGCTCGACATTTTAGCAACTTTTTTACACAATAACCGTGGACTGGGTAATAAGCCATTTCCATCCAAACTCTTCTGTCTTGGTATCGACTCTCCTGAAATAAAATTACATTACTTATAGAAGAAATAAAATGAGACGGGATTTAACGCCCTATTGTTCTGCTCCGACTGGGCTAGACAAGACGGGCATACGCCATATAGTGTGTTATGAGGGAAATTTTGACCCACTCTTACAATCGAATTCCAACTGCCAAGGTATCTTTTACGTGCAGGCCAATATGTACAAGCTAGTTTTTTCGTCCCATCCGTACGACTAGACAGCTGTCTTCGTCAGGCCCAGTTTCCTGCACCACTGACAAGGGGAAACCACGTAGGAAATTCCCTCTTGAAACTTTCTCGACCAACACCGGGATCGACCCCGCCATTCCCCGACTAGCGTCTTACGGAAGAAAAAAATAAAGTTTAACATCCTACAACGTTTCGTTCCCGTGACCATTAGGACTCCACACAGCACGGCTTTTCGGACTTAACTTCTCTTGGGTGAGGGAGGCAACTAGTGTCAGATCTTCACCCCTCCTGTACCAGCAACATGATCAAACCAGGACGATAGCCCCAGGGGTACTTTCTCCCCGACAGTCATTGAGACCGAAGAGAGAGAAATGGGGTTTAACGTCCACTCGACACAAACTAGGTCATTTCGAGACTAACATATGGTTTAATTTTATTTAAATAATTCGCTTGCGCATAGGGGTCTTTAGCAGTGGGAAGAAACCGGAGGACCCAGAGAAAACCCACGAGGTTGGACAGGCGACCCTACTCCTTATCACGTACAACCGGGGATTCGAAACCACGCAAGTTGACTCAATGACAGGCCTTATGATACAGCGCGCACGTGCTAACCATTCGGCCATCCACCCCCCCCCCCCCCCACTGAGACCGGAACCTACGTAGCAATATATATCCAGGGGCGCAGATCCAGAAGCGGGTGGGGGGGGAGGGGGTATTCTGACACATAAGTGACAGTCACGTGACAGTTGTCAAAATGTTACAAAGTTTTAACCTCATTACAAACGACGTATTTATTAGATTACCGACATTAGGCACACAGATGGGTGTGACAAAGTGATTTATACTTTATCAAATTGAACGATCATTTAGGTGCTTGGAACTTAATGAACTCTGCTATAAACTGTATAAAAGCACGGACTGCCTACGATCTTATTAAACATCTAGTTGATTCAATATGTCCTTTACAAGCTACACATGATATGTTTATAACACTAGGCAGAACTTCAAACAGAATGTAGTAGTGGTCAGTGCATCATACTATGACCTGATAATGACTGGTTCCAAGGAAATATGCAGTGTAATTACAGACACCATAATTTGATGAATAAATACCATATATGGTGATCACTCTTGTCCATTTTCCCTAATTGTTGAACGCTATATAAGCAGGAGTTTACTGACAGTAAGTCAGACTTGGAATAGAGCTCCTCCCGATTTATGTCTTTTTCATGTTCTTAATAAAGGTCTTTATGCTGATCTCTGTTATCTGTAGGGTTCGTCGCGCGTAACAAAATCATACTTTACCGTCATCGTAGAGGTTTGGCACCATTCTTACATAGGTGGCGTTGGCCTGACCCCATGATGGGTGACGTTTGTTGTTACAACTGCCATCCGCTGTTCTAAACGACCGACTTGCTCCAAAACATTCCGCTTGCGTTGCTAATCTACAAATCAAACATTGGTTTAAAGGCAACGAAACATACACCCACCAGCAGGCAAGACCTTCCAAACATTTATGAGCCAACTTGTGAAGCCTCTACGTTGACAGAAGGCCCCAAGCAGTCAAAAGTTGTTCTACTTGAAAGTTTAAAGATACATTATGGGAGATTAGATAACGAGTTGACAGTTCCCACTATAATAGTGAAAAACTAGATAGCGTAAAAGGCAATTTGCTGAAAATTTCATTCAAATTGATCCACTATGAACCGAGAACTAAGCGATTGAAACTTCGGTCTAGCCTCGATCATCGTAACTAAAGTCATTACGATAAACAGCATAGTCTCAATTATCCATTTAATCGTTAAATCGTAAAGAAAAGTTATGCAGTAAATCAGCTCATAATCCACTAAAGATCGCAGGCTAACGCCGCCATCTAGAGTTGATTATGGTCTGGATAAGTTAATTAATGTCTAATTTAGATAACATTTCAGGCCTAAATAAAGACCTGCCAGGCCTAAAGAAAGACCTGAAATAGATTTAGCTCTTGCATAATGTATGTTTAAGTCACCACAGAGAATGTGCACGCTTCAGTGACAGTTCTGAACTGATGTCTTGCCGTTCAAAAAACCTGAACAAATGTTTCCACAAAATGTTCATGAAATCACACGATTTATCTGACATTAGCAATGAGGTGTGTTAATATACAAAGCAGCACAATAAACGTTAGGATTTTATGTCTTGATTATCCCGGCCTGTCAATCAGCTGGCAATCCGTCGGTAGACTGATTATGTGGGCTAATTTCAAATCAAAGGCACGTAACCTATTTGAACATGTTTAAAGGGTTATTAAAGGGTCAACACGACCGTTTATCTAGTGACTAAAATAGAGAAAGTGAAATAAATTTAAGTTTGGTTTAATGGTCGAGAGCGAGACATTAATATATTGATACTGCACGAGGCGTCAGCCGAGTGTTTCAATATATTACGCAATGTCTTTAGCTGAGATTAAACAACTTAAAATACAGAAACTACCCCGCACGTGCTTTTCAATGAAATACGTCACGCGAGTCCAATATTTCATCTAGTATAGATAATGTACGATTGGCAAGTTGCCCGTATATTATTGTAAATACTGGTGCGCCAATATCAAAGGATGACGTCACATCTGTATTTTAAGTATGAAGTATTAATTATTTACCTGTAGGTATTTTATTTAACGCCCTACTGTTCTGCTCCTATGCTGGGCTAATGAAGACGGGCATACGCCATACAGTGAGAAATGAGGGTAATTTGGCCCGGGCAGCGGCACTATGGCTTACCCTTATATCGACTTCTAACTGTCAAGGGATCTTTTACGTGCAAGCCAATGTGTACACAGGACTTCGGGTTTCTGTCCCATTCGCAAGACAGGACAATTGTGCGTTTTGTCAGCCCACCACTGACAAGGGAGGGGGAGGGGACCACGTCGGTGAAGGGAGCGGGCCGGTACCCCACAGTAACACTTGCTATTAAGTTTACAAATAATGGATTGAATACTTACCTTATGTTCAACTTTCCAAATTTCGGTTTGCGTGCCCGGTTAAACGTAGCATCAGCTAATATAGAGGCTCGATCAAAACTTCTTCGTAATGACTTCATTCGTTTCTTGGATTCTTCTGTAAATGATCACATTCCAACATTAAATGGCAAATCTTTTTTTTGTGATTAGTTAATTCGCACACTAGGATGTTTTGGAATCAACAATTCCGCGGTATTGTGTCGGGAGGACCCGGATTCAAGACTGGTGCATTCCGTGAATTACTGACCCAATTACAAATCGGTTTATTTGAAAAACAAAAAAAAAAGCGTTGTAATTTACTGAGACTGGCGAATGTGTCCCACCACCAATATGTTGTCATGCACACCTCGTATATCAGGCTATAGATAGCGCACATTTCCAGCTTCTATGAACTAAAATGGGGTTTAACATACTATTCTGCTTCGAGTTCGCCAAAGGATCTTTTACGTGCACGCCAATATGTACACGGGACTCAAGAGTAAGTTCTTGCTAGAATAGTTACTTATATTAAAAGATGCATTATGTAAGATATGGCCGTTCTTGCTAGAATAGTTACTTATATTAAAAGATGCATTATGTATAATATGGATAAAGATGGGGCCGTACTTGCTAGAATAGTTACTTATATTAAAAGATGCATTATGTAAGATATGGATAAAGATGGGGCCGTTCTTGCTAGAATAGTTATATTAAAAGATGCATTATGTATAATATGGATAAAGATGGGGCCGTTCTTGCTATAATAGTTATATTAATGATGCGCTATGTAAGATTTAGATAAAGAGCTGGTCATTCTTGCTATAATAGTTATATTAAAGATACATTATGTAAGATTTAGATAGAGGGCAGGCTGTTCTTGCTGTACTAGATAAAAACATGAAAAATGAATTGGTTTTTATATATTACTTTATTCTGAGCGGATATTCTAATACATTTAATCTGTTGATTATTGGCTGTCATGCGAATAAATGTCTAAATAATTTAAATATATAACATTTAAAGTGAAAAAATAAAATGGGGTTTAACGTCCTACTGTTCTGCTCCTATGCTGGGCTAATGAAGACGGGCATATGCCATACAGTGTGCTATGAGGGAAATTTTGCCCGGACAGCGCACTATCGCCTACTCTTATATCGAATTCCAACTGCCAAGGGATCTTTTACGTGCATTCAAATGTATACACGGGACCTCGGTTTTTCGTCTCATCCGAAGGACTAGACAGCTGTCCCTGTCAGGCCCTCCGTCCTGCATCACTGACAAGGGGGAACCACGCCGGAAAATCTGGATGAACTTTCTCGGCCATTTAAAGCTAAAATAACGACATGCAATAAGCAGAATTAATTCTTACATAATGCATCTTTAAAATAAGAAAGCTTACTGAAACGTAGTCTAGCCACGGCCAATCCGACCAGGATCGCTATAAGTAGAACTCGTATCGCCTTCATACTCTGCGCTTTGTCACTCGACTCTGTAAGCAAAAAACAATAAAATGAAACGGGGTTTAACGTCCTACTGCTCTGCTCCGATTAGACCAATGAAGACGGGAATACACCGTACAGTGAAAAGAGGGAAATTTTGCCACAGCAGCGCTACAGTTTACTCTTGTAACGAATTCTACTTACCAAGGGGTCTTTTACGTGCACGTCAATGTGTACAGCACTCCGTCCTGCACTACTGCCAAGGATAAACCACACCGAAAAACACCGATTATCTTTCTCGGCCAACACCGGGCTCGAACCCGCAACCTCGAGGCTAGCGAGCCGGCGTCTTGTCACTATGGCTCAAATTCCTAAAGGGCCACTCCGGGCTGTGCTGTACCTCTGGGCCTTCAGATATTATTATAGACAATTAGTATCTGTTGTTAGTTTGGACTAGAAATAGGCATCAATTGTGTCTGCACCGTCTGTGAGCATTGGCGATCATTTGATTGACAGACGATAACCCCACTCACATATTCTCTATCAAGTAACATGCTCAATGGCTATGAAATGAAATGGGGTTTAACGTCCTACTGTTCTGCTCCTATACAGGGCTAATGAAGACGGCTCAATGGCTATGGTAACCTGGCTTGGCAGGCCTTTCATCACCAGTTTCCGGTAGTGACATCAGCGACTAACGTTAAAAGTTAGCGATGGTCCGCCATTTATTGATTTAATTTTAAATAAACGACGTTTAAATCCAAGCTGTATCCAAGCCATCCGTGGGTCTACAGAATTGATTTTGAGCTTGTCTTGTAAATAAAGGTCTAATTAATAATTTCTATAACATCTGAAGTCTAAATAAAGACTTGCAATAGGTAGAATTGTATCTTGATGTAAATAAAACATTTACAATCGACATGTTCTTGTAAACGCCAGTTTAACCATAATTAGCGCCCCACCTCAACCACGTGGTTGCAGGTACGCGGATAGAAAAAAGAAAGTAACTTGAAAATCTAAGACTCGACGACTGTACTACAGTACACATTGATCAGAGTGTAGAGAGATAATAGCTGTCCCCAATAGCATTAGCTGTCCAAGTTTCATCATTGTGTCTGTCGATGTAACCGCGATTGGGCAAGAAAGTGATGACATTGAAATTTTCGTTTACATGATAACACGTGGGTGTACGATTTAAAGGTATATTTTGGACTTTTGTATCCAAGGGCCCACTATTCTATTTTGGAAAATAATATGTTCAGCCTTGTTGGTGTCGAGACTAGTTTGCAACAAGATGGTGTCACTTTACCTTGCCCTTAATATTGTGGCATAATTATATACAGATATAAATACAAGATATTTTCATGTCATGTCTGCGATTTACTGACTGTAACTATTATACAAACACAAAGTTTGGTTTTAAAACTTACAAGACCGCTGACCGTCTTTTGACCTGTCGTCAACCAAACGTTTGCTTAAATAACAAATGACGAATACTGTATCACACAATGCACGTGCGGGACCTATATAGTCTCGAGAATCCAGTCTACAAGCTAGGACGAGACTGATCAACAGTACATGTTCACGTCAACAATCACTGAGAGGAATGACATCAGTGCGAGTTAATTAGGTCTCAATATTAATACATGCATATATCTTGATAAAAATAATTCATATTTAGTGTAAATGGTTACATTAAATTAGCTAAGTCTCTAACTCAATATCATCCAAAATCTTCAACATTGAAAACACGAATTATTTGTCAATTTAAAACAACATTGATGCTGTGATCTTACCGGAAAAAGATGGGCTTCTGATATCCAATATTTAAGACAAAATAAATATTTTACCATTGGTACACGAATCGTGTACCATAATGCGTTTCAGCCCCAGTTCTAGCAAGAGACTCGAGGAACGAGGCTAGACATATTGCACCAAACCAAACGGCGTATGTAGACTGGAATAACCAGACGCTAGAAATTTGCATTCGATTGAGACTGCTGTCTTATTTCACGGAACATAACTAATTTGAAAAAAGAGTAAAAACGGAAACGATTGAATGTAAATCAGTTTATATACATTCATATTACAGTATTATATGAATTGCGACCCACTTGTGCCAATTTCTAGGTCCCAAATGTTAGCGATTTAGCTCCTTTAAATAGTAAGTGTTATGACCGAAATTAGTATTTGGTGTAAATAAAAAATGACGAAGAGTACTAAATGCTGCCGCATACATGTGTCCGGTTGAAATATCTGTATCGTTGTTATAGTAACTGATTATTATTGGTTAGAAATGAAATGAAATGAAATGGGGTTTAGCGTCTCACTGTTCTGCTCCAACTGGGCTAATGAAGACGGGCATACGCCATACAGTGTGCCCGGGCAGTGGCACTATGGCCTACTCTTATATAGAATTCCAACTGCCAAGGGATCTTTTACATGCACACAATGTGTTCACGGGACCTCGGTTTTTCGTCCCTTCTGAACGACTAATATTGGCCATTCGGGAACTCATGTGAAGGATATGTTGACAAAATTAATTACATATTTGAAGCTTTGCTAGTGACCTTTATCACCAGAAGTGGAATGAAATAAAATTGGGTTTAACGCCCTACGTTTTTGCACCGAATGGGCTAATGAATATTGACAATGTGCTATGAGGAAAATTTGACCCAGACAGCGGCGCTACGGCCTACTTTTATATCGAATTCAAACGGCCACAGGTTCTTTTGCGTGTACACCAATGTATACATGGGGCAATAGCAGGTGCTTTTATGGGAACAGGTGAAAATGCTGTAGCTAATAATATAGTCCCACAATCTCATAGAATACAATGGTGGGATTTCAGGCAATATGAAGTACCCGATTTAACAAATAATAAGTGCCTTTGAACATGGTTAATATTATTTTTATGCACTCGCATTTAATATGTCGATGGATATTGCAGTCTTCTGGATGAAGATTTCTTGTAAATTATAATAGAGTTTCATGACAAAGCTTTTTCAAATTTGCAGGGATTTTTCATTAAGTCTATCAAAATTCAGATGTTTTCTTTAATTTCTAAATCACAGAGTTTTCTCTCCGTCATCGTCAAATTTATGAAAGCTTGTGATGTTAATAAATGTTAATATTTATGTAATATTTAATGTCAGAAAAAAGACCTAGAAAAGGCAGATTTAGCTCTTACACAATGCATGTTTAATACGATTTGTTTTGTTGAAGCCTGGTAAAGTTGTTTTTTTGTGGCATCATAAAGATTCTCATTGAATTTTAAAAGTTGTGTACAGATATGTGACAATAATTTTAGCGTTACTTCTGGATACCTATCATTATCTGTTACGCCTAATATTTTTCAGCAAAATATTTGCATTGTTGAATATTAACATGTTTATTTGATTACCTGAAATCTCAAATATTATGCATCTCTAACTAATTGGGCCATTTCATGATCGTTTTGTTAAGCCCAACATTCATTCAGTAGGGTCGTTAAAAAAGTATTAACATTAGTGTTACTTTGCTCTTATTTTTTTGAAAAAATGTTCACAAGTTGAGTTCCTTTATTTTGTTAATGTAGAATGGTAATGAACTGCTCTTTTCATTTTCTTTGTTTTATTTGTTTCGTTTGAATTTGATTTATCTGTTTAGTTTTTGATTGTTTAATTTTTGTTAATGAAGTTGATTCTTTTAAACTTTTTATTTTTGAACTCTACTTGGTGTAGGTGTTCATCAGGTAATACCTCGACTGAGTTTAATATAGAGATTAGCCGGTTGATTTGTTGGATATAAACCTTTGAATAATAGCGCCTAACAGGCAGCTGTGTTTAATTATGTTCTCCCGATTTTGATTGTTTCTGTGTGTTTGAAGTATATGTTTGTGATATGCGCTTAGAAACACTTCACGTGTAATGAAGCGCTATATAAATCGAACAATAATAATAATAATAATAATACACGGGACCCCCTTGTTTTCTTCCCACATGAACGACTATCCCTTGCCATGAAATGAAATGGGGTTTAACGTGCTATGAGGGAAATTTTGCCCGGGCAGCGGCGCTACGTCCTACTCTTATAACGAATTCAAACTGCCAAGGGATCTTTTACGTGCACGCCAATGTGTACACGAGACCTCGGTTTTTTTGTCCCATCCGAACGACTAGACAGCTGCCCTTGTCAGGCCCTTCGTCCTGCATCACTGACAAGGGGAAACCACGACGGAAAATCTGGATGAACTTTTTCGGCCAATGCAGGGATCGAACACCCGACCTCCATGCTAGCGAGCCAGTGTCTTACCCACTTAGCCAGCGTGATCCCCCCTGTCCCTTGCTAGGAGCCTGTCCTAAACCACTGACAAAAAGAACCACCCCGGGAAATCCTGATAAATTTCACGGCCATCACCGGAATTGAATACGCGACCTCGGTTTGTCTTCCTATCCGAACGACTATACGCTACCACTTGCCAGGACCCTGTTCTAAACCACTGACAAAGGAGTAGCACGCCGGGAAATCCTGATGCATTTCTCGGCTACCATCGGGATTGCATACGGGACCTCCAGTTTAAGGAGCCTACGTCTTACTCTCTGAGTCACCGTGCCTCCATAGAGAGAGAGAGAGAGAGAGAGAGAGAGAGAGAGAGGGTTTAACGTCCACTTGACACAAACTAGGTCATTTCTGGACTAACAAATGGTTCAATTTTATTTCATTAATTCGCTTGCTCGTAGCCTTCTTTAGCAGTGGGGGAAACCGGAGGACCCGGAGAAAACCCACGAGGTTGGACAGGCGACCCTACTCCTTGTCACGTACAACCGTTACAATGCTTATAGCGAGATTGGTAATAATACTGAAGTTAGATAAAGAGCTGGCAATTTTTTCTGTAATGGTCCAAAAGTAGATAATGAATATATTGAAAAGTGTATTACAATTTCTCTGTTCTGTACGGGGGGTTGGATGGCCGAACAGATAGCACGTGCGCGCTGTATCATAAAGTCTGCCATTGAGTCAATTAGCATGGTTTCGATCGCGGTTGTACGTGACAAGGAGTAGGGTCGCCTGTCCAACCTAGTGGCATTTTTTCGGGTCCTTCGGTTTCCCCCCACTGCTAAATACCCCTACGCGCAAGCGAATTAATGAAATAAAATTGAATCGTGTGTTAGTCCCGAAATGACTTAGTTTGTGGCGAGTGGACGCTACGAGGCAATGGAATGTGTTAAAGCCTGGGTATGTATCCGGGTTCACCAAAGATTGCTTTACACACATGGGTAACGACTCGTGTTCCCCGGGGACGGAACGTTGAGACTCTCCACCAGAATGGTCAGGGTCGTGAAGAATTCGCTTCTCATCTGACATGGAGACACACCATGAGTAAATCTCTCTCTCTCTCTCTCTCTCTCCCTCTCTCTCCCATTGCTGTTACTGATCAATACGCTGTAATGACCACATGTTAAATCTGCGAGACTAATTGTAAACCACCCTGGGGTCATCAACAGAATCATGTACAAATGCATGACAGTCACTGCGCACCGTAAATGCAATGTACCTGTATTTACCTGTGTTTTACCTGGTTGATTAGTCAACCGAGCTATCCCTATTAGTTCTTCAGGTCTAGTAGGGGGAGTTGAAATTCTCGTCACAACAACTAATCCCAGCCCACCCCCATACACACAGGTCGCCAGTTTCTCAAGTCATTTTTCGAAGCACAGATGATTACGGGAAAATCTAGTCTAGTCATTCCTATGGGGCGAGAATACACGACGGCATGCCCATAAAACTGAGGCTCCATGTACACGATGGCGTGCCCATAAAACTGCGGCACCATGCACACGTTGGCGTGCACGTAAAATAACCTGATGGAATTCAATGAAGAGATAGCCAGAACACCATTTCACTTCAATTTTCAGAAAAACAAAACAAAAACATTTGACACACAGAACATGTTCACTTTCTAAAAGTCCCAAACGTTCATATCCATTTCCGTGAAAACAGGCGACGATTTGATGCATTGATTCTCTTACGCTCACTACACACACTAGTTATTGCCGGCAAATGTGCTAGCAGAGGAAATCCGGAACACCGAATGTTTTCACTTCATTTCTTGTAAATACTGAACGGAATTGAACTGTATTTGGAAATGAAATGAAAAGAAATGGGGTTTAACGTCCTTCTGTTCTGCTCCTATACTGTGCTAATGAAGACGGGCATACGCCATACAGTGTGCTACGAGGGAAATTTTGCCCGGGCAGCAGCACTATCGCCTACTCTTATATCGAATTCCAACTGCCAAGAGATCTTTTACGTGCATTCCAATGTATACACGGGACCTCGTTTTTTTCGTGTCATCCTAAGGACTAGACAGCTGTTCTTGTCAAACTGTATTTGGACTGAAGTAGTCCTTTTAATGATCAACAGTCAACAGTATTGATTAAAGATACATTAGTTAAGAGTTTTATAAAGAGTTGATCATTCTTGCTATAATAATTCAAAAATAAATGATAAAAAAAAGAAAATATTGAAATTTCAGCCAAATTACTACATTCTGAGCCAAATTATCACTGTTTATTGTTTTGACAAGATGTGTGCATAGTGGTAACTAGCGCACTGGTATATTCGTGACTTAGCCTCGCTTTCCCATTTTCAAATTAAATTTTTAAATGGCGAACCGTTATAATCTAGTTAAAATCTCGAGTATTCGATGCCATCGAGAGTTGATTATGTTCTGGATAGGTTAATTAATGTCTAATTAATAGTTTAAATAACATTTCAGGCCTAAAGAAAGACCTGAAATAGGCAGATTTAGCTCCAATCTAATTAAAATATACATCTATATTTCGTTTCGTTTTTTATACTTTCGATGGAGAGAGAGAGATACAAATGGGGTTTAACGTCCACTCGACACAAACTAGGTCATTTCGGGTCTAACATATGGTTTAATTTTATTTCAATAATTCGCTTGCGCATAGGGGTCTTTAGCAGTGGGAGGAAACCGGAGGAGAGAGAGAGAGAGAGAGAAATGGGGTTTAACGTCCACTCGACACAAACTAGGTCATTTCGGGACTAACAAATGGTTTAATTTTATTTCAATAATTCGCTTGCGCATAGGGGTCTTTAGCAGTGGGAGGAAACCGGAGGACCCGGAGAAAACCCACGAGGTTGGATCTGTGTTCTAATCAGATTGATTTAGGTCTTGCATAATGTATGTTTAACAATCTATCAAATGGCTTAAAGTGATATCACTCGATTATAGACGAAAAAAGCATACACTGCACAAACACGATATTGGTCATGTTACTGTTCAGTAAATTAAAGAGTAAATTTGCAAACTCAAAACGCTAATCTTTTGAATAAAATAAAATAAAATAATCAAAGTAAAACAAATTGAAATAAAATGAAATGGGGTTTAACGTCCTACTGTTTTGCTCCGAACTGGGCTGATGAAGATGGGCATACGCCATACAGAGTGCTATGAGGGAAATTTTGCCCGGACAGCGGTACTACGGCCTACTCTTATATCGAATTCCAACTGTCAAGGGATCTTTTACGTGCACGCAAATATGTAAACGGAACCTCATTTTTTGTCCCATCCGAACGACTAGACAGCTGCCCTTGCCAGGCCATCCGTTCTTTACCACGGAAACCGCGTAGGAAAATCCCGATGAACTTTCTTGGCCAATGCAGGGATCGAATACCCGAACTCCAGGCTAGCGAGCCAGTGTCTTAGCCACCGTGGCCCCCTCAATTAAATTAAATTAAATTAAATTAAATTAAATTAAATTAAATTAAATTATTAAATTAAATTAAATTAAATTAAATTATTAAATTAAATTAAATTAAATTAAATTATTAAATTAAATTAAATAAAATTAAATTATTAAATTAAATTAAATTAAATTAAATTAAATTAAATTAAATTATTAAATTAAATTAAATTAAATTAAATTAAATTAAATTAAATTAAATTAAATTATTAAATTAAATTAAATTAAATTAAATTAAATTAAAAAAATAAAATGAAAAATAAAACAAACAAACAAAAAGTAATAAATAAATAAATAAAATTAGTGAGCAAAACTTTGGAAGAATTCTTTGCCAATTATAAATTATATGTTTTTTTATGTCCTACCATGAAGGTCAGTTTCACAATTACCAGATTAAAGATCAGATTAACCATGTTGATCGAACAATATTTTCGTTTGGATGAGTTTTCTGTTTAATATAATTTCTTAATTA
Organism: Patella vulgata; assembly: GCF_932274485.2. Taxonomy (NCBI): domain Eukaryota; kingdom Metazoa; phylum Mollusca; class Gastropoda; family Patellidae; genus Patella; species Patella vulgata. The sequence goes on from NC_065881.2 coordinate 3,674,482, forward strand.
CTTGGTTTGGAGAAGATTAAGTCGACGATAAAACCTACTGAAAACAAGAAGTAAAGAGAACAAGTGATGAGTAAAGATAGAAATAGTCCTTATATTGTGATGTATTTAACCGTAAAACGCAATGAACGACATCGAGGACAAGGAACGATGCATTGGGACAATAAACAGCAACATATTTAAACAGCAAAATAAAACCCAAAATAAACCTTGACCTCATATTTGGTAATTAAAGATTAAAATTCCCACCCTTCTAGGTGTATATAAAGGTTTTAGGTGGTTGCGATGATCATACTGTGTTTTGGTTGATTGTAGACATGCTTCGTCTACTTGTTTTTGTTGTCACGGTCATCGTTGTTCAAGGTAAGATATACGTTTACAATAAAAAAACAACTGTTGGGCTTTCTTTTATTTTAACCATTGAATTATAGACGACATTTTCAAAAGTTTACACCATGATTATGAATGAAAGATTATTTCCAAATATTATAGTATAGTAAAACTTATTATTTTGATTTTTAATTTTATTTAATTGTTTATTTGAAAACTTATAACAAAGTTCGTGAATGTGTGTCTCTATCCATATAGTATACAAGAACTTATATTGTTTAATTATTTGATAACTTATAACAAATCTCATGGATGAATGTCTGTATCCATATAAGAACTTGTTGTTTAATTATTTAATAATTAGATATAGAGAATCTCCTACTCGTCTTTTTTTATATCAACAAATATCAACACTCGTCGATAAATTAAAAGAATGAGGCTCTGTCGAGTTATTTTTTGACTTTATCGACGAGTGTTGATATTTTTTGATATAAAAAAGACGAGTAGGAGATTTTATTTATCACCCAATCCTTTCTTACATGCACAAATAAATAAATATAATTCTTTGCTATAGATTTCACATTTACTGAAATTGATTACATTGCATCATTTTTTTGACAGCAATTCAACCATTGCAAAGTCCTTTAAATTGACCCAGTGTTTCGATCAAGGTATATTAAATAAAAATAGTTCATTTTTAATTAAAAAAAAATAGTTCATTTTTAATAAAAAAAAAAAGAAGTTACTTTTAATAAAAAATCAACTGTTCTTTGAAAATAAATAAAAAGTAGTTTCTTTTTAATAGACCAATCAAATTTAGTAGATTTCAGGGCCTAAAATAAAATGCATTGGAGCACGAACGTGCTTCGAAATCAAAATCCGTGCTACGAAAATAAGAAAACCGTGCTCTGAAAAAAATGGTGTAGTGCACTGAAAAAGTGTAATGTAGCGATGCCTCCTGACCCCTATTGAATTCACTCCCTAAAGAGACTTTAAAAGATAATAATCAGATTTTTTAATATTTTTTACCCTTGTTATTGATAGAATTTGAGTTTTGCTGTTGATGTAATGATAGAATTTAAATTATAATTTAAATATTATCGTAACAAAAGTGGTGTGTTATCTTCCTAGTGCTGAGCTTTCATGCGAAAAATAAAAGCTGCGCATAGTCGCATAAACTCCGATGTAGACTGTGCCAGACTAGTCCACAGCTCGGAATTTTCCCCACCGGCGCTAGCGGTCGGTCGGACACCGAATCCGTGCTACAAAAAATAAACCTTATTTTAGGCCCTGGTACATTTGGCTTATGAAATTTATCACACAAGCGATATGTACTGTAGAATGTCTGTATCCATATATTATAGTATCCATAAACTTATCCTTTAATTATTTGAAAACATTTTTATTTTTTATTTTTTTTTTGCATTTAATTTGGAGACAAATTTTGAAAATTTACACGATAATCAAGAACGAAATACATTTTACATATTTTACATAAAATTCAAGTATTTATAATAACCGACAATGAATAATAGTAATTGATTGGATCAGAACATAAACCATAACTTTTTAAACTAATTTCCGGAGTCCATAATCGCCGCTTTATAGCCATAAATGAGTATTTTTGGACATACCAACCGGAACTCTTTTGGGAGACTGAACTTGGATCCAATTTACCTTCTGCCCCTGTTAAAAGGGTTAGGGTTATTGTTAGTAGGTCCCAAAATATTTATTTGTATAAAGCGACCTGTGTGGACTCCGGAAATTCCCGAACCTTCCCAACCGGCCTACAATTAGCATTCCCCATGTAAATAGAAGCCAATAAAACTGTTAATAAAATGCTGGGGGGTTTTATCACACAATTCTGACAGATAAAATATTCCAGTTGGCGAGGAAAAATATAATGTATTAATTTATACAACATAAGATAATGATTCATTATGGTGCAGACAAAAAAACCAAAGCAATTGAAAGTCTGATTAATGAGCCCGTTCAAAACAAATGAAGGCACGAGTCGTTAACTGTATCCTATTTCATTTAAAAGAAACGATTTTGGTCTTAATTGACAGGTAGACGATTTGTTTTACCTCAAGATGAAGAGGCTGAACTAGAGAGGTAAACCATATTAACAGTAAAACCTCTTAAATCCAACCGTTTTTTTTTTTATCACAGTGACAGCAAAACCTCCCCAATCCGACCTTATTATGATATAATGACAGTGAAGACTATTCAAAGAATTGTGAACGACGAATATGGGACAAGGGTGGGGAGGGTGGGGGGTCGGGGAGATCCCTTTGTGCATAAATCTTGTGGCCTAGTGGTCTAGAGTGTAGCGCTTTGAACTCTAGCTGGTTGATTACCCCTGGCTTGCGGTCGTGATTTTGATCCCTGGTGTGGCTTGGATATTGAGGTGCCTTCTCATCGTCGTGGGTTTACTCCGAGTACCCCGGTTTCCTCCTACAGGAAAGACCCCACTGCGCGTGAGCTAAGATAATAAAAATAAGACAATCTGTCTGCGATATCACCATAGGTGGAAGTGGATGTTAAACACTAGTAAAAGAAGCAGAAGGACCCTCTGGATAATAACCAAATTACATGTAAGAGAGAATTTAGTTTCTGATTGTAGTAAATATTTCGTTTTGATGTATTTTGGTTTATTTGGCCATGATATATTATGTGGATTATAATTATTATTATTATTATTATTATTATTGTAGGAGACAACTGAGTGATTTTGCTGATGAATGTAAGCAGTTTGATACGACAGATGCTATTTATAGAACAGCTAATGGCCGTTGTAACAATGTCGCTCAGCCAGATTGGGGATCAGCAGAAATCCCCTTTGAACGACTTCTCCAAAATTCATACGAAGATGGTAAGTAAACAATCTGGTTAAAACACAGATCCTATTTCGTTTCGTTTTTTATAGTTCAAAATTTCGTTTTACTTGTCTTTACTACATTAGGATCTGGAAGAATAGCCAACGAAACGGTCTGTTACGTCGAGCTTTTGGCGTGAGGTGCACGAAACTGTGGGTAAACCACTAGAACCATAACGTTAATCAAATGTCTTTCGTCATAGGGTCAAAAGCCGTTCGTATGACCTCTGACACGAACTTCCACTACAACCGGTCATAATGTCTGTCGTTGAGTAAACTGACGTGGTTTCGATTTCCCGGTTGGTTGTACGTGACAAGGAGTAGGGTCGCCTGTCCAACCTCGTGGGTTTCCTCCGGGTCCTCTGGTTTCCCCCCACTGCTAAAGACCTCTACCAACAAGCGAATTATGGAAATAAAGTTGATCCATGTTAGTCCCGAAATGAACTAGTTTGTGTGAGGGGACGTTAAACACCATTTTACATGACTATTGCATGTCTTTCTTTAGGCCCTAAATGTTATCTAAATTATTAATTAGATATTAATTAACTTATCTCGATGCCATCGCTAGCCTGCAATATTTATTGGATTTGAATACTTTTTTTCATGGATGATTTAACGTCAAAATGGACAATCGAGACTTTTGGTTTTTTTATCGTACCGACTTTAGTAAATATGATTGAGACTAGCCTAAAATTCAAAATCTAATATCTCGGTTCAGAGTAGATCAATTTGATTGAAATTTTCAGCATGTTCTATTTACATTATCTATTTTTTAACTATAATACCGAGAACTGTCAGCTCTTCATCTAATATCCTATAATGTCCCTTGAAGTATATATATAGAAATAATTTAGCTTTTTTTATTGTTTCACATGAACAGTTAAACCATAATGTGGCGTATCTAATCCTCCATAATAAACACATACCCAAACAAAACATCCGATATTCTTTATTTCTATTTTTAAAGTGGACAACACGTTCCAGTTGAACTACTGCCAGATTTCCTCACAAATAAATAAACATTAATGCTAATTGTAAAACATATTGCTCTTTAGATATTGCCTCTGATTCAGTGAGCGATTTCTTTGACGTCATAACGTTCAAGGTTATCAGTCAAGTATGGCTTTTCTGGTCTAATGCGTTTCGATTCCCCGGGTGTCCGTGACAAGGAGTAGGGTCGCCTGTCACACCTCGTGGGTTTTCTCCGGGTCCTCCAGTTTCCTTCCACTTCTAAAGACCCCTACGCGCAAGCAATTTATTGAAATAAAATTGAACCGTATATGTTAGTCTATTTTGTATCGAGTCGCTGTTAGGCACCGTTCCATGGCCAGCCCCTTCGTGATAAACTACTGACAAATGTGCGCGGACGGGGGGGGGGGGGGTCGAAAAAGGAACTTTACCTGCTTAGTGAGTCTTCTCCGGGACACTAACTCCAACGGTCACTGTAAATATTTATTTACAATAATTAAAAGTCTATCTTTACTTTACCCTTAACCCGTCTTCATTAGCCCAGTTGGAGCAAAAAGTAGGACGTTAAACCCCATTTCATTCCACTGTCATTCAGTCATTCACCCACCCCACCCCCACACCGCGCCACGCCAAATAAGCAAACGTGACTGATAACCTTGAACATCATGACGTCAAAGAAACCGTAAGAATAATTAAAAGTCTAGCATTATTTTATCTTTAAGGTTGTCTATTTTCATTTTTTCTTTAAGGTACCAAGTTACCCAGACTAACAGGTACGGCTGGTAACCCACTTCCTGGTGCCAGAACAGTCAGCACCAAGGTTCATGTGTACGATCCGGCTATTGATCTGGACAGACGATGGACCGTAATGTTCATGCAGTGGGGTCAGTTTCTAGATCATGACATCACAGCTACACCCCTTGTTGATCGTAAGTTTATGAAACAGTTTAAACAAACTTAAAAACATTGGACACAAACATTTGCTGCTTCCCCTTGTTAGGGCCTGACAAGGACATCTGTCTAGTCGTTCGGATGGAACAAAAACCCGAGGTCCCGTGTACACATTGGCGTGCACGTAAAAACCGAGGTCCCGTGTATACATTGGTGAGCACGTAAAAGATCCCTTGGCAGTTGGAATTCGATATAAGAGTAGGGCTTAGCGCTGTGTCCGGGCAAAATTTCCCTCATAGCACACTGTATGGCGTAGAACAGTAGGACGTAAAACCCCATTTCATTTTATTATGAGACTAACACCTTGTCTTTTATTGCTTTATTGCACTTGAGGATTAGCCATTAGTACAGCGGGGTGTTGAGTGACCGAATGGTTAACGCGTGCTCGTTGGATTAAAAGATCTGTCATTGAGTCAAGTGGCATGGTTTCGATTCCCCGCTTGTACGTGACAAGGGGTAGGATCGCCTGTCCAACCTCATGGGGTTTCTCCGAAGTTTCCTCCCACTGCGAAAGTCCCCTACGCGCAAGCGAATTAATGAATTAAAATTGAACCATATGTCGGTCTCAAAATGAATGTCCAAGTTTTGATGGTCCATTCGACTTAAACTATGTCATTTCGGGACTAACATATGGTTCAATTTTATATAATTAATTCGCTTGCGCGTAGGGGTCTTTAGCAGTGAGAGGAAACAGGAGGACCTGGAGAAAAGCCATGAGGTTGGACAGGTGACCCTATGCCTTGTCACGTACAAGTGGGGAATCACCCCCCCCCCCACCCCACGATAGTAATATAAAGACATGTATATTTATATTACAGGTGAAATCGAGGTTTGTTGTACTGATGATGTCATAGCTGGTACACAACATCCAGACGTTCTTGCTGGGTGAGTGAACATTGTTTTATTTTACTTAAAGTAGCTAAGTTTCTAACCCAACACCATCCAAAGTCTTACACGTTGAAAACACGAATTATTTGTCGATTCGAATCAGCATTGATGTTGTGATCTTACCGGGAAAAGGAGGCTTCTGATATCCAATATTTAAGACAAAATAAACATTTTACCATTGGTACACGAATCGTGTACCATAGTGCGTTTAAGCGTCATTTGTAACAAGTGACCAGAAAGAACAAGGCTAGACATATTCCACCACTCATGTCAAACTATGACGTCATATCTTATCTGGAGCGCTTGCGCAATAGACTGGAATAACCAGACGCTAGAAATTGCCATTCGGTTGAGACTCATGCCGTATTTCGCTGGAAATAACTGATTTGAAATTAGAGTAAAAACGGAAACGGTTGAATGTAAATCATTTATATACATTCATATTACATTATTATATGCGTTGCGACCCATTTGTTTCAGTTTCTAGGTCCCGAATATTAGCGATTTAGCTCCTTTAATGATGCATTATGTAAGATTCAGATAAAGAGCTGAAAGTTCAAAAATAGATAATGCAAAGCGAATATATTGAAAATTTCCTTGAAATTACTATATTCTGAGCCAAGTTATCACTGTTTGTAGTTCTGACAAGATGTGTGCATGGAATGTTTATTATCTTACTTGAATATTCGAGTTTTAGCCTCGCTGTCCCATTTTTGAATTAAATCATTAAATGGATGAACCGTTCTAATCTAGTTAACATCTCAAGTATCCGATGATACCGAGAGTTGATTATAGTATTGTCTAATTAATAATTCATATAACATTTAAGGTCTAATGGAAGACCTGCAATTGGCAAATTTAGCTCTTACGCCGTACATAATATATTTTAAATTGGCTTTTAAGACGATGAATAATTTCAAAGTTTTAAGACTGCGTATCATTTCAACGTTTTAAGACTGCGTATGATTTCAGCATTTTAAGACTGCGTATGATTTAGCGTTTTAAGACTGTGTATGATTTCAGCGTTTTAAGACTGTGTACGATTTCAACGTTTTAAGACTGTGTATGATTTCAGCGTTTTAAGACTGTGTATGATTTCAGCGTTTTAAGACTGCTCTATTTGTTTTTCTAGAGGGCCGTGTTTCCCTATTTCTATACCAGATAATGATACATATTTTGGACCAAAGGGAGTTAAATGTATGGAATTTAAAAGATCCCTTAACACATCAAATTGTAAGTCGAAGAATATCTCATTATTTAGCTAATGAATTTTTTAAAATTAAGTTATATATTTCTGTTTTGATTAAGTTATAGAATTTGTTTTTGATTAAGTTATAGAATTTGTTTTTGCCTAAGCTATTTTTGTTTTTGATTATGTTATATTTGGTTTTGGTTAAGTATGGTTAACAACTTCGGGTTGGCCTTTAACTTGCCAAAGTTAGCTGAAACTCCGATGTCCGGTCAAACATGTCCTATGAACGGGTGACTTTCTTTTTCGTTCTAGACTACTTGACGTCTATTCCGCCACATAACGTCACTTCCGGCAGTCTCTACGTCACTTCCGGCAGTCTCTACGTCACTTACGACAGTCTCTCGTGAACACATGGCGAACATAGTTTGGTGTTAAGTGACCGTGCGATCTGCCATTGAGTCATGTGATATAGCGGTTTCAATTCCATGCTTGTACGTGATAAGGAGACACGCGCCCCATTATTTTGATAAAGATCTACCACATGTTAGCCCCGAACTAACTTTATATTGAGTGGACGTTAAACCCCAATTTGTTAAATCTGTCACAATATTTGATAAACTGCATGTATGTTTTTACTCCAGCACCACGTGAACAAGAGAACGTCATCACAGCTTTTGTTGATGGATCTCAAGTTTATGGTAGCTCACCAGAAGAACAGGCAGCTCTAAGATCTGGTGTTAATGGTGAGTTATAGTGAAAACTATTTCGAGGTTATTAAACGTTTAGACGGTAGCTCTAAGATCTGGTGTTAATGGTGAGTTAGAATTAATTGTAGTGGGGTGAAGACCATCAAATAAAAGAGAAATTTTACAATTCTGTAATCATTTTCATTGATATTGTTTAATTAATATCCATAGTCATTGAATAATACCCTACATTCTATGGGAGAATGCACCCAGAACGTGTTATCTGGTCTCGTTCGCCCAATTGTTTTCTAGTTTTAGTAATGTGAATTACGGTCAAAACGATGTCGAGATTATTGAACGTTTAGAGCAGTGGTTCTCAACCTTTTTTTTGGCAACGGTACACCTTGAAACACATGGAAAATTAGCGGCACACCTGGCTAAATATATATGAAAAATATCTGAATTTTGTGAAATAAACACATAACAAGTTATAGATGACATACAATCGTAGACACAGAATCGTCATGTAAACATAATATGACACAAACTAAATGACACCAGTAAATACTCAATTGGGATCCAGTGGCTTTTCGCATTTTCTTAGTCTGCCGTTGAAAATTTCGAGGCACACTTAGGAAGATCTGGTGTGCCGCGACACACTGGTTGAGAATCACTGGTTTAGAGGGTAGAGCGATGAACCAGTTGTTTACTATCTAAAAGGGGATGAAATGAGGTTTAACGTCAAGTTTCTCTTCATCAACCGGGATGAGTTTAACCAATGTTTTATTCATTTGACCAGACGACAACCAGCCTTTCTTTTACTCTTTTTAAGCATACCCCAAGCGTGTACGCGAAATCTAGTTTTTCAATCCTACCCGAAAGACCAGCCACTTTGTCGTGCCAGACCTTCCGACCTGCACCACTGACAAGGGGAAACCACGTTGACATTCCCGGAGAACTTTCTCGCCCAATACAGGTATCGATCCTGAGGCCCCCGGGTTGTTAAGCAACTGTGGCTGGCATTGTAAGATCTTAGTATGAATAAGGAGATGATAAGCTTCCGGTGTGATAGTGTCTATTTCTAAAGGTCACCTTCAGATTTCCTCAAGGTTGCTGAGATGTAAATAAGGTTAGGGCACGTGATTTGATTATTGACGAGATTGTGAGTTAAGGTTTGGGTAAGGGTTAGTGCTAGGTCCAGGTTAGGGTTAGCGCTAGCCCTGTTTATATCTCGTGACCTTTGACCCAATCTGGAGGCGACCTTAAGGAATAGACCTAACCCACAGAAATGAAATAAAATGAAATGGGGTTTAACGTCCAACTGTTCTGCTCTGACTGGGCTAATGAAGACGGGCATACGCCATACAGTGTGCTATGAGTGAAATTTTGCCCGGACAGCGGCACTACGGCCTACTCTTATATAGAATTCCAACTGTCAAGGGATCTTTTACGTGCACGCCAATGTGTACACGGGACCTCGATTTTTCGTCCCGTCCAAACGACTAGACAGCTCTCATTGTCAGTCTAACCCACAGTTTACGAGGTTAAAATAACAGTGGTGGTTGCAGACATTTTGTTTTACTTTAAACAGGTCAGATGCAAGTTGCCAATGGTGAGCAATTACCAGAAGATGTTGATGGACATTGCAATAAAATTCTAGATACAGATTACTGTTTACTAGCAGGTAGGTTTTATTACACAGAGTTATCCCCCCTGTTACTAGGGGAGTCTTGATTACAAATCGTTATCCCGCCTCCCCTGTAGGGTTTATTAAACAAAGTTACCTCCCTGTTACTAACAGGCACTCGGCAAACTTCGGGAAAAATTCCGTTACTTGAAAGTAGTTCCATTGGCGGACTTCGTCATACAGCCGAGGCTAGATCTAGGGTACTGGAATCTGCTGAGGTTTGTCGAGTGTCTAACAGGTAGGTTTTACCAATGACAAACATACAAAGTTGCCTTCCTGTAACAGGTAGGTTGGTTTTATCGCAAAGAGTTACCTCCCTGTGACTAGCACGAAGGTTTTTTTTATTACACTGAGTTATATCCCTGTACCGAGCAAGTAGGGTTTACTACACGGAGTTATCCCTCTCTACATCCCGATAACGTTTGATACCACCAATACTGCTCTTGTTGAGAGTGGGAAGGTCTGTAGAAGTATCTGTATGTATTATCTATGTAAGACCCGTGGGTACAATCAGTAACATGACTTGCGGGTTGGATGGCAGTCGGGGGCTTGGAGGGCGTCTAGATTTCCAGGCTTCATCCGATTTTTAAAGTCACTAGTCACTACACATCAGGAAATAATTCAAATAATATGTGTTAGGGCTTAAATGACCATATTGGTTTCCGACTACCATCTAACGACCAAGATTGGTTTCAGGCTACGATCTAACGACCATGATTGGTTTCAGGCTAACGACCGAGATTTATCTGTTTTCTGGTATTAATAACATTAATTAATATCTATTTTATGTTTTGTCTAGATAATTGTATCTATAGCAACCCAAATGTTTGTGAATCGGACTGACATTTTCTTTGGTATTGGACTAGGTGCGCTGTAGAGCATTAGGTCTACCAATGAATCAAGATTTTGAGGTGTGTACATATCCATTTTTCTTACCAGGTGATCATCGCGTAAACGTGTTCCCAGGTTTAGCGGCTCTACACACGGTTTTCGTTCGATTCCACAACCAGATTGCCACCAGGATCGCTGAAACCAAAGATTGGAGTGATGAACAGATCTTCCAGGAAACTAGAAAAATCGTCAGTGCTGTTCTACAACATATCACATACAACGGTAAGTTTCTACATAAGTGTCTACATAATATACTAAACAGCAAAAAAAAAAACGAAAAAAAAAACGTCAGTACGATTTCAAAATCAGAGAGGCACGTTAAATCAAATCATTCTAGAAAACGACTTACTGAATGGATCAAAGCAATGTTTTGTAAACAGTATGCTGACACATTAGTGATTAATTCATCAAAACTCCAAGACATTACGAGAAGGTTTAGAGTCTGTACACAGTCTATACACCAGTATCTGGTGTGTTCACCGCGAATGTCAATGATTGCAGCGCAGCGTCTGTACATGGAGTGGACAAGACGATTGTTGAACTCCATTGGCACCTGGAACCACACTCTCAGAAAAGCCTGGCGCAATCCATAGGTGTTATTAAGTCTCCTCTGAATTTCATCCCAAAGATGTTCAATCGAGTTTAAGTCCGGACTAAGGGCTGGCCAGTGCATAACGTTGACACCGTTCTGCTGTAACTCTGGCGGTGTGGGCACGGGCGATGTCATGCTGGAAAACGTTGTTTCGATTAAGTGCGAAATGTGGTATGACGTGGGGTCTGAGAGCTTAATCGATGTAGCGCACTGCTATGATGTCGCCTCCGCACCTTCGAACAAGATTTTGGAACACCACAGGGCCCTGTTTCTGGTTCAGGCCGATTCCACCTCAAACCATTATGATTGGACCTCTGCATTAGCCTCGTTCCATGACACTTGGTCAGAATAACGCTGACCACGTCGACGCCATATTCTGGTCCTGCTATTTGCAGTTGATACGCAATTCCGACTCTCATCTGTGAACAGTACGGTTCTCCATTGCCTGTGTCGCCTGTAGACGTTCACGTCGATGGCGAGGGGTGAGGATCGGTCCACGGTAAGGTCTACGGCAATGGATGTTCTCTCTGGTGAGACGTCGGCGCACTCTATTCAGAGTAACATACCAACTTGACGTTTCTTTTGCTGCTTAGTATATGTAATACGTTATTTGAGATACGTTATACGTTGTATTTACGATATTTGTAATACGTTATATTTACGATATATGTAATATGTTATATTTACGATATATGTATTACGTTATATTTACGATATATGTAATACGTTATATTTACGATATTTGTAATACGTTGTATTTACGATATATGTCATATTTACGATATATGTAATACGTTGTATTTACGATATATGTAATACGTTGTATTTACGATATATGTAATACGTTGTATTTACGATATATGTAATACGTTGTATTTACGTTATGGCGAGTAGATACTCGGTTGATACGGCATGACTTGTTATAAAACACAACACAATTTATATAGAAATCAATCACTGAATTATACACATATAAACTGTATTGTATTTTAAAGCGGAAATTTCAAATTTTTAAGTTATATTTTTAAAATTTATTAAAATAAAGCCTTAAAATAGATGGTATCCATAAACAGTTCTACGTTGTTAAAGAATAATCCTATTAATCCTATAATTCACTATTGCCAGCTGAGAAATTGGCAAAAATATCATTTTCAACTTCAAATTCCAACGTTGAGGAAATGGCTGACCATTGTTTTCAATAGGAAACAAGGGAGGTAATTGTGTTGTTATTTCCTGTGTAAATGAGTTTTAGGTGTGAGAATGACACCTATCATCGTATAATAGTGAGTTGATAACCTATTGAGCAAAAGACATAGAAATAATTATGTTTTGACTTTCTTAGAAAATATGAAATTCTCGCTTTAATGTGATCAATCACTAAATGCCAGTCAAGGATTATACTTTCTCAAATTTCAATAATTTTCAGAATATATACCAGAGATCATCGGTGTGACTGGAGCTGAACAATATCAACTTGATGAGGGCAATTATACTTACGACCCTGCGGTCAATCCCAGTATATACAACTCTTTTGCTACGGCTGCGTTTAGATATGGACATTCAACCATCGTTAAAAGTCTGGAAATTAATGGAACTGAAATAGCCACGGAAGACCTCTTCCTTACACCCTATTATGTTTTGCACCAGTTAAGTCCACTGGTTCAAACTTTGATTTCCAACCCTAGTGAAATAAGTGACAGGTAGGTTGTGTGGCAATGAATTTGCTAGAAAATATTAATTTTTATATCTTTAATATAAACACAAGTTCAGGTAAAGCACAAAGTCAGAACTAGGTCAAAACATATTACTTCACAACTGGAATGATAATGAAATAAAAATGGAGTTTAACGTCCGGCTGTTCTACTCCGACTGGGCTAATGAAAACGGGCATACGCCACACAATGTGCTATGAAGGAATTTTGCCCGGACAGCAGCTCTAAGGCCTAAGGCCGAATTACAACTGACAAGTGTCCTTTTACGTGTCTGTCAACGTGTGTTACACAGGATCACGTTTTTTTCGTCCCTTCCGAATGACTATACACTATTCTATACCAGACCCACCGTCCTGCTCCAATGACAACTTCAGCTGTCAGCTAGGCACTTTCTCGCCCAGTACCGGGACCGAACCCGTGAAATATTTGTTAGCAAACCATCGGCATACTCACTGGTCCACTGTGGCCCCTCTTATGTTAGCCATTATGCGATAAACATTAATTTGAATGTGTTTTTTTGTTCCAGATATTTTATAGAGGCCATCACAAACAAGTTATTTATAACAGAAACAGGAAGTTTAGATCTGATAGCCTTGAACATCCAACGTGGTCGAGATCACGGTTTACCTTCCTACAATGATTTCAGGGAACACGTTTGTGGTTTACCAAGAATTAGTAATTTTCAAAGCCGTGCCTTTAGAGATTTTGGCGACATTCTGGCTGATGTTTATGAGTAAGTAATTCGTCTATTAGATTTTGAAATATATATTATGGAAGACCAAACAGATCTTTATTCAGTGTTCTTAATTCTTATTTCTTAATTCATATAGTCTTTAATTCTTATTTCTTCATTGGTTGTCATATTTCGACATTTGTATACTAAGATTAACATTTGTATTTTAAAATCAATATTTGTTTTACAAATCAGACATTTGTGGTACAAATGTTAATTTTAGTGTACAAATGTCGAAATACGACAACAAATGAAGAAATAAGGATTAAGGACTATGAATTAAAAGCTAAGAATTAAGAACACTGAATAAAGGGCTGTTTGGACTTCCATAGATATATAACTATAATAATACATTCATTGTAAACACAACTGGGGATGGGGAGGGGGCGGTGGCCGAATGCTTAGCACGTGCGCGTTGTATCATAAGGTCTGCTAAAGACCCCTACGTGCAAGCGAATTATTGAAATAAAATGGAACCATATGTTAGTCTTGAAATGACCTAGTTTGTGTCGACTGGAGGTTAAACCCTATCTCTGTCTCTCCCCCCTCTCTCTCTCTCTCTCTCTCCCTCTCTCTCTCTCTCTCTCTGTAAACTAGCGGTCAACGGTTTATCTAGCTTGACCATTATACATATGACATCAGCTGGACTGATCGTATCTCCAACTTACAGCTATAAAGCAACACAGCTACTTAATATTATGTAAACACCCCCCCCCCCCCGCCCAACCCATCTACATGCCAGTGTGTGAACACCAAGACTGGTATAAATTTTATTGTATTTAAAATAGAATATAATTGAACTTTCCGTCAGAGACCTGTAGCTCCTCCCACTTTTTATAATGACGTCACCTTAGACAACATTTCGCGGGAAACTGTAATCGGAGTTGATTAGTCAAAGACCTATTGTGGGCGGAGTCGACGGAAAGGCCAATTACAACCGAAAATAGTTACACAGGGCACGATTCTATAGAATGCAATTACTATTTCTTACTGGAAACATTTCTTGATAAAAAAAACTCGATAATTCTACTTCAAATTACAGGAGTGTTGATGATATAGATTTATTTACTGGAGGGGTGGCGGAAAGACGAATCAACCGAGGATCTGTTGGGGAAACTTTTAGTTGTATTATCGGAAAACAATTTCACAATTTAAAATTCGGTGACAGTTTCTGGTATGAAACTAGTGATGTTCGTAGAGGATTTACACCAGGTAGATATTTAATAATTTATTCAAATCAAGTTACTAACTTAGATTACTTATGTACGTAACATAAATTACTTATGTACGTAACATGAATTACTTACGTACGTAACACTAATCACTTATGGACATAACACAAATTACTTATGTTAGTAACACAAATTACTTATGTAAATTACTTATGTTAGTAACACGAATTACTTATGTAAGTAACACGAATTACTTATGTAAGTAACACGAATTACTTATGTAAGTAACACGAATAACACGAATTACTTATGTAAATAACACGAATTACTTATGTAAGCAACACAAATAACACGAATTACTTATGTAAGTAATGAATTACTTATGTAAGTAATGAATTACTTATGTAAGTAATGAATTACTTATGTAAGTAATGAATTACTTATGTAAGTAATGAATTACTTATGTAAGTAATGAATTACTTATGTAAGTAATGAATTACTTATGTAGGTAATGAATTACTTATGTAAATACCACGAATTACTTATGTAAGTAACACGAATAACACGAATTAAGTAACATGAATTACTTACGCATTATATGACATAAATTACTTATGTTAGTGACATAAATTACTTATGTTAGTGACATAAATTGGGTATACGCCTATTTCTGCTAAAACCATTAATGCATTTGGGTGTGCTGCAGGGCCGTAACTAGCTCAGAGCAACGAGGGGGACGGAAAGTCTTCCCGGGGGTGTGGTAAAATTTGCGGACAATAGATATCTATTTTTTTATTGTTTACCCCCACCCCACCCCCCTGCGTCCCCTAGTCACCCCCTGCGTCCCCTAGTTATCGGCTGTTTACATCTACACTAGCTACCTCTATGTTTCCTCCGTTAAACATAGCAACTTCATAATGGTGCATGCTCGCTTCCACTTGGGGGAATATCGCAAACTGTGAAATGGGTTCAAACAGCCTATAAAATAGGTAGCTTATTTAATGTGTCTGGGATATCCCTAGGTAAAAGCGGACCTTAACCCCAACAGATGTTATATGAATTATTATTTAGAATTTTATTAACATGACAAGCCCATAATCAATTCTCAAGATCATCGATGGGATGGCTCCGATTCTAAGTAGATTGGGGGGTGGGATGGCCGAATGGTTAGCACGCGCCCTCTGTATCATAAGGTCGGTCACTGCGTCAACTGGTGCGGTTTCGATTCCCCGGTTGTACGTGACAAGGCGTGACAAGAAATAGTGCCGCCTGTCCAACGCTTCAGTCGTTTAATGATTTAATTTGAAAATGTGGAAGCTAAGTATAGAATAACAAGTATTGTGGTTAGAATCAAAACAATCAATGCACACATCTTGTCAAACCAACAAAAAGTTATAACTACACTTAGAATAAAGTAATTTGAATGACATTTTCAATATATTCATTTTGCATTATCTATTTTGGAACTAGTATAGCTAAAACGGCAACTCTGTGAATTTCCTAATTTCGAGGTTAATAAGGTTTGATATATGAAAACAATTAGAAATAAAATGTTTTATGTCAAATGGATCCACTGTGGCTAAATGGGTAGACGCTGGCTCGCTAGCCTGGAGGTCGCGTGTTCGATCCCTGCATTGACCGAGAATGTTTATCGGGATTTTCCGACGTAGTTTCCCCAAGGACAAGTTGTCTAGTCGTTCGGATGGGACGAAAAAACCGAGGTTTGGTGTTTAAATTGGCGTGCACGTAAAAGATCCCTATGCTGTTGGATTTCGTTATAAAAGTAGGCCATAGTGCCGCTGCCTGGACAAAATTTCTCACATTAAACAATGTATGGCGTATGCCCGTCTTCATTAGCCCGGTCGGAGCAGAAGAGTAGGACGTTAAACCTCATTTTTGTCAAATCGGAAAACCACTAACCATAAGCTTCCGGTTTAGGTTGATTTTCCCTGATCACTTGGTCTGGTATCAGAAGGCATCTAGTTATTCGAATGGGAAAACAAAGTAAGATGTAACAATCTCATTTCATGTCAAATATTGGTAATACAATTACGTATTTATTAACATTGCAGACCAGCTGGCAGAAATCAAGAAGATATTTTTATCTCGAGTTTTATGTAATACTGTTGGTGGGTTTAACCGGATTCAACCATTCGTACTTATACCGGCACGACCAGAGGGGTAAGTTACACTAACAATACGGATGCAGACTACCATTAAATTTCACAATCTCGGTTCAAATTGCAGTTCGCCTATTGATACACTCTCTCTCTATAGAGACGTGGCCATTTGTTTCTCTGTCTGTAGTGACAAGCATTCAACCCAACCAAAATTTGGGGAAAAGCTGGAATAAATGGGGAAATTAATGATGTTCTGCCTCCCTATAGAGTTACGTCCCCTGAAAATCGCTGACAATACATGAATTTTTCTTTCTTCACTAAAATAGATAAATATTATCGAATACAATACAATGAATGGTAGGCCATATAGAATTATATCAGAGCTTTCAGTCAAGAAAATTTCGTATCTAATAGCGAGTGTCGGGGACTGCCAAATTTACCGATGCAGTGTCAAGGAAATTTCGTTCCGATAGCGAGTGTCCGGGACTGCAAAATTTACCGATGCAGCGATAAGAGCATCGATGTTTGCTCCAGATGCATCGATACATAACATTTGACTTGAGATTTTATTAATAGATCACCCCTAGTAAAAGGACACCCATGGAAGGCAATTCCCTTGAGCCTTTAGTGGCTACTGTATGCACACAATTCTACACACAGCACTAGATCAATTATTTTCACACTCCCCTGGTTACTCACCGACCCACAGCGGTTTTCCATACAGACGTCGGCCACACATTTTGAACAAACGAGTGGTGGAACTTTTATATAAATGAATTAAAAATAATGGACAGAGTGTCATCACACAGACAGTAGGTTCCCCCACTAGGAGGACCCGTGTTGGCCGTATAGTCCTTCGGATGGAACGAAAAACCGAGGTACTGTGTACACATGATGTGAATATAACAGAACCCCTGGCACTTTCTATATTATAGCACAACTTACTCTTGGCTTTATCTCATGTTTTTATTTGTTTATATTTACAGTAATGGACGCGTACCCTGCGATGAAATTGCTGATTTTGACCTAGATGTTTTGATCGACCACGTCGAACCTAGCAACCAAGTAGCGGAAGTCGCCCCAACACAAACCGAACCACGTATTCAACGTCCATTCCGCCTAAATCAAGGTGATAGGCCTAGAAACCCTAATGGACCTGTAAGCCGCAGTATACCCAACAACCCTCCACCTCCAGATGGACAGCAAGATCTCCTGAATGCATTAAACGGAGAGACGTCACCACCCCCTCCACCACCCCCTACAAATGAACGACGACGACGACTATTTCGTAAAAGATAAATTAAGAAAATCCCCGACCGCCATTTATAATTTTCGGACTATATCCAGTTTATTCATGGCTTAATTTACAACATAAGAAAACAAAATTAAAAATACATTATGGGAGATTAGATAAAGAGCTGGTAGTTCTCACTATAATAGTTAAAAACTAGATAATGTAAAGGAAATATCTTCATTCTAATTCGATAAAACCTTATTTTAGAATCTCTGTAGCCTCGATTGTCGTTAATATCACTGTCACGATAATTCATCAAAGTTTTCTTGATTATCCATCTTTACGTTTAATCATCAATGGACGTTGAATGGCAGATCGGATTCAAATCCTATGAAAAAAAATAGGACTCATAAGATGGTATCGAGAGTTGATTATGGTCTAGGTTAATTAATGTCTAATTAATAATTTAGATAACATTTCAGGCCTAACGAAAGACCTGCAATAGGCAGATTTAATTCTTGCATAATGTATGTTTAAAAATATCAATGGTTGATAACCAAGCGGCTTGGAATTGAAAATAATTCTGTAAAAAATTATAGGTTGTCGATTGTTGCTTAAAGATGCATTATGTAAGAGCTAAAGCTGCCTATTGTAATCTTTATGTCTGTATGCCTTATAAGTTATATAAATTATTGTTTAGACATTTATTAACATAATAAGTCCATGACAACTCTCTAGGTCATTTGATGCTCTTGATTTTCAAAAGATTCAAAACGATTGGCAGTTAATGATTTGATTAAAAAATGAATAATCGAGACTTTGTTTACTATCGTAACAACGGTAGCAATGACAATCGAGATTCTGCCATTCTCCAAATAGCTCTGATTTTGCTCAAAATGTTGTTGAATTTGACTGGAATTTTCAATATATCCACCTTTCATTATCTTTTATTTAACTATTATAGGTAGGATGTCCAGCTCTTTATCTAAATCAGTGTTAACTCTAATTGGGGTTTAATATCCATTCGACACAAACTAGGTCATTTCGGGACTAATACATGGTTCAATTTTATTTCAATAATTCGCTTGCACGCAGGGGTCTTAAACAATGGGAGGAAACTGATGAACCCGGAAAAAACCAACGAGGCTGGAAGACGACCCTACTCCTTGTCACGTACAAGCGGGGAATCGAAACCACGCCAGTTGACTCACCTTATGATCAACCGCACAGGGGTTAACCATTTGTTTTGTTTCGATTGTTCAGTAATACGACAGTACCGTTTCATTTTTGCCAAAGGAAGCGGTTATGTGAATCGCTATTTTAATTTAACACCGTTTATACATATATCATGTAGATTACTGCCAAAACTCGGCCCACCCTTAATTTTTAACGGAGATTACCGAGTGTCTAACACTGCATGTTTAAGGTGGAATTGTTAACTCGGCCCCCCAATTATTTTTTAACGGAGATTACCGGATGTCTAACACTGCATGTTTAAGGTGGGATTGTTAACTCGGCCCACCAATAATATTTTAACGGAGATTACCGAGTGTCTAACACTGCATGTTTAAGGTGGGATTGTTAACTCGGCCCACCAATAATGTTTTAACAGAGATTACCGAGTGTCTAACGTCACTGCATGTTTATGGTTGGATAGTTCTCCGTTTTAGTTTTTGTTTGTAATAAAATCATTAAACATACATTATGGATAACCGAGACTTTGTTTTTTTTATCGTACCGACTTTAGTAATGATGATCGAGAATAGCCTACAATTCAATGGCTAATATCTCGGTTCAGAGTGGAGGAATTTGACTGAAATATTCAGCATATTCTATTTATGTTATCTATTTTTTAAACTATTATAGCCAGAACTGTCAACTCTGTATCTAATCTCCTATAATGCATGCCCCTTTAATATATTTGAACGTGTTGGTTATAATCGCACGGCTCAGTGAGTGGACGCTGACTCGCTAACCTAGAGGTCCGTGTTCGATCCTTGTGTTGGTCGAGAAATTCCATACAGGACTTTCCGACTTGGTTCCCGCTTCTCAGTGGTGCAGGACAACGTAGAGTCGTTCGGCTGAGAATAAAAACCGAGGTTGTGTACACATTGGCGTGTACGTAACGGACCCCTTGACAGTTGGAATTCGATATAAAAGAAGACCAAGGGTGCCGCTGTCCGGGAAAAATTTTCCTCATAGCATACAGTAT
Organism: Patella vulgata; assembly: GCF_932274485.2. Lineage (NCBI taxonomy): Eukaryota > Metazoa > Mollusca > Gastropoda > Patellidae > Patella > Patella vulgata. The sequence goes on from NC_065881.2 coordinate 3,694,726, forward strand.
GGCGTATGCCCGTTTTCATTAGCCCAGTTCGGAGTAGAACAGTAGGACATTAAACCCCATTTCATTTCATTCCATTTCAGCAACCATGTTGTACTATTATTTTCGCAGTATCGGAATCATGAGCCCCTCCTCCATCTCATCTCCAACTTTTACTGTAAGAGGAAGATCAACGTATGTTTTAAACACCATTAAGCAAAGTCGATAATGATGAGGAATGTCAAAAATACTACGTTCGAATGAGGCCCCCTAGATCAAGCGGCTTTAGGCTTCAGTCTGATATGCCTATGATTACGCCCACTTCCGATAAGGGTAAAACCATTAATGTATTTGTGCTAATTACTTGCCTGTATCTGTAGCCTTTCTCAAGCTACATATGGGCGTATAGTATGTCCGCGTGATTCGTAGACTAACGTTTCAAATTGAAGGCCATCTTCACTGTGCAAGGAGGTCGGGGAACAAAGGCCAAAGTTACTCTCCAGATCAAGAGAAGAGGTCAGATTAGATGTCAACGATGGGGTTTAATGTCTAGGTTATTTCGGGACTAATATATGGTTCAATTCTATTTCATGAGCGTATGGTTTTTGTTGGGGGGGGGGTCTGAAAACCCCCACGATGTTGGACAGACGACCCCACTCTTTTTAAAGTATAAAGCGGGAAATCTAAATCACGTCATTTGACAATCTGTTTAAAATACATATCTATATTTCGTTTCGTTTTTTATACCTTCGATAGCCCCTACTACACAAAGATCTGACAAGTTGTAGTGCGAGGTCATCTCAGCGGTCATATGAGCGGCTTTTGACCCTATGACGTCAGACATTTGATTAACCAATCAGCGTTGATGTTTCTAGTACGATACCCACAGTTCCGTACATCGCACGCGAAGAACTCGCTGCAAATGACAGTTTCATTGGCTAATCCCTCACTTCAACCGAAACACAGGTTATATAACAACTCTTACAGATCCTAGTGTAGTAAAGACTAGTAAAACGAATTTTTGAACTATAAAAAAAACGAAACGAAATAGGATCTGTGTTTTAATCAGATTGCGTCATGTGAATGTGTTAAACCACTCGACCACTCATTTCTGTCATTGAGTCAACTAGCATGGTTTCGAATCCCCGGTTGTACGTGGCAAGGAGTAGGGTCGCCTGTCCAACCTCGTGGGTTTTCTCCGGGGCCTCCGGTTTCCTCCCACTGCTAAAGACCCCTACATGCAAGCGAATTCTGTAAATAAAATTAAACCATATGTTAGTTCCGAAATGACCTAGTTTGTGTAGAGTGGACGTTAAACCCTATTCTCTCCCTCTCTCTCTCTCTCTCTCTCTCTCTCTCTCTCTCTCTCGACCACCCATTTGTCAAAGATAAAGATAATACTGTAAGTGATGCAAAAATTTTCTTACAAAAATAAATATTTCAATTATTAAAACATAATTTTAAAAAATTAAACAAAAATATAAAGCAGCCAAACCATTAATATAAGAACTTGTTTAAGTGACATTTAGTAATTGAACAGTAACACACTAACACTATTTATAGAATAACAATTACTGGTTTATTAACATGCAACGTTTCGACGATGATGTCATCATTTGCTTGATAAAGACGAGCGTATCATCGTCGAAACGTTGCATGTTAATAAACCAGTAATTGTTATTCCATAAATAGTGTTAGTGTATTAATATAAGAATTACTCGCCTATAATACAACTTTCATTTTCACAAAAAAAAAACAGTTAAATAAACAAATCAAATAAATTAATCAATCAATCAATTATAATTTACAAAGTTTGATTTTTTTCTCTCTGAAGACAAGTCTCGAACAATGGTTGTTTTTCTCTCAAGTCTCGAACAATAGGTGTTGTTTTTCTGTCGGTAGTATTGTCTACCTGTTCAGGTGTTGTATACCTGTTCAGGTGTTGTATACCTGCTCAGGTGTTGTTTACCTGTTCAGGTGTTGTGTACCTGTTCAGGTGTTTAATGCTCGTACCACGGAGACAGATCAATTTTTGGAAACCTGCTACAGTCAACTTTAAGATTTCTACAAAATACAAATAAACATATATTTATAACCTCGGATAATGTTCATCTACTAATTATATTATCACAATTACTGTCTGAGTAAAGAAATGAAATGGACGTCCTACTCTTCAGCTACGACTGGGCTAATGAAGGAAATTTTGCCCGGGCAGCGGAAATATGGCCTACTGTTATATCGAATTATGACTGCCAAGGGATCTTTAACGTACACGTCCATGTATACACGGGGCCTCGGTTTTTCGTACCACACAAACGACTAGACTGCTGTCCTTGTCAGGCCCTCGGTCCTGCACCACTGACAAGGGGAAAACCATGCTGGAAAAACCCGATAAACTTTCTCGGCCAATGCAGGAATCGAACACGCGACCTCCAGGCTAGTGAGCCAGCGTCTTACCCACTTAGCCACTGTGGCTCCTAAATTGGTCAAACATACATTTATAACCACAGATAATATTTATCTATTGACGATATTATAAGAATTATCGTCTCGTCTCAACATAATATTTTGGTTATTATGGGACTAACACGCGGTTATATTTTTCTGTGGTCTCGTGTGAAATACTAGGGAGGAATTACCTTATTTTACGTCCTACTCTAACGACTTAGACTTTCTTTTACGTCCTACCCAAACGACTTGACCTTCTTTTACGTCCACCCTTATACATACACCGGTCCTTTGCGGAAACTCGTGGGAACCCTGATCGATTCTTCGTATCATCCAAAGGACTAGACACCATATGATCAATCCTCCCGGTGGAACCCCATGGAAACAGGTTCGGGTTTCGCCCTACCCTAACGACTAGACACAATTTCTTGAGCACTCGGAAACCTAGGTCAGTTTTTCGTACCATCCAAAGGACTAGACACCATATCATGGTCAGTCCTCCCGGCGCCACCCCATGGGAACCTGTTCAGTTTTCGTCCCACCCTAGAAATAATGCCATTGTCAGTCCCCCAGGCGCTATCCTGATTGCAATTTAGCGTTGATAAAGTCTGATATTTTTCAGAACAATGCAAATGACGCTCATGGGCTAAAGAAAGGCCTGCAATAGACAGATTTAGCTCTTGCATAATGTATGTTTAATTAGACATAAATTAACATATCCAGACCAAAATCAACTTTCGATGCCATCGTAAGTCTGTGATATTTAGCGGATTGGAATCCATTTTGTGAAGGATGATTAAACGTAAAAATGAGCCATCTAGACATTGTTTTTTATCGTACAGATTTTAGTAATGATGATCGAGGCTAGCCTGAAATTCAAAATCTAATATCTCAGTTCATCGTTGAGCAATTCGACTGAAATTTTTTAGCAAATTCGCTTTACGTTATCTAGTTTTTAACTATTATACGAGAACTGCCAGCTCTTTATCTAATCTTCTATAATATAGACTTACCCTGCTCGGACGACTTTGAATGGATTCCTCTGAACACTCTTCAAACCAAAACCACCTTGACATACAAGCTGTGACAAAGTAACACGTCCGATAGATCGCCGTTGAGCTGTAAGAACAAGGAGATTACGAGTTTTAACTTATATATGTACATGTATGTAACATGTGTTAGGGAATATAATATATCGATATAGAAATAAAGCCCTGTTTTTCTGCAATCTGTTTAAAACACAGATCCTATTTCGTTTCGTTTTTTTTTATAGTACAAAATTTCGTTTTACTTGTCTTCACTACACTAAGATCTGAAAGAGTTGTTCATTTTTTATTTTCACTGTGACATTCATTTTTTATTTTCATTTTCATTTTTATTTTCATTTTTTATTTGAATTTGATTTCACTGGTTTGTACATTGTTTTCTCTGCCTGTGTTTAACTGGACAGTTTTCCCCGACATTTGACGATTTGCAATGACACTATGTTTTAGATCCGGCTATATATTTTGTATATTTGACTCACCAGCACTGAATCCACGCCGCCTGTCTCTAGTTTCATACCAAAAACTGTCTCCAAATTTCAAATCTCGGAATTGTCTGGCCATAAGACAGGAGAAGAGAGGACCAAGTGTAGACCCCGGTTCACTTAGCTCTACCATACCCCCAGCAAAAACATCAATATCATTGACGTGCCTGTAAAATAATTATACATTTCAAACAACAACTCCATAGTTACTTTAACAAATCATCAGGAACGACAACCCTTTATATATTCGATGGTTTCAGACCAATATTGACGTGGGGGGGGGGGGGTCAGTTCGATGTTTTGCTAGGCCTGATGACCTGTTGAAAGGGATCTATAGAAAATGATATCAAAATCATGAAAATTCACCAAAATCATTAATAGTCACCAAAATCATGAATATTAAAAATCATGAATATTCACCAAAATCACGAATATTCATCAAAATCATGAACATTCACCAAAATCTGGCCGAAAATGGAAATTCAAACACTCTTCTTCGAATCTAGACCAAAAGATCAACACAAATGCCATTCAAAGGAGGCGGGGGGGTGGGGAGAGGGGAAAGAGAGAATTGCTCACAGGTTCGAACAGTCATATTTTCCCTGTTGGGGGTGGGGTGCGCCAGAAAAAATTGCTCACTAAGTCTTAGAAAATCCTTTTTTTTAATACCAGTTAGGTCAACAAATAATTATGTACTTTTTAAATGTCCCAGTTACATATTGATTTGTAGGCCTTATTTTGGTTTCACTGAATGTGTAAAATTCAATGATTTTCCCGAACAGACCGACCCACTGGGCAAAATAACCGGTCCATTTGCCTATCTGGACTAAGCTCAACGGGGAGATGTTGACCTTTCCACCCCCACCCCCTGTTGTGCGCCCCTGGCTGTATACACAATATTCCGTGGTATAGCGAGATAAGGGAAGTAACTCTTCTCCCTCGGGAAGCCGATGGCGATATCACAAACAAGTTGTATTATTCTTATTATCTGTGGGAGGAACAGGAATAAACCCACGAGGCTGAGAAGTCGCCCCGATCTCCAAGTCGCAAACGCTGACACCAGGAATCGAAACCACGACCATTCCACCACCACCACTACCCTGGGGAAGCAATTACTATTTTGGTGATTTCTACTTACTCGTAGACTTTTGCGAGGAAAGGTCCGCCATTACCAAAAACCGGAGATGAGAAGGATGTGACTCTAGGCAGACGACAGAATCGCCGGAACCAGTTGTACGGTGGTAAACCATGATCTCGACCTCTCTGAATATTGAAAGCAGCCAAATCAAAACTTCCTGCAGCCGTTTCAAACAGATGATCCGTGATTTCCTCCGTCAAGAAACGATCCCGCAGTTCCGCCGGATTAGAGACCAGATTCTCCACCAGGGATGTCAAGCTGGTGAAGATGAACTCTGGGTTGTTGAAGAGCTGTCGTGACAAGACCTGTTTGCCGTCGATTACCAAGAAATTAGGAATAAGAGAGTGACCATATCTAAACACTGCCGTGGCGAAAACATTCGCTATGCTTGGGTCTCTTGTGATATCGTATTTAAAGTTTCCTTCATCCAGGTCGAATTTCTTAATGGTCGATTCCGACAATACTTCGGGGACAAATTCTAAATAAGTAATTCTCTGAAAAAAAAACCGAAAACCAAAATAAAATCAAAATTATAAATCAAGTTCCTTGTTACGCAAGACAACCCAGTCGAACAATCTATGGCAAGTCCTAGTACTGAATAACGTCCACGTAAAATGAGTATAACCCGAACCTGAATGTCAATATTACCTACAACAGGTAAATTTCAACATTAGTAATTTCTGCCATTCTCCGTGGGTGGTCGTAACTTTCCTTAAATAAACAATCTGTGACGTCATTTTAGTCCTTTTGCTCATATTCTAGTCTATATTTCTATGTGCAGAAGGACTACAATGACGTCATGGATTGCTTATGGATGGAAAGTTACGACTACCCACGGAGAACGGCGGAAATTACTAATGTTGAAATTTACCTGTCTAATGCAGGTAATATTGACATTCAGGTTCGGGTTATAGTTCTGGAAAGGATATGTTGACATAATTACTTGCATTATTTTTAAAAAAAAATGATGCTTTTCCGGTGACCTTTAAGGTTCGTTTACTCACCTGCATAATGGCGCTGATAATTTTTCTGGTTTCCTGAAATAATCTTTCTCCATTCCACTTGGCATTATGTTGGGTTAGATCTTCTACAATGTAGTTATGGATTCTCACAAAGAGCGTGTGTAAAGCCGTCAAACCCGGGAACACGTGCACTCGTTCATCACCTGTAATAGCATAAACAACTTTCTTTCAAATGGAATGAAAACAATCGTTTTAATGTCTAACTGTCAAGGGTTCTTTTATGTTATCCATTGTCAGTACATCCCCCAGCACCACTGACAAAAGGGGGACAACTCTCTCGGTCAACATCGGGATTGAATACGGGACCGACAAGTTAGCGATTCAACATCCTACTCACGAGTCACTGTTACAATAAACATAATGATAATATAGTAATAACACAACTCGGGATTATTCGGTACATTGCGGTACTTACTGTACTTCCGGTAAGGCTATTACGAAGTGTAGATATCAACACAAATACCTGAAATTTTTCGAATTTGAAAAATGTCCCCTAAATAAATAGTTCCGGACAAGAAGTTCCTTGGTTTTCTTATAGTCCACTTTTATTGATTAACGGGACGGCAATATGGCGGAATGAGGGAATCGCCATTTTGAGGGATCATGTGATAGTCTTGACACGCGCATGATAACGTATGCTGTGATTATTGGCATTTACAGAAGGCCGTCGGTCAATCTCTCATCTTCAAATCAAAGGAACGATAATTAGCTAAGATCAGTCTGATTCAAATACAGATCTATATTTCGTTTCGTTTTTTTTTATACTTTCGATGGCCTACACTACATGAAGATCTGACTGGTTGTAGTGATAGGTTGCTTCAGAGGTCATACGAGCGGATTTTGACCCTATGACGTCAGATATTTGCTTAACTAATCAGCATTGATGTTACTAGTGGATTACCCACATTTCCGTGCAAAACACACCTAAAGCTCGCCGTAACAGACCGTTTAAATGGCTAATCCCTCACACCATCCAGAACACGTCAATGATAATAACTCTTCCAGATCCTAGTGTAGTAAGGACAAGTAAAATGAAATTTTGAACTATAAAAAACGAAACGAAATTGGGTCTGTGTTTTAATCAGACTGAGCTAAGAAAGACAACTCACCAGCATCGAAACAGAATGGAGCATTAGGTCCTCGTATACAATCTTCATCTCTACCTCGTGGTAATAAATCACCAGCCGATGTCTTCATACGTCCTGTTAAATATCAAACAGACCACTGTTTACATGTGAACTGGGCGGATCATGTATATTAAATATCAAACAGACCACTGTTTACATGTCGTGTGAACTGGGCGGAACATGTATATTCGTTCAGTAATATGTTAAAGATGCATTATGTAAGAGCTAAATCTGCCCATTGCAGATATCTCGGGTCTTAAGGGTTTAACTCCGTTTTAAAAGTGAGAGCTAGAACAGATATTATCCTTACCATTAACTCTAAGTGAGAGCTAGAATAGATATTATCCTTACCATTAACTCTAAGTGAGAGCTAGAACAGATATTATCCTTACCATTAACTCTAAGTGAGAGCTAGAACAGATATTATCGTTACAGTTAATTCCTCGTGAGAGCAAGAACAGTTATTATCCTTACCATTAACTCCACGTGAGAGCTAGAACAGATATTATCCTTACCGCGAACTCCACGTGAGAGCTAGAAGAGATATTATCCTTACCGTTAACTCCTCGTAGACGATCCTGTGTTTCCTGGTCACTGCCATAAACATTGGAAGCATCCACAAAAGCTGTCAATAAATTCTGTTGTTCTCGTGGATTGCGTCGAGCTAAAATCAAATTGTAAAATTAACACACCAACTCGGTTTCTACACATTCAATGGGCGTACACAAAAAAGAAATGATGTATCATTATTTCAATAACCAGGTGCTGGGTCCAGGTCGGTGGTCGACGTTTGACGATATTCCCAGTTTTGGGACTGAACTCCTAGCTTGCATAACTGATTGATCAACAACGAGAACCATAAGATCCACCAGCTATCCGATCCAATGCCCCAGATACCCGAACAAGTCTATGACTGCCCGTTTCATCGGCACAACCCATTTGATACCTAGATTACTCAACCAATCTTATACCCAGATTACCCAACCCATCTTATACCCAGATTACCCAACCCATCTTATACCCAGATTACCCAACCCATCTTATACCCAGATTACCCAACCAATCTTATACCCAGATTACTCAACCCATCTTATACCCCGATTACTCAACCCATCTTATGCTCAGATTACTCAACCCATCTTATACCCAGATTACTCAACCCATCTTATACCCAGATTACTCAACCCATCTTATACCCAGATTACTCAACCCATCTTATACCCAGATTACTCAACCCATCTTATACCCAGATTACTCAACTCATGGAATAACTTACTAAAGTTAACATCAATGGCTCGTGATCGAACCAACTCCAGACATGTTTGTGTGAAAAATCGATCTGGTACAGGCGTCTGGGGAATCTGTATGGGGAAACAGTCGTCCGTGCTGAAACAACAGATCACATTACATTATAGATCTCCATTAAAGACACAGAGTTTAATGAAGAGTTGGTCATTCTTGCTATAATAATTCGAAAATAGATGATAAAAAAAGAAAATATTGAAAATTTCATTCGAATTACTTCATTCTCTGCCAAGTTATCATTGTTTGTAGTTTTGACAAGTATAATCGGGACTTTTCAAATGGCGAACCGTTTTAATCTAGTTAAAATCTCGAGTATCCGATGACATCTAGAGTCGATTATGGTCTTGTTTTATTAATAAATGTCTTATTAATAGTTTATATAACATTTCGGGCCTAAATAAAGACCTGCAATAGGCGGATTTAGCTCTTGTATAATGTATGTTTAAGTTAAAGGATGGGATTTAAGGTTATACATTATGTATGTAACATGCATTGATGAATTATATAAATTGAAATGAAATGGGGTTTAACGTCCTACTTTTCTGCACCGACTGGGGTAATAAAGGCAGATATACACCATACAGTATGCTTTGAGAGAATTTGTTTTATCTGAACAACGGTGCTACTTGAATTCCACCTTTATTTTGTCACGCACATGTATGATTTTGGACTGATTTGTGTGTGTTTGTTTGTGTTTGTAGTATCTTTAGACTGTTTGAGTGTGTCCATCCTGTAAATGTTATAACTTATGATACTTACCCTCTAAAGATTGTAGAGTCACTGGCGGCTTGGTCACAACAGGTTCTCGGCGATTCGGCTAATTAAATAATAATATAATATAATATAATATAATATAATATAATATAATATAATATAATATTATATTGCATGGTTAAGTGGGTAACACGCTGGCTCGCTAGTCTGGACGTCGCGTGTTCGATCCCTGCATTTACCGAGATATTTCATCGTGATTTTCCGTCGTGGTTTCCCCTTGTCAGTCGTGCAGCACGGAGGGCCTAACAAGGACAGCTAGTGTGTAGTCGTTCGGATGGGACGAAAAATCGTGTATACATTGGCGTACACGTAAATAATTCCTTGGCAGTTAGAATTCGATATAAGAAGAGACCATTGTGGCGCTGGCCGGGCAAAATTGTGCTCATAGCACACTGTATGGCGTATGCCCGTCTATTGTGTACACAGGACCTCGGTTTTTCGTCCCATCCGAATGACTATACGTTGTCCCCTGTCTTGCACCACTGAAAAGGGGGAACCACGCCGGAAAATTACGATGAGCTTTTTCGGCCAACACAGAGATCAAACGCGGAACCTCTAGGTTAGGGTAGCCTTTCCTTACTCACTGGCGGGGTTGGATGGCTGAATTACTGTATCATAATGTCTGTCATTGAGTCAACTGGTGTGGTTTCGATTCCCCGGTTGTTCGTGACAAGGAGTCTGATCTCCTGTCCAATGTCGTGGGTTTTCTCCGTGTCCTCCTCCCACTGCTAAAGACCCCCTACGAGCAAGCGAATTATTGAAATCAAATTGAACCATATATGTTAGTCCCGAAATGTTTGTGTCGAGTGGACGTTAAACTCTCTCTCTCTCTCTCTTTCTCTCTCTCTTTCTGTCTTTCTGTCTGTCTGTCTCTCTCTCTCTCTCTTGTGTCAGGAATCGTGTCTCCCTGTATGAGTTAAGAAGTATAAAGATATCAGAGTGTGGATACACTTACGTTGTTCTACAGCCGCAGCAGTAAAATCATGATCTAAGAATTGTCCCCACTGCATGCGCATGACTGTACCAATTGATTGTGTCTTGACTTCCGGGTGTACGACGGTACTGACAGTCCTAGCACTTGGTAATAATCTTCTGGAACACCACCTTCTTCCGACTCTTCGACACCGTCCAAATATTCTTGGTGAACCCTTTCCTATTAATAACAAATCAATTTGTTGACATTTTTGCAAGAAAAATGGTAGATATGCATGCTATCAATACAATACATATCTCAAAGATTCAGAGAGAGAAAGAGAAATGGGGTTTAACGTCCTCTCGACACAAACTAGGTCATTCCGGAACAAATATATGGTTTAATTTGTTTTCAATAATTCGCTTGCTCTTAGGGAATCTTTAGCAGTGGGAGGAAACTAGGAAATCCTAACCACGCCAGTTGATTCAATGACAGACTTTAGCGCGAACGTGCTAACCATTCGGCCATCCAACACCCCCTCAAGGATCCGGGTCCGATCTCAACAGAGATAGTTAATAGTTATTTATAATACATAAAGGTGCATTATGAGTTGACCATTCTTGTTACCAGGGTTCCAATATAGGCCATAGAAGAATCAATATATTGAAAATTTAATTCTAATTACTTTATTCAGAGCCAAGTCGCGAGTGTTGGAAGATATAGAGCAGATCTTTCATTAACTTGGCAGCGCTGGTGGATAATCGATAGTTAATGACCCATGCATAAGGAACAAACCACGATAGTTAATGTATATAAGGAATAAACCACGATAGTTAATGACCCATGTATAAAGAACAAAACTACGATAGTTAATGACCCATGTATAAAGAACAAAACACGATAGTTAATGACGCATGTATAAAGAACAAAACACGATAGTTAATGACCCATGTATAAGGAACAAATCACGATAGTTAATGACCCATATATAAGTAACAAACCCCGATAGTTGATAGTTATTTATAATACTTACTATCATTGTAGTTTGAGCGAACAAATCGTTTAAATCGTTCAAATGATTGTCCTAGGGACGGTCTGCGAATATTATTACAGAAACCATCAGCTGTACGGAATAAACGACCAGTGTTGGGACATGGAGATCCAGCTTGTGATGTAAATCTTTGGCTACAAAAAATAGTAATGTCAGTTTAATGATTTGATTCCATCAAACGATGGCGGAGAGGGATTTACTAATGGTTTGTCTCCATGTTAGACGAGAAGCGAATTCGTCACGACCCTGGCCAGTCTGGTGGAGAGTCTCATGTGTGTAAAGCCATCTTTGGTAAACCCAGACACATACCCAGGCATTAACACATTCCATTGCCCCGTAACATTAAAAACATATAATCTTGAATATAAGAATATTAATTAAATAGCAGGGTTAATTTGTGTAAATTTGATGATTTCTAAGCTGATTATTTTTCCATATTCAAATTAATCCATTCAAAAATTGATTTATTTTGAGGATTTGTTAAAGAACTATTTAGAGAAGAATAGAGTAGGCTAAACGACGCTGTCCGGGCAAAATGTACTTGAGTATTAGAATTAATCACACAAAATATGTGCAACAGAAATATCTCTGCATTGGTGATGGAAGGAGGGCTTGACAAGGAGAACTGTCTAGTCGTTCGGATAGGACGAAAAACCGAGGCCCTGTGTATACATTGCCGTACACGTAAAAGATCCCTTGGCAATTGGAATTCAATATAAGAGTAGGGCATAGTGCCGCTGCCCGGGCAAAATTTCCCTCATAACCCAATGTAAGGCGTATGCGCGTCTTCATTAGCACAGTCGGAGCAGAACAGTAAGACGTTAAACCTTATTTTATTTCATTTTATTAAATATCTTACCGTATTTCGGGCCGTGTAGGGAGTTTGTAGAGATTCGCCCTTCTAGAATATTTGTTATTCATTTTAGAAAGCTGAGCGGCACACATAGTTATTGACGTGACAAACGTTTTGGGCGAGCCTGAAAAAGACAATAAAAGGATTAAATTAAATGAAAGACCACGTAAGATCAAAAATCTAAATTGCATCTATGTATAGCCCATGGTTACTATATCAACTTTACGGCAAGTTCACACCAATCTGATTAAAATTAAGTCCGCTTTTAATGTTTAAGTATCCGACACGCCAAAACGCTTTTCGATTTGTCAATTACGACCTTAATCCGGTTGATTGGCTGGTGACGTCACAGGCACTACACATAGTATATACATTATTTATACAATATCTCACTGTATGTACAATATAGCACTATCAATACACACGGCAACTGGACAAGCGTCTATTGACGGTCCAATTACCACGTGACTGGTCTAATCATAATCACCGAATTATCGTCTTTCATTGGTATAGATTAGACATTTGTGATTGGAATATTTTAGAGTGAATTTGAAATGCCGTATCATGCCGTAGATCAATTTAAGCTGCCTTTGTTTAAATAGGTCACGTGTTAAATGAAGATGACTCAAGAAATTAGCGCATTTACCGGTAATTTGGATAACCCCGTAATACTTGATATCCCAAACTTAAGTACCGAAATACCGAAATACAAATGGTGCCAGTCATTTGTCGATATATTCATTATTCGCTATATATAATAATAATAACCATTTCTATACATAAAGAACAACTAGAGTGAATATGGAATTTTCCGATGACTATGCAAAACATGTACAATAGATCGCACTCATTTCTCTGCCAATCAACGCTTGGTATCTTATTATCATGTACCGTTCCATGTACTACGGGTGTAGTAAATGAGGTTAAACTTCGCCGCGAAAATTGCACGGGATCATTCGTGGAGTTCCTGGTGCCGTTTGGTGAGTAATTAAACTGTCAATGCAATTGTAAAATACTTTTATTATAAAGAAGATAACCGATGTTAGACATTATAACCTAATCGTATCACTATCTAAAACGTTAATCCATCCATCAATTAAATGTTGTTTAAACCCCAATCAACAAATAATACGAGGCTACTTGATTACAAAAACACCGGTGAGCAATAATTATTGGGTATAAAGTAATTTTAAAAAAACTTATTAGTAAAACTTAATTATTTTATACCATTAATATGTGTGTGTACGATTCTACCATTAGTTCATTTGTGGGTACTACGCACACATTCCACCTAGAGTGATGTCTTTGATCTGGCCGGCGTAATAAAGATAATTACCTAATCAGCATTCTTAATCCCACTAACAATCACGGCTAACACCGAGATGTAAATTAAATAATGACCCCCAAGTCTGTATAAGTTTAGTCGCATTGATTAATTAATGACAGATATTAACGACACTACTTGTCATATTATTATCAATACACAAAGATAGTTAGATGACACTTCTCAATCTGTCTGTTATTCCATTTAGATGGTTACCCTCAAAATTTATTTGTACTGTATATTGAGATATTTTTTCGCATTTCATTTTTACGGTCTATTTCAGAGTAATGAAGTCAAATCCGTCGTACGATGATAACGGATCGTCATTTACAAATCGCTTTTCAATCATGTTTGACTTTTATGATACAATTTGCATGACCACATCTTTTTAACACTGTACTTTTTTACTCGCGGAAATTAGAACCACAATACTCTTTTGACGAAAATGTATCTCTAATCAATTGGACTGTACACGATGTTAGAGGGTAGTAAAATTCCTGTCATGAGAAACAAATTCTAAATTGAATCATAAATTAAAATGAATTACAAAACAAATTATTCCGTAGTCAATTGTTTTATTTAATTAAGGAACTAAGGGGGATTAAAGAACCAGTCAGGCGTTAATGAGTACACACGCCGGTTGTATATAGGTAATTAAGGAATAAACATTCCGAATATGCATTCGGTCACTGTGACGTCACTGGCGTCTGAGGGGATTAAGAGTGTTTTCGATAATTGGCAAAGTCGTTTTTACGGGAGGTCTATTTTTACGACTTTGAGTGAAGATAACTGAATTAATTTCAATGAGATTGGTGTGAACTTGCCGTAAAGTTGATATAGTAACCATTGGCTACACATATCCAAAAGTTTCCAAGCCCATATCTTATGTGCACTTTAAATTAAATTAAATTAAATTAAATTAAATTAAATTAAATTAAATTAAATTAAATTATTAAATTAAATTAAATTAAATTAAATTAAATTAAATTAAATTAAATTAAATTAAATTAAATTAATAAAATAAAATAAAATAACATAAAATAAAATAAAATAATAAAATAAAATAAATAAAATAAAATAAAATAAAATAAAATAAAATAAAATAAAATAAAATAAAATAAAATAAATTAAATTAAATTAAATTAAAGGAGTAGGGTCGCCTGTCCAACCTCGTGGGTTTTCTCCGGGTCCTACGGTTTCCTCCCACTGCTAAAGACCCCTACGCGCACGCGAATTATTGAAATAGAATTAAACCATATCTTAGTCCCGAAATGACCTAGTTTGTGTCGAGTGGACGTTAAACCCATTTCTCTCTCCCTCTCTCATAACCCCGTGAACAAAAAACTTTGACTCATTAAGCTGAAGTCGCCGGGTTCGATGTAGCGTAAATTGTTTATTATCGTAGCAACGACACTGGACATTTTTAAATCTCGCGAGCGTTCTAATCCATTTAAACCCCTGCCATCCGATGTGCTAGAGAGTTGATTATACACTTGTCATGTGAATCAAGGTTTAAATAATAATTTATATAACTTTTGAAGTCAAACTAAAGACATCTAATAGGCAGATTTAGTGCTTATATAATCCATTTTCAGGAATGTAATGTTGTTTAATGGCACGTCAGCACCAACAGAGATATATTGTACCAGGGTATTGGTTTAACGGTAAACTATAAGTTTTGATAATATTAATGAATACTAACTTGATTCAGGATCTTGTGCCGACACCAATACCATATACATCAGAAGGGTAATCCCCCATAAAATCACACTCCCTATCCTCATGTCGATCTCAGTAGGCTTTCTGTTGAGACAAAAATCAGCAATTACCCAATACTACCCAACACAATCCAATAATACCCAACCCTACCCAATACCGCGAATTAACTCATTTTTGTTTATATATTTGAAGTATTCTGTTAGTTTTTCACAATAATGAGGTAGCATGTGGTAGTATTTGTAGTATTTCAGTATTATTGCGTAGTATTGGGTGGTATTGGGTAGTATTAGGTAGTAAAGGGTAAATCGCCTCTGTGAATATTCTCTTTACACGAAAGAATGATAGCAATTTTATAGTAGAAAAAATCAATAAAGAACTAAATAATCAAAAAAATGAATGAACTAAACCAATAAAATATATAAATAAATAGAAAGATAAATAAATAAATAAAATAAATAAATAAATAAATAAATAAATAAATAAATAAATAAATAAATAAATAAATAAATAAATAAATAAATAAATAAATAAATAAATAAAATGGTTTTAAAAAGTAAGTGCACAAAATTAGCTGAACTGATCATATATCGAAATATAAGCCGTACATAGCTTACCGTTTTATGTAGGGTTAGAAGCTATATGTCTTCAAGTCGTTAGTCTATTCTACGTCCCCAAGTCGTTTGTTGAACTGGTGAAAGAGCTGATATATTTATACAAGATTGCTTATGATGAGTCTAATAGATATAGAGGGGAGAGTTCCGTTTCATTAATTATAGCTTTTTACATCATCGTCATTAAGGATGTCCTTGTAAAGTTGAAGATCAGACAGATATAGGCTGTGTAGTCATGTCGTTCAATATACAGACGTCTTATTATACAAGGGGCGGAGAGGCGGATTCACATGACCAATGAGAATATAAGTAGATGCTTTCTTGAGATATATAAACGGAAATGACTACTTCAATCATTTAGAGACTAATAAAGATTCTACTATGATCACTGATAGGGAGGATAATTATTGTCTATTTACTTTTAGTATGTCATGTTTCCCAATTAAACGAGACATTATTTTTCATTTGACTACACTTCAGGAACCATGGCGTGCGCTTTGTATCATACGGTCTGTCATTGAGTCAACTGGCGTGGTTTCGAATCCCCGGTTGTACGTGATAAGGAGTAGGGTCACCTGTCCAACCTCGTGGGTTTTCTCCAGGTCCTCCGGTTTCCTCCCACTGCTAAAGACCCCTACGCGCAAGCAAATTATGTAAATAAAATTAAACCATATGTTAGTCCCGAAATGACCTAGTTATTAAAAAAACATATGTTAGTCCCGAAATGACATAGTTTGTATCGAGTGGATGTTACCCCCCTCTCGTAGCGCCGCTGTCTCCGGTAAATTTCGCTATGGTGTATGCCGTCTTCATTGGCTCTGTTGGAGCAGGAAAGTAGGATGCTAAACCCAATTTACCCCACAGCCCCCCCCCCACACACACACACAAAATACTGAAGTTTTCATGGCAGTTATTAAGATCCGCCGCTCATTAAAGTCGTGGGATCGGTTGCTCAAAAACTAAGTAATTTTAACGCTCCGTTAGACTCTAAGGGATCGTTATCTTGCTAACGTGCCGCACGTTTGTTAACGGTCCGTTAAATTTCTTATGCTGGAAATGGGGTGTTCTCACTTTCCCAGCAGCTATTGTTTTCCAGGTAAACTCATTGGACCAGTACTAATTAGGGTAACAATGGTGTTAAAACTATAGTCTTTTTCATATCAATATTAACCACTTTACATAAAAGTTATTTTATTAACAAATTTAGCATGTACATATATATTTTTCATATCAATATTAACTACTTTACATACAAGTTATTTTATTAACAAATTTAGTATTTAACCGATTCTTTCATTGCTGATAAAAACATGTCAACTTTTAATTTGGTTGGATCAGCTTGAGGGCATTCACGAACAGTTCGCCTCCAGTGAATGATGGCTCCTCTTCTTGTCTTAACACTAAACTTATAATTATCATAAACAAGGCTTCGAGTACCTCTCGAGTTTGGAATGAATCTAACGTTTACCTGTGCATTAGCCATTTTGGAATGACATACAATTTGAACTTTCAACTATTTAATAAACTTTTATCATAAACAGTGTTCATCGTAATTAAGTATAAAATTAAACTGACATATGAACGAAAAATCAGACAGTGATTTATAGTTCACACATGTCATAGGTTAAATTGAACTGTTTATGCAATAATTTAAAACAGAGTATAACACACTAATCTATAACTAATCCCTAATCCGCTTAATTAGTAGGGTTAATCTGCTGGGAAAGTGAGAACAAACCGCTGGAAAGTCAGTTTCATTATCCGTTAGCGAACAGACTGATTAAAGTTAATCCAAGAGAAGACTGTTTATTGGTTTCAAATTCAATGTATATGTATGAAGTTAGTATTAACAAGAAACTGAAGACAGTAGGACAACTGTGCAATCTGTTCAGAAAACCGAATTTACTATAGAAAACACTATAAAAATATATAGAATACTTTATTTTTTCCTTTAGAAATCTTAACCTAAATCTGTAAGAATAGAATAATTACGGCGTTTGCACTATAAAAACTGTAGAATATTTGGGGCCATTATTTCCTACAGGCCCCCAAAACTCTGTAGAATACTATAGTATTTCATCCTATAGAAAATGGAATAGCACCCCCCCCCCCCCCGCCCCATCGTCCAACCATCCAGAATATTCTATAGAAAATTACACGAGTAATCTATGACTCTTTGCTAGGATATACTACGAGTGACAACTGACTAATGGCAGATAACGGATCCCAACACCTTAGTTATTTATATCGGGGGTTGGATGGCTGAATGTTTAGCGTGCGCGCTGTATCATAAAGTCTGTCATTGAGTCGACTGGCGTGGTTTCGATTCCCCGGTTGTACGTGACAAGGAGTAGGGTCGCCTGTTCAACCCCGTGGGTTTTCTCCGGGTCCTCCGGTTTCCTCCCACTGCTAAAGACCCTTACGCGCAAGCGAATTATTGAAATAAAATTGAACCATGTGTTAGTCCCGAAATGACCTAGTTTGTGTCGAGTTGACGTTAAACCCCATCTTTCTCTCTCTCTCTCTTGTTAAATATAACAGCAAGTTAACTATCCATTAACTCCATATTACCCAGTCATTATAAGTTAAAGGCTCAATACCACTCTTGTTGTAACTGAATAATATGTCCCAATCTTTATTCTAGTCAACAAATTGTACTATTTTACAATATTTCAATTAATTGGTGATACAAATTTCATCTTAACACACCTAATTTAAAAAATTGGAAAAATTCAACTAAATGATTTGAAAAGCCTGACGTAAAGCTTTTCAAATGTGACTTGGATTTAAAAATATTTTTGAATATTTAGTACACATCTAGTACTTAGAGTAAGGCTATTTTTTATTTTCTGGAGCTGTCAAGCCAGCAAGAGTGTTATTATCCCTTTAACAGAGCTTTGAACAACCGGCCCTTGTACATGACGTGGTTATACGGTTTAATACAGATATAAAAATAACTCTATTGTTCGTTGTATAATATCTATCTATTTATAGGGGTGATATACACACCGTCAATTGATGATATATAATTAATAATAATACAGGACTTTATTTATATTCTCGTTTTCCTGTGAGAATACTAAACTAATTGTAGTGGTGATAAACTCCTATTATTATGTCTGTACGAAATGGTACGCGCGATCAATTAAATTTGTTTTAATCACATTTTGCTATATCTCTTACGTATCGAACACACCTTCAATGAAATGAAATGGGGTTTAACGGCTTAATTTTCTGCAAGACTGGGCACACGCCATGCAGTATGCAATGAGTGAATTCCAACTGCCAAAGCATCTGTTACCTGCACGACAACGTGCGTATGGGACCTCGAAATCTAAAACGTCGGCCAGTCCATTTGCAGACACTATTTTTATGCGATGAAATGAAATGGGGTTTACATAGAGGTAGGATTTGATGTACCGTCTATTTCTCAGGCTCAAACTTGAGAGAATTAGACCATATATTATAGAAATATGATTGTATAATTGTAACGTGAATCACTTGTGGTCTATGTTTAGAATATTATAATACTAATACCTCCCGTCAGACAGGGGTGATGTCCTTTATACTGCGCTGCTACGGCGCCGGAAAATGGTCTCAAAGGGCGTCAAGATCGCTATAAGCGTGGTAAAAGCATTGTCGAAACGCTAAAAATCGTGCCGTGGTCTCCATGGTCGCCAATGATCGTCGAGTCATGGCGTTTGTTTTGAGCTGTCCGGGTAAATTTCCCTCATAACACACTGTATGGCGTATGACCGTCTTCATATAGCCCAGTCGGAGCAGAACAGTAAGACGTTAAACCGCTAAACCCCTTTTCATTTTATTTGAGTAATATTAGAGAGAGAGAGAGAGAAATGGGGTTTAACGTCCACTCGACACAAACTAGGTCATTTCGGGACTAATATATGGTTTAATTTTATTTCAATATTTCGCTTGCGCGTAGCGGTCTTTAGCAGAGGGGGGGGGGGCAACCGGAGGACCCGGAGAAAACCCACGAGGTTGGACAGGCGACCCTACTCCTTGTCACGTACAACCGAGGATTCGAAACCACGCCAGTTGACTCAATGACAGGTCTTATGATAAAGCACGCACGTGCTAACCATTCGGTCATCCAAACCCCCCAGTAATATTATAGCTAGCAGTTAAATGTTTCGGTGTTATTTGAGTAATATTATAGCTAGCAGTTAAAATGTTTAGGTGCTATTTGAGTAATATTATAGCTAGCAGTTAAATGTTTCGGTGTTATTTGAGTAATATTATAGCTAGCAGTTAAATGTTTCGGTGCTATTTGAGTAATATTATAGCTAGCAGTTAAATGTTTCGGTGTTATTTGAGTAATATTATAACATTCTATTAGCTAATAAAATAATAAATGTGTTTAAAGGAGCTAAGTCTCTAACTCAATATCATCCACAGTCTTCGACATGGAAGTTAACCTACCATTTCATTTCATTCTAAATCATTACGTGCTTTGAAGAGACAAGGTCGCCGGCAAAGGTGAACACAAAGCAAGAAAATGACCCCAAAAATTATTTGTTAATTTAAATCAACATTGATGTTGTGATCTTACCGGCAAAAGATGGGCTTCTGATATCCAATATTTTTAAAGGCAACATAAACATTTTACCATTGGTACACGAATCGTGTACCATAATGCGTTTCAGCGCCATTTATAACAATGGACTCGAAACGAGGCTAGACATATTCCACAAGTCATGTCAAACGGTGACATTCTGTTCGTAAATGAAATGAAATGAAATGGTGTTTAACGTCCTACTGTTCTGCTCCTATACTGGGCTAATGAAGACGGGCATACGCCATACAGTGTGCTATGAGGGAAATTTTGCCCGGGCAGCGGCACTATCGCCTACTCTTATATCCCTCCTGTTCGTATCTGGAGAGCATAGGCAATAAATACTATCGGTGTACACTGAAATAACCAGACGCTAGAGATTGCCATTCGATTGAGACTTCTAGTGTACTACGCTAAACATAACTGATTTGAAATTAGAGTAACAAAATAAACGATTGAATGTAAATCAGTTTATATACATGTACATTCATATTACATTATTATTTGCGTTGCGACCCATTTGTGTCAATTTCTAGGTCCCAAATATTAGCGATTTAGCTCCTTTAAATAATATGATTGCTATTTTGAAACTTGTGTCAGATCCTTGTTTAACGCCATCAATTCAGAAAGCAATGAGTGAAAATAAGATTTATTTTAAGAGAATCCCAGTTTCCTTATGTGTTTATAATTAACTATTGAATCACTAGTATATAATTTAAAATGGTAAAAGAATCACGAGCTGTCTATTGTTCAAAATCCGGTTGAATGTAAACATTTCTTCATTCAATGGTTCACAATTGAAATGAAATGGGGTTTAACGTTCTACTGTTCTGCTCCGGCGGGGGTGGTGGTGGGTTGACTGGCCGAATGGTTAGCACGTGCGCGCTGTATCATAAGATTTGTCATTGAGTCAACTGGCGTGGTTTCGAATCCCCGGTTGTACGTGACAAGGAGTAGAGTCGCGGGTTTTCTCCGGGTCCTCCGGTTGCCTCCCTCTACTAAAGACCCCTACGCGCAAGCGAATTATTGAAATGAGAGAGAGAGAGAGAGGTTAACGTCCCACACCGAATAGGTCATTTCGGGACTAACACATGGTACAATTTTATATCAATATTTCGTTTGCGTGCAGGGGGCCTTGGCTGTTGGAGGAAACCGGAGTACCCAGATAAACTCCACGAGGTTGGACAGGCAACGCTACTCTCCTTGTCACCTAGTGGGGGTGGGGGGTGGGGGGTGGGAGGGAGTCACTGACGTAGTGAGTAAACCCACGAGGTTGGACGGGCGACCCTATTGCTTGTCACGTACAAGCGAGCGGGTAATCGAAACCACGCTACTTGACTCGTTTAGGGATTCATCGGGATTTCCCGGCGTGGTGCAAGACGAAGAACATGACCAGGGACATAGGAGAGTTGTTCGGAGGGGACTAAAAATCGGGACTCCGTTTTCACATTGGGAGTTGGAATTTAGATATAATAGCACAATTTCCCTTATAGCAGACTGTATGGTGTACGTCCGTCCTTATTAGCAATCAAATGAAATGAAATGGGGTTTAATGTTCTAATGTCATGTCCCGACTGGGCTAATGAAGGCGGGAATACGCCATACAGTGTGCTATGAGGGAAATTTTACCCTAGGTATTTCGTCCCATCCGATCGACTAGACAGCTGTCCTTGTCAGTGGTGTAGGATGAAGGGTCTGACAAGGGGAAACTACGTCGGAAAATCTCGAAGACCTTTCCCGGCCAACACCGGGATCGAACCCGCAACGTCCAGGTTAGCGAGCCAGCATCCTACTCATTTAGCCACCGTGGCTTCCGTCCTCATTATCCCAGACATTACTCAATTTAATTTCATTTATCATCTACTCTTGAGTCAAATTAGTGGGGCTGGATGGGCCAATGATTAGCGCATGCGCCTTGTTTCATAAACTGGTGTATTTTCGATTCGCCGGTTGTACGTGACAACGAGCAGGGTCGCCTGTCCATCCTCCTGGGTTTTCTGTGGGTCCTCCGATTTCTTCCCACTGCTAAAGACCCCCTACGAGCCAGCGAATTATTGAAATAAAATTGAAAAATATGTTACTCCCGAAATGACCTAGTTTGTCTCCCCTTGAGTCAAATTCAGAAGATATCGTATTCATAGATAGTGTCATTCTGAATTTGCTCCAAAATACTGGCACAGAAATCCGAAAAGAAAATCTGCGCCATTACCTCTCTTTTTGCGAATCCGCCGCTTTATAAAATCAAAATTTCCCCTTTTTTCCATGGATATGTTGTAAAGATCCGGTTAGGCCCCTAGATTCAGTGAATCATCGGCAGTAAATAGTAAACAATATAGAAATTATTTTTATACGCACCCGGATTTTGTGTTTATAATAAAAGATGGGTGTATGAAAATGAACTGACCCAATTTTTCCTGGAACCTAAGACGAGCTAAACAGATCATTAGAATGAAATGAAATGAAATGGGGTTTAACGTTCTACTGTTCTGCTCAGACTGGGCTAATGAAGACGGGCATACAGTGTGCTGTTAGGTAAATTACTCCCGGACATCGGCGCTTTAACCTACTACTCTTATATCGAATTCCAACTGTCAAGGGATCCTTTACGTGCATGCCAATGTGTACACAGGACCTCGGTTGTTCGTCCCATCCGAACGACTAGACAGCTGTCCTTGTCGGCCCTCCTCCCCCGGTTCTGCTCTACTGACAAGGGGAAACCACGCCGGAAAATCTCGAAGGACTTTCTTGGGGTCATTAGAGTGCTCAAATTTAAACAAATTAAAGATGCATGCGCTAAAATTGGCTTGAAATGTTATATAAATTATTATTCAGATATTTATTAACACGACAGCCCTCTAGACCACCGGAAGGCCGAGATTTAAATAGATTTAAACATCAGAGGGATTTATAATTTTAACGATGAAATGGATGATCGGGGCTAAGTCTCTGTTGTCCAGTACCGTTGCTACGATAATGAAAGATCTACGCTACATCTTCAAAGAGTCATTACTTCACGCAGAATAAAATTATTTGAATGACATTTTAACATATTCATTATTCCATTATCTAGTTCTGTACTATTATAACAAGAACAGACAACTCTTTATCTAAATCTTATATAATGTATTTTTTAAAAGACCTAGACCGACAGAAATACATGGATCTTTGGTGTATAATTGTGAAATGGGGAAAACAGCCTAATTAATTTCATCAACCGGACTAATGAGAGAGAGAGAGAGAGAGAGAGAGAGAGAGAGAGTAACGTCCACCCGACAGAAACTAAGTCATTTCGGGACTAACATCTTGTTCAATTTATTTCAATAAATCGCTAGCGCGTAGGGTTCTTTAGCAGTGGGAGGAAACCGGGGGAGCCGGAGAAAACCCACGAAGTTGGACAGGCGACCCTACTCTTTGTGACGTACAAGCGGTGAATCGAAACCACGCCATTTGATTCAGTCACAGACTGGAGTAATGAAGAAGGAAGGACTAAGGGTCATTAGAAACTGTAATTTACACGGAATCTTGCTTTAGCCTTCCTGTCGGCTCTGTAATCCAGGTTCGTACCACTAGGCCATTTAGTTATGCTAGGCTCCCATTGTCCTGCGATGCGTTACGATAGGATTGTTCCCATTAAGTCCGTGATATGGTACGTGCAGATACGTTCCGATACAATCAACACGATTGCTACTACGACTGACCTCAATATATGATAAGATCTGATAGGATCACCACGATCACTCCACGATTAAAACCACGATTTCAATCGTAGCACGAATCGTGATAGTGGCAACCTGGCATTAATAGTGACGGGATGGCTTACTGCGTTTAGAACATCTGATACGACTTCCTGTTTCCGGACTTCACTTAGCTAATATCTTTTATTAGGATTACTGGTGGTACTTGCATCGAAGTTGTATGTTTAGATGTAGAGGGAATTTATTCCACCTGGTTATCTATCATACCCGAGAAATGAAAAACATATTGAAACCTTCTTAGAGAGAAAGAGAGAGAGAGAGAGAGAGAGAGAGAGAGAGAGAGAAATGTGGTTTAACGTCCACTCGACACAAACTAGGTCATTTCGGGACTAACATGTGGTTCAGTTTTATTTCAGTAATTCGCTTCCGCGTAGGGATATTTAGCAGTGGGGGGAAACCGGAGGACCCGGAGAAAACCCACGAGTTTGGACAGGCGACCCTACTCCTTGTCACATAACAACCGGGGAATCGAAACCCGCCAGTTGACTCAATGACAGACTTTATGATACAGCGCGCACGTGCTAACCATTCGGCCATCCAACCCCCCAAACATTCTTAGACTACTTTATATTTTCCGCGAAAATCTGAACTCGTCAATCCGCGACCCAAGCGTGACCCTAGCTCAAAAATGCGAATTACATATAATACTGGTCCCAGAATTCAGTTCGCTTTAAAGGGACAATAACACTCTTGCTGGCTTGACAGCTCCAGAAAATAAAAAATAGTCTTATTCTAAGTACTAGATGTGTTAGTGTCATACCTGTTGTGTAAATTATCCATTAAATCCTATTTTACTTGACCAGAGGGTTCAAAAATATTTTTAAATCCAAGTCACATTTGAAAACCTTTACGTCAGGCTTTTCAAATCATTTAGTTGCATTTTTCCAATTTTTTAAATTAGGTGTGTTAAGATGAAATTTGTATCATCAATTAATTGGAATATTGTAAAATAGTACAATTTGTTGACCAGAATAAAGATTGGGACATATTATTCAGTTACAACAAGAGTGGTATTGAGCCTTTAAATGAGAACTTTTTGTTTCCTTCTTGATCCCAGCCATATCAAATGTTTATCTATATTAGTGACAAGAGACGCTGTATACAAAGATTCACTCGATTAATTAGTATTCGAGTTATTTGCTAATTTTGGTTCCAGTCGAGGTCGTCATGTTATAGACTATTAACACCTCTGATTAATTCTATCTTAATCTATTTTCAAGTAATTGATTCGTTGTTTAACGGTTAGTTCACTAATCCTAATGTACAAGAAAAAAAAATATTCATACTTTTATTATTTTACTATTTTACTGTATACTATTTGATAATTTTACTATTTTACTGTGTACTAATTTTACTATTCTATTTTTTCATTGTTTACTATTTTATAATTTCATTATTCTATAATTTTATTGTTTACAATTCTATAATTTCATTGTTGACTATTTTATAATTTCATTGTTGACTATTTTATAATTTCATTATTTCATTGTTGACTATTTTATAATTTCATTGTTGACTATTTTATAATTTCATTGCTGACTATTTTATAATTTCATTGTTGACTATTTTATAATTTCATTGCTTATTATTCTATAATTTCATTATTATTTTTCTATAATTTCATTGTTTACTATTTTACTTTTTTTTATAATTTTATTGTTGACTATTCTATAATTTCATTGTTGACTATTCTATAATTTCATTGTTTACTATTTTACTTTTTTTTATAATTTTATTGTTGACTATTCTATAATTTCATTGTTGACTATTCTATAATTTCATTGTTTACTATTTCACTTTTTTTTATAATTTTATTGTTTACTATTTGATAATTTTATTGTTGACTATTTTATAATTTCATTGCTTATTCTTCTATAATTTCATTGTTTACTATTTTACTTTTTTTTATAATTTTAATTGTTTACTATTTGATAATTTCATTGTTGACTATTTTCATTTTTTACTATTTTACTTGTTTACTATTATCCTGTTTACTTTTTTATACTTTATTTTGTTGACTATTTAGACTTGAGGGACCTTCTGTCCTGTTTAAAATAAGTTTTTTTCTATGGATTATTCATGATATATGCATCAATCTGACAATAAGATGTTAATCCCCTTTCATCAAGCACGTGGATTGTTTAGTGTGGGAAGGTGTTCTGTCCTTTTATAAATTTCATTTACGTATATTTCACGGTTCGTTTAACTGAAGGTGTACTTGTTGTAATCGTGATATATTCGTCAAGGATAGGGAAGTATACAGGTGTGATATGTATCGACCAATATAAACCTGGTGAAACGAGGACCCAAGGGCATTATATAACGTATATTAAGCGTGAATTACAGACACTATCTTAAAGTCTATCGTGTGTGGGTTGGGTTATAATACGTCGTATCGTTTCTCAGAAGCATAAAAAAGTTTGAATAAAAAAAATTGATGAGTCTGACGTAAAAATAGTTTTACCAGAGGGTTTTAAAGAGAGGGGTGAGAGAGAGAGAGAGAGAGAGAGAGAGAGAGAGAGATGGGGTTTAACGTCCCCTCGATACAAACTAGGTAATTTCGGGACTAACATATGGTTCAATTTTATTTCAATAACTCGCTTGCGCGTAGGGGTCTTTATCAGTGGGAGGGAACCGGAGGACCCGAAGAAAACCCACGAGGTTGGACAGGCGACCCTACTCCTTGTCACATACAACCGGAGAATTGAAACGACGCCAGCTGATTTCAATGATAGACCTTATGATACCCCCCTCCCCTACTAAATGGCTAATACCAGAACACAGTAAATGAAAGAAATGGTTTTTAACGTCCAACTTTTTTGTTCCACCTGTGCTAATGAAGAATTGCTATGAGATACAGTTTTGCCCAGGCAGCGACGGTACGGCCTACTCTTACTTTGAATTCCATCTATCAAGGAGGGTTCGTTTGTGCAACGCCAATCAGTACAATAGACCTCGCTTTTTCGTCCCATCCGCACGACTAGATACCGTTCATATCCAGGCCCGTTAGTCCTGGACAACAACGGCTGAAAATCATAAAAAACTTTCTCGACAAACACAGGGATCTAATCACCAAGTACCTTGCTTAAAACGGACCTCGTTTCTGTTCGTATCGTCCGAACGACTGGGCACTGTTACCTGCCAGGCGCTCCGTCCTGCAACACTGAAAAGGGGAAACAGCGCCAGCAAGTCATGAGAAACAATCTCGGCAAACGCGGGATTTAATCGCATACTGAGCTACGGTGGTGGCTAATACCCCATCAGACAGCGGAGGCGTCCTTACTGTGCTGCTAAGGCGACGCAAAACGGACTCAGAACGCGTCAAGATCGTTATAAGGCTTGTAAAAGCGTAGTGGACACGCCTGATATCCTGCTGTGGTCTCCATGGTCGCAAATGATCGCGATCTGACCTGGTCAGCTGTGAGAACGCGACTTATTTCAAGTTTGTAATTTTTTTGGACATTTTCTCGCGTTGTGTTAACGTTTGCCGGCGACCTTGTGCATTTTCTGGTCGACGTAGGGTCGCAGCATCGCAGTAAGAAAGCCACCCTGGTCTGACGGTCGCATAAGTGACTGACTCACAAACACCGGGAGCGAACCCCAGACATTACGGCTATCGAGCCAGCGTCTTACGTCATCTTATCCACCTACAACAGTAAAAATCTTTAATCTGTTGGGTATATTCTATGCCCAGAATAATCTGCGGTCTGAAAGTTGGGGGCGGTTTTGAATATATACAGGGGAATTTGAGGTTATTTTTCTGAAAGTGTTACATAAGAAAACATTAATTAATGTTTTTCTTACTGGAATTCTGTGATATTCTCATTTTACGTACATGTAAACATAGCCGGTTTATAAGCAATATAAAGTCCTCGACTTCGGTTATGCTGGGGAAGAAATACTTCAGAAAACAAAATCTCGACAGAAAAACGTAGGCCTACTGGCCTCGTTGTTTTTTCTCGGGTTATTTTCTTCAGTTTTTCTTTCCCCAGCATAAACTCAGTCTCATGCTTTATCCTTCACATAATGTATACACGTAATCGTCAAGTCCACGAGAATAATGATCCTGTATCCTATCTCGACAAGCATACATCAGATAAACAGTCTAATGGTTTTGTTTATCATGTTTTCACACCTCAAACAGGTAATAATAGCGGAGTTAAGTCAAGCGTATAAACGGATAAGAACGAAACAATCTTTTCAATAAACAGTTAATACCGCCACCGGGCAAACAGTATTTCCATAATTCGCTTGCTCGTAGGAGGCTCTGGACAGAGAAAACGCACGAGGTTGGATCGGTGACCCTACTCCTTGTCACATACCACCGGGGAATCGAAATCAATCCTCTTGACTCAATATAGCGCAAATAGCCGAGGGTGTGTGATTGTGATTTTCTTGTGCCAAACCCATTGCTGTTGTGTGTAGTATTTAACGTCCGCTTCCACCGGGTGTGATATCGCAGACATGTGGTCTTAGTTTAGTATACTCACTGATAATGTATAAATAGTGTGTTTTCATGAAGTCGTGCGCAAGAGAAAATGATAAACCACACTGGCACCCATTTCGTGCATGCCCGAGTAATTCACAAAACACACAGGGAATAATGGGATCTTTATTAACTAATTAATTAATTCATTAATTGAGAGCTATAAATTTCGTGGTCGTATTGAGTACTGAGCTGAATTCTATCGATTTCCCATCGGTTTCCTTGAACCTTGGTTTAATCGGTATGGTCGACGAATGTGTACAGTCCCTTGTGTTGGTCTGGCTTCCGCTTGTTGGTGTCCAGGAACCGGATTAATCAACAGATCCAGATTAAAATCACCTATTTCCGAACAGGATCTGGGTGCATTGCTATAAACAGAAAAAACAAACATGTGCAACAAATATGAGAGAGACAGATAGAAAGGAAATGAAATGGGGATTTAACGTCCTGCTCTTCTGCACCACTGAACATTCTAGACACTCTGCTCCCAACTGGGCTAATGAAGACGGGCATATGCCATACAGTGTGCTATGAGGGAAATTTTGCCCGGACAGCGGCATTACGGCCTACTCTTATATCGAATTCCAATTGTCAAGGGATCTTTTAAGTGCACGTCAATATGTACACGGGACCTCGATTTTCGTCCCATCCGAACGACTAGACAACTGTCCTAGACGCAGAAACGAGGTCAGATCGGGACTAACATATGGTACAATCTTATTTCATAATAACTTGATTGCACGTAGGGGGTCTTTAGCAATGGTGGCAAACCAAACAGCCCGGAGAAAACGTACGACCAAAAAAAACAGTTGACCCTACTCCTTGTGTCACGTACATGAAACCATGCCACTTGCCTCAATGACAGACCTTATGATACAACGCACACGCATTAAACCATTCGACAACCCAACCTCCACGCACCGACAAACGATCGAGTTATATTATGCCTGTAGAAATAACATGTTACTTACCCAGGAAAATTATTTGGCACCATCACACGTGGTTGAATACTGTCGAAATCAGCGATCGTATTACATAAAACCCTCGATAGAGTTATCTTCTTAATCTCGTCAACCTGGTCTGAAATTTTATCAAAGATAAATTGTTTGAACTCCAAGTTATTATTTTAAAACAATTCCGATATTTCATTGCCAAATATTTACAGTACGGTACATTTGTCCTACAGTACATTCTTACGGGGAGGACATTGTCAATTCGAATTTAAACAATAAACGATCAATTTCAATAATTACTGCCGGTTATATCGATCAGGAACACATCTGGTTGATTCAAATATCCAATTGCAATGCAATCAGTACTAATTCAGTTTATCCAATCCCGGAAGATCGCTGAAATATGCTTAAAGGTGCATTATGGGAGATTAGATAAAGAGCTGACAGTTCTAACTATAATAGTTCAAAGCTAGATAATGTAAAGGGAATATGCGGAAATGTTCAGTCAAATTACTCCACTCTGAACCGAGATATTAGCTTTTGAATTTTAGGCCTAGCCTCGATCATCATTACTAAAGTCAGTATGATAAAAAAACATAGTCTCGATTATCCGATTCATGATTTAATCATGAATGAAAGTTGAGCAGCAAATCGGATCCTAATCCAGTAAATATCGCTGACTATGTACATGTATGTACTCAGATTAGTTCATAAACATTTAAAGTACCGAGACACCATTTATATCTTTTGATAAAATATCAAATTTTTCACGACTTAATCCATGCTAATATGTATTTATATTGATTAATGAAGATTTAATTAAACATACATTATGGGAGATTAGATAAAGAGTTGACAGTCCGCGCTATAATAGTTAAAAACTAGATAATCTAAAGAGAATTAGCTGAAAATTTCAGTCAAATTACCCCACTCTGAACCGAGATATGTCATTGAATTTTAGGCCTAGCCTCGATAATCATTACTGAAGTCGGTACGATAGAAATAAAACATAGTCTGGATTATCCACTTTTGGATTAAATCATCAATAAGCGTTGAACAGCAAATCGGATTCAAATTCAGTAAAAATCCGACACATAAGATGGTATCAAGAGTTGATTAAGATCTTTTCATGTTTATAAATGTCTAATTAATAGTTTATATAACATTTCAGACCTAAATAAATGAAATGAAATGGGGTTTAACGTCCTACTGTTTTGCTCCTAACTGGGCTAATGAAGACGGGCATACGCCATACAGTGTGCTATGAGGGAAATTTTGCCCGGACAGCGGCACTACGGCCTACTCTTATATCGAATTCCAACTGTCAAGGGATCTTTTACGTGCACGCCAATGTGTACACGGGACCTCGGTTTTTCGTCTCATCCGAATGACTAGACAGCTGTCCTTGTCAGGCCCTCCGTCCTGCATCACTGACAAGGGGGAATCAAACCGGAAAATAGACCTAAATAAAGACCTGTAATAGGCAGAATTAGCTCTTGTATACAATATATGTTTAACAGAAAGATGTTCAGGGATTTTTATCAACTAATCTAGTTGTGAGCAGGATCTTAGTGCAATTACTATAACTGATAAACAAAATTAAAAATATAAACAACAATTATAAGGGAGGAGTGTCACGTTTTGCTGTCCTGAACTGATTGGGTTGATAAAGACGGCCATACGACACAGCGTGAGCTTTGAGGGACATTTTGCCCGGACAGCGGAGCTACGGCCTACTCTTGTTTCAAATTCTAACTGTCAAAGATTCTTTTACGTGCACACCGATGTGTATACCACTCCCCCGTTTACCTTTGTCCCTTGTCAGACCCAAAGTCCTACATGGGGCGACGCCGGAAAAGTCTGATGACCTTTCTCGGGCCATTTTTGGGATCGAACACGAGCTCGTGTCTTACTCACTAAGCCACCGCGGACTTTTTGTTAACGGAAAGTAGTGTCGTAGTTATAATCAGTGATTCGTGGAATTATTTATGCTGCTCACTATGCAATGTGCCTGCCGCTATTTTGTTGTCCGCGAAAATTTAATGATAGGCCTGTTTTAACGCCATTGAAGGGGGGTGGGGGTGGATGGCCGAATGGTTAGCACGCGCGCGCTGTATCATATGGTCTGTCATTGAGTCAACTGGTGGGGTTTCGATTCCCCGGTTGTACGTGACAAGGAGTAGGGTCGCCTGTCTAACCTCGTGGGTTTTCTCCGGGTCCTCCGGTTTCCTCCCACTGCTAAAGACCCCTACGCACAAGCGAATTATTGAAATAAAATTAAACCATATGTTAGTTCCGAAATGACCTAGTTTGTGTCGAGTGGACGTTAAACCCCATTTCTCTCCCGCTCTCTACGCCGATTGAATCCAAGCCATGGTAAGTAGTGTCGCCGTAGTTATAATACGAATTTAATTTCTTCTTCTATTAGTGTTTAACGTCCGCTTCCACCGAGGGTGATATCGCAGACAAGTTTTTTTTATTTCCAATAACTTAGCGCAAGCGCATGGGTCTTTCCTGTGTGAGGAAACCGGAGTACCCCCCTCCCCCAACACCCCAGGATTGAGAAGACGGTCTTTTCTTCAAGCCAGATACGCTCACACCAGAGATCGAAATAGCGAGCGACCAGCTAGAGATCGGAGCACGACACTCAAGAACATTACCCCCCCACCCGCCCCCGGCCCCACCACCCTCCCTGATTATAATTCGAATACATTATTAAATATATCTACCTGGTGTAAATCCTCTTCGATGATCCTTCGTCTCATACCAGAAACTGTCACCAAATTTTAAATTGTGAAATTGTTTTCCTACAATACAACTGAAAGTTGGCCCAAGAGTTCCAGTATGGATAGATTCTTCCGCCACGCCTCCAGTATATAGATCAATGTCATCGACACTCCTGTAAATAGAGACAGGCCCATATTAAATTTCATCCTCTCGATACCCACAAATTGTAGTTCGTCTATTTATAGCACCCCCCTATCTTCTTTTTCCCTTTTGCATGCCCATTTTTGTTGATTTGTATAGTCTAGAATGGACGAAGAGTGTTTGAATTTATGGAAGACCAAACAGCTCTTTATTCAGTGTTCTTAATTCTTAGTCCTTAATTCTTATTTCTTCATTTGTTGTCGTATTTCGACATTTGTACACTAAAATTAACATTTTTTGTACCTTAAAATCAATATTTGTTTTACAAATCAGACATCTGTCATATCAGATTTGTAAAATGTATTTTTGTTTAATTTAATCTTATTTTAATATAAAGATAAAATTTATTTTAGTAAATCAAAAAAAAAAATAATCTAGGTTTACATTTCATCATAGACATACAACGAAAAACAAATCTCGAACAAGAAATTTCTAAATACCTAAATCACAACTACCTACTTCTAACTCCCTCTTATATAACTGTCAGAGGATTTGTTAAATATGCTAGTAATGGTATTCCTCCCATCCGAGGGACTAGAAACAAATTTATATATACTCCCTGTGCCCGGCGGCACGTTCATGCAGTGTCAACCGGGCACACAATGACATCCAACGGTGGCTACTAATGATACACACAGAAGCGATTATTCCTCGCACCCCGAAGACTAGAAATATTTTTATATATAATCCATCCGGGCGTTACGTTCACCCAGTGTCAACCCGGCACACCATCACAATGTCCCTTTAGACACACGCATAAAACATGGCGTTCTGATTTAGTATTATTAAAGATACATTATGTAAGATTTAGAGAAAGGACTGACCATTCTTGCTATAATTGCTAAAAAATTGATAATGTAAAATGAAAATATTGAAAATTTCATTCAAGTTATCACTGTTTGTAGTTTTGACCAGATGTGTGCATTGTGGTAACCAAGGCACTGGTATAGTCGAGACTTAACCTCGCTTTCCCATTTTTAAATTACATTTTTAAATAGCCAACCGTTCGAATCTAGTTAAAATCTCGAGTATCCGATGCCACCGAGAGTTGATTATGGTCTGGATCAGTTAATTAATGTCTAATTAATAATTTAGATAACGCTTCAGGCCTAAAGAAAGACCTGCAATAGGCAGATTTAACTCTTGTATAATGCATGTTTAATATGATTAACACAACGACATCATTATTAAAGTGACGTCATAATGCATGTTTAAATTTTAACTACTTACTCGTAGATCTCTGCTAGTTTATCTCCGTAGTTTCTGAATACAGGACTCTGAAAACTTTCTATTCTGTTTAAACCACAGATGTGCTCTCTAGCGTCATTATAGGTGGGTAGACCATGATCTCTACCTCGCTGGATATTTCGTGAAACCAGATCAAAACTTCCAGTCGGTGTCAAAAATAACTTATTGGTAATGGCGTCCACAAAATACCTAAATTAAAACTAACGTATAATTTATCCACTTCAAAACACAAACAAATTGACTACATACCAAACTTGTAGAGAATGACATAAAACCAAAACGAATATAGTAGAATACGTTTCTCCATAGCTAGCATCGTACAGACCAGGGTTTTTAATCTATTTTGAAACCAACCGGCCAGAATTGGGCCAAATGAGGTCCCGGCTGGAACTGGGTTTTAAACTTATACGCTTCCATTCCCTATAATATAACCAGACTTAACAAAAATAATTCTTGTTAATTTGTTGAGGAATATCGTATTCTACTGTGTGTAATTACCACAAACATAACGACAAATAGGGACACCGTTCGGAAGTTTTTCCATATTTAATTCAAGTACCGGCTGGAAATTCATGTTAGTAATATTCTTGAATAAATTACTGTATTTGTTTTTTTCGATGGATATAAGCTGATACGGCATCATGGTATTTCTTCATAACACAATTTGTAGTGGAGGGGGGGGGGGGTCTATCACGTAATTTGCAAATGTTTTTTTTTCATTCGTCATTAAGAAGCATAGTACGGGCTGTGGAAGTCAGTAACTAGTATAATACAGATTATAGAAGTCATTAACTATTATAATGCAGATTATAGAGGTCATTAATGAGAAACGCGTCCCCTACCTGTCCCGCAGTTCAGACAGATTGCTAATCAAGAATTCCACTAGAGACTTTAACTTGTGTAAAACATAATATGGTCTGAAGTAAAGGTCTTCAGTAGCTATTTCAATATTATCAATAACGAAACTGTTGACGATGGTCGAATGTCCAAATCTATACGCAGCTGCAGCAAAGGAGTTGTATATACCAGGGTTCAAAAACGGATCATGATGATAATCTACGTCATCAAGCTGATATTGTCGTGCTCCTTCTGGACCCAGTACTTCCGGTAAATATTCTAAAAAAGATTTATATTACAATATATAAAATGTTGAATTAATAATAATTCCATGATTATTCCGCTGTAAATGGCGGACACAGTGTAGATGTCCGCGACATCTAAGACGCGCGCTATGGATTGGAATTTCTATCAATTCCAGGCAGGTATGTGACAAGATGCATGTCCACTTGCCTATCGTCGTGGATTTTGCCCGGTATTCCGGTCACCTGTGCACACCTCTTTCTCCGATTATAAGGCCCCGACTGGAACGGAACATCCTCGACCATACCCACAAAGCCCCCGTGGCTGTGTCATCCCAATATTTTGGCACTTACCACTTCTCGACCAACAACTCGGTTGACTCGGGGCCTCCTCGTTACTGACCCAGTACCATACCCACAAAGCCTCCGTGGCTGTGGCATCCCAATATTTAGACACTTACCGCTATTACCTTCTCTACCAACAACTCGGTTGACTCCGGGACCTTCTCGTTAGGGACCCAGTACCGTACTCACTGTGGCATCCCATTATTTAGACACTTACCGCTATATGTTATATGTTGAAGAACTGCGGCAACAATTTTTCTAGTTTCCTGGAAGATCTCTTCGTCTGACCAATGCCTGGTGTCAGCAATCCTGGAAGCTATCTGGTTGTGGAAGCGAAGGAAAGCTGTATGTAGAGCTGCTAAGCCTGGGATCACGTTCACTCTATCATCACCTGCATTAGCAATAAAATAGTGTGGTCATCAATCCTAAATCGCAACCAACTGAACGTAACCAAAATAGGGTATAACGTCCTAATCCGCTACACCAACCGGGCTGATGCAGAAATTAAATGAAATAGGGTTAAACGTCCTACTGTTCTCCCCCGACTGGCATGCGCCATGCAGTGTGCTATGAGGCAAATTTGTATCGGTCAGCAATTGAATTCCAACTTTTAAAAATTTCTTTTCAATGCACGCCAGTCTGTACATGACACCTTTGCATTTCGTCCATCCTGAACGAAAATGGAGTCAATGGGGAAATTAATGGTGGTCTGTCCCCGCCTGCTAGTTACAGGGAGGTAACTCGATTTAATAAATCCAATCAGCTAGTAAACAGTGGTCTGTATCTAGAGCAATATAACACGATGTAATAAACCAGGGGGGGGGGGGTAACTCTGTGTAATAAAGCCTACTTCTAGTTACAGGGAGGTAACTCTATGTAATAAAATCTATCGGCTAGTTACAGGGAGGTAACTCTGTGTAATGAAACCTACCTGCTAGAAAACAGTAGTCCGAGTCTAGAACTTTGGTACAGTATGCATCAACATCTTCTGGTAAATTATTACCATCAGAGACTTTCAGCTGACCTGTTGAAGACCAAATACAATTATATA
Organism: Patella vulgata; assembly: GCF_932274485.2. NCBI lineage: Eukaryota > Metazoa > Mollusca > Gastropoda > Patellidae > Patella > Patella vulgata. The sequence continues at coordinate 3,730,933 of NC_065881.2, forward strand.
TACATTGTGTGAGATTAGATAAAGAGTTGGCAGTTCTCTCTATAATAGTTAAAAACTAGATAATGTAAAGGGAATTAGCTGACCTGTTGCAGACGAAATTTAATAAACTTTTGGGGTCGATCTATATTGGACTAAATACTATCAGCGTTATAGATATTGCTTTGAATGCGAATCATTCCAATAAGAATTTAAGAAATCTGTCTTTTACTTGTGGCCACCCAAATTTATAAAACCAAAGTAATAGTCAAGTCACTGAATACTACATGGGGGAAAAGACAACAGTTTGTACAAAAAATAATGTTGTACAGGCGCTTTAACATTACCCTCTTACTAAAAATAGAAAACAATTGGGCGAACGAGACCAGATAACAGGTTCTGGGTGCTTCTCCCATAGAATTTAGTCGAACACGTATTTAGTGGACCACGTGTATTATCCAATGAATATGGATATTAATTAAACAATATCAATGAAAATGGTTACAGAATTGTAAAATTTCTCTTTTATTTGATAGTCTTGATCCCACTACAACTAATCCTAACTTACCATTAACACCAGATCTTAGAGCTACCGTCTAAACGTTTAATAACCTCGAAATAGTTTTCACTATAACTCACCATTAACACCAGATCTTAGAGCTGCCTGTTCTTCTGGTGAGCTACCATAAACTTGAGATCCATCAACAAAAGCTGTGATGACGTTCTGCTGTTGTCGGGGATCTGGATATACAAATATATAGCCTTGGTTATCACGTACGTATGGAATGCTCCTTAATTGTCAAAAGATCCGATGAAGTGAGTGGAATGGTTGTTGTGAATATTTCCTGGAACTGTTAGTAGAAGAGTCGGGGTTTAAGCTGTTCCTTGTTGCCTGTCCAGCACAGAATAAAGAGGGTCAAGATAAGGTCCAATTTTTACACGGGAGCTTGGGTTTTAGTCTCATCCGAACGACTAGACACTGTCCTGCACCACTGACAAGGGGATATGTCGAGGAACTTTCTCAGCCAACACTGGGAACGAACCCCAGACCTCCTGGTTAGCGAGTCAGCAACTTACACACTGCGTCATCACGGCTACCACTAAATACATTAGAGTAAATATCCCCTTACAATATCAAATCTGAACCCACGAACGCAGCAGCTTTAACAAGAAATAAACGACATAACGTTGGGTTTAACGGAACAGTGGCGTGTCCGTCAACTCTTTGTCGAATTCGATCTTTTTAGGTTTATGTTGTCGGGCAAGGCTTCGTGTACATGGTCCGTTCAAACGACAAGACACCGTTCATTGCTAAGCCATACTTCCTACACCGCTGACAACGAGAATCATAGTGGATCGAACTCGCTGGTTGGTGAGCAAGCGTCCTACTCACTGGGTCAAGGCAGACAGAAAGTAATAAACAAATATTTACCGTTAGAGATATTGAAAGATCGTCTAAATTCCATGCACGTGACGCCTTTAGGTCCGAAATATGCGTCATCTTCTGGTATTGGAATAGGAAAACAAGGTCCCCTAGAAAAATGAATATATCATTAATAAGTATGTCCTAGTTAACAACTTTGTTTGTAAAGTAATATATGTATTGGAATAGGAAACATGGTCCCATAGAAATAAATATATATTTTAGAAATACTGAAATGTAGCACGAAGGTCGGTGATGGCTTGGATGGCCGAATGGTTAGTGCGTGCGCACTGTATCATAAGGTCTGTTTTTGAGTCAACTGGCATGGTTTCGATTTCCCGGTTGAACGTGACAAGGAGTAGGGTTGTCTGTTCAACCCCGCGGGTTTTCTCCGGGTCCTCCAGTTTCCTCCCACTGTTAAAGACCCCTACGCGCACGTGAATTATTGAAATAACATTGAATCATGGAACTAGATGTGGTTTAAGTCTGAAATAGTTTTAAGGACCAACTCACCCATTGTGAACATCGGCGTGTAGTGCTCCATTTTTAACACTGTCTGTACAACAAGTCGCAGTTCCATCTAAAATACAAGATTATTATTATTATTATTATTATTATTATTATGTAATATATAAAACACCCTTTACAGAAGTAGTCAGATGCGCTTAACAAATACCAAAGTGAAATTACATTTACCTACAACATCGAACACAATGTAAAATGACATAAAACAAAACTATATATAAAAATGAAATGGAATGAGGTTTAACGTCCTACTGTTTTGCTCCGAACTGGGCTAATGAAGACGGGCATACGCCATACAGTGTGCTATGAGTGAAATTTTGCCCGGACAGCGGCACTACGGCCTACTCTTATATCAAATTCCAACTGTCAAGGGATCTTTTACGTGTACGGCAATGTGTACACGGGACCTCGGTTTTTCGTCTCATCCGAATAACTTGCCAGGCCCTAAACTATATATAAAACAATCAAATGTATAAAATCAGTAAAAAGCTTGTTTGAATAAATCAGTTTTCATATGATATTATAATTGAATAAGAGATAGTGATTTCCGACTAGAATAAAGTAATTTGTTCCATAGATACAAATATATTATCTGTGACCCTAGCATTGAACAACCGTACAGGTCACCTCTATATTGTGGTCCTGGTTTTGATTCAGCGTATGTTGTCTGTGGATAGGGAGGAACCCCTACTCAACCTGAATTAACAATAGTAACAACAACTGCATAATCCTTTACCATCAACAACGTGAAGTGAAATGAAATGGGGTTTAACGTCCTACTGTTCTGCTCCGATTGGGCTAATGAGGTGCGGCATACGCCATACAGTGTGCTATGAACGATATTTTTGTCGGACAGCGGCACTACGGCCGACTCTTATATCGAATTCCAACTGTCAAGGGTTCTTTTACGTGCACGCCAATGTGTACACTGGGTCACGGTTTTCGTTCCATCCGAAAGACTATACGCTGTCATTTGCTTACCGTCATCAACAGGCGTGGCTGTGATGTCATGATCTAGAAACTGACCCCACTGCATGAACATTACGGGCCATTGTATGTCTTTTGGAATGGCTGGATCATAGATGTGGAACTTGGTACTGACTGTTCGTGGACTGGGCAGGGGGTTACCACTCTTAGCTTCAAGTCTGGGTGTAGTTGTACCTTTAATATACACATAATGAAATGAAATGAAATGGGGTTTAACGTCCTACTGTTCTGCTCTTATACTGGGCTAATGAAGACGGGCATACGCCATACATTGTGCTATGAGGGAAATTTGCCCGGGCAGCGGCACTATCGCCTACTCTTATATCGAATTCCAACTGCCAAGGGATCTTTTACGTGCATTCCAATGTATACACGGGACCTCGGTTTTTCGTCTCACCCGAAGGACTAGACAGCTGTCGTTGTCAGGCCCTCCGTCCTGCATCACTGACATACTCGACCCAAGTTCTTGTCAATTAGGCTGACCAAGACCGTAGAAAGTTTCAAATCTTAGATTAAAACCCATCTTTTCAACAAGGCTTCTTCTTGTAACCAGTGAATGAATTTGTTCAAAGTTCCATAAAGTATTTTTGTGCTATATAAATTGAGAATTATTATTATTATTATTATTATTATATCACAATTCTATATACATTTTGTTCTAAACCTAAACTATAAATATTCACACATCTTCATCTTTCTGTTCGAATATAATTGCTAGTTATAATTATAAACTATAAGTCTGTTTAGTATATAGTAGCTAGCTATTTTGTTGTAAAGTTAAGATTGTTTTGTTGTTTAACTGGTATTTAATACAGACGTTGGTTTTATTTGTCGTTTTTTTTTATTATAAACCGTATAATGTAGTTGATATGCTGGTGACGTCTCCATATCTTATTTATATGGCAGCAAACACTGGGTCTAAATAATCTCTCCCTCTCTCTCTCTCTCTCTCTAGAACTTACCATCTTGGTACGATGGTCGATAGTGTCTCTCGAAAGGGACCCCTGCAGCTCCCCATTGAGGGTGCATCAGGTTATTACAATGACCTGTAGATGTACGGTAAATCGGATGTAGTGTGTCGAATATTCCACATTCATCTGGAATATATCTACCCTCTGGTCTCCTATAATAAAAATAGGTAAAAGCAAAGCATGAGTACTTGTAATAGAAGCATGGACGATTAATACATTTGAATCTCTCCACGAATAAAGAAACAAAACCAGTAAGAAATGAAATTAAATGGGGTTTAATTTCCTACTTTTCTGCTTTGACTGGGCTAATGAAGACGTATATACGCCATGTGGATTATTTTGCCCAGACAACGGAGAGAGAGAGAGAGAGAAATGGGGTTTAACGTCCACTCGACACAAACTAGGTCATTTCGGGACTAACATATGGTTTTAATTTTATTTCAATAATTTTCTTGCGCATAGGGGTCTTTAGCAGTGGGAGGAAACCGGAGGACCCGGAGAAAACCCACGAGGTTGAACAGGCGACCCTACTCCTTGTCACGTACAACCGGGGATTCGAAACCACGCCAGTCGACTCAATGACAGACTTTATGATACAGCGCGCACGCTAACTATTCAGCCATCCAACCCCCCCCCCTCCCCCAGACAACGGCGCTACAGTCTACTCTTATATCGAATTGCATCTGGCAAGGGTTATTTTACGTGCATAGCAAAGTGTACACGGGACCTCGGTTTTTCGCCCTATCCGAACGACTATACGCTGTTTATTTCCAGGCCCTCGGCCCTGGGGAAAGAGGAACCATACCGAAAATCACGATGGACTTACTCGGCCAACAGCGTGATCGAACACGTGACCTCTAGTTTATGCAGCCAGCTTCTTACTCACTGAGCCACCTCGGCTCAAATTAACACCCAGAATAATATCGTTGGTCTTTATAACGGTTGAGTGCACATTGCCACGATTATACTATACGTATACTATTAATGTTTCTTACCTGTCAAATCTTCCATCTTGTCGTCTATCTATAAAATTAAATAAATTATACAGTAACCCACTCTGGGGAAAATATCTTTATCCATATATAGCACAGTCTATGGAAGTCATTAACTATCATAGTACAGGTTATAGAGGCCATTGAGTAGCATAGTACTTACTATTGAAGTCACTAGCATGGTACTTACTATTGAAGTCATTAACTAGCATGGTACAGGCTATAGACGTCATTAACTAGCATGGTACAGGCTATAGACGTCATTAACTAGCTTGGTACAGGCTATAGACGTCATTAACTAGCTTGGTACAGGCTATAGACGTCATTAACTAGCATGGTACAGGCTATAGATGTCATTAACTAGCACAGTATAGACTACAGATGAAGGAGAGGGGTTTGATATTGACGATGTCTGTTCTCAAATCCTTATTCAGATACATAATTACACGAGACAACAGAGCACAATAGAGGGACATAGGAGTTAACACCCATTCGTCACAAACTAAGTCATTTCAGGACTAACCTATGGTTCAATTTTATTTCTATAATCTCTCGCCTATAGGGGTCTGTAGCTGTGGGAGGAAACCGAGGGGCCTATTTCTTGTCACGTACAAGCAGGGAATCGACATCACGACACTTGACTTATTGACAGACCTTATGATCTAATGCCCACACGTCAAAACATTCGGGGAAAGAGAGTGAGCGACAGAGAGAGAGAGAGAGAGAGAGACAGAGAGAAATGGGGTTTAACGTCCACTCGACACAAACTATGTCATTTCGGGACTAAAATACCGTTTAATTTTATTTCATTAATTCGCTTGCGCTTAGGGGTCTTTAGCAGTGGGAGGAAACCGGTGGACTCGGAGAAAACCCACGAGGCAGGCGACCCTACTCCTTGTCACATACAACCGGGGAATCGAAACCACGCCAGTTGACCAAACCACCCTGAAACATATTTATTAAATAACACTATACGTACTTGGTTGTGAGTCAACATTTAATCCATTTGCCAGGATTAGGCAACTTATTATAACCAGTTTGATCATCATAGTGTCTTTTTCTACAATTCCTCTCTCTAGAAAATTAACGTTAATTCAAATGAAATACAACAAAATTATAAAACAAAAAGCAAAATGTCTTGCTCTATAACTTTCTGTAGTTAATACGAATCCAAAAACATAATTATAAAATAGAAACAAAAACAAACAATTACTGGAGCAAACCACAGATTACATGTAAAAAGTATCAGAGTGTAATCTTCGTTCAAGGGTCCGTGAAGAGAAGAGGTTTGATAACATCGCCTAAATAAATAAGTAGCTGTTTTTCCATAAGTATGTGTTATAGTTTATTGCCCTATCCAGTTACTAAATGCCTCTCAAAGATTATTGATATTGTAATAGTTAGTGTTTTATTGTATATTGTAAATCTGAATTAGATGAATTCTGGTATAAGCTGTATTGGCGTATTAGCAAGTATTAAGTTACAAATAATAAACTCTAATAAGTGTTTAACTAAATGGGTTGCTATAAAATAGGTGCTAGGAATGGAATACCCAGATCATGCTCTTCATAAACATGCTATACACCTAATACAGTGTTTGTTTCATTTAAGACTTGTCACCAGAGAACAGTATTCAGCGTTTTACTTGTCTCTATTGGCCAATGACGACATACGCCATTGGGTGTGCTATTGACCACCTACTTTTAGTTTAATTTCTAGGCGTCAATGATGTACACAGAACCGCGGAATTTTATCATACGCGGAACATTAGACCATCGCCAATCTGCCATAGTTCGATGCACATGATAATCGGGAACTAGGCTGAAAAAGCGACTCGACGAATACCTGGATTAAACCCTGAACTGTACTCGCGTGGCCACTTTTACCCAAAACGATCGTGAATCAAAGTCAAACCCAATTAGACATCGTGATTCCCTTCTCGGTATAGAGTCCGAGAGAGCCATGCCCACTGCGCCACCTTTACCAACATCGAAACGAAACTGCCCGACAAAAAGGCTCTTCCTTTTAGGCAAATAGTGTAAAAGTATGTAACACAAAGGTTGTGGACCTTCTAGAGGTCACAATTTTGTCCGAATTAGATGAAATGTAAAAATATATGTTCCTTGCGATATTCGTGCATTTCAGATTTCAAACCATAACTTCGTGGATTATGGCTCCAGATTTTACGAAAAATCGCGGGGTTTTCGTTAGCTTGTTCTCTATCCATCTCTTGCAAAAAGGCGAGCGTATCTTGCCTGGCAAACGGTGGTTGAAATACTTGATAATAGTTATAGGCAAAAAGAACTACAAACCGTTGAATGGTAAATCTGTCTTCTTTATAAATCGAGATGAGAGATCTACTACGTGTCTATAAATACTTGCGTCTTATAAAGATTTCATTGGATCTTTTTTTTTAAATCTAGAAATATTCACGTGATTTATTGTCACAATCTCAGATTAAAGTGGCGCTATCAAAAGCGTAAAATGAGTAAAAGGCACCAATTCACCCCGGACTAGTTTGTGTTACTACGCTCGATGTAAACAATGCACGTGATATCGGTGCCGAATAATGTGCCGTCACACGTAGACCTATTCTGCACGTGAACTAAAAGGTCGGTCATCTTGTACAGAGATAAAAATAAAAGGCTTTCGCATTACCAGTGGTTCAGATATGCTACATATCGCCTCTGTCATCTTGCACACATCTTAAAAGTGTTCTGACCTAGAGGAGAGAGTCACTACACGTACCCGTCTTATTGTATAAATATAGGGATTTCGTTCCTCTACGAAATGAAATGAAATGGGGTTTAACGTCCTACTTTTCTGCTCCGAACTGGGCTAATGAAGACGGGCATACGCCATACAGTGTGCTATGAGGGAAATTTTGCCCGGACAGCGGCACTATGGCCTACTCTTATATCGAATTCCAACTGTTAAGGGATCTTGTACGTGTACACATTGCCTCGGTTTGTAGTCCCATCCGAACAACTAGACAGCTGTCCTTGTCAGGCCCTCCGTCCTGCATCACTGACAAGGGAGAACCACGCCCTAAAATCTGGATGAACTTTCTCGGCCAATGCAGGGATCGAACACCCGACCTCAAGGCTAGCGAACCAGCGTCTTACTAACTTAACCACCGTGACCCTAGTTCCTCTACTATGCGAGGCCCTTGTTCAAAAGCAGCGTTCACCACACCAAATTGCAAATGATATATTTTTTTTATTGTAAAAATATTTAGCTTCAATTGGATTCATACAAATCGTTCAGTGTTATGAGTGATGTTACTCGATAGATTAGATAGCCCTAAATTACTTACGACGTAGAGTGGATCGTTTTAATACGACATGTGTAATTCTTGGCGCTCTGTCCGTCTTGTATTCCTGACGAAGGGACATAAGTCTTGAAAATCTCGAGGAACACGGGAATCTCCTTGCCGAACTCCGGTTGCACGGATTTTCGTATTATGGTCGAACTCTCTGCATGCCAGGGACATTTGAAGAATCCAGGGGGAAAACGATCTAAGTCACATTTTTGTCTTTTCGCATAAAAGGCAAAACAGACTTTTGGACGAGAATGTTTGACGCGAACAGAACAACGAGTGGGTTTAATTACAACTTCAAAATACTGTTTAATACGAATCATAATTACCAGTACAACAACTGACTTCCACTTTTCAGCCAAATTAAGGTCAAATAAATACGATGGACTTGTATTTGTCCGGGAGGCCATTTCAGAAGGGCCTTGGTACCTGAAATTGATTGTTCCACAGAAAGCTTATACTATTTGCTACCCATTAACTGGGGTTCATTGAAAAATTGACTTAGGTCGTTCGTCCCCGGTGCTTTTCATTTAGTTCAACATTTAGTGTTTTCTTGATGAATTTGACAGATTAAGATGTTATTGGAATATATATAGTCCCACGACAAGAAACTTTGTTAAATGATTTTTTTTTTAAAACAATATTTTATTCAGAAATTGAAAGGGATTGAGGAACAGCGCCCATATCTATACTAGTGTGTTTGTTAAGGGAGATAACAAACTCGCATCAAAAATCGGGGTTGGAAGGATAACAGCTCTTTAAATGCATTTACCATTGGGATTTGGGTGATAATACCCCTTTAAATACATGTAGTTACTGGGTTGGAGTGGTAATACCTCTTTACATACATGTAGTTACTGGGTTGGGGTGATAATATCTCTTTAACTGGGTTGGATTGATAATACCTCTTAAACTGCATTTAGTTACTAGGTAGGCGTGATAATACCCCTTTAGATACAGTTAGTTACTGATTTGGAGTGCTAATACCCCTTTAAATACATTAATTGTTTGTATACTACTTCTACTGTTATCAAGAAAAAAAGACCTTGTAAAATTGGCACAAGAGTGCCATGCAAACAATTTATGGCAAACTGAACTATGTCTTCATGACATTCGTGTTAAGGATTTTGATGGTGACTAATGTTTTTATGTTTACGTACCCGTGGATTGTAAATCAACGGAACTGGTTTAAACTAAACATGTATTATGTAAGATTTAGATAAAGAGCTGGCCGAATGGTTAGCGCGTGTGCTTTGTATCATAAGATCTATCATTGAGTCAACTGGCGTGGTTTCGATTGAACGGTTTAACTTGACAATGAGTCGGGTCGCCTGTCCAACCTCGTGGGTTTCTCCGGGTCCCCCGGTTTCCTCCCACTGCTAAAGACCCAAGCGAATTATTGAAATAAAATTGAAACATATGTTACTCCCGAAATGACCTAGTTTGTATCGAGTGGACGTTAAACCCCATTTCTCTCCGTTCTTATTATAATAGTTTAAAAATAGATAATGAAAAATGAATACATTGAAATTTTCTTTCAAATTAATTTATTCTGGGAGAAGTTTTTACAACTGTCTCAGGTTTTGACTAGATGTGATTGTTCATTATCGTAACACCAGTACTTGTTATTCGAGACTGTTACACAATTGACATTATTCTATGTCATTTAAAGATACATTATTGGAGATTCGATAACGGGCTGGCAGTTCTCACTATAATAGTTAAAAACTAGATAATGTAAAGGCAATTTGCTGAAAATTTCATTCAAATTTATCCACTATGAACCGAGAACTAAGCGAATGAAGTTTCCGCCTAACCTTGATCATCATTACTAAAGTCAGTACGATAAACAGCATAGTCTCGAGTATCCATTTAATCGTTACATCGTGAAGGGGAGTTATGCAGTAAATCGGCTCATAATCCACTAAAAATCGCAGGCTAGTGATGCCATCTAGAGTTGGTTATGGTCTTAATAGGTTAATTAATTTTTAGTTAATAATTTATATAATATTTCAGGCCTAAAGAAAGACCTGCAATAGACAGATTTAGCTCTTGCATAATGTATGTTTAACACACTCTATACATGAAATCGATTAAAACATCCTTATCATATTATGACCCAGAGATGGGTGACATTGGCACTGGTCTGACACGGTCATCGGCCACGTGGATGTCATTGGTTACTACCCCTGGCATGAGTTATGATGCAATAGAGCCAGTTGCATAATCTCTTCGATCATCCTTTGTCTAAAAGTGGGGTTATAAGCAGGAATTCAAAGGAGATTATAGAGAAGGTGAGATGGTCTGAGTTAAGATCGGACAGGGGCCATGTCGGTTAGTTGGGAGTTGGTACCCAAGGGTGTTAAGCTAAGCTAGGACCATGGCTGGCTCTCTCAACACAAGCTAATTGAAAGTATCATATGGAGTTTAAACTAGTCGTTGTCGCCTAGAACCGATTCAAAGAAGCTAAACGTACAACAACACTTATAGCCTCGATTCGCTATTTTGTGAAGTTAAATCATTAAATGGTTACCATGTTTTAATCTGTTTAAATTCCCGCCATCCGATGATCTAGAGATTTTATTATAGGCCTTTCAAGTGAATAATTGTCTATATTATAATTTATATAACATTTGAAGCAAGAAAAAAGATTTGCAATAGTCCACTCGACCCAAACTATGCCATTTCGGATCTAACATATGGTTTAATTTTATTTCAATAATTCACTTGCTCGTAGGGGTGGGGGTAACTGGGGAGAAAACAGCTCTATATTGAGGAATTCTACGAGTTTTGGACAGCTGACCCTACCCGCCACGGTTGTATTAGTTGATGACCCTATGGTTGCATGCGTCACTGCTGTATTAATTGATGACCCTAGGATTACAGGAATCATTCCTGTATTAATTGATGACCTTGTGATTACACGAGTCACTGCAAGCGCGTCGTATACCAGGTACTTTGGGTATGTAATAATTAAAGACAAGAGGTATTCACATATTTCTTCTTAATAAATGAAAAGTGCAGAAAAAGATGCAATGAAGACGGACATAATATACAGTGTGTTATGAGGGAAATTTTTGTTCTAGCAGCGGCACTATGGGTTACTTTTATATTGAATTCCAACTGCCAAGGGATATTTTACGTACACGCCAATTTATACACGGGACCTCTTTTTCGTGCAATCCGAACGATTAGATAACTGTCCTTGTGACACCCTCTGTCCTAAACCACCGCCAAATTGAAACCACACCGGAAAATCCCGTTGAGATACTGATTAAATGAAAAACACGATGCTTAAAGAATCTGTGCATGTAGTAGTAGTAGTAGAGAGAGAGAGATGCGGTTTAACGTCCACTCGACACAAATTAGGTCATTTTGGGACTAACACATGGTTCAATTTTATTTCAACAATTCGCTTGCGCGTCGGGATCTTTAGCAGTGGGAGGAAACCCACGAGGTTGGACAGTCGACCCTACTCCTTGTCACGTACAACCGGGGAATCGAAACCACGCCATTTAACTCAATGGAACACCTTATGATACAATGCGCACGCGCTATCCATTCAGCCACCCAACCCCCCTGGAAAAAAAGTAGTGCCTGTAGAAAAGTAATTAGGTTGGGTAGGCAATCGAACTCCTTGTCGTCACGTACACACTTTGGGCGGAAACCATGTCACTTGAGTCATTGACAGACTTTATGATTTAAAGCGAACTCGTTAGACCCCAATCAAAATCTGTTCAGACGTTTATGTTCGGTCTGCGAGCGTGCTTCTTTTGTGTTAGCTTGACGTATTTTAAGATTTCTTATGTTGGGGGGTGCGTAGCTCTAATACGTCGAAGCACACAGCGCTCTCACAATAATTGTTATTCAAGAAGCTTTAATCTATAAGAAACATAAGTACTAATTATTTGACGTCGATCTGGGTTTATTAACGAATGAACATCATTGTTCGTATTTCGTCTCTTATATTTATACCCAGTCGCTATCGCCAACTTAATATCTTAATAATAATTACACTAGAATTATTTGAACATATACATGATAAGGGTTAACCATATAATACAAAATGTGATATAAATTAACATATTTACATTACTGAGACGTAACTCAAATATAGGTACATACTCAATCAATGACTAGGATGCATGTTAAGTAATATTAAATTATTTTAAGATTGTTGTGTAGAAAAGGTAAATAGATAAGACAGTGCGTCCAGATTAGAACGATCAGGGTTCGGAGTAAAGATTAACTTATCCACTTTAAAGCAATTAATCAATTAAGATAAGTAAATACATGTATATCAAAATATGTACTATAACAGGTCTATTAAAGGACAATATTGATGTCAGTCATTATCACATATGTGATAGAACTCGTTAAAGAACAATATTGATGTCAGTCATTATCACATATGTGATAGAACTCGTTAAAGGACAATATTTCTGTCAGTCATTATCACATATGTGATAGAACTCGTTGAAGGACAATATTTCTGTCAGTCATTATTACATATGTGATAGAACTCGTTAAACACATTCCAAATATAATTTTAACACAGAGATCATTGCTACGAAAGATGCGTAATCAAGGTTACAACAAACGGAAGTGACGAACGCAAAAGGAAAACACGAGTTATCCTTCTATATAACTAACCGAAGTGACGAATGATAACAGATTCACGGGCGAATTTCTTCTCACTAATAATTCCTTAGAAGACCAAAGGTTGTTATATGAGACTGTAGGAGGATATCTGACAATTCAAAACTTGACTCTCACTCTATAAGAGAAAACGAGAAAAATAGAAAAGGTCCGTGCATTACCATGTTTTTATAAAGTATTGAATGAATAAAAACAAGGGAATGTACGGACTATCTCTATTTGTCTCGTTTTCCCTTATCTAGTGCCATTCAATTACTTTTTTGAATTATCAGATATCCTCTCACAGCCTCACATAACAATTTCTGGTCTTCGAAGGAATAATTAGTGAGCAGAAATTCGCCCGTGTGTCTGTTATCATTCTTCACTTCAGGCAGTTATATATAGAAGGGTAAGTGGGTAACTCGTGTTTTCCTTTTGCTATCGTCACTTCCCTTTCTTGAAATCTTCACAACGCATATATCGTAGCAATGATCTCTGAATTAAAATTATATTTGGAACGTATTTAACAAGTTCTATTACATATGTGATAATGACTGACACCAATATTGTCCTTTAAACTTATTGTTGCAGCCCCTTTAACATAAATTCACCCATTGACAGGTATTTGCTCACGATTATTTTACCAGCAGTAAACACGGATAAATACTTGAAGTATAAATTACAATCATTGAGGTAATACGCTGTCAACTTAGAAATATTATGACACTTTCATAACTGTAGTTTATTCAAATGTAGGGATAAACACTTCCTGTGTTGAGTTTAGAGAGGTGTCCTGGGATAATGAGTAACTGAGATTCCTTTTAAAGATACTTTCCCGCGTAACAAACGGGGTGATTTGATGTTATTATTGGACTAAATACATATTCAAACAACCACTCTCTCAGTCACTCTAGCACACCATAAGTCGTCGGATTGCCAGTTAGTGATACCCTGACATTTTTGTCCAGTAATAGCCCTGTGGGTGTTTTTCGGGTAATCCAATAATAATTTAGTAAGACTAAGTTTCATTACTTTCCATATATACCAAATCTGACATAAAGATTATAGTTTGAACGCTTTTGTTTTTAATTTGGCGTGAAACATCGGGTTCCGCAGTTTTACTATCCGGAGTTATCCCCCACCTTTTCCCAAACCGTTAACGGTTGTTTTAAATTTGATGTGAAGCACTGAGATCCATGGGTGGGCAAATCATATCAAAAACAATGTGAACGCGATAAACGCCACAGACTCTAATGGATTTGGTGTGAAGCATTAAGGCTGTGTGGGATTGAACCCTATTGAATTTCAGCGTTTTGCGATCTTCAGTTCCGGAGTTATGCACCCTATTCCAAAACATTGTAATCTTGTTAGGCTATTTTCGTTTCATTTATACAGCGCTACATTATATATCAAAATGTCTCTAAGGGCTTTATAAAAGGCTAACCATAACACTATTTGAAAAGATGAGTTTTGAGTTTACGTTTAAATATTTCATTATCTAAAATAGTTACATCAAGATTGTTCTGAAGTTTTGTTAAATGGTGGGATCGATAGGCGTGTTCTGATTTGTGCGAAGTTTTTTCAGGTAGACTGGATGGGAATTGGAGTATGATGCCGGATTTTACTGGTAGCCAATGAAGGTCTGTCATATAGGGTGTGATGCGTTCCCTTTTTCGAGCTCCACATATAACCCGGGAAGCATACTGCTGTGCAACCCACAGCCTGTGTCAATCTGAGTCCGAAGTTGCATGTAATAATGAATTAGCATATGCGAGGCTACAAGTGCTGAAACTACACTGATGAGACAGTCCCTATTCAGACACTTTCCAATCATAGAAATATTTCTCAACTGGAAATTTATTTTGTTTATTTTATTTGAGGTCTGCTGGAGAAGGAATGATTTAAAACTATCTAGTTCATTCATCGAAAAGGAGTTATAAATTTGAGTACCGTCTACGAAACCGTGATTGTGCACACCATGGCGTCGAATTAGCTGTCCTAATGGAAGAACAGATATCAGGAACAACAAAGGACCCAGTACTGAACCTTGTGGTACACCAATAAAGATAGGTTTTTGCTATGGTAAGATACCATTTATCTGAACTTGATGTCTTCTGTTTGAAAAATACGATTAGATCCAGCCCTTGACCGATCCCTTTATTCCAATATTTTCCATGCGTTTAAAGATGCCCCCGTTCCTAATTGGTTCCAATTTAGTGTGAAGCAATAGATCTGTGAACGTATGGACCCTCTTAATTTTCAAATTTGACATTTTCATAGATTAGGATGAACCCTGTTGATTTTCGTCATTCTATGAAAGCGTGTGACCACGATACAGATCAAATCACTCGAATGTATCATATTTAATCAATGTCTAAAGCTTCTTTTCGGGTAACTCACGTGCAATTTACGCCGTCTGTCTACATTTATTCCCATTTGAATCTGTTATCAAAGTACATGGTTAACCGTGAGAAGAATGCTGCTGTCTACGGATATCTGGGTTTTTTCCCGGGGGAGCCGTTGTGGCTAAGTAGGTAAGACGCTGGAGGTCGGATGTTCGATCCCTGCATTGTCCGAGAAAGTTCATTGGGATTTTCCGACGTCGTTTCCGCTTGTCAGTGGTGCTGGACGCAGGGTCTGACAAGGACGGCTGTCTAGTCCTTCGGTTGGGTCAAAAACCCAAAGTCCTGTGTATACATTTGTATGCACGTAAAAGATTCATTGGCAGTTGGAATTCGATCTAGGAGTAGGCCGCTGCCCGGTCAATTCATCCCTAATAGCACACTGTATGGCGTATGGCCGTCTTCACAAATCGAAGCAGAACAGTAGGAAGTGCGGAGCCGTTAAAGAAAATAGAAATATAAACTGAACATTTGTAATCTATTTTCAGAAATCTTTTCGTTATTATAAAATAATATAAATTTACACAATTATATACCTAATCTAGTAACGAAGCAGTTCTTTTTAGATCGCGATGTACAACTGAATCATTAACAATTACAATGATTCAATTATTCTCGACCGAAAGACAATATTGCGTTTGATGTATCAATTATATGGTTCGAACGATCCAAACTGTGTTATATTGGAGGATCGAACCTGAACGTTATCACCCGATCTGGTGGGGGTGGGGGCACGCTGGCTAAGGAGGTAAGACGCTGACTTCTCGCTAACCTGGATTTCGCGGGTTCGATCCCGGTGTTGGCCGAGAACGTCCATCGGGATTTTCCGGCGTGGTTTCCCCTTGTCAGTGTTGCAGGACGCCGGGTCTGACAAGAACAGCTGGCTAGTCGATCGGATGGGACGAAAGATCGGGTACTCGTGTACACATTGGCGTGCACGTAAAAGATTCCTTGACAGTTGAGATTCGATATCAGAGTAGGCCGTATCGCCGCTGTCCGGTCAAAATGTCCGTCATAGCACATTGCATGGTGTATGCCCGTCGGGAAAGAACAGTAGTACGTTCAATCCCATTTCATTTCATTTCCATTTCCGATCTAGGGGCCGGACATGAGCGTTGTCACCCGATCTATTGAACATTGGTTATCGGACTTAAGCTTTATTTTTATGAAAGCAGTGAATTTCAACAAAATGATCATCTTACCTGAACGTTTCCTTCGGATATATATTTAACACTAAAACGTCACGCAGCTGGAGGTACAATGCTAAAATGATGAAAACATGAACACTGGTCGAAGGTTCGGCACCATCTGTTCTATTTACATGCGTATTTCTGTGCGCAGACAAACAGATGTCTGTAAATAGACGAGTTTCGTCAGTTGTCAGTGATTACATGTTTAAATAATATTATATGTTGTCATTTAATACACAGTAACGACAATATACGTGACTTAACTACATCTACACTAGGATTCTTATATCATTACTGTGGTTTCCATTTCCCGCTTGCACGTGACTAGAGGGGTTGGATGGCCGAATGGTTAGCACGCGCGCTGTATCATACGGTCTGTCATTGAGTCAACTGGCCGGGTTTCGATTCCCCGGTTGTACGTGACAAGAAGTAGGGTTGCCTGTCCAACCTCGTGGGTTTTCTCCAGGTCCTCCGGTTTCCTCCCACAGCTAAAGACCCCTACGCTCAAGCGAATTATGGAATAAAATTGAACGATATTTTAGTCCCGGAATGACTTAGTTTGTGTCGAGTGGACGTTAAACCCCATCTCTCTCTCTCTCTCTCTCTCTCTGCACGTGACAAGGAGTAGGGTTTATCCTATTCAACCTAGCGGGGTTTTTCTCCAGGTCCCCCGGTTTCCTCCCACATGGCCACATAATATAATAGACCCGTTTAAGGGGCATTGTACAAGATTTATATAAAGGGCTGACAGTTCTCGCTATAATAGTTAAATAAATAGATAATGAAAAGAGAATATGTTAAAAATTAAATTCTTTCAAAGCCGAGTTATTGGCATTAGAAGAATGATATCGTCTCGATTGTCATTTCTAATCAAAGTTTGGATTATCCATTTTAAATTAAATCATTAACTGTCAATCGTAATTAAATCTATTGAATATTTGAAGTATCCGATGACATCGAGAGTTGATTATGGTCTGGGTAAGTTAATACATGTCTAATTAATAATTTATATAACATTTAAGGCATAAAGAAAGACCTACAATAGGCAGATTTATCTGTTGAATAATGTCCCTTTAAGAAATAAAGTCTATCTGTAAGACGTAGGGGATGCCCAATTGTCCGAAATTGACAGAATTGCGATCGAGTGACACGGGACAAGGAATTCTGCCTTGTCACAGTTCATTCCCGGCCATGGAGGTGGTGTGAACAGAATCGTGATGTATTTAAAATCTGCCATTATGTTTCAGCTGGCATGGGCGCCCCGTCACCCTCCCGTGAATAATTTAGTTATCACGGGCAAGGGGAGATAACTTAGATTTTGTGTAATATTTGAATTATAAGACTAAATACATAACCATTTATTAAAAGCTTTCATTGATTTAAAATGACACATGGTGAGCTATGCATTTCAATTCTAGAAATAAATATACCGTATGTTAAACCTGAAATGAAAACCCAGTTTCCCATTTTTTATTTCCCAACCTAATTACAAATAATAATTCGTTTTATTTGGGTATAGGCCGCCTTATTTATTCTTTTATGACCCCGTCAGACCGTATGGCGACCAGAAAATGCACAAGGTCGCCGGCAAACGAGAAAATGTCCCAAAAAATTACCAACTTGAAAAAAAAGTCACATTCTCATAGTTTTCTAGTTCAGATCGCAGAACCTTGACGTTTGTTTTGAACATGCTCAAAACAAACGCCGTGACCTGCGATCATTGGTAAACATGGAGACCACAGCACGATAGCTAGCGTTTCTACCACGCTTATGGCGATCTTGTCGCGCTCTAAAACCAATTTCCATCGCCGTAGCAGCGAAGTAACTGTAAGGATGCCACCTCGGTCTGACGTGGGTATTAACGACTCGTTTACAAACCACCTATCAATGTGTCATTTTATTGTCCATATGCTGTAAATGGACACGTGACTGTTTCACTCACGCCTAAACGTCGTACACAGATTTATTTACAAACCCAGCTGTCTGAATATAATATCTTAAGATCTTATGTATACTCATACTTATATATAAAACACAAATTTAAATGGAAAACAATCACTGAGTTTATTTCACACTACGTTTCAACAAGTTCCTCGTGTCGTTCTCAAGTAGTAATGACGGTATAATAGCAAGAAATCAAATTACATACAACAAGGTAACAAAAACAATAACTAATCTGAAACCATCAAAGGCCTAATAAAACAAAGAACAATAATAACATTACAAATGAGGTTTAAACTCCACTCAACACAAACTAGGTCATTTCGGGACTCACATTAGGTTGAAGTTCTTATTCCAATAATTCGCTTGCGTGTATTTAGCAGTGGGAGTAAGGACACGGCGTGTAGGATCAAAATACGCCACTTGACTCAATGACAGATCTTATGATCTAAAGCCAATCGATTGGACACCCTAATCAGAAGAGAAAGCGAGACACAGGGGGGGGGGAGTGGGGAATGGGGTTAACGTCCACACGTTAGCGGGTAGGGGTCCTTAGCAGTGGGAGGAAATCGGAGGACCCGGAGAAAACCCACGAGGTTGGACCCTACTCCTTGTCACGTACAACCGGGAAATCGAAACCACGCCAGTTGACTCAAAACCGACCTTATGATACAATGCGCAAGCGCTAACCATTCGGACATCCACATCTCCCCCCACCCTCTAATCAGAATAGAGTCCAGAAACTAAATATTGTTCAGAAAAGAGATTTTTGGGGGTGTTTTTGTTTGCCTAACTATTATATCCTGAGAGTCAACTCATAGAAATATTATTACCAACCCCTATTCCACATGAAATAACTTTATTGTTTATTATTCAACTGTAATAGCCATATCTTGATTTACGTAGTCCATAATGAATATTTAATAACATTGGATATGATAACTCATGTGTCGATTCCATGTGTGTTGTCAAGGAGCAATTGTATCTGTCGAGATCTCATTTGAGGAGCCACTCCACTTACAAATACTTTAATTATTGATTCATTACACGAAATAATAGCGGCTTTCTTTAGTATGTGAATGAGAATAACACATGACACAATTATATGGAAAACAAGTTACTTGAAGACATTGCAACAATTATATGGATTACAAGTTACTTTAAAAGTTTATTGCATCGGGGAGGGGGAGGGGGAGGGGGCTGAATGGTTAGCACGTGCGCGCTGTATCATAAAGTCTGTCATTGAGTCAACTGGCGTGGTTTCGATTCCCCGGTTGTACGTGACAAGGAGTAGGGTCGCCTGTCCAACCTCGTGGGTTTTCTCCGGGTCATCCGGTTTCCTCCCACCGCTAAAGACCCCTACGCGCAAGTCAATTATTGAAAGAAAATTGAACCATATGTTAGTCCCGAAATGACCTAGTTTGTGTCGAGTGGACGTTTTCTCTCTCTCTCTCTCTCTCTCTCTCTCTCTCTCTTATTGCAGCGACTTTTGGATAACGAGAGTTATCTTTGCTTGATAAAGACGGGAGACCCCTCGTCGCTGAAATAAACTCTTCATGTAACTTGTATTCCATATAATTGTGCCATGTGTTATCCTCCTGTATTTACTATTAGAGTAGAATTTTGCCCCTTGGTACTGCAGAATGTTCTCGCCGTTAACGAACGGTTAAAAACAATCGACACCATGTTTACTGAACAGCGGTGAGGAATTTAAAGTACCCTTCGCCGAACCATGGCATCTATACCGCGGTATACCTTCTGACAATATAAATCGTTGCAGCCCTACTCCATAGCCACTCTCAAAACCAAATGAATGAGAAAGTGCACACATAACACTGTCATTAAAACCATGGTAGTCACTTTCAAAACTATCATGTGCCCAACTTCTAATTAATAATCACTCTCAAACCCAAATGAATGAGAATATGCACACATATCACTGTCATTAAAACCATGGTAGTCACTTTCAAAACCAACATGAGCCCAACTTCTAATTAATAATCACTCTCAAAACCAAATGAATGAGAAAGTGCACACATAACACTGTCATTAAAACCATGGTAGTCACTTTCAAAACCAACATGTGCCCAACTTCTAATTAATAATCACTCTCAAACCCAAATGAATGAGAATATGCACACATCACTGTCATAAAAACGATGGTATTCACTCTGAAAACCTTACTGTTGCATCTGGTCTCGTTTAATACAATTTTATAAATGGAATGTGGTTTAACATCTTAATCGGCTACTGACCCCAGGAGATTACAATTAGGTTTCGTTCTTTCCCAAAGGCACCCATCAAAGTCCCTTCAATTTCAAAAGAACAAATTTTAATCACGGAAAAGGTAGCTAAATGTGCGAGAAAATGGAGTTCCGTGTCCACAAACAGGACATTGACTTATGTATAAACAATACACTATGTGGTATATTTAATCAAATAATTTATTGACGTTAGACTTCCTAGCCGTGTGATAATCACCTGAGTTTAACATCTGACCATATTGGCAGCTGTAACACCCATCTCGTGGCTTTCTCCGGGTCCTCGAGTTTTCCTTTCACTGCTAAAGAACCGTAAGCGCAAGCGAATTAATGAACTAAAATTAAACCATATATTAGTTCCAAAATGACATCGTTTGTGTCGAGTGGACAGAGAAAATAAACCAAAAAGGGATCATCTACTGTAGAAAGTTCATCAATCATCCAATATGTAAGTATATATTCAAATGGCAAGATCAACCAATTCTTTCAACAGTTTCGATCCAGGTCCTGTCCAAGAAAATTCCAGTAGGTACTAACATCGCTGTTTCAGGAAACGCCGAGGTCTCCTGTAAACGGTGGCTAAGTGAGTAAGACGCCGGCTCGTTAGACTGGAGGGCCCGGGTTCGCTCCCGGTGGTGGTCGATAAAGTTCATTGGGATTTTCCGGTGTAGTTTCCCTTTGTCAATGTTGCAGGACGGAGAACGTGACAAGGACAACTGTCTAGACGTTCGTATGGGACGAAAAGCAGAGGGTCCGTGTACACATTAGCGTGCACGTAAAATTCGATATAAGAGTAGGCCATAGCGCCGCTGTTCGGGCAAAATTTCCCTCATAGCACACAGTGCATGGCGTATGCCCGTCTTCATTAGCCCAGTACAGTATGAAGTCCGTGGTTTCTGAAACCGAATGTCAAAGGTTGCATATTGTTATAGATAGAATCTCTCACTATATAGCGCTAAAAAATGTATTTAATAAATATTTATAATTGTATAGCTTGTTCTCATTCTTCTGTGGTAACTGGAACACGTGCTGCAACCACCTCATTAGTGGAACCATGTACTACACCAATAACCGACATTGATGTCCAACCGTCGTCAACAGGAGTGTCTCTGGTAGGATCTGACGGAGTTTTAAAATAGCAAGTATGTCAGGACGTTGTGGTGGTGACATCTGAATCAGTAATGAAGGAGGAAGCTGTCACCAGCATCTACAAGGAATTAACCCTCGACAAAAGTATTTTGTCGTCCGCAATTAGAAAGAAAATCAGTCAGAAAGATGAGAGAACCAGCTCAGCAACTATTGGCTACTTTGGGCTGATCTGTTTTGTCCTGCCACTATCCTTAATAATCATATCTGATATTTCCAAACTGATACAACATTTGAAAACACTCAGACCTACTAGACATTGAGTCAGTGGAACAGTCAGAATTGATGATGATTATTTTGTACCCCCATCCGACCGGATTGGCGTCCTTACTGCGCTCTCTACGGTGATGAACAATGGACTCAGAGCGCGCCAAGATCGCCATAAGGGTGGTAAAAGCGGTGGTCTCCATGGTCGCAAATGATCGCCGAGTCACGACGTTTGTTTTGAGGATATTCAAAACAAACGCCAAGGTTTTGCGATCTGACCTGAAAAGCTGTGAGAATGCGGCTTTTTCAAGTTTGTAATTTTTGGGGACATTTTTTTGTATTGTGTTCACGTTTCACGTTTGTGCATTTTCTGGTCGCCGTACGGTCGCAGCAGCACACTAAGGACCCCATCCCGGTCTGATGGAGGTATTAGTGGACAACATTATATAAAACTTCTGAAGTGTTTTCTAACATTTATAGAGTCCCCACAAGCGTCTCCCCCGAATCTTATACCCCCGTCAAACTGGAGTGGCGTCCTTATTGCGACGCTACTGCGACAGAAAATGGTCGCAGAGCGCGTCAAGATCGCCATAAGCGCGGTAAAAGCGTGGTGGAAACGCCAGATATCGTGCTGTGGTCGTGAATGATCGCCGAGTCACGGGATTGTTTTAAGCATATTAAAAACAAACGCCAAGACTCTGCGATCTTGACGTGCTCTGGGGTCATTTTCCGTCGCCGTTGCAGCACAGTAAAGGCGCCACCATGGCCTGACTGGGATATAGGCACACGACTTTTTTCAAGTCTGTAATTTTTGGGGACATTTATCGCGTTGTGTTTACGTTTGGTGGCGACCTTTTAAATTTTCTGGTCGCTGTACGGTCGCAGCAACGCAGTAAGGACACCACCCCAGTCTGACGGGGGCATTAAGAACTGATTGTAACCAATATTTACCAGATATCGTTTATTTTATTTATACTATGAACTTTTATGATCTTATTGTATCCAGAATTCTTATCTTATTGTTTCCCGAATTCTTATCTTACTGGTTCCAGTATATAAATTGTTCTTATATTAATTAATCCAGTATTTACCACGTGTTATAATTTGTTATTATCTTATTGTATCTAGTATTTACTACGTGTTATAAATTGTTATTATGCTATTGTATCTAGTATTTACAACGTGTTATAAATTGTTCTTATCTTGTTGTATCTAGTATTTACCAGTGTATCTAGTGTTATAAATTGTTTTTATCTTATTGTTCTAGTATACTCTTCAAAAACAGTAGGGGATATCGAAATGCAAATACCTATGCAGGTTGTGATATGATAAATAGCCACGGACACTTGTAATGCTTTGAGAGTATGTTCACAGAACCACCGAGTTGCACAAGCGACACGCAATAGCGCCATACACGTGGGAAGGGTTCGTTGTCAAATTTGACACTTGAAGGAATTTTGATGAAATCTGCCGCATGCTGGTATATCTATCTATGTTTTCTTTCCTATTGGTTCTTGCATAATATTTACTGTTTAGCGTATCTTTGCTTTAGTGTGTTACGTTTAATCTGATCGGAAGACGTGTTCGTCGACGTCAACGTCAACCAAAAACACTGCAAGAATTAGCCGTGGCACTGCAGGAGGAGTGGGTCAGATTCCCCCAAATCGTGATTGGACGATTGATTATGAGCATGTCACGACGAACTGCTGAATGTCTGAGGATTGGTGGAGCAATTACTCAGACAAAAATCAAAAACGTCCATTTTCACTTTTGACGGTGTATCTCTTTACGAGTGAAATTGGGCCGCTCATATGAACTGTTTATGTTCATGTGTATGCAATTGACATGTTATTAATATACACTGGTTACCTCTAATGAAAACAGCGGTGCATTTCCGCAGTTTGTATTGTTTCTGAATATCCCCTACTTTTTTTGAAGAGTATATTTACCACATGTTATAAATTGTTCTTATCTTATTGTATCTAGTATTTACCACGTGTTATAAATTGTTCTTATCTTATTGTATCTAGTATTTACCACGTGTTATAAATTGTTCTTATCTTATTGTATCTAGTATTTACCACGTGTTACAGATTGTTCGTATCTTATTGTATCTAGTATTTACCAGGTGTTACAGACTGTTCTTATCGTATTGTATCTAGTATTTACCACGTGTGATAAATTGTTCTTATCTTATTATATCCAGCATTTACCACGTGTTATAAATTGTTCTTATCTTATTGTATCTAGTATTTACCACGTGTTATAAATTGTTCTTATCTTATTGTATCTAGTATTTACCACGTGTTATAAATTGTTCTTTTCTTATTATATCTATTATTTAGTGCGCGGAGCCTATGTGGCTAAGTGTGTAAGAACCTGTTAGATAAAAAAGTTCATCGGGACTTTCCGGCGTGGTTTCCCCTTGCCAGTGGTGCAGAACGGGGGGCCTCACAAGGACATCTGTCTAGTCCCTCGGTTGGGACTGAATGAAATATATTTTCCGTAGTCTTGTTTCACCAGGCTCGTATGTTAAAATCATTATTTACTCTATGGGAGAATGTGTCTGAGCTGTAAACCAGCCAAATGGCGACCACCGATGATCTGCTGTTTAGCGTTTGTTATGACAATAGTTCCTTTGATGTTAACAATTTGGCCAAACTGTCCAGATAAACGTTGCAAATTACGCCTGTAATAAGTTATATTTATAGCACGGCTTTCATGAGTTTACAGGTTTAACCACAGAGGCCAAAGGCCGAGGTGTTAAACCTGTTAACGAATAAAGCGTGCTATAAATGACTTGTAACATTGACACCTGCTCAACATGCTTGTTGTTATTGCAAAGAAAACCCACCCCACCTCTCTATATGATTTCTACTAAAACTGTCGTAAACCAGCAAAAGTGTGCAATAACACTGAACATGTCTAGTTATTGCACAGTTAAGCTCCATTTAACCTACTACAGGGAAAACAACCTGCTTATTCAACGAAAAGAACAAAGGAAGATTTCCCATCCATATTACAAGCATTATTAATAAATTCCCGACAAGTTTCAATCTATGTAGACCAGGTATATATTCTCAACACCATCAGATGATCTGAACGGCTTTAGTAGGGGTGATTATATAAATTGATCGAAATTAATTCAAACTCTCTCCCTACGTTTTCTCCGGTTCCTCCGGTTTCCCCCCACTGCTAAAGACCCCTACAAGTAAACGAATTATTGACAAAAAATTAAACCATATGTTAGTCCCGAAATGACCTACTTTGTGTCGAGTGGACGTTAACACCCCCTCTCTCTCTCGCTATCTCTCTCCCTCTCTTCGATCAATCATTTATTCATGTGCTAAACAGATATGATCACGTGACAATAACACTCTTGCTGGCTTGACAGCTCCAGTAAATAAATCTTATTCTAAGTATTAGATGTTTAAGTGTCCTACCTGTTGTGTAAATTATCCATTACATCCTATTTTACTTGTCCAGAGGGTTCGAAAATATTTTTAAATCCAAGTCACATTTGAAAAGGTTTACGTTAGGCTTTTCAAATCATTTAGTTGAATTTTTCCAATTTTTTATATTAGGTGTGTTAAGATGAAATTTGTATCATCAATTAATTGGAATACTGTAAAATAGTACAATTTGTTTGGGACATTGGGCCTTTAAAGTATAATAGCCATACATTTATCTAAATAGTCCATAATGAATAATTGATATGCTATCTCATGTTTCGATTCCATGTCAAGATCATCTGATACCACTTATCATTCGAGGAGCCACTCCACTTACAAATAATTTAATTAATGAACATAGCTATTGAGTCATTCTCTGACTTAAAGATACAGTACCAAGATAGTATTTATATGGTAGTTATCTCAAATACAAAATAGGGCAAACTTGGTATATACGGAAAGTAGAGACACCCAATCTTACTAGAGAAATAGGGGAGCCATGGTGGCTGAGTGGGTAAGACGCTGACTCGCTAGTCTGGAGGTCGCGGGTTCGCTCCCGGTGTTGACCGAGAACGGTCATTGGCATTTTCCGACGTGGTTTCCCCCTTGTCAGTGGTAGCTGACGGAGGGCCTGACACGGACATCTGTTTAGTCGTTCGGATGGTACGAAAAACCGAGGTCCCGTGTACGCATTGGCGTGCACGTGAAAGATTCCTTGGCAGTTGGAATTGGTTGGCGTATACCCGTCTTCATTAGTCCTCTTGAAGCAGAACGCCAATGCGTAGGCTACACGGGATGTGGTTTTTTTTCGTCCCATCCGAACGTCTATACGTCGCCCCTTGTCAGTCCGTCTGTCCTGCACATCTGAAAAAAAAAACAGATGAACTTTTTTCCGCAAACGTAGAGATCGATTACGGGAACTCCGGGTTAGTTTAAGGAGCTATTTGTTTTGTTGATCGAAGGTTAGCGGTGACTTGTATATTTATAGTAAATGGACAGCGGGCAATGATAGATTGTACAAGGTTAGTGTTTGTTCGTGGGACGCCATCTTTAACAACAGGTATAAAATTGATTATCTCAGTGACCTTCAAATACCAGAAAATCTCCAACCAGCACCAACCATTGCTACAGCAACAAATGTTGACTTGGATTCTTTGTTGAACATGAATTGTTTGTAAATTATTCAATCAGATACACAGGTAAGTAATACGATATACACAGGTAAGTAATACGTATATTAGTTGGATATTTTATCGAATAAGACTTGTTTTTATCAGATATTACCTGTAACATACACAGGTAGGTAAAACTTATATTAGGCGTTCACAAAGGTGTTCATGTTGACATAACCAATAAAAATATTAATAATAACTAGACCTGCAAGCAGCACTGAACCGGCTTTCATGAATCAGACAGGAAGTGTGTCATACAATAGCCCATTTATCGAGCTACCAAACGATACTTTAGATGTTTTGATCCGGTCACACCCGACGGTGAAATCCCGATTGTTCCAAGAGCACCGATTTTTTTATTGTCTTTTTTTTTTTAAATATCGAATATTTTTTTGACTACTTCCTGTTTACGGATCATTATCGGGATAGATTTAACAAGTGGTATGGGAACTTAACTTCCTGTACCAGAAGTTTCAGAAATATACATTGGACAGTTTTACCTCCCTTATACCACTAGAAGCAGATTTACAGATATAACGATTTTTCGACTTTTTTCAAAGATTGTGGCCCTTTATGACCATTTATACTATATTTAGGCTTTGAAATTTGGATTCACAACCCAGACCAGCATTAGGACTCTAAGTAACAGAATTTTAAGAAAGGAAATAAGAGTAATTTTCGAGATAAAAGCATCTGAATAGGCTCCAAAAAGGAAAATAATAGATTTTCAGCATCTCATAATATATTACCTAACCAGCGATTTTTTACCATTGAGATGTCATAAGATCGTCCATTGTTCGGGCTATCCAATGACACTTTAGTTGTTTTGATTCGTTGAAATATGGCGTTGTAATCACTTTTTTCGCAAGATCACCATTTTTTACTTTTTAAGTTTTGTTTTCAAAATATCGGATATTTTTTCGACTACTTCCGGTTTTCGGATCATTGTCGGGATAGTTTTAACATGTTGTTTGGATAGTTAACTTTCTGTACCAGAAGTTTTAGAAACACCCATTGAGCTGTTTTCAAAACAAAGAATAATAGAAGAGCATTTTCAGTAATTTGAGGATTTTTCAACTTTTTTCCAAAATTGAGGCTCTTTTTGGACAACTTATGTTATTTCAATGCTTTTATTTTTGGACTCACGCCATAGTCCACCCATAGGACTCTGAGTAAAAAAAGTTTAAGAAAAAACGTAGTTGTTGTGTTTGAGAAAAAGGCCTTTTATTTAGACAATTTTGTCTAAAGGTATCTTTTACGTGCACGCCAATTTGTACACGCGACCTCGGTGTTCATGTTGATGTAACCAACAATAAAAGTTAATAAATATATGTATGGCATTAAAGCAGAAGATGTAATTATTGAAATCTTTTAAAAACAAAATATCCTCTCTTCTACTGATTGAGTTTTACCTTCTCTGTTAAATAAAATTGCTATTTTGACAAGTGTTTCTGTTTATGTTTCATATTCAGGTTATAACAGAGATGTCATTGTGGGTAAATTACAAGGTAAACATTGTCAGTGTCACATTGTTTGTTCTACAGAGTCATGTTCGTTCTGCGATCCGTAAGTTTCATAATATCTACATTCCTTAATTATATTTGATTTACACGATGTTTGATATATGATGTACACGATGTTTGATATATGATGTACACGATGTTTGATATATGATGTACAAGATGTTTGATATATGATGTGGGAGCCACGGTGGCTAGTTGGTTAAGACGCTGGCTCGCTAGCCTGGAGGCCGAGAAAGTTCATCTGGATTTTCCGACGTGGTTTCCCCTTGTCAGTGGTGCAGAACGGAGGGCCTGACAAGGACAGCTGTCTAGTCCTTCGGATGAGACGAAAAACCGAGGTCCCGTGTATACATTGGAATGCACGTAAAAGATCCCTTGGCAGTTGGAATTCGATATAAGAGTAGGCGATAGTGCCGCTGCCCGGGCAAAATTTCCCTCATAGCACACTGTATGGCGTATGCCCGTCGTCATTAGCCCAGTATAGGAGCAGAACAGTAGGACGTTAAACCCCATTTCATTTTCATTTCATTTTATATATGATGTACACGATGTTTGATGTACATGAGGTTTGAATCGCACGTCCATGTTCACTTATATTGCATACTTAAAGTAACGATGCGTCATTTATCGCTAAAATATGAAATTTCTCACGAATTAATTCACGCTAATATGTATTCAAAATACCAATGATAGATATCCACCCAGCTTGTATCCCCCCTCCCACTCCGACGATAGATAATCACCCAGTATAGATTCAATACCATCGATAGATAACCACCCAGTATAGATTCAATACCATCGATAGATAATCACCCAGTTTAGATTCAATACCAACGATAGATAATCACCCAGTATAGATTCAATACAGACGATATATAATCACCCAGCTTAGATTCAATTAGAAAAGTGTTTATTAACTCATAAAGCTGTGGAACATTATGCTGATTGTGGCTATTGAAAATACATCAATATCAATGTTCGAATTGATCTGCAGAAGACTAGGTCCTAAGGGCCGAATTTTAGCATCTCGGAAATGCGAAAAAGGGTTTTGGGTCGGCAATCTGGGATACAAATAATATTTCCTGTATCATAACCGTAAACATAGGTAATTTGTTTTATGTTTCATTTCCATTTGTCTTGGTTTAATGACAGAATTTAAATACTTAGTCCATACACAGAAGAGAACCCACAGTGCCTAAGTGAGTAAGACACTGGCTCGCTAGCCTGGAGGTCGCAAGTTCTCTCCCGGTGTTGACCGAGAACAGTCATCGTGATTTTCTAGCGTGATTTCCCCTTTAACTAAATGTCTATACTTTGTTCGTGTAGCTACTTTAAATATAACTGGATATGCAGCGTGTGACAGCGTCATGGAATTCTACGGGGATGGTATTCGATATGAACATGATAATGACGTACGTTGGAGGATTCCGTCACGCATCAACATACCGAACAATACACAACTGGTAGCCATCAAGTGTGACAACAGGTACGGACTGAACGGCATCCATGTTCTCTTGAGTAACGGAGTTAAGACTGATGCAACTTGGAAATGTTCAGAAGAAAGGGAAGAAGATTGGCAAAATGTCACGTAAGTCAAAACGTTTGGTGTAGTACTTTATAATAGTCATAAACTACAACACAGGAAAACACCTACTAATCTATAATAGTCATAAACTACAACACTTGCTTGTGGAAAACACCTACTAATTTATTTAGGCGACGTTTCGAAGATAACTCTTGATTAAAATATAGATCTATATTTCGTTTCGGTTTTTATACTTTTGATGACCCGAAGGGGCTTTTGGTCCTATGACGTCAGACTTGTGATTAACCAATCAGCGTTGACGTGTCTACTGAAATACCAACAGTTCCGTGCACAATTCCGCAACTCGCCGCAAGAGAAAGCGGTTATATAACAACGCGTATAGAGATCCAAGTGTAGTAAATACAAGTAAAACGAAATTTTGAACTATAAAAAACGAAACGAAATAGGATCTGTGTTTTAATCTGATTGATTAAACTGGTTTTATCCAATAATCGATAACCCACCTTCATAACAGATGATTAATCTGTATTTACCGAGCTGAAAACCCACCAGATATCTTAGTGGTTAGCACGGCTTAGTGAAGGCTTAGTGGTTAGCACGTTCGCGCTGTATCATTAAGTCTGTCATTGAGTCAACTGGCGTGGTTTCGAATCCCCAGTTGTACGTGGCAAGGAGTAGGGTCGACTGTCCAACCTCGTGGGTTTTCTCCGGGTCCTCCGGTTTCCTCCCACTGCTAAAGACCCCTACGCGCAAGCGAATTATTGAAATAAAATTAAACCATTTGTTAGTCCCGAAATGACCTAGTTTGTGTCGAGTGGACGTTAAACCCCATTTCTCTCTCTCTCTCTCTCTCTCTCTCTCTCTTATGGTGATTGAAACACGTCCATTCGGGACACTCTTATGGTGATTGAAACACGTTCATTCGGAACATATCTTTCATTTACTCCCATGAGTTTTTTCAACTGGTCCAACATCGAGGTTTGCTTTAAAACCCTTAGTCATTTACAACTGGTCCAACATCGAGGTTTGCTTTAGAGCTTGGTCATCTTCAACTTAGATATATTCATTTATGGAGCAGCATCAGGGTTTTTGGCATGGGGAGTTAAGGAAATGAAACATAAGATTCACGTATAAAGGTCCATGGCTAAAACGGTCTACGATAGTATTACTAAGTATCCACACGATGTCTTGGGATCTTTTAGCCTGCCCCTGTCATTTAAACAGAATAACGCCCATATAACTGGATGGGTCAGACACGATTGTCTAAAAACTTTAATACAACATGTGACTAATAAAAAAAACCTTGATACCTTACCATCAACTAATTTATTAAATGGAGTTTTCAAACACTGTATTTAGTAAACCAGTTTAAATATATTATGTTTTACTTCATGCAAATGTTAAACCAGATTTGTTTCTTTAGTTAACATGTTAGATATTTTTTGTTATATTTATTTGTCTTATATCAATAACATTGTTGTAGATTTAACGACACAGCCTGGAGAAATGCTAAACCTCTACCGGCATGGATTTGGACAACCGCATATCAATATGGCCAGGGCGCCATCTACTGTAGAAAGTCCATGAATGGTCTGATAAGTATGTATAAAAATACTCTAACACTAACTCCCAAAATGGAAGTGACATTCTATTGATATATACTGATATATGGGGAACGAATAGTGTAACCCGTGATATTTATATCAAAGGATTGAGTCAAGTAGCGCGGTTTCGATTACCAGTTTGTACGTGACACGAAGTAAGATTCCCTGCCCCCCACCTCGTGTGTTATCTCCAGATCCGATCCTACCCCCCCCCCCCCGATGCATAAGATCCCTACTAGGAATAGAA
Organism: Patella vulgata; assembly: GCF_932274485.2. Lineage (NCBI taxonomy): Eukaryota > Metazoa > Mollusca > Gastropoda > Patellidae > Patella > Patella vulgata. The sequence goes on from NC_065881.2 coordinate 3,762,455, forward strand.
GTCTTGAAATAAAATTGCATCACGTTAGTTCCGAAATGATCTAGTTTGTGTTGAAAAGACGTTACCCAAATACAAAATGAAAGTGAATTGAAATGAGGTTTAACGTCCTACGGTTCTGCTCCGACCTTGGCTAATGAAGACGGGCATACACCATACACTTTAGATTATCACCCAACTACAAAATATCGAATTCCAGCTGCCAAGGGGTCGTTTACGTGCACACCAATGTATACACAGGTCATCGGTTTTTCGTCCAATCCGAACGTCTAGACAGCTGTCCTTGTCAGGCCCCCCGTCCGTCCTGTACCACTGACAAGGGGAAACCACGCTGGAAAATCCCAATGAACTTTCTCGGCCAATGCAGGCTCGAACACGTGACCTCCAGGCTAGCGATCACCCAAATACAAATTATAATAAATTTTAGATCGATATAAGAAAAAAACATACCGAATAATCCCTCTGTTGCATTTATATACTGTTGAACTCTCTGTGTGAAATGGCACCACATAAATGACATTATTAGGGCGCCCCACTTTGAATCAGTATAGTCCGATCCTTAATGTAAATCTGTCGGCTTTTCGGGTAGAAATCGTGGAGTAAGATTTATTTTGTAGGTTTTGATGACAAAAAAACAATGTTGACATTTTTTCTAAGTAGGTCTTCACAGTTTGGGAGGCCATTATTTGAGGGTAGCCATTTTTGCGATAATATTCCAACTTATGTGCTGGTTTTTATTAAGTAGTAGTGTTTGGTGTCGATATATATATGTTTACGGGGTCGCAGACTCAATTTCTGAAATTTACAACCTTGTAAAATGATCACTTGTGACAGGAAAATCGGACGATGGGTTAATTTCGATTAAGTAGTTGTTCGGGGAGGCAGATTCGATTTCTGTCATATACAACTTCGTAAAATGGCCGTATGTTCACCAATTTAGCATATTCCTGGCATGAAGACAAAGAGGGCGTAGCGGCAGCGTGGTGCTTACGCCCGTGTCTATCATGCTCCTGCCACGACTACATCAAGCGCTTACTACTAGATTTTACTACTAAAACTGAAGCGATCGATCTAAACAGTGGCAACGCACAACTACCTGATAATATTAAAGGTTTAGGCTTTATTTACCGCGAGAATTATATAAAAATATTAGGCATTACCTATTCATTAGACGAAAAAACTTCGGTAAAAATGAATTTTGAAAATTGCATAGACCAAATTGAAGATACTTTGAATACCTGGAAAAGACGAAACGTACGTTTAATAGAAACATTCTGCGTAGCTAAAATATTATACCCTGCATCAGTTAAAACTATACCTGAAAATATAATTAAAAGCATTAATAAATTATTTTATAACTACATATGGAACGGGCCTGATAAACTAAAGAGAACAGTTATAAATCAAAATATAAATAAGGGGGGATAAATATGATTGACTTAAAAGAAATGATGATATTATAAACGTGTGATTTTGTCCCTTTGAAAAGAAATCAGAGTTCCAATACTGAGGTTAAAAGTATAATTTATTCAAGTCAATGTCAACATATATGAGATGAAAAATACGAATATATACACAATTATGGGTGGTGTAAATATGAAAATATAAACTAAATATAACTCGCTTCCGAAAGAAACGGAAATTACCGAAGCTGAAACTTCAATTCCGGAAAACAACCAAACAAGTAACCGTTAGTAACAATTTGCCGGAAGTGACACAACCGGAACTTCAATCCGTAATTATCCATACGACAGAAAACGATAGACACGCATATACGATGAGTTCTATTCATTTGGCAAAATTTAGTGGATCTGGCGACGAAACAGCCTCATCTTTTATAGTGGATTTTGAAAATCTGATGGCAATTCAGAAAGTGAACGATGATAAATTAAAATTATCAAATTTACCTTTTTATCTTAGTGGTGAAGCTAAATTGTGGTTCCAAAAACTTTCATTTACACAAATGGTGAATTTTGATAATGTAAAACAATTATTTTTGAACTAATATAAATATGTTCTCGATATGTCAAAATTAAAATACCAATTACAACAGCCAACAAGCGAAAGTATAGAACAATATGTTGCTAAATTAGGACAAATTGCTTTCGCTAGTGAAGGAAAAGTGCCCGAAGAATTGTTAGTTCACACGGCAATAGAAAATTTGTTGCCTAGAATGAGAGCAAGTGTGACTCAAACTAATCCGAAGACAATTAAAGATCTAAAAAATGCTATTATGATAGCCAACCGAGTAGCCATGCTACAACCTTCGGATACTGTGGTAGCAGCAGCTAGCAGTGTGAATGCCAGCGATGAGACCATATAAGAATGCGTAGAGAAGACAGTCGAAGTGATGATGGCTAGAAACTATCATCAACCTAACCCACAGTATCAAGACAACCAATACCATCAGCAAAGGCCACAGTACTAAAACAACCAATACCATCAGCAAAAGCCGTGGTACCAAAACAACCAATACCATCCACCAAGATCACAATACCAATCCAAACAGTATCAGCAACCGAGAACCAGACAGTTTAATAACAGACAACCGTTTAACAACCAGCAAAACAGAGAATGTGGAAGTTGTGGTGAGTTTCATTGTTCTTCTAGAAATTGTAATGGGAAATATTGTCATTTGTGTAAAACACGGACACATTCATGTAACCATAGGATAAGGCACCTGTTTCAAACAATTCTTTGAGCAGGCATAATGATAACAAAAAAATATGGCAAATAAAACTGGCCAAATCATAATTATAAACACGCCTTTAGAACGAAATATGATTAAAATTTCAATCAAATACAAAGGGTTTAATGCACTCATCGATACCGGGGCGTCAATTTCTTGTTTATCGAGTTTCCTATTAAATAAAGTAGGTCTATCAAAATTAGACATTGAACCATCGTATATTACAAATGTTGTAGGCGTAGGAGGTGAAAAGCATAATGTATTAGGTGTTATTCCTGTACATGTTTATATAAACAATGTTTTACTAGAACATAAATTTCATGTAATGGAAAAAGTACACCATCCAATAATAATAGGTTTGGATTTTATGGAAAAATTTAAAGCAAAAATAGATGTTAATAAACGAATTGTTTCTTTTAACGAAGGATTACCTACCATAGCATTAATATCAAATAATATAGGATTAGTAAGATCTCTTAAAACAACTACATTAAAGGCCCGTCATCACGTTGATTTACCTGTTCGCATTAGCAACATTGATAATGGGAAAAATTGTTTTGTTAGAGCCAAGTCCCATACTTGCTCAAAATAGTATAATGGGCGCTACATGTCTTGTTAAGGTAGAAAACGGAAAATCAGTGTTACGTCTCCTTAATCCAACAATGAAAGATATTCAAATCTCAAAAACATAAATATTGGCAACAGTAAATGATATACATGAATCAATGATAATTGATCTACCTGAGGGTGATACATTTAAAACATTTAAAAATACAACAAATGTTATTTCGACGACAACTAGTACAGAAGCAAACATAGACGTTTTAGAATGACAGATGTTGATTTCGCTAATAACCTAGGTTAATTAGGGAAGACAAAAGGCTATAAACACCATATCGAAACCGGAAATGCTAGTCCAGTTCGAATGCCATTTTACCACCGAACACCGGAGTTACGCAAGGAAACTACGAAACAAATTAACGAAATGCTTGAAAATAACTTTTGCGTAGAAAGTAATTCTCCATGAAGATTTCCAGTAATTATGGTAAAGAAAAAGTCAGGAGAATGGAGATTTGCAGTTGATTATAGAAAATTAATTAAAGTAACTACACCATGCTATTTTCCTATCATCCGCTTTGAAGATGTAATAGATTCGGTAGGCGAAGCTCAGGCCAAAATATTTTCGGTACTTGATTGCGCTAGTGGGTTTTAGCAAATCAAAATGGACGAAACATCTAGACATAAAGCCGCATTTATTACACAGAAAGGTGTTTATGAAAGGATGTGTATGCCTTTTTGATTAACTAATGCCCCAATAACCTTTCAAATGGTTATGACATACATATTAAGAGACGTGAATTGGCGATATGCACTTGTATATGTTGATGACATAATAATATTTAGTAAAAAATTTAACGAACACCTTCAACATCTGAAAAATGTATTTCAAAAACTCGGAGAAGCAGGCGTAACATTGAAACCAAGTAAATGCAAATTTGCAGCAAAAAGCGTTAAATACTTAGGGCACATATTTAATAAAGATGGTATATCAGTAGATAAAGAAAAAACGGAAGCTGTACAAACTATTCCCCAGCCTAAAAATCAGCATGAAATAAGACAATTTCTTGGGCTGTGTAACTATTATAGACGATTTATTCTTAATTATTCCCAAATAGCCTTTCCTTTAAATAACTTGTTGCGCAAGGATGTTCAATTTAATTGGTCACAAGAGTGTCCGGGAGCCTTGACACATTAAAGAAAACATTGGTGTCACCCGGCATCTCCACCAATTATAAACGTGTGATTTTGTCCCTTTGAAAAGAAATCAGAGTTCCAATATTGAGGTTAAAAGTATAATTTATTCAAGTCAATGTCAACATATGAGATGACAAATAAGAATATATACACAGTTATGGGTGGTGTAAATATGAAAATATAAACTAAATATAACTCGCTTTGTGAAAGGTATCTGATGTCTGACATCTTTTAAATGTTAACTCAAAATTAAAGTAAAACAAGTATACTCGATTATAATAAAATCGTACTTTTCCGTTTACTAATTTAGGTATTATTATATACTTAAAGCGATACATTATTAAATCATCGAAATCTAAATATAAACAAGTATTACTTCGTTTTCGTATAAAGAAGCGTACTTTTCCGTGTATATAAAATTAATGTCAAAATTTGATGTTTGAGATAAATCGACGAATATTTTAAATCACGTTTGTTTTACTAAACAAGTTTTCAGTAGAGGTGTTAAATCATACTTTTCGGCTTAGTAAAAACGTTATATAAATCAATGAATAACAGTGGTTATTTTTGTTTAAATTAGCTGGTATAAACTAGAAGTATGAAATATATCTTCTATTAATTTAGTTCACCGATGCTATAAAATAACTAATCGAATCAGTAATCAAATCTCATTCTTACGAATACAAGATTCATACAATATAAAAACATAGAAATAAACTTAAAACATTTTACATACAATAATTAAAGAGACATACCTTTGAAAAGAAATCAGAGTTCCAATATTGAGGTTAAAAGTATAATTTATTCAAGTGAAGACTTAACGATTGTCCACGAATTTAAAGGCTTGCATTTCCAAATAACACGCCCAGTTATTTTGTAGGAATTCAACTGGTGGATGTTTAAAACATCCAGAGAAAACCAGAGGCTTGGTCATTGATTGGTTAAAACCATCTTGCCTAACTCAATCATTCAAGTGTAATATTGAGTAATTATATTGCCTCCAGTTAATCCCAGCGTATTGTTTGAAAAGTCTTACGCGCCACCATTAATTATACTTAAAACCAATCTAAAATCATACACAATAAAGGACTCTTCTAGTGTCTCTTTAATCCGCCAATATTCTTACATAACAGAGTTAAGCTGTTATCTATCAATGTCAACAAGGAAATCTTACTTTAGTTTTAAAATAAAATACGCAATTTAAATCTTATTAATTAAATACATATGCAAATTATATATGAAAATATACACTACTACAATATGCCGTAGCGTATTCTGGATAAAAAAAGATACTGTCACACGATGTTCAATCATGGAAAATTCCGTACGCTTATATATTAAACGATTATGACGGACACATATTACCGGCATGTAATTATGCAACATCTTTTTAAAAATTATCTCCCTTCTATCAAGAACTTTTCAATAATTGGTTCCATATCTATACATCAAAAATCGATATGTTAATAAGCCCTCAAAATCAAATCATCTGGAACAATAAGCATATAAAGATTAACAAAAAACCTTTAATAGATAAAAATATTTTATTTTTGATTGACTGTAGAGAAGACGTTTTAATCAATAGGATAATTAATAGTAATAAAATATTAAGAATGAAAAGCGTTTGCTTAGCAGTTAGAGAGTTTTTGGATACAATCGACTACGAACCTACGCCTATAGTAAGAAAACAAAGTGTGTTTGACATTATTAATAACAACTGTATAAAAATATATAAAAAACACTAGATAAGATTAAAGCAAAAGACATATATTCAATACGAGTAGATTTTAAATATAGTAAACCATTAGCAATAAGTAAATGGGAAGAAGATAATAGTTTTATATTTGAAGAACGTGAAATCTCAAATATCTTCAATTTGGTCTACAAAACGAGCACTGATACTAGATTACAGAATTTTCAATTTAAATACCTCCATAAAATTATATATACAAACGACCGTTTATTAAAAATCCAATTAAAGGAGTCTTCATTGTGCGATTTTTGTTTTTCAAATATAGAAACCCCGGAACACCTTTTTATATACTGCAATTACGCCCAAGTAATATGGAATGACTTACATGAAATCTTCTTAACTAATGACATTTCATTACAATTACAACTTACAAACATTCATTTCGGTTTTCTGAAAGAAACAGTTTTTAAATCATATCGTGAATTCTTATTTGTAAATCATTTAATAGTTTTAACAAAATACTACCTCTTCAAATCGAAAATATAAAATATCAGACCGACAATTATTAATTATCGAAACTACATAAAAGGTAAACAACAGATAGAAAATGAATTAAACGAAAACTTAGTAAATAAATGGGATTATACCATATGAATATTATGCATACCTCTAGTATTCCAACTCCCTAATACCTCTAGCTATTTTTGTATTTTTTGTTTAGTTATTAGCTTTTATTTTGTTTATGAATATATTTGTTCTACTCAATGAAATATAGTATAACCTTCAACAATAAACCGACGCTATCTGTATGATGTGACACACTGTGATTGTAATATGTGAACTATGTACTATGCTGTTATTGATTATTTTAAAAAAAACAAAAAAACAAAGATCTTACTGCGCTCATGGCCAAGCTCAGGCTGCGCGAAAAGTGTTCCCACCATGATCTCGCGGTTAGCAGTCAGACCGAGATACTTACTCACCACACTGCTGTGACGTGCCTACCAGGCGTAGGCGTTCTCTCGCCACGCCTATAGATGGCTACTTTGACACCACTGCCATCAGTTCTTTCAGTGGAGATGACGGGTCACGGTGTCGTTTAAAGGACAATATTGGTGCCAGTCATTACCACATATGTGATAGAACTAATTAATCACGTTCCAAATAGTGAGCAGAAATTCGCACATGTATCTGTTATCACTCGTCACTTCAGTCAGTTATATAGAGGGTTGGCTCGTGTTTTCCTTTGGCGTTCGTCACTTCCGATTAAGGAAACCTGTATTACTCAGTAATCGTAGCAATGATCTCTGTGATAAAATTATATTTGGAACGTGTTTAATTAGTTCTATCACATATGTGATAATGACTGACACCAATATTGTCCTTTAAGTGGTGATATAGTTTGTTTTTCCAGCGCAACAGCAATCCTCCGAACGACCCCTTCCACACGCAGCTTGGGGTCAGTTGATAATATGATCTATACAATAAAGTTTTCTTACAGCAAGTATTACTATTTCATTTCCAGTCCTTGTATACCACTTTATATTTGATACCATACATTTCTGTTCTACTTTTTAAGTTATTAATTACCTTTTCAAAAGTTGTAGGTCTCACATTAAATGTTAACCATCGTTAAACATAAACTGTCTCGATGGCACCACCAAGTCTTAAAATCAGACTGGAATTCAATTACTACAATGGGAATGGCCAGATAAATGTGCTATTTTCCTGCAAAATCGATATTAGCTCAGTGGTCAACTCGGATGAGGTATTTTCATTGTTGGATAATATACCTAATGGGTAAAACACTGCATGGTCTTCCAAGAACATGCTACAAGCTCATACATAGCAGAATGGGATTCAGAAACCATTTCGGTGATGCGTTTAGAAAACGTCCTGTCACAAACGGAAATATGCTGAATGTGTGAACATACCCCCATTTCACGCAGTTGTAAATGGCAGAAATCGAATCTGCGCCCCCGGAAACATATATTGACACAAAAACGCGACTACGTATTCAAAATCAGCACATCGTCCCATTTTCCCTCCACACATGACAGCTATATTAGAAATATGCTAAATATGTAAACATGTGATCATTTTACACAGTTGTAAACGGCAGAAATGGAATTTGCGCCCCGCAAAAATATATCCTGGTACCACCTACTTAATCAATATCCGCACATCGTCACATTTTCCCGCCAAAAATGGCTGTCATATTGTAAATATGCAAAATATGTTAACTTATAATCATTTTACACGATTGTAACTGGGAGAAATGGAATCTGTGCCCCTGAAATTATATATATTGACACCAAACACTACTACTTAATCACCATCAGCACATCGTACTATTTTACCGCCAACAATGGTCGCCATCTTGGAAATATCATCATGAAATGATGGAAAACAATCTAAAATATATTCATGAAACCTGTCAATATTATTACATTGCCAGATCACAGTTGATATGTCGATAACATTATAAATAAGGTGAAAATAAAAAAAATAATTGGAATATTATGGCAATATGGCTACCCTCAAATAATTGCCTCCCATACTATGAAGACCTACGCAGAAAAAAAACGTCAACATTGTTGTTTTGTAATCAAACATCAAAATCTACAAAATATAGCTTATTCCACGATTTCTACCCGAAAAGCCGACGGATGGGAATTATGTAACAAACCGAATCGGACTATACAGGAGTCCTATTTTTATTGATTATTATTATTATTATTATTATTATATGTAGCCCATGAGAATATAACTGGAATTATTAACTGTGACAACATGGCATTTTATGCTGACGGTGTTCGATATATACATGATGATGATAAAAAGTCTGGTGTTCCCTCAACCATCAACATACCAAATAGTACAAAAGTTGTAGCCATCAAATGTGAGACGTATTCAGGCCGGAGCGGTCTTAGTGTGGTCTTGAGTAACGGAGTCAAAACTGATACAACTTGGAAATGTTCAAATGAAGAGGAAAAAGGTTGGAACACTTTCGGGTAAGTTAAAACGTCGGCTAAAGTTCTATATAATAGTAATATCGTAAGACTTAAAGATGGGTTCCCGCGTACAAACTGGGTGATTTAATGGTATATATGGACCAAAAACATATTCAAACTAATTAATTTGTCATAATTATGCTTCAAATCCTTCTCAAACATTGTAATTGCGAAGGAATGCCCGGCTATTAAAATTCGATCAAACCAGGTCATTTTTGTGTCACGTCTTGGGAGTCCGAGGAGAATTCATTGCATACATAAGACGATGTTGTCTTTAATCGCTTACTATTTATTACAAATATCGAATCCTAATTAAATTCTCGGATTATCCAATACCCGCGTCTTTATCCGTCATTTTTATCTCAGAATATATTGTACGTCTAACTCTTCATAAAGTTTATCAACTTGTACATCAAGCGCTCAATGTTCGCTTGTGACCTTTGATATCATGCGTGCAGAAGTTCCTAATCGTCGGGCTGTTGATTAGGGGAACCCTTACATTTTTGTCCTGTATACGCTCCATGAGTGTTTTTCGGGGAATCCATTGGATATCTCTACTTTCCATACATACCAAAATTGCCATACTTTTATTTGAAATAACCACCCGATAAATACTTTTCTGGGAACCCATCTTTAATACGTCTTTGCTCATTATTAGGGGTGCCATGGTGGATCAGTGGGTTCGTTATTAATTGTATTACTTTTAACATGCCTCTTCTCCGGATTATAACAGGATACAAGCCATCTTGTATTGGCTTTGGTTTTTTTTATATTGAATAGGGAGCCGCGGTGGCTAAGTGGGTAAGACGCCTGCTCGCTAGCCTTGAGGTCACGGGTTCCGTCTCGGTGCTGGCCGCGAAAGTTCATCGGGATTTTTCCAGCGTGGTTTCCCCTTGTCAGTGGTGCGGGACAGAGGGTCTGACAAGAACAGATGTCTAGTCCTTCGGGTGGGACGAATAACCGAGGTTCCTTGTACCCATTGATGTGCACGTAAAAGATCCCTTGGCAGTTGGAATTTTAGGCCTTAGCGCCGCTGTCCGGACAAAATTTCCCTGACAGCACACCGTATGGCGTATACCTGTCTCCATTAGCCCGGTAGGACGTTAAACCGCATTTCATTTTCTTTCACTTTATATTGAATAACATTATTACAGTTTTGACGACCGTGTCTGGATGAATGCTGAAGTTTTACAGTTTTCAAATGGCTGGATTTGGACGACAGAGAATGTATACCAAATAGGGACCATCTACTGTAGAAAGTTCATCAGTCACTCAATATGTAAGTATTTATTCCCCGCTTGTACGTGACAAGGAGTAGTGTCACCTGGTCAACCTCGTGGGTTTTCTCCGGGTCCTCCGGTTTCCTCCACTGCTAAAGACACCTACGCGCAATTGAATCATATGTTAGTCCCGAAATGACCTTGTTTCTGTCGAGTGGACGTTAAACTCTCTCTCTCTCTCTCTCCCTCTCTCTCTCTCTCTCTCCCAGGGTTTTCCATCGTGGTTTCCTTGTGCTGTCGTGTAACACGGATAGTTTGACAAGGACCAGTAAAATGATATGGCACCTGATTTTTGCTGAGGATTGTGGATTAGAGTTAGGGTAATCGCTAGGTCTTGGGTTAGGGTTGGCACTAGCCCTGTCTACATCAGATTTTCAAGAAATTTGAACTCTACCGTAATTATGGTGTAACTATGATATAGTTGAATGGTTTTTAGAATCAAATAGAAACTCTGACTTCTACAGGGTCCACAAGCAAAATGTACCACTCAGGAGCCATAATCCAGGAAGTGACGGTCCTATATGCGCCAATATCGAAAGGGACCGAGACATTTCGGTTATAAACATACATTATAAGTTTCATCAAAATCGGATAAAAACCATGACCTCTATAGTCTCCACAAGCTTGTATATTTGTCAAGGTCAGCATCACAGGATTAAACCACAATCGACTGTGTTTTCATAGTAAGGGAATTAGAAAAGAAATAAAATTTCACTTCATTGCTGAGTAGTTTTATTAGCCAGAAATCGCTCAGAAAGCTTCTCCGACGATCTAGACCGCTGCGAGCTTCCGGGGTCTAGGCGGCCACTGAACCCTCGTTTAAAGACTTAGGATTGTAGCGCACCCCCCCCCCCCCCCGCCCCTAATTAAGAATTGATTCCGCCGACCCTGCAGTATCAAAATGCCCATCGTCATTAGCAAAGTAGAAGCAGAACATTAGGGCGTTAAATCACATTTCATTTCATTTCATTGCTTTGTAAACCATGTCCATGCTGTCTGACACTGAAAGTCAAAGGTTGCATATTGTTATAGATAGAACCTCGGACGATATATCTTTAAAATAAATAAATATTTATATTTGAATAGTTGGTTCCCAGTCTTCTGTGGTACCTGGAACACGGGTTGCAACCACCTCATTGGTGGAACCTTGTACTACGCCAATTACCGACTATTATCTTCAACCCTCATCAACAAGTGTAACTGTGGTAGCATCTGACGGAGTTTTGAGATCACAGGTTTGTCAAGATGTTGTAGTGGTCACATCTGAATCTGCAATGAAGGAGGAAGCTGTCAGCAGCATCTACAAGGAATTAACCCTCGACAAAAGTGAAATGTCGTCCGTTATTAGAAAGAAAGTCAGTCAGATAGATGAGAGACCTAGTTCAGCTACTATTGGTTATGTTGGGTTGATATGTTTTGTCCTGCCATTGTCCGTAATAATCCTATCTGATATTCCCAAACTGATACAAAGTTTAAAAACCCTCCGACCCACTAGACATTGAGTCAATGCAACAGCCAGAATTGATGGTGACTATTAGTTTGGGACACCATCAATAAAACTTCTCGTGTGTTTTTGGATGTTTGTACAGTCTCAACATTTGTACCCCCGAAACTTAAGGACTGATTGTGACCAATATTTACCAAATATCGTTTATTTTATTTCTGTTATAAATTGTACTGATCTGATTTCATTTACCGCGTGGTATAAATTGTTCTTATCTTATTGTATCTAGTATTTACCGCGTGGTATAAATTGTTCTTATCTTATTGTATCTAGTATTTACCACGTGTTATAAATTGTTCTTATCTTATTTTATCTAGAATTTACCACGTGTTACAGATTGTTCGTATCTTATTGTATCTAGTATTTACCAGGTGTTATAAATTGTTCTTATCGTATTGTATCTAGTATTTACCACGTGTTATAAATTATTCTTTTCTTATCGTATCTATAGTATCTACCACGTGTTACAGATTGTTTTTATCGTATTGTATCTAGTATTTACCACGTGTTATAAACTGTTCTTATCTTATCGTATCTATAGTATCTACCACGTGTTACAGATTGTTCTTATCGTATTGTATCTAGTGCTTAACACGTGTTATAAATAGTTCTTATCCTACTATTGTATCTATTATTTACCACGTATTTAAAAAAATGTATGTTTTTGTATCTAGTATTTAACAGGTGTTATAAATTGTTCTTATCGTATTGTGTCTGGTATTTACCACGTTTTATCTTATTGTATCTATTTTTTACCACGTATTAAAAAATGTTTTATGTCTTTGTATCAAGTATTCAACACGTGTTATAAATTGTTCTTATCGTATTGTATCTGGTATTTACCACGTGTTATCTTATTGTATCTAGTATTTACCACGTGTTAAAAAATGTTTTTATGTTTTTGTATCTAGTATTTAACACGGGTTATAGAGTGTTCTTTCCCTATTGTATCTTGTATTTACAACGTGTTATAGATTGTTCTTATCATAGTATTTACCACGTGTTATAGATTGTTCTTATCTTATTATATCTAGTATTTACCACGTGTTATAAATTTTTCTTATCATATTGTATCTAGTTTATAGTACGCTGGGCCGAGGTGTCTCCGTGAGTAAGAAGCTGTTGGCCAAGAACGTTCATCTGGACTTTCCGGTGTGGTTTCCCCTTGCTAGTCTCTCGGTTAGAGAGAGGGATAGAGAGAGAGATAGAGAGAGAGAGGGAGAGAGAGAGGGAGAGAGAGAGGGAGATAAATTGGGTTTAACGTCCACTGGACACAAACTAGGTCATTTCGGGACTAACATATGTTTTTTGAATTTTATTTCAATAATTCGGACGTGTAGGGGTCTTTAGCAGTGGGAGGAAATCGAAGGACCTAGAGAAAATTCACGAGGTTGCTAGAGAATTGGGGTTTAACGTCCACTCGACACAAACTAGGTCATATGTTTTTTTAATTTTATTTCAATACTTCGGGCGCGTAGGGGTCTTTAGCAGTGGGAGGAAATCGAAGGACCCGAAGAAAATCCAAGAGGTTGCTAGGTTGGACAGGCGACCCTACTCCTTGTCACGTACAACCGGGGATTCGAAACCACGCCAGTTGACTCAATGACAGACCTTATGATACAGCACGCACGTGTTAACCATTCAGTCAAATGGTTTTATTGTATATTTGTGACCACATCTCTAACTTTACCTGAGCAATAAGGCACCTTTCCAAACACAAAATTGAACCCAGGAAATGTTCTCTAAAACGCAACCTGACTTCTGAGATGGTAATGTGTTCTCCATGATTTTCATGTAACTCATGCTTCATCTGCTGTTCACTGGTACCAGCCCTGTAAAATGCACCCCCATACCTGTTTGAACCATTCAAAATACAACGTCAACAGCATGCCACGACTCATTACAGCTCAGAGGAACCAGGTGCTTGAAAGCCTTGACGCTGGCCACACTGCCCAAACCGTTGCCAATCACTTCCAGGTCAATGTTCGGACCATCTACAGGCTTCAGCAACGCTTTCGGTCCACCAACATCACGGTTACCACAAGACGACAAGAGCGCCATGTTGTGCGACAGTACGTGCAGAATCCCTTCACACAGCACGTCAGACCCATTGGTACCGATACAGTGCGCCGACGTCTCGTCAGGGAGTACATCCATTGCCGTAGATCTTATCGTGGACCGATCCTCAGCCCTCACCATAGACGTGAATAGCACCAGCACTGGCGACACAGGCGGTGGAGAACTGTTCAGTTCATAGATGAGAGTCGGTACTGCGTATCACCTGCAGATGGCAGGACCAGAATATGGCGTCGACGTGACCCACGTTATTCTGACCAATGTGTCATGGAACGAGACTCTTGGGGAGGTCCAAGCATAATGGTTTGGGGTGGAATCGGACTGAAACAAAGAGTGGGTCCTGTGGTGTTCCAAAATCTTGGTCCAGGGAGAGGAGGCGGCATCACAGTAGTGCGCTACATCGATCAAGCTCTTTGAAATTCAGAGGAGACTTAATAACGTCGTACCGAGACCAAACATAGCCGATGTGTGGTTGAGGGTGCCAATGGCGTTCATCAATCGTCTGGTCCACTCCATGTACAGACGCTGCGGCGCTGCTGTTATTGACACTCGCGGTGGACACACCAGATACTGACGTATAGACTGTGTACAGACTCCAAACCTTCTCGTAATGTCATGGAATTGTGATGAATTAATCACGAATGTGTCAACATACTGTTCACAAAAAAATTGCTTTGATTCATTTAGTAAGTCGTTTTCTAGAATGATTTGATTAAAATCCCTCTCTGATTTTGAAATCGTACTGACGTTTTTTTTGTTTTTTTGGTTTTTTTGGGGGGGGGGGGGTTCCGGTTGAGTATATCCGTGTCATTGAAGTGGCTAATTGTTTATCAAGAACCCGAACAGATAAAATATTTAAATTGGTTTGACCTTAGATGTAGGACAATTTGATTAAAACACAGATCCTATTTCCTTTCGTTCCTCATAGTTCAAAATTTTATTTTACTTGTCTCTACTGCACTAGGATCTGGAAAAGTTGTTATATAACCCGCGTTCTGGTTGATGGGAGGGATTAGCCAATGAAACGGTTTGCTACTGCGAGTTCCTGACGTGGGTAGCCCACTAGAAACATCAACGCTGATTAGTTAATCAATGACGTTATAGGGCTAAAAGCCGTTCGTATGACCCCTGACCCGACCTTACACTACAACTGGTCAGATCTTCATGTAGTGGAGGATATGAAAAGTTAAAAAACCAAAACGAAATATCGATCTATCGATCTGTAGTTTAATGATCTGTAGAAGTGAGAAATCTTCAACTGAAGCGTCCTTAATTAATTAGTTAATTAATTGATTTTATTATAATCATGTTACTAGTATTAAATATTTTATAACATCTAACTGTTTCGTTTTATCTTTAGAAGTTGGAAATATTCTGCTCTACACAGTTAAAGTCTCTAACTTAACATCATCCAAAGTCGTCGACATTGAGCGAGAGAGAGAGAGAAATGGGGTTTAACGTCCACTCGACACAAACTAGGTCATTTCGGGACTAACATATGGTTTAATTTCATTTCAATAATTCGCTTGCGCGTAGGGGTCTTTAACAGTGGGAGGAAACTGGAGTACCCGGAGAAAACACACGAGGTTGGATAGGCGACCCTACTCCTTGTCACGTACAGCCGGGGATTCGAAACCACGCCAGTCGACTCAATGTCAGACTTTATGATAAAGTGCGCGCACGCTAACCATCCAGCTATCCAACCCCCTTCGACATTGAAAGCACGAATTATTTGCGAAATTAAATCGACATTGATTTTGTGATCTTACGGAAAAAAGATGGGCTTCTGATATTCAATATTTAAGACAAAATAAACATTAATTTACCATTACGAATCGTGTACCATAATGCGTTTCAGCGCCATTTGTAATAAGGGAATCGAAGAAGGAATCTAGACATATTCCAGGAGTCATGTCAAACGGTGATGCCATATTCTTTTCTATAGAGCATGCGCAATAAATACTATCGGTGTAGACTTGAATAACCAGACGCTAGAAATTGCCATTCGATTGAGACTTCTGGCGTATTTCGTCAAACATAACTGATTAGAAATGGCAGTAAAAACATAAACAATTGAATGTAAAATCAGTTTATATACATTCATATTACATTATTTTATGCGTTGCGACCCATTTGTGTCAATTTCTAGGTCCCAAATATTAACGATTTACCTCCTTTAATTATAACCATATCCCCTATACTATTATTAAATATTTTATAATGTCTAACAGTTTTGTTTTACCAATTACAGATCTCAGTGGAGTATACACAACTGATTTACTGATTATATACATTGTTTGTTTAATTGGTCCCATTTCAGTAAGCATAGTTTTCATTAAGTTAGCCCATGAAGCGATTGAATACTATTATTAAATATTTCATAAGTTCTAACAGTTTTATTTTCAATTACCAATTAAAGATCTCAGTGGAGTATACACACCTGAGTTACTGATTAACAGATAATATACATCTTCTGTCTAATTGGTTCCATTTCAGTTAGTATAGTTTTCATTAAGTTAGCCCATGAAGCGATTGAATATAACTCCATAAAAACTGACACTGCGTGATACAAAATAAATTATTGTCTAAACCAAGTTCGGGTAGATTAAAACTATATTACAAAGAACGCGGGCATTCTACAAAAAGCCACTATACTTTAAAACGTCTTGTTATCTCTTCCATATAAAATAAATATACAATTTGTTGAAATAACATAGTGGGGTTTACACGAGGTTTAACAACCTAATATTCTGGGTTAGTAATGGAATACTGTGGCATACTGTTTTGTTCCGACTGGGCTAGTAATGTCGGCCATTGGTTACTTTCTCTACTGTTCCGTTCCGACTGGGCTAGTAATGTAGGACATGTTTCATACAGCCATCGATTACTTTCTCTACGCTTCTGTTTCAACTGGGCTAGTAAAGACGGGTATACGCCAGTGTGCTATGAGTGAAATTTTGCCCGGACAACGGCGCTGCCGGTTAATTTTATGTGCATACTAATGTGTATGCGGGACCTCGGTTTTTCATATCATCCGAACGACTATACACTGTTCCTTGCAAGCTGATTAAACACATTCTATATTGTATTCAGGATATCTGGGGATTAGGGAACATCCGTAGCCAATGTAAAACCCAGCGACAAATGTTAATGGCGTAGGTTTGTTTG
Organism: Patella vulgata; assembly: GCF_932274485.2. NCBI lineage: Eukaryota > Metazoa > Mollusca > Gastropoda > Patellidae > Patella > Patella vulgata. The sequence goes on from NC_065881.2 coordinate 3,779,631, forward strand.
GGCCATATTTTTGTCTGTTTATGTCGTATGCGGAGGATGTAGGGGGGTGGGGTGGGTAACGTCCCGTAGATACAAACTAGGTCATTTCGGGACTAATACATGGATCAATTTGATTTCAATAATTCAATTTTTAGCAGTGCATGTCACGTAGAACCGGGGATTCGAAACCACGCCATTTAATTATAACTCAATGACATACCTTTTGACACAGCGCACACGTGCCAACCACTCATCCATATCGATAAAATATCTCATTATACAAATGTTGTTTACTAGTTGTTTGTTGTCCATGGAAGCGTTGTAAAAAAACCCATTCATTCATCGATAAACTATACACCGTAAAAAACGACATCTATCGGTAGACAATCTCTGTACCAAACCAAATAGAGACATGATTGGATAAAAGTTTGTTTTAGTTACAAAATGAGATATCGAAGCCAACTAGGTAATTTCGGGACTAACATATGGTTCAATTTTATTTCTATTTTTCGCTTCCACGTAGGGGTATTTAGCAGTGGGCAGAAACAGGCGGTACCGGAGAAAATTCGAGCTGGGAATCTAAATGGCACCACTTGATTCAATGACAGAAATTATAATAAATCTAAAGCGCACTGTAGTTTGACCAGCGAACCTACCCGGTAAACAGTATACTATATACAACTGGCGGTAATTTTTTCTTTGATGTCCATAGCAGTTATATCTCATAACAACCTGTCATGACGTCATCATAGGTTGATATATTCGGTTCATATCAACGTAGTGGAATGATATTTTCATAGCTATAGTACGTCATAATTAAAATTATGGTAACCAATGGTTTCAAACTTATCATCTTGTTGGTTAACGTCTTACTTTTAGGGGATCACGTGGCTAAGTGGGTAAGACGCTGGCTCGCTAGCCTGGAGGTCGGATGTTCGATCCCTGCATTGGCCGAGAAAGTTCATCCTGATTTTCCGGCGTGGTTCCTCCTTGTCAGTGATGCAGGATGGAGGGCCTGATAAGGACAGCTGTCTAGTCGTTCGGATGGGACGAAAAACCGAGGTCCCGTGTACACATTGGCGTGCACGTAAAAGATCCCTTGGCAGTTGGAATTCGATATCAGAGTAGGACGTAGCGCCGCTGCCCGGGCAAAATGTCCGTAATAGCATACTGTATGGCGTATGCCCGTCTCCATTATCCCAGTTTAGGAGCAGAACAGTAGGACGTTAAACCCCATTTCATTTCATTTCTGGAAATATTGGATATTATCACAACATAAATATTGATTGGAATTGATCGATATTGAATTCTAATACATATTTTTGATTTCGAACATATAGAAAATATTGAGTTAGAGGCTTAGCTGCTTTAAAATTGCATACTAGGCCTACGCTAGATGCTAATTATTATTTAAACATATGAATAAGTATATTGATTATCGCCGTGGAAGTCAGACTATATAGAATCAGAATATTTCATAATTATCAAAACTGTCGAAGGCACTACGGTATCTCTCTCGTAAACCATCGCATGACAGTTGGAACTTGCAAGAGTCGATTGATAAATTTGGATACTTATGTTTTCAGTTATCAATTGGTTGTTACACACACAGGTGAGTAATGTTTATTTTAGTCATTTAAAGATATTTTATGGAGTATTCTTATGTTGTTATTCTATTATAAATTACCAGTAAAATTTAATTAGTTTTTGATAATTGGCTTCAAGGGAGAGAAACACTGAGAGGGATGAGATTTAACGACCACTGAACACAAACTAGGTCATTTCGGAACTAACGTATGGTTCACATTTTTTTTTTCAATAATTCGCTGGCGCGTATGGTTCACATTTGTTTCTTCAATTTTTCAATAATTTAGTTGCGCGTAGGTTTTAGGAGGAAATCGGAGGAGAGCGAGCGAGAGAGAGTGAGAGAGAGAGAGATAGAGAGAGAGGGGGAGAGAGAGAGAGAGAGTAATGGGGTTTAACAACCACTGGACACAAACTAGGTCATTTCGGGACTAACATAAATCACTAGACCTCCCTGCTTAATGGTGTTTTTGTTTTATTTCATTGTATACAAAGAATAAATGTGCGACAACTTTATGACCGAATCTGTCGACATTTTTGGTACAAGGGAAGTGTTTGTGTGTTTTGTGGCCTAACCATATAAACGAGTCTGTGATCAGTCAAAGTAACTTTGCCTATACATGATATATGGGGTGCACTAATCTTAAGGTTTTCTATTGCCCCTTTCATGATATAAAGGAGTGACACATTTTAGGGCCCAAAATGACCCCTTTAATATTGTGTGAATACCTTTAATCTTATTATAATTTTTTTTTTACTTTTAGATTCAGGTGATGACATTTTGGGTAAAATACAAGGTGACCAGCATTGGTGTCATATTGTATATTTTACAGAGTCATGTTTCTGCTGATATCTGTAAGTTACAGAAATTAGTTTATAAATATATTCCTTCTTTTTTATTCGGTGTACGCGGGTGACCTAGTAATTTAGAAGCGGTCTCAGAATGTCCCTTTTTACTATTATTATTTAACGTCCGCTTCCATCAATGGTGACATCGCAGACAAGATGCTTTACTATGGAAGACCAATCAGCTCTTTATTCAGTGTTCTTAATTCTTACTTCTTAATTCATAGTCCTTAATTCTTATTTCTTCATTTGTTGTCGTATTTCGACGTTTGTATACTAAAATTAACATTTGTATCTTAAAATCAATATTTGTTTTACAAATCTGATATGACAAATGTCTGATTGGTAAAACAAATATTGGATAAATATATATAACAAATATTTGAATTTTGCAAAATAAAAACACGGCAAGTCATAAACGACACACAACCGTATACACAGACATAGACACATAAAGTGATTCAAACTAAATAAAGAAATATACAGCTATGAACTTACCTTATTGTAGTGTTTGGAATTTCATCAGTCAAATTTTCTTAGTGCGCTGTTCAAAAGTTCGCGGCACACTTAGGAAGATCTCGCGGTACACTGGTTGAAAATCACCTCTCTAGACTACTGGCTTATGGACGTCTTCGTTATCCCAGTTAGAGCAGAACAGTTTAAAACCGTTTTATTTTAAATTAGAGCTCCACATATTTTACTGAGGTGTTTTTCTTAAAATCTCTATTTTGTTTATGTAGCCAATCCAAATATAACTGGAAATGCAACATGTTATAGAGAAATGGAATTGTATGCGGATGGTGTTCGATATGTACATGCTAATGATAACAGATGGGGTGGTGTGTCACCCATCAACATACCTGGTAGTACACAACTGATAGCAATCAAATGTACCAATCCTTTTGGAGAAGTGTGTTACATCAGCGCTGCCTTGAGTAACGGGATTAAAACTGATACAAGCTGGAAATGTTCAGATGAAGAGGAAGAAGGTTGGAACACTGTCTGGTAAGTTGAAATGTCGACTAGAGTTATATATAGTAGTAATGATGGCTACAGGAGGACCGCTACACACACAAGTCATTACACAGGACAAACCTACGGGACAGGACACAATCTACACACATGCTACAAACACATATTAATACTATTAAAGGAGCTAAGTCTGTAACTCAATATTTTCCATAATATTCGAAATTAAAAACACGAATTAGAATTCAATATTGGTACATTTTCAATCAATATTGATGTTGTTGTCTTACCTTGAAACTTCAGGATCCTAATATCCAATATTTAAGATAAATTAAGATTTTATGATCAGTACACGAGTCGTGTACAAAAAAAAGCATATCCTACAACACAATGTGGAAGTAATTAGTAAAGGCTGATTCACAAACGACAAAAAACGTCTAGATTGTACTAAGCAGGGGTAAACGACTGCCGTTCAATTTGAACTGTACACGTATTTCACAGAACATAATTGATTAGACAGAGAGACAGAGAGACAGACAGACAAAGAGTGTTATACATCTGAATATATACTTACAGAGAGAGAGAGAGAGAGAGAGAGAGAGAGAATGGGGTTTAACGTCCACTCGACACAAACTAGGTCATTTCGGAACTAACATATTATGGTTCAATATTATTTCAATAATTCGCGTGCGCGTAGGGGTCCATAGCATTGAGAAAACCCACGAGGTTGGACAGGCGACCCTACTGCTTGTCACGTACTACCGAGGAATCGAAACCACGCCAGTTGACTCAGTGACACACCTTATGATTCAACGCGCACGCGCTACCCCCCCCCCCCCCCTCTCCGATTAGATCCGATAGAAAGGAATCTTGTATTGGCATATTTATATAGTTTTCTCATCTCAATAACATTATTACAGTTTTAACGACAGTGCCTGGAAGAATGCTGTTTATGTGTCAAAACAATCGATATCGACGAATGAGTATTATATGGGCCTAGTCATCTACTGTAGAAAGTCATTTAGTGTTCAGATATGTAAGTATATATTAACATAGGAATAAATCTCAAACATTACAAACGAATTCGACCCCGTGTGGAACCAGAAATTTTCTCTGGATTTCAGATTATTATAAACGAAACATTACACTATCTCATAACGTAAACAGTCTGTAGGTATCATGTGTTAATTACTGACCTAATGACAGGTCGGATTAAAAAATGTGGTTTGAGGTAAAAAAAAACCAAAAAAACATTGCCCACAACGGTAAACTATAAAAGTATATCTGTCCAAATGTAGCATAGAGTTAGAGACCCGGTTTCTTATTTACTATAAATACTGGGCATTTGAATTTAAAACAAGCTTGTCGAGACAAGGGGGTTGGGTAGACGTTAATAAACGGGTGTTCTGAAGTATGACGTTTACCATCTCTCTAAAGAATACAACATCGCACGGCAAAAACATCGTACAGCAAAACTTATTCTTGGACAGTAAAAATACGCGAACTCATCTGAAGTCCTCGGAGGACTTCAGTACTGACTGGATTAGCTGAAAGCTACATATCGCTTCATGAAAACATTGCGCCCTAAATGTTGGGTAGGCCCATTATGTTATCCAGATCTCTCAAAGTCGATTCTTGAGTTACGGAACTATGTCATAAGGGCCCAAAGCTAATTTTCTTTTTTTGGATGTCTACTAATGACTGGGATTTCAAAAACAATAATTAAGAAGTTCTTCATCGAGAGCGTACGAAGGGCATTAAAAGGAACACCATAAACTTCTAACAAAGATTTGGCGCGTGAGACATTAATTCGCTTTTATTTGAAAGATCTAGGAAACGAAAACGTATTGTAAGAAATATTCACTTTGGTTTTTTTTCACTTGATTTGATATTTGTTTATTTGGTGCAATGTCTATATTCTGTCTTGTCCACAGGTTTATCTTGTAGATTTTTGTTTTGCGTGTAGTGCGGTCCTCCTGCACTTACTATTAGAACAAGAACTTACCGCCCGAATTTGACCAAATCCGAAACTATATGAAAAGGGGTAATGATATCCATTTTCAGATTGAATCACTCAAATATCATTCCTACCCAATTTTTCTTCAAATGTTCAAACAATTTAAGACAAGTAATTATTGGACAAAATAACCAGTATCTGAATAAAGACCATTATCACCATGACGACGAACGTTATTATGTTCACCAAGGCAACGAATGTTATCATGTTCACCATGACAACAAACGTATGATGGACATCAATAAAATCTATTACTAGAGACTATTTGATTGGCTTTATTACCAACGTACTCAACCTAGGCTGTATAGAATGTTTACAAACCAGAAAACGAGTGTATTTAAACTTTTTATCTGTACTGTAATGAAATAAACATTTCTATTTTTACAGCCAGCTCCCAGGCATCTTTAAATGGAACAAATACAACGGCCATCACAGTCATGGAGCCATTTTCAGAAACCGCCACAGTTATGGAGTCATGTTCACCAACCACCACCGTAGTGGAGCCATGTTCACCAACTACCACAGTAGCGGAGGCATGTTCCACAGTAGTAGAGCTAAGTACACCAACTACCACCGTAGTCGATATAACTACTGTGACTATCATAGTAATGGAGTCATGTTCCCCAACCAGCACAGTAGTAGAGTCATGTTCACCAACGACCACCATAGTGGAGCCATGTTCCACAGTAGTTGAGCTAAGTACAGCAACCGCCACAGTAGTCGAGCTAAGTACTGCAACTACCACAATAGTGGCGCCATGTTCCCCAACCACCACGGTAGTGGAACCATGTTCCTCAACCACCACAGTAGTGGAGCCATGTTCCACAGTAGTCGATCCATCATGTTCACCAATCACCACAATAAAGGAGTCATGTTCCCCAACCTCCACAGTAGTTGAGCCATGCTACACAGTAGTCGAGCTAAGCACTGCAACCTCCACAGTAGTTGAGCGAAGTATTGTAAACACCACAGTAGTGGAACCCTGTTCCCCAACCACCACAGTAGTGGAGTCATGTTCCCCAACATCCACAATAGTTGAGCCATGCTCCACAGTAGTCGAACTAAGTACTGCAACCACCACAGTAGTTGAGCTACGTACTGTAACCACCCCAGTAGTGGAGTCATGTTTCCCAACCACCACAGTTGTCGGACCATGTTCTCGAACCACCACACTAGTGGCGTCATGTTCCCCAACAACCACGGTAGTGGAGCCATGGTCCTCAACCACCGCCGTTGTAGAGCCACGTTTCACAAACATCATAGTAGTGGAGGCAGGTTCAGCGACCACCACAGTAATGGAGGCAGGTTCACCAACCACCACAGTAGTGGGTCCAGGTTCGCCAACCACCACAGCAGTGGAGGCAGATTCACCAACCACCACAGTAGTGGAGGCAGATTCACCAACCACCACAGTAATGGAGGCAAGCTCACCAACCACCACAGTAGTGGAGCCAGGTTCACCAACCACCACAGCAGTGGAGCCATATTCTGATATCAGCGACTTTGACCTTCAACCATCATCAACTGGGGTGGTTGTGTTAGGGTCTGACGGAGTTTTGAGATCGCAAGTATGTCAAGACGTTGTGGTGGTCACATTTGAATCTGCAATGAGTGAGGAAGTCGTTAGCAGGATTCACAAGGAATTAACCCTCGACAAAAGTAAAATATCGTCAGTTATTAGAAAGAAAGTCAGTCAGAAAGATGACAGGCCCAGCTCAGCTTCTATTGGTTATTTTGGGTTGATCTTCGCTGTCCTGCCATTCGCCCTTATAATCATATCTGATATTCCCAAACTGATACAACATTTGAAAACACTCAGACCCACTAGACATTGAGTCAGTGAAGCAGTCAAAATTAATGATGATTATTTATTAGGGGACAATAAAATGCATTTTCTCAAATATTTGTAAGACGTCGATAGTGTTCCAAAATTCGTCCCCCAATCCAGCACTTGATGACGTGGTGCCAAGGATGTAGATTAAATACCACTTTCTTAATTCTGTAAATAGTTCAACATAATTACTATGTGTTCATATTTGATTTAAATTAATATTTATCGCATACTGTTGATCTAATATTTACTGCATACCGCTTTTTGAATTATTATGTGTTATATTTACCAGCGTTTATTAAACATACATTATGCAAGAGCTAAATCTGCCTATTGCAGGTCTGTCGTTAGGCCTGAAATGTTATCTAAATTATTAATTAGACATTAATTAACTTATCTAGACCATAATCAACTCTTTGTGGCATCGCATACTCGAGATTTTAACTAGATTAGAACGGTTCGTCTTGAATATACCAGTGCCCTGGTTACCACCATGCACACATCTTGTCAAAACTACAAACAGTGATAACTTGGCTCAGAATGAAGTAATTGAATGAGATTTTCAATATTTTCATTTTACATTATCTATTTTTGAACTATTATAGCAAGAATGGTCAGGTCTTTATCTAAATCTTACATAATGTATCTTTAAGTTGGATTTTCTATTAGATTTATTAGAGTTTTTAAAAGAAGAATAATTTGATAGATTATGGCACAGCACGTATCTTTAATATTGGTTATGATTACTTTAAATGTTTATCAAAATATGTGTTATTGGCTTCTACAGTGAACATAAGTCATTTGAGTATGTAATTGATTGCCACCGAATTTATATAACACGTCTTTTGTCTATATGACGTCTTTAATGAATACTATTAAAACTAAAGTTTTTCTCTGTCGTTGTTTTAAAGTAAAACGATTGTATCACAGTTTGAAGATTTACAGGTGGTGTCGTTAACAACACTAGGGCCTTTTTCAAAGAGCCGCGGTGGCTCAGTGAGTAAGGCGCTGCATATCTAACAAAGAGGTACGCACTGGCATTGCCCGAGATAGTCCCTCGTGGTTTCTTCATGTCCCTGGTGCAGATTGGAGGGCCTGGCAATGTGCAATGTTCCAGTCGTTCAGATGGTACAAAAATTGCGGTCTCGTGTACTCATAGCCGTGCAACAAAAGAAACCCTTGGCAGTTTTATTTCGAAATACGAGTAGACCGTAGCGCCACTGTCCCGGGAAGAATACCTTTTAGAACACTACATGATAGAACGTCCAGTGGTTCCGCGTACACAATGGCATCCCCGTTAAAGATTCAGTGACGGAATTCGAAATAAAAGCAGGCCGCTGTACGGGTAAGAGAGAGAGAGAGAGAGAGAGAGAGAGAGAGAAATGGGGTTTAACGTCCACTCGACACAAACTAGGTCATTTCGGGACTAACATATGGTTTAATTTTATTGACATAATTCGCTTGCGCGTAGGGGTCTTTAGCAGTGGGAGGAAACCGGAGGCCCCGGAGAAAACCCACGAGGTTGGACAGGTGACCCTACTCCTTGCCACGTACAACCGGGGATTTGTCCGGGTAAAATCTCCTCCATAGAACACTGAATAGCAAATATCCGTCTACATTAGACCAATGAGTCTAGATAGCTAACAGGAAGAAAAGGCTTCCTCTCCAGGTGTTGGCCATTTATTTATTTTTTTCACGTTTTCAATTTTATAAAATCAAGGTCAACAGCACACATTACTTTACTGTTTATTTGTGATAATCGAATATAAAAACTCTCAAATATGCATAATGAAAGTATTCTGATGTCGTACATTTTTAGACTTGATCAAATTTATTTATTACATGTATGTTAAAATTGAGTATTTTGTGACGAACCGGGAACATGTTTTATGGATAGGACAAAAAGGAAATCCAATATTTCTGAACGGGTTTCTTGCAAATTGTTTTCGACATTTTAAAATCATCGTCTGACTGGTTTGTTTTAATTCAAAAGTTCGATCGATTAGTTTTTTTAATCCAGGATTTTTGAAAATTTTCTTCAGAATGTTTCGACATTCACAAGGTGTCACGAAGAATCATTATAATATACTATTCAAAAAAAGTAGGGGATATTTGATTTGGGGGGCATAATACTAAAATATGGAAATGACTACGAAAAAAGTCACTATAGAACCTAACAGAAGAAACATTTCCAGTTACATGTGACGCCCAAACGCACCAATAGCTACCGCATGGAATGCAGGTGATGCTTGGGATCATCATGGGGGTCCAACCCAAGATTTGCACGACTCTGACTTTGAATGTTACAGTCATTGTGGCATTGAATTCCAGGGTGGAAACATCAGTTTAATTGTTTTAGTGACCAGAAAACAAATCTTGATATGCATCGGCTTACCCAAAATGAAAGGTTACGTGCCCTTGGCATGCTACAGATCGGCACAACACAGGCGGTTGTGGCGCGGACGATGAATGTTTCTCAGTCTGTCATAAGCAGGCTATGGTCCAGATACCGTGATACACAATCTGTACAGGACAGACCACGCTCAGGTCGACCAAGGGCGAAAACTCAAGCCCAGGATCGATTTATCCGTACCTTGGC